>NC_092506.1:43335079-44588829 GCF_047511675.1 Marmota flaviventris
AGATGATTCATTTATAAACAATGCTAGCTACTGTGTTTCAATGCTTAAGTGTTTTGCACGTACTATGCAATCAACTCACAAGAAACAAATAGGTAGGTAGGTATAGATGAAGCTTTGAGGTTGAGATAGGTACAGAAACTTGCTGAAGGCCTTTTTTCAAATTACCAGAAAAGTTCTAGAAGTTAAATTCAGTGCTCTGAAGTGTGCTGCTAACCACTTTACCATTAAAGATTTTTGTCTTTAAGTCATTTGTGGGCTATTATAAGAACCCTGAATTTAATATGCACAAAGTTAATATTACATCATTTTTACTTGTACCTCATTCAATATGTAAATTTGTATCCCCTGTAGGACCTCTTTTGTTTTAAAAATACAGTAGGAAAAATAAGATTCCCAAAAGGAATAAAATTATTGGAAGCTTTTGAGATTCTTTGGAGAATGAAATCAAACAAACACGGTGGACATTTTGCTCCCATAGTAAATAGATTGGCCTTTAGTTTCTTTTATGCCTCCATGTGCTAATTGGGCTCATCTTCAGACATGTAAATAAATTTTTGTTTGTTTTTTGTGATATCAGGGATTGATCCCAGGAATGCTTAACCACTGAGCCACATCCCCAGCCCTTTTTGCATTTTATTTAACGGCAGGTCTCAGTGGTTTGCTTAGGGCCTCATTAAATTGCTGTGGCTGGCTTTGAACTCACCTGAGCCTCTGAGATTACAAGCATGCACCACTGCACCCAACTACATGATGTTTTTATATCTTTGTATAGAACCTCAGGGGTCTTTGATAGTTACAACAGAATATGGCCTTTATAGAAGGGGCAAACACACATCCCAATTTACTTATAAAGTTCCAGTTTGTGTATTTTGCACCTGTGTAATTATAAAGAGTACCCTATTTTACTTTCTTTTTTTTTTTTCAGAGAGAGAGAGAGAGAGAGAGAAATTTTTAATATTTATTTTATAGTTTTCAGTGGACACAACATCTTTATTTTTTATTTGTATGTGGTGCTGAGGATCGAACCCAGCGCCCCGTGCACGCCAGGTGAGCGCGCTACCGCTTGAGCCACATCCCCAGCCCCCCTCTTTTACTTTCAAAATGGTCTAGGTTTGGACAATAAATTGTACAATTACCTTACCAATAGACCATAAAGCTAAAGAATTTTTTCCTGTATCTCTTGAAATTAAAGGAAGGAGAATATTGTAGGTACAACTTATCTTAGGATCTACTACATGAAAACTGGACAAAGCATGTGCAACAACTTTTTCACCCACTGGACAACAGTCAGCTCAACATCCTAAAATGGTGGTACTATGGTTGTCCAAGGTTTCATCCCATAAGCATTTTCCAAACCTCAATGAATATGGGATGAATCTAAGCAGAACACAATTGGCCTTACCAAACAGAGGACACAGAGGTCAGATTTCAGGGAGGCTGACTCAACTAGTATTTGTTGCAAACAGCACTGGAAAGGAGAAAAGTGCACAGTGGAAAAGCAGCATAAATCTGCTTGGGGTCCCATGAGTCTATGCCTACACACACATAAACATAGGTGAGACTCCACAAGTCCAAACAACTGATTGGGTGCTGTGAGCTAAAGGACTAGAGGAGCTTGCTTGCATAGGGCTAGGAGACCCAACGCAAAATCAAGAACATTTAATAGTAACCCAGGAAAGTAAACCTTAAAAGTAGGATTAAATTAGCCTCAGAGTAAAGGGGTTTCACTATTATACCCTAATAAACCTTCTTATTTTTTTTTCGGCTAAATATGATCTGCCAGAGAATTAACTACTTTTTGACTAAAACTCAACATGCCTTAAAGAAAGGAAACAAAATCCAAACTTTGAAAGATTCAGCATATTAAATATCCTGAATTTTATTATAAAACTATTAGGCTTGAAAGAAGCAAGAAAACATGGTCCATAAGTTATATGGGGGTAAAAAGTCACTGTAAGGGACCCAAATATATGAGAAATGATGAAAGAAGCAGAAAAAGACTTTAAAACACTTATTATAAATATGTTCAAGGACTTATTTTTTTATTATTATTAGTTGTTCAAAACATTACATAGTTCTTGACATATTTTATACATTTGATTCAAGCGGATTATGAACTCCCATTTTTACTCCATATACATATTGCAGATTCACATCGGTTACACATCCACTTTTTTACCTACTGCCATACTAGTGTATGTTGTATTTTGCTGCCCTTCCTATCCTCTACTATCCCCCCTCCCCTCCCCTCCCCTCCCCTCCCCTCTTCTCTCTCTACCCATCTACTGTAATTCATTTCTCTCTCTTGTTTTTTTTCCCTTTCCCCTCACTTCCTCTTATATGTAAGTTTGTATAACAATGAGGGTCTCCTTCCTTTACCATGAAATTTCCCTTCTCTCTCTCTTTCCCTCCCTCCTCTCGTCCCTGTTTAGTGGTGATCTTCTTCTCATGCTCTTCCTCCCTATTCTGTTCTTAGTTGCTCTCCTTATATCAAAGAAGACATTTGGCATTTGTTTTTTAGGGATTGGCTAGCTTCACTTAGCATAATCTGCTCTAGTGCCATCCATTTCCCTGCAAATTCCATGATTTTGTCATTTTTTAGTGCAGAGTAATACTCCATTGTGTGTAAATGCCACATTTTTTTTTATCCATTCATCTATTGAAGGGCATCTAGTTGGTTCCACAGTCTAGCTATTGTGAATTGTGCTGCTATGAACATCGTTGTAGCAGTATCCCTATAGTATGCTCTTTTAAGGTCTTTAGGGAATAGTCCAAGAAGGGGAATAGCTGGGTCAAATGGTGGTTCCATTCCCAGCTTTCCAAGGAATCTCCATACTGCTTTCCAAATTGGCCGCACCAATTTGCAGCCCCACCAGGAATGTACAAGTGTACCCTTTTCCCCACATCCTCGCCAGCACTTGTTGTTGTTTGACTTCATAATGGCTGCCAATCTTACTGGAGTGAGATGGTATCTTAGGGTGGTTTTGATTTGCATTTCTCTGACTGCTAGAGATGGTGAGCATTTTTTCATGTACCTGTTGATTGATTGTATGTCCTCCTCTGAGAAGTGTCTGTTCAGGTCCTTGGCCCATTTGTTGACTGGGTTATTTGTTATCTTATTGTTTAATTATTTGAATTCTTTGTATACTCTAGATATTAGGGCTCTATCTGAAGTGTGAGGAGTAAAAATTTGTTCCCATGATGTAGGCTCCCTATTTACCTCTCTTATTGTTTCTCTTGCTGAGAAAAAACTTTTTAGTTTAAGTAAGTCCCATTTGTTGATTCTTGTTATTAACTCTTGTGCTATGGGTGTCCTATTAAGGAATTTGGAGCCCAAACCCACAATATGTAGATCAGAGCCAACTTTTTCTTCTATCAGACGCAGAGTCTCTGATTTGATATCAAGCTCCTTGATCCATTTTGAGTTCACTTTTGTGCTTGGCGAGAGAAGGGGATTCAGTTTCATTTTGTTGCATATGGATTTCCAGTTTTCCCAGCACCATTTGTTGAAGATGCTACCCTTCCTCCATTGCATGATTTTAGCCCATTTATCAAATATAAGATAGTTGTAACTTTGTGGATTAGTCTCTGTGTCCTCTATTCTGTACCATTGGTCCACCCACCTGTTTTGGTACCAGTACCATGCTGTTTTTGTTACTATTGCTCTGTAATATAGTTTGAAATCTGGTATGGCTATACTGCCTGATTCACACTTCCTGCTTAGAGTTGATTTTTGCTTTTCTGGGTCTTTTATTTTTCCATATGAATTTCATGATTGCTTTATCTATTTCTACAAGAAATGCCTTTGGAATTTTGATTGGCATAAACCTATAGAGAACTTTTGGTAATATCACCATTTTGATAATGTTAGTTCTGCCTATCCATGGACAGGGTATATTTTTCCATCTTCTAAGATCTTCTTCTATTTCTCTCTTTAGGGTTCTGTAGTTTTCATTGTATAAATCTTTCACCTCTTTTGTTAGATTGATTCCCAAGTATTTTATTTTTTTTGAGGATATTGTGAATGGGGTGTTTTTCCTTATTTCCATTTCAGAAGTTTTGTCGCTGATATACAGGAATGCCTTTGATTTATGCGTGTTGATTTTATATCCTGCCACTTTTGCTGAATTCATTTATTAGCTCTAGTAGTTTCTTTGTAGACCCTTTTGGGTCTTCTAAGTATAGAATCATGTCGTCTGCAAATAGTGATAATTTAAGTTCTTCTCTTCCTATTTTTATGCCTTTAATTTCTTTCGTCTGTCTAATTGCTCTGGCCAGTGTTTCGAGAACTATATTGAATAGAAGTGGTGATAGAGGGCATCCCTGTCTTGTTCCAGATTTTAGAGGGAATGTCTTCAATTTTTCTCCATTCATGTTCAAGGATTTAAAGGAAGATATTATCATAATGAAGGGACAAATGGAAATAATAAAAATGAAAAAGGAACTTCTCTATATCTTAAAAATTTAACTTTTGAAATGAAAATTTTACTGGATGAATTTAATAGGATATTAGAAACTACAGAGTAAAAGACTAAAGAATTTAACATTGTATCAGAAATTATCCACACTAAAACAAAAGACTTAAAAATTTAACAAAGTCCCAGGGAACCATGGAACAACATTAACTGGTAATGGGACTTCCAGAAGGAGAGTGGTTGGGGGCTTGGAAAGCAAAAAATCTGACGCAATAATGGATGGAAATTTCCTTATTTTAATGTAGAATATCAATCCACAGATCCACAAATCATAATGAATTCCAATAAAGATAACACAAATACACATGTCAAGGTAAATCTTAAACTACCAAAAAATAATAAAAGAGACTCTTTCCCACATTTATTTATTGGTACATTTTAGTTGTACATAATGATGGATCTATTGTTACATATTGGTACATGTACAAAATATAACATTATAATTTGGCCAATATCACTCCCCCACGACCCCTGCTCCCTGCTCACCTCTCCCCCCTTGGTCCTTTTCTTCTACTCAATCTCCCTTTGATTTCCATGAGATCCACCTCCACCTTCTTTTTCCTGTTTCCTCTCTCTAGCTTCTATATATGAGAGAAAATATAAGTCCTTCTGAGTTTGACTAATCTTGTTTAACATAATGGTTTAACATAATGGTTCCCTCCATTTTCCTGCAAATGACATAATTTTTCGTTATGGTTGACTATAATTCCATTGTGTGCATGTACCACATTTTCTTTATCCATTCATCCACTGATGAACAACTAGGCTGGTTCTATAGGTTGGCCATTGTGAATTGTGCAGTTATAAACGTGGGGAGGCATGTTATCACTGCAGTAAGATGACTTTAATTCTTTAGGGTAAATATCAAGAAGTGGTATAGCTGGGTCATATGGTGACTTCATGCCTAGTCTTTTGAGAACACCCCATATTGATTTCCATAGTGGTTGTATTAATTTAAGTGCCACCAACAGTGTCAGTGTTCTCCATGTCCTCTCCAGCATATATTATTATTTGTATTCTTGATGACTGCTATTCTGACTGGCATAAGATGAAATCTCAGTGTAGTTTTTATTTTGAACATATTTTCATGTATTTGTTGGCCATTTGTATTTCTTCTTTTGAGAACCGTCTATTTATTTGTTCACTACTGAGTTATTTGATTTTTTGGTATAAAGTTCCTTTGAGTTCTTTATATATTCTAGATATGAATCCTTTCTGTTAGAAGAGTAGCTAGCAAAGACTTTTTCCCTTTCTATGGGTTTTTGCTTCACATTTATAATTGTTTCCTTTGCTGTGCAAAAGCTAATAAAAATTCTATCTTAAAAGCAGCCAGAGAAGAAAAAAAGACAAGTTACATGAAGGAATCAAGATAGGAATTATCACTGATTTCTGATCTAAACAAAGCAAGCTAATAAATAATGGAATGATATTTTTTAATGTTAAAAAGAATTCTATATTTTTTACTTATCTTTATGTGTCCATAGTCTATTCTGCTCTATAGCTATTAACTATTCTATTTTATTCTATACTGCATTAAAATTTCCCTCCAAAATGAAAACATTTTTAGATAAACTAAAATTGAAATAATGGGTTGCACTACAAGAAGTGTGAAAGGAACTACTTTGGGCTGAAGAAAATTCTAGATGGAAAATCAGGTCCACACAAAGAAATAAAAAGGACTAGAAATGGGGATGGTTTTTTACCTTCTACATATAATATTATTAATTTACATATAATGTTATTAAATGACATATAATCGAATAACTGTGATAAACTAATTCATATAATAAACCATAAGGCAATCAATAACAAAAGCTATACCTCATAAGCCAAAGACTGAGATCAAATGTAATGCTAACAAATAATCCAAACCAAGGCAAGAGAAGGAAAACTTAACAGGAACAAGGAACAATTGGGATACAAACAAAACAAAATACTAGATAGAACAAACTTAATTCTAAGAAAAGTAGGAATAGAGGGTAACTTCTCACATAAAGGGCATCTCTAAAAATCCTTTGCTAACACAATATTTCATGATAAGATCATGAACAAAGCCAGGATATCTATTCTCACCACTTTTATTCCACTCTCTATTAGAATCCTAGCCAGAACAAGAAAACAAGGCATATAGATTAGAAAACAAGTGAAACTCTCTCATAATCCATATTACTATACATAGAGAAAAATCCTAAGGAATACACAAAAGAGAGAAAGAGGGCAAGGAAGAGACTCATAATGAATTTAGAAAGGTTGCAGGTAGGGTTCAAGGTCAATATACAAAAATAAATCATATTTTTATATATTACAGAGGATAATTGCAAAATTAAATTTAAGATGATATCATTCATAAAAGCATACAACAATATTAAGTACATCAATTTAACATAATATGCTCAGGGTCAGCATAATGACAACAATAATTTTTAAAAACCAACTGATAGAAGCTAAAGAGGACCTAAATGCTCATTTTTTGAAGATTCTATATAACTAAAATGTTCATTTTCCATAAACAGATCCATATATTCAAAATAATACAAATGAAAATCAAAGCAGGCTTTAAATGCCATTAAAATTTGATTTTAAATTTTATATGAAAATGCAAAATAATTAGAATAATCAAAACAATGTGGAAAAGAAGAACCAATTTGGAGAGTTAATACCCAATTTTAAGATTGATTATAGGGCTGGGGGTGTGGCTCAAGCGGTAGCGCGCTCGACTGGCATGCGTGTGGCCCGCCTTCGATCCTCAGCACCACATACAAACAAAGATGTTGTGTCCGCTGAAAACTAAAAAATAAATGTTAAAAAATTCTCTCTCTCTCTCTTTAAAAAAATTGTTTAAAAAAAGATTGATTATAAAACTGCAGTAATAAACACAATTTTGTATTGTAGTAAAGATAGACAAATGAAAAAGAATAGAGATCATACATATACATGTATGTGTACATTCACATGTACACACACACACACATGCACCTATAGTAAACCTGCTGAACCTTTAGTATCAGCAGGGAATTTGTCCCAGGACTCTCTGTGGAGACCAAAACCCATGGATGCTCAAGTCTCCATATAAAATGGTGTAGTATTTGCATATAACCTTCACACATCCCCCCTTATGCTTTAAATCATCTCTGGATTTTTTATGATACCTAAGGCAATGTAAATGTGATCTATTATAGTCATTATACTGTGTTGTTTAGGGAATGATGGCAGTTTTAAAAAATTGTGTATGTTTAGTACAGATGCAATTTTTCTCAAATATTTTCCACATATACATACTTAATGGATTTTCAAAAAGGGTACCAACATGGTTCAGTGGGAAAATGAAAGCCATTTCCACTACTGGTTACTGGTGCTGGAACAACTATGTATCTGTAAGGGAGAAAAATATACAAGTATAACTCAGGATAGATCATAGATCTAAATGTAAAAAAAAACAAACTATAAAACTAGAAGAAAATCTTTGCCACCTTGACGTAATCAAAAATTTCTTTCTTTTCTTCCTTCCTTTCTTTTTTTTTTTTTCTGTGTTGGGTATCAAACCCAGCACCTTGTCTATGCTAGGCAGGCGCTCTACCATTGAACTTCATCTCCAGACTGTAGAAATTTCTTTAACATAGTAGAAAGGCATGAGCCACATAGAAAAACATTTACAAATTGGATTTCCTCTGAATTGAAAATGCTGCTCTTCAAAAGATGCTGTTAGGAAAAGGAAAGGGGGTTTGCCCCTTACTGGGAAAAAATATTCACAATGTATGTATCTGACAAAGAACTTGTGCCCAAAGCAAATATAAAAGACATGGCTCTATACTAATAAGACAAATAACCCATTTTTTAAATGTTCAAAAGATGTGAACAGGCACTTCATAAAAGAAGAAAGAGAGAGAGAGAGAGATTAAATACTATTATAACTACCTACTATTAGCCAATAAGCCCCAAGAAAAGTTCATCAATAACCAGAAAACTAGGGAAATTCACATTAAAACTACTATCTTGATGAGGATACAGTACAATTAAAACTCTCATATATGTGAGTGGTACAACCACTTTAGGAAACAATTTGTGGTATCTTATGAACTTCTACATATACTTTACATATAACACAATTCATTCTTAGATATTCATTCAAGAGAAATAAAATTATATGTCCAGGGGGGAAAAACTTGCATGTAAATGCTTATAGATGCTTTATTCATAATACATCTTAAGCTGAAACAACTCAATGATGTTACTGACATTAAGAGATAAATAAGCACCTGGGTGTGGTGGCGCATGCCTGTATTCCCCAGCAGCTAGGGAGGCTGAGACAGGAGGATCACAAGTTCAAAGCCAGCATCAGCAAAAGTGAGTCACTGAGCAACTCAGTGAGACCTTGTCTCTAAATACAATACAAAATAGGGCTGGGGATGTGGCTCAGTGGTCGAGTGCCCCCGAGTTCAATCCCTGTGGTAACACCCCTCCAAAAAAAGAGAGAGAGACTGAATAAGCAAAGAGAGGCAAATTCATACTATGGAACAATACTTAACAGTAAAGGAAACAGATAAACCTCAAAAACATCATGCTGAGCAAAGAAGTCAGACACAAACAGAGTACATATAATTCCTTTATATGAAGTTCTAGAGCAGGCAAATTGAATCTATAGCTACAAAATCCAGTTGCCTGGAATGGGAGGAAGAAGGGGCAGGTGTTAAAGCTACACTGTACCCTGACTGGTGGACAGATATATTGGCCCATGTAGTTCTCAAAACTCAGTGAACTGCATCTTTAAAACAGATATATCAAACTAATAAAAATAAATAAATTTTTAAAAAAAAAAACAGATATATCAGGCTAGGGTTATGGTTCAGTGGTAGAGTGCTCGCTTCGCACGTGCAAGGCCCTGGGTTCGATCCTCAGCAATAAACATATATTGCTGAGGATCGAATATATATATATTTATTGTGTCCAACTACAACTACAAAAAATAAATATTTTTAAAAGAACCAAAAAAAACAGATGTATCTTACTGTATCTAAGTTATACCTCAGTAAAGTTTATTTAAAAAAAAATAGAAAACTTCGAAGGATGAAAGGGGCAAAAATTGTAGACCATTCTGCAACGATTAAAAAGAATAATATAAGTGTTTCTGAATTGAAAAATATAACACTAAATGAAAAAATGTTGAATACTACACTTGTTCTCACTTACGCTTTTTAAAAAGTACAACATATGTATATATGGACAGATCTGATGGTTCAATTTCAGACAATTTTCAATTTTAAGATGATACAAAGGCAATATGTATTTAGTAGAACTCATACTTCAAATTTTGAATTTCAGTCTTTTATCAGCTAGCAATATTCAGTCTGGTACTCTCTTGTGATGCTGGGCAGTAGCAGTGAGCCACGGCTCCCAGTCAGCCACATGATCACCAGGGGACACAAGGGATGCTCTACAGTGTACTGTGTTGCTAAGCTGTGATGTTTAGTAGGTGGATTGTATGCATTTTCAACTTGGAACATTTCAATTTATGATGAGTTTATCAAGACATAACTACATTGTAAGAAAAAAGTCTGTGTACAACACACGCGCGCGCGTGTATGTCAGAGAGAATGTCAGAAACAGAGAAAAGTACATAGTGCTAGCATCAGAGAAGGATTTTTACTTTTACTTTGTGCCTTTTTATACTTTGTGAATTTTAATAGGTCTTAATAATTTTAAAATAAGTCATTTCATAAAAGTTTAATACCTGAAAGGCCTGTTTTCTTCTAAGTGATAAGGTTAATACAGTAAAACAGGAAGACATTTCTTTTTGCCAAGTATTTTTATCGTTCACGCTTGTGAAACATGTAAAAAACCTCTACTTTATAATTTCAAGGTTTATAGTTGAAAAATATTAAATACATTCTCATTGTGGTGTAACCACCACTGCTATCAATCTCTTGAACTTTTCATCAGCTCAGTTTGATCCCCTGTAACTCCTCCCAGTTACATTTCTCCTCCGCGCCCCTAGTGTCCACTCATCTACTTTCTGTCTCTATGAATTTGTAGTCCAGGTACCTCATATAAGTGGACTCATAAAATATTTGTTCTTTTATATCTGACTTATTTCACTTAGAATAATGACTTTAAGTTTTATCCCTGTTGTAGCAATTATCTAAATTTCACTCATTTTTAAGTGAAATGAGTGAAATTTAGATAATATTTCATTATATATAGAGATATCCATTCCATATCTTTTATCCATTCATCCATTCATGGATACATGGGTTGCTTCCACCTTTTTGCAATTATGAATTATGCAGCTATGAAAATTGGCTCAAGTTCCTGCCTTTAATGCTTTTGGGCATATTCCTAGAAGTGAAATTGCTGGATCCTAAGATTATTCTATATGTAACTCTTGGAGGCATTACCATATTGTTTTCCACAGTGGCTATACCATTTTACATTCCCCACCAGTAATGCACAGGGTTCCCATTTCCCCACATCCTTGCCAACACTTACTGACTCCTGGATTGTTTTTTTTTTTGTTTTGTTCTGTTTTTTTTTTTTTTTTTTTCATTCATGACAACCATCCTAATAGATGTGAAGTGATATCTTATTGTGATTTTGATTTGCACTTCCCTGATGATTAGTGATGTTGACACTCATTTCATATTCTTATTGACCATTAATATCTTCTATGGAGAAATGACTATCTCTTTGTCCACTTTAAAATTGGGTTGTTGGCTAACTTCACTTAGTATAATCTGCTCTAATGCCAACCTCTATTAGGATGGTTGTCATGAATGCAGCGGGGGGCGGGACAGAACAAAACAAAACAAAAAATCCAGGAGTCAGTAAGTGTTGGCAAGTGGAGAATGTAAAATGGTATAGCCACTGTGGAATCCCAAAAAAACAAATGCCAAATGTCTTCTCTGATATAAGGGGGGGTGACTCAAAATGGGGTGGAGAGGAAGAGCATGGGAAGAAGATTACCTCTATATAGGGAAGAGGGGTGGGAGGGAAAGGGAGGGAGAAGGGGAATTGCATGGAAGATGGAAGGAGACCCTCATTGTTGTACAAAATACATGTATGAAGATGTGAATTTAGTGTCAACATATCTGTATACAGAGATATGATAAATTGTGGTATAAAGGTGTATTAAGAATTGTAATGCTAATGCTAATAATAATAAGAGAGCTCATGTAAAAAATAAATAAATTGGGTTGTTGGCTTTATTGTTGAATTTTAGGAGTTTTTTCTATATTCTGGACCTTTATCAGTTATCTGATTTGCAGTTATTTTCTCCCATTCTATGTGTAGCCTTTTGATTTTGTTGAAAATATGGTTTACCACATACAAATTTTTCACTTTGATGAAATTCATCTTTTTATTACTTTGTTTGGTTTTGACATCAGATCTAAGAAATTGCCAAATTCAATGCCATGAAAATTTCCCATTTTCTTCTAAGAGTTTTATAATTTTAGCATTTATGTTTAGGTCTTTGATTCATGTGAATTCATTTTTTATATATGTTGTAAGCTAATAGTCCAAATTCATCCTTTTGCATGTGGATATCCAGGTTTCTCACCATCATTTGTTGGAAAGACTTCTTTTCTCTCATTCAGTTGTCTTAAAATTATTGTTAAAAAAGTCACTTAACCAAATATGTAAGTTTATTCCTAGGCTATTGGCACCAATATGTCTGTCTTATGACAGTATCACACTGATCTGATTACTGTAGCTTTGAAGTACATTTTGAAACCAAAAAGTAAGAGTTTCAAACTTTGTTTTTCTTTGTTCACGATTGGTTTTGCTATTTGGGGGTCTCTTGAGATTCCATAGGAATTTAAGGATAAACTTTTCTACAAAAAACAATTTCATGGGCTAGGGATGTGGCTCAAGCGGTAGTGCGCTCGCCTGGCATGTGTGCGTCCCGGGTTCGATCCTCAGCACCACATACAACCAAAGATGTTGTGTCCGCCGAAAACTAAAAAATAAATATTAAAATTCTCTCTCTCTCTTTAAAAAAAAACACAACAATTTCACAAATCACTTTGGAGAGTATTGATATCTTAACCGTATTAAGTCTTCTAATCCTGGGCAAAAGATGTTCCTCTATTTATATATGTCTTTTTAATTTTTTTTTCAGCAATGTTTTGCAGTTTTCAATGTACATGTTTCACATGTAGAGTTAATCCCCACATATTTCATTTTGAGAATGTTACTATAAGTGGAGGTCTTTTCTCAATTTTCTTTGTGCATTGCCCATTTTTGGTATATAGAAATGTAACTGATTTTTATGGGTTGATTTTATATTCTGTCACTGCTAAATTTGTTTATTAGTTCTAACAGTTTGTTTTTTGATCTTAGAATTTTTTTCCTTACCATGAGTAGCCCTCAGTTATTCTTTTTTTAAAAAAAAATATTTATTTTACAGTAGAATGCATTTTGACACATTGTACACAAATAGAGCACAACTTCTCATTCCTCTGGCTGTACATGGTGCAGAGCCACTCCAGTAGTGTAATCATACATGTATATAGGGTAATAATGTCTGTCTCATTCTACTATTCTTCCATCCCCACAACCCCTCTACACAAATCAAGTTTCCTTCATTTTTCCCTATCCCCCCGTCCCACTATGGATTAGCATCTGCTTATTAGAGAAAACATTTGGCTTTTGTTTTGCGGGGAGAACCTTATTTTACTTAGCATGATGTTCTCTAGTTCCATCCATTTACCTGCAAATGCCATAATTTCATTCTTCTTTAAGACTGAGTAATATTCCATTATATGCACCACATTTTTTTTTATCCATTCATCTGTTGAAGGGCATCTAGGTTGCTTTAGCTATTGTGAATTGAGCTGCTATAAACATTGATGTACCTGTATGATGGTAGTATGCTGTTTTTAAACTGAGGAGTAGGACAGCTGGGTCAAATGGTGGATCCATTCCAAATTTTCTGAGGTATCTCCATACTGCTTTCATAGTGGTTGCACCAATTTGCAGTCCCACCAGGAATGTATGAGTGTACCTTTTCCCCCACATTCTCACCAACACTTATTATTGCTTGATTTCTTGATAAATTGCCATTCTGGCTGGAGATGAAATCTTAGAGTAGTTCTGATTTTATGTGAGAACTTATAATTCTTCTAGTATTCTTCAAATTAATCACATGTCACATTGTATTTGTGTTTTTGTTTGTTTCCTAACTCCCTGGCTAGCACTGAAGCTCTGTGGGAATAGGGATGTTGTTCATGAGTTGTGCTTAAGTCATCTTGCTCTATTTCTCAATATGGAAAATATATTCTTACCATTTCTTTGAGGTTTTGTTTCTGGACAACAGGAGTGTAGAATACTTGCAGCCAGGGAAAGGTAAGAGCTCTCTAAGACAGTGATTTAAAGGTGTGGTCCATTAGTCCATGACACTGGAACCACTTGGTAATAGTTACTAAAGATATCGACTATTATCCTCTAGACATACAGAATCAGCATCTTCTGAAAATGGGGTCCAAGGATCTGCATTGGTGACAAGCTCCCAGTTGTTTCTACTTATACTAAAATTTGAGACTCACTGTGAAGAAGAGAACATGACTCTTCTTTGGCTTCCATTTTCTCCATCTGTAAAAGGTAGCTCTTAGTGGGAGATGGCTGCGAGCCGTGGAAAGTGGAAAGGACTAGAAGAACAAGATCCAGGTTCAAGACCTGGTTTTGATGCTTCCTAGCTATTAGAGTGTAAGAGAGTCATGGAGTCTTATTCCTCATCTGTAAAATGGATATGCTAATCCCTGCTCTGGCCATACCCATAGAGCTATGAGAACCAAATATAAAACCCTTTTATAAACTGCTGAACATAAATGCATGCAAGTGATAATGAGAACATTTTTGTGAGGAAGAGCATAATCCTGTAAGTAAAATACATGTTACGATTTTAAAAGAAAAATTAAAATTGCTAAAATAAACATTTATTGAGTGCTTACATGTACCAAGCACAGATTTGAACATTTTATATATTAGTAAGTTGGGGTCACACAATCATCTTATTAAGTATTACTATTGTCATTTTACATGAAAAACAGACGCACATTCCTATAAATGCTACGTAAGTTTCCCCATAAATGGTTCCTACTCTGATTCTAGAAAGAAAAAAAGAGTCTAAACATTTTAAGCACTAAAATCGTAGATATCCATAAAAACTGGCTGTGGAAATGATTTTGACCTCTTTGTTACCTGAGGGGGTTGGACAAAGAGGAGGAGAGGGTAGAACCTGGAGGATGGGAGGAATGTCTACCACTGGCATGGATGGTGAGGAAAGAGAGCGAAGGGAAGCCTCCTTGCAGAAGAATGTGTGAGCCAACGTGAGACACACCATATTTTTAATGAGGTCTTCGCGCCTTCCTTGCCTTCAAGTAAAAAACTGGAGCCATGAAATCCCTTTTTGTCAACGTTTAATGCCAAGCATTCATGACCGTAAGCATGGAAAATTGATGAAATTACAGTCTGTTCAGGGAAATGATATGGTGATGAGAGAAAGAATCTTTGCCTGTGTCAGGATCCTTGTGGCAGCTTTTGAAAACAGGTGAACATTCTCTTCCCTCTCTGCTGAAAAACATCCCTTTGTATGATATGCCAAGGGCATGTCTATGGAGAAAGGTCAAAGGAAAACAGAGAATGACACAAATAATTGAGATATTTTTAAGGGCATGTAAGTCAGTGAACATTTCATTAGTATCATTTCAGCAATTTTCTGCTCTCCAAGAAGTAGCCAAATTGAAATCATATCTTTCTACTTAATGAGCAAAAGAATGTGATTATGTTGCCATAACATTAGCATTTGAGACAGTCAGGTGACAGTCACCAAGAAAATCAGAGTTAAAAAAAAAATCTAAGTTAAATAAACCCAGTTATTTCCCATGAATACTTTTTACCAGGATAAAAAATCTGGTATAATCACTTCTTTATGAGTTAATGACAGTTACAAATCAATGTTCAAAGTAGTGCGTTTCTAGTATAATGCTGTATTAAAATCTCAAGCAACTGAGGAAGTGTTGGTGAAGCTAGTCATGGAGTACTCAGCTTTCATGCACTGTACTATACCAAGGTTTGAAGCTACATAATTGTATCAGTTAGTTATTGCTGCTTAACAAGTCAAAGGTTTGTGACTTAAACCACATTGACTTTTCTTGCCATGTGTTATGCTGATCTTCATGAGATTTGGCTGATGTCAATGGGGCTAACTCCTGCGGTCAGTTGCTTTGTTGATTGTGGGTTGGTTGGTCTAGCTTGACTTTGGCTAATATGACTTAGCTCGGCTCCACATGGTGTCTCATCCCGCAGCAAACTAGTCCAAGTTTGTTTTCATGGCAGTGACAAAGCTGGAAAGAAAGAATGAAAGCAATCAAGGCCTCTTGAGGTCTAGGCTCAGAACTGGCACAGTGTCCTTTTGCCACATTTTATCAGACAAAGGCACAAGGCTAGCCTAGATTCAAGGGGTGGGATATAGTCCATCTCTGGATGGGAGCAACTGCAAAATAACATTGCAAAATGACTTCCAGTCTTCTCCTTAGACAATCAATCACTATAATTTTCTAATTGGAAATGAATTGCCCTAAATTAATAAACACATTGGTAAAAAAAAATAATTCTGATACTCCCTTGTTAGATTTTGGGGACATGTACTCTTAAGTTAAAAAATATTTAGATTAGATTCCCAAGTTAATCCATGAGCCTGTTATCCCACAAACTGCAAGAAACAATTATGCATTGACAATGTAGTCTTAAAATGGATAATAAGGATCCCAGGAAAATAAAAACAAAGCAAAAATCAACAGCATTAAATTAGAAATTGTTTTTTTTTTATTCCTTAGGTAAACATGCCTTAGAAAAGCAAGTTTAGTTTTGTTAGAGAATGACTATATGGGGCTCTTTTTTCCCCCCAGTGCTGGGGACCAAATTCAGGGCCCCACTCATGCTAGGCAAGCGCTCTACCACTACCTATATCCTGGCCCTAGCCCATGGCTTTTCTGAATCACAGGATAGCAATTGTGAGAAATGCCTTGTTATCATCTGCTTCTCCCAACATTCCCTGCCCTCCAAGCAAATGCAATTTTTGTCCCAAACTTCCATCGTACTCCAATCTTTAACTTGCTATTAGGAAATTCAAGCAGTTGAAATAACGTTTTAGGCTGGAAACTTTGATTTCAATGAACATCTTTTGAGATGATTCTGAAAAAAAATTCTGCTCCCTTTCAAGTATTTAGAACTTCATGTCATTTGTTCCTTTTCTTTGAGTTTATTTTTATGATATGTTTCCAACAAGCAAAAAACTACAGAAAATCATATAAAATATCCCTGGATATATGGTCCAGTCTATCAGTTTCTCAATCCTAAAGTCATTGTCATATTTGCTTTATAATTTCTTTAGAAAAAAGAAAGCATTTCTGATATACTTGCCTCTCTCCCTCCCCTATGATTCCCAATCTTTCTTCTCGTAACTCCCTGTGCATAAGGATGCCTGCAGGTCTCATCCTAGCCCCTTTTCTTTGGTTGCTCTTTCTTCCCAGGTTATTTCAGCCATTCCCCTGGCTTCATGTCCAAGGAGTACCAAGGACAGAGAGCAGGAGCTGGTCATTCTCCATGTATGTAATTAGGAGGACATATTGTCTGTAGAGATTTCAAGAACAATTAGATCAAATATGAGTGGGTCTAATTTTATTATCACAGTTCTCATTAGTACCAGTGATAACATAATCCTTCCAGAGAAGAGTGGAGTTGGTAGTTTGTTATTAATTTAAGTTCTAAACAATGTTTACGATTACAGTTGAGTTTTCATAAAAATGTGTGTTTCAGATTTGCACGTTTTTATTATGCTTTAATAAGCTTTGTATTCTAGAATGTTTACTTATATAGTTGGCCTTTTTTCTCCTCCATATGACAAAGGCCTGCAGACTCAGCTACATTAATTCATTCCAAGGAAGGTTCTTAATGCTTTGAAATGATTCAAACAATTCACTCAAAATTCAGAGTATTGTAAAATAATTGTAAAATGATACAATGATTTATTTCAATTATGGGGTTTTTGTCTTTGAATGTTAAAATAGAGAAACTGTGAACTATAAAGTGCAATATTTTTTGAAATGTATATAAAATACAGTTCATGCTTAAATATTTTACTAATTTGAGTATCTTTTAAAATAAAAGTATATTCTTTTTATTGTTGATTTTTACTTAAAACTGAAGAATGAACAAAGGGAATGTAAGTCTTAATTATCACGATTGTTAAGTAGAACTACCTCATCACATAGGGAGGGAATGTTAGGAAGTGACTTACTTTGGCTGTCAATCAAGTACACTAGACATACCTCTGCTCACAAAGTGCTTGTCACTCTCAACTTTTTACCTCTAGCCAAGACCTTTCTTATCAGCCTCAGATTAATAGATGAGAGTGGCTTCTTGACAAGTCCACTTGGGTATCCTATACACATCTCAAAATTAGTGATGCCACCTAGTCAGCTTTTTTTTTTTTTTTTTTTTTTGCTGCTGTGACTAAAAGATCTGACAAGAACAACTGTAGGGGAGGAAAAGTTTATTTAAGGGCTCACAGTTTCAGAGGTCTCAGTCCATAGAAAGCCAGCTCCATTCCCTAGAGGCTTCAGGTGAGGCTGAACATCATGGCAGAAGAGTGTGACAGAGAGACATGGCTCACATGATAATCAAGAAGCAGAGAGAGAATCTACTCACCAGATACAAAATATATACCCCATAGCCATGCCCCTAATGAACCACTACCTCCAGCCACACTCCACCTGCCTCCAGTTACCACTAAGTTAATCCCATTAGGGATCAATGCAATGATTAGTTTAAGGTTATAACTCAATCATTTCTCCTCCAAACCTTCTCACATTGTCTCACATGTGAGTCTTTGGGGGACACCATATCCAAACAATAACAATTGCCCATCCAGTTACTCAAGCCAAATTCCAAGAGACAGCATTGATTATCCTCCTTCCCTCTCTTTCCATTTCCAAGTAATTCCCATGCACTTTCCCCTGGCATCAATCTACTTAAAATCATCTAGTGCCACAACCCCCCATTTTCCTGCATTTGCACTCTTCTCTCTTACCTGTGCTTTCCTTAACTCTTGGACCAGGTGATGCCCTTTCTCATAAATCTTCCAACAAGTTCCCATTGTTCTGAGCATCCTTACCATGGCCTGCAGGCCTCTGGTTTCCTATCCAACAACATCTCAGAACACTTCCATCCTCACTTACTTGTGTCTATCTTTAGAAGTCTTATTTCAGATTCTCACAACCCTAATCCTTTCCCAAATTACAGCCATTGTACTTTCCCTCTCCTCTTCTGGAGGCATCTTAAAGGTTTATTATTCCAGCTCTTGCAAGAGCTCATTCATATGTGGTTTAAATGCCACTTCTTCAGCTCAGCCTTCCTGTACCCTATATGTAACCATTACCAACTTCATGATGGTATTGTGTATTTGGCTCCTAGTGACTTATTTATCTCCTTCAACATACTATAAGCTCCATGAGAGCATTAGCTCAGTCTTCTTCACCATCAGTGTCTAGATATGAGGTCACATGTTGGGCATATGGTAAATATTTATTGAGAATGAATGAATGAACTTTCTCTCTCTGCTTTGCAACTATATGACTGCCAGGTGGCCATGCAACATTCCCCCACTGGTCCCACAGAGTACTTCCAGCTCACACTGAAATGCCAAGCCCCTGCTTCCAGGATTTGGAACTAGGATTGAGAAAGTGTCATTCAGTTACTCTCAGGTAGATATAGTTGCACCATGGAAAACTCAGGGGCTGCCAATGACTTTGCTTTCCACCATGTGAACCAGAAAAACAGAAACAACAAATTGGCAAAGAGACAAATCAAACAGATGTGCATATAACAGTCTACTCCAGAGACAGAATCCTGCTGGTCTATTGTGCCTGCTTCCAGGTATTTCTGAGGCCCCATAACAGCCTTGGCCCTGTGTTTACCACATAGGGCAGAATCCATGTTCTAAAAACGTTTTTTGTTTGTTTGTTTTGGCTAAGTTGGTCTAGGTTGAACTCCTCTCACTTGCAATGTTAAAAATACCATAAAAGTACAATGTATTGGTCAAAATGTCATGCAGATAAACAAAAGCTATAAATTTCTGTATCCATCAAGGAAGCCATTCCGGAAAGTAATGAGAAGAAAGTGGACCTAAGTCACTGTCACCCTTAAAAAGACTCTGATACCCTGAACTGACATTTTTTTCCTTATTTATTTTTTCATTACAATTCTTAATACACCATTATACCATAATTTATCATATCTCTGATTATATATAAGGTATGTTGACACCAAATTCACATCTTCATACATATATTTTGTATCATGATGAGGGTCTCCTTTCACCATCCATGCTATTCCCCTTCTTCCTCCCTTTCCCTCCAACCCCTATTCCCTACCTAGAGGTAATCTTCCTACCTTGCTCTCCATCCCAACCCCATTTTGAGTCACCCCCTTATATCAGAGAAGACATCCAGCATTTGTTTTTTGGGGGATTAGCTAACTTCACTTAGCATAATCTTCTCTAATGCTATTCATTTCCCTGCAAATGCCATGATCTTATTCTTTTTTATTGCTGAGTAAAATCCATTGTGTATAAATGCCACATTTTTTTAATCCATTCATCCACTGAAGGACATGTAGGTTGGCTCCACAGTTTAGCTATTGTGAATTGTGCTGCTATAAACATTGATGTGGCTGTGTCCCTATAGTATACTGTTTTTAGGTCCTTTGGGTATAGTCTGAGAAGAGGAATAGCTGGGTCAAATGGTGGTTCCATTCTCAGTTTTCCAAGGAATCTCCATACTGCTTTCCAAATTGCAGTCCATACTGCACCAATTTGCAGCCCCACCAGCAGTGTATGAGTGTACCTTTTTCTCCACATCTTCGCCAGCACTTATTGTTGTTTGACTTCATAATGGCTGCCACTCTTACTGGAGTGAAATGGTATCCTAGAGTAGTTTTACTTTGCATTTCTCTGATTGCTAGAGATAATGAGCATTCTTTCATATATTTGTTGATTGATTGTATATCCTCTTCTGAGAAGTGTCTGTTCAGGTCCTTGGCCCATTTATTGATTGAATTATTTGTTTTTTTGGGTGCTTATCTTGTTGAGCTCTTTATATACCCTAGAGATTAGAGCTCTATCTGATGTGTGAGGGGTAAAAATTTGTTCCCAGGATGTATGCTCCCTATTCACCTCACATATTGTTTCTTTTGCTGAGAAAAAACTAATTAGTTTGAATCCATCCCATTTGATGATTCTTGGTTTTAATTCTTGTGCTATAGGCGTCTTATTAAGGAAGTTGGGGCCTAGCCTCACGTGATGGAGATTAGGGCCTACTTTTTCTTCTATTAGACACAGAGTATCTGGTTTAATCCCTAGATCCTTGATCCATTTTGAGTTAACTTTTGTGCATGGTGAGAGATAGGGATTCAATTTCATTTTGTTGCATATGGATTTCCAGTTTTCCCAGGACCATTTGTTGAAGATGCTATCCTTTCTCCAGTGCATGCTTTTGGCACCTTTGTCTGATATAAGGTAGTTGTAATTTTGAGGGTTAGTCTCTGTGTCCTCTATCCTGAAATAATACTTATCAGTCAAAAAAAAAAAAAAAAAAACAGTAGAAAATGAGACACATGACCACAGGATTCATGAATAGTGTCCACTGGGATGAGGTGGAAGATACAAAAGACAAGGAAATAAGAAGGAGCAGAGTTAAGAGAGGAGCAGCCCAAAGAGGGGTTACAGCATGTATGCATGTGGTGTGATGATGATGATATTAGGTGACTTCATATCCTAGAAGACATTCACCAAATGCCTGCTATGGGCAGGGTACTAAGCATGGTCTGTGCCTTTGATTTGGTGTTCAGTCTCTTCATTGAACAAGGGTGAATGGATATACTGGTCCCAAATCCAAGCTTTTGCCGCAATGTCAGATTATAGCTCCTGTTACTGCCCAGAGGGGACTCTTGCTTAAAGTTCACCCCAAAATCAGTAGTGGTCCTGCCTAAGGCCCAAAGCTTCCAAAAAGCAACCAAGTACATGTCTCATCCTCAGGATCCTCCTTGGCTAAATTCACACATTGTTACATTACAAAAAACTTCCCAGAGTAGAGGACATTTTACTGATAATCTCAAGTGATAACAGGAAGAGAGGCAAGAGGGCAAAGCCTTTTCAGTGAGGAAACAGCATTTGCAGCAGCTTAAAAGCATGGTGCTTGGTAGTTTGTGCCAGGCATTTCAACAAGTCAGAAAAGCTAGAGGATTGGGTGCAGATAATGAGGGGTGGGAAGATTGCTGGAAATGGAAGAAGCCTTCAAAAAGGGCCATGTATGGAAGGAGAAGAAGAGCCATACATTCAATACTAAGGAGGCAGGCATTTATCCTCTAGTGCACAGAGCAGTTCAAGGATTTAAGCCAGAGAATGACCTGGAAGGCAATGGCAATGGCAGATGCACTGGAGAAAGCCAGGTTTGGAAGCAGGGAGAAAGATCAGTTAGGGGGATGGTAGGGCTGAAATCAAAGCAGTGGCAGAGACCACTGCAAGGAGGAAAGAGACTCAGTAACATTTAAGCGGTGACATGGAGACAATTCAGAAACCATAGATCTTGCTTTGCCCAAGACAATTTCAATTTTCATACATTATCCTGGCTTAATTAATAACAGTGTCCCTTGCACTCATAAAAGTGTGTCAGGCTGGATGAAAATTTGTATGTCCAATCTAGCTGTAAGGCATGAAAGAAAGAGAAACCTGAAGGATGCCCTTCAGGACGTGGCTTGGACACCCTAGGGGATCATCATTCCAGTTACATGGATAGAGCAGGAAAGGAACATGTTTGAGCCAGAATATAATGATATCATCACATATCATTTGATATCATCACACATCATCATATATCTGGCTTTAAGGAGCTTATGAGATAGTTAAGTGAAATTACCAAGTAAATCATTTAAAATACATAAGTATAGCAAAGAATGATGTAACACAAAAGATCATAAAATACTTCAAGACAATCTGGTTTTTTCCCCCTAAGTTTCCTCCGATCCTCAAATGTGTGAAGTTCTATAGCAGAAACTCAAAAATCATTCATAAAATGTTGAAGCTACATACAGGATTCATGCCAAGAGCTAAACCAATGGATTTTACTGATTGACAGGAAATTGCATTTCTGCTGCCAAATCCTTTCCCAGTGGAAACTTTCCTACCTTGAATAGGAATATTTTCCAGAAATTTCAGGCTCCCAGACATTTAAATTATCATGTGCAATAGCTCAATAAAGGAACTTTTAACATCTTTCTGGTCATTTAAGGGTAAAACATCCTAAAACTTAGAGCAGAAATCTTCACAGACTACAATTGAAAACCACTTTCCACATTCTAGGTTTCCAATTAAATGAGAACGACACTGGGTAAATTAACAACTAGCTTCTCTCCTCCGCCACTCACTATGGTTTATTTAACATAGCAGGCAGCGTAACCAGTGGCACTCCTCTACGCACATGCATACCACTGATACTTGGGTTGAACTTCAGCAAAGAAATAATTTGTCACAGTAACAGTTGAAATGAGAAGTGTCAGTAAGATTGATTAGACTTATTATTCCAGGCTCCAGCACCCATCAGAACCACCATGACTGCCTCTTCTCCCAGCATGTGCTGGGGGAGCAGCAACCTGCCAAGACTTGATGGCCATAGATTCTGACAACAGCCTCTCTCTCCTGGGCCATTGGATGCAGATGGCCCACCCACCCTGCCAACCGTGTCTCCATCTGACATGACCATCCTGCCCATTCTGCCCTATTACCAGCCTCGTTAGACACTATTTATACCGTACAATCAATCCAAACCTCACAGCAGCACCGTCGTGATTGATTAAGGAAGCCTACCAAAGAGCAATTTTGCTCAAAGAAAAAAATTGTTTTTAAGTCCAGAGATGGACCAGCAGCAAAGGGGGTGCCCACTTCACTCTTGCTTTCTTTGATTGGATGAGGAAGGAAAATGAGAGAGGAGGAGGGAAGGGGCTTCTTTCACAGAAGGGAAAGCACAGAGCTTCAACCACTGATCACAGACACTGCGGCTGACAAGCTGTGGACCACACTTGGCCACAGTCAGGCCTTTTCACTGACTGACTTTGGAAATCTAGAAGCATCCTTCTTCTTCTCCTAATTCTTCCACCACCACCACTCTACTCTCCAACTACATCTTTAACAGCTGCCTTGGTTCAGGCCAATGTCTATTCCCTAAATTACAGTACTTCATTGGTTTCTCAGTGATCATACGATGAAGTCCCATCTTCATAGCCTCCATGTACAACCTAAAGGATCTTATCTCTGCAGCAGAGGTAGGAAAATAATGAAATAACCAGCTGGACCCCCTTAACATTGACCTTCCTAGTGGATTACCCCTCATCTTCTACTCCACACCTCTGGATGCTGTTGTCCACCTGCAGGGATGGATCCTACCTACCACTTAGAACTGAAAAACCCACATATTCCCTCCCTTTTGGCCTCAGGTGCCATTTATGATATTAAAAGTAGTTTAGAATTCCAAAGAGATTCTGTTTATAAGGATTATATCTGTCAGTTTTTACTCTATTAGAAATTGAAAGGGAGAACAACTTTAAATATTAAGTCAATCGCCAGAAAGCTATAACTTGTAAATGTAAATAACATATTTAGATAACATAACTATATTTCCAACACTCAAAAAAGGAGGGAGCAGAGTAGCATTGTTTTTGCATATGTGAATGTTTATTTAGAAGACAACTTGATTTTTATATTTGCTTCTGCATTGAATCTGTAGCAATATAATATGACATGTAGCCTCTGGAAAATGTCACTTTATACCTATGAGGGCTTAACATCTTAGTTCTGTTATGAATAATAATTTTGAGCCTCTGGAAGGCTTGGAAACACTCAGGTCTTTAGAGATCACCTTTTATCCCCCTACCCCCAGGGCTGGGGACTGAACCCAGGGCCTAAAGCATGCTAGGCAAGTACTTTACCTCTGAACTATATCTTCAGTCCCAAAGATCCCATTTTGAGAGCCTTTAATCAAGCATAAATAGAATGAATTAAACTTCTTAAGATCTAGGCAGAATTGAATTTAAATCTCAACTTTGCCATACCCCTAAAATGGGAATGATGTCATCTGTTCCACAGGGTTATTATAAAAACAAAAAAGGGTATGTAAGTACTTGGCACAGTGCCTAGGTCACAGTAATTAGAAGAGAGATGCTAAATAACCCTAAAAAGTTATGTGCTGTCCTGACACACTTTGGCTCTTGCCAACTAGTTTGAAAAAAATAAAAACAAAGAAAAAAAATATATATATATATACACATAGCATATATAGTATAGTCTGGTACAGTATGGCATAGTCTGGTGTATCAGTATAGTATAGAATAGTGTAATATAGTGACAGTTCCTGAGCCAGGCCTGGCAGTTGGTCAGCTAGTTGAAAAAGCAGTTAAAGCAGGGCATCATATGAGATAATACAAACACACCTGTAACATTTATTTTAATACAAAATGTGTATGTGAACTTTCATCTGCCAATCTTCTAAAATGGGGCCAAAGCTTTTCTATGAGGACAAGTCGTGTAACTGTGCTGGGCCATCATGCTTACACAAACCATACCCGTAAAACATCAGCTGTGGTTTCCAGCTTCCTTTCTTTAAGTGAAAGGAAAAATTAGAAACATTTGAGAAACTATCTGAATACAAAATGCTTTAGATTTTTATGATTTTTCTCCCAAATGGTCTCCATTTTCTTTACTTGGATAAAAGAATTCTTTTTAGCAATCAACTTTTAAACTTAGTTCCAAGATATTAGTTTTTATAAAAAGAAGAAAAGCTCTCTTGTTTTGTATTCAAATTTGATTGATTTGTATAATATTTAATTAAATCCTATAACTCCAATAGCAATAACTGGTATAAACAGAACAAACAACTACCTCTTGGTAAGCATACAACTCAACTTAGGGAGGCAGACATGCATGGGTGAGTTATGGAGGGGCCTATCTGCAAGAGTATTCAGGATGTCGCACATGTGGATCTGCATATCTAATAGAGAAAAGGGGAAGAAATTAGTTGTCTGAACTGGTAAACAAGAAGTTATTTAACAGAGCTTTTGGACATCTGTAGGTACTGTCATGGAAAGATATTCAAAAGTCTCCAGTGAAAAATTAAAGTGGCAGGACACCTAGAATATCATATGCTCTACTTAACTGAAAACAAGAACTCTGCATATATTCACTTATTATGGAGGCACAGACAGAGGCCTGGGAGGATGTGCACCACATTCTTGGTAATGGTCGCATTTGGGGCAAGTAGAGATTTAGGATTAGAGTAGGAAATGAGTTTTCATTTTTTCCTCTATATCCTTTTATGTTCGTTGAATTTTTCTGTAGTAATC
The DNA here is from genome assembly GCF_047511675.1 of Marmota flaviventris. NCBI lineage: Eukaryota > Metazoa > Chordata > Mammalia > Rodentia > Sciuridae > Marmota > Marmota flaviventris. The sequence continues at coordinate 43,360,999 of NC_092506.1, forward strand.
ATTCCTAATAAAAATTATTTTTTACTATATAGTACTTTACTGTAGTAATGCAAATATCCCGCCCCAAGTAGTAAAATGAGAGGCCAGCAAAGCAACTCCCTTCAGTTGGCCAAAGCAAAACCGAGAGTTGGCAGTGTCCATCCTTGATGCACTTTCATCCCATTTCTGTGATGTTCCGCATTTGGGTCCCATATTTGATGTAACAAATTAGTCAGAGAAAACAACTTGGATCAACTAATTATACAAATGCATTCCCTGGTAAGGGTTGGAAAGAAAAGAGCTATGTGGAGAGGGAAGATGGCGGCGAGGGGAGTGCATTGCCCCCGTGTGCTGCTTCACTGTGTGGGAGTATGACAAGTCAGGACGGCTAAAGGCTATCTTGTTAGGAATTTCCAGCAATAGTGGGGTGCTCCGGAACCTGGAGGAAGGATTTCCATCGCACGAGGATCGGCTACGGGGACTCAAACGCGAGAGGTTTGTCGCACGGAGGGTAACACTGCTTATTCAGCAAATCACCCCGCGGCTAGAGTCTGCAGCGTGCGCTGGGAAACGAGGAGATAGCGACGCAGGGATACAGCACTGCAGTTTCTGCCAGCCGTGCAAGCACCGTACTCAGGGCTGAATTCTGGCTTCGAGACGGGGGAAGGAAGCGGTCCATCTCGGTTCTCCACACCGGTCAGACCACAGAGGAGGCCAGCAGCCACCATGTTGGAAAGCTGACGTCACCATCCCTGTTTTCGACTGACCGCAGCTCATTCAGCCATAGAACAGGTAATTTCAGGCTGCCATTCGCCTGCGGCTTGCAGACAGATTGCTAGGGTTCAGTGCATGGGTGCTTCTTAGAACCTGATCTTATCGGAGCGAACACCGAGCGCGGGGCGGCCGAGTTCCGGCTCCCGGAACCGCCCTGGCCCAGGGCTGCGGAGCCTGCAGAGGCTGCTTCTTGGACCCTGCTCCTATCAGAGCATACACCAAGCACTAAGCGGCCGAATTCCGGCTCCCGGAACTGAGCCCGCGGGGACTGCTTCTTGGAGCCTACCCTTATAGGAGCTTACACCGAGCACGGAGTGGCCGAGTTCCGGCTCCCGGAACTTCCCTGGCCCGGGGCTAGGAGCCCGCGGAAACTACTTCTCGGTCCGGGTCCTGCTGAGGGCCGGTCAGGACTCACCCGTTGCTTTGGTTGCCCGGCAAGGGGAACGAAATGCTGCCATTCGCATAGGATACCAACATGGCAGAGATCTGATGTCAGCAGAAAGCGGCAGAGGAGAGAACTTCATCAATACCAGCGGCGACAGAAACAGTTGGTCTCCTGGTAGGGGGGGTGAGGCACAGACACCCGAGTCTCCTCAATTTGTCGTCGAGCCAGAGGGGAGGAGCCGGGCCGCTGCCAGCGCCCGGAGCAGGCCCAGCGGCTCGCCAGCGTGGTGACTGCGTGACCCCAATTGGAGAGGGGGCGGAGCGGAGCCGCCACCCGCACCCGCAAGGTGGGCAGACCCGCGACCCAGTGGTACATGGGCGTGGTAGGAGGGGCAGGGCAGAGCCGCCGTTCGCGCTTGCAAGGTAAACAGACCTGTGACAGCCTGGCGGGTCAGGCCCAGTGGCCTGCCAGTGTGGTACACACGTCACCCCAACTGGAGTAGGGGCAGAGCAGATCCTTCTCCCACGCCCGGATCAGGCCCTGCCGGTGTGGTGGCCACGTGACCCCAATCGGAGTGGGGGTGGAGCAGAACCGCCACCCGTGCCCGCAGGGTGAGCAGACCTGTGACCAACCTGCAGATCAGGCCCGGGGGTCCGCAGGCGTGGTAGGAGGGGCAGGGCAGATCCGCCACCCGCGCCTCCAAGGTAGGCAGACCTGCAACAGACCGGCGGATCAGGCCCAGGAGCCTGCCGGCATGGTACACACACCACCCTAATTGGAGTAGGGGCAGAGCAGAGTCGCCGCCCGTGCCAGGAACAGGCCCAGCGTCCTGCAGGCGGGGTAGTCACGACACCCCAATTGGAGTAGGGGCAGAGCAGAGCCTCCACCCGTGCCCGAAAGGTGGGCAGATCTGCGACCGACCAGCGGGACAGGCCCAGTGGCCTGCCGGTACGACAGACACGTCACCCCATTTGCAGTAGGGGCAGAGTAGAGCCGCCGCCCGCGCCTGCAGGGTAGGCAAACCTGCAACCGACCGGCGGATCAGGCCCGGTGGCCTGCCGGCGTGGTACACTCGTCACCCCAATTGGAGTAGGGGCAGAACAGAGCCACCGCCAGCGCCCAGAACAGGCCCAGTGACCTGCCGGCGTGGTAGCCACAACACCCCAATTGGAATAAGGAGAGAGCAGAGCCGCCGCCCGCGCCTGCAGGAAAGATATGCAAGCAGTATGAAAAGACAAGGAAAGAAAGGACCACAAGCAATGCAGGTCAACGCAACTTTAGAAGAGGTAACAGCTGCAGCAGATGGAATGTCAGATAAATATTCAGGATATACATGCTTCAGACGATCTGGAGTATCAAGGAAGACATTAAACAGCAAAATCAGACAATGAAAGATCACTTCGACAATGAATTGCGCAAACAAATCCAGGAAGCAAAGGATCAACTATAGAGGGAGATAGAGGTTATAAAAAACAAACAAACAGAAATCCTAGAAATGCAGGAAGCAATAAACCAACTTAAAAACTCAATGGAGAATACTACCAGCAGAGTAGAACACTTAGAAGATAGAACATCAGACAATGAAGACAAAGTATTTCAACTGGAAAAGAACATAGACAGCTCAGCAAGACTGTTAAGAAACCATGAGCAGAACATCCAAGAAATATGGGATAACATTAAGAGACCAAACTTAAGAGTCATTGGGATACAGGAAGGTACAGAGCTCCAAACCAAAGGAATGAGCAGTCTATTCAATGAAATAATACGAGAAAACTTCCCAGACTTGAAGAATGAGACAGAATCCCAAATCCTAGAAGCCTACAGGATGCTGAATGTGCAAAATCATAAGAGATCCACACCTAGACACATTATAATGAAGATGCCCAACATACAGAATAAGGAGAGAATTTTAAAAGCTACAAGAGAAAGGAAGCAGATTACATTTAGGGGTAAGCCAATCTAGGATAACAGCTGATCTTTCAACACAGACTCTGAAAGCTAGAAGATCCTGGAATAACATATTTCAAACACTGAAAGAAAATGGGTTCCAACCAAGAATTGTGTATCCAGCGAAATTAAGCTTCAGGATGGAAGATGAAATTAAAACCTTCCACGATAAACAAAAGTTTAAAGAATTCGCAGCTAGAAAACCATCTCTTCAAAACATCCTCGCCAAAACATTACAGGAAGAGGAAATGGAAAATAACAATGAAAACCAACAGTGGGAGGTAGGACAGTAAAGGGGGGGAAAATAATCAAAGAGGAAAACAAACCATGTTTAGTAACAGAAATAAACAAATATGGCTGGAAGAACAACCCATATCTCAATAATAACCCTAAATGTTAATGGCTTAAACTCACCAATTAAGAGACACAGGCTAGTAGAATGGATCACAAAACAAGACCCAACAATATGCTGCCTACAGGAGACGCATTTGATAGGAAAAGACATACATAGGCTGAAGGTGAAAGGTTGGGAAAAATCATATCACTCATATGGACTTCGGAAACAAGCAGGAGTGTCCATACTCATATCAAATAAAATAGATTTCAAGCCCAAGTTAATCAAAAGGGACAAAGAGGGACACTACATACTGCTTAAGGGAACCATATACCAACAAGACATAACAATCATAAATATTTATGCCCCAAACAATGGTGCAGCTATGTTCGTCAAACAAACTCTTCTCAAGTTCAAGAGTCTAATAGACCACCATACCATAATCATGGGAGACTTCAATACACCTCTCGCGCCACTGGACAGATCTTCCAAACAAAAGTTGAATAAGGAAACTATAGAACTCAATAACACAATTAATAACCTAGACCTAATTGACATATATAGAGTATACCACCCAACATCAAGCAGTTACACTTTTTTCTCAGCAGCACATGGATCCTTCTCAAAAATAGATCATATATTATGTCACAGGGCAACTCTTAGACAATATAAAGGAGTAGAGATAATACCATGCATCGTATCTGATCATAATGGAATGAAACTGAAAATCAACGATAAAAGAAGGAAGGAAAAAGCATACATCACTTGGAGAATGAACAATAGGTTACTGAATGATCAATGGGTTATAGAAGACATCAAGGAGGAAATTAAAAAATTCTTAGAGATAAATGAAAACACAGACACAACATATCGGAATCTATGGGACACATTGAAAGCAGTTCTAAGAGGAAAATTCATTGCTTGGAGTTCATTCCTTAAAAAAAGAAAAAACCAACAAATAAATGATCTCATACTTCATCTCAAAATCCTTGAAAAAGAAGAGCAAAACAACAGCAAAAGAAGTAGAAGGCAAGAAATAATTAAAATCAGAGCTGAAATTAATGAAATCGAAACAAAAGAAACAATTGAAAAAATTGACAAAACTAAAAGTTGGTTCTTTGAAAAAATAAACAAAATCAACAGACCCTTAGCGATGCTAGCGAAGAGAAGAAGAGAGAGAACTCAAATTACTAGCATACGGGATGAAAAAGGCAATATCACAACAGACACTTCAGAAATACAGAAGATAATCAAAAACTATTTTGAATCCTTATACTCCAATAAATTAGAAGATAGTGAAGACATAGATAAATTTCTTAAGTCATATGATCTGCCCAGATTGAGTCAGGAGGATATATAAAACCTAAACAGACCAATATCAATTGAGGAAATAGAAGAAACCATAAAAAGACTACCAACTAAGAAAAGCCCAGGACCGGATGGGTATACAGCAGAATTTTACAAAACCTTTAAAGAAGAACTAATACCAATACTTTTCAAGTTACTTCAGGAAATAGAAAAAGAGGGAGAACTTCCAAATTCATTCTATGAGGCCAACATCACCCTGATACCTAAACCAGACAAAGACACTTCAAATAAAGAAAACTACAGACCAATATCTCTAATGAACCTAGATGCAAAAATCCTCAACAAAATTCTGGCGAATCGGATACAAAAACATATCAAAAAAATTGTACACCATGATCAAGTAGGATTCATCCCTGGGATGCAAGGCTGGTTCAATATACGCAAATCAATAAATGTTATTCACCACATCAATAGACTTAAAAATAAGAACCATATGATCATCTCGATAGATGCGGAAAAAGCATTCGACAAATTACAGCATCCCTTTATGTTCAAAACTCTAGAAAAACTAGGGATAACAGGAACATACCTCAATATTGTAAAAGCAATCTATGCTAAGCCTCAGGCTAGCATCATTCTGAATGGAGAAAAATTGAAGGCATTCCCTCTAAAATCTGGAACAAGACAGGGATGCCCTCTCTCTCCACTTCTGTTCAACATAGTTCTCGAAACACTGGCCAGAGCAATTAGACAGACGAAAGAAATTAAAGGCATAAAAATAGGAAAAGAAGAACTTAAATTATCACTATTTGCAGATGATATGATTCTATACCTAGCAGACCCAAAAGGCTCTACAAAGAAACTATTAGAGTTAATAAATGAATTCAGCAAAGTGGCAGGATATAAAATCAACACGCATAAATCAAAGGCATTCCTGTATATCAGCGACAAATCCTCTGAAATGGAAATGAGGACAACCACTCCATTCAAAATATCTTCAAAAAAAATAAAATACTTGGGAATCAACCTAACAAAAGAGGTGAAAGACTTATACAATGGAACCCTAAAGAGAGAAATAGAAGAAGATCTTAGAAGATGGAAAAATATACCCTGTTCATGGATAGGCAGAACTAACATCATGAAAATGGCGATATTACCAAAAGTTCTCTATAGGTTTAATGCAATGCCAATCAAAATCCCAACGGCATTTCTTGTAGAAATAGAGAAAGCAATCATGAAATTCATATGGAAAAATAAAAGACCCAGAATAGCAAAAACAATGCTAAGCAGGAAGTGTGAATCAGGCGGTATAGCGATAACAGACTTCAAACTATACTACAGAGCAATAGTAACAAAAACAGCATGGTACTGGTACCAAAACAGGCGGGTGGACCAATGGTACAGAATAGAGGACACAGAAACCAATCCACAAAACTACAACTACTTTATATTTGATAAAGGGGCTAAAAGCATGCAATGGAGGAAGGATAGCATCTTCAACAAATGGTGCTGGGAAAACTGGAAATCCATATGCAACAAAATGAAACTGAATCCCTTTCTCTCGCCATGCACAAAAGTTCATTCAAAATGGATCAAGGAGCTTGATATCAAATCAGAGACACGCCGTCTGATAGAATAAAAAGTTGGCTACGATCTACATTCGGTGGGGTCGGGCTCCAAATTCCTCAATAGGACACCCATAGCACAAAAGTTAATAACTAGAATCAACAAATGGGACTTACTCAAACTAAAAAGTTTTTTCTCAGCAAAAGAAACAATAAGAGAGGTAAATAGGGAGCCTACACACTGGGAACAAATCTTTACTCCTCACACTTCAGATAGAGCCCTAATATCCAGAGTATACAAAGAACTCAAAAAATTAGACAATAAGAGAACAAACAACCCAATCAACAAATGGGCCAAGGACCTGAACAGACACTTCTCAGAGGAGGACATACAGTCAATCAACAAGTACATGAAAAAATGCTCAACATCTCTAGCTGTCAGAGAAATGCAAATCAAAACCACCCTAAGATACCATCTCACTCCAGTAAGATTGGCAGCCATTATGAAGTCAAACAACAACAAGTGCTGGCGAGGATGTGGGGAAAAGGGTACACTTGTACATTGCTGGTGGGACTGCAGATTGGTGCAGCCAATTTGGAAAGCAGTATGGAGATTTCTTGGAAAGCTGGGAATGGAGCCACCATTTGACCCAGCTATTCCCCTTCTCCGTCTATTCCCTAAAGACCTAAAAAGGGCATGCTACAGGGACACTGCTACATCGATGTTCATAGCAGCACAGTTCACAATAGCAAGATTGTGGAACCAACCTAGATGCCCTTCAATAGACGAATGGATAAAAAAAATGTGGCATTTATACACAATGGAGTATTACTCTGCATTAAAAAATGACAAAATCATAGAATTTACAGGGAAATGGATGGCATTAGAGCAGATTATGCTAAGTGAAGCTAGCCAATCCCTAAAAAACAAATGCCAAATGTCTTCTTTGATATAAGGAGAGTAACTAAGATCAGAGTAGGGACGAAGAGCAGGAGAAGAAGATTAACATTTAACAGGGATGAGAGGTGGGAGGGAAAGGGAGAGAGAAGGGAAATTGCATGGTAATGGAAGGAGACCCTCAGGGTTATACAGTGGAGGGGGTAGAGAGAGAGGAGGGGAGGGGAGGGGAGAGGTGGGGAGGGGGGAGGGGGGAGGATGGGAAAGGCAGCGGAGCACAACAGACACTAGTATGGCAATATGTAAATCAATGGATGTGTAACTGATGTGATTCTGCAATCTGTATATGGGGTGAAGGTGGGAGTTCATAACCCACTTGAATCAAAGTGTGGAATATGATATGTCAAGAAATTTGTAATGTTTTGAACAACCCACAATAAAAAAATTAAAAAAAAAAGAGCTGTGTGAACATATATGAGCAGATCCTTATCAATTCAGGAACAACAGGTGAAGGTAAACTGAGATCCAAAGGAGGAGTAAGACTTAGCCCAGGGAGCAAGCAAGGAGGTGGGAAAAGCATTTCAGACAGAAGGAGCAGAATGTGTAAAAGTCTGGTGATAAGAAAGGAGCATTTACTTATTTATTTTATTTATTTGGAAACCAGGGATTGAACACAGGGGTGCTTAACCACTGAGTCACACCCCCAGCCCTTTTTAAATTTTTTTTTTTATTTTGAGACAGGGTCTTGCTAAGTTGCTTAGGGCCTTGCTAAATTGCTGAGGCTGGCTTTGAACTTGCCATCCTCCTGCCTCGGCTTTCCTGAGCCACTGGGATGATAGGCATGTACCACCATGTCTGGCCAAGAAAGGAGTATTTAAAAGAAAAGCAATGTGACCTAATCAGAGAAAAGGGTGAAAGTGTATGAAAAGGAGCAGCTGGAAGGGTGGGGGCCTTGAGGGTGGGGGCAATTCATTCCTCATTCCTTCTCTTATAGACCATGCTGGGGAGTGCAATTTTTTTTTTTTTTTTAATGAATAGTGAGAAGCCAGGAAAAGACACACTTGGATTTACTTTTTGAAAAAGATAGTGCTGGCTGACTTGCAAAAGATTTCATGTAAATGACACTCCTTCATAACTGGAGGTGACCCTTGATGGTGGGGATGTAGTTAGTGACGGCAAGAGAGCACAAGGGGGATCTTGGGACATGTAAGCTTTTGGCTTTGATTCTTTCCATCCACCCATCCATCCCTCCCTCCCTCCCTCCCTCCCTCTCCTCCTCTCCCCCTCCCCCTCCTCCTCCTCCTCCTCCTCCTTTACAGGGATTAAACCCAAGGGCGCTTAACCACTAGCCACATCCCCAGCCATTTTTGTTTATTTTTTATTTTGAGACAGGGTCTCGCTAAATTGCTTAGGGCCTCACTAAGTTGCTGAGGCTGACCTTGAACTTGCCATCCTCCTGTCTCAGCCTCTGGAGTCACTGGGATTACAGGCATGCACCAAGGTGCCTGACCTAAGCCTTGGATTCTTTTTTAGAAATAGTTTTTGCAGTGCCAGGGATTAAGCCCAGGCTCTCATACATTCTAGGCAAGTGCTCTACCACTAAGCACATCCCTAGACTGAAGATTCTTCAAGCTGTACAACTATAATACATGCATTTGTTTTGGCTTTTTGGTGCTGGGAATCAAACCCAGGGTGTTGCACAGGTTTAGCATACACTCAACCATTGAGCTACACTCCCAGCCCCTACATGTACTTTTAATGAATGTTATACTTCAATTTTAAAAATTTTAACCATGTCAGCTCTGATGTAAACAGCCAATTAGGAGGGAGCAAGAGTGAAAGCAGAGAGATCAGTTAGGAGGCTCTTGCCAAGGAATAAGAAAGACGATGTTGACTTGAGCTGGTATAACAACAGTGGAGGTACAGAAACGTGGGTGGATTTGAGTTACTTAGGAGATGTCAAAGGGTGACTCCTAAATTTCCACCTTACTTAGTTTGATGGATGGTTATAGCGTTGACTCAAAAAAAAAAGACACTAAAGGGAGACCAAATAGGCTTTTGCTGTTATTGGTGTCTTAAGAGCAGGGGAGACAGGGATAAGATCACATGTAAACCTGTTGAGTTTGCGACAGCATGGAAGCCGGGAAGAGGGGACAGAACTGGAGCTGATCAGGGGGTTTGCTGTTGTCATTTAAGTTGGCGGAGAGTGCAGCATGTCCAAACAATAAAGGGAAGATGAAGGAGCCAGAGATCAAAAAATCCAAGAGAAAGAAAAGGAGAAACAATAGGTACATTTTCTGTAGAAGCAGAATCCAATGGAATTGGAACACAGAGATGTAGTGACACAGGTAGTCGGGTGTTACACATGCTCAATCCCAACTGAAAGAGTAACTCTGACACTATACTGTGTGCACATCTACACGTGTGTGCATGCACATATATACACACACACACTTTCACTTGCTCAAATCGTACATAATGGCTGCCAAAGAGGTGCTCAACTTGGCTGCAAAACAACCAGGGGAAACTATGAGGGGCTGGCACAACCTCTTTGCTTGGTTATCTTTCTTCCTCCCTCTTTTCTTGGAGGAGTTTCACCCTGTTCTCTTACCTGGTTTTATTTCAACATAGTCCAGTGTGCTTCTGTTAGCATCTAGGACGCTCACTAGATGCCAACCAGCTATAACCAGCTAAGGTCCTACCTCCAGAAGCCTCTTGTGTAGGCAACTGGTGAACATTCCTGAAGACATGCAGGACTGTGTCCACCCTCAGTCCACTACATCGGTCCCTGAGAACCATTTTTAAGAAAACAGCAATTATCATTACAAGCTGGCTATTGTGAAATTGTGTGATCATGAGGCACAGTCTCTTGTCCTTACAAGTGACTTGAAATAGCATCTCCTTTTGGACTCCAGGGTCTTCATTTGTAAGTTGGAGGGCATAAATAGGTCAACCAATATCATCTTATGATTCTGTATCTCCTTGGCCTTAACTTCCCAATGGGGCACTGTCCACACATAGGCAAGATCATTTAAGAAAGAGAAACCAAGGCTGGGAATTAACTGTCTCTCCTGCCCAAAGCTCAAGAGATTATAGAGACCAAATAAAAAAAATGGGACCCAGAAGTTGCTGGTTTCTTAGTGCCTGTGATGTTTAGTTTTGTATGTCACCTTGACTATGTTAGAGCACCAAACTATGTAATCAAATATCGATTTAAGTCTTGCTATAAAGGCATTTTGTACATGTGATTAAAATCTACAGCCATATAGTGAATCACATAGGTAAAAGAGATTAATTTCAAGGTGGGTGGGCCTCATCCAATCAGTTGAAGATCTTAAGAGCAAAATCTGGTGAAGAAATTCTCTGCCTTGACTACAATATCCATTCCTACCTGAGTTTCTGGCTTGCCAGCTTTCTACAGAGTTCAGACTTACCAGCCCCTACAATCTCATGATCCAATACCCTAAATAAAGATTATTTTGTGTATGTATGTAACATATACACACACAGGCACACCTATGTATAAATGCAAATATGCATGTTCATTATGCGTGTATGTGTCCTACTGGTCTGTTTCTCTGGGAGCAACAACTGCTGGTGCCTAAGATGTCAGTACAGGCACAGAAAGTTTCATGTCTATTCTCATGAAAATAAATGCAGAGGGCTGAAATGTGCTTAGATTTGGGGTTTCCAGAAAGAAGTCAGAACAGTAGGCCAGAGATTTTGACTCTAGAATTCTGTACATCTTAAAATGATTGCATTATTTTCAAGTTGGCTACTTGTGTTACTTTCTGTTTCTCTGCATTACCAGCCACAAAAAAAATTCAGTGCCAGAGTATCGTGGCTAATTTCAGGTAGGACACAAAAGGAGCAGCAGAACAGGGTGCTCCTATTCTATAATTGTGCCCAGGAAGAGGACCACCCCAAAGGGAAGAGTCAGGGGCAGGACACAAGGTCCCAGGAGCAGGCTGAAGGAGAAACAAAGCATACAGGAAGTCAGATCCCAGGGAGGCTTGGATGGGTAGCAGCAGAAACACATTTGAGGTCCCCTCTGCCTCAAGGACCCACAGTTTCTGCACCAGCTCCAGGATGTGTAAAGAATGTCTCCATGCCAACACTGCCTCTCCGATGACATATTTTAGTTTTCCCAGGCAGTTATTCTAAGAAAGCATTTATCTGTCCAGGCCAACTCCAGCAGGTGACCCTTTCATGTTCCACTAATTTAATTTGTGTAGAAATAACCATAGCTCATTGACTAAATCTGCCTTTCTGTTGGAGGGGAACTTGATACAACTTGAAGCTGCTAGCTTAATTCTCATCTCCTATAACAATCAGGAAGCTATATTTTCCCCTAATTAAAATGAAGAAATCTGAGATCTGTAAAGGACCCTAGAATGCATCAAGTTGAAGTGTCTTTGTTCAATGGTGAGAACCTGGAAGGTCATGGAGAAAAATCCAGGTAGGGCAAACAGCCCGGAGTCTAAGGTGTACAGTAAGGTCGATCCAGGGTGCCCAAGGAGATGTCCACAGTGTATGGGGTCAGGTAAAGGTGAAAAAGAATTTTTGGGGAGTGAGAAGGCAGTGCTCAATTTGCCAATAGGATCCACCTTCTTCCCAAAGTCCATGCTCTATTTCTAACCTCTATTTAATTGTTTTCAAACATGAGGGTTTCATATTTCATTTAGCAGACCCAAAACAAAGGTTTCATTTTTGCATACAGAATTAAATGTCTTCCTGAACTTCTACCCATGACCCCAGTGGTTCCTGCCTTGGCTGCACATTAGGTTTGTCAGTAGAACTTATAAACAGCCCTGATGTCCAGGTACACACCAGGCCAATCAAATCAGAACTTCTGTGGGTAGAATCCAGGCATTCATAATGGCTAAAGCTCCTCAATGATCCCAATGGCATCCTGAGTTGGAAACCACTGCATTCAGCTCAGTTCTTGAACCAATCAGTCTCTTTGGGCACCCATGACAAACACAGTGGACTGGTGGCTTAAAAGACAGAAATTTCTTTTCTCACAGTATTAGAGACTGGAAGTCCAAGATCAAAGAGCTCACAGATTTAGGTTTTCCTGAGGCCTCTCTTCCTGCAGATGGCCATCTTCTTGCTATGGCCTCACATGGCCCCTTCTGTATGAGCATGCATTCCTAACGTGTGTCTTTCTCATCTGATAAGGACCAAGGCCTGATGTCACAACCAGCAGTCTCAAGATCCTCCAAGGCAGCAGGCTAATGGCCAATGGCCAATGTCTGGCCTTCACGGAGCTGTCCAGTCTAGAGCTGTCCCTCTCACATTGAGCCTCAATAAATGAATAAATAATCAATGGAAATATTTTGTTTGATTTTAAATCCATTTAAAATATTATAAGAAATCTTAACACTTAAAGTCCCTAAATTTGGATCAAGAGGGAGGTCAGAGCGAAAGGTTGGGGAAGTACCGGGGAATAAAACCTACCAAATCATGTTATGTCCTTGCACACACATGCCACAATGAATCCCACTTATGTATAATGCCCAAATTAAAATAGTAACAATAATAGAAGAGAGATCAATAGAGCAAGTGGATGAGGGGAATGGATGGAAAGGGGAGGTACTAGGAAATAAGACTGATAAAATTATGTCATGTTCATGTACAAGTATGTCATAATGATCCCACTATTAGGTATAATTACAATGTACCAATAAAAAAATAAAGTCCCTAAGTTTAATTGGAACTCTTGAAATTTTGAATGGTTGCAAAAATATCTTAAATCTTGTCTTCTGTGTAAATAGTTGTTTTTTTTTTCTTTGTAATTGTGATTTTCAAGAATTTTAAAAGCTTACTATTTAGCAGCTTTGTTTTGTTGATTGCAGTACTGGGAACTGAACTTGGGGGCACTCTACCACTGAGCCACATTCTCAGTCCTTTTTATTTTATTTTGAGACAGGGTCTAATTAAGTTGCCCAGGCTAGCTGGAACTTGTGATCCTCCTGATTTTCTGGGGTTACAGTGCACTGTGCCCGGCTCACTATTAAACAGTTTTGATCAGAACTTTGCTTGGCCATGTCAAGACTGAAACATGATAGCACATCATGCTTCAGACACACTGGCCTTCTCTTTGACACCTGGGGAGAGAATACTCTAGGTCAAAGGTCAAGGTCAAGTGGAGCTACTAAGCAAGGAACTAGCTATATGGAGAGTCTAGAGTTCAGGAGGACATCTAGGCTAGAGAGATAAGTTTGGGAATCTACTAGGAAGCCAAGGGGCTAGATGAGATCACCAAGGAAATGAGCTTAAAAAGAGAGTAGGACTAAAAACTGAGCAGTGGTGCTGTTCCAACATCTAGAGGTCAGGGAAATAAAAAGGAATCTTTAATTGGCTTGAATGAATAGCATAGATCAAAATATCACATTGTATCCCACAAATATACACAATTACTATTTGTCAATTAAAATTAGTAATTTTTTTAAAGGAATCTGTAAACCAAACAGAACCAGCAGCCATGGCATGGGAGACAAATCAGATAGGGGGGGTGACCTTAGAAGTCCTTTGAGATGCTTGTTAAAAATGCACATTTTTCAGAACTTGCTCACTGGAGTTTTGATTCACCATGAACATGGACATCAAAAATATGTGTTTCTTTTTTTTTTAGGCACTTCTATTCTGGTTATTGTAAGATGAGCCTGGGAAACACTGCCAGTAGAGTGTGGCCCAACAAGAAAAATCACCTGCTTGAAGAATTTTTTAAAATTTGTTTTATCTTAATTTACCTATTTTGTGCTACGGATCAAACCCAAGGGTTTAAGCATGCTAGACAAGTGCTCTGTCACTAAGCTACACCCCCAGCCCTTTTAAACATGACTTCCAGGGACTCAGCCCAAATACACTGAATCTGAATCACCAGGGCACTTAGAATTTGGTAACTTATTATACAAACTTAATTGCTCTTGGGAGTTCTCAAAAACAACCTATATGGCTTTGCTTTTGAGCCAATGAACCATTAATTCTTCATTTACAAAGGTGATCGACCATTACCACATCCCCTAACCTGGAGGTGTTTCCATTAACACCAGCAGGGTTTGTAGCAGCACACTAGAATCACAACAAGTATCACAACAGGAATCTCCCATTTAGACATAATAATACAGCTTAGAGCTCTCCACCTAAGTTCTTTCTTAGCTGATCTTAGCTTCCAGAAGAACACAGAGTCATCTCTGAGCCTAAGGAAACTTTTCTTTTCCCAAGAGATCCCATGTCAGTGCCAGGATGGTACTTAACAGTTCTAACGCACGGTGCCTCAGTACCTCCCAACCCAACCTTCAGCATCTGGTTTTTCAGATTCTGTGTTCAAAAGCTATAAATTTCCTTGAATTTAAAAAAACTTCCCTGTCCACTTGATGAAAATGGGAAACTTTCTGCCCTCTCCGACAGAAATCATTCCAGTTGACCACCTGATGCTTATTTGGGGTTAATTAGAAAATCCCCATCAAGAGTTCAGAGGCCACTATCAGCTGTCAAAATCCCACATTCTCCTCTTTCCCCTCTTTCAAGTGCAAAACAACCTGTGTCTGAAGATGTGCAGAGATAAAAGGGCGCACACCAGCGCTGGGGGCTTTGACGCAGCCCTATTCACTGCCCCACCACCATGAATACCGCAAAATCTCAAATGAAAGTTTTAATCTCCCCACTGCATTCAGCTTAAAGAGAAAAGGGCTTCCTTTTAACAATTTCCCCCCTTAAACCTTTTGTGTTGCAATGCTCCTGAAAAAAGCGGAGATTTCACTCTGACCCGGCCAGGGCTTTACGCCAAAGAAAGCAATGCACCTCAAACCCTTTGTGCTGAAATAAGAAGGGCTGGCGGTCCGGAGCAACGGCGCAGAAGCAGCCACCCAGTGGTGGGGCGCACGGGGGACAGCTACGCCCGCGTCTCTGAAAATGCCAGGTTTTGGCCTCTTGACCGGTTAAGCCTAATAGGACGAGAGCGAACGCGCCGTGAGCCCCACTGCTAGTCCAAACTGGGGGTCTGGGGTGGGTGACAAGGGTGAACGATTTCCCAGTCTGGACACGAATCCCAAACGCATCAACACCCTCAGGCCAGGAGGTCCAATTAGGCCTTTTGTTTCCTTACTGCACTCAAAAGAAGAAAAAAGAACAACTGCAACATCAACTCCACTCCAAGGTCAACCCTCTCCAACCTCACACAGCCCAGGGAACGTGCAGAGGCCCCGGGTGGATTTCTGGGAACCAGACTCCAACTCCCTCCACCACGCCTACCTTTGGGCGCAGACCCGAGTCACTCAGGGAACAGGAATTCCCGCCCTCTGCAAAACACTTTGGGTGCAAACGCTTCTCTCTCTCTCTCTCTTTGAGAAAAGGAAGAGCCAGGTTTTGGTCCTTGCCTGCTTTCACAATTGCTTCTTCCTTTGCAGGTAATTAAATGCCACGGGGATGCGCGTGGCTAGAAACGCAGACCCCACCAGTTCTTCCAGCATTAAAAAAAAAAAAAAAAAAAAAAAAAAAAAAGTTTGTTTAATTCGTAGGACGTTCCCGTCTTTATTTCCTGCAAAGAGCTCCTTTAAACGTTTGAAATTAGTGCCCGTATTAATCCAAAGTGTCGGGATTCAAACCAGAGGCGTAGTGCTGAGCCCAACATGGTTTTATTAGCGCCTTAATTTGGTGTTGCTTAATTCTGACAGCCCAGTGAATACCACCTTTTCAAAAGGGTGGTTTTTGTCCCTCGACCAGAGTTCAAAAGGTCCTAAGGGAGCGCCCAGGCGCTTTCTGCGGAGCTGTGTGCAGGGGCCTCCAGCCGCCGCTAAAGCAGCCCGGGGCTCCCGGCCCCACGTCCATAAAACCGTGCAGGAGCCTGTGTCGACCATGTTTTGGCTTCTTCTTGTTTGACCCGTGTGCTTCGTTAGTCTTTTCACCATTTCTGAACAAGATTTTTATGGAGGGTCTAAAACAGCACGGCAGATTCTTTGCCACTGTCTGTGGCGAAAGTGTTTTTGATTTGTTCTTTTTCTTTTAAAAATCTGTTTATAGAAAGTCTCCTGTTTCCTGCCCTGCCCTGCTCCGTTTGGTATGCGTGGACTTGGGGTTCCCCTAGTCTTCAGAGAGGTCTGAAGAAGTGAGGAGGAGGGCGAGGCAGGGGCAACAAGCATGATCCTTGCTTTGCTTGTTTTTTTTTTTTTTTTTTTTGTTTGTTTTTTAAGAAAAGGAATCACAAAAGCCAAATCCCCCTACAATTACATATATCTGTATCTAAATGGCATGTATTTTTAAAACTAAAAAGCACAAATAAAGACCTTAAGATTCCTTCCTTTTCATTTGCATTTTGCTGAACAAAGATGATAGAAAATGTTTCTTTGATCATTTTTAGGCTGGAAAGTTTTATCCAAGTGCTTAAAACAAATACATAGCCCCCTCTCAAATAAGAATACATTAAGGATAAAAGTGAGAACACAGATTAACTTTTCTGCATCTCCCTCCCAAACTGCAAGCCCAATTTTAAAAACAAAAATCTAGGCACAGATTGATTAAAGTATATCCAAGTTCCCTTCCAATCATAATATTCTACAAACAACATTATTTCTCAGCTTTTGGGTGGACCAAGTGAAATTATATCTTTTTCAAACATCATGATTATCTGGATAATTTGACTAACACAAAATTTAAGATAATAACACACACTTCTGGAAAAGTTTAATACAAAATCATATTCCCCATGGACAAAGATATTTGCATTTAAATGAACAATTATTCTGTAAAGTGAAGACTTTTTTTTACAGGAACAAGCACCCCTTTATTAATCTGTTTTTTTTTTTAATTTTTTAAACATCAATGGGCCTTTATTTTGTTCATTTATTTATATGTGGTGCTGAGAATAGAACCCAGTGCCTCACACATGCTAGGCAAGTGCTCTACCACCGAGCCACAACCCCAGCTCCTATTAATCTATTTTGTATGTCTGATTTTTCTTAAAACAGAATTTTAAAAAATATATCTATTCTCCATAATAAAAACTAAAGAGATGAAGTGGTATTTCTTCTTTTTGTAAACAAGAAAAAGGGAGGGATGTCATTTATATAAATATTTCATAGGATTTAAAATTACATATGTTTTTAAAGACAATTGATTTTTCTCTGTTTGATTTTTCTCATTAGAAAAATAACAGAGGCATAAGACCTAGGAAAAATCTCTTAAGAAGTGAAAAAAGTCACTTAGAGATTTTGGAAGTATTTTCATCCCTGCCACTTAATCCTGGGGGCTGAAGTTATATCTTTGTAAAGAAATAACAAGATGTAAAATGTACGTATCCTCTACTTTAGCTGAACGACTAATAATGTATCTTTACATAAGTAAATTCAATGTGACTTTTTAAGGGATCCCCATTTTCATTTGCCTTTGATGTTTTCTCTAGAAGTTTTAGAGGAGAACTTGAAAAAATTAGTACAGTTGCTTATAAATTTCTGTTAGGCCAAGGTGGGAAAGGAACAAGGTCATAGTATTTGGTGAAACCTAAATTTTTATCTTCCAACGTTAAAAGCTCCTTCAAAACTCAAAAATCATTGCATGAACCTTGCCTACTAGCTGAACTGGTATTTCCCACCAAAACTTTGTTTTTTTGGGTTTTTTTTAGGCAAAGAGAAGGGAGACCTGGTACAAGCCACCTGTTGTGGCTACTTACCTAGTCCAATTAGACAAGTCCTTTGCCTTTTTGGAAATAATGACCCACATGAGCCACTACTTTCAGATGAACCAAATCTGAAAACCCCAGTCAGAGCAGTCTTTTCAAGTTCGCAAAGCCGCAGGCATCTTGCTTCCCCTAAAGCCTAAAATCTATCAAGCATATGCAGAATAATTCACATCACTGCCCCCAAAGCCTTTTGAAGCAAATAAACAAAAAAGACTAGGGAGGGGGGTAAGATTAAGATTGATCTCAATTTAAACATGTTAACAGTAACCCTATATTATTCCAGATTTTACCCAGCTGTTTTGGATCTTTAGTGAATCTGAACAAGGGAGCAAACCTGTTTTAAGGATTAGAGGATATAAAGGTTCAAAAGGAGTGGAACCCTTTTCTGAACTATGTATCTCCTACCCTGCCTTCTTGCTTGGCAGACTTAGGATTCAATGCCAAGGATTTCTTTCTCGTTTTTTTTTTTTCCCTTTCCATTGCAAGAATCTGGTATTTATACAGTCACTTCCCAAACTGGATCCCTCATACTCTTAAAAACTACAAACAGGGGCTGGGGTTGTAGCTCAGTGGTAGAGCACTTGCCTAACACGTGCAAAACCCTGGGTTCGACCCTCAGCACCACATAAGAATAAATAAATTAAATTAAAGGTATTGTGTCCATCTACAAATAAAAAAATAGGGAAAAAAACTACAAACAGAACATGGCACACAGGATAGGTTTGAAATCAGTTTATCTCAGAAAGCACTGGGATTTATTTCTGAAGTCATTCGTCATCGCCTATCCCAAGTACAATGAAAGAGAACCTCTTGTTTCAATTGTACTCTTTTTTTTTTTTTTTTAAGGAAGCCATGAGAAAGAAAAAGAACAAATCTTACCCAGTTTAGGGTAGAGTTGCAAAGACTTGCTATTACTTATAAATCATCACTTCCCCAAAAAACAAATTAGTTTTACCAAATCTGTAGAAAAAAAGAGAGAGGCTTTGACAGACAAGAAAGTAACGTTTAGCTGGACTTGGTGGCACATGCCTGAAATTCTAGCAGTTTGGGAGGCCTGTTTTTAGGTTATCTGTTATTGGATCTTTCATTTTAACAAGCCAATAAATATTGATTGTGCATCTTTTACTACCCGCCCCCCAACAGCATTTGATACACATGAAGTGCCTTGCCCAAGGTTTCACAGAACCAAGGCAATGGAGGAGTTCATCCTCTTAGTTAAGTACCATTCTCAAGTGTCTCTGCTGTAGTTACCAAGAAGGATTTGGGAGATCTGTAAATTGCTCTGTGGCTTGCAAAATAGGTAATCCAACCCCAAAAGGAGAGAGCACTGCATAAAGCTGATCTACTAAGAGGATCCTAACTCAGTGGGAAATGTGGCATTTGGGCAAGATTCTAAAGTAGCAACAATAAGTCATTGGTCATCTGGGATGATAGCCACAAAGGTGAAGACATCACAGAAGATAGGATCAACCTCCTACAAAGCAAGGTAATAGCATCAGTACTTTTCTACTAGGCTAAGAATAAGAAGAGGGCTGAGGGAGTAGCACAGTGGTAGAGCTCAGGCTTAGCTTGTTTGAAGCCCTGGGTTTAGTCCCTAGCATCAAAAAATAAAAAAGAATAAAAGTACAATACATGTAAAAGACCAAATAATATGTATTGATTACATAGAAAATTTAGAAAATATAGGCTGGACATGGTGGCACATGCCTGTAATCCCAGCAGCTCGGGTGGCTGAGGCAGAAGGATCATGAGTTCAAAGCCAGCCTTAGCAGACTAGGGAGACACTTAGCATCTCAGCAAGACCCTGTCTCTAAATAAAATATTAAAAAGGGCTGGGAATATGGCTCAGTGGTTAAGCACCCCTGGGCTCAATCCTTTTCCCCCCAAAAAAAGTAAAAAAAAAAGAAAAAGAAAATACAGACAAACTACAAAATAAAAAACAAAAATTATCCATAGTCCCATCTCTGAGACTGTCATTATGTTCTTTTTTGTAACAGACAAAAAAGCACATTTTAAACACTTGAGTCTTACGTGTTATGTGTATATTTTAATCTAAGTTTCTAATCATTCATTGTATCAGACACATTTTCCCATACAATTAAAAATTCTTTGAAAACATTCCTCTTAATGGTACACATGTATATCATAATTTATTAAAATAATTCCCAATACTTGAGCACCCAGTAATTCTATCTTTTGCTAGTTTAATCATTTCCATATTATGTAAATATAGTATAATCTTTGTAAACATCCATGAAAATTAAACAATACTTTTAAGATTTTGTTACATAATGCCATATTCTCTCCCAAAAAGGTTGTATTGATTTGCCTTCTCACAAAAAAAAAAAAAAAGCCATCTTTTCACTGAGAGGATAATGATATTTTTAAAAACTTCTTCTGTCAACCGAATTGGGGAGAGCATGCTATTTGAAGTTATTTCTTTAGGAGATTGAATGTTTTAACGTGTTCCTCAGTATTTTTCTCTTTTATGAGAATCTTTATGTCTTTTGCTTCTTTGGTTATTGTGTGTTTGTCATGTTGCTTTTCAAGTGCTATTTACACATTGAGAATGTTGAATGGGGCTGAGGTTGGGGCTCAGCTGTTGAGTGCTCACCTAGCATGCGAGGGGCC
Organism: Marmota flaviventris; assembly: GCF_047511675.1. Taxonomy (NCBI): domain Eukaryota; kingdom Metazoa; phylum Chordata; class Mammalia; order Rodentia; family Sciuridae; genus Marmota; species Marmota flaviventris. The sequence continues at coordinate 43,381,501 of NC_092506.1, forward strand.
CTGGGTTCGATCCTCAGCACCACATAAAATAAATAAATAAATAAAATAAAGGTATTGTGTCCAACTACAACCAAAAAATAAATATTAAAAAATGAATGTTGAAGTCAATCAACAAGTACATGAAAAAATGCTCACCATCTCTAGCTGTCAGAGAAATGCAAATCAAAACCACCCTAAGATACCATCTCACTCCAATAAGATTGGCAGCCATTATGAAGTCAAACAACAACAAGTGCTGGCGAGGATGTGGGGAAAAGGGTACACTTGTACATTGCTGGTGGGACTGCAGATTGGTGCAGCCAATTTGGAAAGCAGTATGGAGATTTCTTGGAAAGCTGGGAATGGAGCCACCATTTGACCCAGCTATTCCCCTTCTCCGTCTATTCCCTAAAGACCTAAAAAGAGCATGCTACAGGGACACTGCTACATCGATGTTCATAGCAGCACAATTCACAATAGCAAGACTGTGGAACCAACCTAGATGCCCTTCAATAGACGAATGGATAAAAAAAAAAATGTGGCATTTATACACAATGGAGTATTACTCTGCATTAAAAAATGACAAAATCATAGAATTTACAGGGAAATGGATGGCATTAGAGCAGATTATGCTAAGTGAAGCTAGCCAATCCCTAAAAAACAAATGCCAAGTGTCTTCTTTGATATAAGGAGAGTAACTAAGAATAGAGTAGGGACGAAGAGCAGGAGAAGAAGATTAACATTTAACAGGGATGAGAGGTGGGAGGGAAAGGGAGAGAGAAGGGAAATTGCATGGAAATGGAAGGAGACCCTCAGGGTTATACAAAAGTACATACAAGAGGAAATGAGGGGAAAGGGAAAAATAATACAAGGGGGAGAAATGAATGACAGTAGAGGGGTAGAGAGAGAAGAGGGGAGGGGAGGGGAGGGGGGATAGTAGAGGATAGGAAAGGCAGCAGAACACAACAGACACTAGTATGGCAATATGTAAATCAATGGATGTGTAACTGCTGTAATTCTGCAATCTGTATATGGGGTAAAAATGGGAGTTCATAACCCACTTGAATCAAAGTGTGAAATATGATATATCAAGAAATTTGTAATGTTTTGAACAACCAACAATAAAAAATTTAAATAAAATAAAACAAAAAAAAAATGAATGTTGAATAACTGCATGAAACTTCATTTGGACCTGTTTATCAAGGGCCAGACCAAACGAGACCTCTTTCAATAATGCCTTTCCTGACCCTGTCAGCCCCAATTCGAGTCTCCTGCTTCCAAGCCCCAGTATGCAATACTGAATTACATCCTGTTTGCAACTCTTTAGAGATTTTCTTTTATCCTCCATTAAAACTCTTCAGAGGTGTGTTCATGTCTTTCAATAATGACCAATTCAGAGGTGTTAGCTGTGACACAGTTTTTGGTGGAACTGGGTGGGATTCATCCAGGTCCCTCAGCTGCTCTCTGGTTGTTCTGGGTGTGTGACTCTCCTGCCTTTCTGACTCTCCTGCCTTTCTGACTCTCCTGCAATGCTCCTTCCTATTCCCACATTAGCACATTTACATTGAGATAAAATCCCTTTTAGCAATTTATTTTGGTTTATTTTAAATGTATGACAAACAATCCAGAGACCTAGTGGCTATAAGTAGAACAGATTTCTGAAATTCTCAGATTTTTGTTGTCGTTAAGAAATACAAGCAGAGCTTAGGAGGCTGAGGCAGAAGGATTGCAAATTCAAAGCCAGCCTTAACAACTTAGTGAGGCTCTAAGCAACTTAGCAAGACCCTGTCCCAAAAATAAAAATAAAAAGAGCTGGGGATGTGGCTCAGTGGTAAAGCACCCTGGGTTTGATCCCTGACACACACCAAAAACAAATCACTATTTTTTTTTTTTTTCGGATCTTGATTACTTTAATGACCCTTTGTCTTTAGAATAAAGAACATTAAATATTCCCAAAACTAAATTTTATGGGTTGTGTATATATGAAGTACTTACATGACTCATCTCCAAGTCACAGCAAAAATCAATAAAAGACATATGAATGAGCTGGGCACCATAGGACACAACTGTAATCCCAGGTACTCTGGAGGATGGCAGGTTTGAGGCCAGCCTGGAGAACTTAGCAACACCCTGTCTCAAACTAAAAATGTAAAAAGGGTCTGGGGAATGTAGCTCAGTGGCACAGTGCATATGTGAGGTGCCCCAATACCACCCCTCCAAAAAATAATGATAAAAATAATATGAACATAAGTAAATATCTTATGGCTTTCAACATTTTGATGATTCAAAATCTTGCTCCAAAAGGCATTTCTTAACAATTTATTAGGGTGTCTTAGTAAAATTGCTTTATTTTTCTCTTAATTAGCAATGGGAACTTACCAAGTACTCACCCATAAAAGGCTTTTATTTAAAAGTTAATATTTCTGAACTGGAGAAAACCCAGGGATGGCTTTGAATCCAATAGAGAGGAATCCAAAATCATTTCTTGTGAGGTAGACTACATTATCTATCTATCTGTCTATCTATCTATCTATCTATCTATCTATCATAAAGAGGCTCATACTTTGTCTATAATAAATTGCTTTTTGTGAAATCAAGTATTATTTAGCTGGGAAGAGGACAAATGAGAGGAAGAAACGTTATTTGAAAAGTTGAAATTAATTCATCTTCCTTAGAATTGGGTGGATATATGCTTTAGAAAGGGCGTCTAGTCTTCTCTGGAGGAAAGGCCTGATTTGAATGTCATGAACATAGCTAGACCTCCGGGCTTTCTAAAATGGTCTTTCATTTCCATGTGAATATTGAAAATGCCTTGCTTAGGGAGCAGGGGAGGGGGTACAGGCTTCTTTGCCTACATCTCAGCTAATTTATATGCTCTCCAATGGAGGTCATATCGATATGAGGCCCAAACTCTGTCAGCTTTGTGGGTCCCTTAACCTGAGAACCTTTAAGCCATTGAGAGCTATTCATACTTGGCAGATTGATTTCTTCAGTCATTTTGTCATAGTAACTGACAATTCACTGCCATCCAAGTGTATCTGGGAGCACAATGCCTACATAAATATTGTTGGCAATTCTGAGCATATCCCTTTGTAGAAATGGTAGGTTAATTTACTTCTGCCACTTGACTTTCTATAGCTATGTGGCAGAAGATCATTTCCACTGGAGCCATATAGCCGACAGCCCCAGCAGGGTTTGTCTCAAAGAAGCACAAAGTTCAGAATCCCCCATGAGTGCAGAATGAAGTGAATCAAGACTTCAAACACAGGTTAATCTGGAAAAAGAGACAAGAGGTCAAGAGGAACATAAAAATCTTGAGAACCAGGTGCAGGCCAAGTCCTAAAGCTATTTCAGAGAGTTTTAGGCATGGAAATAATAGGCCATAAGATCAGGAGGCTGTCTCTACTCTAAAACAATAATAATCCTACAAGGGACAAAAGTCACTGAATCTCCTGAATCACGTCAGTCGATTTGATAGGTCCACTCCAAGCTGTTTGACTCACAGAGCAGATGGTGGACTTCCTGGGCAGTGTAGAAAGCTCTGGGGTGGCATTGGTTCACTGAAAATTTCCTTGTTGGCTACCCAGCTGTTAATTCAACCATAATTGAATGGGGAGAGGCAGCCACAGTCACAGTGTGTCACAAAACAGCGAGGATCCTGGCAGCATTTGTTCCTAGGTTCTATATCAGCAGCTACCACTCACTTCACAAGGGTAGGCTAAGTCCCTTAAATTTCTTTTCTTTTTTCCTTTCTTTTCTTTTTTTTTTTTTGGGGGGGGGGGGCGGTACCAGGGATTGAACTCAGGGACACTCAGTCACTGAGCCACCTCCCCAGCCCTATTTTGTATTTTATTTAGAGACAGGGTCCCACTGAGTTGCTTAGGACCTCACTTTTGCTGAGGCTGGCTTTGAATTCGTGATCCTCCTGCCTCAGCCTCTCGAGCTGCTGAGATTACAGTTGTGTGCTACCATACCCGGCTAAGTCCCTTAAATTTCTGAGCTCAGTTTCATTTTGGGAAAATGGGATTACAAAGGTACCCACTTCATGGGCCATATGGATTCAATGAGATAATGTATTCATTCAATAAATCTGAGTGCCTTCTATACAGACAAAACATCTAGGACTGGAAAATAAAAATGTTGGGAATAAAAAGGACTCTCTGATATTGCTTTCAGTTTTCAGTGCATCCAGTTTGAATGTACAATAATATTGCTTCAGTGCAAAAAGTGATCCTATGGGTCCATGCAGGAGACTTGGAGAAGGCTTCTCAGAGAAAACAGCTTCTGATATTTGAAGAAAGAGAAGTCTTTCAGGCAGACTAGCAGAATGAAGGCATCCCAGGCAAGGAATCTGTATGTGTGCATGCCTGAGAGGGAGATGGTGGCACTCTTATTGCTGATGAAGTCTAATGTGCAAGGACATGTGGTACAAGACACTGCTGAGCAGAAGGAGGAGGACCCGATCACATAGATGCCTGATGCCTGATGCCCAGTGCAGAGGAGCTCGGTTTACCCTGTAAGCACTAGGAGACTTTGTCCCCCACCCACTCCTGTTGGGCCTTTCTATGTACCATGTGCCATTCTCCATCACTTTATCATCTCATCTCACTTGTAAAGGTATCAGGCCTGTAAAACTAAGCAGTCTTTCTCTTGTTAGGCATAATCAAGGCTGATGTCACCATGGGAGATGATTTTTCACTTAGTTCCTTGTGATGAGAAATAGTGAACATGTTTGGGTTTGTGGGGGTAGGGAACAGCATAGATAAACCTTTTGTTTGCTGCAGGAGATAACCAGCACCTGTGGTCATTTCAGACCACTTACTGTCATGCTACACAGTAAGCAGGATGGTTATTGCCATTTATTCTCATTTCTCAGTTGAGGGAGCTGAAATTCATGGGGGCTAAGTGACATCCTTGGGGATGTCAAGGTTACATAAGTAGTGAGTGATAAAGATCAATCACCTGGGCTTCCAGGATTTCTCTTCCCCATACCCTCCAAATCCTGACTCTTCCACATGGACCTTGGAAGCATGACCTCATTTCACCTAGATAATAAACCAGGAGAGGTAGGCTTCACAATCCTTATTGTTCAGGAAACTGAAGTTCAAGGTGTTTAAATGACAGATTCTGTTCACTTGCTCAAGAAATATATATTTCCATCAGGCAGTGTGCTCAGAGACAATATAAGCAAAATAGCCATGATCTCTGCCTCACTCAAAGGATAGAAAAATAAAAATAAAATAATCATAAAATGAGCCAATGACCACTATGAACAACATAGGAAGACTCCTATGTAGATAGGAAGTTAGGACATGCTTCCCTGAGGAAAAGATACTTCAAATGATGGCTGAAGAACAGGTTAGGGTGCAATAGGGATTTGGAGACAGGCGAGCATTCCAGGCAGAGGACCAGCCCTGGGAAAAGGAGTTGTGGTAGAAGGAGAGGGGACTAACAGAAATATACAGAGGAGAAACTTGCATTGAGATGCAACTAGAAGGGCAGATAGGCACAAAGCAATGCAGAGCCCTGACCAATCACAAGCCAAAACCTGCAGAATGAGGACTTGAATCTAGGGCTTTGAGCACCCACAGAGGGTTGCTTCAATCCAGGACAGTTGCCTGGATTGTTATGCACAGAGATCTACCTCCTTGCTGTCTCCAGCAGATGATTTGGTTTGGGTCTGCCACCTGTTTCCCCACTTGGAGACAGGTTCCTGGCAGTCTGTTTGTCCCCTCTGTGGTTAATCTGGGTGTTGTATTAAGATATGGAGCCTCAGCAGGTGCTAAGTTACTATCAAATGTTGGGCTCAGTCAATTCCCTCCATTAAATCCCTGAAAGGTGTCTGCCTGAAGCAAGAGGCTCCCTTGGAATCTGGATGACCCTTTAGTGTGTGGAAATAAGAAAGCAAAACCTTTCAAAGCCTCAACCTGCCCTTCTGGGATATGGGGGAAATTCTGTCCAATCACTTCCTATTCCATTTATTAAAAAATATGAGCACCAAATAAAAAATAGTCAGCTCAGAGATAGACCTAGTGCAGGCACAGCATTCCTTTTTTCATCAGTAAGGTGGGGAAGGCGGAACAGGAGAACTCAAGAGGGAGGGAATCAGGGCTGAGCTGCACATTGGAAAAGGAAGTTTGCAGAAGGTGTTTACCAGGGCCCACTTGCTAGCTGCCCTCTTGCTCACCTGCCCAGTGGGTGAAATTGGTTCCAAAGTCGTTTTGTTTAGGGTGTGGAAAGAAAACAGTTTGGTTTCTCTGCTGGCAGCTGCTTTGGCTATTAATAGCTTGGAAGTAAATATTTCCTCTGGGTCTGTCTCTAGTCAAAGATTACTGGGGCTTCAGACACTAGGGGAAAACATTTCCTTAGGGATAGGCACTGTATAAAAGGTATTCCAATTCACACTGACATTCACAATTTCCATATCTGATTTATTGTGTTGTCAAATAATAGAGGTGTTCAACCATGATCCTCTACACAAACCACCTTCTCACTGTGTTTACTCGTGACAACACAACAACCAAAGCTGGCTTACATGACAATTAGAATTGCTCACCAAAGCCAGGTAAGGTGTTATAGAGGTAAAAGGATACCCCCCTTCCCCAATCCACCCTGGCAAACAATCCCAAGTCTCTTTCACCACGACACAGTTCTTTCTCTGGCAATGAGTCCATAACCGTCTTCTTCTGACTGATGAACTAAACCTGGAATTTCCATTCCATTAGAAGGATTATAGCCTCAGCTACAGATTTCTTGCCTGGGATTAAACTTAGTACAATGATTCTTAACTCAGAAACCTTCAAAAGAGCCAACGGAGATGAGGCTGGAAATGAGAAGCATCACTCTCTGTGGGAAAATATTCTCACTGTAGTTTTCCCATCAGTAATTCTTTCATTGTGAAAGCATCACTTTAAGAGCACACAATGATGTGCTTATGTCTAGGAAACAATATATCACACTGCACTCGTCTATCTTTGCTGAGCATAAGTCTGAATTTCCTACATGTTTAAGTGTAACAGTAGGTTATGATTGATTGTCATAGGGGACTTTGTAAAATATTGGGAAAGGTTTGGAATAAAGGAAGCTCGCATACAAATCCGATGGTAAAGTTACAACTTAGAACTAAAAATATCCCAAGAATATTATGATGTTGATCTCATTGTTTCCAACATTAAAAAATTCCTAATATTTTCATTTTAACTTTCAAAGAAGCTGCCTGACTGACCAACCAACACACTGCTGCCCAGCTCTTCCAACGGTGAACTGTAAGTCAAATACATGGCAGCCCAGGCTAGGGTAAAAGCACTTTGGGAAATGAAAATAGCAGCATAGTAGGACCATAGAAAACAAGGCCAATGTTGAGGCAAAACGGCACCAGAGGGTCTGCAGTATCTACTCATGAATGCAGGATAGAAAAATCTGTACTTTGTGGTTCTTACTTTCTTGTAGACTCATCCTGTGACCATGAGTCATTCCTGTGATTATAACAAAACAACCCTTTATATAATTACAAGTGGATGGATAAATATCTACAAAGGGAAAAATTTTAGATATCATTTAAAAATTATTATTTCCTGGCTGTGGCTGTGGCTCAGTGACAGAGCATTTGCCCAGCATGTGTGAGGCACTGGGTTCAATCCTTAGCACCACATAAAAAATTAAAAAAATAAAATAAAATAAAGTCCTTCTGTCCATCTATAACTACAAATTTTTTTTAAAAAAAATATTATTTCCTATTGGGATGGGAGTGAGAACTTAAGCATTGTACTTGTGAGTCTAGCATCCATACTGTGATGAACGCATACATCCATCAATCTGTTCTATATTGGTCTGTCAGGAATACTGTTGGACACCTAAAATAGATAAACAAGATAGACATTGTCCCCACCACTGTGAAACTACAACTTGGAGGAATGCAATCAATGAACTTGTGCATTTAAATATTTTGCGCATTATAAAACAGAGACACCAGGTGCCATTTGGACCTAATTTTTCTGCTAGGTAAGAACTATGGATGGTTTCCCAGAGGAAAAAGCATTTAAGCCTCCAATGCTAAGATCTGATTTTGGTGTTGGGGGTAGGGGGAGTTGAGAATCCAGACAAAAAGGCAGAAACAACAGCCCATAGTGGGAAAAAAATGCCTGACAAATTTGTTCTGAGGAATTGAAGGTTCTAGATTGTTTTTTCCATATGACAAGAAGGTAGAAGAGATTGTTTTCCATAAATCAAGAATATAGGGAAGAGAAATTGAAGCTGAGGTGTCAACCAAAATTTCTCAGGTAGACAGTTAGATTTTATTCTAAATTCAATCGGAAACCCTTAAGGGTTTTTAAACAAGAATGACAGAAGACCTACACTTTTTAAAGATCCCTCTATCTACTGAGGAATGGAGGAAGGTTTGACCAGGACCAGAGAGGATGGGAGAAACCAGGCAGAGGAGGTTTCAGGAGCAAAGGTAAGAGGCGATGATGGTGAAGTACAGAAATAAAAGACAAGGATTTGTTTAAAGAGATTCTAAGGAAATAGCTGCTTTCTAGGACAGCTATGGTAAAGCTCAACAGGTTAGAATAACTGGGGGTAAACAGGGAAAAAATAATGAAAATGTCAAAGTATCAAGAAAATACTTCTGTCCCACATAAAATTCAGGAGTATTTATGATCCCAGTGATTCAGAGAATATTTACTGGAAATTAAATATGTGCTTCTAGGGGAAGGTCTGGAAACTGTTTGCAATGTTATTAATGAGGCCAACAGAGACAGTAGAATGAATTGGACGTAACTTTCCTATGTTCTTATATGAATACACAACCAGGGTAACTCCATAACATGTACAACCACAAGAATGGGAAGTTACACTCCATGTATATGTCCAAATATACTCTGTCACGTATATCTAAAAAGAACAACAACAACAACAACAACAACAAAAGAGTGCTGAATAGTAAATGCTTCATGTTGGTATCAAGATTAACAAGAATTGTTTAAGGGTTGCATTTGAGAATGACATTAGATTTGTAAATGGAAAACCCTTTAGCACTTTTCTGAAGAAATGACTCGATGTCTTCCACAGAAGACAGTGGGAAGCTACAAGTGGAAGACTATAAGGACATGTTGGGGGAGAGATCAGCATTCAAGGAGATGGTTCATTTTAAACACAGTATCCTCCATACCTTATAAAAAGAGCTGGGGAAAGACTCTCTCTACAATAACCAGTACTCAGGAGGGGCCACAACGGCAGTCAAAAAAGATAGAAGACCAAGAAATGAGCACTATTGCCTGATGCTTAGTGGCGCAGGCTCTGGAAACATTTTTCCTGGCAGGAATCCTGGCTCCACAACTCCAAAGCTCTGTGACTTTGGGCAAAATCTGCGATTTTTTTTTTCCCTGCAGTTTCCTTGCCTTTGCATTGATGATAAAACAATGGTAACTACTTTTGCACACATTTGTTGTAATCAATGAAATAATCTTGTAAAGCACTCAGCATGGATTCTGGAATACAGTGTGTGTTCCATATATGTCTAATTCTATATTAGTATTATTTATCATATTATGACCACTTTGGGCCAGGGGGAACAAAGCCCACCACAGTAAGCCTTTGCTTGCTAACCTGTGGTTGGTTTGACTCATTTGCAGAGCTTATGAACACGAGGAGCATGTGGTCATTGGGGGTGTCCTGGGAAGTGCTTCTCAGTTTCTAGACAAACAAAAGCTGTGTGGCTTCACATGGAAACCACTGGAGTCAGATGGCTGTTGACAAGCCCGAATGTCCCCTAGTCCAAGTGAGAGCATAAAATATGCACTGGCACTAAAAGACTTCATGTGAAAAAAGAATGAAAAATACCTCAATAATTTTTACATTGACTATATGTTGAAACATTGGATTAAATAATATATATTAAAATTAAAAACAAATACAGGCAAACATTAAAAACTTGATGTTAAGTCTGAATTCTCAGCTTTAAAAAAAAATACAGAGAGAATTGCTTCAGTAAACCGAATAGAATCTAGTAAACATTGATAAACATTATGACCTGTGGTCTAACTTTCCAAAATATTTTAAATATCCTTTATAGACTGTCAACGTCTCAAGGGTAAAGTTGATATCATATTTCTGTTTTGATCTCTCAACGCTGGCAAATTCTTGAAAATAATAAATGTTTGGAAAATTCTTGGATGAATATCTTAAATCATTTAAACCACAAATCTGGGAGTTTATTTTGCTATACTTATTGCTTACTAAAATTGTTATACAAGATAGGAATAAAGAAAGAAACATAAACATTTTCCAAATGAAAATTTGTTTAAAACCATTCAGGCTTTTCTTTTTATCCATTTGTTCATTTATTTATGTGATGTATTTTTTACTGTGGTAAAAACATGTAACCTAAAATTCACCATCTTAATCATTTTTAAGTGTCCAGTCTAGTCGTGTTGATTGTACTCACATTGCGAAACAGATCTCTAGAACTTTATCATTTTACAAATCAGAAACTCTGTACTGTTAGACCACTCTCTCTCCCACTCCTCCCCACCAGAACCCTTAAATTTTAAGAGGTCCTACGTTAAGGGAAACTTGGAAATCCTGAACAACTCCAGAAAATCTAGATTGAACATTAAACACTGTGAATTCCTTGTTTGTGTTGGGATACACAGTCTTCTTTCTAGAACATCTAATTCATATGATTTAAGGTCTGGTTATCTAATGAGTAAATGACTGAAGTCCCCTTCCTGCCCTTATCCTGCCCTGAGGCCATGTTTATTTGAATGTGTGTTGGTTATAATCCACTCATCTTCTTTTCTTCCAAAATAGGAGGAATTCAACTCAGTCAGCTTCCCTCTCTTCCTCTCTGTTTCATGCTTTATTCCTCCCATCCTTCCCTGGGTCTTATCAATTTTGTTTATTTTTACTCATATCAAAATAACCATACATGTAAAGTGTCAAATATTATTGTAAGACTTAAAATGAAAAGCACCACTGAGTGTCCTCCCCACCCTTCCCCAGCCTTCACTCTGGACAGCACTATTTTCATATATTTCCAACAATTTCTTCTGATTTTTATGACCTTATATCTAATTTGCTTCTAATTCTACTTCATTTTTTTCTTTTTTTAATTTTTCCTTTTGAAGTACTGGGGATTGAACTATGGCCTTGGGCATGTTAGGCAAGCACTCAACATTCTCAGTTAATTCTACTTATTGATGTCTCCATTTTAGGCATTCTCTCTAATAGACCATGACAATTTACTTCCTCTTGCTCCATGTTCCATTCTTATCCATCCTTCTACCGTAATCACATCACTGTTTTCGGTGAAATCCTCACTGCATATTTACTACAATTATGTGTATATTGCTCATTATCATATTAGTATTATACTACGGTTGTACTTTGTTTATTGTGTAACTTTTAATTTTTTCCTGAAGCTGATAATTTCTTATTTTTGTGTACATAGCTTTCTACATAACTATTATTAATCTTTCAAAAATTTCCACCACAATTTTTATAACCACTGTTATTTTTTCCACAAGTCCAAATGTATCAGGTAACAAAGATTCTCTCCTTGACCAAACCCTACTTAAGCTTACCTAAACTTTTCAACTGGGTCCACTTTCTGTGTTTCTACATTTTTCAGTTTTAGCAAGAATCCTGATAAGTCAGAATCCCCCATCATTGATATTTGATCACCTCAGCCTTGCTTCATCAAGAATCCTAGGTCACTTAAGCCAGAACACCCCTGCGCCATGTTTTCTGACAGTAATTTTTCATCCACAGATACTGCCCTGCTCCTTAGCTATAAATTCCTATTTTCCCAGGCTATATTAAGAGGTAAGCCTAGTCTCTCTTTCCATGCCAAAATTCTATTTCTGTGGTCCCTACACCTATCTTTCCCCTGAAGAAAGCTTGCCTGACTGCTTTGACAGTGTCACAATCTTTTAACACAGGTAGCTGTCAGCTCTTGTTCCCCTGGATCTTTCCACCCCCAGCTTATCTGTGCACCTTTGGGTCCTGATGCCCCCAGATTTCCTTCCCCTCTCTCTTGGGTTGCCCCCTTATTTTTAGGACCCCGGGTCATCTTTGCTCTTGGAGCGTCTCCTCTGATGGTAAAGCACCTCTGCCTGAAGCTTCTTGGGAAAGGGCAGATGGAGACCTCTCCATCCTTAATATCCCACTCCTCCTGTCTAAGACTTCTGCTCCTTAGTACTCTCCTTACACCAGAGGTTATGCACTAGTCTTCATCTCCCAAACTCAACATTCTCCTTCTTCCAGCAGTCTGGCTTCACCACAAGACATCTTGGTAATTTTTACCTATTGTCTTTGTCTTTCATGCCTCATCTAGTCAATGTATCTTCAGGAAACAGTAGCCTCTATCCCACCAAAACCACAGAGTAAGCAAATAGATCAATACTTTAGAATGGCAGTGCAGAAAGAGCATGGGTTTAAGGGTTAGACAGCCTGGTACTCATTGACTTGGTGCTTTCAATTCTGAGACTCCAAGGAATTAACATTGCCGAGACCACATTTTCCTATTTGCCAAATAAAAGTAACTATTTCTTATTTGTTAAATCAGGCAATGATGGTGATGTATTTGGGCTGAAATGTCATGGTATCTGTCACTTGGTTTCCACTGGGCCAGTTTCCTCTCTCTAAACATACACATAACAGGCTCAGAAAACAGGTGTGGCAAAATGGTAACAAGTGAGTGCAGGTGAGGGATACATAGGTGTTCAGTGCCCTCATCTTTCAACTATTTTCTAGTTTGAGATTTTTTGTTTTTGTTTTTGAGTTGAGACCCCCAGATGTGAGAACCAGGAGAGTTTCAAGCCACCGCATTTGCAGCCATGTGTTACAGAAGCCCTAGGAATCCAAAACAGATCTCCTGTGTGCTCCTGTCCATGCAGCCTGGCTTAGCTTCTATCTTCTAGTACCTCTTGCCATGCTCCTTGGCCTTCCTGTGCATGGCCAGGAGCCTGTTCCTTCACTGGGCACACTTACCTGTCACGGCAGCAGTTCTGCCAACTGTTTGCTCCCACAGCTCTCTGATGCTGACTTCTAATCTGCTCTTTGCCTGGAACTTGTTCTTCATCTCTCTCAAGACCCACCTTTGGACTCCAGCCCTCCAGTCTCTGGACTCCAGTTATCTCTGATCTAACCAACTACTATGCTCTGGTTTGATATTCAAAAACAATGGGCAATAATCTATGATGAAAAATAATTATTCAATAATCCATGGTGAAAACATTGGACAATGATCCAGAACCTTTGGGGGTGGGGTGAAAAATGACTGGGGAGAGCTGTAAGAGAACTTTCTAGGGTGATGGAAATCTGTGTTACATGGAAGTTTGCATTTTCCCAGGGCCATCAAACTGTAACACTTAAGGTCTATACATTTTCTTATATGTAAATTATTCACCAACCAATAATTAATACTTCAATAAATAAAAGAAAAAGAAAAACATTTAAAAAGAAAACAGGCAGAGTTATTTACAAAAAAAAAAAAAAAAAAAAACAGACTTAAAATAAAACAAAAGTCCTTCAGTTAGTTCAGGGTTTCTCACTTTTAGGCCTTAGTGATATTTTGGGCAGGATGATTTTTTGAGGGGCTGTCCTGTACTTGATTAGTAGCATCCCTGGCCTCTGCCACTAGATGCCAGTAGCATCCTCTACGCAACCCCCTCCCCCCATGCCACTGTGTCTGCAGACATTTCCAAATATATTCTGGGGTGATATCTCACCCCCAGTGAGAAACACTGGGTTAGTTACTCCATAGTGTTTAGCCAGGCAGGGTGACTTCTGCACAGTATGATGATAAGCTTTGCGGGACAGAGGGACCTACTGAGAAATCTCCCTCTAAATGGAAATATATATATATATATATATATATATATATATATATATATATATATATATATATATATATTGATTACCAGGGATATGGGCACCCTCTGAGGTCTCTCTGCTTTTCATTTCTAGTTATAAAAAGAAAAGGAGAGAAAAAAGACACCTATGGAATAAAAATGCCAAAAACAGCAGTAGTAGTAATTTTAGCAGTTGCAATAGTGATAACAATGTAATACTAATGATAACTAATATTCTTTAAAAATCCCCTAATTTCTCCCCAGGAGTATCTCTTCAAGGCAGTTTGATATGAATTATGTCTACTTTTTAGATGATGAAAATGGAGAATGGTTAAGCCACTGTCCAAGATCACAGTGAATTAAAGAAATAGCTGGAGCCACAGTCTGAACCTTGGTCTTAAGTTTTTCCACCCATTTCTTTCTTCCTTCTGAAAATCATAGCTCTAGACATCAGCATCACCTGGAGACAGGATCCAAATCAGAGAAGACTATGTGCCTGGGAGGAAATAAGTCATCAATCAGCCTTGCAAATCCAAGTTCACCTATATGAATAATTAATAGAAAAATTATTTACTTTAGAAACAAGAGTAATTGAAGGGGTTTTTGGGGTTTTGTTTTTGTTTTTAGTATGATGCCCGAGGAGTATACTTTGAAGGGATGTGTGTACAGTATGTAGATCTTTGAGAAGTTTTCACTGAGATGGTAAACTCTGTCATCAAGCCAAGACTTCATTCTCAGAAGCCTGCTGGTAAAGCAGAAACCCTTTTTGTTTATACTTCCCAGAGCAGCTTTTAGGTAACTATATGGTTTGGGTGTGAGATGTCCCTAAAAAAGCTCATGTGGCAATACAGGAAATGTTCAGAGGTAAGATGATTAGATTATGAGAGTTGTAACCTAATCAGTGGATTAATCTATCTGGTGGATTAATCCATTTGATGGATTAATGATGTGAATGGATTACGAGGTGATAACTGTAGGCAGGTGGGATGTGGCTAGAGGAAGTAATTACTGTGGGCATGCCCTTGGAGATTATATTTTGTCCCTAGATTTTGTCTGCCATGCTCTTATGCCATGATGTTTCTGTCCTGGAGCCAGCCAACAATGAACTGAAACTCTGAAACCATGAACCCCAAATAAACTTTTCCTCCTCTAAGTTTTTCTTGTCAGGTATTTTGGTCACAGCACTGCAAAGCTAATACATAACAGATGCCCAACTGGGGTATGATGAACTAAATATACCACAGTGGTGTAGAAATCTTTTGAGTATGACATTAGACTAAGATCTCATTTTTATCAGTAGACATCCTGTTTGCCTGGTTTACTCCCCATCAATTGATTAACTTGACTAAAACAACAGTTTCATTATGACTCTTCCCTGCTTAAAAGTTTCCAAAAGTTCTTTGCTTCCTATGAACTAAAGTCCAAAGGATCTGGTTTGACTTTTAACATATCCCACAATGTGACAGCAGCTAATAACTGTGTCCCACAATTTCAGCCCTTTGATCCAGCTATGTCAGAACCATTACAAGTCCCTGAATGGAACCAGCCTCTACCTTGAGAATTTGAGGAGGTTGAAGGGCTTCCATTAAATAGAGTAGGACAATGATGTGAGGTTGGAGCATAGGTCAGAGGAATATGAGGGGTAAGCTGTGCAGATATAAGAAGGTGAGAATTTTAGACAGAAGGAACAGCCAGAGAAAGTTCCTAAGATGGGAGTATGACTGCCAAGTTCAAAGATCCACAAGGAGACCAGAGTGTCTGGAGCAGAGAGGGGAGAGAACAAGAGGAGAAGAAGTCTGAGTATGAATGGGGTGATGGGTAAGGCAAGGCAAGATCCTGGAGGGCCTAAGTTTGGGCCTTTGTGAGTATGTTGGCTTCCACTGTGGCATGGGAAGCATTGGAGTGTTTTGAGCAGAGATATGACAAAATATGACTTGATTTTTATTTATTTATTTTTGTGGTGCTGGGAATTGAACTCAAGGTCACTACCACTGAGCTATCTCCCCAGCCCTTTTTAGTTTTAATTTGAAAAAGTGTCTTGCTAAGTTGTCCAGGCTGGTCTCAAATTTGCAATCCTCCTGCCTCAGACTTCTGAGCCACTGTAATTACAGGAGTACACTGTACTGTACCTGGCTCTGACTTGCATTTTAAAGAGTCACTCTGGTTTTTGTGTTGAATGTAGACTGTTGAGTACAAGGTTAGAGATGACCCAAGATGAGGATCAGCAAGTAGCCGTGGAAAAGGTAAGAAGAGATGCACTTGGAGAATAAAGCCTGCAAGAGTCCTAAAGTTATATTTCAAGGATGGGCAGGAATTACCCAGGATTAAGAATAATTTTGCCCAAGGCTGGAAGCACAGAATCGCTTGGCTGGTTCAAGGAACCAAAGGCCAATGCAGCTGAGTCTCAGTGAACATGGAGGGGACCATAAGAAGCTGGCCATGGGCCAGATGAGGCTGGCATGGTGGGCCACAGGGAGGAGTCTGGACCTTGGGAAGTCTGGTGGATTTCAAGCAGGGGCCTAGCTTGATGTCATTTGTGCTTTAAATTGTCACTCAGACTGCTAGATGGAGACTAAATTAAACTGGTGAATGAGCCATTGAAAGCATGCTTGTTGTATTCAGCCTAATCAGGTTCCCCCAGCAGTCCTAGTTCCACCTGCTTGAGGCCACATGGAATGAGTCTCCATTTCCTTCGAAGATCCCTGCTGTGCTCAGAACCCATTCAACTTTGGGCAACATCTCTCAGAGTTACCCAGGACCAAGTAAATGCATCAGTGACAGTGAGGCCTAGCCGCAGCAAAAGCAGTGCTCCCGGTCTCACCTCCAGCCTGAGATCCATTTTCTTAGCATCAACAGCAGCCAGGATGAGCCACCCTTCAGTCTCCAAGTGCTGCTGCTGGCCAGGTGGGCCCCAATGACTCCTCCTTATCTCTCTGTTTCACAATGTGAGTACCACAGTCATTTTGGTTCTCAGCCAAAAAGACTTCCCTCTAATGCTCCACGATGTTAGGGATGTATGAGTATGGGGGTAGGAATGTTTTTGTCCTATTTCCCTGATAGAGAATAAGATGGTGGAGGGAAAGAGACTGTGTTAACTTCTCCGCCCTCAACAGCTAGCATGATATTTTGGTGATTTGGTGATTCTTCAAAAATAAATAAATAAACAAGTGAAAGGATCACCAGTGGAGTAGAAGAAGGAGAAGAGGGGAAGGGAGATGGGGAGGAAAAGTGTGGGGGAGGGTGGGGGGCAGTGGCTAAAATAAAGTAAATCAAATATAATGCATGTATTATTTTGTCAAAATGAGCCCAACTACTATGTACAACCATAATGATCTAATTTAAAAAATTGGTGATTTTCTTTGAGAGTAAGTATAAAATGAAGTATTCAGTATACCACACCAGCTAATTAGAGTTGAAGACTTGCATTAAATAGGTGCTAATTTCAGCACAAAGTGAATGTTACTGATGAAAGGATTAAAGTTTTAAAGTGCTATTGGAGGTTCACTTTTGTTAATAGAAGGTGAGAAATACAAAGCCCAAAGAAAGAGAGCTCCTAGGCTGGGTGAGTACCACCAAATCAGTGGAATCATATGGAACAGACTTTACAGGCTCTGCTGTATTGGGCTCTTATTCCTTGATATTTCTAAACACAAGGGCATTTTCCATTTATCCTAAATGTATCCAGGTGAAGGGAAAGGGATATGAACATTTGTTGAGCACCTACAGGCATTTCTTCCATAGCAGGAAGTTTTCCTAATAAAATTTGGAACTAGCCATGCAATCAATTAGATTTGCCCTGCTATTATTTTTAATGTATCTCCATCTAGAACTGGTAGAAACAGAAGCCTTTGGAGCCAACCCGGCAGCTTAATTTGAATGGATTTTGTGCTTCATTTACCACCACAGTGGATGATGATGGAATAGGAGTAATAAGAATGAGTAAGAAGCACTAAAGAGAGTATCATGAAAAGAACAGCCTCATCCCTTGAGCAAAAAAGGCTGAAGTAATCAAAGCTGGATTTGCTAAGTAATATTTCTAGCTCTCTTTAACATTTCTTTTCTGTTGCTGAAATTTTTGCAGGAAAAATAACTTTGATATCAACACTCTGAAACTCATAACTCTTAGCTCTCTGTCATCCATCCTGTTTTATAATGTGGTTTCTTAAAGTAAGAAGACTGGGATGGTCACATACCAGCAGAACCAGGCTGCGCTCAGTAGGTACTTATTGAATAAGTGTACTCAGTCAAAATAGGTCATGAGTGGCATGAGTTTTGTAAACTCAATTACTTATTTTATCTGTGGATTACAAATAGACTTGAAATTCTTTCCAGAAACACCCAGCAAACCTAAGAAAATCAGAACTAAACCTAATGTTCCAGAAACTATGACATCATGTTCTTTCATGGGAAACTGAACCAACAGGGCAGCAGATACCTTCTTCCTTCTTCCCCTGAACCAGATACTACCATCTAAGCCAAGATGCCTTAGGGGAAGGTGATTTTTTTTCCCCTCCAAGAAGAGTTAAATTTCTTGAGTGAACAGAACTCCTTCAGCTCCAACCCTTCTCCATCCAGAAAACGGCTCTGGGAGCCCCAAGGGGGCTTTTGCTTCTCTGACTTCTCACACTCTCTTCTTTCAAATGAATTTAAACCTTTTCTTGTCCAAATCCCTACAGAAGAAAAAAAAAAAAAAAAAAGAACCACTCCACAGTTTTTCTACTATTATGCAAATAAATTAATCAGGCAATGCTCCTGTGAGAATTAATTTATATTTGAATCCAATGAGGCTGGATCCTTGCTAAATGAACCCCCCAGGCCAAAGCCTCAGCTAGGTAGCACCTCATATTATTCCTTTGACGAAATGTGAACTGACATAAATACTATGGCTCCCTTTCAATCCGATTACCCCGTTACCTCACATCAATGCTACCCCAGCCATCAGATTCTGGCGTCTATCCTTTCACGGGCTGCAGGAACAACGGACAACTCCTCCTGGATAAACAAGCACCCACGCCGCCACCTCGGACCCCCACTCTTAACCCATCATCCTCCCTCAATGGGTTCTATTCGACAAGGTATTTTATTTTGTTTGTAGGAATCAAGGACTAAAAAAAAAAAAAAAATAGTTCAAAATCAAGCCTGGCTGGGGCTGCTCATTCAAAGCTGCTCTTTTCACACAGTGACGAAGGGCCTCTGGAAAGAACACTCCTGAGGTACCCAGCTTTTAATGGGCATCCCACCCTTGGGACGCCTCTCCGCTTCATCTCCCTCCCCCAAAGTCTTATGAACTCTTTTTAAAATACACAAAAAACAAATAGCAGCACAGGTTTCCCTGGGCTCGCGTGACCTGAAGCTCAGTCAAAATGAACCTATGTTTTAAACCATACCTTTGTCCTAAACTCATGTTGACAACCACTAAATTCTTTCCGTTGCTCTGCATAGAAACCTTAAAAAAAAAAAAAAAAAGATTTATTTCTTTCCCTGCATCCCCCCCCCCAAAAAAAAAAAAACCTCTGCACATTTAAAAAGCTTGGCTAAACAATCCACCAGGTTGGGGGGAAGCTTTTCTATGTGGGCAGCTCCATTTCTGAAGCCCCTACCTCAGTAATTAGATTAACAGGCAAAATGTGCATAGCAGCAGTTCCCTTCATGCTGGATGCCATTTATTGCACATAACTAATAGCAAATATCTTGAATGGTGGCCAGGAAAAAAAAAACAAAACAAGGATATATGAACAGCTCTATAGAGAAAATGGAAATGAGAGAAAGAAAACAATGCAAGCTTTATTTTTTAGAAGCAACCCCCAAGAAATTTTAGGGTTTGTTTGCTTGTTTGAGATAAGGGTCAGAAGTTATATATGAGCATAAACTGGGACTATGAGTACGTTTATTAGTTTCATAGTAAATTAGGATATAATTTTTCTGTGCCTCCTTTTAGCACTGTCTAAAATAAGAGGAGTGACCCTGCAGGCAAGGCTTGTGTTTCTGAATTGATGAAGACAGGAGTACTTTCTCCACCACAGTCCCTCCAGAGGTTCTGAATTTGAGAAACCTTGCATATTTTCAATAGCTAAGTATATTAAGAAAACCATTCACTTTAGAGATATAAAATTTTTAAATGTTCTCCAGCCCAAAGAACTGATGAATATTTAAGGTGCTGGATAGACCATTTGCCCCTATCTAGCTATTACACGTTATATACATGGACTGAAATATCACACTGAAGCATGTAAATTTGTAAGATTATTATGACTCAAATAAAAAGGAAAAATATTAATGAAAAAAAATTCCCCCAGGCACAGTGGCATACAACAATAATCCCAGTGACTCAGGAGTCTGACTGAGGCAAGGAGGATTCCAAGTTTGAGGTCAGCCTGGGCTCCTTAGTGAGATGTTTAGCAACTTCAGCAAAACCCTGTCTCAAAACAAAAACTATAGAAAGGATTCAGGATGTAGCAGAGTGGTAAAAACACCCTTGGGTTCAATCCCTGGTACCAAAAAGAGAAAAGATTAAAAAGAAATCAGAGAAAGCAAAATAAACACTAATAAATACTAAGATATGAAACATAAACACTTACTCATCTACCTAAAAGGAAAATTGTGGGTTTTGTCAAATACCCATCATATTTTTTTCAAAGCAATTTGCTTTCTGTTATCCCAAAGGATATCTCTGTTTTCATATATAGTAGACTTTGATTTAAAAGTAGAAGAACTGAGCAAACTCATGGGATTCTGGTAATTAATTTTTACTAAATGTTTTACTAAAACATTCCTATTTCCTCTCATCCTAACCTTGATGAACTATTGTCTAAAATTTGCTGCCTTGTGTTTGCCATGTACAGTTTGAGTGGCTCTTCGGAAATATTATTTTATACTTTTTTTTTCTTTTCCTTTTTTATTTTGGGTGCTGGGGACTGAACTCGAGGCCTCACACATGCTAGGCACATGCTTTATCACTGAGCTACACCTCTAGCCCTATATTGTGTTTTACTCAAAAATAAGTGCAACCCCGCGATTCTCCTTTGTTGTGGCTGTTCATTGTTTATTTGACAAATACTGAGTATTTACTGGTAATTAGATATGTCCACACAGACAGGCTCTCCATAGGGTTCAGGATGGCCATTGTGCTCAAAATCCCCTCCACTCCACAGCCTTCCTTTACCTACAATTCAGGTCCACAGGAATCTTCTCCTCCCAGCTCAGCCCTACTCAGTCCTGCCCTCAACAGGGAACATCAGGAGACCTCCTTCACCAGCCCAGAGGACTCAGCTCTACCCATCCCATTTGTTGTGGCCCCTGGGCTACCCTGTACAACACTTGCTCCCCAAGTTTCCAGAACTGACTTTTGTTTTCACCTTCTTGTTCTTCAGGACCTCCCCAGGTCACCTACCGAGAACCAGAATTGTTCCAAAGTGGGGCCTGCTCTCCTCCAACACAGTATTCCTCAACTGGGTCTCCATGGGGACATTTGGCAGTTTCTAGAGATAGATGATGGGGATGAGGAGTCCTACTAGCATTTAGTGTAGAAGCCAGAGACACTGATAAAGATCCTACTTTGTGTCAGACAGCCCCACAACAAAAATGGAAGTTAGAAACCTTGCGGTTTCAGTTTTCCCCCTAATCCACGGGCAGTGTAGGCTGCTGGGTAGGAACAGGAATTTTGGATCTGATCACCCTGGTCCAAATCTGCTTCTGCCACTAAATTAGCTATATGACATCTATAGGCTACTTTATACTTCTCTACCCTCTGTTTCTTCATATATAAAATGGACTTGTTATGAGAAGGACATAAAATGGATAAAACACTGGCACAGTTATTACATGGAAGCCATCATTATCATTGCACCTCTTGGTATTGTCATCCCAACATCCCATCCTCTGAGTCCTGCTACTGAAAACCACTAAATTCTTTCCGTTGTTCTGCATAGAAAAAAAAAAAGATTTATTTCTTGTCTTCCTTCCTTTGAGCTTTCTCCTGATTTTTCCCAATCCTCAGATCAAGGATGCTATAAGGGACCGAGGTCTACCACTCCTGCCTCCAGAGCCTTCTTTTCCCATGCCACCAAAGATTCAGGGTTGGCCTCAGAATCCTTCTCTGAAGAGTATTTAGACGCCAACTGCCAGCCAGTGAGATACAGTGTGTAGACTGAAGTCTACTTGCCATCCTTGATACATATGCTACTTAGTATTAGAGGTTGTCCCTTGCTGGAAATAGTGAGTCCCCTGTCACTAAAAGTGCTTAATAAAGGCTGCCATGCAAGGGATTTGATGGGGACCCAAAAATCAGATGCATGACTGGAAAACCAACTTGGCAGCATGAGCCTGGCACACCAGTCGGCAGCCCATATGCTCAAAATGCAAGGCACGAGAAAGATAACAGGGTGGATACACTAGTCAATGTAGGACAAATTCTCCCATAATTCCAAGTTCTTGAACTATAAGCTTTTTCATGCCCTTTCCAGAGCATGATGCAGGGCAGTGGCTCTCCTCCCATGACTTGGGGATCCAGGTTCATTATAAATTGTGCCATTGCCACCCAAGGTAGCCTCCTTGAACCAGCAAAAGGAGAAAATAGAGAGGCTTATGCCTGGGAAGCCTGACATGCCAGGTCTGGAAAGAAGCATTCTCACATCTGCATACATTCCCTTAAGTGGAACAGAGCCACAAGGCTGTATCTAACTTCCAGAGAAGGTGGGAAATGCTGTCTGCCTGCACGCGTATGGAGAGAGGACTGGGAATTGATGAGCCATTTGCAGGATCTGTGACTAAACAAAGAGAAAGAAAGAAAGGTAAAAATGGCATGGGTGTGGCATCAGGATCATTTATGGGTCAAATTCAAATTGGACAGTGAAGCTCTAGTTTTGTACTTTAATTTTTCTTCCTGATAACAAGATAGACATCTCTGTATTTGCTCTGAGCCTCCCACTTTCCTTAACTTTTTCTCCACAAGAACTAACAGATTCTTATATCCCATACCCAGTGCTAGCCTTCTGACTATCAGTTGGTTTAATACCTCAGGTCTAGATCAGCTGGAGAGCCTTTCTTTGGCAAGTGCCAGTTTCCAGAGCAAGAATTTAGAATCTATAAAACATTAGCATAGTATGCCTTCTGGGTCACATAACTTCTTCTAGTGCTGAGCTCATATAATTTATATATATATATATATATATATTGGCGGGGGGAGACAGAGCCATCTACAGTTTTGTTTAAGAACTTAAATAAGAGTTGGGTAAGGATCCCTTAGTGCATTCATTGATTATACTGTAAAAATTAAACATCTTAAACATTGACTTCATTGAATGCTATAAGACCAAGCATTGATACATGTGTTAAGCTGAGTTTGGATCTCTGCTATAAAATTTGTAATATCCACTAATGGCTATCAAAAACAATAGGTTAATCATTCAAATTAGCAAATAAGATTTGCCTAGGGAAAATAAATGAAGAAGGTATATTGACTTAAGGGGCATAAATGAAGATTAGACAATCTTTAAATAAAATCGGGGAGTTTTTCAACTGGCAACCATCTAGAGATTCAAGAAGCATAACATGAGTAGCTAATAATGTTAAGACCTTAGAAGAGGTCAAAGAGAAATCAACAAACTAGATACATTTTTATCCCTGTAGTACTAAGGATTCAGCCCAGAGGCACTCTACCATTGAGCTACCTCCTCAGCCCCTGTTTAGTTTTTATTTTGAGAGAGGATCTCACTAAGTTGCTGAGGCTGGCCTCAAACTTGTGATTGGTCTCACTTATAAGTCACTGGGATTATAAGCATGTGCTACCATATCAGCTAAGCAATGAACTTCAAAGCAGGAAAGGTCCTTATAGATAGGCAGAAGAGCACTCCCAGAGAAGTTGAACTTGGAGAATTCATCACTGGGCATATATCCTCTGAGTATGTGCCATGTGCCAGACTCAGGACACAGTCTCAATGGATGTGGTGTCTATCCTTAAGGAGTTCATGATCTACTGATGGAAATAAATATGTAAGTTATTTTAATTGGCAAAGTTGCCAGATTTAGCAAATAAAACACTGAATGAATGTCCAGTTAAATTTGAATTACACATAAACATTCAGTTTTGGTGTAACTATATCCTATGTAAAAATGGAGACATACTAAAAAATAATTTTTCTTTGAAATTCAAATTTAACAAGGTATCCACCTAAATATAGAACAACATATTCAATGATAAAAGTGAATGTTGGGTACTATACGACAATATCTAATAGGCCTCAGAACACATGATAGAGAAGACTCTCAGAGGAGGTGAGGTATGCATCAAGTCTTCCTCAGTCAGCAGAAGACAGGCAGGAGAAGAAAGAAGGATGACAGCACTGTCAGGTGCAGAAGTACTGGGGTCTGAAAAACCAAGATACACTTGGGGAGGTGAAAGTGGCCCAACAGAAATAGGTTAAGTATTAGGTAGAATTTCTATAACTGTCAATAACAGTTATTTTCAATAACTGTTTGACAGAAGCCCCAAAGTCAGAGTCCTGAATAACACTACTGTCTATGGGGGAAACTACTGTCTATGGGGAATCTCCTTCAGGAAGGAGAACACAAAACAGCAGTTTGAGAAAAAAGAGAAAAAATTGAGACTACAAAGCAGGAGGTCCACAGTGGCAAGAGCACATTGACTACCTGCCAGGTTAGTATTAGTGAATGACAAAAGCTATTTCACTGGCATGTAAGGGCAGCAGGTTGAAAAATGTCATGCAGGTAGTGAGAATTCAGGAAAGCAAGGGTAGTTAGCTTTAAAACAACTTGACTGTGAAAAAGTACCATTCTTAGATTAAGCAGTGATCTTGCCTGAACTCTAGAAAGATTCTCCTCCAGCCCTTACCATTTCCATATGGGTCAAGAATCCATGAGGCCCAGGAGACAGGCTCACCTGGAGCCTATACATTCCGTCTTAGATCCTGGAATTATTTGCCCAAATGGAACAAATCATATTTTCTAAGATTGCACAAATCTCATCCCAGGTCTCTCTTTCCAAGGATGGACCATGTCACTGGTGTGCCTCTCCCAAAACTTAAGGCATGGCCCAGATATGGGGGGTCAGAGTGGATCTTGTATCTTCAGACCAGATGTCCCCATTCTTTGGAGATATGGTCCTTCATGATGCACAGTGGGAAGTAAAAAGTCAGGTGGGCCACAGGCCTCCATCTACTGTCATGCCCCAGGCCTCACAGGAGTTAGAGAATGTGTTTGTCAACTTTGCATTACTGTGACCAAAATACCTGACAAGAATATCTTAAAGGAGGTGAAGTTTATTTTGGCTCATGGTTCAGTCCCCAGTTGGCTGACTCCATTGCTCTGAGCTCAAGGAGAGTCAGAACATCATGCAGAAGGGTGTGGCAAAAGAGAGCTATTCAGCTTATGGCAACCAGGAAGGAGAAAGAGAGAGTTGGAGAGAGGGAAACGGACAGAGAGAGGGAGGTTGCCCAAGAGCATGCCCCCAGTGACCTTCTTCCTCTAGCCATGTCCCACCTGCCTATAGTTACCACCCAGTAACCCATTCAAATTATTAATCCATCAAATTATTAATAATTTGATCAAATTACTAATCCATCAAATGGATTACAGCTTCCATTATCTACTCATTTCACCTCTGAACATTCCTGTATTGCCTAACACATGAGCTTTTCAGGGGACATTAACTATATCTGAACTATAACAGAGGAGATCAGTAAAAAGAAATAGTTAGAGATGAACCTAACACCAAGAAAGAGGCCTTTGGAAAATGAGTACAATCTCAAAGAACCTGCAGTAAAGCTCTTGAAAGAGAGAATAATGGAAAACAATTCTCTATATTAGTCAGGATCCCAGCAGTAGATGTGCCAGTGTAAAAGTAACATATGACTTATAGAGATGTGGGCAGGGTAAAGGGAGTAACCAAGGGATGTCCATACACCTAACCATTAGCAACAGGTGGTGTTTTATGTTTTAGATTTGAGGCATCCTTCAAAAGCCCATGAGTGAGATAATGCAAGAAAGTTTAGAGTTGAAATGATTGACTTAAAAGACTCTAAACCTAATCAAATGTATTAATCCACTTAAATGGATTAACTGGATGGTAACTGCAGGGGGTAGGGCATGGCTGGAGGAGGTGGGTCACTGGAGGCTTGTCTTTGGGGCATATATTTTGTCCCTGGTGAGCAGAGTCCTCTGTCTCCTGATTGTTAAGTTCTGAGTTGTTTTCCTCCACCATACCCTTCCCTCATGATGTACTGCCTCATCTTTGGCACAGAGGAATGGAGTTGGCCATCTATGGACTGAGACCTCTAAAACCATGAGCCCCAAATAAACTTTTCCTCCTCTAAAATTGTTTTTGTCAGGTCTTTTGGTCTCAGTGGTGGAAAAGCTGATTCAAAGAGTGATAGACCAGTTTCTCTCTAGGACCAAAAGGGCAAGAGGTTGGCAGGACAATGTGGCCGTCTTCGGGATCTTCGGAGAGTGAATCAAGAAATACAAGGCAAGAAGGGAATGAGAGGAATAAATATTCAGATCTTCCTCTCCTCCTGTCCAGAGGCTGGTGTTGGTTCCCCAAATTGACCGAAACCAACAAGGAGAATCAGCCAGCAAGTCATTCTGAGGTCAGTGCAGGCCCTAAAATCCAGCTGCTCTGGACAAAATAGGAGGGAGAAGAATCAAGGAATGTGATTTAAAACAAAATAAATAACTAGCATAGTCCTCAAAGAGGCAGGAAGGGACTTAAATCAGTAGGGATGGGAACAGAATGGAGGGTAAGCTGATAGGGGGAAATGGAGGGCATCTCTGTCTAGTGACCCTCTTTTCTCTCTGCAAGTGGAGGGGAAGTTGATGGTAGATGGGGGCGAGCAGACTGTCTCGTTTTTCCTCCTTGTAGACAGAAGCTGCCTATTTGATCTACAGGGCTTTGTGCAGTATATGCAATGTCATAAGAGATGCACATATTACCTCATTTCTTACCAATGGAAGAGCAGTGTTACATCCTTTTATGCCTCTCCCTTCCTTCCACTGACTAAGCAGAACTGCAGAGCAGGTGAGATTCTAGGCTTCTCTTTCCTGCATTAACCTCAGACTGAGGCAAAGGACAATCCAGCACTTAAAGACCCATACATTTCAGACTATTTTCCCTTAAAACCTGGGCAAAGTGCTTAAAACAGCTCTTCTAACAAGACTCTTCATGGAATAAAAAACCAAGACTTCCTAACTATTAAAAGACATATAATTTCAAACATTAATTTTCACTACATTGTGAAGGACTAGTAACTTTACCTCTGGACTAGAAACAGACCTCTAAATTTCAGGACAACTCTAAATTTCAGAGACAAAATGAGCAGAAGAACTTGAGATGGTTGGAGACAAGGATCACCTTTATGATCTGTAATCTACAAATGACTTCTTCTAAGTTTTAAAACACATTCCTGGTTTTCCTTTTTTAAACATAAAAAAAAGGAAAAAGGGGGCTGGGGATGTGGCTCAAGTGGTAGCGCGCTCGCCTGGCATGCGTGCGGCCAGGGTTCGATCCTCAGCACCACATACAAACAAAGATGTTGTGTCCGCCGAGAACTAAAAAATAAATATTAAAAAAAAAATTCTCTCTCTCTCTTTCTCTCTGTCTCTCTCTCTCTCCCTCTCTTTTTAAAAAAAGAATATAAATTCTTTATTTAAAAAAAAAAGGAAAAAGGAGATGTTGTGGTGAGAATCTGGATTCGGAGAGTCTCAGTCCATAGACTTTTTTCCCTTGAGGGCTCTTCAATGTTGGAAAGATTCAGTTTTAACCATAAAACAAGCATACGGAGATGGCTTGGAAGATTGGTATAAACCATGAACTCTTACATTCATTCATTTAAAGTAAACAAAACTAGTCTTCTGAGAGTCCTCTGTTTCAGAAGAAGGGGGGGGGGTACCTTCGTTTCTCTAGGATCTGCCACCCAATACACTAGTATCCCAAATGACCCACCTCACACACAAATAGGGGCCACCTGTATCTGAACACGAAATTAGCCTCAATAAGAGGCATCTGGTTTTCACCAGAGTCCTTCAAAGGGCGGGCCAAGCAGATCTCACATTTTCCCTCTTTTCCTCCCTGCACTCCAGGGCTTTGTGCCCTTAGGCAAGCACTACACCCCTGAGCTACATTCCCATCCCTTGTCGCCTCTTGTCTTCTCCACCAGGAATAAAAGCAACTCTGTCAGATCCAGAGAAAGATCCTATACACTTTCTCATCCAGTGTCCATTGGAGAACCTCACCTTTGTCCAATCCTCTTTAACTACAAAGAGTCCAGGACAGGAAATCAATAGTTCCAGCTTGGAGTGAGAAGGGGGGAAGAAGGAGGAGGGGGAAAGAAGATGGGACATGGAGAGAAAGACACTGGACAGAAAGGCACTGGCTGTGGCAGGTAATTAGAACAGCTAAAGGTGAGACCCAGAACCAGGGGAATGAGCCGGAGCAGATGCTCTCCTGCTTTCACCTACTTGTGATGGCACAAGGACCGCAGAGGAGCAGTAGGCAGAATAGAATGCACACAAGGTAGGATGCCAGGGCTGGTGACCTCAGGACTTTTATTCTCCTACCAAGTGGATCCTGAGATTAGAAGCAGAAGACAAGTCCATGTAGTCCTTCTAGGAAGAGCTGATCTGCCCTAACCTTCCAGAATTTCTTCCCTCCACAATTGCACCTGGAAATGTTGTCATATTGGTTGTTACCCTGGGTCCAGAGGCTGGGAGCTGCTGGGGCCCATGGTAAGGCACAAAGAGCTGAGTGTTCTAAAACTTTAAAAGGTCATGTGGTTGGGGATGTAGCTCAGTGTCAAAGTACTTGCCTAGCCTCCTGTGAGGTCCTGGATTTGATTCTCAGCACCCCATTAATTTTTTTTTAATTAAAACATTAGAAGGTCAGAGCTGAAAGAGCCCTCTAGGGTAACCCCTCATGTTACCCACAAGGCCACAGAATACTGAAGCCCAGAAGACAAGGACTTTCCCTAAAGACACACAGTTAAGTGAAATGGATCCAATAAGAGTGAAAAGGCTATCTAATCCCGCAGTCTGCAGAGCCCGTCAAACAAGGAAAAGCGAGGTAATTCATTTTCAAGGAGAGAGGGAGGTTATGTCAGCTTTGAAAAGAAGTAATATGAAATTAATTTCCTAGACAAGGGGGTGGGGAGGATGGAAAGAAATAGCACTCGAGGCCCTGCCCACCAATATTTAATTTTGATTATCTTGAATGGGCTAAGATCACCATCACCCAACACTCTGGGTGTTAATATCACTGAAGGGTCCAAGGGGACCCACCAAGCCAGCACTGTGCCAGGGCGCTCTGCAGAGATCCTCTTTCTTCGGGTTAAAAAAGAAGAAGAAAGAAAGAAAACACAAAAAACCCACAAAAAAACACAACACACAGTTAACCACCTGTCAGGGCTGAGGACACAATGAGGCCCCTGGAAAAAGAGCTTTTCATGCATGCGTAATATATTTGTTCAGCTATTCACTTAATGAAGCTGATAAATGTGATGCAAGACAATAGTCAAGTTAATCTATTTAGTAAAATGTTTTGAGACTTTCAGGCTACATTAAGGAGGGGCGCGTTCGCCGACATTTTCATTTGAATGCGCTCATCTCTCTTAGGCTGCACAAGGGGGTTCAGGCAATCTATGTGAATATAATTTCTTATAAATGTGTCTTTAATGGGTTTAATTCACCCTTGCCAGCTGTTTTGGGGGCTATTTTGTAAGAGCAAAACAAACGTTTCAGGCTTGGAAAGCTAGTTAAAATTAGTTTCGGTCAGCGAGGCCAAGCTATATTTCCTGCAAACCATCTGCTTGATTGGCACAATAGAAGGATTTTCAAGGAAAAAGAGGGGAGTGAGTGTGAAAGGGATGGGGGTGAGGGGGGAAACGCTAGAAAGGGCTGGGGCAGCCGGTAGCTCCTTGTGGCCTATTCTAAAGGTGAACCCCTTAGAGTTGTCTTAATAGAGAGGCTGGGGCGGCAGGAAAGCTCTTTCAGCAGCGCCTTGCTGCCTCCTCCTCTGCCTGGCGGGTCAGCTCCCTCTCCCAGTCCCCCATCCCTGGACCAGAGGAGCCGGGCAGCAGGCGCTTTTCCCTGCCGCCTCGGGTCCCGCCAGTCTTGCCAAGCGCACTTTCACTGTGCTCGCTGCTTCCCAGCCGACCGCCAAAGCGTGCGGGTCCGCAGCTTGCAAAAGACAGCCTCACGGTCCCAACCATTCCGAAATGGAGACTCTCCATCTTTCGGAGAGCCAGGAAGTTCATGCCACTCTACTTTGGAGGGTCCTTCGCCTCGCTCTGGGGCCTGAGCTTACCCGCGGCGCTACCGGGTCCGCCCACACTGGAGAGCGCAGTGCTGTTGCGCAGGCTGTTGCGGGAGGTGGGTCTGGGACACCCTGGCTCTCCACTGCCTCGGGGGGAAAGAAACCCTCAGGATGGGTTCCTTCCGTCCCAGGAAAGATCTGGCAGCTTTAGGCCCTGGACGCCCGGGGCCGGATCTGCTACCGCCTCCCGCAGCTAGCAGTCGCCTCAGTGGCGTAGACAAGGACCTCACCCCAAACCAGGGTCCGCAATTCTCTTTTCCTCTCCTGTCTTCTTTCCCCTTGAAAGAGAAATAAGCAGAAAGCCCAGCTTGGGATAAAGAACGCGAGTGATTTCTCCGAAATAAACTTGAAGATAACGACATTACAATGAATGGCAGGACGCACAAAAACCCCTGGGCTCAGGTCAAACGGCATTAGTCACAGGTCTTAGCCGCAGCCGCCACGCCGCGCAGCCGCTCGGGCTATCGCGGAGTTTGAAAAGACGCGTTCAAGGAGATCACTTAAAGTAAGATCCTTTCCTTCGATTTCTTGCTTCCTTGGGATTTATTTTTGCCTTTTCACAGGCGGCCAGCTCTCGCCCCCGCCCTGAGCTTTCCTCTATGGCGCCTTAGAAATTCTTTAGGAGGCCGTGTCGTCTGACTGCAGGAAGCGGGGTCCACGTGGATCGCAGCAAGGGGTTGACCCACCTTCCAAAAAATGTCAGGGCTGCCTTTTAAAAGCAGAGAAGTTAGCAGCAGTTAGTCTATAATGAGGCAGAATGGCCGGTGTATGTGTGCAGGGGGGTATGGAGCGTGTCAACCGACCGGATAATAACTGCAAAAACTACAGCCAGGGAAATGTCCCAGCGGGGGAGGAGGCCTAGGGAAGGGGGGGGGGGGCACTACGAAGGCCCCAGGATGACCTCAAGTCCTTTCCTTTCCCCCTAACAAAACCCAAACTAATTTCTGCAAATATGAACTTTGTTACGATCATCCGAAAGTCTGGGCAAGTGCCTTATGGACAGGGGGACTCCAGCACCTGGAGCCACCCAAGTCCCTTCCTGCAACTGGCAACTACTGCTCCAGGCCTTTAGACTGCGGGGGCGGGAGGGGGGTGGCGCGGCGGGGAGGTGGATGAGTATGGAGGGGGGCGGGAGAGAAAAGGAAGACTAGGAGGAAGAGGAAGGGGAAGAGAAGGGGGTGGGGGAGAGCATGTGCTTGAGCAGAGAACTGGGGGCTGTCCGGAGGCGTAAAGGAAGCAGGGAGGGAGGGAGAAGACAGATTCTTTGGCCATAGAACTTTGTCTTGTGGCAAGGTTAAAGCACAGGTGTTTAAAATAGTTTAGACTTCCCTCAACTATTTTATTGCAAAACTTCAAAAAGGAACCCTGCACGTTCTTGGAGAGATCTCCCTGTTTGGTTTCCAGGAGCCTCCAATGTACTCTGTGCGTTTAAATGGCCACTTATTTAAAAGTTGTTCCTTTCCTGATTGGTTTTCACCCCCTATCCCTGCTTGCGGGGCCAGTACTCCTCCAAAAGCAGTCTAGGGCTCAAAACTTACATCATCTTCAGGCATTAATTCGTCTCCAGAGCCCTGCCCGAAATAACTTTTTAATTTGAATCAAGGGAGAGCTTTAGCAGGCTACGTTTCTGGTTTAATGTGATATAAATCGCAGATGCACTTTTATTGAATGGTTAAAGCAGCGACATGGAGATCATCAACACAAAACACCCTGAACAAAACCATCGAGAGAAATAAAGCTGGTTAATAAGATTTTTTTGAGAAGGCTTTGTGTTAAAAAGCAAAAAGGAAAACCAGCTGAAGGTGACAGTTAGTTCATGGTTAATAGGATCAAGGCAGCCTGGCAGGGCTGCACACTTCTCTTTGGGGAGGTTCAGCCACACTAAAGAAATGAATGGGACATTTAACACATCTGTTATCTCGTGGAGCAGACAAATAGGAGAATGGAGGCTCATTGCCACCTCTGTCCCAACCCAGAGAAAGTAAAGGGATTGTCGCCAGGATTCTCTAAGTTGCCAAATTTAGGAGAGGCTTTCTGGTGTGGACCAACAGTCTTGGGAACTGCATACTTCCCTCGGCTTTTCACTCATTTGTATGTTTGTATGTTGCAGTTAATTAAGCTACAAAACTGTGGCCAAGTTAAGTCTTCCTCAATAGTTAGGGCGCTCTCTGAATGACTTCTGGACCCTCCCACTTCATGGTCTGGCCATGAATTTCAACTCAAACTGCAGAGAGCTCCTTGAGGTTGGAAGAAGGCCAGTGTTGGGGTCACCTTGCCCAAGGTAGCTTCTGGCAGGCATAAACCTTTTGCCAGTAGAACTTTGCTGCCCAGCCTTGGTATCATTCTCTCTCTCTCTCTCTCTCTCTCTCTCTCTCTCTCTCCCTCCCTCCCTCCCTCCCTCCCTCCCTCCCTCCCTCCCTCCCTTCCTCCTCCTCCTCCTCCTCCTCCTCCTCCTCCCAAGTGAGCTTGGGGGTTCCTTTCAGAGAAGCTTCCTTTGAAATAATTTTCCAAGTTGCTGGGAGTTTGCAGCAGACTTGTTTTAGGACTCAGGCGCCCACCAACTCTCAAACTCAACTAGTCTCCCAGAATGAAATGACCCAAATCAAGAACTCCTCAACATTTATGGACACATCTAATATCCCCAAAAGCCTCGATTTCCAAGTCTCTCTGGGTTGTTACAGTGGAACTTCTAGCAGTGATTTAACCCATCCCTCACATCTGCTTTATGTTTAGCTGGATCGACAGGACTTGATATGGGAGAGTGGTATATTTTCATGTTCACGGACTTAAATTTTTCCATTACACACACACACACACACACACACACACACACACACA
Source organism: Marmota flaviventris (assembly GCF_047511675.1). Classification (NCBI taxonomy): domain Eukaryota; kingdom Metazoa; phylum Chordata; class Mammalia; order Rodentia; family Sciuridae; genus Marmota; species Marmota flaviventris. The sequence goes on from NC_092506.1 coordinate 43,414,489, forward strand.
CGGGAGAGAGTTATTTTACTGATAGCCTGGAGATGCATTTCTATGAATATTTATTGATTTATTTTCCAGACTCAGCAGGGGAGCTGCAAATAAATTTAGTGCATTCTTTAAATAATTCCTTTTCTATGAGGCAAGATGTCATCTGAAACTTCTAAATAGGCATTTAATTAGCCCGGGTGTTGCTTCCGAACAAAAACCCCAGGCAAGAGCTTTGGTTGCACACTGTATTGCAAAGAGGCGGTCGATATGCAGAATTGATGCGCTAGGGCCTTTGTTGCCGGCCCATTGTGCTGGCCATGCTTATGAAGACTAATCCAATCATAAATTGCACCTCTGCGCCAATCAGAGAGCCCAGAGCCTCCAACGAATGAAGCTTGAGTGGAGAACTTTGTTGAACTTCATTGTCAGAGCTGTCACTTTTCAAAGCGCGTTAGCAAGCGAGCCACTATAAAACCATCACCTCGACGGGAGGACTACGGAGGACTCGCAGACGCCCAAGTGGGATCCTTACTGGAAGACATTTGCTAAGCCCAAGAGAGGGCTCCTCGGGAACGGGAGGGGCGGGACGCGAGGCTTTTACCCTCGGCCACTGGAAGAAGGGTTATTTCTCCCGCCCCACACCTACCATGATGTTCCCGGGGCTCCTCGCGCCCCCGGCGGGGTATCCTAGCCTCCTGCGGCCCACGCCCACCCTGACGCTGCCCCAGTCCCTTCAGTCGGCATTTTCCGGGCACACTAGCTTCCTAGTGGAAGATCTGATCCGCATCAGCCGGCCCCCCGCCTACCTGCCCCGCAGCGTGCCCACAGCTAGCATGTCCCCGCCCAGGCAAGGGGCCCCAGCAGCGGTTCCTGACTCTGGGACTTCGGACCTGGGCTCCCCGGGTCCCGGCAGCCGGAGGGGCAGTTCTCCGCAGACTACCCTCTCCCCTGCCAGCGAGCCCACGTTTCTGAAGTTTGGGGTGAATGCCATCCTCTCCTCGGCGCCCAGAACAGGTAAGTGAAGGTGGAACGCTGAGGGCCCTGTCCAGGTGCTAGGCATTCGCAGAGTCCGTCAGGCCTTAGTTTCTTTTATGAAGCGAGTACCGCGCATTCACCAATGCACGTCGGTATGCAGGTATCCCGATCCACCCTCGTCGGGCAATATGCAAGTTAGGTTCAGATAATTCCTGGAAGAAAAGCCTCGGACTCGGCCCACCCTCTGAACAAACTTGAGCAGTTGCAGTCGCAGAGCGCGCAGTTATCTGGCGCTACACCTCAGAGTGCACGCCCCTTGGCGTCTGCGTTCCTGTCCTCGAACTTCTAGAAAACAGGCTTTTTTTTTTTTTTTAACCCAAGATGATATGCTTATTGGATTAGCTAGCTAGTATTTTGGTCTGCAATTCCTTTCTTCCTTCCTCCAGTCCTACCTCTTAATGTCTAGGACTGAGAATGAGCGAGAGGTGGGGGGTGCAGAGTATTATTTTAGCGGGAAAGGAAGGATTTCTCCCAGATGAAATAATGTTAGAAAGATTTATTTTACTACCAATACATTTTAAAAGATGCCTTTTGAAATTAACCGAAGTGTTAATCATATCACGTATTCGATGTGCTGTACCATAATCAAATTCTCCTCTTCTCTCTCCCAGAGACATCCCCCACCTTGCTCCAGAGCCTCCCTCCCAAGACGTTCGCCTTTCCCTACTTTGAAGGCTCCTTCCAACCTTTCATCAGATCTTCTTATTTCCCAGGTTGGTCTCTTTCCCTTCCTTCTGCAAGGCTGGGCGTCGCCCCAGCCCTGGCCCGTCGCTCCCTGCCCCGAAGCCATATTTCTCCGTCCACCCCTCGGGGTTACGCTCTGGTTCAGAGGTTGCGAGGCGTACAACATTCACGAATCCGTTGCGCCAATTTGATGCCCTATTTAGCACAAGCAGTGACTGCTTGACACTTTGCACCAATTCCCTGCTCTACAAATTAGCAAGAATTGTCATGGTCCCAATTTGAGGCGGTTCCCTTCCCGGAGAGGAGCTGTTGGCATCCCTTCACGCCGCCGTTTTCCCACAGAGTCAGTGCACTTGGCCACGATTCTCCACAAAGGTTTCAGCACCATGACCAATTGGTCAGCTCCTCCGGGCAGCCACACACAGACCGGCCCTAGCCCCTCCACGCCGTCGAGAGACACCTACCAGCCGGGGCTAATTTCTCTTTAAGATTCATTCAGGACTTGGGCTTTTCACAAGACCACATGGGGTGCCCTCTTGTGTGGGATGGCGGGGGTCGCCCAAGGGGAGGGAGGCTAGATCCTCCTCCTACCCCCACCATCTATTTCCAACCTGATTTCCCAACCCCTCTCATATCCTCCCAACCCCCACCGCCATATCTTTTTAAAGGGCGCTGAGCTTGTAAAGCAAGAAACCGTTGCAGCCAGGTCCAAATTGGGCCCCCATCTAAAGGGAAACACTTAACACTTTCCACTATGGTTCATACTCTGCAACTGGTCAAAACTCAGAGGAGACCAGGGAGAAGACTGAGCACGGTGGGGGATGGTAAAACCAGGACAGCACTTCCAAATATCTGCAAAAGAAACGAGCAATTGATTTTTTTAAAGAGGGAAAATTCACCAAACGCACCCCTCCAAACATTCATGCTCCTGCTGATAATGGAATTTGCTCCCTTTCTCACTCATCTCAATGCTCTAACAAAAACAACCCGAGCTTTATAAATAGCTTTTCATGTCCATTTAATGAGAACGATTCGGGGAAGAGAAGCCTCTGCCATCAGTATTCTCCCAATGGTCTTGGCCTGCAGTTGTGTTTAGTTTGAAAGTGTAAATCTCTTTTGTCCCAGTAATATATGGCTTTCGCTGCTTGTCCACAGTCTTTTTCTGTTAGTTCATTACTACACAATTACCATTCACGCTTCATTAGAGTCTCTGTTTCTTTTTGTTTTTCTTTTTTTCTCCCTTAAAGCGAAACTCTCCTTCTTTTTATCATGCCAATACCCATTGGGAAGCGGTCAATGTGCTAATTAGCTGCCACTTTTCATGTATTCGGGCCGAATTCTTTACATTTTGTGGGGGAGGGGAGGAAAGATTAATATAAAAAAGATGAATACTGATTGGATTTTTCAACAACAACAACAACAAAAAATCCAAGGCGGATTTTCCCTTTTCTGTTACACCAGCAAAGTACTTCATTTTCATCTAAAGAATGCAAAAAGCCACCAAGATGATACAAGCTTAGGGAAGAAAGTGAGTGGCCTCAGCTGGATATTTTATTTTTGTAATTTATTCTTTCTGTTGCTATTTTAACGGGTCTACGCATGTTTGTTTCCCTGAGATCTTTGAATGGAAAAAAGCAACAGGTCTGTTTTCGTGGTTTTTCTTAATCCGGGTTTGCACGGTTGAAAGGGAAAGCTATTTGGGCGGAAAGAGCCTTTCACTCTTGCAGGTTTGTAGGTTCCTGGCCTATTCTCCAGGGGGAGAAAAAGGAGTGCTTTAAAGAGACGAAGGGTTGAGAGAGAACAACACAGGGAAAACCGCGAAGGAGGGGCGGACTCTAACCAGTCCCCGAGGGACACCCGCCACTCACTCGCCGCCTTTCCACCCTGCAGCGTCCTCTAGCGTCGTGCCAATCCCCGGGACCTTTTCCTGGCCGCTGGCGGCTCGAGGAAAGCCTCGCAGGGGCATGCTGCGCCGAGCCGTGTTCTCCGACGTGCAGCGCAAGGCGCTTGAGAAGATGTTCCAGAAGCAGAAGTACATTAGCAAGCCTGACCGCAAGAAGCTGGCGGCCAAGTTGGGCTTGAAGGACTCGCAGGTGAGGGCAGTCTCTCCACAGCCGCTTTGCTCGCGATCACCCCCCTCCCCGCCCCCCGTGTCAATCAATTGGGAGGGATCTCTGAAAGTGCTTAGGAAAAAGTGCAACTGGGAGAAATGAGGCCCGGGAAGCAATAAGTGCAGGAGCTGGCTTCCCCAGGCTCCCCAGGACCGCTCGCTCCCAACCCTGGATCCATCTGTCTAGGCCCAGAGTCCCCCACCCCCGTCCATCTGGGCTAGGTGCCAGAGGATGGGGCAAGAGAGACGGGCTGTCAGGGTGGGTGTGGAGCAAATGCTGTAACCTGTCGGAAATCACTTCGGGGAGTGGGAAGGGAAAAGGGCGAGGCGGAGAAAGAGAGCCCTCCCGGGTCCTCCCTGTGCGCCCTGCTGGCAACCTCCCTCGCGCGCATCCCTCGCCCCCACCCCACCACCACTGACCCAGCTTCTCGCTTGCCCCGGTGCCCCAGGTGAAAATCTGGTTCCAAAACCGACGCATGAAATGGAGGAACTCCAAGGAGCGAGAACTCCTATCTAGCGGGGGCTGCCGTGAACAGACCCTTCCCACCAAACTCAATCCGCACCCGGACCTTAGCGACGTGGGCCAGAAGGGCCACGGGGACGACGAGGAGGAGGACGAGCGCCCTGGCAGCCCCCGTCACCGCCTGGCCTACCACGTGCCCCCCGACCCCCGGCACGTGCGGGATCCGCGACTCCAAGGGCCACTGCCGGCTTCCCCAGCGCACTCTACTAGCCCTGGCAAACCTTCGGACTTCTCAGACTCCGAGGAGGATGAGGAGGTTGAGGGGGAAGAGGAAATCACCGTGTCCTAGAATTGCCCCCTCTCGACCCCATCCCTGTACCGTTTCTAAGTGCTTTGAAATTGAAGAGGTGGGATCCTATCTGCCTGCAATGCTGTGGTCCGGGCTGCAGAACCATCACCTCATCCAGGTGCTACTGCTCCTTCTGTTGTCCCAAAGAGACATTTCCTTCCTCTACACCACCTCCAAACAGCCTCCCCACAGAAATTCAGATCCCAGTCTTAACTTTTCTACAGGGCTTCATTCCATCTTGCTTATCCAATACTGGAGGGAGGTGAGGTTTCCACTCCCACAGCCTGGAGTGAATTGGAGTGAATTGTGAACCCGGCCTTGCTGCTCTTTAGCTACCCAGCCCTTTACAGTAGGAAAATCTTTTCATAAAAGAGGAAGCTGAGTTAGGGGTCCAAACACCAAGCGCATAACTAATTCCAAGATCCCCTCACTTCTCCGTGCTAAGTAGCAAGGGCCTCGATCCTCCTGAAGGGGCGTGACCCCCCACTCCCACCACTCTTCCCTTAGTAGTTTTCTTAGAAAGCACAAGAATTTCAAAAAAGAATGTGCCTCTGACTAAGGGAAATGAAAATATTGAGTCTTTTATTTCCAAATGCTCTATGGGGGAAAGAAATGAATTCTCCAAAGTGGGGGAAGATTCTGTATTTTGTTATGTGTGTTTTAATGCTTTTTCTTTTAAATTTGTACATCCATAATATATGCACCAAGCACTCTGCCTTGTGCCCTTTTATTATTTCTGGAGAGGTGTCACTGAGCTGCAGAGTTCCTGGGTATGATGTGCACAGACAGTGATATCCATAAGCCTCTTTGATGTTTTTTTTTTCCTTTTTCTTTTTTTTAACTGAACTTTGCTGTCTTTGCACAGCTTCTATGAACTGTACACTATTTTGTACATATGTTTTGTATTGATATTTTATACCAAGGTTATTGTGAATGCTATAAAGGACTAGATAGATATCTCTCCCTCTCTCTCTCTCTTTTTTTTTTTGCAATGGTTTTTCCAACTTTAAAAAAAGGTAGCTGTTTAATCATATAACTTATAAAGAAATACTTATTTTGTATTTTACTATGTACAGATTTTATATATGTAAATATGTATCAAATGAACAGATACCAAATAAAAAGTAGAATGGACACAATGACCAAGTGATGTAATTAATTCACAGAATGTGAGAGCTGAAAGAAATGGACTAGTCCAAGTGCTGGGTTTTATAGAAGGTAAGCTAAGAGGGGGGGGGGGCACTTGTCCAAAACCACCCAGTTAGTAAATAGCCATGCCGGAATTAGAACCTATTTTGGGCCAGACCTGGTGGGGCATGCCTGTAATCACAGTGGTTTGGGAGGCCGAGGGAGGAGGATTGCAAGTTCAAAACCAGCCTCAGCAGTTAAGCAAGACCCTGTCTCAAAATAAAAAACAAAAATAAACGGGCTGGGGACATGGCTCAGTGGTTAAGTGTCCCTGGTTCAATCCCTGGTTAAATAATAATAACAACAATAATAACTATTTAACCTATTTCTGGCTCTCAGTCCAGTGATTTTCTGCTTTGCTGTATTATAAAATAACCATACTTATCATGTGACAAGGAAAATAGCTCCAGAAAAGTGTAACAAGAAAGTTGAGTTTTCAGTAATATTCCCTTTCTCTAAGGTTGAAATGATGGGCTAAATGAAGTCAATGCAAGTCAGTCTAATGGTTCAAATATACAATACTTTTCCTCTTTGAAGGTGTATTTCCTAAGAAAACTTCAAAATTGGTTTTGAATCATTGCCTTTTTTCATTTTTTGGTACTGGGTATTGAACTCAGGGGCACTCAAACACTGAGCCACATCTCCATCCCTATTTTGTATTTTATTTAGAGACAGGGTCTTACTGAGTTGCTTAGCACCTTGCTTTTGCCGGGCTGGCTTTGAACTCGAAATCCTCCTGCCTCAGCCTCTAGGATTGCAGGTGTGAATCAACATCTGGAGCCCAAGTACCCTGCAGACACCTGGTGTTCACTGCAGCATCATTCACCACGCCCAGGTGAATCATTGCCTTCTGTGTATGACTAGTTTTATTAGGAATGCCAACTACAATCATGGAATAATAGACTCTGTAGTCAGTCCACAAGTGAAATAATATTTCCTTAAAGACTAGCTTTCAGCAGGGATGATTTATTTAATCAGCAATCTAGGGAGTAAAGAACACCAGGTTACAGTCTGGGGAAGGGGACTTTTATGCTCCTTGAGAGATTGGTCTCTGTCACATCAGCCACACAGACCCATTTTTCTTTGTGATCCTAACCTATAACCCAACAGTGAAAAAAAAAAAAAAAAACTGTTTTTATCTAAATTCAAGCTTGAATTTAGAAAGTTTGTATTATAGTGGAAATGTGAATATAATCTACATAAATTAACCCTCTTTTAAAATAATACAAATCTCTTCCTTACTAAGGTCTCCTGCTGAGCTTTTGCCTTAACATGGCAGAGTTGGGTTTTTTCCTTTATTTATTTTGATGGTGTTGTGGATTGAACCCAGGGCCTAGTACATAAAAGGCAAGCTGTCTACCACTGAGCCACATCCCCGGCCCCTGGGATTCCTTAAAATTCACGTTATCCTGAGAAGGTGCAGAAAATAACATTGTCACTATTTTCATGATTATAATTCAAGAAACTTCCCCCCATTTCCTCCTCAACACATGGTTAGCATTCAATGCAAGTTTGAGTCTTCTTTTCAGACAGGGAACTCTCTGCTCTAAGAGATTTTTGGTCTATTTTCAGCTTCCCTCTGCTGTTTCTGAGAGATCTAGAGCTGGGAGGCTGACCAGAAGTGACCACCTCTCCCTCCCTGTCCACTCAATCGGGTAGTGAATTTGCAATCAAAAACCATTTTCGGCATGGGGATGGAGTTGTGTCAACATCTGGAGCCCAAGTACCCTGCAGACACCTAGTGTTCACTGCAGCATCATTCACTTCAGCCAGGCAGAAGAAGCAACCCAATATCCTTCACATAACCAGAAGATCATGTTGCAAAACTATACAGGGGTAAAATATTCATTCAAAATGAATGAATTTTGACCCTCTTCATATATCATCAAACGTCATATTTGTTAATATCACCACCCATCGCATCATAAAAGTCTTAAGTATGCAGCAGAAGCATTTTTTGCACATTTCTCATTTCATCATACAGAATATTTAAAGGATTATATGTTAAACACTTAAGGTTAAAACTGAATATCATCAATTACTTTTACTACTTTATTGAGCACATTTTTAAGTGAAATAGGCCTTGTGTGGTCATGAGTGGTGGTAGGGAGTTGCAGACACTCTAATGACCACAAATAAACTTTGGTGCCACTGCCTTGATTTATTTAAAGGTTGTGAGTGATTGTACTGACCATTGCTTTTGCACTATCAATAAAAACATCAATACAGTTGTTCCAGAATAAAGCACCAGATTTAAAAAGACACTCCATACTTGAAATGAACAACCCTTGTGTTTGTTGTCAGTCACATAAAATAACCTTCTTTGATGATTAGTACAAATTCTAAATGGATACAAGCAAAAGAAGAAGTCCAGGCATCTCTATGCATTTGTCCATTTTCAAAGAGGACGGACAATCTCTATGTATTTGTAGATGATTTATTAACTAAGTTTTAGATGAGTTCCTATATCACTGGAAAATAGCACCATCATGACTTCTCTACCGACTTTCTTCCAGTAGGTGTCCAGTAATGAGACTATTCAGGGCTTTCTTACTCTCTCAGTTATCAATGTAGCATGACAACAAAGAGCTGTAGTGGCTCTTTCATTTTAACTCTGAAAGTTTTAGCAATTTTTAAATATTTAAAGAATGCACCATGTTTGTGTTTTAAAAGTTCAATTCCTTCCTTTAAACTTTGAATGATTGGTCTCAAAGGGCTGATTGGTCTCAGTAAAGGGCTGGGGATAGAGTTCAGCAGTAGAACCGTTGTTTAACCCGTGTCAGATTCTGGGTTCAATCCCCAGTGCTTGAAAAATCACTGCATAAATGGAAGAATAATACTATCCAAATATGGTGTCTTGTGTAAGAAAATTAAGGTAAATTATTAATGTTAATAAAGTTATGGAAAAGATAACTTTTGACATACATATCTTCTTTCTTATTAACAGTTTTTATCCAGTTTTTAATAATTATTTCTCCCTTTCATGAATCAGAGAACTCTTCAATATATCATTTTCATCTTTTTAAAAAATTATTACCATTAGTCAGGTGCTCACACACCTGCAATCCCAGTGAATTGGGAGGTTGAGAGAGGAGGATCATAAGTTCAAGGCCAGCTTCAGCAACTTAGGGAGAATCTGTCTCAAAATAAAATATAAAAACACCTGGGGATGTAGCTCATTGATAAAGCACCCCTGAGTTTAATCCCCAGTACAAAAAAAAATTACCATTAGAAGTAGACAGTATAGTTACAGGGTAAAAAAAAGTGAGTCTTCTTGTCTCCTTTTTAAAAGCCAACAATCCATCTCTTTTTTTTTTTCTTTTGGTACTGGAAATTGAACCCAGGATATTTAACCAATGAGCCACATCCCCAGCCCTTTTTATTTTTCATTTTGAGACAGGGTCTCACTAAGTTGCTTTGGGCCTTGAACTTACAATCCTCCTGCCTCAGCCTCCAGAGTTTCTAGGATTACAGGCATTTACCACCAAGCCCAGCAATTCATTCTTAAATACAAGAAAAATCTATGACAAAAAAATCTTTTCTTTAAAATAAAATATAAAATTCTAAAATTACAGCTGTTGTTGGTAAAATCTTGAAGTGTGAACATTGTCCAAAAAAAACATTAAACATCGGTGCTAAACAAGACCACAAAGTATACTTCTTGTGTTTCTGCATAGATTCAAAGAAAACTTGGGGATTTCAAAATAACCATTTATAAGATGATGGGGGTCACCAATGTTATAGCAGGTATAACTGAAGAAAATAAGTAGGAGCACCAAGAAAAAAAAGAGTTAATCTCCAAAAGTGCACATAAATCTTAGAAAATTCTAGGAAACACAAGAACATATGAGCACACATTCTATAAGCAGCTACAGACAGTGACATCATCACACATGTAGTCTGTGGAAGACACTGTTGTATAAATCTGGAAGGGACCTGGGGACTCCCAGGGGTTCCCTGGTGCCACTCTGAGAAATAATTATCTAAACATATATACTACTTTAATAAGGGGAGAGAAGAAAGGAAGCTATCAGGCCAAATTCCAACCACTGCACCCAAAAATTTAGCTGCAACCACACAGGTGCTTTCCACAGGTCTTCATGTCCCTCCCTCCTCTTAGCTCTTCTCTTCCTTTCCAGAATACCTTCCTTCCATCCATCCTTCTCATCGACACCTTCCCATCAGCATTTAAACATGGTCAACTCTTCCTCTAACATACCCAACACTTTCTTCTTCAACTCACCTCTCGCCATTGCCTTATGTCTCAGCCTCTTCAAGAGGTCTGCATCTCTGCCTGGACTCCTCACTCCCTATATTTCTCTAAAGTGCTGATGTCCCTCAAGCTTCTACCCTTTGCCCGGTTGCTCCTTTCACTATGAGCTGTGGGTGAGTTTCTCCTCTCTGGTTTCAGGTAACATTTATACAATGGTGAATGCCAATCGACCACTGAAAGATTGTTCTTCTCAGCTCCTGACCCAGATGAAACACCACCTTTGGAAATCTGTCTCAGGATGTCCCAAAAATTTGCTAAATTCCAAATGCCCAGGACAAAATGCCATGTCTTCTAGTTTCAACAGTCCATCCAGACATTGAACGTTTCCCTAACTCCATTGAATGTCTTCCTCTCTCTTGCTGGAAAGTTAGGAACTAATGCCACTCCTGACTCTCCCTCCTCCACCCCATACAATCAATTAACCACCAAGACCTGTGACTATATGACTGTCCTTCATAGATTTCCTGTTCTTCTTTCCAGTTTCACAACCACTATCAAAAAGAAAAACTGTTATCTTTTTGGAGGAATGTGCTATGTGCTAGATGCTGGCATTAGTATTTTATATGCACCATTTTCTTTAATGCACACCGTGGCTCTTTGAGATTCCAGTTTGAAGATATGCAAACAGATTCAGAGGTCTTCCTGATTTTCCCTGGCTTGAAAACTCATCCCTTTTCATCAGCAATGAGAACATCATGGAAGACTTTGTGGAGGAAGTTCCAAAGCCTCGAAGGATAGTATGATTTTTAGAAGTCAGGAAAAATAAATCATATACTGTATTGTTTCACAAAAGGCAAAAAAAAAAAATAAAACAGGGAAGGATGTTGCTCGGATATATTTGTGGATGGTAATATTGTAGATGCTTTTACTCAGAGGCAATGGAAGATTGAAACAAGTGACCCCTAAATAAAACATAACCCAAATGCCTGTTTCCTTCAATATAGAAGAATAACAACAAAGGCTATTATTATTACATCATAGTATTTTCTGCTGTGCTGATGTTTTAATTTAGTTTGTATCTAACCTCTACTATAACCCTGCATGGAGATATCAACATCTGTGTGTGATAGAATGGGAAACTAAAACTGAGCACTTTCCCCCAGTTACTCAGAGGGGAAATTTGAGCACATCCTCCATTAACTGAGGGCAAAGAGCTAGAGTCACACATTCAAGCTTGGAAAGACAATATCAATTAAACTTAGAAATGGTTTTCTTGGCAACATAGGTCTGCAACTTTTATTCTCTCCAAACAAATTAAAAAACAAACCAACAAAAAAATTTCCTAAACTTTAACTTGATGGTTTTACTTTTAAATGGGGTTGGGGGGAGGGAGACTTTTTTGTTGCTGATACAAAAAGAAGCCTGACTAAATGCAACATGGTATCCCATCTAGATCCTGTAATAGAAAAAAAGATTAGGTAAAAACTAAGGCTATGTGGATGAAGTGTGGACTTGAGTTAATAATGCCACAATAGTGGTGTATCAGCTGTGAGGACATGATCTGCCCTAACGTAAGATGTCAATATTAAGGAAGTTGGGTGACACATAGGGAACACCTTGTGACATTTTAGCAGCTTTTCTGGAAATCTAAAATGATCCCCAAATAAATCACCTTTAAAATCCATATGTGTTTGCTTAGATGCTGTAAGGAGAAAATACGACCATGTCTTTTATAGTTTAAAAAGCAAGAAAACTAGAATAAGGTGCTTATTAAAGGGAGAAATGAAGTTTGGATTCACTCTTGGGTAATCTAACACAACAAAGATGCACACCCGCGGGGGGAGGGGGCTGATGGTTCTATTACTTAACTGGCTCATCCCTGCTCCACGCACACACCCCCACCATCTGGGTAATGCCTCCTGGAATTTCTTTTGGCACAAACATCTTGTTTTAGGACCATGTTTGAACTGTGATTAAAAGAGGATTATTTACACCACATAGCCATCCCCTGTGAAAGGACAGGCTACCCCTACATTTTGCTAAACTTTTCTGTCAATACCACACCCTAGCAATCACTAACAACAAGCTAAGCAGATCACATCAAGGGGCAAGAGAGCTGGGTTTTGATTGTTCGGGGTAAAAAGTTTCGTTTCAACTAGCAGCTGCCACTAAACTCCTCATTCTCAAGTCAAAAGGGCTCATTTGTGGGGTCTGGTGATGTCAGTAGTGCCAAGGTTTGTATTCCAAGAAAACTATCCTTCTAAGTCCACAGTTACAGGAGATAATGAACAAGAAAACAAAACAAAGCAAAACAAACAAACAAACAAACAAAAAAAAACAAAAAAAACAGGCCTCGAACAGACGGAGGCCAATTTCACTTATCCACATTTAACAAAGAAGGTCTTGTATAACTGGGTGAGCTAAATTCTCATGTTTTCCATTCCACGATAGCAAATTAACCCCTTGCACTTGTTCAGAGTTTTATAATTTGATCTTACATTATGTCATTTGATTGTCACAACCTCATAAGACAATCAGGGGAGTTCTCTTTATCCCTATGCTCCACACAAGCTCAGAAAGGCTGCTTGACTCTCCTGATGCAGCACAGCCTGTCAGCAGGGAGATGGTGCCTGAATCAAGATGTTTAAACTTAAAGTCAGAGTTCTTCATTTGAAAAGTATTTATTGAGTGCCTGCTCTGTGTCTGAATATCTTATTGTTCCTTTCTTTCATGATGTCAGTAATGCCAAGGTTCGTATTCTAAGAAAACTATCCTTCTAAGTCCACAGGTACGGGAGAACATGATTTGTCATTCAACAAGTTCACGCTGAGACCCACACTGCCTTCATCCTTCCCCAGCACAGGCTGGCTTCAGAGCTCAGTGTCTGATGTTGGCAAGATGGTGACTGCAGCTCCAAGTACAGCCTCATCAAGTGGCAGCAATGAGAACAGGAAGCAAGAAGGACTTTAATCTTTAAGGAAAATTCCCCCAGAATCCTCCAGCAGATAGCTCAAATATCTTATGGGGCAGAACTGGATTCACGCTGTGCCTGGACTAATTAAAGCAAAGGAGCTACCACAATTGGCTTAACCCAATCACAGTTTATTTTCTGTGTTTGGGCATATTACTGTCTGAAAAAAATTAGGATTTTTGTTAGTCAGAAGGGGAGGATGGCTATTGGGTAGACAATCACCGGTGCCTTCTGCTTCATGTAAAGGCTGAAATCCTTCTCCCAGTTCCTCACCTTGCATACCCTATTATCATATTTAGGCTGCCTTCAAAAATGCTTCCCTCAAGTATTACCCAGGAAGCCTCCACCACCTTCCTGGAGAATTCCAGTTCATAGATCTAGGAATGGTCTTCTTCTGGTTTTATCTCCTTCTCTTCCTGTTTCACATGATTATCCCACTGTGCCCTTGCAATGCAAGGTCAAAGAGAGGCAGCCATAAGATAAGTGGGGGGGAGGGAAATGGGGGGTTCCAGTACCAGAGAGGACTTGGATGCACCAAATCCTTGGGTGAAGTCCAGGAAGAGTCCCTCCAGATCCCGTCTTCACAAGTACACAAGGGACTCACCTCTTTATTCGCTTAGTTGTCCTGTTGGCCAATCAGACACTGCCACACACACACACTCACACCGGGCTCCTCAAGATGGTCACTCATTCTCAGAGGCAGCATGGTTTAAACCATTGCTCATACATGCTAATACCCCCAGGGGCCAGGCAGGATGAAGGCAACCTGTTGACTCTGGTGAGTAAGAGGATGGGGCCCCTCTGAATGGAGCTGTTGCTGCTGGCTCTAGCCCCCGGTTCCCATTTGGGGATATAGGCCAGGTTACCTAGTTTTTAAAGGAAGCTAGAAATCTAAAGCTCAAGTGCAATTTTCCCAATTGAAAAAAAGAAGAAAAATCAGTGAACACAAATATCTGTGCGTCACAGCAGGACTTGAAGCCACCAGTTTTTGAGTCCTTGGCTAACGTGCAGCAGGGAAGAGAGACGTGTTCTCATTTGGCAACACCTCCCCTCTCACCACACAGCCTCAACTTCATCAAATCCCGCAGAACTGAGCCTTTCCAGCTTCTGTCTTGCCCACTCTTCTCAATGACTCTTCTCAAATGGTCCCCTTTGTGCCTGCCCAGGGAAAGACAGAGGTCTAGGGCAGAGCAGCATGCCCCAGCACGGTGGCACCTCTACTTTTGTTTGTCACTATGGACCCATGGATTCTCATTTTTTTCAGTTAAGCTATGACACTACTATGATACATCCTCACCATCATTTACTCAGTGCTCAGCTATCTCAGATTTAGCCAGTGGACAACCCTTCAAGGTGGCTCCTGTGTATTGGACATGTCTCCTTCAGTTTTTGAAGCACTTTCATGCTTTCTGACCCAAAAGGTATTCCAGGCTTGCCTCAGAATACTCTGCTCCACACCTGGAAATAGGCCAAGAAGCTCAAGGTTTTTGTTTTTAAGTTAGGGAATAGTATTTAAAAAACAAGAACTGGTTGCTAAGTGTGTTTATTTGTAGTATGATATTATTGTTTCTATGCCCAGATTTTGGGGCAGGGGGGAAGAGATGGATGATCTCCACTTTTATGCACAACACAGGTTCTTCTTTTGCTAACTTTTCCACATTTTTCTACCCTCTCTCACAGAGTATGACAACCATTATTCCCCTAAACAATAGATTTGCTCTAGCCTATGTTGGGAGTCGCCTGGCTCCGAAGACTAACTTCCCCATCCCCCAAGAAGAGCCGTCCAATGGTGAGCCCTGCTGGCTCACATGATCCTTACCCACCAATCAGAAAGCACCCCAGCCAACTGTCAAACCGTTCAACCATTAAACTGTCATAACTGTCAAACCGTCCCCGCTCTATAAATATGCAGAGCTGTTCCTCAATAAACAGACATTTTCTCCGACAGCAAGCCTTGATCGTTCTTTCAGCCTACACACAAAATGGTATCAGAATTCCTCATCAGTGCTATTACCGTCAATACACCTACAAAGTAAAGCCAAGACTCTACTCCACTGCACTCTGTTCTGGTGTCCATTTTACACACAGCTGGCTGGCTGGTGACACTCCTGCACCACAGTGGAGTGGACCTTCCTGCACCTCCTTGCACTCAACTTCCTCTTCCTCACTGCCTCCTTTTCCTGCCTGATACTGAGCCCTTTCAGCCTGGGAGATTCCTTGCTTTCTTCTCTGTCCCTCTGCATTTACTAATAGGAGGAGCCCAGTTGGATTCTAAGCACTAGAACCACAGGGAGGAATTAGCCAGGTTCCAGCTCACCATCTACAATGAGGACACACAGGTAAACAGGTCATGACAGATGACCATGACAGGGAAGCCGAGGATTGCAGAGAACACAGAACCCGGGGGGAGGGAGTGGGCCAGGGGCTCCTTAGCTGCTTCTCACGACACAGGAAGATGAGACTCACGCTCTTTTTCCCTTCTTAGAACAGGGTTCATGATGCTCCTGTTGCAGGGGTGCTGTCAGGGTTGCTGGAGTCAGGGCCTGCAGGAGAGCAGGGCTGCTGCCACCACAGTGCATGGTGCCCCATGGACCCACCAGGCTCTGCTCCAGGTAAGGAAGAGCTCAGGACTGCACCATGTGAAACTTTCCCACTCCCATGTCTCTGTGGTAACCATTCCCTCCTTCTGATCACAGTGGTTCAATTTTCCTTTAGCAAGCCAGCTTTCCCCTTCTTTTGGTCTATGTGGTCTGGAGTGAAGCTCATTATCCCCCACCCCTGGCTCAATGAATGGGGGCACATGACTCGGGGACTCAGATGTATGAACAAAAACTGGGATCTACTCCATCATCTGCCAGGCCCAGTACAGACTGACTCCTTGTTCAAAAACGAGGGAGGATTTCAAGATGGAGACAACAGACAACAGAGCATGAAAACAGGTTGCCCTGACCCTGACTTCTTTCAACATCTGCCAGATAGAAAGAGGAAGAAGGATTCCAATAGTTGGCTCAGTGCCCAGAGCCAAGAGGTCTAGAGATGTCCACTGAATCCAAAGACACCCACGGAGCTCCAGCATTGGCATGACACGGGGACTCACATCAGGATGAAAAAAGGGCCCAAACAAGTCCAGTGAGCAACAGAGACCGGCAGGTCAAGAGATCTCAGTGGCATGTTGCTTTGCTTCACAGCTGACTCATTCTAAGCCCAGAGATTTAAGAATGAGTCCCTCAAGGTCACACCACAATTTCATGAACCAGGTCCTCTAGCCACAGTCCCATCACAGACAACCCCCCTGGCTTCACAGGGCAGGAAGTCAGAAATACATTCCAGCCTGGCAAGAGCTCAGCAACCCTTTAAAAACAGATATGATTAGGTTTGCAGACCGAGTTATTGAGCTTATCATGTGCCACACACCATTCTCAGGGATTCACATATCATAATTCATTTAATCCTCAAAATAACTCGAAGAAGTAGGGATTATCTTTATCTTAAAGGTGGGGACATGGAGGCTCTGAAATATTACACCAGGGTCACCTCTAGTAAGCGGAAGGACTATGATTTAAGCCCTGGTGGATAGCTCCAGAGCTCGAGTCTCTGCCAGCATCTCTACTGCATGGCTGTGGCCATGAGCCCTGGCTGAAGTGTCAGTGGGGGGACAACAGAAGAGTGGTAGGACGGGCTCCTAGTGACCCTGCATTGCTGGACACTGTCCTCCTCAGGGACTTACAGGGTTATCCTGGCAGGTGGCATCTCCGTCAGGTTGTGAATCTGGCAGGTGAGTTCCAGGGCTAGTGACAGGAAGGTTGGCTCAAGAGGACTCCAGGCATCACCCCCCTTTCCCTGGAAGTCCAGGGGTAGCTGGACTCCTGTAGTGGACGTCAGGAGCTCATCAGGAGCAAGGGTCCAGCTCCATTCCTTGGCTGTTCTCTCCTCACCACTGCATCGTCTTCAGGCTGATGGCAAAGGCCAGGGTCACCTCTACAAGGGATGGAAACCTGCACAAAATCAGGAAGCAAGAAGGGGTGGGGGCTGAGAAGGACACTTACAGCATCTACCACAGGTGGAAATGTCTCATTCATTTTGCAGACGAGCAAACTGAAGTGCAGAGAGTCAGGCCACTTGCCCAGGGTCACAGCTTGCTAAAAGGAAGCCCCTGATTCAGCTCTAGACTCTGTTTGCCTCACCACATCCCTAGTTGAAAGGAAGAAGGAAACTGGGGACCTGGTTTTTGCTTGGGCAGCACCATTAGCCCAAGGTGTGTTCTGAGACAATTTCCTTCCCTCTCTGAGCCTCAGTTTCCTCCCTTAAGTGTAGGAATCCCTTCTGGGCCTCACCTGCGGGGCTGACGTGGAATGCCTCTGAGGTCCTGACGTGAGCAGCTACTGATGGAGGGGCCAGTTGGTGCAGGAGAAAGACCCCCAGGCTTTGGAATTGAATTGGTACTGGGTTCAAATCCTTCCTCTGTCCCTGACTAGTGAGACCCTGTCCAAGCCCGTAGTCACATATGTTGCAGATGATGATGCCATCCCCACACACTTGATACTCAGAGCACATGCATCACTTGGTTTAGGAAGATGCCTGCCTCAGGTTAGTTCCTTTTCCTGTTCTCTTTACAAGGAGGGTAGCTTCATTCTCCAATCACATGGTAGAGGGAAAAGAACTAAGCTCTATCCTGCCAGGGTCATGTCCAATCCTTTTTAGATACTCTATGAAGGGAGGGGAGGGAGAGAGGAGAGAAAGAGGACACACAGGCTAGAGGGGGTGTCTGGCGGGGAGTGTTCTGCATTTCTTGGGCTTTGCTGCCCCCTCGTGGCACTGTGAGGTAGAAAGCATTGTTCCTAATTGCAACCCTGGAACACAGGAGCAGGAGAGGCCCCAGCACATTCTAACTCAGCAGTGCTAAGGGGAAATTGAAGTCCAGAGTCTAATGTGCTTTCTGGCCCGTGATGATCAGCCACATTAGGGAAACATTGAGCTAGTCCAACTCGCTCATTAGATAGAAGCATTATGGTCCCGAGTAAATGGACTTCTCTGAGGGCAGCAGCCAGGGTAGGGGTAGGTACTCAGGTTTCCAGACACCCAATGCTGTTTACACCATGATGTCTTCCTGAAGCCATCTCACTTGGAGCCAAGCTCCAGAGACACCTGGACTTATCTGCCAATCAGGGTGGGATCCACCTGCTGCTACTGTGTCAGGAGGTCCTCCAACCTCTGGATTCCAGTGGTGAGGGGTGCTCACTATCTCATGGAGCAGCCCCTTCCTATGACTTTTCCTATGAGGCCCGGATGCACCTCTTTTCATCTCCCAGGGGGCCTGATTCTGCCCTCACCTCACCTGCAGCTCCATTCTGTGACACCTGCAGAGATTGTGCAGGTAGGGCAGTCAGAGCTGGGGAGGAGATTGAGCGAGGGTTTCATGGTGTCCAGCACACCGGCTCCCTCACTCCTGCAACACAGGTGCGGTTAGCTTTGCTTTACTTAGGAGGGAATTGAGGCTTAAAGGGGACGTGTTAACTTGTCTAAGCTCATACATCAGTTAGGGTCAAGGTTGACAGACACTGTGTTCTTACATTATGGATTCAGGGACTGATGCTCTGAGAACCCAAACAGCAAGTTAGTGATAGAGTTGGGGGTCAAAACTTCAATCAGTTTACTCTCAGTGCTGTCCCCTCCCCCTGGCTTTCACTGGGTATGGATGGCTGAGTTGGTAGCCTGATTTAGTATTTTTTGTGGGGAGAGGGGTACCGGAGATTGAACTCCAGGGAGCTCAACCACTGAGCCACATCCCCAGTCCTATTTTGTATTTTATTTAGAGACAGGGTCTCATTGAGTTGCTTAGTGCCTCACTTTTGCTGAAGCTGGCTTTGAACTTGAGATCTTCCTGCCTCAGCCTTCAGAGCCTCTGGGATTAAAGGCATGTGCCACCGCATCTGGCCCTGGTTTAGTTATTACTTTTTAAAAACTTCTTTCTTGTGAAGTGTAACAAAAATATACAGCTCAATGATCTATGCAAAGCAAATATTGTTGAGAGCCACAGCCGAAGGGGCCCCAGCAAACTTTCAGACTGCCAGCTGATGATTGGCTTACAGCGGCCCAGCAACTTCTAACTGATTGGCTCCTCTGCAGTGATGCTCATTGGGCTGTTTCCCCGCCCTTTCAGACTACGGAGCTGCTCATTGGGGGACTTTTTTTGGCTCCGCCCATGCGACCCAGCCAATCGGCCTCAAGAGCAGGAGGAGTGGGGGAGGGAGAGGCTTGTGGGAAGCCGGTGGTGGCAGTTGGGCTCTGAGGGTTTTTCCTGAGGAGCTGTTTTGTTTGGCGTGTGTGGTTCTAAAAATAAAGTTCGTTTCTTTTGACAAGTGGCTCCTGAATTGTGCCCAGCCAGACTGCGGCAAAATATATGTGTCATCATTACCTATCTTAGTTCATTCCAGCTGTGATAACAAATTCCCATAAACTGGGATAATCACAAACACTAGAAACTAATTTCTTAGAGTTTTAGAGGCTAGGAAGTCCCAGGTCAGGGCACACCAATAGATTTGGTGTCTGGTGAGGATTGGCTCTTTGCTCCATAGATGACATCTTCTCTTTGGGTCCCTTAAGAATGGAAGGGGCAAAAGAGCTCTCTGGTTTAGGGGCACTAATCTCATTCATGAGGGTGACACCCTCATGATCTAATCACCTCTCAAGAGCCCCAGCTTCTAATACTATCCTAATGGGGATTGTGTTTCAACCTGAGAATTTTGGTGGAATATAAACTTTCCAGCCATAACATCCATTTATAAAAATGAGACATTCTATTTGGGGTTGACAGCAACTGAAGCCTTTTCTAGCCCTCCAAACTGCTGCTCTTTCTCTGCTGCTTCTCTTTAATTTCTCTGACCTATCTGCACACCCACTTGTAGGGACCACTGTAACTTTTAAACACAAATGCATGGAATTATGCATCTGTTATCTTTGTGTATCTGGCTGCTTTCACTCAGCGTTAACTCAATATTATCCTTAAACATTTCTGCTGCAGAATGACATTGACATATCATGATTCTGTTGTTCTATTGTCAGTGGATGGGTCAATTGTTTCCAGTTTTCGTTGTTGTGAATAGTGCTGCTAAGGACATTGGTATACATATTCCTGGTGCACACATGTCTGCTGGATTTATAACTGGAGTAGCTTCTGAAGGCCACCACAACTAAATACCACAAATTTGGTGACTTAAAACAACATAATGTTTTTCACAATCCTGGAGGCTGGAGGTCTGAGCCCAAGGTGTCAGCAGGGCTGTGCTCCTCCCGGGGCTCTGTGTAGAATCCTCTCTTGTCGATCCTTGCTTGGTGCTCCTTGGCTTGCCTGTACCAAACTCCTGAGTCTCCACCCTCACATCCAATTCTCTAGTATCTGTACGTTGTCATCTTACAAGGACACCAGTCAAAGAGGATTGAGGGCCCACCTTACTCTAGAGGGATCTCTTAATTATATCTGCAATGAACCTATTTCTGAATGAGGTCATCACATTCTGAGGTGCTGGGGCTTAGGACTTCAACATATCTTTTGGGGGGGGTACACAATTTAATCCCTAACACTAAGAGGAATTGCTGAGTTGCCCTAGCAAGCAGATCTAGAGAAAAGACTTGGGAGCAGAGAGTTAATTTGTTCTGTGATGTCAGGAAGCACAACTGAGGGGGTGGGGGGCCTGGGACTAGGGGAGGCCAAAAGGTGCCTGTGGGCAACGTCTAGGGAGCATTCACTATTGGGGCCACACCCTAGGTGCCTCAGTTGCCCTGTTATTGTACCAGCTCTAAAGGAGCAGAGAAACCATGATGAGGAGGGGAGAAGAGAGCCAATAGTTTTCCTAATTCTTGGGTGCAGCTGGGGCTCCCTGTCACTGGAGATCCTCTGAAGAACCTTGAGGAGTGTGCCTTGTACTTGTCTCTCTAAAGGATGAGGAAGTCGGGCCCCGGTTGCTTCTGGAGCACTCAATCCCCAGCCCTTGTGGGCTGTTCTGCTCTTGGGTTTCTTGTGGGAGGCTGACATAGCATGTGACCAGCGTTTGCCTCCCCTTTTGATGGGTGTGGCACTGTCGGTCACGTAACCAAAGATATTAGCCCTGATCTTTAGGGTTGAGAAAATGCAAATGTGTCTTCATGCATGGACGTGCCTTCCTATATCCCCAGAGGTCCAGCTACGCTCACCTGTTCCTTTGTGATATTACCCCTTGCCCTGTTTGGGATAGAATGTTCCATGGAAATGCCCTTTGTGTGTCCCCTTCTCTCACACTGCCCTTGGTTGTGGCCTACCCGGATGTCAGTCAACCTGCTGACAGCAGACATCATGAAGCTAGTCTCAGCCCCCTGAAACCTGACCCCTTGTCTCATTTGAATGGCTTCTCCTCAATAAAAGGGGTCAGCACGTGCTCCCTCTCTCTCTTTCTGCGGACCATTAAGGTCAGAGGAGCCGTCACAGCGACCCTCCCAGAAAAGTATTTCTGTCTCTCGTGTGGTTATTTTGCGCAGCCCAGTTCCCCCGGAGTGGCCCCAGAGTGTTTTAGTTGCATGCAACACGGCAGTTTCTACTGCTACACCTGGACCCAAGGCCGGAATTGATATCCATCATTTCCTTTCTCAGTGCTCCATTCTATATCATGCTCCTCCTCATCCAGCACGTCCATTGCTTGCCTCAGGGATGACCTGGATCTTCATGCCAGAAGTGGGCAGCAGATTTACCTTTCTGTCATTGGGCTGTTTCAGCCTGCTCATAGGTATCACCAAGCAGGGAAATAAATACCAAGAGGTACCCTGGAGAGTCATCCAAGTTCTTCCAGGTCCCCCCCATCCCTCTTTCCATTAGGTAGCAGCAGCCTTGGTGTCTCAGAATAACCAGGAGCATCACCCCTGACAGCATAACGACCCTTTTCTTATTCTGCTGGCTGTGGGGGTCAGCAGTCCCAAGAGATCAGGCAGCAGTTGTAGTTTTAAATTCAGTGATAGAAGAGTAGAGGGGTCGTCCTCTTGCCTGCTCTGCCTCACACATTCCAGGGACAAGCACTTCTAATTTTGCTGAGCCTTAAGTCGCAGGAGTGAGAAGCAGAAACCACCCAGTGGGTTGCTGGGTCTATTTCTACTCCTGGGTTCCCAGATGCACGCACTCTAGCTTTGGGGCTCCTGGCAAAGAAGAATGGCTGATGGTTAAAAACTTATACTGTTTCTAGGAGGGTAAAGTGCTCCAACTCAGGTCTTTCCCAAATTGGTGGTTTTGTTGAGTCTTTAAAAGGACAATCCAATCTCCAGCTTTATCATAGGAACCAGTTGATCCTATTGTCCTGTGTCCTCTGTCACATCTCCTCCATAAAACAGGTCCTTTGGTCTGAGACATTATTCACAGTCCCATGTAGTAAAGCAAGTGGGTGTTGGATTTATCCGGGGGATGTCTATCCTGTTGTCTCAAATCTTGTACCAATACCACACTGTCTTGATTAATGACCTTCGTAAGTCTTGGTATCTGGAGAAAGGCCTTTCTTCATGTTCTTCTTCATGCTATGCCTCACCTTCTGCTTTTCCCTATATATTTTGGAATCGTGTCAATTCCACTAAAAAAAAAAAAAAAAAAAAAAAAAAAAAACAACTAAATTGGGTTTTTGAGTGGGATTGTGTCAAATCTATGGTCTATCTTGGAGAAACCAACAACTTTACATCATGTTGTTAAATTTATAAACATCATTTTCCTTTGTTTTCATTATTTTCTTGCAGCTGTATTTTATAAATTTATAAATTTTATAAATTTCCTATATTGTATTTTTTCCTAAGTATTTAACATTTTTGTTCTTAGCTGGTATTTTTAAAATTTTTAAAACTTTGACCACATATATTCAACTGATTTTTGTGTACTAATTTTGAAAACCTGTTAAGCTTATTATTTCTAATAATTTACCTGTGAATTCTATTGGATTATCTTTAGAGTGTTACTCATGAATAAAGACAGTCTACTTTCTTCTTTTTCAATCCTCCTAAATTATTTTTCTCCCCTGCATTGATTAGAATCTCTACCACTATGTTAAGTGGTAAGAGGAAGCTTTTTTTGGGGGCACTAAGGATTGAACCCAGGGGTGCTTTGCTACTGAGTTACATCCCCAGATCTTTTGATTTTTTTTAAATTTTGATGCAGGGTCTCACTAAATTGCTTAGGGCCTCATGAAGTTGCTGAGGCTGGCTTTGAACTTGTGATCCTCCTGCCTTAGCCTACTGAGTCTCTGGAATCACAGGCATGTGCCACGGAGTCCAGTGAGGTGGCATCTTTTTCTATCTTCTAATCTAAAACAGAAACCACTCACCATTTAACTATTAAATATAATACTTCTTATAGTTTTGGATTTTAAAGAACTTTTTAAAAATATATTTTTCAATATCTTTATTTATTTATTTTTATATGGTGCCGAGGATCCAACCCAGTGCCTCACAGTGCAAGGTAAGTGCTCCACCACTGAGCCTTAGCCCCAACCCCTGTAGTTCTGGCTTTTAAATATACCTTGTAAATATTTAACATACTTTGATTGCAGGATTGTGGAAAAAACTGAGGCAAAGTGCCCAGCCAACATGGCTGGATTCCTGATCCACAGAAATTATGAGAAAATATTTCTAGTCTTAAGTTGGTAAATTTGGGGTCAGCACGTGCTCCCTCTCTCTCTTCCTGCGGACCGTTAAGGCCAGAGGAGCCATCACAGCACCCCCAAAGAAAAAAGTAAATTTCTGTCTCTCGTGTGGTTATTTTGCGCAGCCCAGTTCCCCCGGAGTGGCCCCAGAGTGTTTTAGTTGCATGCAACGCAGCATTTTCTACTGCTACACCTGGACCCAAGGCCGGAATTGATATCCATCTTTTCCTTTCTCAGTGCTCTTTGTTACAGGTGCTCTTTGTTACAGGAGCAATAGATGACATGTACAGAAGGGCTGGGTGATCCTCCTCTCAAAGTCCAACCTAGATGGATGGTAGTTCTGTAAGCAGAAATGTCATAGATTTTAGAATCAAATAAACTGAGAATTCCATTTCTACCATATAGCAAGTTATTTAACATTACTCAGGCTCAGTTTTCTCCACTGT
This sequence comes from Marmota flaviventris, assembly GCF_047511675.1. Lineage (NCBI taxonomy): Eukaryota > Metazoa > Chordata > Mammalia > Rodentia > Sciuridae > Marmota > Marmota flaviventris. Next base: position 43,438,570 of record NC_092506.1, read on the forward strand.
AATGTGGAGATAAAAATATCCCCCTCACAGGTGTTGTGATTGCATGTGATAAAATGAAACTTACAGTACAATGTCTGGCAAGTTCTCATCCTTCCCTTCTATTTAAAGTCATCTGGCCCACCGTACACTTGTATGATGGTCCCCTTTCCTAGGAAACAGCAGAATTTATTGTGTTGCAATGCTATCACATATTTGACATGGAAAATCTTGAAATTCAAGACTTCTCATTGCCAAACCAGGTACCATCTTCCAATCACTATTTTCTTTTTCTTTTTTTGGATAAACGTTAAAAACTGCCCATGCTAAACATCTGGATTCTTTATATCCCCACTGGCTGGGTCATCATCAAGCATAATGGGTTAGACATTTCATGTCGTCAGCAGTTGAACCAGCTGTATAGGATTGATTTCACTGTGAGTTCACACGACTCTGCTTCCAACCAGGCCTTTAAAGTTTTTGTTGTTGCTCTTAAAAGTGAATGTTAAGGTATGATGTCATCTCCCACCAAATGTGTCTGCTGTGGATGACCACTGCAATGTGGAAGAGGCCCCCCAAGACAGCCTGTTGAGGCAGGACTTGACACCAGAAGGTGGGGCTGATTCCAGTCCTCTCACCTTTTACCTACAGGTTCCTTGTCAAGTCCCGAGTCTGTTTTTATCATTTGTAAAATGAGAGTAAGAAAACCTCCCCAAGGTCATTTTGCAAATTATTTTGGAGTATTTGGAAAACATTTGGCAATTAGTAGGTACTCAGTGCATTTAAAAAAATAAAAAATAAAAACCTCTCTCATGCTAAGGGGTCAAGTGGGGGCCAGATGGATACTGACATTGCTTGCTCCTCTGAGTATAGTCCTGGGAGCAGAGCACTGACACCCCCAGGAGTGTTAGAAGTTGAAAATCTGATATAGCATCTCATCCCAGGTAGAATGGCTATAATCCAAAGGACAAAAAATAGCAAATGCTGGCAAGGAGGTGAAGAAAGAGAATTCTTATTACTGTTGGTTGAAATGTAAATTAGTGCAGCTACTATGGAAAACAGTATGGAGGTTCCTTAACAATTAAAAATAGACTACCGTGTGATCCAGCAATTCCACTAATGTACATCCAAAGGAAATGAAATCAGTATTCCAAAGAGATACTTGTATGCCCATAATTACCACAGCACTATTCATAATAGCTAGGATATAGAGTCTCTTGACAATGAATGGATAAGGAACACGTGATGGAGTGCTCTTGGGCCATAAAGAAGGAGAGTCTGGCATTTGCAGCAAGACAGGTGGGACTGGAGGAAATTATGTTCAGAGAGTCAAGCCAGGCCCAGGAAAACAGATACTGCATGTTTTCACTTATATGTAGAAGATAAAAAGTTGATCTCAGAGTTGAAGAGCACATACTAGTAATTACTAGGGGGCTGGGACGAGCAACAGGGAGGAGGGGTAGAGGAAGGTGAGATTAACAATTACCAACACATTTAGGTAGAGTAAGTTCTAGTGTTCTACAACACAGCAGAGTGACTAGCTTACAATTTAATGTGTGTTTTAAAAAGAACTGGAATAGTTTGAAGTTTCCCAGTGCAAAAAGAATGGTCAAGGTTTAAAGAGACAAATGCTCATCATCCTGATTTGATCATACACATTTGTATACATGTAGCAAAGTAGCATGCTGCATAAACATGCATAATTAAAAAATTTTTGAATGAAAAAAAATAAAGAAAAGAAATTGAGAATCTTGAGGGTGCCGTTGGACCTTCTGAATCAGCACCCATATTTCTACAAGATCCTCCTTATTCATAAGGACTGACAGGATTTGAACTCTGCATTTCTAACAAGTGCCAAGTGAGCTGTGATAACTTCATTGAAAAGAGATGGTATGATGATTACATCCTGGCAAAGATGGGCTTGCAAATCAATGTTTTGGATTTTCCCTGTGTTTGCTGCCTCCAGAGAAGATCGACTTGCTCTTGGCATGAAGTTGAACTCCAAGGAGATCTTGCTGTAACACAGATGAGCCAAACCACTAATCTGAATAAATAAGCATCAATTTTATTGAATCATGAATAATTTAAGACTGGTACAATCATCAGCTTTATTCTCTATGACGTGGGGCATGATCTCCAGCAGATCATTGGCAAATCCAAAAACCTCATGACAAATGAAAATTAAATAGGGAGGGGGGAAGGAGGAGGGAAGGGAGGGTGGAAACATACCGTACACAAAATACTCAATTCCTAGTTTTCTCTTTAAAAATGGCTAGAAAAAATTCATCAAAATGCAGCACTTTAATCAATTATTTACAATTTCTATGTTACAATGAAAAAATGTACATCTTATAGAACATATTTCATAAACTGCTCCACTGGAAACAATTAGGTCAAAACAGCAAACCTTCCGTTGAATATCCACAAAGTTGGATTATTATTTTTTCCTTTTGAAATAGATTTCACCACAATCAAATTTGAATACACAGAATTTTGAAGTTTAAGCATTAAACAATAAAATTTAAAATGTCCCCAAGATAAGACAAGAGTCTAGGCAAGTCTTGTTCCTTGTCCCACCCCACCCCATTCCCAACCTTAAATTAAAAGGTTTATTCCCATCTCATTTATGGCCTGTATAATTCTTGGCAGTTTGGGAAGAAAACTTTTGGCTTCCATTGGTAACTCAACATAAATTGTTGCATAGAATTTCATACATTTCAAAATTAGCCTAACTGTAGAAAAAGGCAAAATGGAAGCATTTTAGACAGAGCCCTAAATGAGTACAAAGTCACTTTGTCAAAGGTGAGTGACACTGATGTAAAAATATGGCCAAAATAAGAACGGTGCATATTAGACAACCCTGCTTCCCACAATGTTAGGAAGGACACTGAGTTGTGAATCACACAAGGGTTTGCTACGTGGAATCACTGCTCACTCATCAGGCAGCACCAGGCACAGAGGTCTTGGTTTTGAGCCTGGACCCAGTGGGAGGGAAGTCTAGGACAAGGGGGCAAAAAGAAAAAGAGAGGTGTCACTGAAGACAAAAATGTTTCAAACAGTATTGGCAGGTGTCTACTCACAGGGTGACTGGGAAAACTGCCCACGAGAAGGTCAAGTTAACCTCCTCCCAAATTCACAGTATGAGAGTGTAAGGTCATTGCTGGGAGATAAATCGTCTGAGAAGGGCCACCCTTCAGGTTTACAGGAAGGCTGAGGGTTTGGCCCCCTGGACACAGGCTAAACATAGGGATTCAAAATCTTACCCCAAACAAAAAACAACAAGACACACTAACACCCAGATGACTAACGAAGGCTGAGCAGAACAGAGTCTGAGTTTAACTGGGACTGAAGCACAGAGTTGAAAGGTTTTCTATTCACCAGTTAGTGGGGCACAGTCCTTTCAAAGAGGAAGAAGATGGTGTCATTCCAAGTGATGTGAGCAGTTTCGGGTCAAGAAACTAAAAAAAAACAAACCTTCGGAAAGAGAAATGCAAAAGATGGAATAAAAACCCTGATCATTAACAAGGATGCCCTCGCTGAGGCCTGATAAAGATTTTCTTCAATAGAACAAACAAACCAAAAAAACCTGAAAGACACACTACACTCAAAGAAAATCCCAGTGCGCCAAAGAGGTGGCAGGCTGGGTTTCTCAGGGCGTGTGCCAGCAACGCTGTGTGGACTGGTGGGAACTCCTGCCTTTTCCTGCAGGAGCAGAGCACCGTCCAGCCAGGTTGTCAGCTGGAGACTGACAATGAACCTAAAAAATGGATGATTTTTATTTTCTTTTTCCCATGGTCAAGCATCCACACAGATGAGTCTTTTAGATGAGAAAAGTCACAGCGAGTTGAGTTCTCCTAACGAACACATGACTTCATAGCCCTGTTTGCTTTGATGGGGAAATCAAAACCAAACAAAAACCCCAGGCAGGCACGACACGACACTCAGGTGAATGAACTCGGTTAGTACAAACCCAGTAAGGCATCACTTTGGGAAGGGCAGCACCGAGAGGTCAGGCACGGCTGGGGCTGGGCTCCTGGGAGGCAGTGGCCGCCCCGCCCTGGCTGAGCCGCACCAAGTTGGTTCTGAGGAAAGTGCAAGTCTTCTGTGAGGTGACCTCCCCACCCCAGCTGGGCTGGGGCTGGGTGCTCGAGGCGTTGAAGCACATCTTCAACCCTCAAAGACGAAAAGGGAAGGCAAGGTCCAAGGCTCGCCCCACACGAGGAGGACCGGTCCTCGTCCATCTTCAAGGACACGGTACCACCAGCTGCAGCAGGAGGAGGGGAGCGTGTGGAACTGTGAAGATGGACAACTAAAAACCCAAACCCAGCGGGACCAACCAAAACTCAACCCCCGTGGCTTGTCCTGTCACCAAAGGATTGATTCTGACCCAGAGGGAGGGAGAAAAATCTTCAAAAGGAATGAGTCGGAAAGGGAGAGATTCATCCTCATTTTAGAGGGGTTGCCCGTTCTCCAAAATAGAGCAATTCTCACGTATACACAGTGTTTGCAGGAAACAAAACAAAACAGAACAAAAAACCAACAAACCTGATTCATTAGATATCGGAAAGGAAACAGACACATGCGGTTCTGCATTTACAGCCACACCTGCTGGTTCGCATTCTCGCTCCCTCACTCACTCTTGCAGACAATCGGGGGCTGATGGACCCAAAGTGGAGGGCTGAATTGGAACAGGCAAAATACCTCTCAGGGAAGGAGAGCACCATTTAAAAACAGAAAAGCACGCGTTTTCTCCTAAGGGTTCCCTATGCCAGAGCTCTGCAGTGTTTTGAGGGTGACCAAAGTAAGTGCCCCATTTAGCACCAGTTAGTTCTTCTGTGGCGGGCTGGATGGGAGGGCAGGTGGGTGCGGCTGTGGCACGGGTGGCGAGACCCACTCTGGAGGGCCTATGCTGAGAAGAAGCCGTGCTATCTATATTTCCAACTTTGTTCCAGTCTCTTCTGTCTCTGGGCAGCTCGTGGCAGGATGCTGTTTGGTTTCAGAGCTTCCAGTGGGTTCTTCTGAAAACTTTTCATTTCAACGGTGACAATCCTTTCCCGAGAAGCATCTTCAGTGTCTTAGGGAGGTCACAGCAACAAGGCAAAACAAGAATTAGAGTACGACAGAAGGTAGTGCAGTTCTCACCATGGAAGGAAGTGATCCCAGGCGGCTGGCCTGGGATGCTTGCACCCAGGTCGAGGCTGAGGGTCGAAGGGTCTCAGTATTTCTGCAGCTCACAGCTGCGGCTGGGGGGGCTGGCTCAGGAAGTTATCTTCAGGATGACATGAAGGATGCAGGAGGATGGGATGAGGAGGAGAGCAGGCTCCAGGCTGGACCCCTGTCACAGAGTGGACTCCAAGGACGAGTCCAGGATGTCATCGTGATGGCTGTTGCTGTTGGAGTCACTGTCGTAGCTCTGTGGACTGGAGTAGTTGGCTGCCTCCTGCAGCCTCATCAACATGTTCATCTGGGGAGACAGCAGAGAGGTGTGAGCAGCTGTTGGCCTAGTCAGCTGCCCACCCGGCCTCTTGGAAGCTCAGGCCATCTTCTCCAGACTCACCCTGACTGCAGTTCACAACAGAAGCAGTGGACAAGAGCATGGAGTCTGGGCCAGGCTTCCACGTTCAACTCCCAGCTTCTGCCCTGACTAGCTACATGACCTTGGGTAAGTTACTTAACCTTTTGGTGCCTATTTCTTTATTGGTCAGATGTGTGTAATAACAGCACCTGCTCTATAATGTTATGGTACCCATTGAGTATGTAGAGTATGCAGAGCAATGAAAACAAAATACAAGGTCCTCTATAAGATCACGTTTATATATTTTTATTTGGGAGAGGCATGCCTTACCAGGCATAGCACATAGCCAGGGCCAAGATGCCATTCCAGTACCCTTGCTTTTGAAATGCACAGTAACATCACTGACATCTAAAATGCATGCCCCATCCCACTCCCTCTGACGGGACCGAAAGCCTATTCTGAACTCTGGATAAAGTTAGCCTGGAACCAGCTGTGCTCCAGCCACCCCTCTGCAGGGCACAGGGGCAAGGCCAGCTATGAGCAGAGCCTCAGATAGTGGAGGCATGGAGCATGCTGCAGGAACCTTGAGGCAATAATATTAAGTGCCTGAGCCACCCCTCCCTCATCCATCTGCTGTGGCAGGTACAGCAGCACCTACCTCAGAGGGCCAAAGCAAGGAATGACACATGTATGAACCCCTTAGGAATGGGCTAGCCAGGCATGCAGCAAGTGATCACGGATTTGATCTGTTGCATCTTTACCCAAACGAAGGGGAGGAGCTTATATATCCTCCCTGCTTTATCTCATAAATTCTCCCTGCTCTACATTCTATTGACCCCTGGGGAATCAGAAACTTTTATTTTACTTATAACTATAATTTATGTGCTCTATACTTCATAGAGCGAGTAAGTTAGGAGACAGGGCATCTCTGGGTTAAGGCCAGGTGTGCTGGGTGAAAGCCAGTTCCCTCTCAGGATGCTGTGCAGCTTCCCTGGGGAGCCAGGCCACTGGCACCATCAGTTGGTGTCTGTCTGCAGAGCTATAACCAGAGGAGAGGTGGAGCTGTCACAACAGCCAGCCAGTGGCACTGGGATTCGCTACTCATTTGTCAAACATTCCTGGTGTTACCATGGTGTTTGGTTCTGGAATAAAAGTAAGTTAGTTCATGCTTACGGAGTTCTCAGTCTCATGAGGGAGAGCACGAGGAAGCAGGAAAGCTATCATCACAGAGACCCACAGCCTGGGCAGTAAGAATGGGACTGGGGAGAAATACCAGGTATATTATACTTTGGTAAGTGGTGGTGGCTGGACTGACACAGCTCCCAAGGTCCCGGGGTTGGAGATAGGATTCTGCATGACTGTTCTGAGAAACCCAGGTCTTACCTAGGAGCCTCCTGAGTTCAGTCGGTGATACAAATGTCCCCAGCTAAGAAAAACTGGGGGTGGGCTAGCCATTATTTTCTCTAGATAGCCTAAATTGTGAGTGCTTGTGTGTGTGTGTGTGGGGGAGGGTGGTATATACATATACGAGGGATTGCACCTCGCACATTCGAGGCAAGAGCTCTACCACTGAGCTATATGCCTCTCCCCAACCCTTTAACTTTTGAGACAGGCTCTCACTAAGTTGCTAAGGCTAGCCTCATACTTGCAATCTTCCTGCCTCAGCCTCCTGAGTTGCTGGGATTACAGGTATGTGCCACTGCCTCTGACCCTAAATCCTATTTTTTGGTTAAGATGCCAGGCGTTTAACACCTCAAAAATACCACTATGACCTTGGCCTTCGGCAGTGGTTACGTTACAAATGGCTGTTCAAGTATGCTTGTTTCCTTCAGAAAGCCATTGTTTAACTAGGTTATACATAGAAACAACAAACACCGACTCCTTTAAATACAGTTCCTGTTTAAATCAATGGGATCACCCCTACATTGTAGACATGGATGGCAGACAACACAAATAACTATCATTATTATCATATATATGTTTTTTCAGGACTGGGATCTTTGTGCATGCTAGGCAACCACTCTACCACCAAGGTATGGCCCTAACCCTATTATTACTATTTTTATTTTATCTGGCAAGTCAAATGGGCAGTAAGGACAGCACAGTGAATCAGTTGTCTTTTAATCCTGTTGTAACTCATGATTTTCTTTCATTAGGTAATGCAAGTAATAATCTCTGCTGTGTTTTTCTTTTTGCCATTGCTGCCAGAAAAGCTTGGAGCTAAATTTTAGGCTTAACAATAGTCATTTAACTGTGGGAGGTTTTGATATGTTTGCTTCCTCCTTGATATAAAGGGCTTTTGGTTGGCTAGGTCTAATTTAGCAGTGAAACCATGCATGAGCCCTACATTGGTAAAGAATCCAGAATTGTTTAGAGGTGTTACCATCACTGGTCTAGGTACTTCTGAAAGACTTCAGCAATGACAAGAGTAAATACAATGCTCAAAGATCATCTCATCAGCCAGGGGACCCATGTTCAGGCCCCTGTGCCCTCTGTGAATCCTTCCTGTCCTCAAACCTCCCCTGTCTAGGCTCCTCATTGTTTGGCTTAGTTTCTGGGTCCTTAGCATGCTCTTCCTCTGCTCAGTTTTTAGTGGGAGACATCAGAGGAATAAGATAATACGTGATAATGGTGGCATCTCAAATCAGAGTGAGAACAGTACAGTAGTGACAATAGGTGTAGGGTCATTTAGTGGGGGGGGGGGAAGAAATCAAACTCTTAACATTTTACTTTATGCTAAAAAAGTTTCAGGAGGGTTAAAGGCTTTAATGAAAACCTAAAACCATAGAACAAAATGTTGGCAAAACTGTCCCTAATCTTGGGGTAGGCCCAGCCCTCTACAGCAAGGCCAGGCCTAGTTGCCTTCACATTTCCAGGGTGCTTTGAATTACGCCCACCATAAGCTAAATGCTCTGAATTCTGAGCTGCAGGGAGCTGAAACGCACCAGGGGGTCTCCTTCAGCATCACTGGGGGGCACCTGCTTGCTTGTGGACCCTTCGCGAGGCATGGAGTAGCCGTCAAAGCCGACATCCTCAGGCCGTAGCTGCAGCAGGGGAGGCCATTCATGTTGCTGTGGGCTGGCTGCCCATGGGTAGGTGTCCATCACCCACTTGGCAGGATCCTCCCAGGGGGCACGCCTTCCATAGAGCTGGAAATAGGCAAAGAAGGATCAGTCTGGACAGGGGCTGAGACCTCACTGGCAATCCCAATTCCACAGCTTTCTGAAAAAAACTCCCACACCCAGCATTATCCCACTCCCAGAATTCCAAACTAGGGAAGCTATCTAAGATGTGAGTAGCTTGAGGTAGCAGGACCTAGTGGTCAAGAGCACAGGCATTGGAATCAGTCTGACTAGTGCTTATTCTCAGCTGTGCTGCTGACTCACTGGGCAACTCTCACCTCTAGGCCTTGTTGGTCCAACTTGGAAAACTGGCACTAGGGAGAAAAACAGCCTGATTTGCAGTATTTGCCTGTTTCCATGGTATAAATACTCCCACCAGGGGGCCAATTTCAAACTAGCAACATGTCACTGAATGTGCAGTTGGAAAGAGGTACTCAGCCAGCCAGGTGCTGAGAGCAGAACAGAGTTGGGCTGTGAACTCAAAAACCCACAACTGAGTCATAGGCTGCTTTGCTGGAAGGTGCTGGGCCACCCAGCCCCACCCCATTTACCAGCTGGGGAAATTGGGGCCTAAAGAGCAGAGCCAATCATAGAAGGTCATAGAGAGGTGATGGAACTGAACCTGGGACTCAGTTCCCTTGTCTGGGTCATTCCCTTTCCACCTCAACTGACTGATTCTGCTTTGAACTCCTGTGCATCAGCAAGAGCCATGTGCCTAGACAGACCTGAAGTGAGACTGAGCTGTGCAGCAGATGTTAGCACATCAGCCTGAGCAGGGCTCATGGTTCCCTCTAGCAAGGCCCACTCCCACCATCACTTGAGCCACCCTAGACTTCTGTCCAAGATGCCACAGCTCTGTCCCATCTTGGACAGGCTCACCTCTGTGTTAGTGTTGCCTCTTTCTGTACTCAGAGTACCTAGAGCCTCCTATGACCTCACTGCTGTCTAGACATAATGTCTGTGCTGTAGGCACCTCCCGTCTAGTGCTCTGTCTGTTGCTATGTCTTCCTCAACCTGGAGCAAGGTTGAGTCTCAAGCTTGGGAATTTAGTCTTTAGGCAATTCATAGTCTGAGTAGGAGGGGATTATGGGAAGGGGTACGTGTGCATACACATACGTGACAGGACAAAAGAGAAAACAGAAGCAGTTAGGGATATTTACAGCCCAAGGTGGCTGTTCCAGATTAGAAACATCCTGCAGTTTCTAGAAATTTCTCCATCCAAGAACTCCCTAATGGAACTGTCCCAAGCTACACTTCACATGTGTGAGGCTAAACTGGCCTCTCTTTTCTGATAGCTACTGCTCTGTCTTCTCCCTTGGCCACAGGAGGAGATGCTCAAAGCTGCAGAATCTCAAAGGATACAGATCAGGAAGTCCTAGAGGTCATCTGGCCCAGCAATTTTCATATATTTGCTCTTTATTCCTGACCACCCCCCGCCCCCACTGAGTGGTTTGAGGAACTCCTGGGCCTCAAAGAAACCAGACTGAAAAGTCTTCTAACTCAACTTGCAATTGACAGATGGGGAAGCTGAGGCCCCCAAACAGGCAATGGCCCAGGGTCTCACAGCAGGCGTGGCAATTGACAAACAGCCCCATGCTTGCCCCTCCACGGGTCCCTCTGGCACCTGTCCTGCCCTGGGCACTGAGTCTCTTGAGTTGCTCTATAAACTGTAGAGTACTTTGGCAAGTATCTCCAGTGACTGATCCAAAGGGGAACAGGACTGGGGCTGAGTCATAAGACAAATGCACATTAGGTGCAGCTAATATCATCTGTAAGAAAAGAAAATATTTTTATAAGCCTCCCTACTTACTGCTGGACATGTTCAAGTCCAGGTGATGAATGGCTGAATGAGTACTGTGGCAAGCAAAGGAACTATCATAAAGCTCCTCGCTCCACTGCAGAGCCCTAAGGGCAGTGGCAGAGACAGTTGGACAGACAGAGAGACAGAACAATCACCTTCCCCAAGGCAGGGAAGGAGCCTGGTATCCCCACTGGGTCAGAAAGAATGGGAACAGGGAGCTAAGACAGTGTCAAGTAAAACCCGGGCTCCTCTGGCCCTGTAGGATGCATAGGGCTCCTAGAAGCACATGGGGGCACTGGTGTCCACTAGGGGGCGATACCACATTATCTCCTGGCATGGATGTGCCTGTTAGTGGGGCTGTCTGTAAGGGGATGGTGAGGTCCAGTTACAGCAGGAACAGTTTCCTCCTGACCCCACTGCCACTAATCCTGCCACCATGTGCAGCTCTCTTTCCTGGCTCACAGTGTGTGGCAACCCCATCAGAACCTATTCTATGGACTCCACCTCTCAGTTTATAACCTTAGCCACTTCCTGGCCATGAGGCTGGGTTACATGAAGAGCAAATGACTCTGTATAATGCCCAGCACACATGGGCTCAGAGGACACCAAGAAGAGGGGAACTTACAATTATTATTTTTTGGTGGGTACCAGGGATACTTGACCACTGAGTACCAGGCACTTGACCACTGAGCCATACCCCCAGGCCTATTTTATATTTTATTTAGAGACAGGGTCTCATTGAGTTGCTCAGTGCCTTGCTTTTGCTGAGGTTGGCTTTGAACTCATGATTCTCTTGCCTTAGCCTCTCAAGCCACTTGGATTACAGGCGTGCTCCACTGTGCCCTGCTACAATTATTTTTTAAGATAATGGAATCCTTTCGTCAAATAAAATTGCATACAGAACTCTGCTATATAAAACATAACACTTTGCTCATGAGCTATCTGAAGCTTCCTGGTAGAGATACAGGATGCCCAGGACAGCCTGAAAAAGCGTGGAAATATCCAGAATATTCAGTGTAGGAAGCCAACCGTGAAATGTGCATGGACTAGAATGGCATGGAAACCACTGAGTGTGAAGATCTGGTATCTGGGAACTTCCAGTAGCACCCCTGCTGATTTTGGGACACCCTAGTACATGTGAACTCTCACCCAGCTCAGCCAAAAGGTCCCTCACAGTACCCGAGGTGGACATGACCTGTTAAAAACGGAGCAGCCTACCTGCCCCCACCTCTATCCTGTTTTTGCAAAGAACTTTCTATCAAATCCTTTTGATCTGTTCTGACATAAATAAAAGGGCGGGCGCTCCTTTCTTCATTAGAAGCTGCATCCCTCTGGTCAATTGGCCTGTTGCTGCCCTAGCTCTGAAACCATATATCTGGTGTCCTGTGGTTATTTTCTAGTACTATTTTCTTAGCTTTTATTCCTCAGTCAGCCCCTCCCTCCTAATGGGAACCCTTTCCCTCGCCCATGCAGGATGTGTACAAGAATTCAGACAGTCCTTGCTCCAGTGCTTACTCTATCACACCCCACTGAGTGAGTTTGGTGAGATTTGGGAACTTCTGCAAGCCTTGGTTTGTCTATAAGCAGGCTCTCGTGAATATCAGCAAGCTTTCCTTCAAAACCAGAGGCACAAAGAACACAGCAATTTCCCTTGTGAATTAGCAGTTTCTATAAGGTACCCTGGATTCAGCATGATAAAGAGGCCCCTGGTTTAGGACATGGGCGGGGGGCTTGCTTTTGAGGCAGCTGGTAGACTGCTAACTCTGGCTGCCTCCCTTCACTGCTCCTTATACTCTTGGAGGACTGGCCTTCATGTGACCTCACCGCCCAAGAAAATGATGACTTTTCCAGCCTTACAAGGAACTATTTTTTTTTTATTACAATTCTTATTACACATATATACCACAATTTTTCATATCTGTTTGTATATAAAGTAGGTTGACACCCAATTCGTGTCTTCATTCATGTACTTTGGATAATGATGTCCATCAAATTCCACCATCTTTGCTAATCTCCTGCTCCCTTCCTTTCCCTCCCATCCCTTCTGCCCTATCTAGAATTCATCTATTCCTCCCATGTTCCCCCTCCCTACCCCACTATGAGTCAGCCTCCTTATATCAGAGAAAACATTCAGCATTTGTTTTTTTGGAATTGGCTGACTTCACTTAGCATTATCTTCTCCAATGCCATCCATTTACCTGCAAATGCCATGATTTTATTCTCTTTAATTGCTCAGTAAAATTCCATTGTGTTTATACCACATTTTTTAATCCATTCATCCACTGAAGGGCATCTAGGTTGGCTCCACAGTTTAGCTACTGAGAATTGTGCTGCTATAAACACTGATGTGGCTGTTGGACAGGTAGTTCTGCAGCTATCTCTAAGTCCCTTCTACCTGTGGCCTCACTTGCTTTTGGTAGGAAAGAGACCCAGTGCTCCTCTAGAATATACCCCACTAGCAATCTTGCCTAGAATAGAAGGGGAGTCCTGAGCCCACCTCCACAGCCGTGCCCCAAAAGCCTTCTTTTAAGTTTAGGCCCAAAGAAGGGCCTTGACATCACCAACTGCTGGTAACTAATAAGGGGCCTGCTGTTGCGCAGCTCAAGGCTGGAGTGGAGATGGGCTCCCCTGCAGTTCATGCCTTCTTGGGCAAGGGAAGCCTTTACTCCACAGAATTTGCTGAGCTCTTCAGAGGATTCTGCTGTCACTCCTCTCCTCAGAAGATACATTGGATGTAAAGAAGCAACAAGCAGGAGAACTTAGAGGAGAGGTGGAAACGGAAGCCGAGGTTGCCCCACCCCCTGCTGCAATTTGGGTTTTGCAAGGAATCACATATACTGCGGTCCCTGGAAGCCACTGCTCAGGAACAGAGGAGAGAGGTTTCTAAAACAGACTGCAGAAACCCAGTCAGCAGGAAGCATTTCCATGGACTGATAGGAGTCATGGGGTGGCTGTTTGGGTTTGTGGAACTAACAAACCCATCTGATAAGAGACTCAATTATGGCCAATCTACCCAAGATGGCAAATCTACCTAGGGAGATTCCACGGCAAAGATCTGAGATTGTCATGCTTCCTTTTATGAAAGCAATATTTGACAGAGCACTTAGCCAATGAATTGGGGCTGGCCAAAGCCTGCCCACTTTCTTGCTTCTCTCTGCCTTCACAGGGTACTTATATCTCAGCACGGTGGCTTGACTGTGCAGCACACGCGTTCCAGTTCAATCAAATACCAGTCACAAGCAGCACAAGAGCTTCTTCTCCAAGTTCTTTTTGTCCCAAGTACCTCTGAGCTTTTGCTGCTGCTACATGGTATTTCATATAAAGCAGTCGAATACCCCCCCAAGTTTACCCAAATGTACACAAAGGACAAACACTGGCGGGAACTACTAACTTATACTGTCACACACATGCATAGGGGGACACACTGCTCCCCAGGCCTCCACAGCCTGCAGCACTGTCTTATATCTTCTATCTCCCCTGCCAGGTGCCTAGGAAGCAAAGATGCCCTGGGGAAGAGCTGGCTGTTGGATGAGTCAGCTGTGCGGATCCCTGCTAAATACTCACTTTGGGTGCTGGGAGCCCCGGAATTGTTCAGGCTGCCTCTAGGCTCAGCAAACAAACCACCCCAAGCTGCAATGAAATAGTATGCTCCCACTTAAGCCCTGCACTGAGAGAGCAGTAAAGAGTTTGTGCTTTCTAACTGCTACTGGGCAGGAGGGACTTGTAGCCTTATCCTGATGCCAGATAGTAAGTACCTTGGGGCCTAAGAGCTCGGCGGCCTGGAATTTAGCTCAGAAGGCATAGACTCAAATTCCAGATCCTTCAACCAGAGACAAAAAAAAAAAAAAAAAAAAAAAAAAATCTCAGTACTAATCCAGGGCTTGCAGATATGAGAATACTTGGCAAACTGTGAAGTGCTGCATACATGTACAATTCCTCTCCTTGTGCACTAACCATGCTGAACACTTTATGGCCATGATTCCATTTAATCTTTGCATAAACTCTTTGTGACAAAAATACTATTATCATTCTCTCCTATGGATGAGGGCACAAAGGCACAGAGAGGGTAAATGACTTGCCTGGGGTCACACAGCCAGTAAGTGGCTGGACCAGGACTTACAACCAATCATTTCTACCTTGTGCTAGACTTATGGCTACACAGGTGAGGGCTGGTCACCTCATGTCAGTCAGATTCTTAAAGGAAAAGATAAGACCAACTCATCGGGTCGCCAGGATAGTCCTCCTCAACTCTGAGGGGGAGAAAGTGGTGTGCTGCTCACCTGGAGTCCTTCTCTCACTGCTTCCAGGAGATAGGGGATAATGGAGTAGTTCCACAGGTCGGTGAACCACACCCGTGAGCCGTCCACATCGATGGGGCATGACAGGAAGAGCCGGGGGCCTGGGGACCACATTGAAAATATATCAGAGCAAGCACCCCTCAGAGCAGATGTGGGGTTTTTTGAGCCTTGGCTGGGCTGATGGCAGAAGTACCAGCTGTTGGCTGACTCCCTCCTGCACCCGTCAAGGACGAGGAGAGGAGGGGCTTTATGGAGAAGATGTTCTCTGGTATTATTAATATTGATTTTAAAGAATGGAAGAACACTGCATGTCCAAGAGACAGAAATGGTTGAATAAACAATGGAACACCTGCATTTGATTATTTTTCAGCTTTTAAAAATAATTTTTAAGATGGAAGAGCAACACAGAAGGCCCATGGCAATAGTGTGTGTGGGGGGGACAGCCTATATGCACACTGTGATTGCACCCCCAGTGAACATGGACAAGGCCAGAAGAAATAGCCTCACATTGAGATGATGATGTCGGGGTGGCAGATGATTGGTGGTCTTCTCTCCTCTGTTCTAAATCCCTAAGCTGCAAAAATGCTGTTAAGACTTAAAAGTAAAGCAAAGCCAATCCCAAAGAGTAGTCTCAGCCTGGGAAGACTTGGGGTGGGGGCTCTTTACTGAGCTGGCCGTTTCTCCACCAGCCTGGGTAGGACACAGTTCTCCTCTGCTGATCACTGGGGTCTGGGGTCTATCTCCGTCTGCAATTGCCCCTCTGCTCACTTCCTTATCCTGAAGGACAGTGTTGCCCAACATCCTGTGGAGTGCTGCCCGGGCCAGGAGCCAGAGGACCCCCAGGGCCCGGAGCAGTGCCTGCCAGCCAGCTTGCACCCTGTGCCCAGCCTCCCACCTACCGATGGTGACGTCTGAGGAGCTGTGAGCCTCCAGGAAGCGGTTGAGGTGATGCCAGACCTTAGGAATCCAGTCAATGATTTTCACCAGCTCCACATTCCGCACCCGCCCACTGATCTCCGTTTCCATGAGCTTCCTCCTCAGGAACCGGCCAAGGAAACCCTTCACGGGCTCCGTATGGTTGGCACAAAGCACCCACCTAGGGGAAATCAGGATCAACAGTGATGAGAGTGAGTAAAACGATGGCCAATCCCAAGATCAAAAGCTTATTAGGAATGGGAAGTGTATAGACGGATACTAAAATAAGACCATGGAACACTTCTCCACAGTGCACATGTGAATTCACCATAAATGGCAACCCTACAAAATAAGTATTATTGCCATGCGTATTTTATAGATAGCAAAGCTGAGTTATATAACTTGTCCAGGATCCAAGAGCTAGTTAATAGAAGATCTAAGATCCGAACCAAGGCAGTCTGAGCTCTAGCCACTGTGAGAGACTGCCCCTTGTGCTCGGTGCCAGGCTCTGCATGAAGTTATGGAGCACTAACAATGTCTCTGACATGGCCCCTGGCCTTCAGCAGTTTGCAGTCTGGGATGGGAGGAGGTGGACAAGCAAATGAAGAACTGAGACATGATGAAGCCCAAGGAATCAGGGAAGGGCTGGGACGGAAGGGATGATGGGGCAGCAACACGAGGAAAGGCAGGAGCGGGTGTCAAGGTGGGAGGTGGGGAGCATGAGGCAGCCTTTGCAGAGGCATGGGAAAGGCCTGGGATGTTCCGAATTGCTGCCAGAGGCTCAGTAAAGCCTGGTTTTAGGCTTGACCTGCCCTATTAAGGAGATCTCATTCTGAAGGCCACGGGGAGCCACTGAAAGACTTTAAGTCCAGGCCTGAGGTCAGATGAGCATTCTGGAAGGCTCACCCCGGCTGCCATGGTGCAGAAGGTGGCCTGCAGGGGGCCAGGCAGCAGGCATGCTGGTTAGAAAGAGACCGCAGCATTGTGCTGGGACAGGCAGCAGTGCTGGGGCTTAGGGTGGGTGGGAGGATGGGCTCAAGGGACAGTCAAGAGAAAGCACAGACAGGATGACAAAATGAGGGCAGCCTGTTCTTGGTGACCTGGAGTAGCTGACATTTTTCTGATAGTTACAGTCCAGACCACTTTTAATAGGTCTCTCTCAAAGATGAACCGGGGGTCCCAGTCCAGGAGACAAATTTTTACCCTCATCTAAGGGCCCAGGTGGGTGAGGCCGAGTCAGAGGAGGTACAGGCAGCGGGAAGGGTGCTGAGCGATGCTGAGGTAAGCAGCCACACAACCCCACATACAGAGTCAAACAGTCCCTATACCCTGGCTGGGAGAGAGTCCGAGGAGTGCTGGGGCAAACAGGGAGGGGGAGACGAGCGACCAGGAATTCACGCAGGACCGTGAAGGACCACAGACCCAGCTATGTGGGGTCATTCGTAACTTTGATTGTCATTGCCAATGCTCACTTGGGACAAAGGGAGGCATCTCTGGTAACCCACAGGAGTGGCCAAGGGCCAACAGCCCCTGCACAGCTGCTTCCTGGACACTACTCCAGCAGGTTGAGGGTCAGAGAAACAAACCAGGTTGAAGCTTCAGCTCTGCCACTGACCAGCTACATGATTTCATGTGAGTCATTAAATTCTCTGAGCCTCAGTTTGCCCATTTGTGAACTAAGAATGACAAATGTAAACACTTGAGGCCAAAGTAAGAATTAAATGAATTAAGTTGGGGAAACTACTTAACAAGATGCTCAGCATAACAGACACCCAAAAAAGGCTCCTGCCTCACGTGGGCTTGCTTTCCTTCCTTGTGACTTCATCGTCCAACTGGACAAGGGAAGTAATGACTTACCTGAAGTTATGGTGCAGCTGCAGGTTGGGAGTAGAAGAGGTAGCCTGGTTCATTGTGCCAATGATGTAAGGGCTGTGGGGAAACAGAAAGAGAAAGCTTGTGAGCTAGGCCAGCTGGAGAATGAGGGGCTCATGGGAGCCTGTGGCATCTGTGCATCCAGGACATGGATGGGCTAGCTACCTCCCCTCCCTGCCCAATGTGCACACATCGCCTCACTGCCATGTTGGCCTGGGCCACCTGCAGACAGCAGCACACTCGCTCAGGGATGCTGGGGTCCAGAACAGGCCTTTACCATTTGTGGTACTTGCAGTTGAGCAGCCCATTGAAGATCTCGCCCAGAGAGCTGACGTGATGCAGGTTATCCAGGATGATGACGAGGGGCATGTCCACAGCATTGTTCTCACTGTTGCATTGATCGGCAAGGTTGGACAGGTACTGCCGCAATTCCTATAGAGATCCGGAACGCAGAGGAAAGCAAGCTGGTGAATGGCTGTGCATGCTCAGGGCCTCATTTACCCAGGCCAGCGCAGGCGGAAGCCCCTCTCCCACCCTGGTGAACACATTCTGAGCAGCCATCTGCTACCGGGCATCAGGGGATGCCGGGTGGCCAGGGGGTGAGCAAAGTACACCAGAAGAGCTGTACACACAGAAGCCTTGG
Organism: Marmota flaviventris; assembly: GCF_047511675.1. Taxonomy (NCBI): domain Eukaryota; kingdom Metazoa; phylum Chordata; class Mammalia; order Rodentia; family Sciuridae; genus Marmota; species Marmota flaviventris. The sequence continues at coordinate 43,456,712 of NC_092506.1, forward strand.
GTCCATCAGTGCTGCAGAGGCCCAGCCACACACGGGAGGATATTGATCAGTGCTATGGCTGACCCAATGAGCAGCACAAGGGAGGACAATCTACAAGCATGGGGGATCCTGGAAGGCCCTGTAGAGGGCTCAGGCTTTGAACTAAACCCTGAAGAAGGGGTGGGGCATTGGCACTGCTGGGATCGGAACTGCAGCCCAGTGAGCCTAGGGTAGGGCATGCCTCAGGAAAGGAAGAGAGAGTGTGTTGGTGTGATGGGGAAAGGCTGGCAGGGGAAGATGGTGAGGTAAGGATGCCCTAGAGAACCCAGAATGGCTGCCTGATAACATTATCATCACAATAGCTGGTATCCCTTGAGGCAGACATGAGATCCAGTAGCCCAATAACCCCATTAGGCAGGTACTGTGATGAGACAGGTCAGTCAGGTAGCTCGCCCGAGACTTCACCAGGGTAAGGTGTGGGGTGGGCTCAGACTCAGGTGCCTAACCCAGTGTCTCCGCCACAATAGCCTGTCCTAGATGCTGGCCTAGCTCAGCAGGGTGACTTTCTTCTACCTCCTACAAGCACATACCCAGACCTGGTCTCCCTTTCAAGTTAAATGGGGTTTGCTGGCAGTAGAAAAAGCTCAACATTTTACTAGTTCTTGCAGCCCCACTTCTTCTCATGTTTTTGACCTCAGGCACCTGTCAAGAACAGGGCTCCTGGCTTCTGAGATTCAGAGCCCTCAGCCCTGCAGCATGCTGTGTACCAAGAGGGCCCCGCCCAGGGGAGGGGAAGTGAGAGCTGAAACCCAGCCTGGGCTTGCTCCCCAGGTACCTGCTGGAGGGCCTTCCTTCTCTAATTCACACAGAAGGCTTCACTTTCTTTTGTCCTGTCCTTATACTGAAATCACTTGGGGAACTTAAGAATGGGAAGGCCCAGATTTCCTGGGCCCGCACAACCTGGTCACTTAGGAAAGCATGAGGTCTAGGGCTCTGTGTCTTTAAGCATACCAAGTGGTCATAAGGCAGGGGAGCCATTTCTGATTCATCTTTGATTCTCTGGCCCTTTTGCAACAGGGCAGCCAGAGTGAGCAATCCATCACTGCATGAACTAAAGGACAGGTCTGAGAAAGCCCTTCACAGCCCTTCCCTGGGATTAGGTCGGACTCCTTCCACACAGGTTCCCATTGCTCTCTATGGAGTGGGAAGGAGTGTATTTGCTGCCCACAGGGCTCAAGAACCTGGCACTTCAACTTGAGCTCAAGTTCCACTATTTAGTACCATCTGAGTGGTCTCAGGCACAAGATGAATCTGCCTTAAGCTTCTGTTCCCTCCTCTGTAACATGGGGACAGTGACAACCACTCCCTTGAAGGTATTACTGTGAGGAGGAAGAGTCTGTTCATGGGGCGAGCAGTCCATAAATGTGCGCAGTTATTTATTATTGTTACTGGTGTTACTGTAGTTTTCCCACAAAAGGTTTTATTTTGGAAAAACAATATCACATAGTAGGCTCATGATAAATTCTTGGTGAACCAACCTGGTATGTTATCTGGGGCAATCTTGAGAACTGCTAGCACTGAGGATCAGAAGTGAATGGGATCGACTCAACCCATACAGGGAGCCTCTGCCTGGCAGGACCCGAGTCAGAGGCTTCCCTTCTGCCAGCCCCATTTGGCCCGCCTCATTCTGCCCTCTTTCCTCCTCAGGAAGCTGGTGGTATCATCAGTTCTGAAAGGACCTCAAATGCAGCAGGTTCAGAATGACCTCCTCACCTTGCTGGACTTATGGTCCACATTAAAGGTGGCGATGACCCCGTCGGTCAATTCCCGTCCCTCTCGAAGCACCACATACTCCGACAGCCGGTTGGCCAGGTAGGTTTTCCCGGTGCCACTGGGGCCAGAGAGAATGATCCGCCGGTGCTCTGTGAGCAGGGAGACGTAGCGCTGCAGGATGGGCTTGGGGATCAGGGACTCAAACACCAAGGAGTCCAGGCTGTTTTCTGCGAGCCCTGCATTTGAGAGAAGAGAAGCCTGTAGGAAGGGTAATGTTCTGTGCTTTCGGAGACCTGATGTGATCCCTTTCCTTGGCAGCCCACTCACCTGAGACTGCTGCTCACCCAGATGTACCAGGAGCTCACAGGACACTGCTGCTGCCCTGGGAAGTCACCTCCCTGTTCAATAGCACCTTGTGCTTCTGGCTCCCATCTTGGCTGACTTTCCCACCTTCAGACTTGACCTTAATATCTGGGCCCTCAGTCATCTGTCCTCTGCGGTGCTGAGACTCCAGGCTCTGCTGGCCTATCTGCCCAAGTTACACCCGAGTCTCCTCCACCTGTGTCTGCCATATCCTTAGAGTTGCCTCTCCCTGCTGCCCTCTCCTGCCTGTCACCACTGCCACCCACAGATGGATTTAGCATGAAGGCCTCAGCATTTTTATCATGAAAACAAGGAACAATGCAAGGTGGGGCCAATGGATTTTGGAATGTGAATACCAGCCTACCTGCGCAGAAACCTGCATCTGAGCACCCTGATCCCCAATGACAAGCTGGAACTGATCTTTCCCCTTGGCTTTCTGGGACAACTTTATTAACCGGGAAAGTTGGCTTTAATATTTCATGATATCATCCCCAAGAAAAGATCCACCTGAAGTTAGCCAGTCAGAGTCTAATGTGATTCTGTTTAAAAATTCCCCAAGGAAACCAGCATATGTAAGTGAAAAAGTAAACTGAAGGGAATTTATTTTGTTTTATAATGGCATCATCCTTGCACATAATTACTCACTAAGCAGACACCCCTAATGCGTTTATATGCTCGTTTCTAATCCTCCCCCAACCAGGAGTAACCTCCTGAAGCAACGGCTGCTCCAGAATGACCAAGATGAAGGTCCCCAAATGCCTATCTGCTAGGGACAGGCCTAAGATCCTCCTCCTACTGAGCTCAAGACAGCTTACACTGGCTCAAACCTCGATGTGTGTGGGTAGAGCCTTTAGTCCAAATTAAATAATAGTGACAATTAAAAAAAAAAAACAATAATAACAGGAAAATATCACTCAAACACTTTCTGCATATATGTTGCTGTTTTGTTCTTCTGCAGTAAAACACACAGGCAGTGACTATCTTGCAGACACACTCACTTCAGAATATGCCAAGTCACACCCCCTTCCCCTCGTACCACTCCAAGTGAGAATGCCTGGCAGCACGGGTAAAAGACAAGATGCTGAGGACAGACAGGCTCTTCTGAGAGGGTTCTTGTCATGGACAGTTATTGTGTTGGTGTGCCTGGCATCTCTTCTTGTTTCTCTTTACAAGAATTCTTTCTCACAGTCCAGGCATGATGGCACATACCTGCAATCCTAGCAACTCAGGAGGCCAAGGTTCTCCAGGTTCAGCAACATGGGTAAAACCCCATCTCAAAATATAGAATAAAAAGGACCAGGGATGCTGGATTCAAGTCCTAGTGCCACAAATTTTTTTTTAAAAAAATCTTTCTCATAGGGAGCTCAACTCATTCCAGGTGGTTCAAGTGGAGTTCATTCATCCCTCTGTCCCCCCAAAAGGGTAGGCTTGTAACTGGGGTGGACCAAAGCTTCACCCTTATCATAATGATTGACTCAGTGTTGGATATTTAACTTATGGAGAGCCAGAGTTTAGCCCTAGACATTTTCTGTTACACTTCCAAAGACGTCTCTTTCCTTTAGGTTCCTATGCTAGAAAGAAGAATAAAAGTCACCAGGGGCCATTTCATCAACCATGTGCAGACAGCTAAACAAAAGCAATCAGTGATGAACCACGCAGAGGCAGGCCTGGTCCTGAGGACACTGAGTATCTAGATCCAGCTGTGCCTGAGGCATAACCCTGAATTTCCCAGGTATCTGAATTTATACATTCCCTTTTATGCTATAGCTACTTTTGCGTTGGTTTCTGTCACTTGTAGTTCAAGGTACAATATGGAATTGCCCTTACCAGTGAGGCTAGATTGAGGCCTAAGCAGCAATGCACCACTTGTCTCTAGCAGAGGTGGATTTGGTTTCCTGCTAGTGGGGAATGTTGGGGTGCTTTTGGAGAAAATACTTACTAGAAAATAAAACTTGTATGAAACTACTACAAAATTATAATGTTGAATTGACAGCAGAGATTAGTGCCTTTCGGGGAAGTAAGACATGCCGCGAGTGAAAGATAGGCCTTGTACAGGGCTTATCAGAGTCTACTAATTATGTGGTTCATGGAATACAGAAATAAATAAGTTTTAAATTTGGAAAAGATTGGACTATAAACTTCCTCTCTTCCCATCCACAGAAATGACTAACGCATGCTATACCACTGAGCTACACGCTGGACTTTTTATTTTGAAATGGGTTCTGGTCAAGTTGCAGGCTAAACACCTGCCCCAGCCTCCTAAGTAGCTGAGATTATGTGTGTATACCACTGTGGCTGTCTAAACAGGCTTTTTACTAACTAAAAGATCTTCAATGGACTGATGTCCTTCTGCCCTCAGTCCCCAAACTCAAGTGGGAATAACACTGAGGTTTCCTAGATTTATTTGGCTGTGAAATTTTTTATGAACCCATGAAGAACTTTGGAGCCAAGTTCAATGGAACACACTTGGCCTGGGGCTTAACATCTCTGGGTGATGAGGCATCGGAAGCTGTAGCAGCATCAGGCGTGGGCAAGAGTTTCACAGTTCATCAGGATGCTCAGAGCGACCGCCCTGCAGCCTATGGCACATGGTGGTTTCTGTAGAATGGGATCACATCCAAAGCTTGCTGGCAAGAGTCCTTCACTGCTATTGGCCAGGCGCCACTTCAATGGGGTTATTAAGATTCTATCACCTTAGAGTCATACAGCTAATGAGATCTTTTGATATATAATTTCAGCAATAAACTAAAATGATTTGTTTCCGATGGTGGTTGAAAAAGCCAGACTATTCAACTTGCTTAGGTAAGACTAATTGTGGCCGAAGAAAAGAACGAAATGAGCAACCACCCACATACGTGTGCTCAAACAAAACCGTGGCCATGATTTCTCACACCGTCACAAAATTCAGATGCGATTCTTGAAAACTCCAATCTCTGCAATGGGCCCCATTACCTTTGACCGTCACAGAGATGGTGGTGTTCTCTCCCACCAGGTAGCCACAGGGAAGGAGCTCTGGGGTCTCGGAAGTGCTGCTCCGCTGGATTTCCCCAATGCTGTAGCCGAGAACACTGTCTGAATTCAGCCCTAGCTGGCTCACAGGGTCGACGTGAATGATGTATTCCTGGAGAAAAAAAAAATAGACCCCATCAGAGATGGCTAAAATCTGCCTGTGACTCATGCTTTCATTGGGTGATTTAACGGTCATCCCCTCTTCTTTCTCAGATGATGACTGAGTTGAAATTGGGCTGTGGAATGAGAACTAGAAGAGGTGACTCTATGGGGACAATGCCCTCGTATCACAGGCCTCTTAAAATACAAATTTATTTGGTTAGGGGTTGGGGAAAGAAATCAGACCCCTCACAACACTGTGAATGTTTAGTCTGGAGGAACGAAGCACAGAAAGGCTGAATTGCTCTTCCTAAGTCCAGCTGAAGTCTCAAAGGTATCAGGGCCTGTGATCGTGCTGGGAAATTCATGCCAAAGTAATTCTGACAGGAAATCTCTTCACCAACCCCTCCAGTTGCCTAGTGTGAAGACCAGGCTGATAACAAAGAGGATAAATAAAACCTAGGGAAAAAACAAAAAAAAAAAACCAAACCAGCCATGAAGTTTTGAAAAGCAGAATGTGTGTTTAATTTGAAGTGTTTCCTTGTAGGTGACCAATAGGATTTAGGTCAGTGAATGTGGAACTCAGGCCATGGGCTGGGGTGGCCACAAAATGGCTGAGCTGAGTCCCAGGAAAGAGCCTCCAGTACTCACCTTTCCTCCTGAGCCCACACTGCTGCTTTCTACCCAAGGATGATGCCTACTCTATAGTAGAGGTAAGGTTTTGTTTGGGGTAGGTGAATTTGCCTGTCCTAAGCCACTCATGTCTCTTGCTGGATCACACTTCCACAGACTGGCTTGCAAGATGGGGGACAATCTTTGATCAAAGAAAAGAATTCTCTGCTGGGGAGTGATATTGGCCAAATTGTATTGTTGTATTGTGTGTATATACAAATATGTAATTATAAAGCCCATCAATATGTACAACTATAATGTACCAATTAAAAAAATGGGGGAAAAGAAAATAAGAACAGAATTTTCTCTGTTTGAAGCCACCTGAGTCTAGATGCTACAAAGAAACAATGGTCTACTAATTAAGTCAGATGTGGAAATCAGAACAACTGACTAGACCATTGGTCCAGTTCTAGATCCATGGCCTTAGGAAGATGCTCTGGCCTAATAAGCCTCACCCTTCTAACCTTAAATGGGAATAAAGGGCTTGGCATGGTTTCTGACACAGACAACATATTACTACTGAAGGGATAGGACTAACACAATACTGATGGCTGTTGATTTACTTCAGGACAACAGAAAAAAAGGGCTTGAAAGCTACTTCCCCTGTGGCAAACACCCAGTCCAGTGATAATTGACAGGAACAAAAAAGTGACTTGCCAACATCCTTGAAGCTGGCCTTCAATCAGATGTCCCTGCCATTTGCAGCACAAATCAAAAACTCTGAAGCATTGGCATAGGAATCTGATGGGCAAATCAGACCCAACCCCTTTAAGTAACAGGTGGAAATGGTATCTCATCCTAGCCACAGATCAAGTATTCCAGAGCATATTTAATAAGGCAATTCTCAGGTAAAAAAAGAATTCAGACATGAGCAGTTTGCCATAAAAGGATCAAATCACTGCACAAATGATGCTCACCACCTGACCAGTCATTGCCAAAGGCAGATGAATAGAGTTTTACCAACCACCAGTCTGCACTTACCATAGCCCTTCCATTCCCTGGACAGCCAGGGGTCAGGTCCCAGCAATGTAAGGATGTGGAGTGGGGCCAGGCTGGATAAATGGCCAAGTTAAGGATGGGGCCTCCCTTTTCCTCCCCGAGCCCAGGTCCCTGTGCCAGGCACACTGCCATAGCTACCTTCTTGCCACACTTACTTTGAACAGCCGTCTAACCACCCCATCGAGCACATCCCACTTCGTCTTGCCACTAACTCCAATGCAGCCAATAAGAAAGAGGTGTGGTCTGGAGTCCTAAGGGTAAGGAAATGTAGGCAGGTGAAAAACAAGTGGATCTTTTCTGACCCTGTTCAGCTGAGGACTTAGATTGCCCCATAACTCCACCAATGTCTGAGAGGGGGAGTAATAGTCCTATGTGTTTCAATGCCAGGCATAACTTACATTGAATTCAACAGCCTCAAAACCCTTCCCTGCTCCACTGTTAAAATTGCAATGGGTAAGATAAAAATCTCCTCTCTGGAGTCTGGAGCCTCCTGCTAAGTGCACACCTTGTACAGCAAGTGGATCACACATCGCTTGCCTAGAATCCCCTCCCACCTCCTGTCTGCCATCTCTGCCTTTTCAAACCTTGGGAACTCACCTCTTCCAGGAAGCCTTCAGCAATTCACCACCTGGCTCAGAGCACCAAAGGTTCAGGACACAACATATATAATGACGTATTCTATACTCGCTTATATTCAATTTTAGCTATTTCTGTTTTATTATTATTTTTAAAGTCAAGTTTGTTTCCTTGCTAGATCTTAGAACTTATTTAAGACAAAATATTTTTTCTTTTCTTCTTTTTTGATTTTTAATAACATTACTTTTCTTATTAAAAGGAAAACATGCTCAATTCAGAAAACTCAAACTCTGGGAAGATGGCCAAAAAAATAATCTACTTCTTTTGCATCTATGTCCACAGGGGCTAACAAATCACATTGATTAAAGAAAAACTGATAGAACATTCCATTCTGTTGGGTTTTTAATTATCTCACATGCTCACAACAACAGTTAGGAGAGGGATGGTGTGGGTGGAGGGGAGGGAGCAGCTGGCAGTCAAGCAAAATAGCAGAGAAAAGAGCCCCAGTCTTGCTGAGATGACCTGACCCCATTCACCACTTGCCTGTGGCCTCAAATAAGTGATGTGTGAGTCTTGGTTTCTCAGCTGTAAGATGGATAATAACCCCTGGTTAGCCAACCTCACCTGATGCGTAGTGATCCAGAAGGAAATAACTATTGACAGTGACTTGTGAACTGGAAAAATTAAATGCTCTCTGTTCCCACTGATGATCACTAGAAGACATTATGTTTGCAGGACTCTCTGCAATTCCTATAGGAATACTATAAGGATGAAGTTCTCTCTTGGCGACTGTAATTCCACTAGCTGGGTTCTGCAAATGGACCTCTTTGCTGTATCTTTCTAGGTCACATGATACTAACACCCCTGGAAGCTCCAAAATTCAGGACTTAATCCAACTCAGTGAGGACTGTGAGCCAACCATGAAGCGGAAACCCTGGCAAAGCAGTCTGCCTGCAGATATTTTGTTTAGAAGGTCACAGAGGGTTCTCTAGCTGTCTGAAACTGTATAGAAGAACATTTTGGCTAGAAATGCTAAGAAGTAAAAATTTAAAAATTCAAAGGGACTTGCAATGGTGAGTCATGAGGCCTTTTCCCACTCACTCAGGCCAAGGTCATTCAGAGAGCAACACTGGAATTTAATTACTAATATGCAACTCTTATTGTCAGCCCCCACCTGCACCCACTTCTCTGGCAACGGTGTAGACTCTAGTATGGAAACTGTACTCAGAAAACTCAGTGTCAGTGACAGGATGCTCCACCAGCTCCACGCTCAGCTACCTCTCTGTCTGCCTCTCTGTCTGCAGGCTCTGATGAGAGAAAACTAGCGTTCCTGGCCAGTGGATTCCAGTTAACTTATCTCCATACCTTACGTGCTAAAAGTGCTGAGTTGCACTGGAAGTGCTTTGGGAATATATTAAACTCAGAATAGCCATTTCTGCGGATGTTAATGTTTAGTTAATTACAGGAAAGTGCAGCGCGGGACAGTCCTTAGTACACTTCGTTAGTACAGACATGGGGGAGGGAAGTGCCATTCGCTCACCTTCATGGGGTCAGGGGCTACTGGGGTGGTGGCTACAGTAGTCTCCACTTATTTGAGATCTTGCTTTCTGTTTTCAGTTACTTGCGGTCCACCCAGTATATTGTTATAATTGTTCTATTTTGATAATAGTTATTGTCAGTCTTTTAAAGGGCCTAACGTATACATTAAACTTTTTCCTAGATTTGTATATCTAGGAAAAAAACTAATGCCTCTAGGGTTCGGTACTATCTGCCATTTCGGGCACCAGCTGGGGTCTTGGACCGTCTCCCTCATGGATAAGGGGGGACTACTGTATTAAGAAAAGCGTTAGTAGTATTTCCAAATCACCTTAGGCTAGGAAGTGAGACAGTTCCACAATTAGTCACTAAGCTAGGTAGTTCTACCTGGGGAAGGAACAGGCAGAGCAGGGAAAGGGATCCAACTAACCTCCTTCCACTTCATTTCCTCCTGAAAGCTGACAACTATCTTAACATGCCTGCCTCCTTCCTTCCGAGCCGAGCATTCACCAGTGTCATCCAGCAACAAGTCTGCGAATGGAAAACATCAACAGCCTTAGGCACATGGGGACAGCAAAGCCGGCTTCCTGACACCCCCGCTGCCTGTTGGCACAGCAGCGGGATAAACCAGGTGTCGGGGTGCAGGGGAAGTAGGGTGAGGGAGGGGGTGGGGAGGGGGCAGAATGGAGAATGCAACCACAGAAACCAGCGGTGGACCAACCAAGGAACCAGCAGGCTGATGGTGCATCTTGCCAAATGGAGGTGCGGGGAGAAACTGAACCACAACGACAGCAGCAGCAGCATCATGGATAAAAAATAAAAGCATCAGCCTCAATATGCTCACAAGGAGGACCTAGGTCATGTTCACTGATGATGCGCCAGCTGGAACCATCCGGAAGGCAGGAAGACCATGGGCCAAGCCATCACCCCACTGGGGCCTGCTGCTGTGGGGTGCGCCTGTAGCACTCAGCCTCTTAAAATGAATCAAACAGCTCAGCATGGTGGGCAAGGGGGTCTGAGCTCATGGCTGGAACAATTGGGGGCGCTGGAGCAAAGCATGAGAGCACTCTAATGGCTGGGTTCATGTTGGTAGCAGACGCACACCCAGACACACACACCCCAAGTGCACACACGCCTGTTGCCTCTTCATTTGATCTGTTGACTTGCTTATCTTGGGGCACCTGCTTGGAGACCAGAGCGCCAGCTGCAGGTCCAGGCCTGCCCCCAGCCCTGAGAGCCACTCACCCAGGCTGGTTGACTCAGTGAGGTTCAGGCTGTGCTGGGAGAGGCCCATGGACTGCCTTGGGGAGGCCGAGATGGACACCTGGGAGGGGGCCCGGCTACAGCCACTGCCTTGAGACTCCGACTTCAGCCGGTCGTTCTCAGCTTTCAGCTTCTCTATTTCACTCTGTGAAGAGTAAGGGAGAAGTGCACTCATTAGGAGGATGCCATGAGAACAAGCCTTTTCTAGAAAAAGGATCTGGAAGTTCCTGCAGGAACCCAGTGGAGAGCCTAGACAAGGTAGGTAACACCCTCAGGTAATGCCACCCTTCACTATATACATACAATGTATCTGGCAGGGCAGGCTCCATCATTGCAGAGAACTGGTCTTTGAGAAGAAGCACTCAGAAACTTGACTTTCCCACAGTCTGCTGCTTGGGTGTTCAGTGAAAAAGAATTGTCATCTAAGAGGTTTGGGTCACTCTGGGTTTCACAGGTTTCTTTACTGTGGGACTTTTTCAAGGTCTTTAATGAGCTGCTGTGCTTTATGAGTCTGAGAAGGGCACATGACGTGCAGCATTTCCCAACACACTTGATTAGGGCATTATTCTTTCATAGAGCTTCTCATGGAACAAATGTTTCAGGGAACCAACTTTGGGAAATGCTGCTCTCCAGTGAGGTTCCATTCAGCATACCCACAGGAATCTTTCGTTTCATAACTACTTTACAAAAACAAAGATCCAAATGTCTTTCTACCTTGGCAGATGATGGGAATGCCTGCAAGAACCAACCTACACTGTATCCGGGAGGGCACTAACTTCCAGCTGTAGGACCTGATAGGCTGAACCTTGGAGGAAGGGTTCCATTGGGATGCGTAGAAGGACATTCCCAGTGGAGGGAATGGTGTGGAACAGAAACTCCCAGGGTTTGCTGAGGAAACCATTCATGGCTCCATCTGGCCTTTGAGCGGAGGATGAAAAGTGAAATGGGGAGTGTGTGGGTTAAGAGTAAAAAGGGCTCCATAGAAGGCCTTAAGTCCCAAAGGAGACTGCAAGAGGCAGCAGGAGAGCTACTGAAATTCTTCTGCAATGAGGGGAATGATTGTTCTTATTCTTATTTATTTAATAAAACTGAGCAATATGTGTAAGTGACTGAAAAGAGAAAGGGGCTAGGAAAGCAGAGGGTGGCCACCAGATTCCGATGTAGCCCTCAGGGCTTGGCAGAGAGCAGCCTCCTGGAGCTCCTTCCTAGTCAACCCTGGGCCCAGTCCACCCTTCTGGACTCTCACCTGCATCCTGTTCATGGCCTCCCGGAGCTGGTCGAGCTGGTGGGCAGAGCTGAGCGCTTCTAGGCGGATGTCCGTCAGCTTCATCTCCTTGTCTCTCAGCTCATTTCGGAGCTGCATGACCGTCTCGGCTTCACTATCCATGCACTCCGAAATTCTAGAGAAAGGGGGAATGTCACTAACAGAAGCAGTTCTGAATCCAGCTCCTTTTAGTCCCCTACTGACCAGTGGCCCACATCAATCATCGAGTTTGTTCAGTAGTAACTCTGCACGACCACCTTCCTGGTGCTTCTTAGAGGTGACAATACCAAAAGCACCTAAAATTTACAGATTTTATTACTTTCTACAATATTCCTTTGCAGAGCTCTGGCAATCAGAATGGCTCGGGTGCACCTGTCAGCAAAAATCCCAATAACTGAGGCATAAGCAGGAGCTAGTAAAGGGAATAGCAACCCTGGGCATTTGAACACTCCCCAGTGTATACATGGCTGGGACCCCATAAAGACACCATGCAGCCTCTGAATTCTAAACTCAGAGAATTGAGGCCGACTATCTGTTTTCAAGATGAGAGAACTCCAAGGTTAAACAGCCGAGGGGTTATTTTTATTGGCCAAAAAAGAGGAAGAAACCTAAAGATATGGGAAGAAGCTCATCTTATCTCATTCTAAAAGCTCACTCCTGGACATATGTCTAGAGAGATCAACCTCCATCACCCCCACATGCTTCAGGCAAAAGATCAGCTTCAGGGAATTAGTGACTAGAGTGGACGCGGGGACTTTCTATCTGAAAGCCAAGCAACAGCGTGACTAGTTATCTTCCAGTCCTGGATATATATCAAGTTAAAGTGACTGTGGGACACTGCTGAGAGCCTTTTTCTTTAAAAAAGGCTAGGCTGGACTGCTTATTTGGTTAGGTTTGTCTTCAGATTCCTGGCAGGTTTGTACAAAGCAGGAGACCATAAAAGTTGTGATGACTTGCAATGTTCAGAAAAGAGTTTTATTAAAACAGAAAAAAAAAAAAAAAAGTTCCATGAATTCCAAACATCCTAGGATCTGGGGTACTGAGTGATCCAGGACAGAAGGCTTTGACACTTTTTGAATTGAAGATGGGGCGAGGTGGGGACTATCAACACCCTCCCCAAGTTCAAAAAGCTACAGAGCTGAAGCTGGCTGTGTGTGAAAAGGGAAGGGACAGGGAACACGCAGCCTCCGTTCTGTGGCAGGGAGCTTCTGAGCTTGTGAGCCTGCTCGCCAAGACCCGAGTGCTGGATTTGGGGCCCAACAAAACCTAACCTGTAAAACTGGTTGAAGGGGTGGAAATTTTAATCACCCCAGGAAAATTATTTATAAAACTTTTAAAAGAGATGTCATTGTATTTTGGGGCACAGAAGGAGCCAGAAGAAAAATTTAACACTTGAACTGAACCATTCTGGTGCTGTTTTCTTGACCTGCACCTAAACTGTTTTGATTTGAGAGAGGTAAAGAAAGTAAAACCACCTCTTGGTTTTAAAAGTTAGCAACCAAGGAAGCTTCTTGGCTTCTAAATCTTGAAAAAATGCAAGGAACTTGTAAAAATGTTATTAGTGTCATTCCATATCTATGAGAAACTTAAAGCAAACAGATTGGGGGCTAAAAGGGTTGGAGAGACAGAAATGCCTTTAGAATTCAGATCATCCCTTCCACCCAGCTCTCCGAGCTTTGAATAGTCTGTGGTTTTCAAGTGGAACTTTTTGCTTTTTGGTTAAGCAGGTTTGCAGGGGAAGCTTATAAAAACTGGTTATTTCTTGAGAGGACCATAGTTTCATGGTTTAAACACAGTCAAGTCTGAAAAAAATTCCACTGTGATACTCTGGTCTTGGCCAAACCATGCCCTGCACTCATACTGAGGTCTCCACTTCATGGTGGAGAACAGTCTGTGCTGGCTTTCATTGTGTCAGATGGGTACCCCCAGCACTCCACAGCCAGGCTCCCCTCGAGCCTCCTCCATGTCATCTGTACTTTTTCCCCAGAAAGCTCTCTCAGCAAGAAAGATGACATTTCCTCGGCACCCGCTTTGTGGATTATGTCACATGGGTTACTTTGCAAAGCTTAGCCAATCAATGACTTCATAAGGGAGCCATAAGTCTGGGTACCCGTTTGCGTCAAAACCCCCCAAAATTATATATTAATGAGATCTGGAGGTAGGGCTTTGGGAGGTCATTGGTGTTCCATGGGGTCACAAGAATGAGGCCCAGCGATGGCATTCATGGTTTTATGAGAAAGAAGAGAGACCAAGTGAGCGGGCTTGCGTCACTGCACCAGATGCCTTCCGCCCTGCCGTGACCCACAAGATGCTGAGCAGTAGCCAGCACCACGTGCAAGGATTGTGAGTTGAAGAAACTCCTACTCCTTATACATTACCCAGTGATGTAATACCTGTTTTAGTGACAAGAAATAGTCTTAAGACAAAAGGGAAGCAAACTAAAATGAAGAAAACTTGTGTTGGGAGCACAAGGTTTCTCCAAAATCAGCCAGCTTTCAGAAGCACACAATGCTGGGGCCGTGGGAGAGGATGTCTCATGATACAGTTGCTGTTGAAAACAAGTTCCTCTGCACCAGCCCGAACCAGGTTTTAGTGCCTATCCCTACCGTCTGAGACTGTCTCCCTTCTCCCTTGGTTCCTTCCCCAACTAGCTTACTCTGTACTTGGCTACTGGCTCCTGTGGGACTCCAGTTTCTCTAGTGTCTGATACTGTTTCATTCACTTCATATATTACTAATTCCATGAAGAGGTTCTAAAATAACATCCATTTTGAAAATGGGGAGGGTAAGCCATAGAGATTAACATGTCCAAGGTCACACTAAGGGTAACAGAGTCAGGATCAAACTCAATAGGTCCTCTTAACTCTACAATGCATGCTCCTGAATTTCACCCAGTGGCTCCGAATACATCCTTGTCCACTTTGTGGACCACTTACTCAATCAACCTGGTGGAGGCTTTTTCAGTCTCTAACCCATTATTCTGGCAGATTCCCTCTATTTCATTCAAAGGCAGGGCTGGTGGCATACCTAATTTTAAACGCCCAAGTGTGGGAAACATTGCCTTCTTCCAGCTGCCATTCCTTTCGCCCACGGGGTGAGGCCCAACTCCTCTGCCTTTGGTTTCTTCTTTGAACTCCCTCTCACATCTCGATCTGCACATTCTTACAAACCTTTCAAGGTTGGAAATAAGCGTTTTCTCTCAGCCCACCCTTTGGAAAAACTAGACCAAAACCAAACATCTCTATCCATGGAGACTGTGGAATGTATTTTTAAAAAACTGAAAGAAAGAGAGAGAGAGAGAGAGAGAGAAGAGAAGAGAAGAGAAGAGGAGGGGAGGGGAGGGGAGGGGAGGAAAGAGCAGCCCTGCCCCATCTCTAAGGGGACAGTGGTCTGGAAGAAGTGCTCTTGCTCTTGGTCCATACGGCTGACTTCATCACTGTCACTCTCTGATTTGGCCTCCCAGCAGCAAGTGGCCAAGTTTCTCCTGCTTCTGGGCTTCTAAGCAGTTTCTTCTCTCTACTTCTGGGTTTCCTCCCACCTCACTAGATGCTCTACTTTCTCTTCCTTAACGTCAAACATCAGTTGTGCCCCAGAGCTCAGTCCTTGCCTCTCTGCTCTTCTTCATCTCCATTCAAGCCCTTGGAGAACTCCAGTGCCCCAGCCTTCATTCCCACCGGGAGCTCGTGGCTCCTGAATCTACACCCCCAGGAACTCCAGGCAGGCTGGATCCTCCATGTGAGTGTCTCCTGGGCATCTCTCAGTTAACACAGCCAAATCACAGCTCCTGAGTCCCTCTTCACCCCCATCTGGGTTTCCTACCCGTCCCAGGTACATAAGCTGCCATCCTAGGAATATCCAAGGATAATTATTCTCTTTCCCTCACACATCACATCTGACCATCACCCGTGCTGTCAATTTTTCTTTCAGACCTAAATACATCAAAGACTCATCACTATCACAGTCACTCATTCACTCCACCAAATATTTGAATACCTGCAAAGCCAACAGAGTAGCTACCTCCACAGAGATTATATTGTAGATTTGGGGGTAAGGTGAGGAACAAAAGGCAAAAACCTGAAACCAATGAAGTCCATACATCAGATGACAATATGTGCAATGTGTGAAAAATGAAGCAGGGGAAAGGGGATGACAGGGTGTGCTGGTGGGGGATGTTGTTTTTGTACTGGGGACAGAACCCAGGGGTGTTCTACAACTCAGCTACTTCCCTAGCCCTTTTTGTTTAATTTTAAAATTTGAGATATGGTCTTGCTAAATTGCTTTGGCTATTCTTGAACTTGCAACCCTCCTGCCTCAGCCTCCTGAGATGCAGGGATTATAGGTGTGCACCACCATGTCTGGCAGGCCAAGCCTTGCAGATACACAGCAGAGACCTGAGGAAGTGACTATCAAGAGGAATAGCATACCAGGTAGGGGGCACAGTGACGGCAAAGCCTTAAGGTAGGAAGTGTTATGGCCAGAGTAGTGTGAACCAATGATCTTCCTTGTTCCTGGACATTCCTTACCCATAGAACACTGATTCAGATAATCTCACCTTTCTCCCTAAAACTCTCCAAATTTGCCCATTGTACACAAAATCAGGTCAACTTCACTTGGACTTCAGAGCCTTCCATGTCACAGGCCCTGCCTACCTCTGAGGCCTCTTTTCCTATTACTCTGTCCCTTGACCATGCTGTGGTGGCCACACTGGCCATCCCTTTTTCTCAGACTCATCCAGCTTGCTTCCACATTAGATTTCCTGTGCTATTTATTTCTTAGGAAGGCCCATCTGTGTTCACCAGCACCCATTTCCTTCTTTTCTTCCTCTGCAGGTGGTACAGCCCTGAGCCCTGGTCAGTGGACTGTAGGACTGAGGACATGCACCTCTTCCAGGCTGATGCCCATCCAACTCCCCTGTAGGATCTTCCGCACTCTTCCTCTCTTCCACCCTAGTGGGCTGGACACAGTACTGAGCCGAGGACTCCAGCAGGGCACACTGCCTGCTGACTAGGAATGTCTGCATTGGGTTTGGAGTGAGCCAGAAATGAATAGTGTTAAGAAAAGCCACAGAGTTTTGGGATGGGGTTTGTTACAGCAGCTAGTGTTACTGACCAGAACTAACCAGTGGTTCCTCCTGTTATAAAGATCTCAGCTAAAATGTCACCTCCTCAGTGGGGCCTTTCCTGACCACCATCTAAAGTTGCTGCCAAGGTACTCTGCATCCCAGCACTGTTTTCATTCTCAATGTTAACCCTTAGTACGATCTGACTGTTCTAGTTTACTCAGGATTCTCTGTTTAATGTCCACCTCCATCCCATAGGAGAGAGGGTGAAACAGAAGGAACTTTGTTTTAGAACAAAACTGTTATAACAGTGGAGGCTGGGCCTTGATGGGGCTGCCTCCCTATACCCAGATGCAGGAAAAGAAGGCAAGTGCATCGTGGGAACCATGGGAGGAGGGCTAATGACTCTTCTCTGTGTAACCAGTCGACACAGGGATCAGCACCTAAATACCTGAAAAAACCCAGCTGTGTCCCTAAAGAAAGATGGACAAACTGCCTCATGTCATGTTAAATCTGCTAGGGGTCATGAATGATTTTCTGTAATATAGCATCCTTTGATAAAGAGAACTATCATTGAATTCTCCGTTTTTTTAAACATCCAGTTTCTGAGTTGTTACCTCCAGAAAGAGTTAACAACAAATTTGATCAAAGAAGAAATGTATAAGTCTCATCACCCAAATGAACCAGAATTCAGCAAAAACTGGCAATACTCAGAACACCATCTTTCCCTCATAACAACATGGTTCTAGCTCTTTTATGTCCATTAATCTTGTTCAATCCATAAGGCAGGATAAGTAGATAACAGTCACTATCTGAATTTAGCGTACAAAGAAATGGAGACAGGAGAAGCGAGCAGCTTGCTTAAGACTGGCTATTAATTATGGGCACTGATACCACCATAACTAAAGCCTCAGTTTCCTCCTCTTTCAGCCTCCATGGTCCTCAAACACTGGAAGAACACGCAAAGTCCTGTCAGAGCACAGAGGAGCCCAAGGGGCAGGTGAATCGTAACAAGACTCCCCAGTCTTGTCTATCGTCTAAGAGGGCTCTCAGGGTGGCCCCAGAGGAGATACTCACAGAGAGTTGGAGTGAGAATTCCTCAGCAGAGGAGTGGAGCCCGTGGATCCATTATGGGGCAACTTTGGTGAGGAAGGCAAAGAAGAATCTGTCATCTCCTCAATGTCCGAGTGAGAGGACGCTGACTTGGGAGACTTCTTCTTCCCAAAAGCTTGCTTGAAGGAGCTGCGTAACTGAACAAACAAGACTGTCAGCTTTTCGGGAGCCACAGCCAATGCTCAGGCCTTGGCTAAACAGAGACATGCATACAACAGAATACTTCATTCTCCCACTTCTTCCCCCACCGATGGAAAAGGCTCCCCACAGCTCTCTCGAATCAGTGCATTAAGGGAAGAAGAGTTATCTGGTGTTGACAGCTCAGAGGACTGGACCTGTGGGAACATTCCATGCCTACTCTTGGCTCAAGACTAGACACCAACAGCAAGATAGTGCCTGGCTCAGCAGAGGGGTGTGGGCAGGATGAGGCTGCACAGCAACAAAGCAGGATGCTCAGACACGGAGACGGATGCGGATGAGGTTAGTCATATCAATGGATGGGTTAGCTTGGTATCTGATATTAAAGTTGGTCTTGCTTACCTCATTGACCTGCCAGAGAAAACGCAAGCAAAAATGGGGAAGGGGAAGGAAAAAAGACAATTTTTAACAGAGAAAGCCAGTGACAGGGAAAGCTTTGGACTTTTCAGACACAACATGGCTAATAATAAACACCACACACACATGAGGTTTCCAGTAGGAATGTGAACCTTCAGTGGCACTGGGGACATCTTCCTCCATTAAGAAAAGAAAGGAAGAGTGAGTTGGGGTGTACCCCATAATCTGGGCTCTTCCAGCTTCTCCCTGTCTGGTTGAAATGGTGGCTCCCACCTTTCTGTGCTTGTTGTCCCTTGCCTGCCTCTTATAAGTTGTCTCTCCAGGAATGAATTTGGTGGAAGGGGACATGTCCTTTTTCTGAGCAAAGGCATCTTTATGGTGTCACTGGCCCTACATGTTCGTATGGCTCTTGGCTCTATCTGGGGAGCTCCTGCAATCCTTTCACAAGACACAAGCAAGAGGGAACTCTCCATCTCACTCATCACTCAAGAAGTGGAAATTAATTTAGAAATCTGTTAACCATATTGGACAAAAGGAACTGGCATAATTTCCCCAAACCATGGGGATGGGCCTGAAACTTTGAGAATATAAAGAGTTAAGTGTAATTCTCTGAAAGCCATGGGTAGCATGTATTTTTCTAAGCCAAAAAAAAAAGAAAGAAATTCTGTTTTGAAGAAAAGTCTTTTAAAAAATAATTTTCTTTTTTCTTACTGAAAATATATTCCAGTGTTTTTCTTAGCTATTGAGAAATTCAGAAAATAGGCCATTTGGCAAATTGATGAAGTTTTTCTCCCATCATTGTGCTTCATCTCTAACAAACTGCACGTCCAGCTTATGGGTAAGCAAAATCCCATTGCTTTCTCATATTCTACTTCTGGTATTTCTAGAGAGAAAAAGATGCACTTGGCACACAAGCCAACAAACTAAACCCTTATCTCTACCTCTGATAAAATGCCAGATGGAAGAGGAGATTACCAAGATTAGACAGAATTAAAATTTTGGGATAAGGTGACAATGCCAATCATGGGTCCACCTGATTTCACTGTCCAAGAGTTTTCTTTAATGTAACATAAACAGAATTTTGTTTCTTGTTTTGAAGAAAATAGGGAACAACTATTTTTCATAGAAAATAATCCCTTATTATTTTGATAATCTAATATTATATTTATCAATGGCATGTTAGAGATGGCAAGGAGTTAATTCTATCTGTTTAGTCATAGCAAATGACTAAAAGCTATTAATAACTTTAAAAAATTATTCAGAATAATGAGAAGGCCACACTGAGCTAGACCTTTACCTTGCCTCAAAGGCAAGTGATCCATACCAAAATGACTAAATCCCCAACTTCTCCATCACTAGACCTCGCCACCCATCCAAGATAACACAAAATGAGCAAGAAGTGTATGGAATGAATGAGGACACCAAAGCCACCATGGACACAGGATGCTGTCAGCATTGACAAAAGGGGCCAATTTCAGATCCACCTGGGGTGGTCCTGCACTGAAGACAGGGAGTAGCAAATGTCACCCAGTGCTTTGAAGCCTCATAGCAGGACTCCAAATTGGATGAGGGAAAGGCGGGTAAAATTCCCCAGGAATGTAGGGAAAACTATTTTAAAAAGCATAGTATGGAAAATCAAGTAACTCATTGGGATTATGAACTCATAGAGAAACACTGCAGGGGGGACAGACCTATTAAACTTGCCATCCTGAGGTGTAACCTCTAGCTTAGAACTGCTCTCCAACTCCTGATGTGGATCTTATGAAACTTTTATGTATAGATCATGGTCAAAATTTTTTAAAAGAGAAGGTTGGTTTTATGCCATTCTAGGCAACTATACAAATAAACAAATAAAGAATATGATTAAGAATATTTAACTATTTGTATAGGATCAAAAAAATACTTTGAAACTAAGAAGAAGCCACTTAAGAGTAACTTTGCTCTCTGTGGCCAACATAGAATGAGAAGAAATGACACATATATAAAATGAAAGATGAGTACACCACATAAAGTTTCATGAAAGAGAAAAACCATAAGGTGGTGGTGATTTTATAAATGCTAGGGCTTTGTTGTGTACAACAATGACTTTTATAAAGACTTGTTTCCTTGGATTTACTCCCAAAGGCCTATGGTTCTGAGGGTGAGTCAGCCTGGGCTTTATCTGGGGGACACTGGCTCTGTGATGGACTCTGTTGGTTAGTCCCCAGGAGCCTCTGTGGATGTACACTCACCCAATTCTTTCTCTTCTTTTTCTTTGAGTCACTCTCTATGTTGCTGCCCACACTAGAGTGGCTGGTGGCACTGTTGATGCTGGAGACGCTGTCAGAGGAGTGCTGCCTGCGGATGCGGAGGTCTGTGGGCTGGGAGGTGCCATTTCCTGGAGAGCAAGGCAGGGCATGTCAGCACCTGATGACTTGAGCCCAATCTTTGGTCCCTGAGCGTGGCCCTCGATCTGAAATCCATACACTCGGGACTGCCAGGTCCTGAGACATCTCCTCTGTTCTCACTGTTGGGTTCCTTGAGCAGATGGTTGCTATGCCCTCTTTGGTCAATTAAACTGGGTCTATCTTCCCACTTTCAAAACAGAAGTCAAAGTAGCCTCAGGGAGAATGTCCCTGATGCCATCTCTTTAAATCCACAGATGGGCCGGAAAATACTGTTTGAATTGCAGCAGCAGTCACCTTTGCTGCTAGCTGTCTCTGCCTCTTTGCTTCATTATTTATTTATTCTGCAGTACTGGGGATTGAATTCCAGGCCTTGTGCATGCTAGGCAAGTACCCTACCACTGAGCCACAGCCCCAGACCTGCTCGCTGGCTTTCTATGCTCTTTTTACACTTGCCCCGCTCCGCCCCTTGGAAGTGCCAAGCCCACCTCAGCTCAGGGGCCTTCCACATGCCCTCCTTCTGCAGCTCTCCTTTCCTTCAACTCTGTTTGGCCAACTCTTGCTAACCCTTCCCATTTCAACTCTACTATCACTTCATTTAGGAGGCCCAATATCCAAGCGAACAGGGATACTGAATGTAACAGCGATTCCTCAAACCACACAGCTGCTTTCTTTGTGAGGACAGAACTATATCCAAAGCCTTGTCCTTAAAAGAACCAGCTTTTATTCAGATGCAGGTTCCAGCCCCACTTCTGTTACCCACTCTCTGACCTCAGAAAGTCACTGCTGTCTCTCAAACTCTGTACTCCCCTCAACAGAATGAGGAAAGGACCATCATGACACTGATAAGGTCATTATGCAAAATAAAGCAAAATAATGAATAGAATAATGAAAACACTTTTAGCACAGGGCTCAGAATACAGTTGACATACTCCACAGGTGCTAGCTATCAACACTACCCCCAGCATGGTTACTGTTGGTACTAAGATTATAGGAGGTAACTCACCTGTATGTTCATTTTTTTTTTTAAACCCCTAACTAAGATGCAACCAAAATAATTTATCTGGAGAGTTTTCTGGGACAAGTAAAAGAGGAACCCATTTTGGTTTCTCGCATGTCAACATGGAAACATGGAAGCATGAGTGAAGTTAAGGGTTATAAAAACACTTAGACACTCAACCAGCACAAAGCTATTTTCTTCCTTTTTTGAGATACATCAGAGAAGAGGATAAGCTATGCTAGCAGTCTTTTGAGAAGCCAGAAGCAACCAGATGCAAGGTGCTTGCCTCCTGGGCCTGCCTGGCAGACACAGAGCTGGACTCCAAGCCAGCCACCTCCAGCAGGGGGGGTTGTGTCAGTGCTGTCAAGGGGACGCTGCCAAGGGTGGGCGGGTCATTTCTCTAAATGTTCTTTCTCACTTTACCTTTGCAGTTGAGCTCTGGAGTGTTAATTACTCCATTAATGGCAGCCTGGGCAGCTGCATTCTGTTTCTTGAGCAGCTCGATGGTTTTTCTTAACTCATTCAGTTCTGAATCCTGAGGACGAGAAAGATGTATGGGTCATCCTAAAATCACTTTCTACAGAGCTCAAGGGAAGTATAACCTGGTTTCCAAAGAGCAGGGTAGGAAACACAGGAGCTCAGCAGAACCTTCGTATGCTACACGAATCTGGATCAATTTTCAGTGACCAGAGAGGAATACATAAAAGGAGTGGGCATGGGACCCTGAGATCTGTCCTTGATACCTTTATCATCACTGATCTAAGATATTTTTACTCAACAGATTTACCTTCGACTTGTCCCCTCTTTCTTCCTATTTTTCTTCCTCCCTTTTCCTGCCCCTTTCTTTCTTTCATTCTGGTGACAGAACCCCGTGGTGCTTTACCACTGATCTACATCCCCTAGCCCTTTTTATTTTTTATTTTGAGACAGGGTCTCCCTAAGTTGCTAAGGCCGACCTTGAACTTGTGATCCCCCTGCTTCCACCTCATGATAGGCATGTGCCACCATGCCTGGTTATTTGATATTTAAATTCTCTTGTTCAAGAAGTATATTCCAATCTATGTAATTATCTGAAATTAAAGAGAGTAATTGTCTGAAATTAAACAGAATGGTTTTAGGTTTATTGCAGGGAACAAAAGGCAGCCTGTCTTACCTTCTGCTCAGCTGTCATGGTTAGACTCTGGAGCCTGATGGTCATGTTTCCAAGACTCTGTTCAAAGGCTGCCACGAGGTGAGCCTGGAGGAGAAAGACACAACCTCAGCTAGGTAACCCTGCTGGGCAAGAATGCCCAAGAGGCGACAGGTCTTCAGGTCAAAAGTCTTACTAGGGCCACTTGACCTGATCCCACCCTTATCTCCCATTCTTCTTACTCCCCACCACTCTTTGGAATCAGTTACTCTACCTTTCATTTGCTCAAAATCCTGTGCTTCTTCCCACTTCAGGCTGCTGTGCCTCCATTCCCTCCTGCCCAGAATGTTCTTCCTGCCCCCTCCTTGCCTAATTTTGATGTGTCTGTCAAAAGGTCTCATGTCATGCCTGTGACAACTTCAGACTAGGTAGTTTCCCTCATATTTACTCTCACAAGCCACTGGCCTTCTGGCGTAAGCTTTGTGAAATTGTAGTTCAAATACATGTGGTCTTGGTCTGGGGATGTAGCTCAGTAGTAGAGCACCTGCCTAGCATGCACGAGGCCCTGCATTCCATCCCCAGTACTGAAAAAAAGAAAATCAAACAAAAACCATGGGGTCTTGTGACAGCTGCTGTGTGTCTGCATTCTCTAAGACTTCATTCTGTATTATAGGATAATCACTTTCCATTTTGTTCAGCAAGTGCCAAACTCATAGGAAGCATGTATGTAGAATAAACAAATGGTTGGCATATTTTGCTTGTTATAATCCTGGTTAATAAAAAGCCACTGAATGGCCCATCTGCTACCTCCCTGGAGAAACCTCTCCTAGTTTCCCCCAGGGGTTATGACTTTCCCACAGGCTCCCACGCACTTTCATAGACTTCTGTTAGAAAACAACATCAGATATGCTATGACTTTACATATCACTAGGACATTTTAAAAAATGTAGCCAATTACAATTAAAACATGCATCCAATTTTCAGAGATGTTAACAATGTGTGTGTCTGTAGGGGGGACCCATGGATCCTGGAGTTGAGAACTATGGCATTTTCCTGCATGTCCCCTTCTCTGTAAGTCCCCCTTTAAGGTTAAGAGGTGACTTTGCCTCTCAGTACTAAACCTCCTGCCTGGGATGCAAATTAGTAAGTAGTTGAAAAGCTGGTTGAATGGGGATCCTGTTAACATCATTAAAACCAAGAATGAAGAGTGGATGCATTTTCAGTCATGTTAAGGAATTTCTAGTAATCAAATTAAGAATCCATTAGTTCACCAGGACTGTCCAACTTCCAAACTTTATTTGTATAAATGAAATAGTGGCGGTCTTCTGGTTAGAGGCATTTGGGCAGCAGAAGAGATGGATTGTCAGACCAGACGCTTGATAGGGGGTGACACCAGGTCTGTTTTCTTCTTCCCTGCGTCCCTGATGGCACAAAGCTGCCACAAGACAAATGTGTTGCGTGGGCAAATAAAAGACTGGTAAAAAAAGCACTCAGGTGAAGGTGCCCATGTGGCCCAGGGGAAGGAACGGGATTTAGAGCGAGAGGTCTTTGGTGTTCCCTCTCATGCCTTTTGATTACCCATAATGCTAAGCAAATCGTCTAATCCTAATGGCCTCAATTTTCTCATCTATAAATAACATCTATTTTCTTCCCAGGGTTATTTTGAGCACCACATGAAATAAGACAGGTGAAAGTGGTCTACAAACTGTTGAGGAATTGCAAAACATAGAGATGAATAAGCACTGTGGGCAAAGAAAGAGGTTTGGAAATGAGGAAATGAAAGAAGAAACTACGAGAGGAGATGTGTCACCTGAACACAGGTGTAGGGTTAGGGAGCAGACAAACAGAGGAGTAAGGAGGGACCAGAACAGGGACCTGCAGAAGATACATGGAGGAATCTTGGAAGAAGTGAGATTTGATCAGGTTATAAAATTCTAGAGGAAGAAAGAGATGAGTGGGCATTAAGGGTAGGGTGGTCTCTGAGGAGGGTTAGTGCCATCTCATTCTAAGGAGGGACCTAGAAAGTCATTCTATTTACTAGACTTCATCAAGCAGGGGTGCTCGATGGTTGAAGGCCAAGCAAAGGTCAAGCGTTGGCAGGAAGCAGGGCCACTTGTAACAGAAAGGTCACATGGAATAGTTTTTCTCTGAATGCACTCCCTCTCTGTTGAAAATGGAGAAAATGCCTCTTTATTTTAAAATAAAGATACATGCTTTAGTTTGCCCTGGAAAACATGTCAAAACCAAAGCCACAGTGGACAAAGGCCAGGGGTCAGGACATAGATGTCTAAAGTGTACCCTTGCACTGCCGAGGAATGGGGAAGCTCAATTTAAATGACTGAATTTCTATTTTTTTTCCATTCTGCATTTAATCTCCACCCATGATTCCAGTTGTGGGTATTTGTATTTTCTATTAAATTAAAAACTAAAACAAAACCTTGACCCCACGGAGACGGCTACTGAGAAAAGCGCTTTTGCAAGCTCAGAGAGAAACCGCATTAGCTCGGAGGAGCCACAGGATCTCATTTTGCTGGCCAGCGAAAGGGCTGCCTTTGTGTCCTGAGGGCAACTGTGAAAATACAGGCCGCAGAGACCGTGCGGAGCCTGGTTCAGAGTCACACAAGCAGCCTCCTCATCAGCCCCATTCTCACATTCCCAGGGAAAACAAACACAGTGGTATAAAAACACCCACAGAAGGTGGCTTTGAGTAGTTTGTCCTAGAAAAACAAACACAGCTTGGTCTTCCAGAAGATGGCAGACAATAAAACACGTTAGCACTGCCCGGTGGTGTGTGGTAAGACCAAATATTTACTTTAAAACAATACTGGTTCAATGGCTTTTATGAGGAACAAAACACACTTTTGAATCATCTAAGGGATCTCACTCCAACTCTTCTGGAACAGAGAGCAGAGCTCATGCAAATGGCTCAACATAAGGCTCCCTGTGGCAATGCAAGGTCACTGGGGGAATTTACCCAAGTTCATGGACAAGCAAGTTGGTTGCTACTTGTTGGTTCATAAAAAAGAGTGGCAACTGACAGCTGTCATTCTTAACTAGGACAGTAGCTCAGAATCACTTGGGAGGGGGCTTCTGTCAATTTTCATGTGTTTAGATTGTACCCAGAAGACCCTGGCTCACTGGGCCCAGGGGGAAGTTCTGGGTTTGGATACATACATTTGGTTACCAAGATGAAGAATCTACCCACAAGCTGCTGATGCTGCTGCTACCTTTTGAACATGATCTAGGCCTCAGAACTCAGTTCTCACATCAATGCTTGATGTCCTTTTGATACTGTTACTGATAATAGAAGAGGTTAAGAAAATAAAGTATTATAGAACACACAGTGGCCCAGTGTGTTAGGGTTTTGGGGGAAAAAAAAAAGATTTCCAGAAAGGTAAGAGAACTTGGGAGACTGAATAATAATGAAGGTAGTTACCAATTATTGAGCTTATAATTAAGGTCAGGCCCTGTTTTATGTACTTCATGTGCAGACTTTAAAGAGAAAGGGTTTCCTTGAGTAGATTCAAGCTAAGCTGGGAATCACCAGGGCAAAAACTCCAGGTAAATGATTACTTTGGAGTGTTGACTCAGTGTCCCAGTCAAAGAGAAACAAGCTTTGATGTCACTTTCCATTTTTACAGTGTGTTTCAGGGTCACACAGGTGCTTTCTCACAGACTTTAACACATTGGCCTGTGGTCTCCGGCTGGGCTGGGAACTCCTGGGCAGGAAGCCGTGTCTCAGACGCATCTTAGCACCTTCCAGAACCTCAGGTTCTGCCTTCTGATCTTCACCCTCACTGGGTCATAGTTCACAGTAGGGCTTGTCGAGGTAGTGACCTCTACTCTGCCTCAGTCAGGACGCTTCCTAAACACCAGCTACACCACTTTACAGCTTGCTTACAATCCACGGACAGGTCTCTCCTAATGTCAGGAGGAACCCAAGATCTCATCCTAACAGCTCAAAGACACTTACATCCAATCCTTGCCTTTCTTAACACCTTCTTCCCCACTAAGCTCTAGATTCTAATTATACACCAAGCTACTTGCAGCTCAAAATGCATCACGAACTTTCCCCTTTCTTTGCACAGATTACTCTCTTTAGTTAGAACACTGTCCTCCCTGTGAACCCTCTCCTACATGACATCCATCAAATATCACCTCCTCTGGGAAGTCTTTTTTGACTCCCTCCTAACTCCCACCAACACTGAGTGTGGTGCTCTTCCTATACATTCCCCAGCCACCTCCCCTTATTTCTACCATAATAGTTATCATGCCAAGGGCCAGTTGTTTGTTTTGTCTCTCTGCTCTACCAGAGACTGAATGCTAAGACGACAGTACTGTGCTTGCTTTGGGGCTGAATTCACAGCACCCAGGGCACAGCTGGCACACAAAACAGTTGTTGAAGTGAATGCTGGTTGGCAGTGTCTCCCGAACATGTAATCATGTATGTCATAATCATAGAGCAGCTTCGCTGTTTATTGTGGAGCCCTGAAGTTCTATTGTTTTATCCTTTTCTTTCCTTTTCCATTCCCCTACCCCTTTGAGGATGAAATTCTCAGAAAGGAGAAGGGAAAGGAAACTGGCACTTAATTTACTGCAAGCACTGATCATGACCGCACAAATAGGTAAGGGGGACTTTAGTTTGCCCTGAAAAACATGTCAAAACCAAAGCCTGTTGCTTCAACTCGATTCCACAGTGGACAAAGGCCAGGGGTCAGGACATGGATGTCTAAAGTGTATTTCTGCACTGCAGAGGAATGGGGAAGCTCAATTTAAATGACTGAATTTTTATTTTTTTTTCAATTCTGCATTTAATTTCCACCCATGATTCCAGTTGGAAGCATTTGTATTTTCTATTAAATTAAAAATGAAAACAAAACCTTGACCCTATGGAGACGGCTACTGAGAAAAGTGCTTTTACAAGCTCAGAAAGAAACCGCATTAGCTCGGAGGAGCCACAGGATCTCATTTTGCTGGCCAGCGAAAGGGCTGCCTTTGTGTCCTGAGGGCACAGAAGAGCAGAGTCAGGCTCAGGTGGTAAAGAACTTGCCTAAAGTCACACAGCCAGTTTGTGTGAAAGCTGACAGTCACATCCATGATGTTAAGTTGTTGTCCATCTTTATTACACGGTGCTACTTCTAAGTATTCAGAGATGGGGGCCTTGAGGCAATGCTTGGAAGGCAGAAATGGCTGCCTCCCATCCCACCCAACCCAGCAGCTCCCACCCTGAGATGCACTCACGTTGGCTGTCAGTTGGGTGGTCAACGCCGAAACCTTCTCCTGGGAGGCATCCAGTTCCCGCCGCAGTTTGCGAATCTAAAGATGACAAGGCACAATTACCTGCTTTGGGGAGTCTGTTTCTAGGCTGAGCTGGGTGAAATAATTGATAATAGTGAAAGAGGAGATTCAACTAGCAATGGTTCCTTACCTCTGACTGGCACTTTTCTTCTGGCTGTAAATAAATCACAAAGGAAATTAGACTAGTTGAGAAGCAAAGAACAGTACATTCCAGTCTATGGGGGAGCAGCAAATTTGGATACTCAGAAAAATCTGGAAGACTTATTTTCTTTTCTGATATATTTCTCTGGCTAAACTGGTTCAATTAAGTTGATCCATCTACAGAATATCATCTTAAGAAATAAGAAAGAATTAGAATAATATTCCAACCGATTGTGAGGAGCCACCCAGCCTCCACATGGAGATGGGCTAAAGGAAGGTGCTTGGGAAAAGGTATGCATGAGAAGGACACGAGCCAGCATTGGGGAGTAAAAACACAAGATGCTAAATTTAAACAGTTTTCAAAGTCTAAACATATCCCATGCAATATTGGGGATACACTTACACTAAAAGCTTATTTGTTGTTGACCTGAACTTCAAATTTAATTGTATGTTCTGTATTTTATCTGGCAAGCCCATCTACAGGGCAGGGGTTGATTCTGTCCCCATTTTCTCCCTCATTTGGCCTCCCTAGGGTGCTACAGTAGGAGCAGAGGGGGCAGAAAGGCCTTAGAGTGAAGGGCTGGGAAGCTCCTGTTCATCCAGCCTGCTGGCTCCACAGCTTGTGAGGATAACATGGCCTTCACTTCCTGCTGTGCCACCTTGAGTCCTTCAGTTACCTGGAATTCCTGGGAGTAATGGTGAACCTGTGAAACTTCTTACTGGTAAAGCCTTCCCTGCTGCCAGTGGTAACACAGGTACCGGCCAGAAAGAAACTATAAGAGTCTCTCTTCCCACATGGGGAACCCACATGAGCTGGAGGAAACTGCTACAGGAGGAACCTTTCTTTGTCTCTTCTCTGGTTCCCACAGGGGCTCATAAGGAAGGACTCAACCCTCCACCCATTTCCTGGAAATGCTGGAAGTATTCCTGCCCTTCTGTCCACCCACCACTCAGGGATGGAGGAGTGACTTGGGAGCCAGGGATAGGAGTAAATATCAATGAGAACATTATCTTGTCCTTAGGTTCTCAGTGAGTACCCTAATCTAAGTATACTAGTAATAACCCAAATATTTTTAGGAATCAATATCTGGCTCTAGTGGGTACTTCTGATAGTTAAGAGCACAAAAGGGAAACGAGTCATTAGATCCTGTAGACCCACACACATAAGCGAGAGCAGGTGGGCAGCTGTTTTCTGTCTCATCTTCCTTCACACCAGGCCCCCCAGTGCCCTTTTCCTGATCCTGCTCAAGATCTCCTTTCTCCAGGCTGGCTACTAACTAAAGCAACTCACTTTTAAGGATCGGAGGCCAAATTATTTAATCTTTGAAGTAACTCTGTAAAGTAGTTTTTTTGTATGCTGTTTCTGAGGTTTGGAGAGGTTAAGTATATTACCTAAAATCACACAGTGACAATCTCCTCCTCTGAGAAACTCAGAAGAAGGTACTTCCATCTCAATGCTCAGACTTGCCTCTCAGATAACATTGTCACAACTCTCTTTGTCCATTTGTCCATTATCCATCCATCTAACAAATATTAATATCCCCACCACCATCTAACAAATATTGATTTCTGACTTGGTGCAATGTTTTAAGGTCCTAGGATAGAGTTAAGAACAAGTGACAAGTCTCTAACCTTGTGCTGCTTATATCCTGATAATAATAAGCAGCACTGACTAAATGCTTGCCATGTGCCAGACTCTTCTAAGCACTTTATTTTCATGATTCACTGATTCCTTATGATAACCCTTTGTGTGTACTAATTCTATTGCTTTTTTTTTTCATATGAGAAAACTGAGGCATAGAGAGATTAAGTAATTTGCCCACAGCTGATGAGTGACAGAGCTGGGGTGATCCAAGGCAATCTAGTCAGCCTATGGGCATAACCAGCACATGCTTCTTCTCTTGTACTACAGCTACATTCTCAAGGAAACGTTCCAGAACTGAGTCCTGTGACTTCTAAGTCTGATCTAACGAAGAAAACAGTGAGAATGTCACAGCTATCTAACATATGGGAGGCTGCCGGGGGCCTGTTAGCATGCTGAAACACCCACAGGACCAGCCCCACTTTTAAGCTATTCTGTTGACAAGTTTTTAACAGTCTTGGCCACTGTCTGCCACTGTGCCCACCTGTCGCTAAGGCTGGGCCAACAAAAGTCATGTGCTCTGCATCTTGCCACCAGCTACTGCTGATCTTCTTTACACGTGGGAGCCCTGTGTGGAGCTTCGGGCCTCCATCTGTTCCACAGTTCCCCTGGGAACTTCACTGCTCTTCCCTCTCGATGAAGAAAGCAAGTCTGCTACCACCTGTGGCCTCTGAGATTCTCTCTACTCCAAGGGCTGGCCATGACTTCTCCATGGCTATTATTTAGCATCATGGTGCCTTTTTTTTTTTCATTTGTAATTAAAATTGCAGGCAAATTTCAGACAGAAGAGCATTTTTGAATATCCAAGAATTATAGAGATTTCAAGGGAAGAAGCTGCTATCCTCTAATTAGAGACCTAAGACTCTCAGCTAGTAAGCAAATTCCTTGGTCTGAGTCTGTGGCGACTGAAGAGACCAAAGATGACACCTTAGCATTTACAAAGGGGGCTGAGCATTGTTTCTGCATTTCATCACCTCTCAGAAGCTAATAATAGACAGGGGACCACACATCACTGCTAGGTGGTGGCAGAGTCTAGCCAGACTTGCAATTTTTTCTTAAAACTGGCAGACTGCTCTAGCATGAAAACATTCTAATGTTAGTCTATTTTTTTTTTAAAGCCTGCAAAAGCAATCTATAGTCTCAGAGCAGGCACATGTAAGAATAGTAAATGGGAGATTTTGACTAAGTGAAGGTCAGAGGTTCTGGAGACTCACACATCACCTTGCTCAGACTTCTGATATTGAAGACAAAACTGAAACATCCTGAATAATGGTAATTTGTCCAAAGTCAAGGGGATAATAAGCTAAGATTAGACCTTGGGTTTCTAGAAATAGAAATAGAATAGACTAGAAATAGAAATTTAAAATTATTTTTATAGGTCTTTGGTAATATGTTGAATTCATAGCAACTCAGAAAGGTCAATTTCGAATGTTATGAAAACATTGTCTTTATGCAACACACCCAGAACAGCAGCTACTAGAAGCCAGGCCTTTACTGCAAGAGCTTCTGGCAGTTGGCATGAATGGGGTGCCCCAAGGAATTACATGTGATGGCTTCCGAGATCTGAACACTCACAAGTGGAAAAGGCATGCTCTTTTCCTTCTCTGAGAAGGGTCTACTTGTCTTTGCATTGACAGAAGTCCCTGGATTTGCCACTGGGGGAACATGGGGCACTACAACATCTGCTATGGATGCTCTGTACCAACCCCAGGAAACTAGAGTCCCACGTCTCTCTGGTGCCTCCAGCTTCCACTTTGGGCAATAGGCTCCTTTCTCTCCTAATCCATATCCTTGGGGCTTGGGCCAGTGCCTGGCATATCAATGGTGCCAGTAAATACCGTTGAAGTGAATGGAGGTTAGAAAGCACTATTTTTGGTATCTACATCCAAAAATTTTATTCTAGAAGAGAGCACTTTGTTTATCTACTGGCTAACAGCTAGAAGACCGTCTCTATGCTTTCTTAGTAGATAATGATTTCATTAACCCCTCCCATGGTTACTATATATAAAACCTTTAAGAGGAAAGCCAGGACCCAATGATGAAATTTCAGACAAAATAATCAACTAAAGAGATACAACTGTGGAGCTGGAGGGGTGAGGTAGGTAGGAACAGAAGCAAAAGTTGCTAGGTCCTTCAAATAAGACTGTATCAGCAATCACCAACGTGTTCACTAATAATAAACAATGAGATCCTGGTCTCTCTCACTTGATTCTGGCACGATCACTTCTTTTCAAAGAGCCGCATGCAGTGCATCCTGTTATATAGCCCAGAAACCCAGAATTCTCAACACCTGAATGATTAAAGCATGTGCTTCCTTGGAATTAAAAGGCTAAAGGATTAACAAAGCAATTTTTTTCCTGTAGGAATTCCCAAATTAATATTTTTAAGATAAACAGCATATAGCTATAAAAAAGTAAGTTCCACTGAACAAATCCTGTAGTACTGAAAATCAGAATGTGTTGGGTTATATTTGCATTTTGTTCAACAGCCTTCTCAGCGATGACAGTTGGCCTTTAGGAACGTTTGTCCTGAGCTGTGCCGGCCACGTTTAACATAATGCATGCACTTTCTCCTTTCTTTCAAACTGACTTTTTGAAAACCTACTAGGTGCTAGGCACTGTCCTCAGCACTAGGAATAAAAAAAGTCCTCATCTCCCAGGAGTTTTTATTGCAGTGAAATGTAATGTTCAAACCATTTAGTCCTCAATACAACTCTATAAGGTAAAAACTGCTGTTCTTTCTACTTAACAGAAAAAGAAACTGAGGCAGACAGAGGATTAATGAACTGTTCAAAGCCTTTCTTTTCCATGCCGGCCAGCAGGTGGCCAAGGCTTCTCACACATTCTGACAAAAGTACCATATGAACAAAACAGCCAGTTCCTGACTTGTTGGTTAGTATATTATAATTAATAGCTACTTGTGAATTTCAAATCTTGTTCCCTAATTATTTGATCCCCTTATAATGGAAATGCTCTCTCCAGGAGCAATGTTCATTGCATTTTATTCCTGACACATTTGATAAAGGAATCCAAGCTCTCATGATCATAGCCAACGGCACTGATTTATACTCACTGTAGAATAAATGGACGAGGTGCTGGAAACCAAGGAGAGCGAGGATCCGTGAACTGTTAAAAGAAAAAACAAAGTGAATTGCACAGCTGGCTGCTATGGAACCAGAAAAGGGAGTGGGGAGCAGGAAATCAGAATTGGAGGATACTGTCAGGCTCAGCATGATGGTCTCACCTCGGCCTGGGTTGGTGACAGGTCAGGGTGAAATAAGAAATAGTTTGTGAGGCTGGGAATGGGGCTCAGTGGTAGAGCGCTTGCCTAGCATGTGGGAGGCCCTGCATTCAGTCCCCAGCACAAACAGAAAAAAGAGAGGAAAGAGGCATATTCCTTGCGGTAGCCTGTGGTAACTCATGATTCCACTATTCAGGGGCAATCTGCTACTGTTCTAGCATATTTTATTCTACTTTTTTTTTCTAATGTCATTCTTTTATGGGTTGAGATTGCATTGCACATGTATTTTATACCCTGCGAGATTATATATATATTTTATATCCTGTGCTGTATATTCAAAAAAATGAACAGATTAGTTTGAACCCAAGAGGCTGTTGACCATAGTCAATTCATTTTACATGACCATGTAGCAGAATATGTGGTTCAAAAACATTCACTGAAGTACAGATTCTGCATTGAATTTCTATTGTTTCTGCAAAGTAACAAGCAAGTACTATCCTTTTTTCTGTTTGCAACTAATACTTTCTGACTTAGATCCTACTTGTATAGCCTTATCACCTCTCCATCCAGTAGAGATATTTTATTATTCTCATTTTAAAGCCTGGTTTTTCTAGGTCTAGGTGTTCTGGATGCCTTCTCTTTTAGAAAGCCAGGTTCTTATTCTCTTGGTAACTTCTTGACAACTTATTTCAAAGACTGAACTATTCCTGCTTTCAGACTTCTGAATGAAAACTTTGAATTAGGCCCCACTGTTCTGACCACAGGTGGGATGCCTATACTTCTTTTCTGCATGATAACCTGCAGCCTGAAGCAGAATTCTCAGAAGCAACTTTTTTTTAAAATACTTTTATTTTATTTATTTATTTATTTTTATATGTGGTGCTGAGGATCGAACCCAGGGCCTTGCACGTGCTAGTGAGCGCTCTACCGCTGAGCCACAACCCCAGCCCTCAGAAGCAAGTTTAACCATGCACTTATGGCAGTCACCTACCACTCAAGATGTGAGCTCATCCCAGCAATAGAAGCTACCTGCCAATGAACCACCAAATGAACAGCACAGCCTATTACTTGGACGCCTATCTCTGGTCTTTCCAGTAAACCCTCCCTGACCTCCCATTCTTCTTTTATTTGTTCCTATCATATTATGACTCCTTCCCTTCTCTCCCAATCATGCCTTGGAATCTCTCTGCTTGTACCTTCCAGCCTTGGAATCTCTCTGCCTGTGCATTTCTCTTTGTTGGGATGCCCCTAAATAGTGCCCAACCAAATAAGGAGTGTGCGAACAATGTCCTCTCCAAAAAGCCTTTCGTTGCCTGCCTGCCATCTGCATCTTCTACCCACAGAGCTCTGCACTTGCTATCCTGGCCTCTTCTCACTCAGCAGGTACCTGTTCCTCTGAGTCTGACTCCGCCCACCATTCCTGTCCCTCCTCTTTGGCAATGCGCTGAGTTCTAGATATTTTCCTCCATTCTTCCTCCATCCATGACAAATCTGACTCATACCTATAAAACTCAGTTTAAGGTGTTAAGAGTCAACAATGGCTTTCAGTGTTAACGTGTCCACATATTAACAGAGGCTGCTAAAGCCCCAAAGTAGCAGCTTAATGTTCCACAGGGGTAAGTTACTTCAACTGCAGGACCCAGAAGGAAGGGGCCAGACTCCATCAGAGGTTGGGTCAGGTGGAATGTGCATAACACATGGCCACCCTTCCGTCACTGGCATGACAGCCCTGTCATAGGCCAGCTCCAGAGGGCTACAACAGCCTTTCGCTGTTGAAAATGGAAGTGCTTTCTCTTCTCTCCCTATATCTTATAACATAAACTCACTGAAGAAGTTTAGGCAGCAACTCAGGGCAAGCTTACGGCCCCAGGCAGAGGAGCGCAACTGGCGGCTTAAGGTTTTTCACCATAATTAACTCCTCTCTCTTGGTAAAAAGCAAGGGCAAGGCTTTGGTCTAAAGAGACCCTGTGAGGGGCTGGGGCTGAGGCTCAGCAGTAGTGCACTTGCCTGGCATGTGTGAGGCACTGGGTTTGATTCTCAGCACCACATATAAGTAAATAAAGTCTTAAAAAAAAAAAAAAAAAAAGACCCAGAGTCAACCAAAACTGAGTGTGCCTGGCTTGAGCCACTGTAGCTGCTCCTCCTTCAAGTGACCCGAGTCAAGCCAGAGCCTGGCTGTAAGGCAGATATCTGAAACTAAAACAGCTAAAGTGTGCCATGTAATTATGCTCCTAGTCTCTGTGCCTCCAAAATTTTATAGCTTCAAGGAACCACAGGGAAACCTAGGCTATCTTTGCCACTGAGGAATCAGAAACTCAGAGAGGTTAAAAAAAAAACTTGCTTAAGGTCTCACATGACAATTCAAGAACGGGATATTGAATCTGGAGACTACTTTGCCCTTGGTGACCAGGTCTATTGGTTTCTCTTCTCTCTCTCTCTCTCTCTTTTCTTTTTGAAAAGTTTTCCAGTGTATTTTAGAATAATTGCCTAATACCTTTATTTAATCTATACGGAAGCAACATCCAGGACTGAAGTTTGTGAATGAAGAAGCTTTAGACCTCTACACAGAATGTAGAGCCTCTAGACAGAATCAAATGACTGGGCATACTCCAATTAATAGAGCAGTCAACTGTCACACTTGGGAATCTCTCTCTCTCTCTCTCTCTCTCTCTCTCTCACACACACACACACACACACACTTTTACTATTAAAGCATTTTCTCATTTATACTATTGTTTAAAATAATCCTTATTATCACAGAGAATTTGCAGATAATAATCCCAGACTATGCAGGAGTTTCTATCCTTAATTAGAAAATGAGTAAATCAAGGCCCAGAGTGGTCAAGTGATGTGGCCAAAGGCACACAGCCAGTCAGAGGCAAGGAGAAAACCTAGGCATCACACTCTAATTCTCATTCCACAGTTGGGTACCATGGAAGGAGAGAGAAAAAAATGGTACCCCGCCTCTGAGCCAGCAGAGGAAGCATGACAGAGCAGAGAACACACCCATGAAAGACTAGACCTTGCCTGAGAAAGGGTGAAAGAGGAAAAAAAAAAAAAAGCTAGGTAAATCAAATGTGAATGAAGGATTGAGTAAAAAGAGAGCTGGGACTCAAGAGGCTTAGGACCTCATTCTGCATGACACATCTGTCTCAATTTTGTCATTAAAAAAAAAATGGGGATGAAAGAAATGGCCCTTGGGGAGAAGGATATAAGATGACAATTACAGCAATAGCTACCATTGATGGAGCACTTACGATAAGCCCCTTTCAGAGTTATTTGTTAAATGCTTTCCAGGATTTATCTTGCCCAATCTTCACTTCAATCCTCTGAGGCAGGTACAATTATTTTCCACATTTTAGCAAACAGGAAACAGGCTGATGAGAGTCAACCCCTTCCCTGAAGCCACAGTGCAAACCATGGGGGTGACAGGATCTGAATCATGACCCTAACTCAGGGGCTAGGAACACGAGCATGATGCAGGACAAGACTTCCTCCTTACTAAGCTGCTCTGCTGCTGGGGAGTCTGTGTGAACTGACAGGATGGGGGTCTCTTGGCTTTCAGATTACAGCAGTTCTTAGTCATGACTGATAAAATCATGTTTGTTTGTTTGTTTTTGTGCAAAGACAACCATCTTAAAAATGCACCCAGCATTCCTCGAAGTATATGCTACTAAAATTGATTTTAAGATTGCAGTGTTTTCTTTTTGGGGAGTACCAGGGATTGAATTTGAGGGCACTCAACCACTGAGCCACATCCCCTGCCCTATTAAAAAATTTTATTTAGAGACAGGATCTCACTGAGTTGCTTAGTGCCCCACTATTGCTGAAGCTGGCTTCGAACTCTGATCCTCCTGCCTCAGCCTCCTGAGCTGCTGGGAGATTGCAGTGTTTTCTGATAAAAATTAATTTATCTGAAATAATTTCGAAGGGTCTTGCATCTGGGCCATTCCTGCAACTACCCTACAGACCCAGGATTCCCACTTACCTCTAAACTGGTAAGTACTGATTCAAACGTACAACCACCTCACACAAACAACTTGCGCTAATTCTAAGTTTCTATTCTGCTTTATGGCATAGAATACACAAGGCCATATTATAAAGAGGTTCTATTTGGTCCAAATGTGAAATATGAAAAAAAATAGTTTGCATCCAGAGGAATTAAAAAGACCTGGTTAACACAAGTTCTATTTTGTTTTGTAATGTTAACAGTCTCAGGAGAAACAATATCACTGATAGTAGACTTCCCCAAGGATGAAAACATTCCATGTTCCCAAGCACATTGACAGCAGTCCCTACCTTTTCCTCCAAAGTTTGATTTTTTTTTTTACCCCTGTGCTTCAATTCCTTGTCACTATAAATCATCATGTTTATGAATATCTAGATTCTGCTTGTGGGTAAGCTCTTTTATCACTGTCATTTTGACATCCCAGATACTGCACAGTTGGGCTGCCTGTCAGGTTGGTTCCAGATGAAAAAAATAAAAGCTATCTGATGATGATACTGGAATGGTCCCAGAACTTTCTGAGGCTAACTGTGCTTGTTTGGACAAGTTTCAGTACTGAATGTGGTTCACTCAGGTGTACACAGGGTAGAGAAGATGGACGCAATGCAGGATCAACTCATCATATGAGAGTTATCATCAGGGAGGTTGGAAAATGCTTGGTGGCCATGCTTGGCTAGTAGGGAACCAGGAAAAGCTCAAGACAGACTGCATCTTCCTTCACCTTGGGGGTCAATGTCTCCCCACTAGACTGCTCTGAGCAGTTAGAATATTCATTTTTAGTTCTTAAATCAAGGAAAAAACCCTCAGTAACCCAGGCTCCTCCCCTCCTTAGTCCTCTGTTCCTGCAGTTCCCATATATGGATTTACAGAGTCAAGTCTGCACGCTGGATGTCATGGATGCAAATGATACATAAATCACTGGGACAGTATTAAGTCGCCAAGATTAACCAGGGAGCAACTGTTCCGTAACTAAATTCTTTAAAACTTTTGTTTAAAAGAACATTAGGAGAAAGCAGATGCCTTTATGCTTCTTGCCCTTTGATTTGGGATTTCCTAAATAACTACAAATTTGTTCTTTCCTATTGGTCAGATGCGAGACATATAGCTCCACTCACAGGGACTGGGAGCAGAAGGAGGCACCTATGACTTGCCCCCTATCTTTTTTTTGTCACTGGCAAAAAATAGCACAAACAGAGGTATAGCCCTCAGCTGACTCGGCTTGCCCCAGTCTCTAGCCCTGGCTGGAGACATCAAGCTGCCAGGAAACCAGCGCTGAATGTCTGTCTAGAGGCTGTGACATGTAATCATGTTATTGCATTAACATTTATATGTATTATCTCATCTAATTCTTAGGCTTGCATGAGCTGAATACTGTTATCACTCCCAATTTATCAGTGAGAAAATAGGAGAAGCAACTTGCCCAGGATCGTATACCTAAGGAATTGAGGATCCGGAATTTAAACTCTGCTGGTCTGACTCCATATTCTTATTCACTGGTCACTGGGGCCTGCCTTCACTGTCCTATGCGCCCAGTCTTTGGGGTGATGTCCCTCAAAAGGATTTTGACCATTCGTCCCCTAACTCAGACCTTGGGTGATGGAGCAAAGAGAAAGAGGAGTAGGGTGACTTGTGAGGAGGCTGACGAAGTTGTCCACAGAACTTTTCTTCTACAATTCTGATTAAAATGAACAAAACATAAAAACTCAACCCAAAAGAAGCACAGTTGGCAACCAAAGAAGGAAAAGGGTAAAAATGAATGCAATAAATTAAAAAGAAAAAAAGTAGCACTAGAGACAGAAAATTCTGGAGCAGAGCAGAGAGGCATGGTGCCCAGCTCCTAGAGCTATATAGGTCCGTCAACACAGGGAACAAACTCTCCCGTGACTCTGCCAGGAAGGCGAGCCAGTGGCTGGGTCTCAGGATGGAGGTGCCTGCCAAGAAGCTGTGGCCCTAGTCCAGGACAGAGAGGCCTAGAGCAGAACTCAGTCAGCGCTGAGGGCCACCAGAGTGTTTTCAGCAGCCTCTTCCCTAAAGTCCTAAAAGGCCAATTAAAAGTCAGGTCTTACTATTCAGAATTCCCCTCCCCAGAGGAGGAGGGAGAGTTAGAGGAACTCTCAAGTGGGGGATCAGGCCAACAGAGTAAACCCAGCATAGAGGACGCTCACCCGAGTGCTGAGTAACCTAGGAGATGGCAAATCCCTTTCCTTACCTTCCTCAAACCCATCCCGGAAGGAACCCGAACGGCTCATGGTTCTGCTCTTCTCATCCAAGGACATGGAGCTATTCCGGAAGCGGCTATCAGTGTACGGATCATACTGCCCATCGGCGTTGGACAGGCTGTGGGTCCTCAGCATGGTCGGGTTGGACAAGCTCATCTGGGTGACAGTGGTGGGGCTCGCTGGGATGAAAGGAACAGAATCAAATGTTGCAAATTCATGTCTCTGTTCAAATCCCAGATGGGGACAGAGAGGAGACTCCTTATCATCAGCCATACACGCTCCTGCCAACTTCTCTCCCTTGTCTTATTTTCTAAAAGGTAGTCAAATCAGCCTAGGAGCTACACACTTAGAGCTAAAAATATGGGAGGGAAGGCGGGTCAGTTCCAAAGCAAGGCTCTGGGCCTTGGCATTCCAACTTGGCACGTTCAGACAAGCCAGTGTCACCTTCCAGGCATGAGCTAATTACTCCCCGGGCTCATCTGGAACAATTCTCTCTAAAGCCAAAAGACCAAAATAGTCCAACCAGGCTTTTGATCAGATGGGAAGCATTTGTGCATGACAAGAATCTCTTGCTGCAAAGAGTTATGGCTGAGAAAGAACAATATGAACACAGGTCTCACTGCCTCGGAAAAGGAGCATTTAATAATGATGTACAAAGAGCTTCAACACGAGGGGGCACATTTACTTAGCTAAAACTAGCTTTCTGACTAAAATTCTATCCATGTCAGTATTAGTATTACACAGTATTTTCAGAGGTACCTATTTAGTTCATCAAAACTGAGTTAAACCTCACTTGATCACAAGCCACACCTATCCTTACAGACTCTGAATTTACAATATTCAGAAAAGGCTTTCTCTCTGAATACTGAGAGGAGACTGGAACATATTTTCCCCCTCTATCCATCCTCCACAGCTCAGCTCCCATCCCACTGCTTCCCCAAAACCTTTGCCAATAATGCCCACTGGCACCGATCTTTTCCTAACTGTATATAATATTCACTATCTGATTCTATTCTGTTATTACACGGTTTTCTATAAAGCTTTGGATTCTTCTCTTTTATTCTGTTTTATAGGTCTGCGTGGGTGTGTTTTTCTCTGTAGAAAAGAATCCACTGACATGTCAACAGGGACTGTGTTACAAATTCTTCTCCTTTCACATTGTGCCAGTCAAAGCATATGTCAGCAGCAAGCATTTCCAAGAATACTTGTTCAATCAAAACTTCAATTTTATTTCCAGCTTAATAAGAGGGCAAGAATGACCAAGCATGAGATATGCTGTAAAACCCTCTTTAAAGGTCTAAGAAACGGAATGCATTCTCTTGAAGAATGGGCTGGTCTGTTTGCCTTCCTAAACCAACTACAGGAAGAGAATGATTGGCTAGCGTACCCCAAACTTTGCTAGTCTCTTTATTTCTTTTATTATCTCCTATAATCAAACTACATCGCTGAAGGCTGATCAGACAATGAGAGGGATGTGACTACCTGTGTATTCCAAATCCTAAGACAACCTCCTCTCTATGGATAATACAGTCTATGGCTCATGACAAGTAGCTACTCACCAAGCTGGGAAAAGTTGAATCTCGTTCCAGAGGGAGAAGTCACACTGGAGCCAGAGGAAAAAGGGGAATTGGCGGCGGTGTCCTGCAGGCCTCCAGCAGAGTGGGACCTTAACCATTCTTTTGCATCTTCTTGTGTGCGAAGCTGGGAGGTGGGAGTATACCTGGGCAGACAGAAACCAGGCTGGAATGAACTATGAACAACACTTATGAAAATGATCTCTGTGGAGCTGATGACAATATATAAAAAGAAAATATATATCCAAAGCTGGTTAAAAAAAAAAAACATATCCCTACACACCCTGAAACTTCTGAAGTTTCTTAAAACCTTTTATGCTACTTGGCTGCATTTGGAGAAAATTATAATTCTTTCAATTTGGAGGGAATACCTAAAGGGAAGAAGTCTGGTAAATGCTCAAAAGAGCCGTCACTGGGCGTAACTATAACATGTTGATTCACGACAGTGTCATGTCAAAACCCCAACCTTGACAGTACAGAGGCAACAGAAGGATCTGCTGTTAGAGCTTCGAAGAAGTTTCAGTTAGGTGACTCCTGGCATCTGCATTCTACAGCACAATTAAATAGCCATGAATCACAGCACGTTAGAAAGCTGAGGTGTGAAGGGAGGGTTGAAGACACTGATGCTCATAGCAGTCGCTGCAATCTAGCACATTTGAGCCTTCACAGAAGGAACCCCAAGTTACTGTGATTGGCATGAGAGGGTCTTCAGAAGTCATGTGGCCCACCTTCTGTTGTGCTCTGGAATGTACTTGGTAATGACCTTGAACCTCTCATTGTGCCAGATGCCTGTATGGGCATTATCTCTCTAAAGCCTAAGATTGATTATTCTCATCTTATGTTCTGAGAAGGTGAGCTCCCTGTCCTGTGTCACAGAGCTGAGATTTTAATCCATGTTTTCTGACTCCAAAATCCATGCTCTTTTCTTTGTACCCGCTGACAACATCTAGAATTCCTAAAGCACCCAGGACTTTTGCACTTATGTACTATGGAATGACTGCTGATTAGGTAACGACAGAGATTCATTTGGCTTAAAAAAGGGTGCAACCAGTGTGTGTTGA
The DNA here is from genome assembly GCF_047511675.1 of Marmota flaviventris. Taxonomy (NCBI): domain Eukaryota; kingdom Metazoa; phylum Chordata; class Mammalia; order Rodentia; family Sciuridae; genus Marmota; species Marmota flaviventris. The sequence goes on from NC_092506.1 coordinate 43,498,665, forward strand.
GGGAGTGAACTTGACAGGGAGAGCCAGAGTGAAAGGAAACACAGAAATGCTTCCTCCTGAAGGGTTTTCCTATGGTCAATGGACTTCCAACTTTCTAAAGCACACTAGTTGCTTGTAAATAGATTGTCACAGATCCCTATTGTGAATTTTTCCAAATACCAATTTTTAAAAGCCACAGTGACATAATTTTGATAGGGCAGATATGCTACAGAAATACACCATTTCAAAACATTAATGTTTAGAACCTAGGTTCCTTTGGGTCAAAGAGGGGCATCGATGTCAAATTGGTATAAGGAGAGGCCGCTGCTTAAAGCATCGAGCACGGTCGCTGACAAGCTGTGCTCACAGTCACCACATGAACTCTCAAGTACCAAAGGCCATGCTGACTTGAAGGCAACAGAGCTGAATGCCCTCTCCCAGGCTGTCGGGAGATGTTAACACTCTCCTTAGAATTGACTTTACTCGGGGTTCCTATTGAAAGGAAGCATTGATACCTACCTCTCGTTACTGTTCAAAATGCGCTCAGTCTTAAGAGCTGCAGGTTAATCAACTAGACATACATGACGGCAATGAAACATCACATTCCAAATTCCATTTTAGGCAAAAGCACTTAATGCTTAGCTCAGGGTGAAGCCGATGCTATGAAGAATGAGGTGTTTAGGAAGCAGGAGAGATGACAGTCAGACCATAGGGGAGGCAGGAGCAAACTGGAGTTCCTAGGGTTGGCACAGTGAGGTGGATGGTATGAGCAGCGGTGACTTATAGCATCCTGTTTTACCAGAATGAGCCCCCCAAATGAACAAAGCCATGACTTACTATACATGGAAGGATATTCCTTCCTGGTAGTCTCTATTGTCATACATGCACACCACATCTTGGTGGGGGTGTTGAAAGCCAACTGGTTATCAATTAGAACATCTACATAAGAGCAAGGTATCTGTCTTTAGCAGTATTTTTTTTTTCAATCCAAAAAGTTAAATGTTTTTAAATCGGGAGTGAAATATCCCTCTTCTCCTTGGCTCTGGAGCTATCTAACAAATCAGCATGCTATAAGTCATGCTCTTTCTGCTAGAAGACAGCCATGTGGACAGAATGGTTGAGGAGAAGTGCTCAGGAATGAATCCCACTGGGGCCCAGCAGTAGCAGTGGCTGCTCTCTGGGCTTGCCCAGGGACGTCTGTCATGAGATGGTTGTATCACATTAAGCCTGAAGAAGCACAAGCCCCTGCTCAAGCAAATAAGCCACAGATGGAGAGATGAGAACTAGTGGGATCCACGGGAGCGGTCATCCAAAAGGTCCTGCTGCAGTGGCCAAAGCGAGATCCCCGGCCCAGTACAAACCCCCACCAGCCATGAGAGAGCCACACAGCAAGCTCCAAGGCCACAACAGATGGCATGGGTGCAAGGAGACAGATACCTGAGTCCTTTCTTAGGCAAAGTGTTCCTATCAAGGTGCGGGTCACTGTAGGAAAGTTAAAACAAAAAGAAGAACTTCAGAGAAGCACAGGGAGCAGGGAATGCGAAGGGGAGAAGGCTGGGGAAGAGGCCAAAGAGCCCTGAGGAAGACTCCCATCACCAGGGAGAGCCCTCTTACCCAGCTCTGCATGCAACACATCCCCACCCGGGAAAGCAAAAGGAGCCCTGTCCTGGGCCTGAGCTGACACAGTACATACTTTACCCCAAGTCACCAGGTGGCCTGAGTCGCTCAACCCCAATCGTTTCTCCTTTTCCACAGGTTCAAAGCCAAACTCAGGGGCTGCCCCAACTTGAAGCACAGCCCTTGCTGCCCATCTCTGCACTACCACCACCTTGGTTCCTTGGAGAGAGAAATACCAGCTTCCCTGCACCCTTAGCTCTGGCCCGCCTCCTAAATGCCACTGGCAATGGCTTCAAGAGGGAGAATGGACTTGTTGAAGGGGTTCAAGGGGCCAGCAGTCTGCATATTTGAAATTCATCTGTAACAAAGTGAATTCCAGGTCCCTCTCCATTTCTCCCTCTTTCTAACCTAGCAAAGGCGTAGCAGGGAGCTGAGCCCTGGGCTGGAGTCGGGCAAGTTCCAACTTGCTGACTGACAGAGTCAAGGCATTTGGATTTCCAAAGAACAGGGTTTAAAAGCTTGTTTTGTGAGTCTGACAAAAACAAAGTTTTTGCTGTTGATGGGGTGAAGAGGGTTTCCATTAATTTTTTTTTTTCCCTTAGCATGAAACAACATTTACTTGTTATGTTTGGCGAAGCCATTGCTCCTCCACAAGTTTAAGGTCAATTTCCATCCCTGAAGCCCACCCACAGCTGGGGGTGAACACAAGCTTCTATAATCTGCGTATTCTTCTCATTATCATTACAGGAAAGGGGCACACTGAACACAACAGTCTGCACGACAGGAGGAGCCAAACTGCAGGGAAGGACTTTGAAAGGGAGAAGAGCCAGCTGCATGGGGAGGGGCTGACAAGAGCAGAGGGCCAAGCTGCACAGTGGGTGGTACACCATTTCTGGGCTGGGGTGGGGAGGCAATGGCAGGAATCTGGGGAGCAGGGAACATGCTACAGGAGACCACGGGAGATGCAAGGGAGAGCCTGTGCCACTCCAGGTCAAGGGGCAGATTTTGAGGTGGCCTTCCCATGCTGGGAATGAAAGGGCCAGCCCAACTCCACCTCCCTGAGCTTCAGACAGCAGAACAGACACTCACTGGCATGTCTGGGTGTCACAGAATACACCAGAACCACAAACACAAGCAGAAGCCTCAGGCCAACAGCCTTGCACAAAACATCTGGCTTGACAACAGACAGGCAGAGGAGCCAGGAGGCCTGTGTGGGGCCCCGGCCTACAACATCATTACCTGTCCTGTTTCCTGGGCAGAGTACTTCTGCAGAACTTAGGGCTAGCAGCAGGGGAAGAGAGAGGGCTAGAAATCCAGGCAGGTAGAAAACAAGAGAAGGAACATTAGACTGAAGAAAAGGAGAAGCGTTGTTACACACAAGTGATATTTTCCTCTTTACTTTCCTCTTTACTAACCTCTTTACCAGGTTTCTTTCCCAAGTGCAGAAACTGGCCACACATCACTACTGCAGTGAAAGCCAGGGCTCTGAGGACACTTTCAGTTTCTTGATTTCCTATCACTGTGGCCAGTGGCAATTCGGTGGAAGGGTGTTTGCTATGACACTAAATCTACCCAGTGGCCCAGTGAACATCCAGCCACTACACGTCTCATGGCTGCACTGGAACAGCCGCCCCCTTTGCACAATTACAAGTGGGAGGGGAAAGAAGGCGCTGATGAATGAACAGAGTAAAATGGGAGGATTTCAAAGGCTGAATGCCATTTCAAATGGTAGCATAGATCTGCACCCAAGAGACATCCAGCAGCTCTAGGATAACCAAGGATAACCGCAGGACAAAGAGGTAACAGAAAGCATAGTCAAGCTAAATTCCATCCCAAATTGGCCTCCCTGTGAAAGAGCAGTAACTGGAAAGAACAAAATCTCGCAGGCAAAGGTGAATTAACATTTGGGGTTCCTAACCTAATCTCTGTGCTCTGGAAACAGCTTCTTCCTGAGAAAGAGAGAGAGAGGGGGACAGCCAGGGGCACAGCACCAACCTTTCCGACAGTGTGGTCTTCACACTGTTGGTTCGGACAAAGGGCGTCAGAGAGTCATCCTTAGAGGAGGCGATCAGGCCAGTGGAGGAATTGTGGCTCAGTCCCCCTCCACTGCCGAGGGAGATGTCAATGGACTCGCAGCTGGTGTGGAGGCTGCTCACAGACTGGAAGCCCAGGCCATCCTTGCTAACTGCTGAGGAGCTGCTGGCAGTGGTGCCCCAGGTCAGGCTGTTGGAAGGGCCCGAGTGGGCAGAGCTGGGGCTGGAGGCTAGAGGAGACTGGGTGAGGTCCAGGTTCTTACTGTAGAGAGGGCTGCTGCCACCACTGCTCAGGATGCCGCTGCCTGACGGGGAGTCTAAGTTACCTTGCTGGCTCATGGTGGCATGAGGATTGGAGATGACCACCGAATTTTTCATGTTTTCAGCTGTGGCGATGGGCACTTGCTTGGTAGGCTTCCCACCAAAGAGTCTGTGAAGAGACAAAGGGTTGTGTGGGATGAACACCCAGGCCAAGGGGCGCTGAGTTGTTAAGAGGAGAGTAGGGCATAGCGGGCAGCAAGACTCCCTGGAGAGGGAGACACCATCTGTCCTACTGAATTGGAAAAAAGTTGGCCAAAGGCCTGGATATGACACCTCTATCACAAGTGCCAACTGCAAGTTCTAGGATGCAGCTGAGATCCTGGTCCTCTCTGAACCAATGGGTGGTGAGGAAGGCTCATCCTTCTACTGGGCCAGTCACACTGGTCCAAGGTGGCACCTCCCTTTCTTTCTATAGACTAACTAGAAAACTGTCCTGGCCCAGGAAACATCTAAGAGGGAAGAGCTATCTAAGTCATTTTCCTACCCATGACACAAAGCAGACAGCTCAATCCCAGTCGCTAAGCACAATGCAAGGAATCAAGAACGTAAGTCTAGATCTGGATGGGGCTTGGGAAAAGTATCTTCACAGATTAATCCTCAAAGGAAAGCCCAAAAGATGTATATTTTAGGGTAGGAGACATACACAGAAAACTTGCTGGGTTCACAAGACATTAGGCCAGACATGCTGGGTACAAATCATGACTCTGGAACAGACACACAAAAGTGCCACTTCATGTCATCTCCCTGGTCAACAATGCAGCACAGGAAATGGCATACAGGCCTCCTTCTTCCATCAGCATAGAGCTCTCTGCCAACTGAGGAGATGTCTTAAAGTCACATTCAAGTAATGCAAGGGCTTTATTCCACCCAGAGTAAAAGTGATGAAACTATTAGGCAGACTGTGTTTCACCCAGCTACTCAAAGTGGTGATCTATGTCATCTCCAATCCTGCAAATTTTACTCATTATAAAGATAAGCAGACATAGAACCAATAATCCTCAACCAATCCTCACCACAGAATCTGGTGACAGAAGAGAAATGCTTTCCCCCTGGTGAAAACCAGATAATGAAATACAGTATTGTAGAATCTTGGCTTTAGAATGTTTACATACTTCCAGTTACGGGGACCTCAGTACTAATGAGTAACTTGCTCCATTGCCAGCTCTTCTGTAACTGTTAGAAAACCAAAATCTGATCCTTCTTTTCCTGTCTTTTATGCAACTGTTCCCCATCCCAAAGACTTGTCCCAAAGACAAGTCCAGTCTTTGTCTGTGAGTCCTTCGAATCATCTCAAGACTTAGCTACCTCCCTTCACTCTCCATATTAATGCACAGCAAGAGAATCAAGAACAACTTAGGGAAAGTGAGATTCACTTTGGGGCTCAGTGCAGACCTAAGGAGCTGCATGCATTCTCACGTATTGGGTCACACCAGCCTCAGGGTCTAGTGAAATGCCTTTGTAGTTACTAAAGGGAATCTGTAATACCAAAGAGCAGATATTACATGTGATACTTGAGGCAAGAAGCAGAGAAATTTTTCATTTACAAGGCAAACTGTTAAAACAACAAAGAGCAGGCCAACAGGACGTTCCCCCTCAAAAAAAAAAAAAAAATCATTACTGAAATTCTAATAGTCAAGTCTAGACAAAGGACAGTGAACAGTTTCATTATACCTTTCAAGTGGAATGCTGCTTCTGAAGTCTTTTCAACATTCCCGCTCACCCCCAAGTATGTACGTGCCTTTAGTTTTTCATTTTTCACTGCTTCATTTTCCGTCCTTGGGACTCATTCTTTCTTATGACAAGAAATCTCCCGGGGAGGTGGAATGAGCTCTAAACTATGCTCAGCTTCGATGTAAGGATGGTCCAATGGGCAACGAGATAATATAAGCAGGCAAAATGTCAAAGAAACGATTAAAAAAACAGTGAATACTGTTTCTACATTAAGAAATTGCACCGAGTGTGGAAATGTGGAAAAATGATGCCTTTTTAAGGTAATGGGAAATCAATTTCTCCTTTTCAGAAATTGTTCTGCTTTAAGATGTTTTCTTTCTTTCTTTTTTTTTTTTAAAGAAAGTTAAAATTTCAGAGACTAACTTGGAAGTATGTATGTGATATTAAAAAGAACACTGGGATGTACAGAAAAGATCCAGCTAAGATCAATGTTTCTCACAATGAGGAAGCTCAGTCACAGAGTTACCAAGATCAGAAAAAAAAAAAAAAAATCACTTGCTTTCCTTGGGCTACTGACCCTGTTCTAAGAGTGTATCAAGACCTCATCTCGGATGGTAATCAACTTTTACTGAGTGTTGAGTTTACGATGGCCAGATCTAGCTGCAAAGATTAACTTTACAAAAACCTCAGGAGAAGAATCATCATCCCCATTTTACAGATAAGGAAGCTGAGGCAGAGTTGTTAAGAAAGGTTACACAGTGGTTAATTAAGATGGTCTCATGATTTGAACCTAGAATGATGATTTCAGAGGTTTGCCTTTTTCCATCCCAACAGGGAAAAATAACCCTTGGACTACAAAATTGCAGGCAGAAACTGCCTGAACAACTTTATCTAAAAGGACTGAAGTAGAAGAAAAATAGAGGTTACTTTAACTGAGAAACAGGATTTTTATTTTTTGTACTAGGGATTGAACCTAGGGTTGCTTAACCACTGAGACACATCCCAGCCCTTTTTATTTTTTTTAATTTGAGACAGGGTCTTAGTAAGTTGCTAAGGCTGACCTCCAACTTGCAATCCTCTTGCCTGGGCCTCCTGAGTTGCTGGAATTATAGGCATGCACCACCACCATGCCCGGCAAGAAGAAACAAGAACTTCTTAACCTAGGATGCCCTTTCACCTACTGCAGCTCTGCTTGGTACCATTTATTTTCTCACTTACCTGCGGAGAGTTGGGGAGGCCACATCTGGGTACTTAGTCCCGGGCTGGAGAGTGGCCTGAGCCGAGCTGGGCACAGGTTGGGCAACCGGGTTCACTTTCACCGAGTTACAGGAAGCCACGCTCTCATTGTCCGAGGAGATGCCTTTCTCCTTATCTGTCTGGTTGACCAGACCTGGCAGCGAGCTGCCCAGGGCCGTTTTGGAAGGCTCCCTGAGCTTCGGCACCGGCAGGCCTGCGGACTTGCTGCTCATGTTGGAATCTATGCTGCTGGTACTAGACCTGTTCCCAGCCCCATTCCGGCTGTTGGACTTACTGGGCCTCGGCAAACTCCGGTATTGCAAGTTTGTCCGGGAGCTGAGAGACAGATACCCATCGTCCTGATTCTGAGCCCCATCCATGCTCGTCTTGCGTCCAGTTGACCGACCGACAAGCGCAGATGACTTTGGGATTTTGCCTAGTGTGGCTGACCTGCTGGTGACTGTGGCCCCGCTGGCTGTGATCATGGTGAGCCCAGCAGCAGAGCCACTCTGCTTCTTGAACCCAAAGCTATTGGTGTTGGCCGTAGGCGTCCTGGAGCTGCTGGGGAGGGGCTTTTTGGATTCGTCACCGCTGCTGCGGCCTGCGTCAGATGGGGAGCGCTTCACCTGGGAGGCTTTGGGTGAAAGCCTCCCCTTCTCAGACACCTTGGCATCGTCTGTTTTTCCTGAGAGAGAAATCAGCAAGGTTAGCCTGCAAACCAGGAGTCCGACTTCCAGCTTCCCTTACTCTGAAGAAGGGGCTCACTTTCCCCTCAGGGAAGCAGTACCCTGAGGCTAAGGGAGAGAGTTTTCCATGAAGATCATCTAGTGTATTACTGTCAGGGAGTCTTTTAGGAAGTGCTGAGGATTTTACTTATTTGCGAAGCAGTCTAAATTTACCCAGGACATTATGAACAATGATAATGCATCTATAAAAAACATGGAAAAATAAAACTAAATAAAATTACTAGATCGCAATCACTGTTTTGCCCAGGAGCCTTTTTTCTGACCTTTCACCCTCTGTCTGTTACAAGGCTGTGCCTAACACTTCCAGGTGGACTCATACCCTCGTTTGTCACCTATTTCCTAACTCACGGGTGACACTCAGCATACCGATATGCAGTTGAACAGCCTGAACCAGGTGCGCCGAGGTTGCCTGGTATCTAGTTAAACCAATTTGGTGTACAGTTAAACCAACCAACACCCCCCCACCCCCCGCAGTTGAGCTGCTTTCAGGGCTCAGCTGCTTACCCAGCTCCCCTTAGTAAAAGGGCAGGATGTGAGCCTTTCTGAGAGGGGGTGGTTAAACCCAACGAAGGAATTTATAATAAGTCCTCACTAGAGTTACGACGGTTTTGGGTTTTAAACTGGCAGCTGCAGACCCAGGACGGTGCTGGCCTCTTACTCACCAGTTCCTGGGGTCTTCAGCGCACCCGCAGGGGCCGACGGCTTGGTCCTTGGCATGGTGATGCCCACTTGAGCTGTCATGCCTCGCCGCCATGAGCCTGTCTGGGAGATGACGGGGTTCCTCTTGCCCGACGTACTTTTGTCAGACTCATCCGACACGTCAGAAGGATTCCGCCTCCACTTGGAACCGGGCTCCATCTTTATGCCGCTGTCTGACCCTCCGTCTGATTTCTTGATGTCATCACCAGACCACAGGGAATTCCTCTCCACCTGTGAGTGTTTTTCAGCATCAGTCTGTGAACAGAGACTTCCTGCATTAGTCCTCCTCCAAGTCCCGGGCCAGGATGGCCCTCGCTCCACACCCAAAAGGTCTGATACCCTGGACTTGGGCAGAGAATAAATATGAGGTCATTACTTTAGAAAAGTTCAGATTTTTAGAGCTGAGAATGTAGCTCAGAGGTAGAGCACTCACCCTGCATGTGAAAGGCCCTGGATTCAACCCCCAGTACTGTAAAAAATAAATAAATAAAACTACTTTAAGAGTCTGGACTTCTGTATGCCGATTATCTTGTTAGAAAACCCTTTGGTCCAAGGAAAGTAAAGAATATAAAGAAATCTCTTAGAAGAGAGAGGAAGAAAGTAAAAGGGACCGGGGGGACAAAGGAGGAGAAGCCTGGGGAAGGGGGGTGGCAGAGCAGAGGGAGGTGTGACAGGAGTTCAGCCACCGGCTTCGCTCTGGCACTTGGCGCAGGCCTCCAACCCCCGCAGCCGGCTCTCTAGCCAGCCTCCAGCCTCCCTGCCGGCTCCCTTTTTTCTGCTGCTTCCTATGCCTCCACTGGCAGGGAGACCTGCGGATCCAGCTCATCCCACAGCCCAACACACGCAGGGGTGAGTTAGCAAGTGAAGGCTGCTGCTGGTTCCACCAGGATCAGGGGAGCTGGAGCTGGGAGGAGACAAATCCTTAATGGCAACAGTGCTGCTCCCATTCTGGCTGCATTTATAGGCCACCGAGTGGCTCCCCTTGCAGGGTTTTGTTCTGACAAGGGATATAATTAGCCAGCTTTCTTTGGAAGAACCCTGACCTGCTGACCATGGAACCCAGGAGGGGACAGAAGTGTGATGTTAATGATCTGCTGTCCTGAACGACATAATGCAAACCAGAAGGCTTTGGAGGCCGCCTGGGGGTGACGCCAGGAGGGAGAAGCAGCAGTGTGAATGGAAGGCAGGTCAGCAATGCATCCAGGCACCTGAGGACCCAGAGTGGCTAGCATCAGCAAGACAGGCAATGGAGATGGACACTTGCAGGAACCTGGCCTGACCCGTGTCCTGAAACAGTGGTTAAACCCCTCCTCTGCAGAATCCCGTGGCTGAATGGGACACTGAAGACAGACAGGCAACCTAAGTTTATCCACCTCTCTCCCCAGCCACTTCTCCCCTTGTGCATTCCACCTTATGGGTGCCTTCCTGTGCTTGGTCCCTCCTCCATCACAAACTGAACTCCAGCCAGGTAGGAGCACCAGAGATAACAACACTCTCCCTGACTGTGAAGGCCCACCCTAGCTGTGGCCTGGAACACAGAGGGGAGAGCCCACCCTTCAATGGACAAGCAAGGGCCCAGTCGAGGCCTGGAGAGTAAATGAGTGAACATATGCACAAACTTCAACAGAATTACTTCATCTGACTCTGCCATCGGAGAAGGAGACAAGAAGTTGAGTAGTCCAGTGTTCATCTCATACACGAGTAGAAAATTAACCCAATTGCCTCGGCCCAGTGTTCTCTTCCTCTGAACAGTTCTGGCACATTTAGGCTTGCTACTTACCAGGCACCAAGGAGGGTGTGAGAATCGGTGGATAAGACTGATTCCCATCTTACGGAGTTTATAGTCAGTGAGAGGCAGAGAGTGAAAAACAAACACAAATAAATGTGCAATTGTGAATTATGAAGACTCTTAACAGGAAATGAACAAGGAGTCTGGGACAGACATCCTGGACACTGACGTAATTTAGGTTACGATGATGGGAGGGGTGAGTTGTAGTCAGGTGATAACTTTTGGAAAAAGGGCCCTAAAGGATGAGAAGAGAGAAAGAGCTTCAGGAAGCGAATACCAGGCAGCAGGAACTGCATGTGCAAAGGCCCCAAGGCAGGAAAAAGCTTGGTTTTGAAAATATTCATTCAACAAATATGTTTTGGAAACCTCTATGTGTTGGGCAAGCTTATTTGCACTGGGAATACTACTGTGAACTAATTCAAATCCTTAACCTTTATGGAGGTTACATTTAAGCACATTCTTACATATTCTAATATGCTCGAATGATGTACTGAAAATTTAGCATATTCCACATCCTGGGTTACTGTATTATTTATTCCCTTAATTCTTAGACCTATCTCTCCCAGTCAAATTGTAGTGGTTCTAAAAACAGCAGCAGCAACAATAAACTAAGTGAGAGGCCCTAAGCTAAAGTGTGTTATACGCATCACTTAATATAATTCTCATCAAAAACCCACAAGCAATAGTTAATATTTTCAATTTTACATGAAAAAACTGAGGCACGGAGTGGAAAAGGAAATTGCCCAAGATCATGCAGTGAGGAAATATGCAATGAAGTGATTCCAGGGTGTGTAACTGCCATTCCCGCATTTTAACCCCTATACCACACAGCCTTTCTTAATTAAAAGTTTAAGAATATGAGAATTTCTGCATACTCATTAGTACCTAAATCTACACCTATTAGATCTCCTCCATACTACAGGCTGTCTGGCTGGTTCACCCCAACCCCAGTCCTAGAGAAGCTCTAGCTTAGCCTCTGGGCAGGATGCCTCCAACTCTGATCCCACCAACAACAGAGAGTGTACACATGCCCCTGGACCAGGGCCATGGCCAGACTCTCTCCCTCTGGGAAAAACAACCCTTGGACCATCACCTCCCCGCAACTTGGTCCAGGTCAGCAGCCTTCCCAGTGCTACTGTAACTACCCAGGGACATTCTAATAATGTTGAGTTCACATCTCCTCTAGCAGGTCCTTCCTGAGCTATGTGCCAAATCACTGGCAGCACCTCCTGGGAGTTAAGAGCCTCTCTGTGCTCAGAGTTGAACAGGAGGGCCAGTAGACCAGACAAGGGGCTGTACAGAGTTCTTCCCTCTGGTTTACCTTGAAGCCTCTGCAGGTTGTCGCCACGGTGAGAGGACCTTCTTTCAAAGAATTTTCCTTGCCTCTAGGTAGAAATCTCTTTAATCATTTAATAACCAAGTGGACAGGTGACAAACAAGCCAGAAGGGACCTGAGAGGGGAGGCCAGGCTCCTGAGAGCCAGAGGGGAGGCCTGAGGGGTTGGAAGCCTGGTGTGGTGTGGAGAAAGGCATGGGCTTTGGAGTTTGATGGACTTGAGTTCTAGTACTGGGTGCTGCCTCTCACTTGCTGTGTGTGACCCTGGAGGAAGACACTTCCCAATTCTGAGACTGTTAGACTGGGTATAAAACAGAGTTGAGAATTAACAGATCTTTTACAGAGCTGATGGTGAACTCAATGGGCCAGATGTGGGGGGGCGGGGCTCCGCAATGGGGGCTCTTTCCATCACCAATGCTCCTACCTCTGCAAATCCTCAGCACGCTGTCATCCACCTTTAGTATTTACCCCATTCTTGTCTTGTGTGAAGGCGGACGGGGCACTTATTTTACTGCTACTGGGCCACAAGCATTCAGATGTCAGGGACACTCCCGCCTTATACCTGAATCTCCTACACATCTAGAACCCAAACTGGCTTAAATTTGAGCCCCAGTATTAACAGAAATAATTATTGGCCTTAGCATCATCACCTGCTGTTTGTCTTGCCAGGTACTGTGTCCCTCCACATACATCTTATTCCCTGAGGTTGTTTTATAGACCATGAAAATACAGGTTTGAAGAAGAAAAGTAGTTTGCCCACAGTTATTAGCAATAGTTCCCAGCAGGTGGGCAGAAGCATCAGCCCCGCTTCATCTCCAGCTAAATCTACCATCCCCTATCCAGGGGATAGGCAAAGACCTCGAGGGTCATTCAAGGGCACCCAATTCAAAAATTTTATTTCCCCCAGAGTAGTAAAAAATAAACTGATATTGAAATATCTCCCCCACCCCGCCTGAACATTTTATTACAAATTTCACAGACATTGAAAGTGAGAGGGAATAGTGACGTGTGCTTTTTGTACCTTGGCACTAGGAGTGATGCCTTCCACAAAACTGAGCCAAGACCCTGAAAGGTCAAGGATACAGATATGTAGATAAATACACAGGGGAGAGATGTGTGTGTTAAAGCTTTCTGCCATCAAAACATTGTCACCAAAATACAGCCCTGCAAAATACAGGATGAACTGCTCTGAAAGTGCAAACAAAAGACATTAAGAGCATCAACTTCTAGATATTGGTAAAATGAATGAAAAGGATGGGAAAGGGACAGAGAATCCAGAGGAAAGGAGGGTGGAAGGAGTGAGGGGGGGAGAGAGGAAGTGACTTCTGAGCAATTCCCAAGTCTCAGGCACTGACAGGAACATGTTCAGATAAAGTCTGTCTGTATGGCTCTCACACTCACCCCGAGACAGGTCTAATTACTGTTATTTTATGAACGAGGAGGCAGAGGCTGAGGAGGTTGATTAGCTTATCCAAGGATGGCAGAGTGAAGACCTCAACCCAAGATCATCTGACATCAAGGTCCACCCTCCTCCCAGATACCATGGCTTGGCCGCCCCTGGACTCACCAGCTCTCCTGAGGACACCTGTCCAGACTTTCAGGCCTCAAGCAGGGGATTCTTTGCACAGACCACCAATGAGAGGTCCGGGGTGAGACAGATGGCCACGAGTACCCTGTGGGGGCACCCTCAGTGCTCCTCAATGTCCCTGAGGGAACAGAGTCCCTCAAAGACAAAGAGAACCTCCATTCCCAGGGATCACTCTCATTCTCCTCCCCCTCTGCCCATCACTACCTGAGGCTGCTCCTCATGTCTTTCAGACAACAGCATCCCTGTTCCTCAGACGTGAAAGCCAGGCAGGCAGTCTGTCCTCTACTTGTTTTCCCAGTGGACACAGTGGAGCCACCCCAGGACTTGCTTGGGGCTTGGGTGCTGCCCACGCACCTGGGGTACACCAGCATGTAACTGGAACCCCAATGAGCCACGCACGGCCCAGGAGCGGCTGTGGGAAGGGTACACACACATCTTCCTGCAGCTTGATGCTGCTCAGAGAGGAGTAATGGCCCTTAGCATTCCTCAGAGTGGTGTGAGGGAGGAGGGTGGGAGGCTGCATATTATGCTGATTCAAATATTTTGAGATGCTCCCTGGACAGGAACAAAGGGAATGTCACTAAAAATCCATTTAAAGACACCATGGCAATAGAAATCTCAGGACGACTGGTGCAGTCTGCATTTCTGTCACCCTAAGACCAACTTTGTCCGTTTTTATTCTAATATTTTAAATTCAGATAGATTTATTGGAAAGAACTGCCCAGTGAATAGTAAGCATACAGAAACCTGTCCATTGATTCAGATCAGGAGTTGTTTTAAGAGATGTAAGAGGTTTACTATTCATTGGGTAGTTCTTTCTGATTAATCTGCCTGAATTTAAAACATTAAAATAAAACCAGAAATGTATGAATTGCCAAGATCACTGTAATGTCATGTGTAGCTAATTAAACAAACAAACAAACAAACAAATAAATAAAGGAAAAATAGGTCTTGAAGTGGTAGACATACAGAATGTACCAAAAGTTCCTGAGATTTCTATTGGTCTGATGTTTTTAAATGGATTTTTGGTGAAGCACACAATCTTAAGTAGATCACCTGAATAAGTTTTATAAAATTCACATACAACATACTTATATAACTACCACTCAGATCAGGATACAGAACAACTCCAGCACCCGACAAAACCCCATGCCCCCATTTCATCCTCTGGGTAGTAATTTTAAAAAATACAACCACCATAGCCTACCATTGCTCTCTCCTAGAAGTTGCTAAAGTGACAACACAAGAGTAACAGGCAATTCTAAAAGCAGCACCTAATACATTTCATTATGCAGTTAGCATCTGTCTCTGGAGGCCAGAATCACCCCCTGCACTGATATGTTCTTTCACTACACCTACCCACAAAGAGGAGATACCTTTGAAAGCAAAAAGATGCAGCCTCTATCTGTACTGAGTAAAAAGCAGCCGAGAAAGGAAGATGGGGAAGGAGGGGAGTGGAGGATGAGGGATGGGGTCCCTCAGGGAGCCTGTCCCAATCAGACTTCCCCAGGGTTCACCCAACACAGAAGCTCCCACTACTGAAGATGCTTTTTTCAAAGAGCTTCACCTATGACCCATGGCCGAACAGTCCTCATACTGGTCAGCCCCAACTTGGGGACAAGCCGGGAAGACAGCACTTAATTTTCCCAACTAGTAAATAGGCTCACTGGAACCAGCCACGACAAGGATGCCAAGGATGCCATCGGGCCCATGAAGTGCCATGTGAATTGGCACTCCATTTGAAAAACACCTGGGCGTTTCAAGTAGGGGTTGCCTCAGGGGCAGGAGGGCATGTTAAATTTGTGCAGCTGGTTGGTGGCAGCTGTAGCATTAGTTAAAAGAGTGGGGACAGACACTTGGACATCTGTTAATTGTTGCCACAAGGAACAATACCTTCTTCTTTTTTTTTGGTACTGGGGATTGAACTCAGGGGTGCTCAACCACTGAGCCACATCCTCAGCCCTATTTTATATTTTATTTAGAGGCTGGTCTCACCAAGTTATTTAGTGCTTCACTTTTTCTAAGACTGGCTTTGAACTCACGATCCCCCTGACTTAGCTTCATGAGCTGCTGGGATTACAAGTGTGTGCCATCGCGCCCAGCTAGCTTCTAGTTCTTTAAGAGGAACCTGAGACATACTTTCATGTTTAACAACTGCAGTTTAAAATAACTTGATGTGGAGTCTTGTCTGAAAGAATAACAATACTGTAGGCCAAATGAAGGACATGAGCAGGGGACATGAACCACAGATGACGTGTTCCCAACCTCAGCCCAGAACATACTGAGGCCCAGGGTCCTCAGTATGTGTTTCTGCCCACATCACTCCTGAGAGATGGGACACCTGTGGACAGCAGTTGCTCCTTTGGGCAAAGAGGGGACAGGCTAAGATCTGCCAACAGAGCCCAACATCATTTTGTTTGTTTTTATAAATAGAATGTCAAGGGAGTAAATGTGATCTCCCAAGGTCACAGGGAGTGGTGAGGCCTCCGACCCAGTTTCCACGGCCCCATTGCCTCGTCCTTTCCTTACAGGTGGAGGCCAGAGTTGGGGAAATGAGCGCACAGGGAGCCAGAGGCTGAGCCGCATCTCACCAACCTGGGGATTCTGCTTTCCCCAAATGGGCTTCTCAGCCCACACACCCAAGCCTCCTGGTTGCAGGGGCCAGTGGAGGAGCCCGGGAGGGCACCACACTCCTTACCTGCACATCCAGGTTTTTCCGAGAGGAGGCTGGTGTGTTGGCATAGGAGCTGATGGAGGAGCTGGTGTTGATATCATCGGTGCTGAGGTTGTCTATGGTGTCGCTGATGCCACTGCTGACGGAGCTGCTGTCATCCCAGCTGCCAAGATAAAGACAACCTGAGCACCAAAGCCTCACACTGCTCCCGCCCAGGCTGGAGCAGACCAATGTTCACCATCCGGGAAGAGGCCCAGACTATGTCACAATGTCTCAGACTAAGCTCTTTTGCCTCAGATGTGACTCATCTCCAAAGGTACCTTCCATCCTTTGCTTTTGAATTGACACCTGGGTGAGCTGGCTGATACATACCTGCCCCAAAGTGTGGGTGCTTCCATGAGGAGAGGAGACCAAGGATGCTGCCCATGTTCCGCCCTGCCCTCCCCTCCCCTTCACCTCAGGAACTTCATACGAGTCAACTGCTCTCCCCCAGGCCTAGTGGCAGAGTAGAAGCAGCGCATTTAGGGACTAAAGCTGCAAATGTGCAGGCAAAGACCCATCATGCGCCCCTCTCCCCAGAGGTTAGAGCGGGCAGAGACGCTGCCATGTGAATTTTCTGTACTCCACTCCTGGAACAAAATGCCAAGGAAGGAAAGTGGCAATTCTCAACCGAAACCTGTCCATTCTCTTATAAGTTGTGATTTTAACAGTGTCCCAGAATATGTCTAAAGTAGAGTTTTTCATTTCCTGACCCTCAAATCATCCCCCAGCTGCTCAAGTCTAATCTAGGAATGATTCTTGACTCTTTTTTTCCCCTTCTTATTGTCTCCCCATCGCCCAATACCATCAGCACATTTAACCTAGCATCAGATCCTGTCACCTCTCTTTGTAAAATACATCCAAATGCATGCAGCTCTCTGTACCGTCGCCTTGCAGTCTAGAGTGCTGTCAGCTCTGCTTAGGTTACTGAAAACAGGCCGTTGGGCCTGTGTTCTACTTCTGCTTCCTCACAATCCATTCTCTGTCTGGCAACCAGAGTGGCCTTCTGGAGCGTCAATCAGATCCCAGAACTGCCTCTCAGGTACCTAATGTCCAAACTCCTACAATGGCCTCAAGGCCCCCTGCCTTGGCCTTCTCTCGTCTTTTTGTCTCTCCGCCCCCTCTCCAGTGTGCACTCAAGGGCTCTGATCATAGGAGTGTTTGTCCCTTCTAAGTCAAGGCTGTTCTTTTCTTCAGGGCTTTGCATTGGTTGTCCCATTTCCTGGACACTGTTCCCTTTCTACCTTTCTTTTAGATCCCAGCTGAAGTGCTACTTCCTCAGAGACACATGCTGTTACTCATCAAGCCCACCATCCCACTCAGTTGTATTTTCTTATTTGTGAAGTGGCAGGTATACAGCAGGTGCCCAATAAATAGTTGCTGACTGAAACTCATAGGAGTGAGCTTCTGACATCAATATGACACTGCTCTAGTTGATCCAGTGGCAAGAGATAGGTATTATTATTTTTCTATTTTACTGGTGGAGAAACTGACTTAGAAAAGCAAGACACCCTGCACAAGGTCAGACAGCTAGCCAGCAGGAGCCCTGGGGATCCAGCCATTCAGACTCCTGAGCCAGTCTCCTTACTGTGACGCCAGACACTTTCCACTATGTCAATCCTTGGTACATACCATCATGACTTGGCGCCCTTCCCCAGGAGGAAGCTGATACTTGGGAGGCCAGGAACACTGGTCCAAGGCCACACGCCAGGAATGGCAGGTCTGATGGCAAAACAATGACTTAGCCACGTTATTCTACCTCTCGGCCTTCCACAGCGAGTCTTGCTGAAGGTCAGGCAAAGGGGCTGCATGAAGCCAGGGAAATGCTGGGCAGCTGAGGTTTTTGAAAGCCAGGGCACTGTCTACAAACACAGGCACGAAACTTAGTCCATCCTACCAGCTTCTAAGATGCCTGCTTCCACATCCTGAGCTCTGCCCGGCTTGGTGAAAACTGCTTTCACCACCTTTCTCTTGGACATTCTCATTTAGCTTCTAAGAGCCAATCTGGAGGATTCCACAGAAAGATGCAGAAGAAAGGCATGAAGGTGATTCCCAAGTGGCAGGATGAGGCGGGGAGGGGGAGGGCTCGAAGGGAGCGGAGTTACATGTGAAGGCGAATCTGCAAGGGCCCCAGGGTCCCACAAACTTCCATCAGGTAATTCTGCTTCTTTTGCCCGGCTTTCCATGCTGGTTCAGATTCTCCCCCTGGGGCCTTCTGAGTTCCTAAAGGGTCCCTCCCGTTAGCATTAGCTTCCCTGAGCTCTGAGGGCTTCCCTGTTTGTTATTTATTTATTTAGTTAGTTAGTTAGTTAGTTAGTTTTCAGCGGACACAACATCGTTGTTTGTATGTGGTGCTGAGCCACATCCCCAGCCCAGGGCTTCCCTGTTAAAGGAAGATTTGTTCTACCTTCCCAATATGCACAGGGCTCAGGAGCCCCGGGATAACTAGGAAGCCCTTACTCTGCGTCAGGCATCCTGCCAGGAGGTTCACACACTTTCTTATGTTTCTCCAGTTCTTCCATCACGCCTGCAAGGTAGGTGTTATGCTGCCCATTTCACAAATGAAGAAATCAAGGCTGAAGGACCAAGGGTGCTGATCACTGGCATGCAGTCCAGGTTGGAACGCCTGAAAGGGCAAAACTGCCCGGTTTCAGAACACGTGTTCCTTCTAGTCTGTATCCTTCGGCCTTTCACTATGACAGCAGTCACCGGCGGAGCACAGGCCAACTACGCACCACCCCTCATAGTCACGCTGGCAGGTGCCTACCACCCTTGTAAAGGATGAGGAAACCTAGGCTGTGAGAAGAGTCAGGAAGGCGCTGCAGCAATGTCAAGCTCACTTGGGGGAAGCGTCCTCTCCGCCTCCAGAGGCGTTCGAGTGCTGACTGAACATCTCCCGAGCTCATGTGTGGCCCAGGCTCAGGGAGAGTTTCTGTTGCCAACTCGCCCCCGGCTGTGGGTTAGGAGCCCAGCTGCCTTCCCACATAATTCTTTGACAGGTCACAACTTCTGTGCCTCAGTTTCACCTAGCCTGGTGACCACATGAGGCTCTGCTGAGAAAAGCGTCACATATGGAAATGGACTCGAATTTCCTCTCACGATTAAAAGAAAATCCCATGAGTCTTTTATTACTTCTGCTCTTTTGGGTTAGGAATTTAGTGTATCTAAAACGTCTTATAGTCTGATAAAGAAGAAAGGGGGACTGATAGGAGAGGAGCGTGGCTGGTGGGGAGGAGGGAGGGAAGTCAGTAACAGATGCCCATGAATCCCAGTCCCAGATTTTGTGCTTTGAAATTGTACCCGTTCCTCCCCCCACTGTGGCCTTTCAACACTGATATCCTATTCCAGAGGGGCATGTGGCACTTGGCGCACACACATCCTTCCCACATCAGTGCCTGGAACGTTGGAAGGTGAATCCTGAGTTACAGGGCATCCCTGTGACCGGGCTGGCCCCGCAGAGGGAAAGGCAGTGATGGACTCCACGGGACAGAGGGAGGGGGAAACTCAAGATAAGGACGAGGGGCCTGGAGAAGCCCATGACCAGCAACGGTGGCCTGACATTCCCCAGAGCTGTCAGTGTGTTAGAACCCAAGCCTTGTCCCCGCACTTGGAAAACCAGCAATGGCTCCTTTACCTCTGGAGCTTCCCTCCAAATCCAAAGTACACATGGTCAGGAGCCACCCAGATTAGGTCAATGAGTCCTGAAAGTTCTAAGGAAAATTAGTCTTAGGAGTTGCCAGAGCAGGGATGGAGGGCAGTGTGCTGCTGCCTCTTCCATACTCTCTTTGACATTCAGAGGGTACGTGACATCTTGGCAGCTATGAAGTCCAGTAATGAGCTCTGTAGCTCTGCTTAAGGTAGTGCTTCCCAAATTTACAGGACCACAGGAGAGATGCTAAGGAGAATGAAAAATGCAAAAATGTACATGAAACCCTGAGCTGCCAGTGGCTGCTTCATTTTTACCTGCTTAAGAAGAAGCTGGCACAAAGGGGAGGGATGCAGAGCTGAGAGGGATAAAAGTATCCCTTTGACATGGCTTCAACTCCAGCCACACCTGAAGCATTCCTAGAAGGCCCAAATGTTGGAAGTAATAAATTCTCTTCTTTTACTCAAAACTAGCTGGCTGAGGTTTGTCATTTGGTATACTCAGGCTTCCTAATGGGTAATTGATATTTGTTTGTGAAATAACTCGAGATATATAGCTGAGAGGAAAAATGTGGAAACCATGCAGAAATCATTCAAGTAGGAAGGACATCACTGAACCAATCAGGCAGTAAAGGGCATCAGATATAACCAGGGGTGACGTACAAGAGTCCATAGGTCCAAATTGGTTGATAGGTAATAGATGTTGAAAGAGGTAAGAAACCCAGAGGCTGTGTGTTTACTTTGTGGTGAACTGAAATTCCAGGGAAGAGGCCCGGGGGAACCCCAATGACCCAGCAGAAAGAATCAGGGGATTCTACCAGGACTCTAGAACAGTCATTCTGGAATCTGAATGTTTCCTTAGTGGAAACATATAATCTGAAACCTTGGGAAGAGTTTTGCAATGGCGAAATAAATTAAAATATGAATATTTAAGTTTTAGATAACAACTGTGATCACTGGGTTGATCTCTGTGCATTTCTATCTCTTAAAAGAACATGGTGGGGAGCTGGGGCTGTGGCTCAGTGGTGGAGCACTTGCACATACGAGGCACTGGGTTTGATCTTCAGCACCAAATGAAAATAAATAAATAAATAAAGGTATTGTATCCATGTGCAACTAAAAAAAACGGGGAAAAGAATACATGGCATATTAGAGGATATTATCAAATAATTACGATGTCATTTTTGTAAGTATCGGTTTTTGACTTGAGATTTTTAAGATGAAAGATTAAAAAACTATTAAGATTACAAAAAGAATCAATATATTTAAGATAATAATTTGACATTTGTGAGTCAACTTATTCGATTTGCAAGAATTCATGCTTAAAAAGACTGCTTGCTCAGTCACTGTCTGCCCTGCCAGACATCTGAAGACCTTCTGAGAAGCAGGTATGATAAATTTATGAATGCAGTCTAAAACATTTAGGACAATCTAATTATCCAATTTGCAAATAGTCCTAATTGTTTAGGGCAATTCAATCTGTTGAGCTGGAATTACTAAAGTGCTAATCAATAACAAGTAGAAACAAACTTAATTGATACAAAAATCCTTGATTTACAGAAGAGATTTGTAAGAAAATTCAGGTTTAAAAATGAAGACTTCAGTAAGTTGAATATTAAACCTAAACCTTGGAGAATTAACTCTAAGAAGTTATTGAGAGTACAAAGGTGCTCTTCTATATTAATGAATTTTATAAAAGCAGATTTCATTTTTGAATGAATGATTTTTATATGAATGACCAGAAAAATAAATGAAGCCCGGACAGCACCACCTCTTCCCGTGCCAGTTTTTCCTATGATGGTTCACCTTCACTCTACATTGTAAGGCTTTCACAGATGTGCCAAATTGCTTGGAAAATGTTAGTGGAGACAGCATTGGGAAATAAACAGAACCACCCCAGGACCACTGCCTGGAAACTAAAATGTGACACATGGCTTGGCCGGTTTCTCCAGCCACCACTCCCCCGTTTTTAAAGCAATTTCAAGTCAGCATATCTGATAAATTACTTGGCTGAGACACCTAAAGAAATGAGAAGATGCTTCCATTGATTTATCAGAATAATCAACATAAAATCATTTCCTAGCCATGTAGACCCATGTGCCTCTTTATCAATGAAAAAAATCCTACACTGTTCAAGTAAGGTAAGGGCCTAACTGGAGTTATAAGTGATCAGCCTTAAAAATGATCTTCACCTATTCTTAGCCAATGGATGAGTGGAAATAATACCATCACTTATTTTTCTTCAAGGCTCGTAAACTCTACATATTTACAGACAATGCCAGGGCCCCTGAATTCACTTACTCATCTTATCCAGCCGGCCAGCGCCCTCTAGGTGCCAAGCACTGTGGGAGGCAATGGAGACCAGGCTATGACTCAGTCGTCCTCAACTGTGGCTGCAAACCCAATAGATTGGGACAGGCAGGAACACAGCTCAGATGAAAGGCAAAACAGGGAGATGAGCAAAGGTCACCAAATAGCACTGGTTCCAGAAAGCATTTCTACATTCACCAATGAGTCCCAGCACAAGCCAAGAGTCTGGCAGGTTCCAAAGTCCAAGCACACAGATGCTCTTTACTAGACTGCTCTCAGCTCCAAGCAGGGACATGGCAAAGGCAAGCAGCCTGGACAGCCAGCCCTCACCCACCCCAGCCTTCCCCAGAGCATAGTACTGGGAAAGTTCAGACAAGTCTTGTTTCCTCCAGGCCCCAGGCTCTGCATCTGTGTAAGAAAGGAGCTGGATTAAGCCATTCCAAAGGTTCCTGGCTGCCTGAGCTAGAAGGAAGAAAAACAGGCACAGTGAAGGTCCTAAGAAGAATCTCCTCCCACACAGAAAAAAACTGCCAAACAGGTAACTGCATTTCCTAATCTCTAGAGTTCGTCACTGCTGATTTCACTCCTCAGATTACTATTTTTAAAGCCCACGCAGAATCTTTTAAATATATAAAATAGGTGCCAGTATCTTATACATCTGAGTAGTAACTGCTCTTTGGGACAGATATGCTCTCCCCTTTGACACAATTCCCATGTGAGCCTTCTTAGTCACACATGCTACCTGCATGGCCCTGCAAGGTGAATTTGCAGGGCTGGGGATGTGGCTCAAGCGGTAGCGTGCTCGCCTGGCGTGCATGCGGCCCGGGTTCAATCCTCAACACTACATACAAACAAAGATGTTGTGTCCGCCGAAAACTAAAAAATAAATATTAAAAAATTCTCTCTCTCTCTCTAAAAGAAAAAAAAGATGAATTTGCAAACTCTGGAACGGAATCACTATAACCAACTCACAAGAGTGGGTCTGTATCAGAGGATGCTATTCAAACACAAAGAAACAGCGCGTGATCTTGCCAAGTGTTTGTAGTCACCACTGACAGTGTCCTCGGCTACACCTGGCACATTATTCCACTCCCATTTTCTGCTGGAGGAAATGGATGCTCAGGACCCAGAGCTTATCAGAAGGATGGAATTCAGGGCTGGGGATGGGGCTCAGTGGTGGAGCATTTGCCTAGCATGTGCAAGGGCCTGGATTTCAAACTGGGGTGTAATGACTCTACACAGCCTTCCAGCTCATTGGAAAGGCAAAACCCATAGTGGCACAAAAACAGGATCCATACAGATTAGTTCCAAAATCTCCATTGCTAAAAAGCCTAATGGCAAACGGTCTTCCTCTGCAGATGACAAATAAGCATATCAAGAAGACATCCCATTTTGGGCCAAAATGTAGTGTGTTTTAACCCGATTGAGGCCCTCAAAGCCTCAGACTGTTTGTCTACTACCTCTTGGAGACATATAGACATAAAGAGAAAGGAGTCTACAAAAGTTACCAGAAAATCCATTCAAAAATGGAAGAGGCTGTTAAACTAGGAGATCCAGTTTCAAAGTCTTCCAAGAGCTGCTTACATCACTGTGTCAGGAATTCAAATGCCACTCAGGGCTTAAAGTACGATTTCAAAAGCCCTAATACAAGCTATCTGCTATGAAAAACGCAGGTGAAAGAGTCATAAATTATTTCAGCTTTGCACATGTCCTGCTTTGCCTCAGTGTTGTGGGGAACAAGCATTGGTAGAACCCAGGAGGCAGAAGTGACTTCACCAGGACTCCTGAGAACCCATTTCTAACTGGGACACGTTTTAAATATTGAGCTGTTCCAGAGGGTAGCTAAAAGTAGGAGGAATCTGTAATGGTCCTGAATTCATGTGATATTATATTTACAACTTCCTCTCTCATGAAGCAAAATAGAACCACAAGGTTAGAGGGATGATTAAATAGATTTTTCCACTAGGATTTACACACCCTGGATCTTGGCAAAAGACTGGGAGTAGAGGAGTTATTGAAGGATCCAGAGGGAGGGAGGGTCATTATGCTTTTCAAATGGACTCCCTGAGAGATCATGTTGTTTATTCAAGGGAAAGACATGCTAAATGAGGCTGTAAAAAGAAATCAGATTGCAGATAGATATTAGTTCTTTTCTGCTAACAAAACTTCAGCCTGTTAGCAGAGTATAACCATGGTTCTGAAAAGTAGTCTTCATAAAGTAAAGATCCTCTCCGAACTCCAGAGACTCTGTCTGAGGGCTTTCTGGAGGCCCTCAGTGCTCTCAGAAACAGTCTGGGCCACCTACCAGCCCCAGCCCCTGCCTCTTGTCTGTTTCCCTTGGGTGAATAAAGTCCTACTACCCACTGCCAGGCCTTACCTGCTCAGTTTTCCAGGTCTGCTCCAGAATCACAGCAGAGCTGTGTATGGGCCCTGTGCCCACCACCGAACAGATGCATTCAGTTGCAAAAATCCCAGACTGGTAGAACTTGTTTTCTGGCTATTGTTCAAGGCAATTGTTCCCCTGAAACCCCAGGGCCTGATCGGAATGAGATCCTTTGGTGTGGATGAGTGAGCAAGCCCCACCATAGGCTTAGGATAGGGAAGTGAAAGGGTTTGGCTACCAACATTTCCCACCAAACAGGTATGTTAACTATTTCCCCCCCAGGACATGTGCTGGGGCATCCTCTCCTCTAATCACTGCCAGGGCCTATTAAGGAAATCACCTTCAAAGGCCGCCAGAAGGCCCCTACAGAGTCCTACCTCACATACACTAACTTTATTAATGATAATAACAGTCGACTTGAAGTTTAAAGTTGTGCCAGACCTTAATTCACTACAAGCTAATAGTGATAATTTCACTACATGCATTATTTCATCTCATCCTTATAACTCTATGATAAACACAATAACTAACCTTATTAATGCCTCCCTTTGTGTCTGGACCAGTTGTTACTTAATATATTTTCTCCGGGCTAACATGAGATAGATACGAACACCATACCCATTTCAGAGATGAGGAAATTGAGGCTTGGCGAAAATAGGCCCAAGGGAGGGTTGTACAAGTAGAATATGTTAAAGCAGATCCAAAAGTTGTTGGACCATTTTGTTTATTCATTTTTACATACTTGGATACCCCTCCATCATATGTATTAGATGTCTCAAAGAATTATGAAATACATGACAGAGTTAATAGTTATTTGAATTCAAAGCCACAAATGGGCTGAGCCATAGCTTAGTGGTAGAGTATAGTACCTGCTTAGCATGTTAGAAGCCCTTGATTCAATCCCCAACAATCCCCACCACCCCAAAAACCCAAAGAAAAAAAACAAAGAAACACAAGCCAACTCTTCTCTCTAGATCCCTACATGGTTTGCAGTACTACAGCAAAATGACCAAGAACCTGAATTTGAATTAATGCAAAGACAGACTTTAGGCACTAATACCGGCAAACTTAGTTTCACCTAGTAGTGGACAACCGAGCTTAGGAGGCTCCAGATGGAGGCAACCCAGTTCTGCAGAAAAAAGTAAAATGGATCTGTGTGTGAATCCTGGCCATGCCATTTACCTAGTCAGAGCACCTTTACTTCCAGGAACCCAGCTTTCCTCCTGTGTGCTACAGTGCTAATAACACCCAGTTCTCAGAAGGCTTTTGCAGGAGCAGAGCAGCTCAGTGTGTGTAGCTCTCCAGGCATATCAGAGATAAGAGCTCATGTCAGTTGCAGGCCAGGAGGCAGGGAGCCTGCAAGGACTCCAGGCGGGGGATGCAGGCCGGCATTATGAAATACATGACAGAGTCTAATGCAAGAACTTGCTGCTTGTTGCCATAAATGGACAGTGTCCCAGGAGAGAAGCAGCTTCTACAGACGGTGCCAGGTGCAAGGCCAGTCATTTGGGGTGGAGAGAGGGAAACATGAACCCCATAAAGAGTGCTCCAAGGGGATTTAGCAGTGATCAGAAGGTTCCTGGCTTGAGTTTCACCCCACAGCACCTTTGTTCCATTTTTGTAACTCATTCCTTGGGCAAGTAGGTGGTCCCCTGAGTAGGCGTGAAATTCCTCCCTTTGGTTTCAGGGGCTTGTTCTGGTTAGAAACCCCAGAGCTTTGGTCCGGATGCCTGAGCCCCTCATTGTTACAAATGGCACCAGCATGTCTGCTGACCTCAGCTACACAAAGCCCTCTCTTCTCCAAGGCTCCTCAAGAGAGGGTTGCTCACGCTTGGGCCACTGCCGGCCCCCAGCTTTTGCCAAGGATCTCAACGAGCCCATCCTGGTTTTCTGTTTACAAGAAGATGTTTCTCCTAAACATAGACAGAATTCAGCATATTACAGCTAATCACAGTGAACACAAGCACAGTGAAGAGTTTTAATAATGGGTTCCAGGCTCCGTGCTAAGTAATTTACAAACATCAATCCACAAATGCCTGTCCAGTACCTTATTAGGGACAAACTATTAAGGTCTTCTTTTCATAGATGTGGAAATTGGGGCTTATAGAAGCTGAGTGACCTGCCCAAGGTGTCTGAGCTAATACATGGAGCTTGATTTGAACCCAGATCTGCCTGATTCTGAAACTGAAACTCCTCTTAACCACATTGACTCAACATAAGGAGAGGTAAGGATGCTTTTATACAGATCAGGGTCATATAGGAACTCAGGACTCCCACCTGCTATACAAGCTCCAGATACTTTAATGCAATCAAGTTGTTCTAAGACAACTCTAAGTAGTTAAAGACAAAAGGGTGGGGTGCTAGGTGTGGTGGCTCATACTTGTAATCCCAGAGACCTGAGAGGCTGAGGCAAGAGGATGGCAAGTTTGAGGCCAGCCTGAGTAACTGACAAGAGCCTATCACAAAACTTAAGAAAAACATAAAAATAAGGGGGGGTGGTTGTGGGGGACAAACCCAGGTCAGGATGTTGTTTGCTTGCCTTAAGTCTAGGTAGGTGGGATGGGATACAGATGTAGGGGTCCAGCTCCTCCTATCCCCGCCCCAAACAACACACACACTTAACTCCCAATACATCTTAGGGATCCAGGTCAAAATAAGGTTGCCCCAGGGCAGCCAGAGAGGTGGCTGTCTTTTTAATGCAGTTTTTCAGGGGCTTCCTTTTAATCTGCCCTCTCTAGGGCAAAGGGGAAGAGAAGGGAATTGAGGTCAAGAGGCAGGAGGATCACCAAATTGGGGACCAGCCTCAGAAACTTAGCAAAACCCTCAGCAATTTAGTGAGACCCTGTCTCAAAGATTAAAAAGGACTGGAGATATAGCTTTGTGGTAAAGTACTCCTGGGTTCAATTCCCAGCAACCAAATAAATAAATAGTTCTACAAAGAATCAGCTTTACAAACCAAGAGAAGCCCAGCTCCAGCTAATCAGGCACCCCAGGCACACACGGGAACCAGCTAGTGCCAGCAACTTGGGTCAGCATTAACATGCTGGGTGTACATCTTCTCCCTTCGGGACTCAGTAAACTCAGCTCCTGGAAAGACAGCCCCGGAGTAGCAGGGCATAGCCCCAGCAGCCCAAGGCCAGATTTGACTTCCGATTAGGATCCCAGCCTTTGGAACACAAGATACAAGCACAGCATCAGCCAGATCCACGGAGCAGCCCAGGAGCTTCAAGGAGATGAGAGAACGCCCAGCCAGGTCCTACTGCCAGGGCAAGGCTGCTACTCACCCCACAGCCCTCCCCCTCCTAGAAACAAGCAAGGTCTGAGAAGCTCAGTCAGGTTGCACTAGTAAGCATCAGATGCACTTTGGTGAGTCCTCTACAACCCAAAGTGCCCTTTATCCAGCTGCACTACTTGTCACCTTACAGGTGATTGAACCCATCTGTTAAGGTCAGCACAGATGGCAGGGGGATGGAGTGGACCTGGGCTCCAATCCCAGCTTTCCTTCTTATTAGCTGTGTGACCCTGAGCAAGTTACTTAACTTCTCTTAGTTCCCACCGTGTCACTTCAAAATGAAGAGCAATCTTTTCCAGTTTGACAATGAAAACTGAAAGAGCCAATGTCTGCTAGATGTTTGGCACTTAGTAGGTGGTCATAAACATTGTTATCTTCTCCCCTGTCTGACTTAAAAACATAAACTTACCTCTTTGGGCAGCTCTACATATCCTAAAGAGGGAAAAAAGGTCCCCGTATTTAAACCTCCCATGCCATCTCTCCTGGAGCCTAGTTTCCAGGGGGAAAAAAAAAAAATCCCACCCGGTAATTGGCAGTATTAGTAAACACAACCGCAAGTTCACCAGGCTCCACAGATTCAAAACAAAACCTCCAACTGCTAGTCATTTTAATCAGGGCCCTCAGAACCACCAGCAGCCCTTGCCTGGGGCCACAGGGTTGCTCTCCAGCTCACCCTTCCCCCAGTGGAGCCATCTCCCAGCCAAACCTGGAATGAAGACTTAGGGCAGTTGGGCGATCGACACCCTGTTTTTCAAGCTCAGAAGCCTCATTTTCATAATATGGTCTGGAAAATATTGACATCACTCAAATGTCTAGGTGGACCAAGCACATTTGGGTAATAATGCTCCCCACTTTCTCTGAAACCATCAAGAACAAAAGGGGTGGGGAGTCCGGAGGGAGAGATGGGTGCTGAATTTCTGTGCACCCCGCCCCCCAACACACACACAGCCCACGGTGATTCTGGCAGCTACACCTCAGCCTGCTCTGCCCAGCTTTTCAGTACCAGCCAGGGAGCAACCAGACAGTACACATGCCGCACTGCCCCGACCCCAGGAAAAAAAAAATCCACATCCTACCTGGTTAGGTCCCTAGGCCAGAGCATTTCACTACATTGTGGTCCCTGGAGAACAGCGGACAAAGAAGCTGAATGAATCTCATGGGCCGGCAATTCCCTTGCCAGCCGGGCCAGCCCAGGCTGAGCCAGGGAATCCCGGAGCCCAGCAACTGGGCTACTGGAGGACTAGCTAGAAGAGGTTGACCATTCCCCAGCCCAGGAAAGAAATCCGATCCCCCAACAAAATTAACCTTTAAAGTGCTGAAGGAGTGAGAGGTCAGGACAGAGAGCTAGAATCAAGTCAGCTGTGAAAAGTTTCAGTGAAGCAAGAGCTAACACCGAACTCCCGAGCTGTTACCGTAAAACACCGAATAAAAGGGCCCTCTGTGTGCACCAGGAGCGTCTATAACAATCCGGCAAGTTGAAGAAGAAAATCACATGTGAGAAAATATTTTACATTCCCAGGGACAGTGCCAAAATGCTAGAGAAAGTCCTTCCAGCCCTAAGTGCTGCTTTTAATGACATGAAACTCACTGACCAAACATTTCTTAGCTCATTCCATTGACATGTGAATGCAAAGCATCTGATTAGAATGGTTAGCCTCCAGCCAGAACTTTTAAACCTAAAAGGGAAATGATACCTGTTGGTGCGGTTAACAACATGCATTATTTCCAGCGATGTCAGTGTTCAGGCAGTGCCAATTAAATAATATGCATTAATTTCTCATGGCTATTTATAAAGGAAAAATAACCTCAGTTTATGCATGGCTACATTAAGCATTATGGTATGGAGGCTGGAAGAGGAGGTGGGTGGGGAAAGAGTCCCAGCTCAAGATGGGAAGGGGTTGCACCCAGCTAATCCCTATTAAAACCTGTAATCAAGGATCTCAGAAGAAAGGAGGTAAACAGATGCAGAGAACAAAGAACAACTGTATTACTACTGAGATTTGAAAAAGCAAAATTATGTTGACTATAGTCACAAGCTTTCATTTCAAAATAAAGGATGAAGATGCTCTCCCCAAAATCCTAGCAGTTGTTTCTGGCTACCTTCAAAGGACTTTGTCTGAGCAAGGCCCCAGGCCTGGGCTCCTCCTCCAGAAGAACAGGGAGTGGGGGACTGTGGCCCTGGGGGTGGCTAGGAAAGGAAGCAATAACTAGCTCCAAGCAGGATCTCTGTGTGGACAGGGTTTGCTCTGCAAACAGAAGCTTTTCAAAGGAGAATGAAGAGCTATTACTCCCCCACCCAAGACAGAGGGAATAAAGTTTGGAAAGGAGGGTCTGGCAGAGTTTCCCAGGTGAATGAAAAGGCAAACGTGTCTAGGAGCAGAGATTGTAATCTTGATGGAGTCCCAACCAGAGTTAATCATTCACATCTCATCCTGGGGCCCTCCTCCACTTGCTGTGAGCATCTACATTGGGGAGGCGGGGGTGGAGAGGCTGGGGGGGGGGGCGGGGGGAGTGGGCAGATGGGGTGCAGTCCAGATTTACCTAGACAAAAAAGTCAGGATGGACACAAGCTCTGGAGCCTTCAAACCACTCCTGACTACCTTCACTGCTACTGGAACTGAATTTACCTTTATAACGTGACTCTGAGCATCTGGCTGACCTCAAGGTTAGTTTGGGAGTCGGATGGTGACCATGGAAATAGAGACATGTTTGCACATATACACATACGCATAAGCACAAATATACAAAAAAGATTTTCCCACTGTTTCCTGCAGCCCGTTCTTTGCTTTCAGCAAATTCAACATGCAACAATCCTGATTAGCCACCTAATTAGCTAGAGGATATCTATCATTTATTCACTGTTCTAAGTGTTGAGGATACAACAGAAAATAAAGACAAAAATCCCTACTCTGATGGAACTTACCTGTTAATGGTTGAACTATAAAGAAAATTAGACAAAATGTGAATTATATAGTTATCTATTAGTGATAGGTGCTATGGAGAAAAAATAATGTAAAGAAGAGGATGTGTTTGTCAACAGAATGTGAGATTTTTACCTGGGGTGGCTAAGAAGGCCTGCTGAGGGCATGGGTTTTATTACAAACCTGAAAGCAATGTGCATATCTGAGAGCAAAAGCCTTCCAAGAGAGGAAATGGCCAGTGCAAAGGCCCTGAGACCACATAAAACCAAAACCATCAGTGCAAGAATGCAAGGCTCCAACAGTCTTAACAGGGAATCAAAAGGAACTCAGAGGAGATCAGGTCTGAGGGCCAAGGTACGAGGAGGCTAGAGCCTGGCAAATCTCTGTAGGCATCTTGGCTTTTAGTCTCAGTGAGAAAGGGTATGCTTAACAAATGGGAGTTTCTCGGTTAAACAAAAGTTCATACAAATCTCCTACAACACTACCTAGATCATTTTGATTATGCACATGACAAATTTACTGCACACACAAAAAAAGTGCTTTAAGAGGGTCTCAGTCTTCTATCTAGGGTTCAAATTAAGAATCACACCTTTAATATGAAAGCCTCTGGAGCCTGATGTTATGATATACATGCCTTTAATCCCAGCAACTTGGGAGGCTGAGGCAGCAAGACCACAAGTTCACAGCCTGGCTAACTTAGTGAGATCCTGTCTCAATAAATATAAAATAAAATAAAAATGGCTAAGGGTGTAGTTCAGAAGTAGAGCACTCCTGGGTTTAAACCCCAGTAACCCTCCACCCCCCAAAAAAGAAAAAAAAAAAAAGTCTCTGAATTCCTTGGAGTTACAGGTTTGAGGTTAGTCAGGGCTTTTCCATGATAGGAAGATAACCACCAGTGTGGCCAAGAGTTCTAGGCAATGGGAAAGAAATGGAAGGTAAGCCATCCAACTCTGACAGCACATGTCTCTGGTTCTTTTCAAAGAGCCCAACCTCCCCTGTCATTTCTGACCTTGGCTTTTAAACAGGCCAAATTCCAATGACCTTCTAGAACAGGCATAACATTTCCCTCCATATGTCATCAATAATGTTAAGGTTCTTAGGCTAGTGCCATTTTTTTTTAAACTAAAAATTAGGTGAAAAACTCCACCCAGATATGAAAAAGTAGAAGAAAACTTTATTCTAGGAATAAAGTCCATAGAGAAAAAAACCCTCAAGCCCCAGAAATGACATTCCCTTATTTTCATTTAGTGCTATATTAAAACAAGGCAAGGGAAGACACTCCCATCCCCTCCAGCATAATCAGTTTCTCCCTTTTTACTAGCTCCCCTGCCACCCACCCTGGTCGAGAAATCTGTCACTCATCTCATCA
This sequence comes from Marmota flaviventris, assembly GCF_047511675.1. NCBI lineage: Eukaryota > Metazoa > Chordata > Mammalia > Rodentia > Sciuridae > Marmota > Marmota flaviventris. The sequence goes on from NC_092506.1 coordinate 43,530,312, forward strand.
AACAAAAGTCTGACCCTGTGCCCATATTCCCCTCCATGGCCATGTCAGTCTCTGCTCCATATTACTGTGAAACATCTCCACGGAACATCTGGTACTTCTCATGACCCATTATCACTTCAACACACAACTTGGACTTTTGTCCCCACTAGTCCACTGAAGCCACTGCCTGTTTCCTTCAAGGACATCCAGGGCATTCTTGCCCCACTAGGTTACACCTTCCACACAGAAGTGACAGCGATCCTCCCCTGGTATACATCAGAACATGTCACGTTCCCACCTAAAGCCCTCTAGTAGTTTCCCAGGGAATGCAGAGTAAAATCCAACTTCATTCCCTTGGCCTGGAAGACCCTGTGTGATCTGTCTCCTGCCTGCCTCCCCTGCCACCTGCATTTCTCCTTCATTATGTTCAAATCCAGGACCTGCCAAGGTGCTGGCCGGAGACCCTGACCCTGTGGTGCCTTCTGCCTGGAATGGTCTTGCTCACATCTCTGGGTTCATGGAACTTATCAGTCAACACATCATCTCACAACAATATGTATTTCCCTCAAAACAGCAAGATCCCTGAGGACAAGAGTGCTCTTTGCTTTTATTCTGAGTCACAGCCTCTCGGTGCCCACAATGATACTAATGTGGTGCTGGACGAGCTGAGGACACGAGAACCAAGTGGCACTGAGCCTTGTATTCAGTCTTCTGTGTTTCCAAGGACTTTAGCTCAAAAGTTCTTCACATTTTATTTGGTCACAGACCCCCTTGAGACTCTGATAAACTTGGGTCTGTACTCTGTAAGAAATAAGGTACGTAATATCTTACATACAATCCCAGGGGATCTGCTGATTCCCTGAAACCTGTCCATAAGCCCTGGGTTAAGGGCATCTGCTTCTGAGTTGCATGGCATCAGGTTGACACAAGGTCTAGTTTTAGACTATAGCTTTTCATTTAATTTGAGAACGAGTCTTAACCAGTCTTACAGTCACTTGGGTCACTTTCTTATGGGCTTGCTAGTAACAGAACAAAGAGAGGAAAAAAAGGGAAGGAGGAGGGAGGGAGGATTGCTGTCCTGGAAGACTGAACAAGAATGAGAAGATAAGTTGTTAAAAGAAGACACATGGCAGTGCCAGACATGGAATTTGGGTGATCTACAGTAGGCAGTAGAAGAAAAATACTCCAGAGCTCTTCAGCAAAACCTTCGAGGTATAGGAGTTAACATTAGGGCGCTTGTGAGTCTCAACAAAAACAGGTAGCCCTGGGCTGGAAAGTAGCACTGAGCGCCAGCCAGGGCCAGACAGGACATCAAGAATGCAAAGGTGAGTAAAAGAGAATGGCTGAGCCCTGATGGCACCATTTACACCAAGGAGACAAGCAGGTCACAGCATTACGGACTTAGTGGTGAAAGCGATAACTGAAATAAACAGGTGGCTGTGAAACAATTGCAGGAAGCATTTAATAACAACTGATCCTAGTGTAGCATCAAGACTCTTGAAGTTGCAGCCATTCTGCTTCTTTACCTCCTGCCTCTGTCTGCATTTCCACCACCTCTTTCTTCCATTTCTGAGATGAGGACATTTGGATAAGAAAGACCTCCCTTCTTTATGCAGGGCCTCTGCTTCCACCTGGACCCATGTGTGCTCACTGTGGACTCTCCCTGCGTTTCCAGTGAGGAGGTGATACAGCCCTCCAATCTTATAAAAACAGAACGAGCTTTATTTCAGCTTCACATGATTTACTGCAGTTGGTTAATTCTTGAGGTTGTCTGGAGCCCACAACTGTGGGTACTCACATGTGAAGGCACACACGCTCCTTAATCTTTCAACAAAAGGCTCCATTCATCAGGAAGAGTACCCAATCTGCTGTCCATGTTTATGCCCTTGCCATTCTGGTCTGAAACAGAGGCTTTTTAACAAAGCCTTGGACGGAGGAGGCTAAAAAAACTTGCCTGCATGGGTGCCAGCACCTTTAGTCGAAAATCACAAATCTAGACTTCCTGTCCTCAGTCCAACATCAGAGATGTCTTTTCTGACAGAGTGCCAATAGACTGCATCAACTCCAGAATAGCACCATTTCCAAAACCAAAGTTATACTCAATGGTAACAATAATTATGATTTAAAGATTTACTGACTATAAATCTCATCTCATTAGCTCTTGGAATAGCTCTACTGTGCATTATAACCCCCCCTGTTTCAGAAAAAGAAACTGGAGCTTAGAGAATTCAGATGATTTGCCCATTGTCACACGGCTGCTAAGTGACAGACTGGGGCCAAATCCTGCTTGGTTCCTGCCACACCGCATTGCTCACTGCAGTGAACACCTTCAGGCCGCTATGCCAACAGATGACACTGAGGCAGTGAGCCAGGGCCATTACCAGGTAATGCCAGAGTCCCCTGGCTGCTTCTAATACTTCTGAACCCAGTCCAAGGTAGACACACCCTTTACCAAACCCCAAGCTGTAAAGTCTCCTACTATATTTCCAGTGACGGTTCCTTTTATAATATTGACAGAATGTTGATTTTTTTTATGTGCCAGGCTTTGTGCTGGCGAAACAGTAGTATGTAAAAAAGAAAAGGTCTCTTTCTATCCTCATGGAGTTCAAGAATCTGATGTGGGGCTGGAGTTGTAACTCAGTGGTAGAGCACTTGCCTAGAACATGTGAGGCACTGGGTTTGATCCTCAGCACCATATAAAAATAAATAATAGAATATAGGTATTGTGCCTATTGACAACTAAAAATAAAATTTTAAAAAGAGTCTGATATATGTGGGAGTGTCAGGAAGGGAAATAATAAGCAAATACAGTTAATTACAAACCATGATATAAGCTATGAGAGTATATTACAAAAGAGAATGATAGGTTTTGTCGATAAATTCACAAAAATCTGTGCTCAGGCTGCCGAGACAGAAATTCCAGGCAATGCAATCTGGCAAAAATTTTGGTAAAAAATTTAAAACTTGTGTCTAGTTGTAGCTTTCTAAATAATAAAACCTACATTATCTCATAAAACCCCATCCCAAACACTCTTGTCTAACAACAACAGCCACAAAAATTCCTGTCTTTGTCTTCAAGGTCATTAGAGTAGCAGGAGACCAGAAAGTTAGCTCAGTAGGTGTTTCAGGGAACAATTTAGAACCAGGCCTTCCTGCATCCTCAGTCATGAAAATAAATCTTGTTATTTCGAGGGAAATATGAGGGAAAAAAAAATCCAAAGAGGCAAATCCATCATGTGGCAATTTGGTCTTTTAAAACAGAAAAAAATTTAGAGAGACTGAAAAGAACACCATTGGCTACAAGGTGTATTTTTATATTTTATAATGGTGTTATGGGTGCATAGGAAGAATTCTGAGGGTTGCAATTTTTATTTTTGCAGCTGGATTATTATCTGTATTATGATGGATGGGTAATGAATCAAGTGTTTCAAAGCTACTCTTTGGCTTTTTAATGTGGCTGTAGTTCCAAGGACATCCTTGAGTGTGTCCACTGCAGGATGAGATAATTAGGCAGAGAGGCAGGCAGGGTGGGGGTGAGGAGTGGGACATATAAAGGGGGAAAGGAAAGATTGCAGAGGAAATGGGGTGCTGTCACAGGCAGTCCTGGCTGACTGTGATTTCAGTCAGCAGTTGGGAGACTGGTCTTCACGTCCTGCATTGTCCTCTGGTCAGGTAGCTCTCACACTATGGAGGTGCACTGCAGAGCAGGGAACACTGGTGGGGGAACTCCATGGCAGAGCCCTTGACCAGCATGTGAGAGGTCCTGGTTCAGTCTCCACTACTGGGGCGAGGAAGAGTTGGAGACTGTGCCTCATCCTGGTCTTCACCATGCCAACTGGCCAAATCACTTCCTGAGTGGCTCTCAGATTGGGTGCCTGCTCAGTGAGCAGTCTGCCCCCCAGAGGTTCTGGAAGACCCTCCAAACATGAAGTTTACACCTCCAGATCTCCTAGCTGGGGACAGCCCCTGAATCTGCCCACAGACTTTCTAAGTACAAAGTATCAAACACTGCATAATGCTTACCTCACAGAATACTTCCTGTAACTCTATGAGGTAAGAGTTCCTTGTCCAAGAAAACCCATTCTATACCTTAGCTTTGGTATTTCATTGTTTCCCTTCTGAGTTTATAGGAACTATAAAATAGGTTCACAACACCTACCACACTCTCGAAACCACAATCTTGTCTAAGTCAAAAGAAAAAAAAAAAGTTTTGGCCAAAAGCCCAACTCATTCTAGGTATTTGCCTTGCAGGAGGTGAGCTGAAAAGTTACAGACTGGTTAAGAATTAAACTCCTTCCACTTGACCATTAGGCTCTAAGAGAAAACTTGTTTTGAATGGGGGAAGAGAAGCAAAGCAGGTATCTGGCACAGGGCTAAGTACTTAGCAATTTTGCTACTGGTATTGAAAACCAAAACTATTCTATGCAGGGACTCTTGAACTTTGTGTACCATATCGATATAAAAACCACAGCATACTCTGGTTACCTGGATTTTATTATCCCCAACTTACAGACGTTCTACAATCTGAGATAGGCTAAGTAAGTTGCTCCATGTCACAGGGCCATTAAGTGTTAAAGCCAAACTCTGGACACAGGTCTGCCTTATTTATAAACTAGCATCCTTCTGGAGATTTTTTAAGTTCCCCCTTACTGAGTTCTTACCATGGCATTCTTGTGCTAAATTCTCTGGTCTTGTTAATCATTGTCACATTCCATATGCAATGGACATTATCATCCTGACTTATATGAAGAAACAGGAGAAAAGGGCTAGGCAACTTGCCCAAGGCCACATTGCTGGTAAGCACTGGGCTTTCTGATTTCAAAATCCATGCTTAAAACCAGTCCTAATCACCTCTGGATTTATTTTATTTTAGATACCAGGGATTAAACCCAGGGTGCTTAACCATGAGCTACATTCCCAGCCCCTTTTATTTTTATTTACTTATTCATTTTAATTGCTAAGGGCCTCACTAAGTTGCTGAGGCTGGCTTTGAATTTGCTATCCTCCTGCCTCAGACTCCAGAGTTGCTGGGATTACGGGCATGTGTCACCATGCCAATCTCACTATTTTGCCTTGTGCCTGGCGCTTGGCACATTGGGGACAACCCGGAAAACACTGATGCTACTTCACTGGTGTGATATTAGAGGATGCTGACCATAAGCCTAAATCACAGGTGCCTTACTTCCCTGTCAACAGAAGTTACTCCATGGGAAGGCAACATCATGGAAGTTTCTAGTTCAGTATTTTCATTAAGTTCAGAGAGAAAGATAAAGCCTCTCATTGAATTCAAAGTGTGATGCAAACTGGCACTGTGTATGGAGGTTTGGCTGCGGCAGCTAGCTGGACCCACAGAGAAACTCCATTCTTTAGCTAACCTTCCCCCAAACATGGCACCAGGAACAATGGAGGATGAATACAGAAAGAGTGTGAATAGATCAGGGCAGCCCCATCACCAGCAACCGGAATATACTAGAGACTATGTCCTTCTATGGAGCCTCCAGAACACCATGGCACGAAAGTAAGGAAAATATAGAATGCAGGCTTTATGGGCAGCCCACTCAAGTGTGCATATATTTAGCTCCAAGAAAAGTCTTCACATTGTTGTTTCTAAAAACAAAAGGAGTGGAATACCCTGAACATCCATGAGCAGGGAAAGAGTTAACCAAATTACGGGGTCCTCAAGAGAATGGAATACTGTGTGCCTATTAACAATGATGCAAATGAATCCTAATACAAAAACATGCTCATGCTGTAAAGCCAAGCTACAAAATGAGATAACAAAACACCTCTCGCTTCTTAGAGGCCGTATGATATAGTAGTTACAATTAAGGCACATGGAGCCACACTCTGCAGGCTCTGATCCCACCTCTACCAAACATAGCTGTCTGACTCTGATGTGCTGCTCAGGCAGTGTCCACCTCAGTTTCATTATCTGTACAAAGGGATCTTCTTCCTAGAGATGCTGTAAAAATTAAATGAATCAGTACATGTACAGAGCTTAGAACAGTGTGTGGCTCATCACAGATGCTCAAGAAACACTTGCTTTTAAAAATAAAATGTTAACGTGAGTAGAAAAAAAATCTGAGACACACCAAGGCATTAACAGTGAATCTCTCTGCATCACATAATAATAATATTAGATATTATTATTCCTGTTTGCTTAATCTGTATGTTTTCAAATAAAACATACTTTTTTAATAAGGAAAAATCATGTTTAATTTTTTTTTAATTCTAAGTTTTGATCAGAAATGGAAATCTACCCAAATTTGTTTTCTAAGAAGTTGAAGGGCTAGCCGGTGTAGCTCAGTAGTAGAGGGCTTGCATAGCATGCATGAGGCCCAGGGTTCCATTCCCAGTGCTATTAAAAAAGGTGGGAGAGGGCTATGGGTCAGACTAAGTAATTACAAAATCTGGAGTCTAGAACAAGTGCCTGGTCTTTTCTACTTTGGAAGCCTAATAGCAAGTGTTTGCTCTGTACCCTTCTATATTAGATACTTATAAATTGCTTTTGATTTTTACAGGAGATTACAATGTGGTGTCTGAGTCTCAGAAGAGACTTTAGACTTGAACTCTGGGACAATCTTGGAACTGTTGAGACTATGGGGACTCTTGAAATGGACTAAATGTACTTTGCATTGTGAGATGGTCATGAGCTTTTGGGGGCCAGGGGCAGAATGTTATGGCTGGATGTGAGGTGTCCCCCCAAAACTTATGTGTGAGACAACACAAGAAGGTTTAGAGGACAAAGGATTGGGTTATGAGAGCCTTAACCCAATCTGTGAATGAATCGCCTGACAGGATTAACTGAGTGGTAACTGAAGGCAAGTAGGGTGTGGATGGAGAAGGTGGGTGACTGGGGGTATCCCTTTAGGGTATATATTTTGGATCTGGGGAGTGGAGTCTCTCTCTGCTTCCTGATCATCAGTACTCCATGTGAGCCGCCTTCCTCTGCCACCCTCTCCCATTGTGATATTCTACCTTACCTCAAAGCCTGGAGAATGGAGCCGGCTAAGGATTGACACCTCTGAAAACATTAGCCCCCAAGTAAACTTTCCCCCTCTAAAATTGTTCTTATAAGGTCTTTTTAGTCACAGCAGAGAAAAAGCTGACGAAAATAGCAAGAAAGAATTTGCACCCAGCACCTTGGTCCTGAAGATGCATAGGCAGGCTGGGGAGAGGAAGAGAGCAGAGAGATGGGAGAGCCCGATTTCATTCGCAGCAATCCACTTAGTTTAAAATATCAGGAAGTTTAGTGGATTAAGGGTATTACAGTCACTATTCATAAAGGTGTTTTGTTAGAACTTCCAAATAGCAATCTGGTGAAATAAGCCTTGCATAGCCTTAAATGAAAGCCTGTTACAGTACTTAAAGTTTCCTAGAGAAGGAAAAAGACCCCCAGGTATTAATTTACCTAAAGAGCAGCTGCCTGAAAGATACTGTAATGTATCCTATTCAGCCAATGTTACAAAATAGGTTACCAGCCACAGGACTGGGAGGTTGGAGCCCAGAGCGCCTGGTGCTAGAACTGCAATTAGCAGTAATGAGAGGCATGACTGCATTCTGATAAGGGCCGCAGCTGTACACATATTATAGACTTGGGTCCCTTTTCTGCAAAATCCAAGGACAGTTTTAAAGCTGCTGGAATCCAAGAAACAGAAGGCATGTTTACACTCAAAATTCACAAATTAAAATAAAAAGGGCCTGCCACCCATATCTCATGAATGCATCTGGGATGGGAAGGTCATGTCAAGCTCCAAGGGAGAATAGGAGACTCCCTCTTACAGAGTCCTGATTTGCAAGGCAGACACTGTGCTGCTTAAGACAGTCAACCTACACCTTCTGTGTCCTGTCCCTGAACAATGGATATCTATGGTCTTGTAAATGAGGCTCTAAATCAAATGTCTGCAAAACAAATTCTATTTTTCCCCTAGTGCTTTTTATGAGATCATAGAAAGTATATCAAAAGAAAAGACATCTTTCCAGTTAGGAGAGGATGGGGCCACAGTGAGAAGCCTTTGCTGGAGAAGGGGTCAGGGCTGGAGAGAAGCAGAATGAGATTCTGCTCCACCAGTGTCTGGGCATCTTCCTCATTAAGCCTAGGTATTGAGGATATAATGGTAAGATAGGTCTTTGTCCTCAAGACCCCTAGAATGCAGATGAAGTGACGGGTAAGTAGCAGATATTTGTAATACAGCACATCTGGTGCCATGAGTAGGAAGAGTTCATGGAAGCAGCCAGGAAGGAGACAGGATGTGGTCTTTGGTGGAGAGCGGTTAGGGAAGGCTTCCTGGAAGAGGTGCATTTGGGCGGGGTGGAATGTGAGTCCTGAAGAGATGGGGTAAGGGAGGAGGGGAATACCTCTGCAAGACCGGGAGGCAAAAGATAGGACGGTTTAAGGAATGGTATGTAATTTAGTGTGGTGGGAGAGAGGGGAAGGAGGACTAAGAAATAACAGGAGTCACATCTCTAAGTAAACCTAGTCACAGAATTTGAACGGACTGAGAGTTCAGGCATTCATGGCTTCCAGAAAAGCTATGGGCAGCAGGGATGTAGACATACCAGAGGAAAATCACCCCAGTTCTGCTTCCCAACTCAGAAATCTCACTTTGTTGTTCACACCAAATAAACTCACCATTAAAAGAAGTTATCCTGCCCACCCCGATGAAAGCGTACAAGTTACAACACTATCTCCCAGCCCCATCCATCTCAGGGTCTAGAGTCTCAGTTTGGACAATACTGAGTTTAACAATATAATCTACCTCCCTGCATTTCATTTTCAATAATCAAGCCCCAAATTTTTACAAGGTTGGTGATTTAGTATACTGAAGTCACTGTTAGGTCAGTGGTGATGACTTGGTGGCGACTTAGAACAAAGCAGCCTGTGCGGGAAAGGAACATCAATCAGGTGCCGGCAGAAACGCCTGTCAATCAGCAGGACCCCCTGGCCAATCCTGGAGTTCAGCCAACTCCCCCCACCAACTCCAAAGGGACAAGGGACCCTAAAATCACCTTTTCCTGTCCCAAGCCCTTCTCTTCCTGCTGTAGGCCCCATAAAAGTCCAGTCTGGTCAAGCTTCCACGCGGTTTCTCCTCAGACCCTTCTCCTGTCCACTCTGTGGGACTGATCGAGTTTTGCCCGGGAGTGATATCTCAATAAAGCCTCGTTGGCGACCCCTTTTAAATCTGCCTCCTTTTTTTTTTTTTAAATCTGCTGCCTGCGTCGCCTGATCTGACAGTCACCCTAGATTTTCAGACCTGAAAAGAAACTTAGGGGCCATTTGGCTCAGTTCCCTGGGTGAACTTAAGGGGAGAAGAAATACCTTGCCCCAGGTCACAGAGTTTAGTGTTAGATTCAAGGTTAAACCTCCAACCCCCCTATATTCAAGGTTAAATCTCCAACCCCCCCCACATATGCTTCTGCTTTACCTCCATCTCTCTCCATTACAGACTAGGAATTTCAAATTCCCACCTCAAGGTCAGTCTCATGGACACCTGTGCAGCCAGGCAAGGGTGTGAAATCTCATTTGCCAGAAAAGTTGGCTGAATAGGACAGAAGAGAGAAGGAGGAAAAGCGGTTAGAGCAATCTCACTCATTAAAAAACAGCAAACCAAAAAATTCACTTCAGCAATTGAGAAAAATGATCAATTCTATTTAAGAAAAGCATGTTAAGGTAGTGAAAAATGCTTCCAGCATTATCCTATTTCAAAACATTTATCAAATGCCAGGGACATGAAGCATGTGCAGACATACACACCATTCTGGGTGGTTTATCTAGCAAAATAACCAGGGGACAGAAAAGAGATCTGAGGAACTTCAGTTTCCAACTGCCAAGTGGATCAAAGATATAAGCAGCAGAGAAAGCAATACACAAGGCTAAATTTAGTCTTCTCCCATACCGGTTACTGCCAGTGCCAAAGTCTGCTGGCTGTTGCCTGGGCCGGCCTTGGTGTGGGTGATTTTCCTGGGAGCCTCTACCTTGGAATGAGCAGAGCCCTGAAGGTCAGGCTGAAGACGCTGACTGAGGCCTGCTTTTCTGCTCTGTCCTGTAATCTCTGCTGGCTGTTGGCAGTGGGAAAGCTCCCCAAAAGCTTTTGGACCTCAAGAAGTAGTTGAGGAGAGTAAAGGTAACAGAGAAAAAGGGAAAAGATAGATACAATGAAGCAGACACACACACACCCTGGTTAGGTTTAAAACATGGACTGGGAGTGCGGAAACAAAACAGGACTGGTCAAGTACAATAAAGCTCTTCTTCCATTTTGTAGTCATAAAATATTTTTGTAAACCCTAAACAATACCATAATACACAGGGTCCACAGTGAGGGCCAGGAGTGGGCAGTTACTCCATTAATGGCCAGCTTATCTTGGAAGTGATCACAGTGGCAGTCCCAGTAAGGTGGCAGTTGTGGCTCCAAGTACCACTGCCCTGTGCTCCTGCTGCAGCTGATCAATGGGTACATCTACCAGGCTCAGTGCAGACAAATAATTAGCCTGGTCTAACATTCAAGGGAGATTTCTTCATGGATTGGATTTTTCCCTTCAGCCAACCCATCAGACCTGTCTCTTCCTGATGACCTAGATGCACGGGACCTGAATACACTCTGTTGGCTAAATATAGACTCTGTAGCTACTTCTATTATTATTATTATTATTATTATTATTATTATTATTATTATTATTATTTAGTTGTAGATGGACCCAATATCTTTACTTATTTATTTTTATATGGTGCTGAGGATCAAACCCAGTACCTCACACATGCGAAGCAAGCGCTCTACCACTAAGCCACAACCCCAGCCCCTCTGGGGCCATTTCTAATCTGTCATTTCACTCCACGGAAAAGCAAATCAGTTTCTTTGGTGAAAATAGTAGAGCCAACTCAGTCAATGTGGAAAGAAAAGGCAAGGCCCCAGGGGACTTGAAGGTCCCCCAGCTTTGTTCTGCACCTCCAGGAAAAATTCCCCATTACCCTTCCTGAACATATAGACAGTGAACCTCATTTTAAAACTTCCTAGGGAAGGAGATGCCATCATTATCCTTAATGATCTAATTCTTTTGTTTCAGAAAGTTCACTATCTACTGAGGTCCTTACTAATGCTTTCTAGGACATAAGAAAAAAATTATCTTTAGAGACCAGGGTTCCAATCTCAGCTCCATGTCCAACTATGGGCAATCTATTTAGTCTCTTTATACCTTGATCCCTTCATCTTTAAAATGAGGATGTCTCATTGAGTCATCATGAAGATTAAATTAATAAATTGAGACAAAGTCCCTGTTCATGGTATGTACCTCACAGAAGTTAGGAGCTGCTGCTGTTATTATTATCATGACCCCAGCTACCCCCAGAGTTTTCAACTGTCTAACTTCAGGCAAGTTTATCTCACTGAACCTCACTTTAGTTTCCTAACTTGCAAAATGAAATAAAGTTCATGCTCACTTTGTCAGAGTTTAGCAAGATGAAGCAAAACTGCTCTGATCCTTTAGTTTACTGAGTGGCATGCTGGCGTGCTTGGAAATGTGGGTTTCCTTTCCCTGTGTTTTTTTTTTTAACATTTTTATTAGTTGTTGATGAAATTTTTTATTTTATTTATTTATATGTGGTGCTGGGAATTGAACCCAGTGACTCACACATGCTAAGCAAGTGCTCTACCACTGAGCCACAACCCAGCCCCTTTCCCTTCTTAAAAAAAAAAAAAAAAAACAACTTTCATTCCAGGTGGGGCTCATTTACCCTTGTTATGTTTTCAAAGAATCATCAAAACTAAGCAGAACTGCTTGGGACTGAAATCATTCACGAGCATTGATTGAACTTCAGTCAAGTGACAGTTCCTTCTCAGGCCTTGGCATCTATCTACAGTGTTAAGATGGAGAGGGCTTCTATGGTTTTCAAGCTAGTAGTCCAGTGAGAATGAAGAGGAGACACTTCCCTTCCTGCCCTGCCTTGGAGCTCAAACTTCCTTCCAAGCAGTAGCTATCATTTATTGGGATTATCGCAGGTAAGCCCCACAGCTCCACCCAGGAGGGCCTCTCACTAGCTGCGCCAGCTCACCCTGACTCATTTGGCTAGCTGGTGACTGAGCAGAGATTTCAGTTGTGTCCTGTTCTAGACTCTTTGCTTTTAACCATTGTGTCAAACTGCCTTGAGTTCAAGGTCTTGCATCAAAGGAAGCTTGAGAAAGAAAGAACTGGTGGATGAGAAACTCCAACTCCCAACAGCACATCTGGTGGCATCTGGAACAAGAGCCATGGCCAGTGCAGTCCATGAGGGGGCTTAATGCTGGTAACTTGAAGAGCAACCCAGTGGCTTTGGATGCTATCTTCTTTCAGCACGACCTTAAGTCACATTGAGATGCAGGCAGGGAGAGGGAATTTATAATAATGACAAGTCTGAGTCTCTCCTGGAAGGAAGCTCTGGAAGAATCAACTCTAACCTGATGAGGACATCCAATAGGCCCATTGCTTTGTGCTCCATCAGCACCAGGTGGTCACTTCCTCGGTGGCAGCTGGTCTTCCTGCTCTGTCGAGAGCCCCACAACCCAACATGGCCACAATGGAGAGGAGAGACCAGGACTTTACACACCCATTTCACAGAAGGGGAAACTGAAGACACAGAAGGTGTGGATTACACTACAAACACTGATTCTGAAACTCAAGGCTCCTCCTGAGGACATTTCAAACCGGCAGGCCATCTAGCATCCCAATTCTAAGTGTTCTGGGTAGCATAAAAAGAAATAAATGAAACCGTCAAGACCCAAGTTTTCAATTCTGTGAATATTTCAATAAAATTGACATAGATGCATTAAAATAGGTTGGAAATCATAACCGAGAACTTAAATGTCCTTTATTATCATTAAGAATGAAAAATTCAGATTGCCCTATCAATCGGACACTGGGACAATACAGTATCTTCTACATATTTAAGCTGCCTTATAAATAAATAGGATATTGGGCAAATATGTTATCAGAAATGATGGGACAGAATGGGTTAAGCTTTCTGGGGAGCTATGGAGGAGAATGTAAAGTAATGTAATGTAATGTCACTAGTGTAGTGACAACTGCTGCTGGGAATCTGGGGAATTCTGGGTGTCCATCTGATGGCATTTCTGCCTTTGGATTATCAAAAGCCCTTGTGTTGGAGCCACTTTTCAGGGGCTTATGAGTTCTCCAACAAGCAAGGTAGAGGCAGACAGGGTGGAATTCTCCTGGATGCTTTCTTCTCAAATATATCTGACCTCCCATGAGCGCTCCACACCCTCTAGTAGTGACTAGACATTACTTTCAACAACATGCAAAAGTAGAAGCTGGAAAATCCAAACCTTGTGAATGAACGATTTTTTTTTTTTTCTTACTGAAGAATGGGAACAGCAGATCCTCATAAGTCAAGACTGAGGCTGGCACAAGCAAGACTCTGTTCTCACCTGTGGCTCTCAAGGGATAGAGGGAGGCAGGTACAGACATGATAAGAGAGGCCATGTCAGTCCCACACCAGGCACTTTGACTCACTTGACCCTTGGAGTCCCTGGGAGGAGTGTAATCATATGGAATCATGGAGACGGTTTGTATTGGAGGCCCAGAGGACTTGGGTTCTAGTCCCGTCTCTAGTGTTTGCTTGCTTTGTGACTCCAGAAAAATGATTAGCCTCTCTGAGTCAGCAACACCATCTAACTTGAGAGTCATAGTGATAGTCTTTTTTTCCATTGGAGATGGAAATGGAGATAAAGTGGATCATCTAGACAGATCTCACTTGTATCAAGCCCCATCAATTACCAGCTCTAATTCTCAATATATACTATCTAATTCACTAGGCTGTGATATAAATTAACATGCACCATATCTAGAGCACCTAGCCCAGGAGGGGGGGGGGGGAGACCCTGGTTATTTCCACTCTTAGTGACCTCAGAATCTGACTCTGACCTCTCTGACTTCTCTGCAGGTTGCACCAAAGGTCTGAGTCTGCTTTCTCAGATCCCACCAGGGCCACGTTGCTTAGGACAGAAAGCATTTTGTCAGCCTTGCTTCCCCCCAGTTGCTGGGACAGCCGCTGCCCTCTCTAGTTTACAGCCCATGTATGGCAGGGCACCCTGATCACTGGGTGTTTGTGTAGTGTTTAATCATTAGGAGGTGGCAGTTCTAATACTGCGAGCCCCAGGGCATCTATGAATAAGTCAGCTATTTGCCTCTGTCTATCAGTGTCTGTTTTTACAAGGCTTCTCTCCAAGGACACAGGGCTAACCTGTGACACAGCCAGCTCCCAGGGGGTGGGGGAGGTGAATTCCCAAGGGCACAGTGGGACACATGGTTGCTGGAGGTGAGGCTTTAAGCATCAAAGTGGGTCCCTCTACAGCCTGGAAAACAAGCAGTCGAAGATGGGGTTGCCTCTCCCAGAGAACAAAATTTCCTGTGCTCTATTCCTTTCCTCCATCCTTCCATCATCAAACCAGGATAGCTCCTTCTTTTCCCCACCTCCTATAGCCCCCATTTGTTTCCCAAGGGCTACCTAAAAGCCCACCTCTTGTAGGAATCCTTCTCCATGCTATAGAGCTCTGTTCTCTTGTCTGAATCTGAAAGCATCAGCATCGGTCTGTACCAGTCCTTCCTTTGGTCAATTACCACCTGATCTATGGGGTAAGCAGAGGGTTTTGGCGTCTTTGAAGAAAACTCCGCTCCAGACCCACTCTCAGTACTAACACAGCACCTCATAGTCAGAGAGTCTCCACTGTGTGCTGTGTCTGATGGTTGAATGTTTGTGCCTCCCCTCAATTCATTCATTAAGAAAGCGATTAGGACACGTAGAGGCCTTACCAATGAGATTAGTGGCTAGGCTCAGTGGCACTGCCTGAAATCCCAGGGGCTGAGAGGGGTTGAGGAAGGAGGATCACAAGTTTGAGGCCAGCCTCAGCAACTTAGAGAGGCCCTAAGCCACTTAGCAAGACCCTGTCTCAAAACACAAAATTTAAGAAAAGGCCGGGGGTGTAGTTTAATTGTAAAATATCCCTGGGTTCAATCCCCAGAAATTACATAAATAAATAGAATTAGTGGCCTTTAAAAAAATCTCAAAAGTCTCTCTTGCCCTGTTTCTGCAGTGAAGGTACAAGAAGTCAGCATCAGGAAAGAGTCCTCACCAAAATTCCCCATGCAGATACCTGATCTGGGACCTTCAGTCTCTAGAACTGTGAGAATAGACATCTGGCATTTATAAGCCACACAATGTATGGCACTTTGTAACAGTAGCCTCAACAAACTAGGACAGGTGTGTGGCCGCAATCCTAATCCAGGCCTGCATCTGACCTTTATTGAAGACCTACTCTGTGCCACTACAGAGTAACGCTTAGCTAATACTGAGAGTGAGGAAAGCCCAGGCCTGGGGGGGGGGGGGGGGGGGCGGGGAGACACAACTCAGCTAAAACTGAAGTCCAGTTCAGTAAGTGCTGATTGAGCACCTACTATGTGCCAGATCCTGGATTATTAGGTTCAGGAAACCCAATGATAGATAAGATAAGCCTACTGTAGCAAAATAAGAAAAAAAATGTTCAAGATTCAGTTAGAAGTAAAAGGATCCTACAGAATCCTTTGGGAATTCAAAGGTAGGCAATTTATCAAGGCTGAGCCACCACAGAAGCAGGCATCTGAGCAGAATACAGAAAGAGGAGCAGTTAGCCTGGCAAAGAAGGGCACGGACAAGAAGGGATGCCCAGGCCAAGTGCAGACTTAGAAGGCCACAGAGAAGGCCAGAGCCTGAGAAGAGCTCCGCTTGGTAAGTAGTGAAGTGGGAGATGTGGCTGGAAGTGGCAGGGCCGAGGCCAGGAGGGCCATTTCAGAGTTGGCACTGTATCCTGTATGTGGCATGGCGCCATGAGGATTTTAAGCAGTGGGTGGCACACAGGGTGGGATCCACATCTGAGTATCACAGGCTGAGTCCCGGATGATGCACTGAGAAAGAAGGCTGGCATAGCGGACAGTGGCCCTGAGAGCCGAGGACAGAGCCAGGAACTGCAGTAGCAGCACAGGCAGAGGAGCCCCGGTGCAGCTGGACAAGGCGGGGTCGGGGAGAAAGACCCAAGCTCTCCAGCTGGGCTCCAACCTGGAGTCAGGGAGATGACCTCAGAGGCACCAGAGAGGCTGGGTCATTAGCATGACAAGTGCTGCTGTGCAGGGAGGTCTCCCCACAGACTTCCTGCAGGGGGCCTTCAAGGTAGGTCGGGCCCACAGGAGCCCCTCCAGCCTGCTGGCTTTGCTCACTGCCCCTTTATTCCAGATCATTAAGAGCCTGGCTTCCTCTGCCTTTGTTTAAAATGGGAGCAAGCATGTTTAATTGCCTCAGCCAGACACCCTGCTCCGGCTGCCCACACCCCCTCACAGGGCTACCTCATCCTGCAGCTAGTGTCTTGAAACATAATCAGTGCCTGTTCTGAGGCCCTCCCCAAATTATGGTTCAGATCTTTCATTCCAAATCCAAGCTGGAATTATAGCCTGGCTCTGAGAGAAGTTCAAATCTGCAGGGTCACGCACCCTTTCATGTTCTGTTTCAAGACCTTCGCTGGGGATTTTAACAGGTTTGCACCTCTGACGTTGGTTAGGCTGCTGATTCTAAAGAACAGGCCCTCCCACCAGGACGTGGTTAGCCCCTTGTTGACTACTCCAGCTTTTGCCAGCTACCCCACTGGGATCCTAGGCATTACATATTTTCTGCTTTGTCTCCTGCCTGACTTCCCTGAGGAAGGGACAAGCAGGGGATCAAGAACTAAGTGAGACTTCCCCCAAAGCAGAATCAGAAAGAGAGAAAGATACCCTGTGGGCACAGTGCAGGATCAGGGCTGAAAGGACCTACATTTACATCCCAGCTCCCAGATGAGGGAATTTTAAGCTTTTCTAAGCCTTGCTCCCTTCTCCTGTGAACCCAGCATCCTAATCCATTACTAAATAATAATAATCACCAGGCGCAGGCATAACCTAGCACTGTCTCACATCATGTCCACAGCAGCCCAAGGAGGTAAGCACATATGAGAACACGGGGCCTCGGGATGGACAAGTTACCCGACCCCTATTATCATGGAGCTGGGAGGCAGGAAAGCTGCAGTCTAAACCTGTCAGGAAGTGACAGCTCAAATAGATTTTCCAAAATGGTAGCATCCTGGATCAAACCATTTAGTGTCTGACAAGAAAAGTTCTTAGATATCAATAAACCCATTTTTTTTGAGTGGGGGGATGTTGGGGGCAGGTTTGAGGGCTGGATAAAGACAGAGTTAGATGGTTCACCATAGCACCAAGATTGACTTTTGTCACTCATTAAGAGTAGTTTACAGGAGCATGATGGCCACTTGAATGGACCATATCCCTGTTCCGTTTGGCCAGTGCCCTGTTCTGACATTGGTTTTAAACATTCAGTACATGAGTCCTGCATTACAGGGCCTGGCATTCATTCATTCATTCATTTATTCATTCATGGTCTAGTAAGGAGCAATCCCTCTGAGCCAGTCATTATGCCAGAAAAGGGGATTCTCCCACTAGCAACGCTGACCTGGTTGTTGTTTTACTTATGCTTACGTCTACAAGGGAAAATGTAACAGACAGATAAATATAAACTTATCAGAACAAGGGATGTGAAATAATCGAGTAGATATGAAATAAACAATTTCTAAAAGAACTTAATGGCTGAGACCTCTGTTTGGTAGACTGGTCGGGGACCGCTTCCCTGAGATAATGTTTGAGTTGAGACCTGAAGGAGGAGAATGAGCCAGTCTGTAAAGAGAAAAGGAGATGGGTGGGAAGGACATCCAGTCAGAGGGAATAGCATGTGCAAAGGTTCTTAAGGTGTGGTATGTTGGAGAAGCTAAAGGAAGGAGGATGAGGAGAGGCCAGGGAGATGGGCAGGGGCTACGGCATGCACAATATGGTGGGGATCTGGATTTTATCCTACATGCAGTGGAAATCCATTAACATGAAGTTTGAGGCAGGGACTGAGGGGATCTGATGTATTTGTTAGAGATATATAAATATAGATATACATATAGATATATAATGACTGCTGGGTGGAGAAGTACCATCGGAAGGCCACAGTGGAGCCAGAGAGCCCAGGAGATGACGGTGGGAACTCAGATGAGACAATGGCTGCCTGGGCTGCTGTGGAGGTGGTGGTAGGGAGGTAGGGGATGAGAAAGCAGAGAGATTTAGAGCTCATTGGCCAACAAACTGGATGGAAAAAGAGGAGGCAAACTAAATATTCAGTAAATCTTATTAGTTACCTCATTAGCATTGACTCATTAATTAAATATATTAGCAAACATCTACAACCATAGGTGCCAAGTTCTGTGTAAAGTCTGAGAAAGCAGAGAAGAACGTGACTGCATTCTGGGTCATCGCTCTTGGTCTAGAGGGGAAGACCACACCTGAGAGCCCAGAATCCCAAAGGCATGTTAACTGCTATCACAGAAAGTACGATGGGTTACGGGGACCCCATATGGACGAGAGGCCTGGGGTGTGGGAGGGGAGAAGCTAGGAAGGCTTCCCAGGGAAGGCAGGGCTGGAGACTAGCAGGGTTCCCTGGGGGAAGTGGGAGCATCTTCTGGATCATCATGAGAGACAGCTAAGTCCATGGTCTGGTCAAGAGTGGCCCACTTTCCCCTGTTATAGTTGGGCAGCATGGTACCTCACTATGACACTGGCTTTGGAGTCTGACCTGGGCTGGAATTCAAAGCTCTGCCATGCACTGCCTATGTAACTCAAAAAAGTCCCTTAGGCTCACTGATCCCCGATTCCTCGTCTGTGAAATGGGGGTAATTCCTGTCTTGGTGGGTTCTCTGGGTTGTCAGAAAACTGAGGAGAATACCTGGGACATCGCAGGAGCTCAACAAATGAGAGTTGTTGTTGACAATGAGACTAGGATCCTAGATTCCAAATTACCAAGGGCCCTATGGGGGAGGATTAAGCAGTCTCCTAAGGAACCTGTCCCTGTTGTCCCTATCATGAGTTGCTACCATACTGATAGTGAACAAATGGACCTTTCTCTCTGCAGAACTCTCCACTAGTCAGAGGGTACTTGGGGATCCACCTTCCTCCCCCAACAATACTCAGCCATCTCCTGGCCAAATGTAGGACACCAAAAGGGGCTCCTGCACCCACTTTCCGTAGTCCACCTTTGCACCCCACAAAAGGTGACAAGCAGACTCCCACCCAAAGCCACAATGTCCTAAGGCTCTGCTGCCCTTGGTCCCTAGGGCTTCAACTATGCACACTGAAGGGCTGCCCACCAACCACGTTGACAGCTCGAATCAGCAGCCAGGGGGCATTCCTTTTTAAACCTCATTTTGCCACTGAGGAACTGGAGGGCTGTGAGTCCCTTTCCCCAAATCTCAGGGTCAGCTTAAAGGAGAGGTGACAATAGACATCTTGAAGCTGGGGGTTGGAGCCACCCACCCGTGCAGCCACCTCATTTCCTTCAGTCTCCATTTAATCTCCTCCATACAATCTTGCAACATCCTTCAAAATGTCAGAGTCTTCAGATCTCGTTTCAGGCTATTGTGTAGTGCTGAACTCCAGGGATTAATGAGAGAGATAAATCAAAGTACGCAGAGGACAAGGAGAAACGTGGGCTGCCACTAGAGCCCAGAGACAGCCTCCTCCTCTTCCTGGGCTGATGAGACATAAAAAGCCACTGCAGTCTACAGCAAAGGCCACCTCTAGAAGGGGACAACTGAAGGGATACTCTGGTTGTCAACCAATATGATTAATAGGACAGGACACAGACAACTCTGAAGACTTTACTGATAATAAAACACTAAAACTTTTTTTGGTGGTACTGGGGATTAAACCCAGCAATGCTCTACCACTATACTACATCCCCCTGCCTTTTGAATTTTTGAGGGTACAAGATCTTACTAAGTTGTCCAGGTTGGCCTTGAGCTTATGATTCTATTGCTTCAGCTTTCTGAGTAGTGAGGATGACAGGAGTGCTCCAGGCTTGTGTATTCTTAAGAGAGCAGTATTGGGGCTGGGGTTGGGGCTCAGTGGTAGAGCACTTACCTAGAATGCATGAGGCACTGGGTTTGATCCCTGGCACCACATAAAAATAAACAACAACAATAACAAAAAAATCTTCAAAAAATAAATAAATAAGTATTAAACTTGCAGCTTCAAGCATTCCTAGGATCCTCTCAGGTGAGAGAGGATTCCCTCAGCCACGGCAGAGCCTGGGCTGAGCCTGGGCTGACTTGGGCTCGCCTTTTGTGGAACCTCCTAAATGGGGAAAATGGTACCGAGGAAGAAGTCTTTTTTTTTTTTTAATATTTATTTTTAATTATCGGCAGACACAACATCTTTGTTTGTATGTGGTGCTGAGGATTGAACCCAGGCTGCACGCATGCCAGGCGAGCACGCTACCGCTTGAGCCACATCCCCAGCCCCCCCGACCCAAGAAGAAGTCTTGAAGGCCAACAGGCTGGAGGCAGTCACCTCTGCAAGTAACTCAGCTGATGTCTGGTGCCAGGGAGATGCTCACCAACTACTCAGTCAGTCCGAGCAAGCTTCTTTTTTTGGGGAGGGATGGCAACAGAGCCTTTGAATGAAGGGGTAAACCAGTGTAAAAACTGAAAACTGTGGTTTTGTGGCTACAGAGATCTGAGTTCAAATTCTAATTTTGTCCCTTATATCACTGTTGCTTTGGGAAAGGAGCCTCAGTTTCCTTAAATGTAAAACTCATTGTTTCCTTGTATGACCTCAAACCCATCCCAAGTGCTGTCTTGTCCTCTGGATGCTAGTGTAACTACATGAACAATCAATGAGGGAAAATCCCTCCACACTCCCCAATTTGACCCATGCCCAGGGCTGACCACCCACCTAGCCCTGGATAGTTAATACCCACTATGAATGCTGATTTAGGGAACAATATAGCTAAGTCTAATTAAATCCTAAGTCAAAACACCCACCAAAAGGAGTATAATTCATTGCTTATCAGTTATTTTGAGTTTTGTTATCTCTACAAGAAAATAAGACAATTCTATGAGCTTCATCTCTTAATATAATCACAGTGAGGCTCCAGCTCAAACAAAATCCATTGCAATGTATGACAGAAGATTTTCTCCAAAGTGTCAGAAGGCCTAAGGGCCAACCACTGTCAACCACAGCTCTGTCCTTCCCACACTTCCCCTCAGAAGATCTCA
The DNA here is from genome assembly GCF_047511675.1 of Marmota flaviventris. NCBI lineage: Eukaryota > Metazoa > Chordata > Mammalia > Rodentia > Sciuridae > Marmota > Marmota flaviventris. The sequence goes on from NC_092506.1 coordinate 43,551,443, forward strand.
TTCTGGTCCTTCAGTCCCAGGCATTCTTCTGAGCCCACCATCAGCAAGAGCAGCCACCTCTCTCAAACTCCTCCAAGTGGATGGGCTTAGCGTACAGCAAGGAAAGACACCTTGAGTCTCCTTCCCTGAGAGGTCTGCTGTGTGCACAGGAGGGGCCCTCCCTTGGCCAGGCAGCTGCGGCAGCACTCAAGCCTGGACATGCTGGGGGCCTGGGGCAAGCAACCTGCTTCTAGCTGAAACGGCATCACAACCAACTCATGTCATGGTGACACTCAGAGTGGAAGAGCTCACAGGGGCCTTCCCATGAGGATGAGCTCCAGAATCACTCTGTCACTTTGCCTTCAGGTGATAAACAAGAACCCTGGCTCACAGGAGCTCAGAGGCCTTAAAGATCAGCTGGCCTGATGGTTCAGGGGGAGAAATGGGAGGCAGAGAGGGAAAGCACCTTGCCAAGGTGGCAGTCAGGTCCAGGATAAGGTCTCTTGGTTCCTAATGCACTCCTTCCCTTACCATGTGGGTATTCATGATGCCACTCATGGTCATTCATGATCACTACCAAACACCTGTGCTTTCATCAGAGATCCTCCGAGTTCATGTTCTTCATACATGGAGGCGACCTTACTCTCTGGGGCCTGGAGGAAATAGTTGTTGGGCCACTCACAGACTCAGTTACCTCACAGGCAAAGCGAGAGGCTATAACTGATGAGTGAACCCACCGGGCCCTGGCGTGGAAAGCCTCTGTGTGGGGTAAACTGGCTGAAGAGAGGCAGCCGGGGCAAAAGATGGATATGCAAGACGACTATGGATACAAATTCACTTTCTGCCACTGGGCTGTCACAGTGGACCAACATAAAGGTCATACTGAAACTAGGGACACTTGGCATAAGCCAACATAAGGGCTGTCCTAGCTAGACACTGGTCTTATTCTATTCGATCTTATATTTTAGTAACTGAACTCACCGTGAGGTTGCTCTTTAAAAGTAACAAAGCTGGGGCTGGGGTTGGGGCTCAGTGGCACAGCACTCGTGTGAGGCACTGGGTTCAATCCTTAGTACCACATAAAAATAAATAAATAAAACACATAGAGGTATTGTGTCCATCCACAACTAAAAAATATATTTAAAAAAAAATTTAAAAAACAATATTTTTTAAAAAAGCGACAAAGGATTTTGTGGTATATATATTTTTTAGTTGTTGATGGACCTTTATTTAATTTATTTATTTATATGTGGTGCTAAGAATTGAATCCAGTGTCTCATACATGCTAGGCAAGCACTCTACCAAGAGCTACAACCCAGCCCCTACAAAGGATATTAAAGGAAACAAAAAAGAAATCCCACATGTATGATGAGATGAACAGGCCTGTTTGACACTTGGGTAGTGTTTCTAAAGGATCTTTTAAATCCTCACTGACCAAAACCCACTACAAGCAAACCTCCCTGCATTTTATTAGGATAGCAATAAGTTCCCAGCGTAGGCCCACAGTTAGCACTCGGAAAACGTCTCTTTAGCTCTTGGCACACGGGGTCACAATGTCTGACGAAAGTCTCTCTCGAGTGCAGGGACTCTGTCCTACTTATCTTTGGAGCCCAAAGGCCTGCTGCATGGGAGGTGCTCAGGAAATATTAAGCAATCATCAGCATTTTCAACAAGCTGTCACATATCAAAACATACTCCAAATACCTGGTTGACATACACCTGACCCACAGCACTGGATAAAATTCCTTAACAATTCAACTACCACATTCCTTACCCACCAGAAAGGCAATTATATCTGCTCACTCTGTCCCATCCAGAGGTGCTATTAGAGGCCATGGGGTCCGGGGGGTGGGGTGGGGTGGGCACTGTGCTTGACATCTGATAGGTATACAGTAAATATATGATTCATTGCCTGACATGGAGTTGATTGAAAAATAGGGCACGGATGGACATTAAGCTCAGGCTGTAATAAAACTGTGAAGTCACTGGTATAGTCAGCATGTTTTCTGTTCTCCTTGCAGACACATGGTAGAACTGCACATCCTTCTCCTTTGAATTTAAGTATATCCATGTGACTTTCTCTGGCCAATGACAAGTGAGTGGCTGTCCCGTGGTCATTCCTGTGCAGAAACTTTAAGAGACAGTGTGTGGTTCACTGTGCTCTCATAGTGATGGGGATGACCAGTGCTCTAAATGGAAATCCCTCTGGCATCCTGGGTCCCAGAGCCAGAAATGATATACAAGGCAGCCGCCCCGAACTGCCAGAGAGTCAGGGTGGGTTTTTGGAATGACTTGTTACACCTGCCCTATCCTAACTGATGCAAAGGCTTTCCCAGAAACCTAGATTAAAATACATGGAGTTATTTCCTGTTGTAGGACACATTTCTGCAGGGGCTTGGGGCCTATGTGGTGGGTTGCTGAGGGAATAAGCACAGAGAAACATTCTCTGTTCTGGCTCCTCTGTTTGGCCTCTCATTCCGGCTTTCATATAGCTAGACATCTTTTCATCCACACTTTAAGTACAAATTACCTTTAAATAACTGTTGAAAACACACAATTTACAGAAAATGGACTTTGAAGTTGTGATTCTGCTTCCCACCTGGCTGTGCTGTCACATGTGGTGTGACAGAGCTGGGGATGAGGTTAGGAATGTGGGCAACATGGTGTGGGAGAGTCTCGCGGGCCTGCCACACTGCTCTGTTCTTTCTTTCTTTCCTGAGAACAGTGCATGCACAAGGAATGAGACTCTGCAGGCTGTTCTGTCTCTTCTCTTCCTGACCCTCTGGAGAATTCCTTTGTGGTTTGAAGTGCAGATGGTTTGCTTCCTGTCAGCACCACCCTCCATTCAGCCCAGGTGGCCCCTGCCCACGGATTCTACAAGAAGCAGCTCTCACTTAAAAGGAAGCCAGTAGTACCCGCAGGAAAGTGGCCCTTGGGAAAGCCCAATGCCGTAATTACTACCCTGTTACCATGGAAGTAGAGGTTTGCCTCTAAGCCGCCTTTTATGAGCTTTAAAATGAAAATGACTTTCCATCTCTCCTCCTTTGTTTCTCCTGTCCACAATCAGGAGAGGAAAGGGGAAGAGAGATGAAAAGGAAACAGAATAAACATCACGGTCCCATGAGAACAGGTAGAACCCTTGAATGCAGGACTGAGAAAATGCTCTTGGGCACTAACAGGTGTCACGGAGAGTAACAAGGCACTCAAAAGGAGAGGGCGAGGAAAATGAGAAGAGAATGGGAGTGAGAGAAAGAGGGAGAAGGAGTGATTTATCAAGATCAAGTGACTGACCCAAAGATAAAATAGTATGTTACAAATCTGAAAGGGAGGGCGGCTTAAAGGCTCATGTGGTCCATTTTCACTTGGGCTACTAGGGAGCTCAATGATGAACTACCCCTCAAAAATGCCACCACGTAGAACCTTATGGTTAGTGTGTACGTATTCTCTATTTCTTCCTTTTCTACACATTATATTCTAACTTACAGTTCCCCCTGGTCCTAATGCTATATTGCTTTAAATTACAACTGTTCTTTTATCATCTAGTTATTATAAACTATTACAGAAAGAAGAGAACTTAGTTATGAGTAATTAAATAAAGAAAAGCAAGTTGCAGAGAGGTAGAGCCCAGACTGCCCTGAGTGGCTCACAGGGAGAGTGAAGAGCTTTTCTCTTTGATGCTTTACAAACACTTTCTCTGGGAGACAGGTATGAATTCCATCCTTGTTTTAGAGACCAAAAAAAAAAAAAAATCAAACCCCAGGAAGTTAAATGACTTGCATAAGAGAGAACTGGAACCAGGGTGTCCTTACAGAAAACCCCACATCTCTTCCTCCTTAGCTGCCTTTTGCAATATATCTGAGACCGTGTTACCAGTGCTATGCAGAAGACCTTGCTGTAATGATGGAAATGTGCTGTCTTGCCATCCAGCTGGGTCAGCCACTAGCCAGCTGGGGCTTCTAAGCACTTTAAATGTGGCTAGTGGGACTAAGAAATTAAACTTTTACTTTGTTTATTTTCATTATCCCCCCTCTAGTATTGGGTGTGAACTACATTCCCACGCCTTCCCCTGGCCCTTTTCCTTTGGACACAGGGTCTCACTAAGTTGCTTAGGGTCTCATTAACTTTCTGAGATTGATCTCAAACTTGTGATACTCCTGCCTCAACCTCTGGAAAATGGGATTACAAGTGTGCACCACCACACCCAGAAAATTTTTAAATTTTGAAACAGAGTCTCACTAAGTTCCCCAGGCTGGCCTGGAACTTGTGACCCTCTTGCATCAGCATCCTTCAGACCACTGTGCCTGATAAAGAAATTTTGGGATGACTGCAGAATCTTCACAGATTCTGGTGGCCCTGGATTTCCTAGGTCACTAAAGAGAAACATCAGCCCTTGTCTGGAATCTTGAAATTATGGACTCCTTCCCCCACTAACAACACGGCATTGCAATTGGTCAGAATTTGCAAACAGGAATCCCTACTTCAAACTTGCAAGGAGTGAGATGGTCCAGACTTCTGTACAAAAGGACCTTTTCCTTGAGATCTGAGGTCATTGATGGAAAAGGGGTGAGAACAAACCCATCTGCAGTGTCCATGTGCAAAAAGTCTGGGATGGGGAGAGACGAGTCAGGAAATATTCCTTCTCTCTTAATGCAAATTGCTTTGCACTATCCCTCAAGGATTTTTTCAAGAGTTTTTAGTGACTACAGTCTCATTTAAAAAGATGGTGCTGAGATAAGGGTGGGAGTTACTTAAGGAATTAAAAAAAATCTCTACAAGGAGAGCTCCCTAAAGGAGGTTAGCTGGTAGAGCACCGGGTGGGGATTGGGGTGGAGGAGATGGTAACAGGCCTGGGTTTGCAGCCCAGCTTAGATCCTCATTAGTGTAACCTGGAGCAAGTTTACGCTCCACCGCTTCAAGTCTATAAAACTAGGATAACACATCCTCTCAAAGGGTCAGGATAAATGACCTAATATTGGTAAGGTGATTGGCACAGTTCTTAGCAATCCATTAGGAAAAGCACAACTATTACTGTTTTTACTAGTTTCTGATAAAGTTTTCAACTGATTTTTTTTTTATTGCTGTTGTAGCAAACTACCATAAACAGAGTGGCTAAAAACGCTACCTTACAAATCTATAACTTCATGTTTCTAGAGTCATGGTGTCAGCAGGCTCTGTTCATTTCTGGAGGCCCCAGGGGAGCATCTGCTCTCTGCCTTTCCCTCTTCCAGAGGCACCTGCATCCTATGGCAGTGGTCTTCCTCCTCATCTCCAAGGCTGGCAATGGCAGGTCACCTCCCTGCCACATGGCATTGCTCTAGCCTCCTCTTCTGTCTTCCTTTTGTTCTTTCAAGCATCTTGTAACCACACGGAGCCCATTTGACCCAGAGCAATCTCTGTGTTAGTCAATAAGCAACCTTTCCTCCCCCCTGCTGTGTAACAACCTATCCACAGGTTCTGGAGATTCAGAGACGTAGACATTTGGGGGTGATTATTATGCCCATCACAGGTTTGGAATTGAGGGCAAAGGAAGAATCTCTTCCTATTTTTGCTCCTCTTCTTCTATGGATCTCAGAAGGGACTATGCCTAAGAAATAACTGGCTTGGAGACCTGTCCCTCCATCCAGTGTCCCCACTACTTCTGCCTGCTAACTGGGGTCCTCTGGCCTCGATTAAACTCTTCCCTCTGGGTTGGCTGGAATCTGTGAATGCACAGTTTGGCATCAGCTGGACCACTTTGTTCCATACAAATTATAAAGGCAAGCAGTGCCTGGGCTCTTGGAGTTCTTGTGACACTCTGGGTGAGGAGAGAGGGCTCAGTTTGGCAGACTTCTTGAATACCAAGTCACATAGTTACATCCTCATACCGTGGGACTCGCCCGAGAGTGGATCTCCCAATTCAAGCTGAAATTGGGACAGCTCTGAGCGCCAAGGCCCGGGCCCAAAGGTAGGCTGAGGAGACTACGGATCCGTAATGGCAAGAGCAATCTCAGTGCCTCAAATATTCATAATCAGAGGGTCAGGAAACACTTGAAATATGAAGGGGAAAATAATGCTGTCTCTTTTGCTCAGTTTCCTGGCACAATGTTGGAGGGCGATTTTCATTTTGTTACAGTCTCAGGACAACATTTCACCACAAACATTCGATTTTGCGTTCAGAAGTTGTGAAGTAATATGGCTTTGGTATCCCAAATAATTAGTCATTGGAGTTAACATCAGTGTTCTGATAGCTTGGAAGAAGGTGACCAATGAATTCCAGTCCTCCTGATCTAAGGTACACATGGAGGGAGCCTGACTTATGCTCTCCTGGTGCTCCTGATGACATGTGTGTTACCTTGGGGTGCCACTCAGGAGGGGGATCTAAATGCTTTCACCCATTGCTCACTAATGCGCAGGTGGGTGAAGGCTCCCAAGCACAGTGATGCTCTGGAGGGACCAAGAAAGGGACACACAAGTGGAAACCTCCCTAGAGCTGAGCTTTCAGCTGTCAAAGCACCCCAACTCCTGGAGTTCCAGAGCTTCTGAGGGGACAGCAGGGTGTGTAGGAACTAGCGGAAGTTCAACCAACCATCCTGCTCTCCATTAACCCAGTCTCTCTACCCCGCTTGCCCCATTTCTTCTTCCTCTGAAAGTACCTTTCATTTGTCTGCTATCTGGGGCCTGTGACATGCCACCTTGATTCATCCCTTTTGATCCTCCCATCTCAGCCCACTGGCTCTAGTTGGCTGGAAGTAGCCACTGATCAATATCAGGAAAGAACTGGAGAGTGAGAGGAGATCAAGGGGAGAATTGGCACTCCAAGTTTACTATCTTAATTTATAATTTCTCAAAAGCCAGCTGGTGACATACAAGATACAAACTGACATGGTCTCTATCTTTTAGACTCCAAAGGTACACATTCTTATCAGTTGCTTTTAATAACCCTAAAGACACAGCAGCTACATTCTGTTGCAAATAGCTAAGGTCTTTCTGGGAGGTCATGGTCCTTTAAAGTCTTAGGGAATAGCTGCTGTCCTCCTGAGCCACTGCCGAGGTCAGCGGTCTTCTCATCCATAGGGTGATCTGCCTTTCTCATGCTCGTCTTCCCTTTGCTGAAATATGGTCAGGTCTAATCTGTCAGAACGTTTCCTATTTCCTTTAGAGAACACATGATGTGGCCTATTGCTTATGTGTAAATCCATAAAGACTGGAGTTCCTTTCTATATATAACCTCCTAGAGGTTAAAAAGGAAGAATTCTGGTCACTTGTCTAATTTAAATTGTTGGAGAACATATTTCCAATTACAGAACAGGGCAAGAACAGCATTACTAAGTTGGAAACATTTGCACAGTCACCATCTGTGATATTTTTCCTTGATATTTCATAGTGAGTTGTTGTCTCATGCCTACATTATTTTTTAATTTTTTTAACTTTTTTTTTAAAGAGAGACAGAGAGAGAGAGACAGAGAGAGAGAGAGAGAGAGAGAGAGAGAGAATTTTAATATTTATTTTTTAGTTTTCGGCGGACACAACATCTTTGTTTGTATGTGGTGCTGAGGATCGAACCCAGCATCTCACACATGCTAGGCAAGTGCTCTACCACTTAGCTGCAATCCCAGTCCTGTACATTATTCTTACCTTAAGCAATATGTGTGAAATCATGGTTTGATGTGATAGTATTTAAAATATAAAAATTAAAATATAAATATTAGGAAAATTTCCCTATCTACCACCTAATATGATTTCCTGTATTACTGACATTAGCCTCCCCAACCTTGTGAAACACTTCTCTGGAATACAGACATAGAGATTTACATGGATAACTTTATATAGGCAAATCCACTACTATTTCAGCTTAGCCACAGATGAAGCATCACAATAGTCTGTTCACAGTAACTGGTGATTAAAAATTCAGCACATTCTAGAATAATATAAAATATCTCCCTTCCTGAAAGCCAGAAATTATATGATATAGTAAGAAATTTATAATAATTACTAAATCCTTTTTTCTTTGGTAGTACTGAGGATTGAACCCAGAAGTACTGTACCCTTGAAATAGTTCCCCAAATGTTGTAATTTGGGTAATACTGTTCTTGTCCTGGTAAATGGAAATATGTTCTCTAAAAAGATATAGGCCTTTTTACTTTTTATTTTGAGACAGGGTCTCCCTAAGTTGCCTAGGCTGGCCTTGAATTTGTAATCCTCCTGCCTCAGCCTCATGAGAAGCTGGGATTAAAGGTGTGTGTCACCGCACTAAACTTAAGTCCTAATTTTTTTTAAAGCCACTTGAGTTCTTTATTTAATATTTAACGGGTTATCCATTCAGTTTTGTGTGATCGCACCTCAGCATTCATCTGTGAAGGACTAGAATACACTGTTGTTGGTTTAATCATGCAGGCTAAACTAAAACAACATAACAAATGCTATCCATCTTTCCAACCCCACCCCCAATTCTCCATCATCAGAAGTAGAAAAAAGCTTGGCTGTGATCCATAATAATTCCATTAACCCTGCAATGAAGCATTAAATTAAACTGCCGAACCCACATTCTTCTCTTGCTACAAGGGGAAACGTACCTTGTAAGGCCTGCAGTTGTGCTAATAGATTTACTAACAAACTACATGATCACAGGAGAACACAAATAAGTGAAATAATTTGGCAAGTTGTGAACTCTCCAGTGGGGGTGCTGCAGCACCTGATGTGTTCGCCTCACCCCGCCCCCGATAATATTTAATAGAAAGATTTTAGTTACAGAGAGTTTAAGAAACAGAAGGAGCAATTTTCAAATGGTTCACGTTTCTCCCAAATTTTCCAACCAATACTTTTTTATTAATTACAGGGGGTGAAAAAAAAAGCTGACTTGAGCCAGAAATCTGGTGGAGAGCTTCTGTTATTCCTGATATAAATATAAATGAGCACCCTGGATACTGGGGGATTCTATGGAGGACATTTCAATTCAGTGGTAGAGAGTGGGCCGAAGCCCAAGTTCCTGACCACTAATCCAGGGCTCTCTGCCCTAGCCCAAGCTTTCTGGCCTTCCCCCTAGAGAATGTGAAGATTCCTCTGCAGCAAATTCCATTTCTGGGTGTGATTTTAGTGTCTGTCTCTTCAGTGTATTACCCTGTTTCTCGGAAGCCAGAGGATCACAGGAGTCACCCAGCTCTATGTCAAAAGCAAGTCCTTCTAGGAGAGTGGCTGGGACTTGACTTGTGCTACTTTCTGGATTTCTGACACTTGAGGGTGAACACCTAAAAGCGCAGTCATTTCAAAAAATTCCTATCTAAATTCCATGTTACATTTCATCAACCCAGAAGCAGAAAGAGGTCAAGTATGCCAGAAAATACTTCAACAGTCAGATCACTAAACAGTATTTGAAATCTGTACTGAGATCCAGAAATACAGGACACTGGAGCTGGAAGGGATCTTGGAAATCATACACTTCAACACCTTCCCTTAACAGGCTGCTCAAGGTCGTAGAATCAGTTTGTGTCAGAGTAAGGAGGAGAACCCTGGAGACCACAGTCATCCTCTTTCTCTACTTAGTGTGGTCTGAAGCTCCCCATCCCCGACAGTGGTGCCATGAAGCCTGATAGACCCCTATAAAGCCAACTACTGAGTTCAGCAGTTTAATGTGTATACCCACATTCTTAAGCCTCACCTCCTACTACCAAGCAACCGAGACATGATAAAGCCTGATTGGCCGAGGCCAAGCTTCCCTTCTGCACATGGACCTGCTGTTTATTGCAAGGTGCAATACCTAGAAAGCGCACTAGTGAGAGAGGAAGTGAGGCAGGTCCCCTAGGGCCAGCTGAACTGACACGGATGCTGTAGCAACAGACCAAACAACAACAAATCTACCCACACCTGAATTCCCTGTGCTCTCCCTGCCAGAAGCACCACCCTACAAAGAAGCCAGGCTCAAGAACTCAGCAGGCCTTTTCCACCTGCTGTACTGGTTCCTTTCTTCTCTTCCAGTCGAAGGGGCCCCAATCCACTCTCCCAACATCATGACCCTCATTTCTCAGGCCACTTTGGAGTCCCCTCTGCATCTGGCCAACCCCAAGCAGGGCGAGCTTACCTGTCAGCATCTCCAAGGCCCAGGGAGGTATTTCGTTGCAGGGTCTCACGCACCACAGCCATCCCATCAGGGAGCCGGTTCAGGCGACGGGTGTAGAGGCCAAGTCCACCATCGGTCATATACCTTTTAAAAGGAGAAGAGGATGATACATGTGTATGGTCAAAAGCATTCGCACTGACTTGTTATTCATATCCAGAAGCCCTGCGTGGCTAAGCCCTGCGTGCTCCAATGGGGGAAGAACTAAGGATTCCCTGAGGCTCTGTCACCAATCATAGCCCAAGGATAACTCAGCCACAGATTCAACCCAGAGGATCACCAGCTTGCTAGAGGAAAAAAAAATACTCAGCTTAATTAACCCAAACTCACAGGAATCTATGAAGCAGAAGGGAACTAGTGAATAAAATTAACTGTCAGATGTATCCATGACATACTTTTTAATGTCAGCAATTACACAAGCAGGTGTTTTACCTAAGCAATGTAAATGGAACTGACAAGTCATTAGCAAATTGTATGCAGAACTATTCCAGAGCAGTGCAGTGGGGAAAGCAGGCAGGAAAGAAAGGGGATTGTGGGGCTAGCAGAGCCCCCTTTATCATTATGGGCAAGTCACTTCTCTAGATCTTGGGAATATCATAGCTTGTTACATGTGGGAATCTTACAAGGAGTGTGTGAGGATAACTGAGGTAAGGAATACAAAGTGCTCTGCAATCTGTATAAATCCCTATAACTGGCAGGCATTACTATGGTTGTCATGGTCTTTGATACTGATATCTTAAGGGTTGTCACAAAACTATGTGAATAACTCTCGTGCTAATTTGCCAGATCTCTTGGTGATGCTCCAAATCTGTCTTCTGATGAAATCAGTGTTGTCGGGAAAGGAGGACCCCTGGAACTTTCTGAATAGATAGCTGACTGTCGACCAACCGGACGACTCCCTGAGAGCATAGCCACTGGATCAGGTCCAAAGCAGCTGTACCTCATATCTACCTGGCTCCTCCCCAGAGGCTCCAAAAGGAGATTGGTTATGTTAGAACAGAACAGAAGGCAAAGCAAAATTTGGGTAGAGCCAGAAACCAAATTCAGATCCCTATCGCTGCATAGCCCCATTGGATCACCTTGTAAGATCCCTGAAAACACAACCATACTATAGTTCAAGTTCAATAACATGTAGCAAAAGCCCCCCCCGAGTCATTATTTCTTGACACAGAATCAAATGAACTAAATTATAGAGGTTTTCCTGCCTTTGGCATTTCAGCTTAGCTTATATGGGGTAGGTCCTAAGGGTTCCTGATCCCTGAATATCTCTCACTTCTGACTGGGGACCCTCTTGGGATATGTTCTTGGAAGAACAGAACTGTGAGACGCTGTGGAGAACTAGCTACGCCAAGTGAGGGGCAGAGGAGAACGCCTTCCCTGGAGTAGCTGCTGTGATGAGCAGCTCCTAGTACTGGCCTAAGGAACTTTCATCAGGGCTGCTTCCCAGAGATCATCTCCAAATTGGGCAACCTGATGGCCTCTCTTCCTTCCTTAAGGACATTAGCAATCAGATGATGCAACACCAGCATGATGAAAACTACGAGTCAATCAACAAAGTGTTTGTGGTTGTGTGGACAAAACAACAGAATACAGTGAGTTTTTCACTCAACTATATCAACTTAAAAAGATAAAAGCTCTCTGCATATACTAAAAATGACTGTTTTGCACATTTAAAAGTGATGAATTTTTATAAGGGAGACCAGTAGGACAAAGAAAGGAATCAGGGAGAGAGGGTAGAGAAGGATGGGGGAGGTACTGGGGAGTAAAATTTAAAATTTATCAAATTGTGCTTTTTTTCTTTTCTTTTTCTTTCTTCTTCTTCTTCTTTTTTTTTTTTTTTTTTTTGGTACCACGGATTAAACCCAGGGGAGCTTAATCACTGAACCACGTTCTCAGCCATTTTTATTTTTTATTTTAAGACAGGGTCTTCCTAAGTTGCTTAGGACCTTGCTAAATTGCTGAGACTGGCTTTGAACTTGCCATCCTCCTGCCTCAGCATCCTGAGCTGCTGGGATTACAGGTGTATGCCACCAATGCCCAGCAAAATTATGCTTCTATGTGTAAAGAAATACTCCAAATAAAACCTAGCATATTGAATAATTAATAAGCACTAATAAAGATTTTTTAAAGTGGTTAATTTTATGGTATATAAATTATATCTCAATAAAGGCAAAAATGACTAAAATTACAGTAGTTAAATCATAACTTGTATAATTGCTTTTTTCATTTTTAAAATTTTAATTGGTTATATATGACAGCAGAATATGTTATAATTCATAGTGCACATACAGAGCACAATTTTTCATATCTCTGGTTGTACACAAAGTAGAGTCACACCATTCGTGTCTTCATACATGTACTTAGGGTAATGATGTCCATTTCATTCCACTGTCTTTCCTACCCCCACGCCCCCTCCCTTCCCCTCCCTCCTCTTTCCCCCTTTGCCCTATCTAGAGTTCATCTAATCTTCCCATGCATAATTGCTTTTTAATGTTTCTCTCACAAGGGACAGTAAGCTCCCTGAAGGCAGGAATTATTCTTTTTTGTTCAAATCTATATCCTGTATGTCTCACTCATTCTAAGTACTTACTAAATCTCATTTTTGTTGAACAAATGAATGAAGCATGAAGACACAGCCACAGGTCAGAATCTAGCTAAAACTTTCTGCAAGAACACTGATTTCAGGTTCTTCCTCCTTTTAAATGTTAGTAAACTTGACATCTAAAACATGGCAAGGCAAATGAAACCTTTTATCTGCCACTATATCCCCATCCCTCCATCTATCCAGCTGTCTGTCTATGCATCCAACTTTACAACAGATGTAGTGACTAGTGACTCAGTGCACAGCCGTGGGCTACATGCATCCACCCCATAACCAGCAATAAGGAGATAAAAAACACCTACCCTCAAATGCAGTAACTTGACAAGGGCTGCACTTTTTATATTAAATATCCTTTCAAGGAGAATACAGTGGAAGTTCTTCAAAATGCCATCTTGTGTACCATTAAATGAGGCAGTTTAAAAAATACACACACACACACACACACACATACATATAAAAATTTTTTTAGTTGTCAATGGACTTTTATTTTATATTTATTTATATGCAGTGCTGAGAATCGAACCCAGTACCTCACACATGCTAGGCAAGCACTTTACCATTGTGCTATAACTCCAGCCCTAAATGAGATAGTTTAATTTTGATTTTAGCAAAGACTGCCCAACCAGCTACATAAACAAAAAGTTTTCGACTGGGGAGATCTTGTCAAAGGACAACTGAACTAATTTTAGCATTCAGTTCCCTGCTGGATTTTTATTGCTGGTGAAACAACACATACGGTTGGGCAATTAAATGCACCTGGGCATGGACTCAGGGCCCACACAAGCATCCTCCTGGTTTGTTGCTAAGGCCGGAGAGAAGAGTCTGGTAAGCATTACAGAGATGAAAGATCAACACATGCTGCAGCCTCCCACCCAGTAATACTCAGGTACAATGTGGTTTTGCCGGAAAATGACGACCTACGAGGGTGAGAGGGCCCCAGAGAGATGCGACTGAATGCTGCTGGGAACTGACTTTTTCTGATAGAGGAGAGGGTAAGGGCAAGGATAAAGCAGGATCCTCTGCCTTCTCAAACATGCACCAAGAACAAAAGCCACAGAGATGAATCCAACTAATCTGGCAACAATTCTATTTCATTCACCATGGGCACCTGGGAGTGAGGCAGATGGGTGAGGAAATGGGGAATTGACCTCTTCACCCAGTTGTTTATAATAATTTATTCAATCATATTTTTAAGATACTAGTCTTCAAAATGAGTTCTTTTGTATGTCCCTAGGAGGGAGCACAGTACCGGAGATGGAGTTGTCCTTAGAATCTACCTCGCTTCCAAGAATCCCAATTTAAAATATTTGTTTCTATAAAGGAAACGGAGAGGGAAGGATAAGATTACATAAAGAACCAATCAAATTCAAATTAATAAGTGAGTGAAAGGAAGCCTAGTAAAGTAGAGGAAGGAGAAAGAGATATGGGAGGGAAAAGAGGGGATTATTTCATGCATGTATGAGTTTGTCGGGATGAATCCAACTATGGATAACCATAGAGCGCCAATAAAAAAATAAAATATTTCTAAATTAGCAACCACCAATTACAATAGTTGGGTTTACAAAAAACTTCATATATGCTTTTAAATGACTCATCTAGTCTTGGTGAAAAATGCATGTTTTTGTTGGACCTAAATTTGTATTGGGATTGGCTACTGAAAACATTATAACAGACCGCCTGGACAAAGTTAATCCCTTAACAAAGCATAATTTGCAGATGAAGCAGTTATGGCTGTGTTCATCTGAAACACTGGGCACGCCCAGAGGTGTCAAAGAGGCTTGTGTCCCCGAAGGATCAGGAAGACAGGGAGCAATGGTTTCACCCATCTCTAAGAGCTTACCAGGACACTCATACTGGGTGGACATGATATGACTTGCCTGAGGTCACAAGCAAAGGAACCAGTGGATCCTGGACTGAATCCCAGAGCACCAGTGTCACACCTCCTCCTCCTTGGGGAAATAAATAATTAGTTCTAGAGTCTAATGAGGAGATGGTAACATCTAAAGTTTGTTGATGGGGTTCCTGCTTAGGCTGACAAGCTACTGAACAATTTCTGTGTTATCCTCCTGAGTTCTGCAGTGATGGGTGGTGGGGGCTCTTTGCTTCCATCTTCCAAAGCTCCCCAGAGTCTGGATGGAGAGAACAGGATACTTGACTTTGCTAAAGGGACAAAGTATCTGAGAATTTTTCCTGCATTTCTAGGCCACCCCTGGGTGGTCCATAAGCATCAGAGTTAGGGACATGACACACTCTTGGTAGAGCTAGGGTTCAAATATGTCCTCTGCCTCTTGCTAGCTGAGGGACACGGTACATATCATGGCTAATGAGAACTAACCACACTGGATACTTACTGGGTACTGTGCTAAGTACTTCACATAACTTATGGCATTTAATCTTCAAAAGAATCTGATCAAGTGTATTAATCTCCATTGTCCAGATAAAGAAAATAAAGCTGTGGCCAAGATCACAGCACAGGAAGGTGGATTCAAATCCCAACTTGGTCACACTGTGGTGTAATCTGGGCTTCAGTTTCCTCATCTGTAAACTGTGAGACTACAGATTCATCCATAGGGTTATGATGAGTTACATGCATGTATACATAGCCTGGGGCCTGGCACATGGGGGACTATTTCATAATTATTACCTGCTGTTTCCATCATCCGCTGTAAGTGCCTATATCACACCACAGTGATGAACCATGTCCCCTTTCTAATGCCAAGATACTATCAGTCTCTGTGCTGGGGAGTGGTTATGAAAGACTGAGTTTCTGCCCTGCTGACACTCAAAATCTACTAGGGACTAAGATAACTCTGCTACCACATGCAGAGTGGCATAACAAATGAATGTATGACAGGCTCTGAGGAGCATGACGGATGTCACAGAGGAGTGCTATGAAAGGTGGTACTGAACGTGGCAGGGGAGTTTGCCCATCAAAGGAGGAGCCATCTGGGCTCATGGATAACAAGTGCAAAAGCAGGGAGAAATGGAAGAGGTGGGTGTGTTAAGGAAGGGTGAATAGGGTGCTGTTGCTGGAACACTGGAAACAAAGAGGAGACCTGGGCTGCATGGGGCCTGGGGCCTGGCCATGAAGAGCTTGGATGTCCGGCCGGTTGAGGCTGAAACCTGTAAGTCAGAGGCACTCAGCAGAGATGTGATAGGCTCTGGCTTCTATTTCAAGGAGAACACTGACCTGTCCTATCCCTGTCTCTTTATACTCCATTTTTAGTGAACATCTTCTCGCCGATATTTCCTTCTACAGATTTTTCAGAGCATACGGCTTCTAAATTCTGGGTCATCCCAGACCTTTGAGAAGTGACTGGACTTGTAGGGTAGACCTCACCAAGACTCTATAGAGACCTGCGAAGACAACTTGCTGATGACAGGAACTTTCTTGATAAAATCTTGATAAAACCTTGCTACAAAAAAGTTCTGGAATCTAAGGGGGCCTGTTAGAACAAGTACACCAGATTTTGAGTCTAGGTTTCAGTAAATCAATCTCTTCCCCTTTTTTAAATGTAATGATGCAACAATGTGGAACCAAGTGAAACAGGCTGTGCGAGTCACCTCTAGAAGGAGGGAAAGGGGTTTCTCATTTCCAAAGTTCACAGTTCAACACAGCCTAAGTAAGGCAACCTGTCACTAATCTCAAAAGAAATCACCTGTCAAGAACTGGGGGAGGTGAGAAGGGACAGGAAGGGAAAGAAATGTGTACCAACTTGTTCTAGTCAAGTGCCTTTCCAATAGAGCATGACATTTAAAAAAACAAGACAAAACAAAAAAAAAAAAAAAATACAACTCTCTACACAAATACAAAGAGAAAAATCTAATCAATCTAGGTGTTTGCTTTTCTTCAAAGGCATGTTAGGCTGTCTATATTCTTTGTACACACTTCTGGTTTAAATGTGAACATAGTAAAGGAAAATGGATCAAAACCATTGTGTGTATGTAATATTACTTGCCAATATCAACATAAATATATGAACACATACATCAACACATACTTTGTTGCACTGGTAGGAAAAAAAAAAAAAAAGAGATGTGGACTGATAAAAAGCCCCGGCTGCTGCACCATGTCACCAGCGTCCAAATCCCCAAGCAGGATAAGCTCTCATGGTGCCCCTCTGCTTGGTTACAACACGGCATGACATTTATTCTCTGAGTTTATTAGGATGTAAATTGAGTTGCTGCACAAACCTGTAAAAGGATCCTTTTAGTTCAGGGGCTCTTAGAAGTCAAATGAATAAACTTCACTCTGGGTCATAGAAGGATAAACCAAGGAGCTAGTCTAGCAAAGCTGCATAAATCCCTTTGAAGAATGCTGACCTTTACCAAAGAAAAGCAGCTGCTACGTTTGACTTAAGGGAGGAAGAGAAAGCATCTGAAATGCAAAAATATGATTGGGAAAAATGGGTCCAATTTTCCACTGATAATTATAATACTGCCTTGCGAAAATTTAGACGAATACTTAAAATTTTGCTTTGGAAGCCACTTTGTTCTCAAAGAGTGTTTAGGCACGGATGCTGAGGCAAATGTGGCATATTTCATTTAACAAACCTTCTTATTCCACATGACAAGTACAGAGACATATCACAGTGATGCTAATATTCTTGGTATGTTTTAAAATTAAATAAAGGTGAGTCCCATTTGAAGGACATGGTGTTGCTCCTTCTTGATTATGGGTCACCCCAAACTGATACAAAAATGACAAATAAAAAAATAACAGCAGTCTCTGGAGAAAGTCCAAGGTCAAAGTATTTTTCTCATTTGATCCCTTGGTGGTGATGGGACTGAAACTCTAAAGGCTCCAGACTGAACAACACCACAGTCAAGACACACATAGTAGGGGTGGGGGAGAACACTTATTTTTCAGAAAGGAAGGAAGGAAGGAAGGGAGGGAGGGAGGGAGGGAGGGAAGGAGAGAGGAGAAAGAGAAGGAGGGAGGGAGGGAAGAAACAAAGAAAGACTCATCTTTTATTTCTGTGCCTTAGTGGCCAATTCTTCCAGCACCAGCTCATACTTCCTTGGCGCTCAGGCCTTTTGGGAAGCCCTTCCAACAACCACTGGGGCACAGGCAGAGGGGAGTGTGGGCTGGACCGCCCTGTCACCATTTCCTACCTTTCGGCACCTAGGACTCCTGGCTCTTCGGGATGTGACCAAGCTTCTATCACTTTGCTTGTTTTAGGAGCAAGGTTCAATTTATGTCTCTAGCCACACCTTCCCATGTTTCTTTTGCTCAGTGCCGGAGCAGTCTCTTGTGGCCATACTATGTGCTGCCTTGTCTTGAATCACAGGATATGAGGAAGGCAAGCAGAGGTTACAGCTGGTCAGTTTCTTTAATGGCCACGAGCTGCCCATCAGAAATGGTTACAGCTCAAGCAGCACCACCTTTTCCTGCATTTCACTTCAATCTCGTTGAGTCCTGGCTACAAAGAGAGCCAGATAGGCTGGGAAAGCCCTGCTCAACTCTCTGGTGCAAGGCTGTAGGCGACTCTGACTTGTCCTAGTGAGCAGAGCGTGCCTCCCCAGGGAGCACTCCAACAGACGTAGCTAAGCTAATCAGACAAGGGCTCAGCTCCAGTGAGCCATCAGCAGGGCATGGGGACAAAGGCAGCAGAGGGAAAGGGCAGGCCTGAGGTAAGGAGGAGTCAGAAGGTCCCAGGGGCCCCCAAAGGAGGCCTCACTCTAGGAAACAA
The DNA here is from genome assembly GCF_047511675.1 of Marmota flaviventris. Classification (NCBI taxonomy): domain Eukaryota; kingdom Metazoa; phylum Chordata; class Mammalia; order Rodentia; family Sciuridae; genus Marmota; species Marmota flaviventris. The sequence goes on from NC_092506.1 coordinate 43,569,807, forward strand.
GTCAGAATTTAGTCACTTCTATTCCCTAAATCTAGGAGCTGGAGAGAAGCTTGGGAGAGAACAGAAGGCACACCAAGAAGGTCTGCAACAAAGCTAGCATGGGCCTCAGCCTCTACTTGGTACTCAAAGGATGGGCCATGAATGCCTTCGGCATCACCTGGCAGCTTTTTAGAAATGGCATAACCCAGATTTTCTGAACCAGACTCTGTACCTCAACAAGTTTCCCAGGCAATGCAGATGTATGTTGAACAACAAGAAGCACTGGGCTTGGGCAGCAGTCTCTGTGGGGATTGTTCATGGCAGTGAAAATGCAAGTGTTTCTATTCATTTCTTATTATGGTCTTTTTGAGTCTCATGTTTTAGAGTAGATGCAATATTTCAATGACGAGGCACATATGTATTTTTAAAACAAATACAACCAAAAGGAAGACAGATGGTCCTAATTTTTTTTCTGAAGTTATGGACACTATGAAAAACAAGTGGAAGCTAAAGTCCCCATAATATTTATGTGGGGACATTGCATGCTGTTTGAGTCAGCTCTAGGTTCCAAGTTAGCAATGCCTCTACCCAAGCAGGGCCAATGTGAACCTGGCTGAGTGAGTTCCTTCGACATATTCTTCGACTGAGAGAGACTTTTGTTTTGTTTGCTATAAGTGGATTCAGTAGTTATACATGGCCTTGCTATAGTTCACATGTCACCCTGAATTTTAGCACACAGTCTCCATTTCATCACTGCATGGGTCTTGCTCTCACCTAACTCCCAGAAAAGGAGTGATGGATCAAGTGGGAATTTTTCTGCAGAGTGGTAAAACATGCTACCAAGAATGATACACTTCTGCATAATGCCATGGTGGCGCACGTCTGTAATTCCAGAGACTCAGGAGGCTGAGGCAGGAGGATCATGAGTTCAAAGCCAGCCTCAGCAACTTAGCAAGGCCTAAGCAACTTAGTGAGACCCTGTCTCTAAAAAAAAAAAAAAAAAGGTGGTGGGGGGGGCTGGGGGTATGGCTCAGTGTTTAAGTGGCCCTAGGTTTAATCCCTAGTACCAAAAAAAAAAAAAAAAGAAAAAAAGCCATTTGACTTTCTGTAAGTCTCACAAAATTCCAACTAACACTAATTTCCAGAGCATTTAAGCTAAGCTTACCTAAATGCCATAAGAATTTTAATTTTAAAAAAGCCATAATTGTGCTAATAACATACATACTTAAACACACAGAGAGCCAAAGATGATAACAATAGCATACTTCTCACCCTGTTTAAATAAATAGACACATGTAAAATGTAAAACTTTCATTATAGTCCATGACTATGCTTGTTTAAAATGGGAGTACCTGGGTGCCCTTCTGAATAAATGCTGCATGTGTTGGAAATTGGACAGTCCCGTGTCTGGAATTTAGTCTTGCCTGAATTCTCTTTATTGTGGTTCAACTGTCAGTGTGGGATTGCAGCAAATATTTCTAGCACAAGAAGGAAGCTTTTTGTCCACCCTGTGAAAGATGAAACACATCCTAACACACAGGAGACAGCTCTCTAGACAAAGCCCCTTTAAGCTCTTTCTTGGCATGAAATAGACGGTGAAAGGAGACGGACTGATATCCAGGAAGTCTCAAACCTTAGAAAACACCTGACTCATCTGGGGGAATGGAGAAAAATACATACTCTCAGGCCCTGGCTTCACAGAGACAGGATGTCTTTAGTGGGGTTCAAACCCTGAAATTTTTGAAAATATAGACTTTAGGTTGAGAGCCTTTTTAAGAAAAACTATACAGAAAGTACAGAGTTCCCTTATTTTTTCCCTTCCAACTTCTGAACTACTTTAACATTTTGCATTAGGGTGGCATATTGTTTTTTTTGTTTTGTTTCGTTTTGACCAGGGATTGAATCCAGGGGCACTCAATCACTGAGCCTCATCCCCAGCCCTTTTTAAACTATTTTATTTAGAGACAGTGCCTCGCTAACTTGCTGAGGCTGAGGCTGGCTTTGAACCCCTGATCCTCCTGCCTCTCATCCTCCCAAGCAGCTGGGATTACAGGAATGTGCCACTGCACCCGGCTACATCGTTACATCTGATGAACCAATATTGCTAATTATTAACTAAAGTCCACCACTGACACCAGGTTTCACTCTACATTATACAGTTCTATGGGTTTTGATAAATACTTAATGTCATGTATTCACCAGGATAGTATCATAGAGTGTAACACTAACACCCTAAAAAAAAAAAAAAAAAAAAAAAAACACCCTGTGCTCTATCTCTTCATCTCCCACACTGCCTTCATTTAAAATAAATATGTGAGTAATTCTCTTTGTCAGATGAAACTGTCAGAAACACTGCCTTAAATCTGGAAAACAGCTAGATGGGCACCAGCTTCCTTAACGATTAGCTGCCTCAATGTGACTACAGCAACATGATAATTTAAATGTCAAATCCTTACAGTAACTAGTCTTGGCCTCTTCTTGGTGTTAAGGGGACAAGGTCCACATTAACAGTACCTAGGTTAAAGCTGATCACTGATGTCCCCTCCATCTGAGATCAGGGCTTGCTGACAAAGAGTTGGTAGAACTCTTAAGTTTCTTCCAAAATATCAGTGCACTCATGGTCTGGATGTAAGGAACTACTGGCCTCAAAGAAGTCCACCTGGAAATCCAGGTGGCTAGCCCGGGCAGGAGGGAGCAGCGTTTGGTAAGCTGAATTCACAGCACTATGGATACCACATGGGTGGCTCATCACAATCAGATGTCCCTATCTTGGAAAAGCCTCCTACATTGTCAAAAGAGTCCTTCCTCCCAAGCACTTCCACAACATGGACACATGCTTGCCAACTCTCTGTAGGCTGCTATACCTTATCAATCCTGGGGTCACAGAGAGGGGCTCCCCAAGCCCCAAATTGCTCTGTGTCATAGGTTCACTTTTTCCATTAAGTCAGCAGAATTTCTGTTGGTTTTGAAGACTGTGCAGATGACTAGAGCCCTGGGGTGGGAGTCACACATCCAGTGTCTCTTTCTTTATGGTTTCACATCAACAGCCCCAAGTAATAATCACAGTCTCTACCAAACCCAGGAGGAACCAGCTGGCATTTGGTTTAGGTCATGCAAGCTTCACCTTGTTGGGCTGGGGATGTGGCTCAAGTGGTAGCGTGCTCGCCTGGCATGCGTGCGACCCGGGTTCGATCCTCAGCACCACATACAAACAAAGATGTTATGTCCGCCAAAAACTAAAAAATAAAATATTAAAATTCTCTCTCTCTCTCCCTCTCTCTCTCCCAAAAAAAAAAAAAAAAGTTTACCTTGTCTAATCTACATTGCAGCTGAAAGAAATGCTAAAGTACACTGAGAAAGGATGAAGGAGGAAGGTGCCTAACTTGTCACTGGGAGATGGTCCCTTCTGCAAAACCAAGGCACAAAGCAGGCATTGGGATCATCACCCAAACTCAGCGTCTGAGGGACAGAGAGCTGCAGGAAGGGCTGTACTAGAGCCACCCACAGGCCTTTCCCTTAGAGGTGGCCTGAACTTGAGGTGGAAGCAAACAGGTAGGTGTTTGCATAGGGTTCAGCAAGGGCCAAAGCAGGGAGAGGGACCAGAAAAGGATTCTTAGAGGAAAGAATCATCAAGTGGCATCCTGAAAGTGTTTGCCAGGTAGCCTTGGGCTGGGGTAAGGAAGTCAGTTCACACAGGCATGCAACTACAAACACAGAGGATCTAAAATGTAAAAGGAATTCAGGGTGTGGTTTCAGACGCTTTCTCCCAGGTAACATGTTCATCAAGGTAATGATGATTATCCTAGAATTCAGTCTAAATGATTCAAGCCAAGTGCAGTGGTGCATACCTGTAATCCTAGTGGCTCGGGAGGCTAAGTCAGGAAGATCCCAGGTTCAAAGCTAGCCTCAGCAATAGCACTAAGCAACTCAGTGAGACCCTGTCTTTAAATAAAATACAAAATAGGGCTGGGGATGTGGCTCAGTGATCAACTGTCCCTGAGTTCAATCCCCAGTATTCCCTTCCCCACAAAAAATGGGATTCAATAAATATACCCCCAATAGAAACAGATGCATAGAACTCTGGCCTTCAAGGGTAGAGGATGAATCCAAAATTAAGTGACTTTGGGATACTCAAATTCTCCACTGCTAGATCCAGCAAGAACAGAAGATAGCTGGGTACAGTTGTGCATGCCTGTAATCCCAGCAACTAGGGAGGCTGAGGTAGTAGGATCCCAAGTTCAAGGCCAGCCTCAGCAATTTAGCAAGGCCCTAAGCAACTTAGTGAGACCCTGTCTCAAAATAAAATATAAAAAGGGTTGGGGGTATAGCTCAGTGGCAAAGTGCCCCTGGGTTCAAACCCTAGTACCGAACAAACAAATAAACAAACAAACAAACCCCTCTCCCTCAAACCCAAAGACACAACAGCTGACCACACAGGATGCCTGAGCCTATTCACTTCTGCACATGTCTCTGTGCACAGGGTCACCTTAGAAACAGTACCCAGTCAGCCACCAACACTGTTGGTTCTCTGTGGGAGCAGGCTGACCTCTGGCGGTCTAAAAGCCGTACTCAATGTTAAACATTTATCATTTTAAACAAACAAATAAAAAGGACCAATTTCTTAATGATATGTTCTATAGCTAAAGTTTGACAACACTGTTGCTGATGTGGACTTACTAATGATATTGGGATTCTAAAAAGCCACACCTATTCTCACCCTTCCACACTGTACCTCTTGCCCTCAAATCAGACTGTAATATTTGTTCAAAAGGGGGCCTGAACTTAAAAAGTAAGTTTGTAAAACACTGAGCTAAAACACCTGAAAATTGAGAAGTTCATATTTTTAACTAAGTAAAATTCTAAATCTCTCTGGGTATGGTAGCACGTGCTTGTAATTCCAGTGATTCAGGAGGCTAAGGTAGGAGGATCACAAATTCAAGGCCAACTTCAGCAACTTAGGAAGACTTTGTCTCAAAATAAAACTTAAAATGGGCTGGGGGTGTAGCTCAGTGGTAAAGTACCCCTGGGTTCATTCCAAAAACTGAAAAAAAAAATAATAGTAAGATTCTAGACCTCCATACTGATGATCCCCAAATGTGTTATATGTCCATGAAAGTGGCTTGTGATATATTCATGTAGGAAACAAGACTTTGGCTGAGGTGTTACAGATGGGCCCATCCATACCCTGGGCCAGGACGGGCACATCTCACAGCTGTAAAAAGACTTTTGAAGTACCCAAAGATGAATCCCAAGCCTTCCTCCCCTTACCTACTGTACCCTTACCACCCCAACCTCCAAGAAAAATGCTGCACCACCTAATCCTGGAAAGAGCCCATGGTGGGAATTCTTAAAATCTTAAAAAAAAAAAAAAAAATCAAAGTCTTAGAGTGAAAAGTCATCTTATGTAAACCAAGAATCAGAGGAAAAGAGAAAATGTCAATCAGCAAGTGACATCCAGGGATCTCTCAGGGTGAGCCATAGAAAGTTACTCTTTTCCACCCAGGCTGGTAAATTATGCTTTACTCAAAACAATGCCCAGGGGTCTTGCCATGGTACAAGCTCAAAGTACAGGTGATATGTTCTCATGTCTGAAACACCTGTGTTGATCTTCTCCTGAGCATGAGACGTTCCCACTCCAAGGTGCTCTACTTTATTTTTTATATTGACATCAAAACAGGAGGTCTTCTAAGATCAGCTCCCCTGCCTCCCATGTAAGACACCAGACAGAGAAGGTGACACCTCTAGAAGCTCACTTTAATGCTCACTTTAAATGCAGCATTCAGAAAAATACCCATGGAAGACAGTCTCATGGAACTACAGAATATGAGACGTGAAAGGAATTTCAAAGATTTCTTAGTCTGATGATTTTTCAAATGCAGAGGGAGACGGAGAGAATTTAAGTGATTTGCTCAAAGAAATACAACTAGAAAGCAGTTATTGATGTGTTCTTATTTTAACACATTTGTATGTTTAGTCAATCCCTATAAGTCCCCTTTTCTGTCTTTTATGATGCAGTTGAAGCCTAGCTCCAACACTTTACATTTTCTGTGAGGGTCTGCTTGTCTACCTTTATTCTCCAGCCTCTCACTCAATAAAGGTTGGATGACAATGATCATAACAATGTTAGGACCAATATCTTTGCTTTGATATTCCTAGTCCCTAGAACAGTGCCTGGAACTCTTAAGGTAGGTATCCAGTAAGTGTTTATCGGTAGATGGAATGAAAGAATAAATAACAATCAACAATTGAATCACTTCCATGAACATTGTATGTGTTAAGCATTTGGGAAATACAAAAAGAAATGAGTACATGCCTATAATTCCAGTGGCTTGGGACGCTGAGGCAAGAGGCTCATGAGTTCAAAGCCAACCTCAGCAATTTAGTGAGGCCCTAAGCAACTTAGTGAGACTCTGTCTCCAAAAACAAACAAACAAACAAAAAACAGACTGGGGATGATTTGCCTTAGTGATTAAGCACTCCCCCCATCCCCGGGTTCAATTCCTGGTACAAAAAAAAAAAAAAAAAAAAAAAAAGAAAAGAAATGAGATATGGCCTTGCATCTGCTTTAGAGATAACTCAAATACTATAAATAGCAATACCTAAAGGGTGCAAGACTTCCAGGAAAACGGGGGCCTTCCAGGCAATGGATAATGACAGAGTAGGCTTGGAGGTAGCATTCAAGGCCCCATTCAAGGGACAGTATGGTATGAGTAGAGTCCCTTATACTGGGAATAACGTTAGTGCCAAGCTCTGTGGCATCCCAAATCTGAGCTGAAGGTATTTTCACTGCCCTGTGGCTAAATGCCCCTTTGCCCATGATTTTAAAAAACAGAATAAAAAGTAAAACCAGCCTAGTGGGGAGCTAGGTTAGAAAGGCTAAAAACCGTGTTTCTTCCTTAACATCTGAATATCTGAGGGCCAGGATGGGGCTACAGGAGTGTTTGCAGGAGCGGCAGGTACAGCGCAAGTGTGTTGGTGAGCTCGGCTCTCTAGGGGTAACATGGGCCTGAGACACTCGGAAGTCACGTGACCCAAGAGCCAGGCAAACCAGCCAGCCTATGGACACAGAGGAGTCAACGGTGACCTGAAGTAGGAAGGGCAGGGGTGCCCAGCAGCAGCTGCAGCACTCTGAGGGGAAGGGTGGGCTGAGAGGCAGCCAGGACACAGGCCAGTGACCTCCAGAGGAAGAAGTAAGCTGAAGCTGGTTGCCTAAGGGACACTCAAATTACCTTCCATCAATGCAGCAGGAGCAGTAGTCATAACAGCTGTCTGATGCAGCACAGACAAAAGAATGGGGTCCCTGATTTTTTTCTCACCCTTCAACTTGTTCAAATGCTTCCACTTTGACAAGAATGGTAGATAAGCTGAAGTCATGATTCAAATGTGGCTGGGGGCAAAGCTGAATTCCACAGACTCCACAAAGTTGACAGTATGTTCAATATTTTAACAGTTGTACACTTTAAAAACCCATCACTTTTCTTACATGAATAATAGGTAGTGACATCTCCAGTAATGTCTTGGCGGGTGTGTAGACAATAGGTGTACAGAGGCTGTCCCCAGCCACAGTCCACTCTGCTTACAAAACTCTAAACCCCCCGATCAGAACCTGGGCAGGAAGCAGGAGTCTGTGAATTCTGTGTTTATTAGCACGGGGAATGGGTTAGGTCATTTTCAGAAGAAACAACTTTGGTGTCCCTGCTACTACCCCCATCTGGTATGACCTGTGGACACCTGGCTTTCCAATGGGATTCCTTTCTCTTGAATGCAACGTCTAGTTCTGTGCCCCCCCCACCCCCCGAAATTGAGCCATAGGGATTCCTCTGGGAACTGGGACATTCTGAATCTGACAGCTGACAGGCCTTTGATAGAGCATCTCTCTGTTCTCACCACATCAGGAATCCCTCTAGAGTCTCTGAATACATTTTTTTCCAGAATCTACTTGAATACACCCAGGAGCAGGGAGTAATGAGGCTCATGTCTTTGCAACACAGTTGGACAGGTCTAATTTTCAGCACTTTTTTTCCTGATGTCAATTAATAGTCACCTTAGTGTTTAGGCAATGAAAAACTGAAGTGTCCATTCCAGACATGGTTCCAGTTTGGTTCTTAGGAACCTACTGCTTGACTAAGTATTTTCCATGCCATGCATATCTACTTTCTGCAAACATTTCTACTATGTTCTGGGTTTTGAACTCTGAACGCTCCTTGTTACCTTTTCCCAAACAAACCTCTGCCTTTTTCTGAACCTCTTAAAACCTGGCAACAAGAACAAAACAGATTCTTGATAATGTCTAACCAGCAGATACTGTTTCCCACATTATTATTATTCTATGAATCGAGCGGCCTTAGCTTTCCATCCATGTGACAAAATGCCTGGGAAAAACACCTCAGAGGAGCAAAGATTTATTTTGGCTCATGGTTTCTGAGGTTTCAGTCCATGCTCACTTGACTCCCTTATTTCTGGGCCTGTGGCGAAGCGGAGCATCCTGGTGGACAAGGGGTGGTGGAGCAAAGTAGCTCACTCATGGCTTCCAGGAAGGAGAGGTGGGGGCAGGGGGAAGGGTCCAGGGACAAAACACATCCTTCAAAGGCACATCCCCAGTGACTCACCTCTTCCAACTAGGCTCTGCTCCCCACAGTTTCCACCACCTCCCAACAGTGCTACCGGATGGGGACAAGTCTTCAACACATGAGCCTTTGAGGGACCTTTCAGATCCCAAAGTGTAATACCAGCTGAAGGTTACTGTATAGCTCTTTAAAATCTAGAAAAATCCTTGTGCCTCAGAAAATAAAACCCAGCAAGTAGCAGCACCAAAAGAGAAGAGGCGGAGGTCTCAGTGGCTTTCCTCAAGTTTGCTGAAACTGGCTGCTGCCTCTAGTGGCTGTGTGATTCTGAATAAGAGACTTCCCTCTCTAAAATGGGGTTGACAACATGTGTCAGGCCTCCTAGCATATCTATAAGAATTTGACAAAGATGGACTCAGAGGTGGACACCTGTGATCCCAGCTATTTGGAAGACTTCGGCAGGGGGATTATAAGCTCCAGGCCAGCCTTGGCAACTTAGTGAGGTCCCATCTCAGAATTAAAAAATACAGAGGGCTAGGGATGTAGGTCATGTAGCTCAGTGGCACAACACCACTGGGTTGGAGGAGGGAGGGAGGAAGAGGAGGAAAAGGAAGAGGAAGGAGGAGGAGGAGAAAAAGAGGAGGAAGAGGAGGAGGAGGAGGAGAAGAGGTGGAAGAGGAGGAGGAGAAAAAGAAGAATATTATTATTATTATTCAACAATATAATGCCTGAAAGATACCTGTAACAGGAAAATCAGTTAATAAAGACTAGCTGAGTTGGGCACAGTCCTACATGTCTGTAATCCCAGTAGCTCTGGAGGCTGAGGCAGGAGGATCATGAGTTCAAAGCCAGCCTCAAATCTTAGTGAGGCTGTAAGCAACTCATTGAGATCCTGTCTCTAAGTAAAATATAAAAAAGGGGGCTAGGATTGTGGCTTAGTGGTAAAGCACTTGTCTAGCACATGTGAGGCCCTGGGTTCAATCCTCAGCACCACATAAAAGTAAATAAATAAATATAAATAAATAAATATTACATAAAACTAAATAAATAAAATAAAGGTATTGTGTCCAACTACAACTAAAAAGTAAATTTAAAAAAGAAAAAAAAAAAATATATATATATATATATATATATATATATATATATATATATATATATATATATATATATATAAAAGGGCTGGGAATGTGGTTCAGTGGCTAAGCACCCCTGGGTTCAAAAGAACAACAACAAAAATGACTAGCTGCATTATTATCATTATTTTTAACAGCAGCAGCAGCAGTACCATCACCACCACCACCTGCTTTCTGATTCTTCACTTCACCTGTTACTAAGCACACAGAGTAGGTCTGATGGAAGGTAGAAATACAGAAGTCAGAACACATAAATGCCCTGTTCCAGGTCACTGTAACCTGGGAGACAGATGGTTATCTATCAGTCAAGCCAAAAGGAAGTAAGAGGAGCCATCTAGAGGTGTAGCTCGGGAATCCAGAGGAGGCAAGCCTGATGTCTGCCACGGAAAGTTCCCTAGCTTGGGCTGACTCCCAAAGGACTGTGGCAGGTGGCTGAGAATGAGGGGGAAGGATTTATAGACAGAGTGCAGTCCCATGCAGAGGTGTGTGAGTGTGGTGTCTAAATCAAGGAAAACATCTAAGGTACAGAGTGACGAGGCAGGATGGGGAGAGGAGATGGCAGAAAAGTGAAGCCACGAGGTTCAGTAAGTGGGTCCTTTATTAGATCCCCAAATGCAATATTAGGTGTCATGCCCTATGCCAGGCCCTGCAGACACAGTGGAATGTGGGAAAGACCAGTCTGTGCCTCTGCAAAGCTTACAATATGGGGGCTGTAGGGAGGGTCTCATGTGCTGTGCTGGACGTCACAGAGGGCACGATGTGGCAGACTGCACTTTCCAAAGATGACCACAGCCATAACTCCCATCACACACGCTCTTTTTCATAGTGGCTTTGCCATCCTGTCACTGGAAAGTGGGGTGTGTTTCTTCCTCTGGAATCTGGAGGGCCTGGGGCTGCTTTAACCATATAGAAGGGCAGCAATGACACGGTCTTCCAGGGCTGGATCATAAAAGGTGATGTGACTTCTGCTGCGCTCAATGAGATTCCTCACCCCAGAGCCTGCAGCCCCATCTAAGAAATCTGCAATCCCAAGGCCTCTGTGCCTCGAGGAAGCCAAGAGGCTCCAGGAGGCTAAGCCATCCTGCCTTCCAGTCATCTGGGCCCAGCCCATGTATCTGGGGGGAGTGAACAAATCCCGTGGTGGCTCTCCAGTCCTGGAGGTACTGCAGGTCAAGCTCCAAGACCTCACACAAGAGACAAGCCTTCTCCACTGTACTTTGTACCAATTCTCAATGCAGAGACCCTGTGAATTTGACAAAATGGTGACTTCTAGCAGCTGAATCATGGGGCCTTTTGCTGAGACCACCCAGAGCTGCTGGGCACATGTAAGCAGATATGTAATCAGATTTCAGACTTCCCTGATGATGGTGGGATGGACCTGTTGGATGGGTGTTGAGATCAGATGAGGAACCATCCAAGGGGTGGGATGGCATCATCTGGGTGAGAACTGGGAGCAGTGACACTAAAGGAAACCAGAGAGAAAGAGACAGTTGAGAAGCAGCCGCCATCACACGTAGTGACTGATGATCTGGGAATAAGGCAACAGAAGAGTATGAGATTCTTTCTGGGTTTGGGGTTTGGAAGAAAACTTGATGGTTTTTTTCTACAGGAGTAGAAACAGGTTTGGGGCAAGGAGAGGAGTTAGACTTGGACATTACACAGCTTCCATGAAAGACCCAAAGCAAGTGGCTGAGCCTGCACTGAGGCCAAGCTGGCTGCACTTGAGTCCTAGCTCCCCAACCCACCAGCTCTGCGACCTTGGGCAAGTTCCAGATGCCCTCCAAGCCCCTGTGTCCTCATCAGGAGAATGGGGAGAAGAGTTCCCAAGCAACAGATTAAAGTGGGGATGAAAAGAGAAAATGCACATGAAGTACGGTACACAGTCCTGATGTTCAGAAGTGTTCAACATGCAATATTACTTAACACTATTATCACGATCATCATTATTGTTAACTATCACGCACACTTGATCAGAGGCCAGGCAGTTCTTTGTCCCCAGGGAGCCTGGCTGCACGGCATTCAATGAAGGCTGTTCCCAAGGAACCTCGCACACACCTCTGGTGAATGGCTTTGTCAACTGAAGTCTGTGTGGACTTCTTGAATGGCCACACCAGCCTGCAATCCCCGCCCTCTTCAACTCAATGGCTGAGTGGTTTTAATTAACAACTCCCACAGAGTGGCAAAAGCCACTCAGTTAATAAAGCTCTAACTTGCCCTGCATGGTTCTGAGGTCTCTGGTGACACTAAGCTTGTCATTGTGAGGTTTGTTTGGGTTCGTGGTGGGTGGGGGGCAAGGGGAGTAGAATTTCACCAGAGAAATGCAGGTGTTGCAGCTACAAAGGCTGGAAGTTGTAGGTGACTGAGACGTCCACCTTGTGAGAGTCAACCACAGGAAGCCCGTTGCTAGAGGCGCTTCAGTAAATCACGGGGGCAGCTGGCTCCAGATCTGAACTTCACCGCCTCTGACCATTTCATCGGTTCTCATTTCCAACATACACACGGCCAGGTTTTCCCTCACTTTCTGTGCAAGCACCAGGGAATGTTGATACAAGTGTTTCTAATGCTGCCGTAAAGACCTGTGACATTTAAGTGAAACTAAACCTGTAAGAATGCTTTCTAGGCAAAGAGCAGTACCTGCCTTCACCCTGCCCCAGCCTCCCCAGGTATTTTTAAGTTCCCGTGCAACCCAGCGCTCTGATTCTCACTCTTCTGAATTCCACTTTCCCGTTCTAGCACTCTTCAAAGTGGCACAAGATAATTTCCAGGACTCCCAAGGTTGAGAGGTGTACACTCTTCTCTTGTGGTCTTGCCTTGAACATATTCAAAGCATGAGCCTAGTAACAGTGACAAGACATACTGTACAGAGCCTGGGAGCACAGGCTTTGAATTCAGTCTGGTTGAAAGGTTTGTTCTAGCAATTACCCCTCTCTGAGCTGGTCAGATAACGTAACCTCTCTGAGCTTCTGTCTCCTCAACACTAAAAGATAGGAATGAAAAATGGCCTCTATCTCAAAGAACTGATGATGTGTGGGATAGTGTGCGTAAAGAACTCTACACAGTGCCCAGTATACAATGAAAAGACTCCCAAGCCGTTTAGCTATATTGAATCACAGCACCAGTACCACCACTACAGGCTGTGTCCGGGTTGGGGAGAGGGTGGGGGAAGATACAGTGTGCAGGTGCTGAGTCCACACCCTCTGAGGCCTTCCCTGTCCTCCCTGCAGCCAACATCATATTCTGTCCTGCATTTTTGAAAAGTTGAGTTGACTTCACTTTTTAAACTTCACTGCTCAAGTATGTGAGATTTCTAATCTCAAAACAGATGACAGGCGATTAGACACAGAGCTCTGGGAACTGGGATACAGACTCCAACAGTGCAGCCAAGAGAACTACAGATCCCTGTTTCCCACTTATCCCAACATCAAGAAGTGAGCATGGGCTTGATTTATAGTTGAAGGCTCTGGAGACAAACTGGGGCCCTTTCTTAGACTGGGAATCTTGTTTCACTTTTGGATCTCAAAAATTGCTGACCCACCAGAGGTGTCCATGCCAGTGTATCTATCTCACTGTGCAGTTATTTTAGGATTAAGAGGAAAGGTCAATCCCAGTGGCTCAGGAGGCTGAGGCAGGAGGATGATGACTTCAAAGCCAGCTTCAGCAAAAACTTGGCACTAAACAACTCAGTGAGACCCTGTCTCTAAATAAAATACAAAATAGGGCTGGGGATATGGGTCAGGGGTTGAGTGCCCCTTAGTTCAATCCCTAGTACCACCACCTGTCCCAAAAGAGAGGAAAGGTCAAAACCTCCATTTCTCAAGGAGTTTTCATATCAGGGGCCTGGGGACCTGAGAGGGGATGCAGGGCCTTGCAAGGCTTGCATAAACTCTTCATTTGCAGTTAGATCCTAACAGGACACATTAACTCTGAGTCCTCAAAGATGTTTATCCCTGCTGATATGTTGTTCTCTTGTCTCTAGATCCCAGGTAAGCTGCCTCCTCCCACTAAGCATTCGGCAAAGCCTGCTTAAAGACAAAGATGGCTAATTTTATGTATCTGCTAGGCTAGGCCACGATGTTCAGACATTTTGGTCAAGCACTAGTCTAGATGTTTCTATGAAGTTACTTTTAAAATGAGCTTAACATACTAGATATTGAACACAGGGATGCTCTACCACTGAACTACATCCTTACCATTTTTATTTTTTATTTTGAGACACTGTCTCACTAAGTTGCTGAGTCTGGCCCTGAACTTGCAACACGTCTGCCTCAGTCTTCTGAGTTGCTGGGATTGTGGGTGTGCACCACCATGCTGGCTCAAATCAGTATACTTTGAATCAAAAAAGATTACTATCCATGATATGTACAGGCTTCATCTAATCTGTTGAAGTCTTTAAAAGAAAAAGACTGACATCCTCTCAGGAAGAGGGAGTTCTGCCTCCAGACTGCCTTTGGACTTGAATTTCAATACTAGCTCTGCCCTGGGTCTCCAGCCTGTTGGCTTGCCCTTAAGATTTTGCCAGCCTCCACCATGGCAATTCCTTGAAACCAATCAACCAATCTTTCTCTTTGCACTTACTCTTTTGGTTCTGTTTCTTTACAGAACCTGGACTAATGCTCTGATCCAGCCAGGAACGATTTGGTCATTGTACTCAACAATACGAAACAGTGTGGCATGCATCTTGGTAAATATCCTTGGGCAGGATAAAAGACCAAACAGGCAAGTAGATTCAATAATTCCAAGGCTTCAAGGAGCCATACTATATGTGCCAAATACTTTGTAAATACACTCTCCTTTGCTCCTCATCACATACCTGCCATTTAAAATACGAAAAACAGAGGCTCAGGAAAGGAATGTGGCGAGCGGTCCCAACCCCTGTCTAAAGGGTTGACTGTAATGCCAGGTCTCCAGAACAGCCCGATGGGAGGTTCGTGAAGTCTCAACAGCACTTCAGTTTCTTATCTTGATCTGGGCCCAGGCACATGTGGTCTTCCTTTGAGTCTTTCAACATGGGCTTACTGTCTCAGGGCCAAAATATTCCCAGCCTCATCTAATGTTTCCTTATAGATTCATGTCCCCTCAAACTTGGTATTCTCCAGCCTTGCCATCGCAAATCCGCTCACTCAACCTGGCTGCTGGCCCTGGGAAATCAACTGGGAAAGGGATTTGCAACCGGAGGGACCCACATGCTTCAGAGAAAAATAAATCTGGAGCGAGTTTTCTTCATGAGAGTTCCACAAAAGGGTGACAGGAAAAGCAGGGGAACCTGGGGGGAGCCGGTGACACCGGGCCCTTTCTTCAAGGTGCATTTATTTTGCAAAGCATTGAGGAGGGAAAGGAGGTACCTGCAGACTATTGCTCTCCAGTGAAGATGATGGCCCGGAGAATGCAGGAGGACACTGTGTTCATCTGCTGTGACAAATACCTGAGAAAAACAACTTAAAGGAAGAGAGACTTTACCTGGGCTCATGGTTTCAGAGGTTTAGCCTCTGGTTGGCTGGATCCACTGTTCTGGCCTAAGGTGAAGCCACACACCCACAGCAGCAGAGCGGGGAAGAGGAAAGTCGCTCAGCTCACAGCAACAGGGAAGCAGAGGGAGGGGAAGGGACTGAGGCTGACACAGGCCACTAGGGCAAGCCCTCAAGGACCCACCCCATCCAATAAGATTCTACCTCCTGAGACTTCTACTGCCCCCCAGTAACACATTCAACTTTGAATCCCCTCAATGGATTAATTCACTGATTAGGTCAGATCCTTCATGATCCAATCACTTCCCCAAGTGTCCCCCAAAGCCCCACCTCTGGATATTGCTGCACTGGGGACCAAGCCTTCAAAACATGCGCCTCTGGGGGACATTCCAGATCCAAATTATAATAGGCGGCATCACACTGAAATGTCAGCATGCAAAGGGAAAATAATGATACATGGGGAGGCCACCTTTTCATCTCCTCATGAGCTTAAAACAATCAAGTACCAATTACATCTTGGACCTTTCTTTTCTTTTTACAGTAAAATGAAAATAATATCATATAAAGCCCATATCACATAAAGTCCCCCACTTTAGACTGGGCATCAGGGGTCCTCCTTGCACATTCCTCTCTTGAGGGAATGGCTTCCTTTCCTGAGCCTCTGTTTCCCATATGTTAAAACAGCAGGTGTATGAGAAGAGCAAAGGAGAGTCTGGGAGCTGTACAAGACATACAGCGTACAGAAGGGTGAATGCACGCTGGCCCCCACTGTCACCTAACCGTGCAGAGCTACAGGTTCCCTGCATGTGTGAGCACCTTTCAGTGAGAGTGGACTCAGGGGTCCTGGGTGTACTAGAGGGGAAACTTCAATAACCAAACGTTGTTCAAACCTTAAGAAGTATCAAACAGTCTGGCCTTGAGAACAAATTGCAGCCTGCCTTCTCTTGCCCGTGACACCCCAGGGCACAGCCACTGAGACACTTGTTAAATACCTGTTGACTTGAATCAGATAAAATGCAGTCTCTGTGGTGTAGAAGAGTGGACCCGAGGTGGAATTTCCTTGGGTGAAACACCCAGGGCCAATCAGAGTAATGCCGAAATTACTGACGCAGGCTTGTGGACATTATGTACTGAGGAAGAGCCCCGAGAAAGGCAGGGAGTCTGTTCCAACCAGACAGTGTCTAGACGGCGGGCAGGAAAAAGAAGAGCCTTGCTAGGCATGACTACCTCCAGTGGGGCTCTCTAACCCAGTATAGGGGCATGGGTAGAATGTGTAGTGTTCTTTTTTTTTTTTTTTTTTTAAATATTTATTCTTAAGTGTTAGGTGGATAAAATATCTTCATTTTACAATTATATGGTGCTGAGGATCGAACCCAGTGCCTCGTGCATGCCAGGTGAGCGCTCTACCACTGAGCCACAACACCAGCCCTGTGTGTAGTGTTCTTATTTCCCATATGTCTATCAGTTCTGGTCCTATCTCAACCCTCACTCCAAGAAGAGGTCTCACCAGCTTCTTACCAACAGGGGCCTGGGGATGAGCCATGGTGGGAGAGAATTAAATATATCAAGCACTTCTCTTCTGCACTGGACACTCATCATTATTACTAGGATGACCTGGAAGGGTCCAGAGAGCCCCAGGCTCTATACTGCACTCTCTCTGTCACCCCATTTAGTGGTCACTGCAATTTCACACATTAGTATTCTTAACTGCAAGTAAGTACAGCTGGCTTCCCAGAAGGACAATGAGGACATAAAAGTCTCCACAGGACCTGCATGACCTCCAGTCCTATCCAGGAGTCCCCCTATTTTGCCTCTGCATGTTAACATGTATCACCACTTGACCTGGGGCCCTGGGCTTCTCCAGGATGAGAACTGGAAGCTGTGAGACGGGGCTTTCCCTAAATCCCTAGAGTCATGTTCCATAGGCTGCCACTTACTATGCTTGAATAGCTACTCAGCCCTGGTGGACCAGCGACCTGGAGGCCTGAGACAATCTGGAGGGCACTGTCTAGGTATGGATGAGCAAGAGGGAAAGCTGGAAAAGCACAGGGTGCTGAGGACAAATGAGTGCCATTTCCAGCCAGGTGCTATACAGGTTGGAACTGGGAACAAATCTCTTCAGGGTTCCCCATGCTGTCTAACTGGCCGCATGGCAGGATGGGTTTTACATAAAAAGTTTCTTCTACCCCGCAGCATGGCTATTCCTGGGGCCTCTGTAACGGCTTCTAATCTGACCCTAGCCCTTGCCACCTTGAATCTTCAACCCTTCCCCAGCATCATTCTCAAAATAACACCCCCACCCACGTGTTCAAATGCCACTGTGCTTGATTTTGGTCAGAGGATCCTTGCTTATCCTTCAAGGCTCAGCTCACAAGTCCCAGAGATGAGGCAATTGCTGTTGGTGGTGAACAAGGTGGATGTTATTACATGAGCATCTACCATGTGCTTAAGTTCATGCCCAGGGCACAGTCCCTTGCATGATCTCACAGAAGCCTCAAAACAACCTTGTGAGATGGTGTGGTAAAGGAAACAGCTCAGAATGGCAAAACTAGCCCTACATCCAGGTCTGACTCCACAGCCCACTCTTCCCCTACCCACTTCCTCTCTTGTTGGGGGCGGGGGGGTCTTCACATCCCAGTGGAGTTTTTAGCTTCCTCAGTTCACCATCTTACACTGATCCACGCTGGCTGTCACATGCCCTTCCTTCTACAGCACTGGGACCTTGGCAACTCTGACATGCTCATTTCTCTTGGCCTTGGGATCCTTAGCACAGTCCCTAGCATTTGACAAATTCAAAGTCCATTTGAAATGGGATTTGACTGCCTTGCACCTGGAGCCTCCCCAGAAGATGAGCCAAAGGAAGGACTTCCAGCTCGCCATTTAGGACAGTCTGTGCTTTGGACAGTTGTGGGACCAGGAGGATGGCGCTAAGGGCAGGAGGTCAGCCAGGGAGTGGCCCCCTCAGGAAAGGCCTGAGGATGACTTCCTTCTCCCAAAGCACCCACTTTCCTTCCTGTCTCCTATTCCTTCCCCATCAGATGCAACAGAGAGGCGGGCAGCGACTTGACCCTCCAGCTAAGCTATGAAATTCCCAAGAAGTAGGAGCCTAAGCCTAGTTTCCTGAGAAAATAAGACCCCCCCCCCCCCCAATCTCTATTTGTCTTTCTTCCCTATAAATCACTAGGCCAACATTTGCTACTAGATGTGAGTGGCAGTCTGGGCTGCCTGTGTCAAAGTCATACCATCCTTCATTTCTCCACTGGGTCTTCCCCAGTAAATATGGTTTTAATCCGGTTCTCTGCCTGCCAAACCTACCCAATCGTGGACACAGGAGGCTTGGTACACTGGGGAATTTCTCCTCTCCCAGTATGTGGGTAGATTGATTCTTCTTTCTTCTCTGGTAAGACTGCCTAACCAGCTCTGATAAGGGGTAACAGATTCTCCATACTCAGTAAGTCAAGTAGATCCACCTTGGATGGGAGAGGCGTGCACAGTCCATGCTGCTCCAGCCACCAGGGATGACTTGACACTGGCAGCCAGAGCCATCCCTCAGCCGAACCACCCACACCGATGACATCCCAGTTATGTAGGGAAAGCTACCACTTGTTCCACAACCCTAGGGGAAATCAATCCCGCTCCCTTCAGGACTCTGAGCTTGCTGACTCTATTCAGAGAGCTGCTCAGGAGAACAGGGGTCATTGTACTTGCTCCGATATTTAACACCAAGGAAAGGATTAGACAGGGAAAAGCATGGTTTCTGAGAATTCATGCAGCATGGGGCCTGTCTCTGGGGAAACACTGAGCGGAGAGGAGAGGAATGGAAGCACTGCAGAGGGGACTGGCCCAACCCCATTGCCAATCTAGTGGGCTACCTGGGCCTGCACCTTCATCTTGGAGCCTCACTGGATCTTTTATGTCTCTAAATATAAGGGGCACTAGGAGCAAGTGACTTGCTATGACATGATAAGAAATATAATTTGGTTTCTGCCCTGGTTCCTGCATAGGGCCATTAAATCCTTGGAATTTCCAGAGAGATGGGGTGGGAGTGGTGATGTCCTTGTTATTTATAACTTGAGTTTTTGCTGTCCCATTGACCCTTGGAGGATGGGAGCTGGTGGCCAGAGGAATCCAAGCAGAGAGGGCCTAGGGACTGATTTAATCAAGAATGGCTGGTGACTGGCTCTGTCACACCTGCAAAACGGGACCTCACAAAACCCCTAAACTATGCAGTGCAGACAGTTTCTGGGTTGGTCATCATACAGAGGTGCCAGAAGCAGGGTGTCCACAGAAACTCCCTGCACCCTCATACCTTGCCCTATGTACATTTCATCCAGCTGCTCCTTTGTAGCCTTTTTGATATGCCTAATAATAAACTAGCAATAATAACTAAAGTGTTCCCCTGAGTTCTGTGAGCCATCACAGTGAATTACTGAGCCTGGGGAAGGAGTTATGGGGACCCTCAACTTGTAGACACCTTGGACAGAAGTGTGGGTAACGTGGGGATCCACTAATGGCACCAGAGGTAGGGCATGGCAGTCTTGTGGGGCAGTGCCTGAGGGGTCGATGATCAACTCTAGGTAGACAGTGTCAGAGCTAAATTGAACCATGGGCCACCCTTCTGGCACAGAAGAATTGGTTGGTGTGTGGCTGGAAAAACAACTCCACAGGTTTAGTGTCTGAGGTGTTGTGAACTAGAGAAACTGTCCATCTCTTCCTCGAGGGTCCAGATTGGTCTCATGGAGCTGAGTCTCTACTGCCCATGGTGGCCAAGCTTTCTAATCCCACCAAGACCGGCCCAGTGGCCGGCTGGCAGCCTGAGCTTCCTGAGCCTTCCGGGAGCCCACCAGCCCAGATCAGTGCAGTGGGATCCGCCCAGAGAAATAGGAACCTATCCTTTTCAAATCAGAGATGGCTGCCACACCCTGATGAAGCTGCCAGGAATCAGGGCCTTTCAGGACAGACTCTCCTCAAACCATTTATCTTGGCCTCAGGGCACATTCCTGACTTCCTCTCCTATCAGTTTGCCAGGAACCACAGCCTGCCAGAGCAGCTCCTTGTCTGGCCTGGAAGGACAGAGGGAAAGAGTCTCCCATGCTGTCCTATACACCTGGGTGAGGAATACCTCACACATCTGTCCTGTGATGTTCAAGGAAGAAAGGGAAAGAGGACTGGGCCCCTCTGTCTTCCACTAACCTAGTTGGCAAATGGCCTAAACTGCCCTCGTTTTCCCATACCGTTGACGTCAGGCTCACCTGGATGGAGAAGGTGCTAAGGTCTGGGCTAATCAGAGGGTAAGACAGGGCCAAGAAGAAGGAAGACTGCATAGCTGGGGCCTCAAGCTCACTCAAAGAGGCCTCAATCTCAGGCACATATCCATCTAGAGAGACAGGGAGCTATATCTTATTTAAGGTCAGTTGTAGCTCATCCAACAAATACCACTGACTGGGCACCGTACAGCCAATAGAGGTATATAAGCATTGGAGAGGTGTGACCTGAACCTTCAGAGCATGTGACAGGCATGGGTTTTGTTCTCTTCTTTCTCTCACATGTATTACACGTACACACGTACACGTGCATATACACTTAGTAATTCTGATGTGGTGCCACAGTGCTGTCACAGATACTTCACGTATCAGGGGATCCCAGAGAGGAGTTCCCACCTCTGCTCAGATGAAATTAGAGAAGGCTTCAGAGAGGAGGTGACCTGGTAGCAATGAAGGGAACAGCACAGGGAATTACACATGAAAATGGTGTTTCAAAGCATGGAACTCCCTGAGTGGGCTGCAAGAGTGTGTCTCCCTCAAATTCCTATTTCGCTGCAGCTCTGACCCCAGTGTGATATCACTAGGAGGTAGGGCCTTTGGGAAGCAATTAAGTTTAGATGAGGTCACAAGGGTAGAGACCCCTAAGATAGGATTAGTGTCTTTGTAAGGAGAGGAAAACACACCAGTGTCCTTTCTCTACCAAGTGAAGCCACAGTAAGAAAGTCACCATCCATAAGTCAGGAGAAGTGCGTTCCCTAGATCCTGGCCCTCTCAGACCTTCCAGCCTCCAGAACTGTGAGAAATAACCTTCTGCAGCCTGGAGGGCAGTCGGGTGGTGTTTTGTCCTAGTAAGCTACCTGAGCCACACCCTGACGTATTTACAGAGCAACAGGTGATTCAGCAGAGACGGCTCTTCCACTTCTGGGGAGCCAAGTCTCCCAGCTTGAGTCTGTGATCACATCTGCTGATGGAGTAACCCCTGCCACCAAGTCACCGCTGAAGACCAGAGTGCTCATAACCCTCTTCCCCGTCCACAATGTCAGGCCACATTTGAAATGCAGCTTCCTCGGCCCTGGATGTCACTAGCAGGGAGTCTCAACCCAATATCATGGTGGCTAATGTTACAAACCAGCAGACAGCACAGCACTGCACCCTACGCTGGCTGTGAGATGGACGCACGGGATATGCAGCTTTCCTCCAAGTGTTCTACAAACAGAACCATGGACTTCCACAGCTGGTGGTGACAAGTTATATAAGTCCAAGGTCCTGCTGGGCTAGACACCAAGAATAGGCAATACCTACTAGGTTCTGCTCTCTGGGCTTAGAAAATTAACAGGCACTGTCTACCTTCTGGGAGCTCCGAGTTTAATGGAGAACAGACAGACAGAGACACATACATGTTTCTTGAGCATGTTGGACTCTTTGTCAGGGGCTAACTAAGTTCTCTACCTCCAGTTTTCAAAGATTAAGAAGTTGTTCCAGTTCACCTGGCAGAGCCAGGATTAAATCTCAAGTCCCTTAAAACTATGGCCACCAGCCAGTCCTCCTCGAACACTTCACATGCAAAGTGAAAAGCTTACACACCGTCTAGGAAAGAACCAAAGCCATCAGAAACACACAAGACACAGCTAACTCTGACTGAGGGAGTCTGGGGGACATTGCAGGAGAGGTGTTTTTTTGGGCTCAGTCACATGGGCTCCTGGGGAAAAGAATCCCAGGCAGAAAGCAGGCACAGAGCTTTGCAAATGCTGGAGACAGCCTCTGCTGAGGGCAGTGCCCTACAGCAGTGAGAAGGACAGAGCCCTGGGGTGTTTCCAAGTGTCTGATACTTGAGGTAGATATGATCTCCTGGTGTGGCCAGGAGCAACCAAGGGAAGGCAGAGGCCACTAAGAGCCTCCCATGTTCAGTTATGGAGTCCAGGTTTGTTCCCAAAGGCTCTGGGAAGCCCCTTAAAGGTTCTTATTGGCAGAAAATTTCAGATGTTAAGTTCAAATGGTCATTTTTATCCCCCATGAAGTGATACATATTTATACTTTGGAAGACTATGCAACTCAGTGCTCTCTTGGCAAATAAAACCTTTCGAAACATATGGACGTGAAGTCTGTCCCTTTAATTTTATTATGTAGCATGTGGCACTCTGAATTTTTAGAATGTGAGTAGAGAATTGACTTGAGATTAGAACTTAATAAGAGACATCTTCATCTGTCATTTTAATTCCTTTTCCAACACAGCCAATACCCAACTTATCAATCTAATAAAAGGAGGGTGAGATCAGATGATAGCTTATAAAGTATTTAGACATGCCTGGCATTAACTTAAGTGCAATACAGGGGTTTGATAAACATATACATACAAAGACAAAGAGGCATTTGCCATCAAGTACTTAGCTAAACTCCATGGTGATAAAGTAACTTCTGTCCTTCCTTAGCCAGCACTGAAGGATGCACCCCGGTGAAGAACATAAGCTAGAGATGTCAAGAGGTAGCTGCTACACTGAGCCAAGGTACAGTGTCATTTTTAAAAACAACTAGAGTTTTTCTGAATGCACTTGTGGCCAACTTTTGCAAGAACGTTCCTCAAAGAAGACTTGGCACTGATCGATCCACTATTACTCATATATCAAGGCTAAGTTTCCATTAAGCCAAATACCTAAGATGTAAATTTTCATCATTTCATTGTTGCCAAGTGTCTGGATACTTGGGTATGATAGCTAGATCCTGGCTGAAATTTTGTGTCTTCATTAGATATTTGTCATTTATATGACACAACCTCAGGAAGAAGTCTAACTATAGAAGGTTAGATCCATGTTTACACCTGGTATGGTGGCACACACCTGGAATCCCAGTTACTCAGGAGGCGGAGGCAGGCCTGGGCAACTTAGTGAGATACTGTCTCAAAATTTATTAAGGACTGGGGATATAGTTCAGCAATAGATAAGTTCAATCCCCAACACCAGAAATATAATAAAATCAAAATTTAAATTAAAAAAAAAAACCCTCACATTTAGTGCTTTAAGGCTTAAGGAAATTAAATGACATGCCTAATGTCACAGGGCTCAGTTTGTTTTTCCCCGATTCCATCAATGGCCTCACCAACGACTGACATCAGATTCTGAAGAACAGAACAAGTGACCAGCTTTTTGATGCTTACAACCTTGTCGTGTCTATGTACAGAAAAAGACATCAATAGGAAAGACACGAAGTGACTTGCCTTGAGCCCAGCATGTAAAGGCAAAAGCTGACTTTCCCCAGTACACTCACAGATGCACACATGCTTAACAAGTGTCCTAGAATGATACTAGCAGAAGGAGCATTAAGTGTCATCTGGGCTATCCTTATTTTGAAGGTAAATTCCTGCAGTAAAAGGAGCAAGAGAAGAAAAACCAGACCAAAGTTCTCAGATTTCAGTAATTGGGTAGTTTGCTTACATTTCTGCACTTTTATCTAGGCCTGCTCTAAGCACTATCTCACATGCTAAAAATGTAAGCTTTGCAAAGCAGGAACTGAAATGTAAACACTTGGGCTTTTGTAGCAAGGGGAAGGCTCTGGTGTGGGTGGCCAGGGAAACCAGGAGTTTCTCCCTGTGACACCACTAAGAGTTTGGAGTGTCCCAATGTCTCCACCTTGTGGACAGTGCCAAAACTACATCAAAATTAATTCACTGACCAGTTAGGATTAAAAGACTGGTCCAGCAATAAAATGAGGTCTTTGTTACAGTATTCAAAGGAGTCAAAGTAATTAGGATTTTAGAGTAGTAGAGTGAATTGAGAATTAATAATGATAAAATTTGGGGTTATGCTAGATACCAAAAGTCTTCCAAACAATTATAAAAGATTAAATTGTGTGCAATTCACTTTTATGAACAGGTGTATATTACTATTCTTCACATTTATGGAAAATTAGGAATGCAAAATATGCTCTAAGTTGACCAGATCACTTAATTTATCAGTGCATCAGCTTTCCCAGCAGTTCCAGATAGCAGAAATTTGTTAAATCATTAAGAGTCTGGTGGCTTTCATTTTCAAAGATTTTTACTACTACAAAGGAAAGCACCTCAGTTACAGCTTGGAATGTCTGGAATGTAGCCCTAAGGCTCTGGTGTTGAAGCCTTGGTCCCCAGCTGGTGGTGCTATTGGCAGGTGGTGGAGACTTCTGGGGGCAGGGCCTACATGGAGGAAGTAAGTCAATGAGGTGTGTTCTTGGAGGGAATATCTAGTCGCTGGCCTCTTTCTCCCTCTTTTCTTCCTGGCTGCCATAAGGTGAGCAGCTTTGCTCCACCACATGCTCCCCACCATGCTGTTCTGCTTCACCACAGGAGTGGAAACAATGGAGCCAAGTCATCTTGGACCACATCTCTGAAACCATAAGCCAAAATAAATCTTTCCTCCTTTAAGTTGACTTATCTCAGGTAGTTTGTCACAGCAATGGAAAGTTGATTAGCACAACTGCTATGCCTATGCTTCTAATTAGATAAAAGAACAATTTTAGTCATACAGACAGAGCTATGCAAAATTTAAAAATTTTTGAAATAAACTCTAGCAGTTGTGCTATTTCAATGCAGCAGTACAGTGCTAGGCAAGAGCGTTCCATGTGGTTAAGAATGATGAGCCACTGGCCATGGGCTCTGCCTCTTGACAGCTGCAAAATCATGGCAAGTTATTGGACTTGCCTTCTTGAACTTCAGTTTCCTCATCTATAAAATGGGGATTATGAGATCATTCACTTCAAAGGACTGCTGTGAGGACAGAGCAAGATAATACATGTAGAGCACCCGCACCCTTCTCCGCACATCACAGGGGAGTTGGCTATTATTAAAATTGTGAAAATACTGACTCACCCAGGGGGTTCCTGACTATCATTTTCATGGAAATGAGTGGCATGATTATTCTATTCCTGATTTTCCTTATATGTAATTTTCATCACTAGAACCATTTAGAGGTGGAAAAGACCTTGGAGAACTTTTGGACAAGTCCCGTTGATAAATTAAGAAGTCTCAGTCAAGTGAGATAAAGAAACACACCTTATTTGTGCAGTGATCTCAAAGTGAAGCTACAAACAGGAAGCCAGGCCTCATCTACACAAAGCCGTGACACGCTCATCTAAAAGGTCCTTAGTAATCTCTCATCACTATCCTTAACTTTACACATGAACCGATCAAGAAACAGGCGGTTAGGGTTTGTTCCTTCGTTCACCGGCCCTTGGGCTCATTAATTCAGCTTTATTTATAAGCTCCTATTGTGTCATTGCAGAAGTGATTCCGTGATGAAGAAGCAAGGCAATACTCCAGCTTCATGGTGCAACAGGTTGCAAGTACCAGAGGGCAGGGAAACAATAAGGTTAGCACCCAACACAGGGTGACAGAGGTAACTGGCGCAGGGGCAGGACACAAACTACTTCAAACTAAGCGGTCAAAAAGGGCCCGTTCACAGAGGTGTCAACTGAGCAGCAAGTGGAAACTAGCTATGTAGAGTTCTGGAAGCAGAATCCAGGACCAGAAATGAGTGCAAAGGCTGTTTTTTTGGAAGATGGAAGAATGGAAGGAGCTGCAGCAGGGAGAGAGCAAGGTGGGGGAAGACTGATTAGGTTGGAGAAGCAGGTAGGGCCAGGTCCCTCAGGACTGAGTAGGCCGTCCTAAAAGGTGGGGACGCAGCTCAGTGCAAGGTTTGTTTAAGGGACCGAGGTGGCAGGTTTGTTTTCCAGTGTCACTCTGGCAGCTGGTGGGGACTTGAGAGTTACCAGCCAAACCTGTCAACCCAGGTGTTCTGACTCAGCCCAGCAGTGTCCCTGCCACGCCACGCAGCCTCCAACACAGACGGCAGAAACTGAGGCAGCCAGAGTGATCTGCTCCAAACTGAAGTAAAGGCTGTGCAAAAGGGAAAGCAGGGGCCAAGGCTTCTCCCGCTTGGCTAAACGACAGACAGGAGCCCAGGCACTCACTCACCCGCTGGTGATATCATCAGCTCGGATGTTCTTGCTGAGGACGTCTCCATCACTCATGTAGCCAGGGGCATCCATGCTGATGCCCTCCAGGTCCACCTCATCTCCTGCCTTGTCTGACACATCCACGTGGCAGATGCTGCTGCCCCTGGAGGCCAGCTGCCTCCTCAGGGGGGCGGAGTACACATAGCGGCCTGACTCGGTGCTGATGAACCGGCTGGCGTTGGCTCGAGGTGGGTACCCGTTGCCCATGGAGGGGGCGTCTCCTGCCTGAAGCCGAGGACTGGACTGGCCAAGTCTCCAGGACAGAGGGGTGGGCCTCCCCGTCAAGCTGAGAATGCTACGGCCACTTATCTCTGTGGTGACGTTGGTATCGAACGTTGTTTCCAATGTGCTAAAAACATGAAAACAACCAGGGTTAGACCCTAACATGCCTAGGATCCTCTGTGGTTTGTACGTGGTTTAATTTTTTTTTAGAATTATAAAGAATTCCTTCTATATAAAGTATATAAGAGGCACCAGGTACCACGGAATGTATTTCCTCCGCTAAAGATGGTGAAAAAGGGAAGTTGCACGTCTATGCAATGATCTAAAAGGGCCAGGAGACCTTTTCCCTGATGAAAAGTATAGCATCCTGTCCCAATGACTTTAATTAAACTACTGGAATATTCTTTCCAATTCAGGAAAGGAAATGGAGAATGCTGAACCAACAAAGACGCAGCCTAAAGGTTCCTGACTGCCCTTTCGTTTGAGAATTGCTGCTCTTTTCCTTTAGGGAAGGATGCACCAGTCTATCTGAAGTTCCTAATGCCATATCTCACATCCTTAGTCCCTCCCAGCTGAAGAGAGGGTACTGCTCTCATCCTCTAACCCTCCAAGGTCCATTTCCCCCAGACCTTTGCTTCTCCTACTCTTTGTACTTTTTGACCCAAAAGACTGGCCAATGCCAGGGCTAATAAATCATGTCACATGGGTGGGAATCTTCCAGGAAACTAAGCTCATCCTTAGGCATCAGAAAGACCCTTTATGCTCCATCATCATCGGAGCCCTGCATGCTCTGTGCGTGATCAAGCAGATCATCTGTATCTTCTTAGAATAGCAGTCAGCTTTCCTAAGTGGGCACGGAGTGAGATTCTGTCTTGCAGAGAAAAAAAACCATTGAAGCTTTTTCTCCTGTCATAATTATATCCTAGTTCAAGCCCATAGATCCATCAAAACTAATGCTGCATCAACATTAAGTCAGTGTCAGTGATTATGGTGGGAAAAGGGAAAGGTTTTGTATCTAATCATAGAGTCACATGACCTAGCATCTGGCTGCATGTCCTTTAAATACCCAAGGGCTTAAGAGGCGTCACCCCAAAGGCCCCAAGTTCATTTGGAAGAACCTGTTTGGCTCCTGGAGCTGTTTTTGCACCTCCCTACCCCAATCCTGGAAGTGGCCTGACTTTCTTCATATTGATCCCCTTGGTGCTATTGAAGACAGAGCCCATGGTGTTAAATCCCATCTGCAAAATTGCTGGCTGGGGGAAGCCTGATGTCTCCTCCCTACACTCAATTATCAAAGGGAAAAAAAAAAAAGAAATAAAAACTGCAACTAGAGAAGCAATAGAGACTTCAGAGTTCAGCAGGGGAAACTGAACTTCTCTTTGATTTCTTTTGTGGTGCCCTCTTCAACTTCTTGCTGCGCAAAGGAAACAACCTGATAAGTGTTTCCAACGTAATCCGTCCAACTAAATCATAGTTAACATGATCATAGGTGGTTATCAGCATTTCCTTACACGCCTGATGATGCACGTGCATGACCAACAATATCGTGGGCTGTTGGATATCAGAAGACTGGGGAGGGATTCAAGTTATTCAACTTATCACACAGGTCAGGCTCAGTTCACCTGCTCCTTTTAACTGCAGGATATAGTTGTGGGAAATGTGAGTAAAGAGAAGTTGAAATACAGCTGCTCCACAGTGTCCTCCAAGGAAAGGATTTAATAACCTTCCACTTTGGAGGAGGAATCTCTCTTTTTGCTCCCTCTCCTTCTCTTCGGTGTGTTGTCTGGCCTTCTCTCTGCTAGCATATTTGGGGAGCCAGGTTATTTCTTCCACTACTAACTAAATCACTTTTCAGATGGCAGTGAAAATCAACCTCCCAGCTAGTTCCACAAACCAGCTCACACTGCAGATACCTGTGTGTAACCTGAGTTCCCCGTAAACTGGACATGGTTTCCTCCAAATTCTGCCGCAGGTCAGCGATGTTCTTCACTGTCCGCAGCCGCCGAGCCTCAGGATCTTCCCCTGGAAAGATGAAAGTTAAGATTAGTTTAAATTTTAGCTAGCCCTGGTGGTGCACACCTGTCGTCCCAGCAACTCGGGAGGCGGAGGCAAGAGGATCACAAGTTCAAGGACAGCCTCAGCAACTTAGTGAGGCCCTCATCAACTTAGCAAAATAAAGAATAAAAAGGGCTGAGGTTTTATAGCTCAGTGGTAAAGCACTCCTGAGTTATCCCTAGTACTACCCGCGCAAAAGCAGTGTAACTTTTTGATTGACTGTAAAGTTCATGAAAACAATAAGCAAATATATTTGTGACTATAGCCAGGTTTCAGCTATTGGTGCTAAATAAGGATTTGAAAGTGGATGATTGACTGAACAGATGCCCAGAGGAGGCTGTTAAATTCATGGAGATTCCTCCTCCAGTTTCCTCTGGAAATCGATCAAGTTCAACTTGAGGAAAATGCAAAGTGCCTTAGTTGGAGATGTAAACGTACTTTCGCATGGTTTCTAATGAAGACAGGTCAGGACTGAGCACTCCCCAGTCATTTTCTGCCCTTCAAAAGTGTGTGTGGCACTGTTCTCTCACCTATTGGTGATATACACATCTGTCTTCCAGCTTTGCTTTACAAAAAGAGCTCACAGTGGCTCAAGGACCTGCACTTGTTAACCACAAGTGATTCTACAGACAGGTTTGCTTTCTCCCTTGTCAGATGGACTGTGGCACCTCAGATTCTACCTCCCCTGCTTACTGGCTGCATGATTAGCTGTGGGAAAGGTGCTGGTCTTCTCCTTCTTTCTGATTCCATCTTCCTAAAATGAGCATAGTAATAGTACTGACCGCATAGGGCAGCTGGGGAAGCAAACCAGGCTAAAATCCTGAGGTCCCTTTGCATAGTGCCCAATACATCCAGCTAGTGATGTAGAGCAGGGAGCCACCAAGAAACAGCTGGGCTTCTCTTTGGCAGAACCACAGAATTCCATTCTCTGGGAAAGATTTCCATGAGACACTTGGCCAAGCAGAGTTCAGGCTCGCGCTAACGTGCCGTAAGAAACACGCCACCCACAAGCTAGGAAGAGACGTGCCTCTCAGCACAGCCCTGTTTCAGGTTCTCTGGCTACGCCGTCGCATTCAGCCTCACAAGGGGATGAGAAGAGGAGAAGAACTATAATCCTGATTAAAGGGATCGACCATTTTCCTCCTCAGAGTAATTTCAGGGAGGGCTGAAAAGCCTGGGGAACCAAAATCAAGGGTCCTGCAAAGCCTATGACTATTTTCAAGGGTTGAGCAACATTTTAAAAGAATTCCTCCTACAGAACACAGTATGTGTTGGCAGCAGCAAGTGGGATTTTCATTAGATGCCAAGTAGAAGTTCCAGTAACAATCACTAATAGGGCAACAGGGCATCTAAGATATACTGCAGAATTAGGCTTCTCTTCTGATAATAACAACTTCCTCAGGTTGTTCTCGGCATGATGGTGCTGGGGGTCTGGAGGATGGAGAAAAGGACAGCCATTGGGCTTTTATGGAAGAAATTCACTACAGTCAACTCTCTAATCTTAAAAGTGCAACTGTTTTCAATTATCTGCCCCCTTTTAACCCAGAGGAATTGAAAAAGCATTTTTTTCTTATCTGAACAGTGCTCGGATTTCCCACACAAGTCTTTAAACCACACACACACACACACACACACACACACACACACATATATATATATATACACATATGTTTTTAAAAGAAGGCAGTGGTAAAGGTCAATTTTACCCCCTTGTGGCCTTGAACAAATATCATTGCATGTATCTCCTGGGCCTCCAATTAAATCTCTCTTATTGCCAGTTTGGCCACATCATATCTGTGTAAAACTACCAAAAAGATACTGATCCTTTGGACAGGTCTAGGCCCTACAGTGAACATTTATTAGGAAGTCTAGGGACAACAGTTTTCAAATCAAGTCCAGTAATTAATACCCAAGAAGTATACTTACTTACCCACACCTTGATTAATGACATAGTTGCTTGTCTTAATTCTCCTTTAGAAATTCAAAGATTTGGGCTCGGTACTTGCCTATCTATCATGTGTGAGGCTCTGGATTCTACAGGAAGGAAAAAAGGAAAGAAGGAATTCAAAGATCTCTGAGCTGGAGATGTGTGTGCACCTTTACTTTTGGTAATCCCCATGCAAATA
Organism: Marmota flaviventris; assembly: GCF_047511675.1. NCBI lineage: Eukaryota > Metazoa > Chordata > Mammalia > Rodentia > Sciuridae > Marmota > Marmota flaviventris. The sequence continues at coordinate 43,600,597 of NC_092506.1, forward strand.
TATAGATGCCTAAGAAATATTTATTGCCTAAAAAATGCTTGGTCAGCATAGGAAGAGAAAGCATGCGCTTTGCATTCCCATGAAGATGTGAATCATGGCCCTGTTTTTGTTACTCACTTGAACTTGAACAAGGCACTTAGTCTTTCAATTTCACCTGCAAAATGGAGTTAAAAACACGTTTCTCTAGAAGGGATTTGTACAAGAATCTGATAACACAGAACACATGATATACCCCCCCGTAAAAGGAGAGCTCAGCAAATGTGCATGTCCTACTTCCCTCTTGGGGTTCCTGCAGGAGATGCTTGCTCCCCTCAGAGGCCCACTCTAGGGCAGATGGCCAGGGTCAGGTAGAAACACAGTGATCCACGAGGTGTACCTTGGAGACCACATCCTGTGTGGCCCACTATGCCTCCTCAGATACTAGCTGAAAAGTAAGACTTTCCCACCAACTCACAACTTACAACAAAAGTTAAAACACAACCAAGCTCTGTGGACATTGTGGGACCCTTTCAGCTCCTAGAGAGAGCTTAAAAACTAAGTTAGCTATGCCATGTCTACACACAGCTCAGAGAAAGCTCACCCTCAAGCCACAGACTGTTGCAGAGAGAGCCCCATGTTCTGACCCTTAATGACCGAGTTTGTAGGATGTCACAGTGTTAGAAAAAGAAGATGAAGGAACCTGGGATGTTGACCTGGAAGAGCATAAGGAGCACGCTGCAGCATAGAAAATGATGGCAACTGTCTATGGGCTGCAGGAGGTTGAATGATATCCAGGGAAGAGAAATAGAAGGATAAAAACCTCCATTTTTTTTAGGTTAAAAAAAAAAAAAGAGAGAGAGGAAGAACCTTTGTGTCACAAAAAAATATTTGAGTCAAAGCTGAAAGAGAACCTGTCAGAAAGCTATAGGAAGGACTCGTGTCCTGGATGTTAAGGTGTATATGGTGCCTTCTAACTCCACAACCCAAGATGCACTTTTCAATTGTGATGCAATGTCCATGGAGACACACCATGGGAAGACCCATCCATGCATCAAGAAGGGGAAGAGCTAAGCAACTGGTCAAAGGCGCTCGTAAAAACATCACTCAGTCATTTTGAGGTAGAACAGAAGACATAAGGATGGGCAGAGAAGAGACATGTGGGACAAATGAGAGTGGTGATTCAAAGTCCAGACCCAAAGTCCACTTTCATATGGGTTCAAAGTCCAGATTAAAAGGTCATTTTCACAAACTCTGGTCATAAACAGCACTGTTAAGTCAATCATTAGGCCTTATCTACAGGTCCATAAATAATTTGCTTCCTGTCTTGGACCTAGAAGAAAAGCAGGTCTAAGAATGCCTTTGCTCAACAAGTTAGTATTCTTTATCTCGAGGATCTGATGACTTCATCTATACACCGAGTGGGCCATCAAACTCTCAGTGTTACAACAGTGAGGTACTGTCTACATTCAACAAGCAGAACAATAAATTTCTCTGGTGGAGAAATGATTAGCAAGTTTTCATCAAAAACAAAGAAGAAAATAATTGCCCCTGGTAGGCAATGGTTAACACGTCCAGTTACCAACACAATGGAGGGCTGAAAACACCCTCTTAGACCACGTCTCTGCACTATAGAGTCCACAGGTATAAATATGCCCAGCTGAAATGTAGCTAGTGCATTCCTCTCCCACACCCACACTCCATCCTGTCTCCCAGAGTGTGTACTTCTTCCTTTTTCTCAATAAACCCAATCTGTGTCTCACTTTGACCCATCCCTAAACTCCTGTCCATGATGATAGCAAGGACCCTCATGGCCTGAGTTGAAGTCCACCTTCCTTTTGGGGAACTTCCTCAGGAACCCCCTATCCTGGTGCCAATTTCAAGTGATGGCCTGTGGACAAATTAAGTTCAACCTTATGCCACTCAGTGTCTCCATTAAAAAAAAAAAAATCAATACTATAGTCACATGTGTTTTCTACTGCTTAAATGTAAAGATGAGTCACCCTGCCTAAAGGAATTTTCACTAGCAGCCAGCTCCATTTAGCACCAGAGAGTACATGACCAGGTAAACCTGGCTGTGCAAATTGCTGCCTCAACCACTGGCAACACGTCAAGCTTCTGAGTTCTGACTTGGCTGCACAGTCTTGTGATACAGGAGACACCGGAAGGAGGAGGAAAATTGGTGAAAGAGCCAAGGCTGAATATGTTGCTCTGAAACCTAAGAAACATCTGGAATATTCTCTGGATACTGGCTTTGCTTTTCAAATACCGATTTTTCTGAGACTCAATATCTGACAGGAGCCCACACTACTCCATGGGATACATAACTGATCCCCGCCTGGCTCTTTTGATGTGTGCACACAGAACATGATCTGGAATGTGTATGGAGACCTGAGCAATCATCTGAACCTCATGTGCCTCTCCCTGGTCATTTTCCTATACTATCCATGAGCTCATGTGTAAGGGAGCTATAAGCTTTGCACAGGACATAATACCAATCCTGAATGTGGGGCCTTACCCATTAGCTAGCTTGCTTATAGATGCATTGAGGACTCTCTGCACCATCACTACACCCAGCCAGTGGACTCAGAAGGGAATGGTTAATGGTTAGGTCGCCCAGAGCCTCTGGATAGTTAAACTCAGAGCTAATGATCAGATGGGTAAACTTTAATCCCATGGGCTGGCAGACCAATTCCACAGCTGCAGTGAGGCTATTAAAATGGTATAGTCAAGGATAATAAATGAATTTTAAACATGGATTCAATTTTCAACCCAACTCTGGAAGTGGCAAGATAGGAGATAAACGATACAACCACTGCCCTGACGGGAAGCCACTGGTACAGAGCATGAAGCTTGGGGACAGGAAAGGGGGACTAAAAAGGAGGAAGATGGAGAAGATGGGAAATGGAGAAGGTGGGAGACGGACAAGGTGGGCTTGGAACATACCACAGTAAGAATTCTAAATCATGAGCTGGAGATGTAGTTCAGTGGTACAGCATGTGCTTATTAGCACACAAGAGGCCCTGGGTTCAATCCCCAGCATCAAAAAGAAAGAAAAAAAATCAAAACCAGATATGACCTCTCTCCTTTATATTAAGAATGTGATGTGCCGGGCACAGTGGTTCAGGCCTATAAACTCAGTGACCGAGGTAGGAGGATTGCAAGTTCTAGGACAGCCATGGCAACTTAGAGGGTCTGTCTCAAAATAAAACATAAAAAAAGCTGGGAATGTAGTTCGGTGGTAGAGCATCCCTGTGTTCAAACCCCAGTACCAAAAAAAAAAAAAGAGATACTTTAACATTAAGCTGTGGAATTAACTACATAACAAGTGTATTTTATGTTTTTATATCATATAATATCCCTAAAATAATAAAAATTGTTCACAATTAAATAAAATTTGAGATATTTTATGTTTTTGGTAAAAGCAACATGCTAAAATCTTCTTTCTAATTAATGGAAAATTAACATATGGTAATTTGTACCTCCACAAGAAATGAAAAAAATTCAAAATTTTTGAATTCCAAATCTTGTTGAAAAGCAACTTTATCTGAAGTGCAAACATGGAGATACATAGTTAAGTATCAGAGTAGCCCTGAGCCCCTAAGTGACATTGAATGTATCCTAAAAATAGAACTTGCCAACAAGTATGAGTCTCATTTACAATTCTGGGGAGGAGTGAGAGGTTGTGAAAGAGAGGAGAAAAGGAAAAAAGGAAAGAAGGAAAATAATTGGGAGGGTAAGAAAGTTTGTTCAGCTCCTCAGTCAATTCCATCAGGTAAGCCAGAAGATTCCTACAGGCTGCTGCTTTGGAAGCTCCATCACCAACAGATGCAGAATTTCTGGGGCTCCACACTTACCAGTCAGTTCCTCCAGAGCAGGCTGTCCACTCTTGGTGTAGTGACTAGGCTCTGTGTTCACACCCGCTGGGCTGGACTCGGCCGTGACATTCCCCTCGGTGTCCGTCTGGGACCTTCACATACAAACCAGAACAGACACACTTGTCAGGAGAGGTAAATACTACATCTGGCTGACCACAGCATTCACCATCACCTCTTTCAGCAAGATGTTTTAGAACTGAGCAGATCAGCAGACTGACACTAAATAATTCATTAGCCACACATGGAGCAATGTCCTAAGAACAGAGAGAGCCACCGAACTGGAAAAGATGAAATATCCACTGCTCAAATGGAGAGATTCTGTCATCCCTCACTATGAAATGATTTTCTGACCCCTCCTCAGGGAGCTAGGTCTAGCCAAATACAACGCTGGAGGGTGCTGGGTGGTTTGGATAATTTAACCTATGCCAAAAAGCAACTCCCAGGTAACCAGCAATACCAGCAAGTCAAGCATAAAGATGACTCCACTGACGCCCCCTCTCCCCGCCCCCCGGCAATCCTCCTGACATGGTTCTCTCTGAAAAGGTGACTGTAAAACCAGTCAGGAGTGGATGCCAAGCAGCTGTGTTTGCCCTCCAGGTCTCTGATTCAGAGCTCAGATCTTCTGACATGAAAGGTCTCATTGATCATAATTTCAACACTTGACTGAAATCTGTACTTCCCCAAACCTTCTCCAGGCCCTTATTTGTCAAGCAAATTGAGGCAACAGCTTCATGCAACCCTTTCTTGCCACAACTACCTGGGCTCATTCAGGCATGACGTGCAATGTTATAATCGTGCTCAGATGCGTAATTAATGTGAGAGTATTAATTCATTACCATCCTGGACTGATTCAGCCAGATTTCACTGCCTATGAGGAAAGAGGGGTTCTTTTTTGTTGGTTTGTTTTGTTTTTGATGCTGGGAATTGAACCCAGGACCTTGTACACTAACACTGAGCTATTCCCCCCCCCACACACACACACACATCACACTCCCAAGAAAGTGCTTGATAAGAATGTAGATGGACCATGGGAGATGGACTGATAAACCACCCACCTATTCTTCCCCCCCTTTACCCTCCCACTGAGGTCATCCCGATTTCTGTTACCGTCAGCTTTACAGCGCTTTCTTAATCTCAGTACTCTTCTCTATTCCTCATTCAGAGGACAAGCCCTCCTCATCTCTGCATACGTCCTTTAAGCACCTTGAAACAGGTACCCCGTTTTTAGTCCAGAGGTTGCAAATAACAGCCAGGTGTAGGGACCAGCCCACACACGTATTCTTATTAGCATGCATAGGAATTTAAAGTTTCCAAAATTAATTTACTATTTAAAAATTTATATATTTCACACAAGAAATTATCTGGATATTTGCCTTCTCCCTGTAAAACCAAGGAAGTCTGGAGAGACTGAGCCCTTGTTCTTGCAGGGTGCCACCTGCTGGTGACAAACAGTAACCTGCTAGAGATGTGGTACTTGGGCTTCCTCTGCCATAGCCCCACCCTCCGGGACCCACCCTTTTTGGACCCAAGCAGGCATCTGGATAGTGACCTCCATTCTGGACTCTTCCTAAGGCTGCTCTATTCCCACATGACCCTCCACTGGTATGTATAGTACTGATGTGATGCTGTCACCCTCTGATAAAGGCCTCCAAAGGTTCCCGTCATCTGTGGTGGATGATGCCCCATGTCATGGGACTCTTCTCTATTTCTAGCCCCGTCTCCTACTGCTCCCACCCCTTTTGCCCAACTCTGCTCCACACATGGCGCCTTCTTTCCATTCCCGATCATACCCTGTTATTACTATGACCTTGGCCTCTAGGCCCTTCTTGCTTTTCCTTAAGTCCCCTCCTACCTTGCCTTCAAGGTGCAGTTACAGGATATCAGCCTGGAAGCCTTACCACTCTACCAGCTGATGTGTTTACCCCTGTGTTTCTACGGCTCCCTCCTTAGTCTCTTATCGCCTATTGGTTTTAATGTGACTGAATAAATCTTTTCTCAACTAGATGGAGAGTCTTTGCATGCAGTTAATTTAGTTCCTAACGCCGAGCACTGAGTAGGTGCTCAAGAAGGGCATGTTGATTGATAAATGAGAAATTTTCAAATTTATAAAGATGCTAAATATTGGAAGGAATGTTAGTCTTGCAATCTGAACATGCAGCTTCAAGTCTAGGGTCTATAACTTGGGAGTCATGCAAATTTGGAAAGTCACTTCACCTTTTCTGAACCCCAGAGCCCTCGTCTGCATGAGGGGCATAATAGCCATCTTCCTGACTACTACAAAAATCAAACATGACACGACACAAAAGCACATAGTAAAGTGACAGATGTGTTCATTGTTATTTCTGAAGTCATAACCATAATTCATCTTGAGTGGTTTTTAAAAACAATCTATCCTCCCTTCCTCTTTGGTTACATCTTTAACTGGCAAGGTGGTGGGGTGAGCCCTGTAAGTTATACAAGGAGCCACACATAAACTTGAGAGAGAATTTTAGAGCAGGAAGGGAATGTAAAGTACTTTTAAAATCCTCTAATCTAGTTCACTCTCCTTCCTTTGCAGATGAAAACAATGAAGCTCGGGTGACTTAGAGAATCAGGAAAATATGGTGACTAAGAGCCTGGTTCCTCTAGTTAGACTCTGGTTTAAACATGAGTTCTTCTAGTTTTGAGCTCTGTGATGTGTAACAAGTTACTTAACTCATCTAAGCTTCAGTTTGCATGTACATCTGTAGTAAGGAGATTTGAGATGTAAGCTAGTTCATGGAGCTGGGGGAAAAATTCAGTGAGCTAAGGCATTGAAGGTCCTTAGCATGATCTTTGCACACTCTTAGTGCACATGCAATAGCTGTTCCTGCAACCAGGGCCCAACACCACAGAGGGTGTCAGGAGCTGAGAAAGGACAGGGCCCCCAGTGTCCCAACTCCTCTCTAGGTACTCTTCTTCCCAGACTCACCTAAAGAACAACCTCAGAGGGGGAGAGGACCTCACCCAGTGAGCATTCACATTAAGAGAGGACTGGCAGAGGCACATCCCAGAAGTTTTTCCTTCCTTTCTCACAAACATTTGTTCTTAATCATTATGAGCATTTTTTTTCTCAAAACAAACTTGAAATAATAATAGTAATGTTAAAGGGTTTATAATCTTGCAAGTGATTAGTCAAAATAAAAAGTGGAATTGACAGTAATCAAAGACTGCCATATATTCTAGTTATGAGAATGCCAACCAAGAATCTGTGAAGAGTACTTTGTGCATTGCTTCAAGTCTATTAATGCTATTGGAATTATAAAACTTTCATGGGGAGCTATTCTTTGCATGCATACAGCTGATAATGGCTGAGCCATTATCTAAGCCTTGGCCCTTTTCTCAGCAGTGTTAGCAGAGCTGATGACTCGATTTAACAAAATAATAACCTTATCCCAATTAAAAAGATCCTTGTGACCCTCACTGAAGGGGAGGGCAAACAGAAGAAAACAAAGGAGGGGCCAGGTGAAACCTGACATCCCTCATTGGCTGGGCGCCAGCTGGCTTTACTATTGGCAGGAAATGTAATAGAGCTTACTAGAACACAATTTGGGAGGGAAGAGGGAATATCTAATTCTTTGGGGAATTATACAGATGTGGGATACTGAAAGTATGGTCATGAGCCTATGTACCTGAACAGATATGTACACACATATATGCACTTAGATTTGATGTGTGAATGTACATTTGGGCCCATACTCAAGTGTGACAGTTTTATGTTTCCATTCCTATGGGCGTATGAGTATGTATAGAGCTGCCTATGTGTATGCACTTGGGGTGAGAGCGGTAAAATATGACATTCCACCCCTAGTCCCCTTTTGATATGTACAGGTGTTAATTCTTGTCCCAGCTGGGTGATGTGGCCAAAGTCACTACATGTCTCCAGCACACCATTGAGTTGAATGCAGTGAGCAAAAGCTCTGGGGCTCCCTCAAGAGCAATGCTGAAAGGCTGCACTACCCAGAGTGCTCATGGATGTGCAGCACACCAGGAGCTCAGGGCACTCAGCAGCCAGAACCCCAGAGCGAGCAGCACCTGGCCCAAGGCCCCCAGAGGTCCTGTGGATGTACCATCAGAGACAGGGCTGGGAGGCTTATCCCCTCAGTCAACACAGGTCCTATTCTAGAACTGGTCCCTCCCTTACTACTCCCCTCTATTCAGTCTCCCTCTCAAAAAGCCCTAGCACACACAGGGACTGAGAGGATTGGGAAGTTCAAGACCAACACTGCTATGAGAAGTCATGTCGATTGCTCAGCAAGGTGGTTTTCATGGTTTCTTTTAAAGTTTGTGTAGGATGTATTATGGCTTATGCTGGGTGACACCAAACTGCCCAGCCTACACATTCAGGACTTCATGCTGTGGCTGCTCCTGAAATGCCTTGGTCCCCAAAGCCTGTTCCCTGCTCATGCTGGGAACAGCTCACATTTTACTTCTCTTTAGTCTTTCTCTGACCTTCCCCAATCACACCATGGGAATTGTCCCCTCCAGTGCACCGTACATGCCTCTATATGGTTGAATCACATGGTACCTTAGTGCTTGTTTGTTCTTGGAGGGCAGTCACAACCCCACCCTCACAGACAAAGAATCCACCAACCAGGCTCTTTACCTGGTGGCCCAAGAAGGCAACGTGTGCTGTTCCTACCTGTACAGGAAAGGTGCAACCGTGGCAGTGTTGGGGTGGTTGTATTGCTGCTGTGGCTGAGGTAGCTGGACACTGACGGTATTGCTTCCTGTGGTCTGGGTGGTCCCAATGGATCCACTGACAGTCTGGCTGCTGATGCTGTGGTTCAGAGTGGCCCCTCCTGGGCCTTTTCCCTCTGAGGACGCCAGGCTGGAGGAGGAACTGGAGTGTCTGCCATCTAACTGGGGCTTCTGTGGGGGGAGACCAGAGCTTGGCTTGCTGCTCCGGTTCCGCTCCCCTTCCTTGGGAGGCACAGGGGCACTTGGGGACTTCCCGGGCATGCTCTTCATTCCTGGTTTTGGTATTCCACTATGGGATGGGGCTGTGGCTTCTTTCTTGGCACTGCTGAGCTTCCCCCCTTTGGGGATGAAACTGGCGATCTTGGAGGACTTTTTTGGCATCTCGGTCATAGCTGTTCCACTGGGCTCTTCCTTGGGCTCCTCCTTGAGGTCTGGCCTGTCCGTCACCGAGGCTCTCTTGGTGAGGTCCTTGCCTTTTTCCTTCTCCTTCTCCCGCTGCTGTTTCTCCTTTTCTTTCTCACTGCCTTTCGGAGAGCTCTTCTTGTTGGTCAGTGCCCGGCTGAAAGTCCGCTGGGCGATGCCCTTGAGTGCAATCTTGGGGCTGCTGGATGTGGAACCCGTAGTGGACAGGGCACGGCCAGCAGCCTCCAGCTCTTCGCTCTCTTCGAAGCTGGGTAGGATCTCCAGCCGCTCACAGCTTGTGTCTCGGGACCCTGGCCCCTCACCTGCCTTGGAGCCCCCTTTACTATTGAAAAGTTTTAGCTTTTCCAGCATGGACTTCTGGTTGTTGGGGGCTGGTTTCATGGCTTCTGGTGTGGGCCTGGGGGTCTCGGGCCCAGGAGGCTTCACTGAGAGCATGGATGATGTGGCACTGTGCTTTACGCTCAGGGACTTGCTGCGCCAGGGCTTGGAGGCCGCACCGGGCTGGGGGATGGCTGAGGAAGTGCTGCAATTAGCGGGGATGGAGGGGCTGCTGCTCTCCAAGGAAGCAGGTGCATTTTCGCTCATTCCGGGGTGGGAGGAGGCTGAGCTTGCCAATGGCTCTGCAGAGACAGGAAGGGAGGGAGACCTGAATCATATCTGCTGACCTGTTTCAGAGATATGGGAAGGCTGGCCAGGGCTGCAGAGCCAATCACTCCCAACCCAAATGCAGTACGGCTCCATTACCTGCTTTGTGGATTATCTGTGGTTAACATCTAAATCCTAGCTCAACTTTCTCCTATTCTCCACCAAGCATAGTCCACGCCTCCCCTCCCTACACCCCATCACATTTTGATGCCGAGCACTGTGCGAATGCAGACCAATCTTCACAGTAACATGCAAAGAGCATAATTAAGAATATAAATCTACCAAAAAAAACCCCCAAAAAACAAAAAACAAACGCAAAAGCAAAAACCCTTACCAACATCAACCACCACAGTGATGTAAGAAACCTGCAGGAAATATTCACAACTTTGAATTATTCAACCTATAGTTCCATTTTACCAGTTATGCAAAAGAATCAAGAAGTATTAATTATTAGTAACTTTTAAGGAAACAATGTAGCAGAGACATTAAAATAAAACACACACACAACCTAGAAAGGAAGGAGAAACTGGGAAGAATCATTAGAGAAGAATGATTATCCTCAAAAGTTGTTAAATCCTATCAAAGCATGGAAGTTTTTTAAAAGAGTCACAGACATGATTCACGTTAAACATTGAAAAAAAAAAAAGAACTTTTTTTTTTTTTTTTTACTTTAAGAGCACAATCTATGCACATGGTTTCCCTGAAGGCAAGAAAACATACAGGTCATCTGAAAGTCAAGGCTTCCCCCTGGCGCTCAGTGAGTGCTTCCCTGGCCAGAAGCTTTTCTCAGAAATTCCTCAAAATATCTCCAAACAAGGGCCAGAATTATTCTGGGAAGTATAGACTCCAACAGGCAGTTCTGCTAGCCACCGAGGTGGCCTGGTGGCCACAGAAATGAGTACTGCAGCCCTCTTCTTCAGGCAGCACTGGATAATGCAGCTCTGTCTCCCTGATAAGGCAGCTGATGGGGAAAGCAGAGGGGGACATGGAGGGCATCCTGGGCAGGGCCCAGTGCTCTCATACCCCAGGACCCACCATGCAGAGCAGACAGGATGTGTCCCTTCAGCCCCTGAAGAATGCATATGCATCTGTAAAGTCACAATGACAGGACTTACCTAGCAGCAGCCACTCTCTCCCACAACGATTCCCTAGGAAAAAGTTTCCAACCAGAGAAGCTGCCCTTCCAATTGTCACAAGTGTTTTCAGTTAAACTGCTCATGTTTCTAATTAAGTTTTGTCATCCACAACTCCTCCAGTGCCCAGCAGCCTGGCGGGATCAACGGCTGCTGCTTCTGCTGTTTTTTTCCCCCCGCTTTCCTAATACCTACGATCCGCTGCCTTCTAGCAACAGAGTAAACTGTATATAGATGGCTTTTTATGATTTAAAAGTCAACGGCCGCTGAGGCTGAGTGGAGCAGCCCCGTGTGGGGCGTGAGCTGCTCGGGGCGGAGGAGCTGCCTCCCTTCACCCTCGCCAGTACAGGGAAGCCGCAGCTCGGGGTGATCCAAAGCAGACCTCCCAATGTTTTAAAACACATACATCTTCCTGACTTACTGAGGATTTGGGTTTGGAGGGGAGGGTGCTGCACAATCCTCCCTAACAAAACTCAGGCGTTGTTGGATCTTTTCCTGGGGAGAGCCAGAGACTGCTTGGAAATAGACTCGGGGAACCCACCCACACTGCTGGCCTGTCAGAGGGTCTCCACAGGCTTGATGCTCCCCATGGGGGCCTCACGGGTATCAGGAGGCACAGTATTCGGTGCATTATGAAGAGGGGAATACAGCTTCGATTTTATAAGGGGGAATTGAGATTAAGTAGGGCTACTGAGTGACTTTAAGTCGTCCAGCTAGAAATGCACAGATCTGAGATTTGAACCCACTTCTCCTCTGAGATTTGAACCCACTTCTCCTGACTCTTAGGGACAGCTTCACTGCTGTCTCCTTTGATGAAGAGTATGTATAAACAACAGTCACTTCAACAGTCACTGTTGGGCCCCCACTTGTTCTTCTTGCTATGTGTGTTGAAGACATCCATGGTAGGGCACAGACTAGCCCTGCCACCTAACAGGAAGCAGCCTGTACCACAGAGGAGGTTCTCTGACTAATATAAAAAGTGACCCTCCAGTCCTGAGTACCACTTCTCTTAGGAAAACTGCCTTTAACCTTTACCCAGGATCATCATCCATTCATTCAATATACCAATATCCACTCATTCATCAAGCATCTGATGCATCAGGTACTGTTTCTTGGGATACACCTGTGATAAAACAAAGACGTCTGCCTTCATGGAGTTTACATTTCAGCAAAAGGAACAAGTAACAATTAATTAATCATATCATTTATAGGAAAGTAAGTGCTAAAGAAAAGTAAGGAGAACTTAGGGACAGGTTGCAGCACTATCCTTGCAGGACCTACAAGTTCACATTCAGAGATACATCCCTCTTTCCAGGCATAATCCCCATGTGTACCTGGATCTGTGTGACACTGAATTTTAATATTTATTTTTTAGTTTTCGGCGGACACAACATCTTTTGTTTGTATGTGGTGCTGAGGATCGAACCCGGGCCGCACACATGCCAGGCGAGTGCGCTACCGCTTGAGCCACATCCCCAGCCCCTCATTTGTATGCATTTTTAACACTAACAATCACAACTAGAAATTAACCAACAACTAAGTGGCTAACAACTAACCCAGAAAAAACAAAACAAACAAACAAAAAAAACAACAGACACCTGGCATGTCTGCATGAAATGGCCAAACTCAATGGCCAATATGGCTTGTGCCCTCTAGAAACTCATGGGTTAGGGATGTAATAGACCTCAAAAGGTGCCAGAGGAACAAGGAAAAGACTGGTGGAGGGCTACCTTTGGTGCTATGGGAACTCTGGGAACTAGAGGTGGCTCCCCTAATTCCCTAGAAGTTTGAAAAACCTTCCTGGAGCTTCAGAATTTCTCCTTGTTGTTTAGCCTGGGCTCCCCTGGTTACAGAACCACAGGGACACTTGAGAGCTAGTCATTACAGCTATGAAAGGTAGACCTGGAGGTGATTTTGGACTTAAGTATCTGGATCTGAAGTCTTCTGAGTAGGGATGCAGGGCAGCAGGACATCTGAGGACCAGGTCAACCACACTTTGGACTCATGTCCCTCATATAGCAAAGTGGGCATAAGGTAACGAGTGGGCTTGTCTATGGCAACTGGATACATTTCTGTCATTTGTATCAGATCAGCGATTCTAGATCTTGACTGAGTGGCTGTTGAGGGCCTATTCTTTCTTTGGAAAGAATCCATTTCTAATACCAGGGTCCTCCAACTCTTGGCATTAAGGCTTTCCTCACAAGGCTTCTAAGAAATGAGATAAATGCAAAAGAGGCAAGCCTCACACTTTGTCACCCACTGAGGGTGGCATCCTAGATAGGCCATTTTGCTTTGTTGGACATCAGTCACCCCACCTGTAAAAAAAAAATAGGGTGCTATTGCTCCAGTCCTTCCAGCTCTGCTCCTATTGAGATCTCATAGAGTTTCTGAGAGGACCTAAGAGGCTGAGCCAAGGCCAGTTTTGTACTGTGGGGCCCCATTGGCTCAGCCCTCACTCAGTGGGTTTTATCTTTACCCTGTGCAGTAACATTCAGTGTGTTTCTTAATTTTCAAATATTTGCTCTCCGCAGTTGTCTTAGATAATGTTTACTAACAGATGGAGAAAGCTGGCTGGGTCAAGGTATAGTCAACCTTGGAGAAATCTCCCTTGTGATTTCAGAAATTCTGGAGTCCTAAGAAAACAAGCCTGGGGGAAGGAGGGTGGGGTGAGTTTCTTAAAATTAAACTGCAATTCTCTCCCTAATAACTAACAGTTCTTGTTTCTTTTCTTATGTATATGAACCTTTGTTAGAGCAAAGGAAGCTAAAACGGAGTGGGGAAATGCATAAAAGAATGTTCTGGACATCCTATTCGCCAAACAGCGGTATCTGGGCCAAGAAAGAGGTAAGTTACCTTGAATGGCACAAGGATGACTATTTTTAACTTTTAAAAATTTTATGCTTATTTCATTACCTATGAGAAAAAGATAACTAACCCATACATAAATGAACAATTTCATACATATTAAATGTAGATTTAAAATTTTAGTTGATTTTTTAAAAAAGTATGAAATAGAAAACACAAGTGGTTCCCAGACTGGGCAAAAGTCATGCAGAGAGGTTTGTGAGAGATGTAAATTGGGGAAAACTGTTATATTAAATCAGGACATACTTTTATTTTATATTAAATCTGTTGTTTTTGAAAACGAATGACCAAATAGAAATTTAAAAAAAAAAGACTAGGTTAAAAACTTATTTGAAATGGTTACTTTTTAGAGCTTATTCATACATGTTCAGTTAGCGTGTGATATTTTTGTAAAGAATGGCCAAGATTCTGCAACAAGACCTAGCCTTTGTTGAGCCAAAGATAATTTTAAGATAATGGCTTTACCCATTTTTTTGACTATTATAAAATATAGTTAAGAGTGATGCAGTACACCGTGATCCAGTAAACACCCACACATCCATATGTGAAACTGAAAAATACCAAGTTGTACTCTTGTTATGTACAGTGGACTCTGGCATCTTCTACCCTGCTCTAATCTAAAAAAATGGGGACAGCAAAGCCCTTAATTAGATTTTATGACCCATTAGTGGGTCCTGCCCAGCAGTCTGAACATCTCATCTCTAAAAGACCAGCTTACTACCAGAGGAAAAGTCTCATCTGAAGAACTGCAGACAAGATCCCTTTGAAGAAAAAAATATACTTTTTTTTTTTTTTTTTAACTGTTTAGAGAGAGCATTAATCCTCCACTAGGGAGGGAAAAGGTTTGGTGTTTCTGGCAACCAGCCTTAACCTTCCCTGACAGGAACCAAAATGCTTTCTAAATGAAAATACTGTGTAAAGCAGATAAATAAGCATTTCTTCCCCTCTCCCCCTGCGAAGCCCGACACCAGCCCAAATCTCTTCTGTCCCCAGCTTTTCAGTTAGGGAGCCGTTGGTGGTCTAGTACCAATGCCAACAGGCACAAAGACAGAGTGTCCCAGGCCCCACAGATCCCAGCTCCTGTCACCCGCTACTGTGATTTTAAACCTGCCCTGGGGAGGTTTCCAGCCTACATCCTCTCCAAAGTCTTTGGGGGAACAGACCTGATAATTGCATCTGGGAAAATATTTGCAATTTCCTATGATTTGTCAAGGTGTCAATCTTGAGCATTCAAATTTGTTAGGATAATTGAAACCAGTTTCTGTTTTTTTTTTTTTTTTTAAGCTTGTTTGCACAGGTTAGGTTCTTTACAACCTTCTAGGTCACCAGACCACAGAGGGGTATGTGGGCCTGACTGGTGCACTTGGAGTTTCTTTAGGAGTCAGGCATGAGGCATTTTTCTATAAATGCCTAACATTAAGGGCACAGGTTTAAACATAACCTTTTCTTTGGTTTCTTCTTGGTGAGGGTTCCAAAAGGTATAGAAAGTAGGAAAAGGGGGCAAAAGAATGACCACAGAGTGTGGGCAGGAAAATGAGAGGGCATGAAGTGGGATGAGCTGGGATTTGGGCCCACCTGCCCCAAGGCTTACTGTGTCTATCATTCCACAAGCTGCTAGAATGTCTAAGCTAGAATAAAGATGATGATGCCCATAGCCAAATATTTAAAGTTTCTGTGTTAATGCAAACCCTATCAAAATCCCAATGCCACTTCATGCAGAAATAGAGAAATTCATCCTAAAATGAAATCTCAAAAGACCCCAAATAGTCCAAATAATCTTAAAAAAGAACAAAGTTGGAGGTCTCACATTTTGATTTCAAAACTTGCTACAAAGCTACAGTTATCAAAACAGTAGGGAACTGGCATAAAGACAGGCATATAATAGACCAATGAACTAGACTGAAAAGCCCAAATAAACATTTGCATATACGGTCAGCTCTTTCAACAAGAGTTCCATGACTATCCAGTGGAAAAGGATGATCTTTCAACAAAGGGTTGTGGGAAAGCTGGAATATTCATGTGCAAAAAAATAAAATTAGACTCTTACCTTATGCCATAGGCAAAAATTAAGTCAAAATGGGTAAACAACTAAATGTAGGAGATAAAACTCCTAGAGGAAAACATAGGGTAAAAACGTCATAACATTGGATTTGGCAATAATTTCTTAAATATGATGCCAAAAGAATAAGCAATGAAAGAAAAACTAGATAAGTATGACTTCATCAAGATTAAAAACTCCTGTGCGTCAAAGGATATGATCAGCAGAATAAAAAGGCAATCTATGGAATGGAATGAATTATTTATGAATCATATATCTCATAAAGGATTGACATCTAGAATACATAAATAGGTCTTACAACTCAACAACAACAAAATAATAAGCAAAAAGCTCGCAATTTCTCAAAAGAAGATATACAAATGGCCAATATGAACATGGAAACATATTCAACATCATTAACCACTAAGGAATGTAAATCCAAATCACAATAGGTACCACTCATAACCATTGGGATGGCTATTATTTAAAAAACAAAAAAGCATCTCTGATACTTAACCATCCGACCTTGTGGCTAGCAATTGCACTTAGTTTAACTTATGTATAAGAATGCCTGATGCACCATGAGATGCATAGAAATGGTTGTTGAGGGAAAAAAAAAAAAGAAATCAATAAGCAAACAGAAATTACTGGCCATATTTGATCCCTCCACAAGACTCAAAATTAAAATCAGGTGTAACCGGACATATCCTCTCCTGGCCACTCCTGCCTACCAGTTATTCTCTCTAAAGCTGAGCGGACTGAACTGAGTAGCAATCTTGTTTTTAAAGTATTTTCTTCTATCTCTGCTGGGGCTTTTGTTAAACTAGGTCACTAAAAAATTCACGTACAAATGCTCCAGCATCTAGAGACAGTGTAACCAAAAGCAAATGCCCAGGCTATGAAGGCATATTGTCCTAATCACCCGACATCTTCTCCATCCTGCAAGAGCCATGAACTTTCCAGTTTTCCTCATGGACTTTTTCACTTCAGAGAAGCCGAAGGGCCCCGCAACTACAGTTGTGTTTTGCTTTAATATGTGACAAGGTAATCCTTTTTCTTCAGTGGTTTGTTTTAGATTAAACCAAGTGAAATTACGGGGCATAAGGTCATTTGTTTCTCTGTTGGTAGCTAAAAAAAAGTAAAAGAAAACAAGGATGTAGTGCCTACTTTCCAAAGTCATTTCCTCTATCTCTTCTCCAAACACACCATCTCCCAAGGTGTGTTCTCAATTCCCACCAACATTAAAAAAAAAAACAAAAACAGGAAAAGTCAAAGAGAGTCTAACTTGCTGGACAGATTAGTACTCAGTTCGACAAGATCAAACTTACATGTTTGATCTTGTGAATAACAACACCTTAAAAAGATAATACATTCTTAAAACCTCTCTCTCACACATTCTTCACTTCAAAAGGTGTCCTTTGCAAATTTTTTAAATCCTCCCCTTCATCTGGATAAGGAGACAAGTTGTTTGACTGCTGGCATCTGAAGGAAGATGTGTTTAAAAATAAAAGGCATTCATATTCTTATCTTTCATTTCTTGAAGGCACAGTACCCTCAAAAATCCTTCCTCTCTTGAACATTTTTGTTCAACATCCTGAGGAGGAAATGTCTGCTTTAATCAGTGAAGCCATTTCTCTATCTTGTACCATATATGGCTATAACAAAGTACAAAACTGGCTGGTGGAAACCTTCTCTCTTTTTTCAAGGGGCTATGAAATTTCATAGAGAGATGAGAAACACTTTAAAGGGAACAAAGCCTACTCCTTTCAGGAGGTCACCGTCCACAACCAACAAGTTTGTGGCAGAGTTATAAGGCTGCAAATACACCCTCTAACATAGAGTTAGCTATGGAATTCCACAGGCCCTCTCTTCTAAGATACCAATCACCTTTCCCACTTTCTCTTAGGTTAAAAGATGGGCTTCACCCAATAGAAGCCTCCAAGCCAGTGTTAAACCAAAATGTTTTCCACTGAACAGCACAAACAGGCAGTAAAAGATCATTCAAGTTCTGTTGTCAGGTAAGTTTGTAAAGTGAAGGGTTATATAGCAGTTGAATTGCTTTCTTGTTCACGGGATTCCACAGAGCCTTTTTTTTTTATTGTTGGTTGTTCAAAACATTACATAGTTCTTGATATATCATATTTCACACTTTGATTCAAGTGGGTTAGCCTTTAATATGCTGAGTAGGGGGCTGGGAGTATAGCTCAGTTGGTAGAATGCTTGTCTCGCAAGCCCAAGGCCCTGGGTTCAATCCCCAGCACACACACACACACACAAAATGCTGACTAGAAGTGAGAATATCCAGAAGGATAGTGGAAAGGTGTGATTCCTACATGTATTTTTGCCACAGAACTGATTTTATGGACCAGGTTAAGGAATAAGTCTATCGTGGAATGCATTCTGTAACACTGGTCAGATGAAGGGGCCCAGAAATGGGAGAAAGAAGAACATGCACCTTGTTTCCCTGCGAAGTTATACTCTAGAACAGCACAGAATTCGTTTATGGCATGCATTTTGAGCATTAAATACTCATTGTGCACCTGTTCCCTTTTATTTCAAAAGGACTAGTACAAGGCATGCATGAAAGCTAAAAAGTTGCAGGAGAAAAAGATTCCTATGAACAGTTAGGCTCACTGGGATTCACCACTGGGACATGGCCACACTTTGAAACCTGATGGAGCCCAAGGCTCTATTAACACAGGAGTGACATTCAGAAGAAGCGAGGGAAGGATCTCCCCCTGCTGCTTGCAACCCAGACCACAGTTAGTATAATCAAATCTGAGACTTTTTGACCTATAAGGTTTTCTAAGAAATGAGCTACTTTTTTTTTTCTTTAATTAAACAGCTTACTCTTTAAAAAAAATAGCTTTATTTTACTCATTTATTTTATGTGGTGCTGAGGTTTGAATCCAGGGCCTCACACATGCAAGGCAAGTGCTCTACCACTGAGCCACAACCCAGCCCCAAAATAAGCTACTTTAAGATTTTGTTTCCCCTAAAGTGGATCAGAGCCCTACGCAGGTAGTAACTTCTCCAAGGTCTCATGTTCTGTAAACCACGAAGCTGTTCCTGAACTTGGGACCTGCAGTTTGTTACTGTAACTCTCCTGGTCTACTCCTAATTCAGGACCTGTCAGGGATAGATCCATGAAGCTGGAGTTTTAACCAGCTCTCTAGGTGACTGTGAATTTTGGAAGCCAGATGTGAGAGTTCAAGTCTTACCACACTATACTGGGCAACTGTAGTTCTCCCAAGGACAACCCTAAACCACTCTCAACGAGGAGCAGCAAAAATGACCAAGACATTTAGCTTGGAGGGGAAGGCAAGGTAGAAGAATCCTATTAACTAGGTAGTTTCTCTTTCCTTTTGATTTTTCTGCCTGATGATATTGGGCATTAAAAAAAGAAGCAGAGGGTAAAGCAATACTTGTCAGAGCAGGTCTGTGATATAGAGATACCAAGGACCCCGTTACAGCACAGGGTCCTGGGAGTACTCTTATGGATAGCTGAGGAGGGACAGGCTGGGGAGTGTTTACAGCTCTAGTGGAAAAGGAGAGTCGGGCCAATCTGATTGTACACGCTCCACCTCTACCAGAGCAGCTCCCTCTGCATGTAAGATTTGACAAAAAGTTTCCATGGTAAACATACATATATAACATCAATAACATTATATATTAAGAATAAGGGCCAATATTTAAGGAGCATGCACTTTGTTACATACTTTTATTACATTGTCTTTTTTTATTCACATTATAAATCCACTGAGGCATAGGGATCGAGGACCCCAGGGCCAAACAGATTAGACCTGGGCAACTTTACTGCCAGGTCCACTCTCGCTGCACTTCTAGTCTACTCTGCCTTCAGATGAGACACTGAATGGGACTCTCAAAAACAAGTGCTCTTCTGTTGGTATAAGACAGTGCATTTTCATTAAGGCTTGTTTTAACAGCTTTTAGAGACTCTATAGTCAAATTCACTGATCTTTAACTCCTTCCCTGAAGAGAAAAGTTCTCCCTCCAGGAAAAATTGTTTTTTTGTTTTGTTTTATTTTTTGGATTTTGTTTTTTGGGTTTTTTTTTTTTAAATGGTAATGTCAAACAGTTTAGCAAAAATTTAAGTTTTTTTTTTTCCCTTCAAAATTTAGGATGCTGGCAAAATATAATCTTTCTGCTGTTACTTTTTCTGTCAATCAAAATTAGAACCCAACCAAGAACTAGCTTATTGTCTTTTCTCAGGGGGGAATCAATGCAAAAACTGAGAGCTGAATTGGGCCATTATTCACTCTCTGTGATTGTATTGTGCAAATGTGCAGGAACAGAAGAAAAAAGGCATCATGTATCCTCCGGCTGCCAAGTATGCAGACACTTGGTATCAGATAGATCAAATAATTTCAGGGCTTCGTGAATGTTAGTGATCCACACATAACCCTAACAGACTTCTGAGCCTTTTCACCTGACAGTTGTCTTCTTAATGGAAAAACCGAATTCTTCTTCTAAAAAAGTGAAATACACAAAGGTAGAAAACGCCCTTAGAGACAGCTCACGGGCTTTACTCACCCAAATCAGGAAGCGATTTCCTCTAGGTGTCTGTTTTGTTTTAAGCAACAGGCCTGGCTGTGACAGGCTGGAGGTAGAATGAGTTTTTGAACTGGAGCACTCATTCAGAGGAGCCCCAGGAACTCTCTGCAAGGCCAAGGCATCTTTTAAAAAATCAGATAATCATGATGAGGCCAAGAGAACACATTCTGTTCTGTGCTGCTCAGACCACCTTGTGCAAACACAGAACTCTGTGGATGAGTTCAAGTTCAACTTAAGAGCATGGTAATCTTGAGTTAACTTGGTTTGGCTAAACTCCAGTATATTCATAAGTAAAAACATAATGACACCAGTATGTACCATTTATTGTCACTATGAACTGAGCACCTTATTAAGGGCCTTAAATAATCTCCTTTAATAAATTCATTTAAAATAATGATTTAATTAAGTCACACAAGGACTTCATGAAGTGGACTGAGTGACTGCAGTTCAGAGATGTTGGCAACTTGCCTAAAGTCACAGCTCTAACTGGTAAAGTGAGAATCTGAGCACCAAAGTCCTTGCTCTACTTATAATCAACAGATTCCACTAAAAGGAGGTGGTGACCAGTGCTCTCCTCCTTCCCCACAGGGAGCTAAGGGGCAAGGATATAAAAGCACACTGCAAGATGCAAAAGGTTCTGCAGACAGACTAGTTTCCACTCACCTTATGAACACTGGGTTTTCTTAAAGCAAGGTGTTCTGGCAGCATTATTATCCATCCTAAGCAGAGTGAGGCCAGGGGACTACCCCAGAAGCCCCTTCTGCCCTATCTCTGTAGAGAAAGAGAGAAGTGCTTCCAGCACCATTGCATTCAGAAGCACCCAGGGCTTTCAGATGGCTCCACACTGACTGCTGGTCTCTGGCCAGTTCCCCATGGGGCCCATTCTGAGCCAGCGCCCCGCACAAGGAGGCTCTGGCCCATGTGCCTTATCCACCTCACCAGGCTCACTGGAAGCCGCCCAGTTAACACAGCTCACTGTCTAGAATGATGACTCAGTCCCTCCTGGCAGCATCTGTGCTGTTTCTGTGAGACCCAAAGGGCTTTATACATAAATGATGGGGAACAAGGACACTAGGGGTTTCTGACCCCCACACAGGCCTGGGAAAGAGATTGTGGAAACCTGATCCACTCATGAACCAGCTTGGACCTTTTAATTCAAACCCACACATGCCTCAGTTTCTTAAATGCTGTTCCAGAGGATCTTTGTCATCTTGAATAATGAATTCTAGAAGTACGGTAACCAGGGATATGATTGGGGCTCTATGTGATCTGGCCATGTTTGTTCTTCCCTCTGTCCACTCTATCTTTTCCCATTCCTCCAATTTTTTTTTTTTGGACACTTTTGTCCCAGGTACTTTCCCAAGTGCTAAGGTTAAGGCAATGAACCTCTGCTTTAGGCCTTCAAGGGGTTCCAAGTCGGACATAAAGCAAAAGGAACAGCAAACTCTGTGGCACTGGGACACGGCTCTGACGGTGCAACTCTGGATCACAAAAAGGGCTTAGCTAACTCAGTCTGGGAGCAAGTGGGAGTCAAGGAAATCATTTAAGCCACTTTTTACTGCCACTGTGTAGAACCTGAAGAACTACATTCTTTGTAAAGCAGTAAAAGGAAATAAAGTGTTCAGGCTAGTGATTAAAATCAAACTCAGGAGAACAAAATACAGAGATTCTGCACTTAATCAGGGTAAGATCTGGCCAGTCAAATGTATCCACACTACTAATCACAACCAGAGATTCCAGGGGCATATCCATTCCATCCAAGTATAATGAAAAATGGGACAAATAACTCAATCATAATGCTGCCCTACCCTGTGCACCCAACACAGGCATACTCTTTCCTTTCAGTTGCACATACTGAGTTTATTTCCACAATGAAGAATCTTTACGAGTCACCTCCCAGACCAGGCTGGAAAAAAACTGGCATGCAGACTTGACTTTCATTCTTTCCCAAACGTGGTTAACAAATCAGAAGGAAAGTTGATAGTTTCTAATAATATCAAACTGACCCTTGACCCAGTCACTACCAGCTGTTAATGTAGATATCACTAGTTTCAGGTAGAATGGCCAAACTTTTCTCTATTCAGAGTCACCTTTTGTATTAAAGATGTAAATGAGTTACAGAGACTCGCATGCAATTTTTATCCTCCCAGTTTGGGTCTTAAATGAGGAAATGAAGGCAAAGACGACCAGCATCTGCCCTGCAATGACTTTGACTGAGCTTGATGGTCTGAGATTTCTTCCCGAAGAGGCCCATATCAAGCCAATTTCACTTAATAGTAAAGTCCAGCACAGGGAGGACCAGTCAGTAGCCAGATCTCACAGCATAGGATTAAGGCCTATTGGCTCAGCCTCATTGCCCTTTGCAAAAGTTAACAAATCCATGGATCCAAAGTTATAGAGTGAGAGGGATTTGGGATGAGAAGAGGATAGCAGTATATTTCTGGGAAGCCACTGTTAGCTAGAAATCAGAGAGCAACAGTAGGGGAGCTGTCTCTGGTAGGAGAATTCCTTGACAAGCCACTTGGACCAGCAAGGCCCTAGGGAATGGTAACTATCTTGCAGAAGATAAGGGGAAGAACTGCTAAGGGCCATATGGCATGCAGTGTCTCCCTTCCTTTGAAACTCTCCTCTGAAAATATACTGTCGCAAAATCTAGTGAAAATACAAAATGCCTGCTGTGAGTGGCTATCTCTTGGAAGCCAGCAAAAGAGTTGGCTTCAGTGTTTGGGGTGTTGGGTAGAATAGAGGCAATCTTCACTGAGAGAAGCCTTGGAATGTGCAGACACTCTGAAGCAGATTCCAGACTGTTCCATCTGCTCTCTGGAGGGCAGGTAAGTCCTGCCAAGTATCTGAGCTTATTGGTATCAGTTCAGGACAGCTGATCTCTTAATTATACCAAGCGTTGCCACTTCTGCACAGGGTCCACTATGTATTTCCCTTTAGCAGTTCCCCTTTACCTTTCCTGGTATCCCCATTTCCCCAGTAAATTCCTCCCTACTGTGGTCATGGCCAACTTATTCTCTTTATCATCTCTCCATCCTCTGCTCTTCAGACATCATAGTCCTTTGTAGCCTGAAACAGACTTAGCTACTCTTCTGGGACAAAGGGTGGTAAACCAGGACATGAAGGCAAAATCTAGCCCACTGCCTGTTTTTGTAAATAAAGTTTTATTGGGACACAGCCATGCTCACTTATCACCTATAACTGCTTTTCACTATAATGGTAGAACTGAGGGTTGCAACAGAGACCTGGTGGCCCTCAAAGCCCCAAATATTTACCATGTGGCATTTAAGAGAAAGTTTATTAACCCTTTTTCTAAAATATTAATTCTTCAAGGTTAGGGGCCTTTTCCCACTCATCTGTTTTATCTGTAGTACCTGATACAGAATAAATGTTGCTTAAGTGTGTGAATGCATGCATGAGGGTTAGACAGACATCATTAGATCAACTTAGCAAGTACCAAGATAGTAATCAGAAATGCTTTAAACAGTTGAGAAGAGATGTGCTAGTTAACTCTGTTTTGTACTTAATCTAAAATTTAATGCAAATTGACATTTTTTTTTTCTCAAAAGCATGTTATTCCATTTTCTTTCCTTAGTAAACTTGTACCTAACTGAAACTCCATGGGATGCTTTGGGCTGCAATGCTGAACATAGTAACCATTACTATTCATCACAGACAGAATTTTGGATGTTACTTGGAAATAGGACAATTTGTATTCCAGATCAATGTTGGAAGTTACAGTTTTGGTACATACATCAAAACCACCATTTCCCTCTCATTTTTTTTATGACTTATTTTTTAATTTTTGGGATTGAACCAAGGAGTGTTGTACCACTGAGCTATACCCCCAATCCCTTTTCCTTATTTTTATGCTTTTATTGGTGCATTATAGTTACACATAATAGTTGGGTTCATTTTGGCATGATTGTACATGGATGAAATTTAATTCACTCCATTTCGATCTCTAGTACCCTCTCCTCCTTCCTCCCCTCCTTCCTCTTCGTATTCTCCTTCCTCTACTCAACTGGTCTTCCTTTTTACTTATATATTTATTTATTTTTAAATCGTGCTTTATTTTACTTTTTATTTGAGACAGGGTCTTGCTAAGTTGCTGAGGCTGGCCTTAAACTTGTGATCCTTCTGCCTCAGCCTTCTGAGTAGCTGGGACTACAGGCCTGTGCCACCATGCCTAGCTGTTCTTTATGATTTTAATAATTAATAACAGCTCAGTAATTTATTCAGCACATATTCTATAAAAGGTTCTATATAGTGTACCTTACTTGCAGTACCTAATTCATTGCCGTCAACAACTCCATGGGGTAAATACTGCACTCTCATTGAACAGATGAGGAAATTTGGCCTTGAAGAGATTAAGTAGCTTGTCCAATGTCAGAGGACAGTACATGTCTATCAAGCTCTAACATTAGAGTTGTACATTATCACTCCACAGCTCCTTCATTTACTTGGTTTCAACTAATATTTATTAAAGCATTTAACAAATACTTCACTATTAATATCTCCGCACAAGAAGCTCTGCCATGGCAGTGGAGAGAGAAGAGAATGAGATTTAGTTCTGATCTTGAGGTGCTTGCTTGCTCAGGAAGGACAGCCAAGAAAACCACAGAGTAAGAGGACTGGAGAATTAATCCAGGGTGCTGGGGTACTCCCAACTGGGCTTCAAACTTAGTCTCTGGGGGCCAGGAAACAAAATATAACCTGAAACATAAAACATGAGTTCGAAACTCAGAAGGAAGGGGAATGAAGAAAGAGGAAAGCATTTCAAATGGAGACCAGCACTGACTAAGGCAGAGGAGAGGGAACATAGCCTGCACAGCCCTGCAAGTGTTCCAAATGCAGAAACTCTAGGCGGAGAGGCAGGGGAGCAGGCAAGGCCAGCTCATAGCAGCCTTGTAGGTCACAGTGATGAGCCCCCAAATGGTCAGAGAGTTAGGATGGTGATTAAGTATCCCAAGGTCCACATTAATGAAAGTTCCCTTGACAATAATTCCCCCTTTCTCAACCAAATCATCTTCCTCTATAGGAAAATCAGACAACTTTTTACCGGGACTTCTTCCCATTGTCCCATTGAAAACTAAGCCCCTCATGAACTCCATCCCAGTCTTACTCCTTGAAATCAAAGTGACTAGAATAAGGTCAGCACTCAATAGATGCGTACCGAATGAGTGCACTGGATTAGCACAGCAAAGCTGCGGCTGACTTTGAATCAGGATAAATTTCCTTTATTTTCTTCTTTTCTCTTCTTCGTACTCTTTTGTGCTGTGAATTGAATGCATGGCCTTGTGCATATGAAGCACATGCTCTATCACTGACCTATACCCCCAACCCTCCTCCCTGTTTTGTAGATGAATTATGAATTGAGAGTAGTTAGCTACCAAGCTTTGGAGACAAAGATATGTAAAGAAACCAGATTGATTTTAACCGCAGGTACAAGAATTCCTCTTAGAAACTCCCCTAATTTAGGAAATACCTTGGATAGGTTGGATAGGCCGCCCCAAGTGTGAAAGATGATAGGAACATGGTCTGGAAGGAAAAAAGAGAACAGAGAAAAAGTTCTCAGCATAAGAAGTAAGGGAGGAGGGAGACAAGTGAAGAGGGATGGCAGAAAGATACACGGAGGCTGAAATATTAAAAAGTGGCCACAAGAAATTCCAAATGGCAAGGAACTTAAGGACTTTTAAGGAACAGAATATCCAACTTTAAATGTCCAGTGTTGTGTATTGCAGTAGTATAACTCATCCACGGTTGTAAACTTTAGGAAACAGTCTGCGACACGTGTCACTCTTCGGAGAAGAGAATAAGTTGGGTCAGGTCCGGTGGGTAAGGGTGAAATATTGCACAAAGGATGAAGACATATGATCTACAAGTTGAAGTTCAGCAAAACAGGGACAAGGAACAAAAAGTGAAAACAAAAGTAATATACCCTCATCCTCATCCTGCCCCCCACAAAAGCAGAACACTTAGGGAAACACTGAGAAGTACATTTCTACATCTGAGATGCAGAATCAATTTCACTGGACTCTCAAGGATCGGGGCAGTGGTAGACTGGTGCTGCCTAATCTGATTCTTGGAAGAAAACAAAATCTCTGATTTATAGTGTTTGCCTATTTCTGTGGTGTAAATACTCCCACCATGGCAAATTTTAAGCTACCAACATGACATCAATAGGTAGAAAATCTCCTGCAACTCTTGGCTCTCATAAGCTGCCTTTAGCATGTCATAAGCTTAGTGAGCCCAGAGATGAGTGAGGGTGAGGACAGTTTCCATGGATCAAATCTTTGTTTTGGCTTTTCCAGGAAAAGGTGTTATCCAGAGTTGCATTAACTTTTGGAAACACTGCACACCTATAGGAGGGTAAAGATGGCATAAGGATATGAAAGGCCTAAGCAGGTGACCATCCACCAGGTGACCATGGTGTGATCAAAGAAGAGAGTTGAAAGGAAGCCCTGGGGTCAGCTGGTGTGATGGTGGATGGAATCAGGCCCCAGCAGGGAGAGCTCTGAGTCAAGGCTACTCTACCAGGCAGTTCCAGGTGTGCCATTAGAGTTGGGCTGCCTTCACGTCTCTCCCACTCAGGCACAGGTAAGCACAAACCTGGCCCTCACCGGGCAGGGACACACACGGACAGCTCTGGCTAAGCTTCCTAACTAGCCTACCATCTGTAGAACTCCTGCCCTCTCTGTATGAATGGGGAGAGCTCTGCCATGGGTTGGTGTAAGCTTCAGAAAGCCAGCCGGATGACAGGCAGAGAAGACCCAGCCTAATTGGGGTGCTGGCCACAAGGGGATGGGCAGGAGACTTCCAGAAGTGAGGGTCCAAGGATGTGGTTAGAAGTGAGGGACATTGGGCTCTCTTGATGGGGAAAGCATCATGAGATCCCCCAGGTTAATCCACAGGAAATAGGAGGGGGCAGAAGAAGGTATTTTTTATGTTCTTAATAAAGCCCCAAACACAAAAATAATGCTCAATGACTCTCTTTCATTGAAAACAAGATTCAATTAGGCATCCTAAATGTTTTTCAAATTATTTCTGTCCTGAAATCATTTGAAACAGAGCTGAGTGATTCAAACCTGCTGTCCATACAGAGTAAAGGAAAGAAAAATGCCAGCTGTCCTATAGCTGTCCGGCTAGAATCCTGGAGGACTGCTTTTCTGACAACCCTGATGCACCACAACAGGCCGAACTCCCAGAGCAGGAGTTAAGCCAAATCCACCTGGCGGCTATCAGTGTAGGAAGGGAGTCTTAAAATAGCAGCCAGGAATGGCCGGGTTCCCATGGACAACTCAGATTACATGCTTGTCCCTGCCTGTAGTAAAACTACGCACGAAAACTCTGCTTCATCTAGATTCTGAGTTGCCAGGAAGTCTGTTGCTCATGGAAATACATCGGTAAGTAAATGGGCTGGGTGAGCAAGATGTATAAAGTGATGTTCCTTGGAGGGGTTGGCTGGGTACTGACAGGAATAAAGTGCAATGTGGGCTCCTAGGAAACCTATTACAGGCTTGGAGGAAACATGTCCACAAGACGTGTTCCCAAGAGTGAGTTTCTGTAAAGCTAAAGGAAGGTCTTCATGAAAATGGTCATTTGACAGATTCTGAAAGATATGCTCATTCATTTAATAAATGTTCTTTTTTAAAATACTTTTTAGGTGTTGATGGACTGTTATTTTCACTTATTTGTATGTGGTGCTGAGAATCGAACCCAGTACCTCACACATGCTAGGCAAGTGCGCTACTGCTGAGCCACAACCCCAGCCCCTAATAAATGTTCTTTTTAAAAAACTTATTTTATTTTTGAGATAGGATCTCACTAACTTACTGTGGGTCTCCCTAAATTGCTAAGGCTGACCTCAAACTTGCGATCCTCCTGCCTCAGTCTCCCAAGTAACTGTCATTACAGGCATGTACCACCACACCCAGCACTTAATGAATGTCTCTTTATGCCAGGTTATGGGGATACAAAGATCAGCAGTGACCAGTCTCATAGGGGTGGATAAGAATTCAAGCATTATTCTAAAATATTACATTTAAATTATTTTTTCCAGTTATTTAAAATTTTAGCAACCAGCAGCAAAGACTTTAACATCCCGGCATGTTTTAAGTGGAATGTAAACATTTGCTCAAAGCTATGGGTGTTTGAAAGTAGAGCAGCCTTTTTCAAGAGATACAAAAATCACTTTTTTTGTACTTAATTCTGTGAAAACATCCTAAGAGTCCAGATGTGAATTCCATTTCCATTTTCCCCATTTCAAAACCGTTGGCCCCAGCCCTTTTTGCTTTTGACAGTTCACTAATCTTTATTTAATGGGATCAAGTTGAAGAACTATTTCCAAACATAGACATCTTGCTTAAAAATTAGAACATAAGCACACAAAGAAGTTATTCAGTCATGACCTAACCTAGCAGAACTTCAATAATGAAATTCCTGCAATCTACCACCTTCCAATTAGAATCACCACAGTGGTGGCAGAAATTGTCATCTGTATCATGAAGGAAGAAAGCTGCCTTTTGCTAAAGGAGACTGAAACTACTAGGATTTATCTGGCTAGGACTTTATCACCACAGAGCTCTGTCAGGTTCCTATTTTCACAAATAAACCTGACACTGGATCAAGATGTACTCTCTCTTCTGCTGGAAGCCTACCAAGTCAGCCATACTGGGACAGAACTTTGTCTTTCCACCATGCTGCAGCTCAGCCTCCTGAGCTAGGAAGGCCAAACTGACTTCTGGCCTGACTGGACACAACTGGACACTGTGCTTGGAACAGGGGGACAGAACATGCCATGCTGAGCATCTAGCATGCTCAAATTTCAGACATTGCACTGCCAACAGAGTTTACTACAGTCACGTCCAACTTACAAATATTTGCCAAGTCCTGACCTGGCCTTTAAGAAAATCAAGACAAAAAATTTGACAAAATGATCAAACTGTGAAAAACAATGAGTGTGTGGTGGGAGAAGTGATAATCATCAGTCACAACAATGACTTCATGATCTTGGTCTGGGGATGCAGCTCAGTGGTACTGTGCATGCCCAGCAGGAGTAAGGCCCTAGGTTTCATCTCCACCTGGTTCACCCCCTCAACACACACATATACCATACACACACACACACACACACACACACACACACAATATTCATGCTCTTTTTATACATGGTATTTGTTTCTCAAAATATTAATTGTGGGAAGCCGTTCTCGCACATGATTGGGCACCTCCCTGACTGGGTGTGAGGCGTTCCGGCTAAACTATGTCAGAACTAATCCCCACCCTTTCTAGGTGCGAGAGCCCATCCATGTGGGGGTGTGACTGACCATTAACTCTGAGACCAATCACTGACCCTGACCTTGGAATGCTGTCCCCCTTGACCTTCATTGGATGGAATTTTCCCCTGAATTTCTTGTTCCCCAATAAAAGGCCATTCTCTGGCGTGCTCGCGCTCTCTCTCTCTCCTGCTAGTCTTGTGTAAACCTCGCTGCCCCACCAGGTGGCTCGAGGCAGGAGCCAGAGTGGGAGCCGTCTCAGAACTGGTCAAAGAAAAAGGTAAATTGAGTTTATGTGTGTTTATTTTGATCTCACTAGTTAACTTCTATGCTTAGAACCTCTAGTATGAAGCTAGCGTGCTGGTCGCGCAGCTGAATCAATATATCCCCAAATAAATTCTGAGCTGGGCTTGGTGGTGCATACCTGTCATCCCAGCTATTTGGGAGGATCATAAGTTCAATGCCAGTCTGGGCAACTTAGAAAAATCTTGTTTCAAATTTTAAAAAAATAAAAAATAAAAATGGTTGGGGATGAAGCTTAGTGGCAGAGTACCCCCTGAGTACAATCCCCAGTATCATAAAAAAAGAAAACAAACTCTCAGAGTCCATCTAATTTGCAGTGACCCCACACAGTTCCAGGAAGTTCATACTCTTCCTACAAGCCCCAATTCTGCATGAATTCCAGTCCCCTCCCACAGTCCCTAAGCAACCACTTTTTGTTTTCTTTCTCTCTCTGAATTTCTATGGCTTTGACTGCCACTCATCTGGCATCTGTTGGCTCGGTTCATTGATTCATCTCCAGTAATTTATAAAGTACCTGACAATAAAAAGGGGGTTCCATCATTCAAAACTAGCTTATATGATTGGTTAAATGCAAAATACCAGCTTAGAAGCATGCAGATCCTGGTTCAAATCTCAACTCTGGCCTTTGCCAACTGTATGATGTAGGTAAGTTATTTAATCACTTCAAGACTCAAGAGAGCACAAGAGTTCTCTACCACTGAGCTACATCCCCAGGCTTTTTATTCTTTGTTTGGAGAGAGGTTGCCCAGATTGGCCTTGAACTTGTGATCCTCCTGTCTCAACCTCCTAAAGTTGCTGGGATCACAGGTTCACCTTTATTAACATGAAAGGATACTACTAATACTTCTGGGCAGTGAGGAGAAGGAATAAATGATACCATGTATGCAAAGTACCTAAAACACCTTTGTTGTTATCATTACACCGTCCCCTTCTGTTTATAGTCCCTCACTTCATTGGCTTTAAAAGCAGGTCCCAGTTATTTATGAGACCAGCATTTGTAACACTGACTATTGACACACAGATAAGGATTTATGGCAGTGATGAAGTGGAGGAAGAGGAGGGTGGCAACTATTACTTCTTCAATGTCACCAGTTTAAAAAATGACCATCTGAGAAGTGGGAGAAGATCAGCTTAAGCCTGTTCTTGAAGCCTGTGCTTTCCACAGAGACCCCACAGGCCCTCTGATCACATACCACATATCTTGAAAAACTATTAAGACTTAAGTTTTACACCCAGGAAACTCCCAATACCCTTCTTCTCCCTCCCCTCTGCTCAGTGAGGATACTGAAAGCTATTTCTGTGCATTAGAACAATTACTACCAAAAGTTACAATCTGTATTTATCTGGATTAAAAATCAAAAGAGGAAAATGTCACCGCACTTCAGGATCTCTGTGCTGTAGTTCCTGAGGGAATGGATGAGGGGGGCAGATTTACCTGCTCAATGGTCCATTTACTGCTGGGGGTGCTCATGGGATGGGGCAGCTTCTGCAACCGAAAGAGGGGATGCATTTCCTGTCCTGGGGACCACTCCCTCTGAACTGGGTTAAAGTTAGGTTGATAAAGGGAAACAAGAGCCAGAAGTTCTCTTCTTTTTATCAAGGGGATACTGAGGCCGAGGGAGAGGGAAGCATTTGGCCACTAACACTATTGCACACAAGAGCTGGGGTCAGAACATATACTCAACTATGGCATGGACAAGAAGCTGCTTTAAACCAGTTTTATTGGAGTAAAACTCACACAATTCTTGCATTTAAAGTAGATGCTTCAAAGACTTTTAGTAAATTCACAAGGTTGTACAACCGGAACCACAATTTTAAGACCTTTTCAGTACACCAAAAAGCAACTTCACAACCACTAGCAATCACTCCCCACGCTGCACCTGGCCCTAGCAACCTCGAATCTAATTTCTGTCTCTATAGATTTGCCTACCCTGGACATTTTACATAATACTGGTTTTTTTTTTTTTTTTTTTGTGACCCAAATGATATTTTTATATGACAGACTTTAGTGGCAGGGTTTCTGGCTGCTCATGATTATTTAGAATAATATACCTTCAAATACTGGAGCCACTAGCCACTTGTAGCCATTTAATAAAATTAAAATGTAGTACATTAAAAATTCAACTTCTCACCACATAAAGTGATATACACCTATAATCCCAGGTATTTGGGAGGCTGAGGCAGGAGGATCACAATTTGGAGGCCAGCCTTGGCAACTCGGCACACCCTGTCTCAAAATAAAATAAAAAGGGATGGGATGTATCTCAGGGCCAAAGGACCCCAGAGTTCAATCCCCAGTACAAAAAAAAAAAATTTTTTTTTCCAACTTGCCACACAATCATATTTCAGGTGCCTAAAAGCCACTGCAGCTTGTGGTTGTCATGTTAGACAGCAGATACAGAACATTTCTAGCACCACCGAAAGTTCTTGGAATAGTGCTGACCAGTGGATGCAGAGGCCTTTGTTTATTGAGTAGAGATGGGCCTGCTCTTTGTGAAAATGCTGCTCTCCTCCTGGTGCTGGGAGTCACCCATAGCAGATGCAGAGTGAGAAGGAGGAGTTCGGGGAGAAGAGCGAGGGAGCAGATGCTGGGCCAAGAAGCTCCCAGCACCTCCCCTCACCATCCTGGTGTGGCTCCCAGTGCCCAGAGAGCTCCCTGGGCCCCGCGGCAGACCTCAAAGCTGGGTAGTGTAGCTCATCCAAAAGGCATATATGCCAACGCCCTTGGAAAGACTTCAAGGAAGCCAGCCTCTACCTTGGCTGTTGGATGATTTCTGGAGCGTTTCATGCCAGAAGGTGATCTGAGGAGCTCCCTAATGAGTCTGAACAGTTCTGATCAGTTTCCGGCCAAAAGAGGCCATTTCGGTTGCCAAGACCCAACCACTAATGCTGACCAACACCCCAAGGCCAGAGCCACAGCATCTTGGCATGCTCAGAGAGAAGGGAGCTCAAAATACGCCCCGCCTCTTCCCTTGGGCTGTTTAGTTTAGCTATGATGTCTTTAATCTGTCTGAAGATACTTTGGTCACCAGCCCCCAGGAATGGGGCAGCAGGTTGTTTCAAATTGTGGGTCTGGATGCATTAAGATGATCAGAGCACCCAGACTAAAGGAGGATGGGAGAACAAAAGGAAAAATAAAATCACATTCAGAGAAAGATCTTTTACTAATCAAAAGCCCTTTGTTCTAACACACTGGAAAAATCATCAGTTATGACCTTTTAAAGTTGTCAGAGAGGAATATAATTAAATTGGCTAAATTGCTTTTAAAACTTTGCCGAAGATGTATTTTCTTTCATTTACTTCAGCCAATTTCTAAAAACACAAAATGACAACCAAACAAATGCTTCTCCCAATGTCTGTCTCAATCAATATTCTTTCTCAAACTACACTCCCCCCCAGTGATTGGCAGCAGTGTGGCGGGGGGGGGGGGGGACGGTTTAAGAATCAGTATGCTGCATTTCTAAGAGTGCAGGAGCAAAATCACGTGGATATTTACTAAACTATGACAGGTGTTCATTGGCTAGGAATGTCCCTTTGATGAAGGTCATTTTGTGTTTCTTGGTCCCCTGGTGTTCCAAAATACCCTTCGCTATGATTCCTCTAAGAGAGATGAGGCTAGGCAAGGGGTGCTGGTGGTCACATGGGTGCTTTAGACTTAGGATCTGAGGTAAGAGACCACAAGTGGAGAACTGGCTCTCTAAGAGTTTCAGTTCAGCTGCTGTGGTTACTTTGTCTCCTGTAGTCAGTCATGACTTTCATACACTCAAATTCATTGATTCAACAAATATTACATGTATTCTTCATCATAACTGTCTGGGGTTTCTGCTAAGAATAGCACTTTATAGCTAAGATACCTTAAGTTTAGAGATGCTAAATGATCCAGTCATGTGGGCATCAGGTGGAGATGCTAAGACCAGACCCCAGTGTCCTGAATCCAGGTCTGACATTCAGACAACTAACATGTATGAATGAAAGTTGGTGTGGGAGAGAAAGCAGAGACACATCATATACAAAGGCCAAGGACCACAAGGATGCAGAACAGAGATAAGCTGAGCAGAACCTGTCTGCAGAGTGCTGCTTTGACAGGTAATTGGGTCGCTTTGCTGGTCTGTTTGCTCTTGCCATTCAGAGAGACTGCCTGTGGGACTAGGGTAAAGAAGGATGACTAAGCCACTAAGAGTTCTACCTTCCCCGTAGTTATAAACTCAGAATATTCCCATCTGCATGCAACTTCAGTAAAAATAGGCTACTACTCTCCTGACAAGGGAGATCAACCCACTGATACACGCAGCTTATTTACTGTGGTAGATTTGTTGCAAAACCTGCCTCATTTCTCTGCTCCTCTCAAATCGTCAATGCTTTGCAATGTAACTTTGTAGCTCTTCTCCAGCCTCCTAAATGGAGGCAGGGCAGGCGACTGGCTTTGGCCAAAAGAAGGAAGAAAACTCATTTACCACCACAAGAACAGCCTGCACTAGCCTTTCAGAGGAGAGAACACTGGGTTGTCACAACCAAGGACATTACAAGTGGGCCAGCATCTAGTCGATGCCCCCACCACATGACCCGAAACCCATGAACAAACCCAGTGGAGACCACCTGAATTTGGCTCACCATCCACCTGAAGCCTTGTGTGAGAGAACATAATTTTAAAAATATGGCTATTTCTAAAAACCACTATTTTTAGGGCTGTGGAGATAGGAGTAAGTCATAACCTATTTTCACCAACTTATCAAGGGTGCAGAGGCCAGAAAAAGGTAAGCTACCCCAAGTTTCAGTGTTATTTACCCTTTCCTAGGTGGTGACAGATTTGAAGATGCTCTGGAGACGGAAACACTCCTTTTTGTGGGGGTTTGAGATGGAAATGGCTCAGAACTTGGCTTAAACAGCCAAGGTCTGGAGTCAGTGACCTGGTTGGAATCCTTGCCTTGGCACACATGTCCTAGTGGAGAAGTCACTTTCCATCCCAGGTCCTTGTTGGTTTAGATTACAAGCCAACTGAATTTCATATGAGGTGAAACAATCCTGGTCCCTTTTTATGTGACAGCCAGAGCCTCACCCATATGTTGACAACAGGACAGGATGACAGTCTTCAGTGCATAGAAATCTCTGAAAATAAGGCCCAATTTCTTCCCTGTAAGGTCTAAATGACTCTCTCCTCTGGGGGCTCTATCCCTCGTTTTCTTTAATGAAGCCTGCCCCCTACAGCATCTATGTAAAAGAGATTTTTAAAAACAATTCTGCATGTAACAGCCTGAAGACATTCCTATTTGGCACTGGTAGAGGGCAAGGAAATGAATCCAAGTGTTAAATGATCAAAACCACCCATGCATCTCTTCTCACTGGGTAGCTACGATTTCTTCTCTGTGGCAGGGATCCTTGTCTATGGGTCCTCTGATGGCCTTGGAGCAAGAACCTGGCAAATTCAAGACCATTTGTCTGAAGTTAAGAGAGAAACTATAACAAGTTTGTAAAGAGACGAAAAGAAATCATCACAAATGAGACATAGGCATTATATGCATAAGAGGCAAATCTTGTTTTTAGCACAGAAATGAGTTCTAGTGTATTAATAGCAATATGGAGAATAAAGGGCGTTTTGGTGTTTGGGGCTGTAGCTCAATGGTTAAGTGCTTGCCTATGGTCAGGTGAGAGGCTCTGAGTTCCATCCCCAGCGCTGCAGGAAAACAAATCAGAATAAAGTACATTTTGGAAGCAATGAATTAAGTCCTTTAAAGGAACAACTCAAAAGAGGGGCTTTGGGAGCTCTGGTAAACTGTGTGGGATGTGTATGACATCACTGAGTGGAGGAGGCCTTCCCAGAGCATGCTCAAATTACACCAACTCTACCCTTTGCCTGGGAAAATCAAACTCTAGGTTTATAAGGCATCTTAGTGAATATTTATTCTAATCTACCTGTTAATGTCAGAAGCCTTACCTAAAGCAGCCAGCCCTACAGTAAGTGGTGATTGGGCCTCTGACTGACTACCTCTGGGGTCACGGAACTCAACTACTCCCAAGAGATCCTATTCAACTACAAGAGGACAAATGTGAAGGTTTTTTTCTTTTTGAAAAATATGGAATCAAAGTTTGCCTCCAGCCAGGCTTGGTGGTACACACCTGTGATCCCAGTGACTAGGGAGGCTGAGGCAGGAGGATTGCGAGTGAAACCCAGCCTCAGCAACTTAGTGAGGCCCTTAGAAACTCAGCAAGAACCTATCTCTAATAAAATATACAAAGGGCTTGTGGAGGGGCTGGGAGTATAGCTCAGTGGGTAGAGTGCTTGTCTCACATGCACAAGGCCATGGATTCATTCCCCAGCACCACAAAAAGAAAAAAAATAAAAAGGGCTGGGGATGTTGATGTGGCTCAGTGGTTAAGCACAACTGGGTTCAATCCCTGGTTTAAAAAAAGTTTGCCTCCATGTGATATTTTGAACAGACGGCCAAAGAGAGAAGAAAAAAACTGGCCCAGGGTATAGCCCTTCATTTCTACAAGGGAACGAATTCCTTTCCATTAAAACATTTTCTAAAGCATCCTTTCTTCCTAATCTGCAGGAAAATTGAGAAAAGGGGATCCCTGCAAGCTTTGTGGCTCTTACCCTGATGAGGTGCCCCTTCATTATTTTTTTAAATTCATTCACAGCACACAACGTCTGTCATAAAAGCGATTATGTCATTGAAGAGCAATGATGTTGTTTATATTTTCTTTACTACCTGTCTCTTCCACAGATTGTGAGTTCCGTGGGGCAGAGATTGCTACCTATTTTTTTTCTTTTTGTGCGCATGTTTGGTGCTGGGGATGCAAAGGCAGGGCCGAATACACACTCAGGCTATAGCCCCGCTCCTTTTCTTCAATTTCGCATATTCAGTGAGCGACATGGTGTGTGACACACAGGAGGTGCTCAATAAATGACCCTGAACTCACACGAATACATGAAGGATGGAGTTCCAAGTACAAGAGAGGGTAGCAAAGAAGACAGGGAATCATTTACCCCATATTGTAGTCGGCTGGTTTGGAATTATTTGCCTCTTAAAAATGGAGCCAAGTCTAGCCTAACTTTTTTTTTTTAAGAGAGAGAGAGAATTTTAATATTTATTTTTTAGTTTTTCAGCGGACACAACATCTTTGTATGTGGTGCTGAGGATCGAACCCGGGCCGCACACATTCCAGGCAAGCTCGCTACCGCTTGAGCCACATCCCCAGCCCCTAAGCCTAACTTTTTAGAGCAAAAATCAACTAGTGCCTTCAAAGATCCTTTCCCTTAGGGATGTTTAAGAATTGTTGAATCCAGCAGCTGGCTGCCCACACAGGTGAGGGAGTGGGCAGCCCTGTGACAGCCCAGTTTAGCTTAGGACTGCTGTCACCTCCTTACCACTCAAGGAAAAGGTTTTCCACCAGGCCACATGGACTTGATCACACCCACAGCGTGGGTTTTCTCCAGTCCACATTCATTCTCCCAAATCAAGAAAAAAAATGTGGGGAGGCCCTGTCTGGAAGAGGACATTTAGAAGGTCTGCAAGTCATTATCTTTTCAACAGTGTGCCCTGAGGATGCCAGGCTAGGAGACCCATTGTCAACACAAGCCCAGGGCAGCAGGGGGCAGCAGAGACTCACTGTCCTAGGCTGTCCTGGAGCCAAAGGACATTTTTTGTTTTGTTTTGTTTAAAAGTTTGACTTTTCCCAAGTTGAGTTCCTATAGGTCACTGATCTCCCACTCTAGTTTTCATTTCAGAAAAATGCTGTTATTCTGCCATCATAGCAAAGGCAATGGGAGCATCTGAGGCAGAGAGACCTTCACCCTTATTTTTATGAGGAAGTAGGGCAGGCCACTGATTTTCACAGTTGTTGGTATCTGTGTGTTGTCCCCAAAGTTCGGGGAGGCTTGCCAGTCACAAGGATCTTGCATGGCTGCTGTGAAGGAACCATGGCAGAAGCTCCTAGGACACTAAGAATGTGAACTGTCCACGGTGCCTTGGCACAAACCGCTCTGCAGTATTTATCCACAGGGCACAACCCCTAGAAATGGCCCCTGTCATTCTTACCACAAAATAGATAGATTGTGACCATTATCTTGGAGACAAATATTCTCATTGTGACCTCCTCAGGACCTCCTCAGGACCTTCTCAGGACAGGTGGGTTCCCTGGCATGTGGACTGTGCACTAGTATCACAGCCAAATGCATGCATTGCCTATCACGGAGGTGAGCTGGTAGGCGGGAAGTGCATCTTATCTGAAGCCAGAAGGTATTGTGCCCTAAGCACAGAGAAGCTGCCAAGTAAGCATTCATAAGAAACTTGTCCTGAAATTATTGTTGCAATGTGAACTGCCCAACTTTATAGCTCAAGAGTCTCTCTTCATTTTGACCAGAATTCTGCCCTTGCACTTCACATTGTGAATACAGGCCTGATGTGCTGGTGGAAAGGTGAAGTTAATTTATTCCAACATGAATCTATCTTCATGCGTTGATGAATACGGTCAAACACCTAACTTGGTAGGAGAAAAACATTTTTTAAGAACATTTGAATAGATGGCTAAACCCTGACTGCAGGAAGACACTTGGATAAAAATGACTACAAGAGCACCAGACACAGAAGTACTTTCCCCTCCCAGTGATCCTTGAAATTAAATTGAATTCACATACGTGTGACGCTTCCTACATAACAGATGGAAGCAAGAGAAACGCTGAGATTTATCACCTGAAGATCAGACAAACAGCAACCAGTCATGTTCCACTCCTGATACCAGACTAATCAAATAGATATTTTATCTTCCTAAATGATTTATTCTCTTCTCCCTTTTTGTGTATTCATTCTTTCTGTTACAAAAAGCTGGGTCATTTTCTGTTACCAAAAGCCTTTCTGTTACAAAAGCCGGGTTGTTTTCTGTTACCATTGTATTTTGGAGAAAGGATATATGGCAAAACACTTTGGCTTTGAAAAAATCCATATTTAGAGAAACACAAACAAGGGTATACCCTTCTTATTCTTCTCTGTGACAAAAGGTGGCTCCAGCCTTATAGGTTATTTAGTTTCACATGTTAGTGGGATTTGTACACCTCCTTCTCTGGAGGCTCCTCTAAATTGCACAGCAGATCAGGAAAATGGCTCAAAAGCTGGCCACAGAGGTTATCCTGGATGTTGGGCTTTAATTTCATGCTAAAGGTTTAGAACAAAAGCCAGGTACAAGGGATATCACTGGCACTCCTCTTTAGGTAGCTTTGACAGGCTTACCCTTCCTCTGAACACAATAGTGTGCTCACCAGCACAATGAAACAGCAAGCTCCTCAAATGACAGGTTGGGAAAGAACCAAGTGATGGTTTTCCATTTAGGGCAAAAGTGAGGTGACTTCCTCCTCAGAACACCCCTGGCCTCTGCCACCATATCTAGACCTAAAGGACACTCTCCCTGCATATCTCTGGTCTAAGTATGGGATGGATTTCTATTAGCTCAGCTGAAATTTAAAAACTAAACTATAGTAATAACTTGAAGATTTTCAAGGCAAGAGCACAAAACCAAAATAAGATACGAAGACCAACACAATAGGCAAGTCCACTTACTACAAGTTGTTGGCTCTGAGAATAAATTTAATTATGGAGATGACAAAATATGTATGTAGATTTCAGTGGTTCCCCATTTACTGAGCTCCTGTTACATGCCAGGCACTACTCTGGGTGTCTTACTACATTACCTCTGTTTGCCAACACAACATATTATCAAGGAGTGGCTAAGAACTGAAAGGCAATGGGAAGGTAATGTCCTCTCTTGACAGTAACAAAGAAGTGCTGCTAGGATAAGGGTTCCCAAACTTCAGTGTCATAGAATGACATGGGTATAAAATACAAACTACTGAGCTCTGAATCAGAAATCTGAATTGGAAGGACTAGGTTTCTAAAGCCTGAAGACTTGTGGGTAGTGATGGATGACCTTAAGAGCTGATGGTATTGATGGTCTATGAATCACACCTTGAGAAACAATGATCTAGAGGCTTGAGGTTACCAACATCTCTCCGGATCACAGGACTTGAGTATGGTGCTTCAGATATGACAGACAGCTAGCCATGTTGAATCTGTACTCTCTTCAGTGACACATAGGCAATTTGCAAATACTTTGCCAACAGAAAAATGTTACTGGTTAGGTATTATTTCTGGAGTGAGCTGCCATGTATTTAGGGACTGTTCATCTATTCGGTTAGACACTGTCATTCATTTGTTTAAAACAAAAAGAAACTATGGTGTGACATGAAAACCGTAAAATTGAAACCTGTCTTTACTGGAGGAGCCAAAGCCACCACGGTCTCACCTGTGAACAGCAACCAACTGATCACTCAGCATTTCCAAAGGCCAGAACCTCGTGGTTTTCTCATGCCATGCAAAGACACCCACAGTATCAATAAATTCCAGCTACTGGAAAATGACAATAAGTCATACCCTTCACAGCAATATCTACAACCATTACAGAGGGGACAAGGACAGACCATTTGGACTGGGCTAGAATAACATTAGAATGCTTCACATGGAACTTCATTAGGTTCAGGGAAGCCTGTTTCCTCTTCACAGATAAATAAGCGGCATCTCTAAGGGGTGAGGTGGCTTGCTGATGGAAAAGGATTAACAAAACCATTCAGCTTCTGCATGCGAATGTGACCTTGGGGTAACCTTCTAACTCTGTTCCCCTGGAAACCTGATAAAGATAGAAAGTCATTCTGTTACTAAGCAACATTGCTCATGGTAAAAATGACCCTTAATTGTTAAACCACATCTGGACCGGGAGGAACCATAGAGGAAGCACAAACACCTCTTGGGAACACCACCATTTTGGGCTTTTCTGAGTGCTGAGACTACTGATTGGGCCTGATCCTGTGGGAATCCTACAACTCATGCATATGGAGCTGTTTCAGTGGACATGGGCTTGGAGTGTGTGGCTTTTAAGCTAGAGGGATCTGTGCACCTGCCCCATTTAAGTCTAAGCTATTCACACCTAAGCTATTCCCTGTGGTCGGGGAGGGACCGCACCTGGAAGGCTGTGTATCTGTGGACTGCTGCATACACTGGTGCAAAGACCTTTTCCTGGGGGCTGGGGACCTAGCTCAGTGGTAGTGCCCTTGCCTAGCATGGTTTGATGCCCTGCACTGAGGAAAAAACCAGACCACTCCTATGGAAGAAAAGTCCTTGCCCTGCCCAGCCAGCAATCTGATTCCTGTCTGCATCCTTCTGAGTAGAGCATTGCCAGGTGTGGCCTGTGGTGGCCTCCTGAGGTGATCCCGAGCAGATGCCCCATGGATTGCTGCATTTGCCTGAAGCCACACTTCTGGGAAGTGGCAGGGCCAGAAATCAAACTCAGAAGTCTGCCTTCAAAGTACTCACTTTGTAGGCTCAAACCTTTTGTCCTGAGATAACTGTCCTCTGGCCCTAGAGACTGGAGCAACTTCCTTCCTGGCTGGAATTAGCCCTCCTCTAGCACCCTAGGACGTTCCTAAGTTTGGTAGCTTCTAGTCCATCTGCCTGTGCAGCTAACTGTTCATTGAATTCTGTTGCCAGGCAATCTCCTAGAGAATTCTTTAAATTCAATGATGCCACTTTGGTTCACACCCCTAAACTGATTTTCTAAGCCCTCTGCCAAAGATGAATTTTGGCCACAGGATCATACAAATACACAGCTGACTCCCGAACAGGGATAATTATCATGTACTGAGAGAATCAGGCACCTGAGCTCTCTATGGCCTGGGGTCTCAGCCTCAGGAATGACCATGGGACACCCCTCCCCATCATGAAGGCAATCTTGAAGAAGTTCACCCTGCAAAGGCCACCAAAGAACACAAGTGCAATACTGCAGGGAACCCAGCGGGTGTGCTCTTAGCTTCACATCTGGACCAGCAGGCTAGGGCGGGTCATCCCTTCCCAGCCTGCCTTTTCTTTTCTCTAAGCAAAAATCTGGGAATGGAAATCAACACAAATGATGTCACTTTTCAGAAGTCCTCCTGGAGTCTTCTTGGTTATATCCTCTCTGTCTTCACAACTCAGCATCTCTCTGACCTCACTGCTCCTCCTGAGGCTGCAAGTCCCCTGAGAAACTGCATCTATATCTTTAGTCCTCTTGGTCATTACATCCAGCTGGACATATGTCAGGTGCTGGACATATGTCAGGTGCTCCTCAAATGGTGGCAAAATGAAAGAAACAGGTAAAACGGGGCACTCCAACCATATTCCCTTGTGCACGACTTAGGCTACTGAATTAATTCCATCTAATCAAAGTATGCTTTCACATCCGGATCCCAGGTAATGGCAGGACATGGGTAACTCCTCTTTGGTTCCATCTCCAGATCATTAATGCAGATAAATAATTTGCTTCAAAGTGATACATTTATAGAGATTAAAATGGTCCCAAAGTTACTCAGACACAGCAATGACTCAATCCCCAGCCACATCTACATCTGGCTCTTCTCTTCTGCCCATGATAGGCAGGGCTAACAGCAAGAGAGCGACACAGAGAATGAGTACCAAGGGAGGGAACCCAGCAGAAGGCACAGATGGCCCTTACACTGAGGATGCCCAACAGCCAGTGCAAACAAGAAATCATCCACACTGCAGAGCTTAGTGATGGAGGACTGCAGATTGGCAGAGGGAAACTGAGGCTGCAGTAGTTATGCACCTAGAATGCAGACGGCTTGGTCTCAAACCCAAGTGCTTTTTTACTGTGCCAAGGCCACTGATGGTTACTTACAGCAGAGTGGCATTCAAGAAGGTGAATTTTTAACGAACAGTCC
Organism: Marmota flaviventris; assembly: GCF_047511675.1. NCBI lineage: Eukaryota > Metazoa > Chordata > Mammalia > Rodentia > Sciuridae > Marmota > Marmota flaviventris. The sequence goes on from NC_092506.1 coordinate 43,643,193, forward strand.
TATCAGCTTATTAAAATAATTTAGATCATTTCAAAAACGAATGTGTGTCAAGTGTGTCAGAAAAATATCCTCTCACACCTTGTTGATGGGAATATAAATATAAATATAACCTTTTGGGGAGCAAAATTTAGAAGTATTAAAACAACTGTGAATGTGGGTATAACTTGATGCACTATTTTCCCTGAAAGGATTGTGTACATATAAAAAATACAAGAACATTCATCTAAGCAATTTTTATAATATCAAGAATTAAAAGCAACCCAGCTAAAAGTAGTTAAATACATTAAGGTCAATCCATACAATGGAGTATTATGCAACCATTATGAAGAGAGTGACTTATGCACAGACAAAAAAAAAGCTGCCCATGATTTGGTGATTTTATTTATAAGATTTAAAAAGTTATATCAATATGTTAGTGTGCATGTACATGCATAGAGCTCCTGAAGAATTAAGCAAGGAATTGTTCACAAAGCAATAGTACCTGGACAGTGCCTTAGGATAGTACCTGGCAAACAGTAAACAGAAAATTTTACCTATCAAATTGTGACAGTATATGCATAAAAAGGAATTTAAGTGATAAATAGTGGCTATTTCTAGGAGGTGGGAATGTGTAGGGTTTTTTCCTTTTTATAAATTTCTGTATGATGTGAATATTTTTATATGAGCATAATGAGAAAAAAATAAAGATATGCTTTCTATGAGATGAAGAGAACCATATTATTCAGAAAAGACTATCTTCCACATGTCTAGGAGTCAGTCTAGGAAAACTAAATGTTTCAGATTCCTATGATGGACCAAATACCTGAGAAATGTTCTAGATTCCTGACAGTGTTAAGCTGTTCAGAGAATGTAAATGAGGGGACAGAGAAAGAGGAAATGGATAATGTCACAACTGGTTACAAAGACAGCTACTTCCTCTCCGTCAGACATTTTGGACTATGGATGGGGACAGCAGCTTATGCCAAACACCTTCCCAACTCTGTCCTCACATGTCCACCTGCATATCTCTGGCTGGCCCTCAACAGACAAGCCTCCGAGTGCTTGTTTTCCAAAGCCCAGCTTTCTTCTTGTTCTGGGACCAATGTACCCGAGTTCAAATGCAACTCCACTTCTCTCTGTCTTTTGTGTGCCCTCATCAAGTACTAAAGCTTTCTTGTTTTAGTTTTATTCTTTGAAAACTGGGGATCAATGAGGCACATACAAGGTACTCAAAAAAGTTAGCTTTTACTTACTGATGCAGAAAACCAAAGCATCCCCCCTCCCCCCACCCCTTGCTTGCTGGCTCACTCTGTGTATAATATGTATATAAATGCATTGTGAAAGTTCTGGAGGTATAAATGGTTTACACTGGTACTCATTAAGATGCATATAAAGGAGAACTTTAATATATACATACCCTTGTATCATTTTACCAGCCTATGTTATTTTTGTAATCTAAGAACATGTAAAAAAATACACTTGGATATTTTAAAGGAAAGGAAAGGAGAGGTTGGAAGAAAGGGGGAGAAAGAGGGAAAAGAAAAGTAGAAGCTGGATCACAAAGCATCTTGACTGGTTCAGACATTCTGGTTGTGACTTCAGTGCTAGTGAGTTCCCAGTGCCTTGGTTAGGAAATCTGCCGTATATATCTGTCAGTCCCTTAAATATTTCCTTCATATTTTTGGGAAAAGATAACAGTAATTAGCTAATTCTCAGGGGAATCCAGTGCCACTGAACCAAGTAACCATTGGTTAGAGAAGTGGGTGGAGAGGAGGTCTTCCCAGCTTCCAGGAGCACTTTAAGAACTGAGGAGAGCTATCCTAGGTCTCAGGGAAATGCAGGAACATCATTCAGGTAAGCCCTGGGAAGCTTCCACGATACCAGGGAGGAAATGCTCCCAAGATAATTGGGAAAGTCCCCAAAGAACTCTAGACCACTACCTGGGAGGACTGAAGGAGAGGTCTGCCTTTCACTGAAGAATCTTCTAAACTGCCTCAGTTTCTCCAAGGTCTCTAGAGATAACAGGCTTACACAAACAAAGGTTTGTTTTATAGCCTTATTTGCAGGACTTCCCCAGGGCTATGCACTTTTTCCCCCCATCCTGAAAGTTCAGTACTATGGAGAGTAAAAGTATCCTGTCCTTTTATGGCTAAAGTTGCATCACTTCAATCCCAGGAGAAACACCCCCCCAGCTCCTTATGTGCAGCCAAGATCTTCACTTAGCCAACCCACATTCCTGGGTTGGCTTTTTCAAAGAGTGAAAACTCCCTTATTCCTAACTCCCTGCACATATTTCTGATGGGTAAAAAGCTCACCAGCTCACAAAGGGCATGCCCCAGGAAGCTTGCATTTTTGGAAAGTCACCTAATGCACAGTGCAGATTCTATGAAAATTTACTTTCAAATCCCAGATACTATATTGCTATGTGTAGCCAGGTATTCTTGCTGGCAACTCTGAATATAACAATATTTCCCCCACTTTATTAATGCCCAGAAGAAGAAAATTCCTGCCAGTCAAGTATATCCTTAGGACCCCCTTCCTTATCATCCTGATTTGCAATGCTGACCCTGACTCCAACCAAACTCACCCAAAGGAACAGGAGAACTCTGTTATACAGGAAAATGGGGTAAAGGATCCTCAGAAAGATTAGAAGATGACTCACCTTTCTCGTGGCTACTTGACGATGGCAGGGGTGGGGGTGGGGAGGTGATGGGTTTAGACTTGTCATAGTTGTTAAAGCTCTGGCTGCGCCGGTTGTTAGCAGTGGCTGACCCTCCGCGTGTTTTGGCCTCGCTGCCTGCAGCAGATACCCTCGCGGTAGGACCTGGAAGTCTAAAATGCAAAAGAAACAGGGTTGTGCACTCAGTCTCAGGAAAATGGCAATGTCCCAGGAGAAGGAACTGCAACCATGCAGGGGGTTAGGGGGGAAAAAAAATCAAACCCAGCTCAAACACTGCGTCTGTGGAGGTTTGGCAGTCAAAAGACTTGGTGGAACCACTACAAACATCTAGGCTAGTAGACCCCAGCAAAGTCCAAAAGCAAAATGTGAACAGCAATCCTTTGAGCAAAGAGAGAAATTCTTAAAGGAAAAAATATATATGAATATATTTGCTAATTAGAAATACAAAGTTCATCTTCCTTTCCTTCTGGGAAAGGGTAGTTTTTACTTTGCAATAAGGTCAAGTCATGTCACCTCAAATTTCATCAAGTGTAGAACATAAAAGCCTAACCCTAAACTCTTTACCCTGTGTGTACATCTCTTCTGGAAAATACTGAAAACAGTATTGGCCACATCCAGGTAAGTAGATATGAAGGACACAACTTATAATGTTGAGGAGAAAGTTGTTATCACTCAGAACCAAATACATCTGCAATGAAAACTGAAGGCCTAGTTTCAAACATCTGTCCATTTTCTGTTAACACCTGACAACCTGTCTCTGTGGCATTACTTTTTTCTTGCAGGGGGAGGAGGAGGGATACTGTGGCACTAATCACTGAGCAACTAATCATCCCTTGCTCTTTTCATTTTTAATTTTGAGACAGGGTCTCTTCTAAGTTGTGTAGGGCCTCACTAAGTTGCTGAGGCTGGCCTTAAACTTACGATCTTCCTGCCTCAGCCTCCCCAGTTGCTGGGATTATAGGAATGCACCATCATGCCCAGCACTGTGGCATTACTTTGAGGCTGAAGCCCAGTTTCTCCACACAGTTGATGATAAAAATCACAATTCTTTCTGTAAAACCAGCAGGATTTGGTCTGCCTAAAGACAAACACACACTTTCCCTTGAAATAAAACACCTCGTTTCGGATGGTTTTAAAAATAAAATCACCAGACTTCTTTGCAATATGTCTAAAGATATTATGGCCCATTCCCCAAAGAGTTAAGGGTAAGACTCCCTGAATCAGAATTTTGGTCCAGAGACTTACAAAGTAGGCTGTTTCCAATAATTAAAGTTGAAGGATGAATAAACGATGAAATATTTAGTTATATCTTTCTGTTAAAACCAACTGAGCTGTGCTTAAAAGCAACTGGAACCTCAGCTGACTAGTATCAGATCCAGTGATCAGTCTGAATTTTCAACTCATAAAGCTTTCAGGCTTCTCTTTCCATGCAACTCCATAAGCAGCAAAGAAAGTCCTCAGTCTGGAAGCATTTTAGATATAAGCAGGCAATCGCTTTAAACTTTTTCTTGTTGGCTGAGCAAGAAAGATGGTTGCAAAATAAACAGGGAACATGAGCTGGTGTGAGAGGACTGTAAAATTTATCCATTTAAAAAGAAGCTGGCCCGATTCCCCGACTGGGAGCTGGGAGAGATGGAGGGGGTTCACTTGTCCTCCAGCTAGTGACAGTGAAGTGTTGAAGGCATTGTTTCCCACCGCACCAGGATTTGCCCCCCTGTTAATTTGCCTCATCTTGTTTGGAGAGGATAGTTACCCCACAAAGGCAGGCTCAGAATCGGGTGCAAAAAACCAGCAGTTTCAGTGCCTGTGTTTGGGGTCCTGATATGACTAACACAGCTGACGAAGGAGCTCCAGCCATGGGATCTTAGGACCTCTTGGTTCTGCTTCCTATGTAAGTAGTGTCTTGCAGGCCCTTCAAGTCATGGTTATCTGAGCACTCACATCCAAGAGTGCAGATACGGATTCTTGGATTGGACTTTTAACCCAGCTATGGTCTACAGGAGTCATTATGCCCACAGATAGGCCTGGAAAAGAATTATGGACCTGTTTCAAGATGGTGGCACAGCAATGGTATTAAGTGGTACAGGTAACATGGGTCACAGTATTCTGCTTCAAAATGGGGAATTTGCGAAGAATAGGGAGGCAAACAAGCAATGAAGAGGAAAAGATGCATTTCTTCCAGAGTTCCTGGAGAGTTCCCATTGTGCTGATCCAAGACTGAACCCACAGAAGATTTTTAGGACAGCTTATGGACTCTACAGAGCAAGAATAGGAGGGGACAGGTACAAGCCTGAATCAGGTAGGTTGTCAGGTCCTCTGTGAGGTAGTTGTGGTATAATGGATAAAATACAGGATTTTCTACCCTCGAGACTTTGGACCAGTCTCAAGACAACTCTGAGATTCATACTTTTTCTTCTCTCTCTCTCTTTTTTTTTAAATTTTAGTTGTCTATGGACCTTTTATTTATTTATATGTGGTGCTGAGAATCAAACCCAGTGCCTCACACATGTTAGGCAAGTGCTCTACCACTGAGCCACAACTCCAGGCCTGAGATTCATGCTTCGACTGTAACTTTGGAATAATTATAAACTACCCAGTGAGTTAGTTGTAAATTATAAGTACTTATTGCATGTTATTTTCCCTTCTTATCCTCTCTGCTGAGCACAGATTCATAAAGGAATTGGACACTTCCATAAAGGAAACCTGCAACGGTACAGGAAAGAATTAGATAAGGAAGGAAATAGCAGGGTCTAGTTTAAAGGATCAGAAGAGAGGCAGACAGAACTCATCATATGAGATCAACATTTTCAGAGAAACAGACTTTGTCAAGCAGGGCTCTACATCTAACTAGAGATGTCTGGATTTACAAAGACAGTTCTGGGTTTCCTATAGGTGGTCAAAGTCAGTTTATCTTCAATGAGGCATGGACCTAAACGCTCCTTTGATGGGAGTGGCACATCCCTTGGATGGCTGCAGAGTTGTGCCATGTCTTCTAAGACACAGATAAGGAGCTATTGAAGGCTTTGAATACAGCTGATAGAGAAAGGTTGGCACTCAGCCACCAAAATTCACTACAAGGCTCCAGCCAGCTCATGTCACCCACTACCAAGCCATGATATTTGGCTTGACCAAATCAGAAAACCAGGTGGAGACCAAGTAGTATCTTCAAAGGTTCATGGAATTGATGCTGACATCGTAGTGTGAAACTTGGTTTCTGCTGTGAATAGATTTGGACTATTGCTTGTTCCAAAGTTAAGCCCCCTCCCTCTCTTCCAAAGGTTTAGCCAAGTCCACCTCACATACAAAGGCTGTGAACAAATGTATGGTGGGTTAGAAGAACTCATCCACAGGGGAACCAAAACATCTCTTAGGATAATGAATTGATTCATAAATGGAATTAATTCAGACTGAATTTTAAGTACAGAATTCCAAGGCCAAAGGACAACCAGAGAATGAAGATTCGTGTGTAGTCACAGGGAGACACTGGACTGTCTACGAGCTGAAGAAGGGCAGAGCTAGCATGCTTAATCTTACCTAGATTTTAAGGGGCTGGCTGACCCCAGCTGATATCTAGGTTACATGTACACTGATTAACTCTGCAAAGTTCAAAAGTTAATTCAGAGCAGGAAAATGATACCCTCATAGGTTGGTGGGATGACCAGGAACCCCAAAGAAAGACTTGGCATGTTGAAGGGAAATGTGACTAGGTGAAAAAACACAGCGGGCAGAGCATGCCATGCAGAGAGAAAACCCATAAAAAGCACAGAGTAAAGACTCCATGTGTCCTGACACTTGGACACAGCATGGAAGGGAATGAGGCTGGAGAAGGGCAAGACCTTGTAGGTCATACTATGAAGCTTGGACTTTGCCCTGCCCTCTAGAGATGAGGCATTAATTAAGAGGCTGAGAGCGGAGCTGAAGTTAAAAGCAGAATATCTTTTCATCTACCAGTGACACAGACTCTAGGCTTTTGGCTAAACATTTTGAAGTTCATTAATGTTAACGTCCCTGTTTGTCACGGAACTCGTATCAACCTCCAGCCTGGGAGCATATGCTGTCAGTAGCATTAGAATCCTGACTTGCTGAGAAGCTGGGTCTTGCCCACATGGAAAAACTACAGGATCTCGACAGATGCTGCCCGCTGTGCCTGCCTTGCTAGAGCTGGGCCGCGAGAGTGGAGCCAGGCAGGTCAGCCTCATGCCATTCACAGCACTGAAGGGTCCCAACAGCTCCTCTCGGAAAAGAACTTGACCTCTCATGATCATTCCATGTTCAAAATGACAGAGGGCACAGATGGGTTCTCTAGAACACACACATCTTACTTTTAAAAAAAAAATTAAGTTTAAGGGAAGTGGTCTATAAACAAGGTAGGGAAAAACTCTTGCTGCTATTAGAGCCATGGGCAGTTTCTCCAATGTGTGCAGAACCAAGCAGGTAGGGCAGTAAAACTGTCATTCCTTGCATATAACCTACCAGCGTGTCCCCGCTCCTCTGCTCCACGCACTGTACGTGCTGTTGAGAAGAAAGCAGTTCTCCCCCAAACCACTTCAAAGGCTGGGAACACAGGGGCGCCCTTCCCAGGAAGGATGGCAGCTTGTGTGCACATGCTGGGGGGGTGGGTGTTCATAATCAGAGATGCTTTTTGCCAGACAAGATGATTAAATGCTAAATCTCTCATTTCCACAGCATCTGCTTTTCCACAGCTAAGCAGAGAGGACTGACTACTAACTCCACAGATTCTGTTCTATGAGACAGTTGTGTAGGGATCGACGCTGTGAGACTTTGCTAGACGTGCTCTGGTTGCTTTACCTGGCCCAGATAAACCCTAAAAGCTAACATTATCATGTATCTGCCATTTGTGGTACACTGATTATTTGCCAGGTATAATGGAATTGGAATGATTTTATTTAACTCTCATGACATTGAGAGAATCAGGAACTACTCCATCTTACCAATAAGGAAACACAGGCTGACAGAGGCTGAATAATTTGTCCAGCCAGTCGTGATGACTATATCTCCTAGCCACTGTGATTTTCTGTCTCTCAAAGGCAGAATAAGCCTACATAGCTGTGGCTCACCAGGGATACCAGTAAAACAATATGATCAAAGGCTGAAATCCATGAGGTCCATTAGCCTGCACCAATTCCCTGCATGGGCCCCTTTCCCACAGCCAAATTCAAGGGGGAGACTCCACACTGGGGTCAATGTTGCTGGTTCCTGTCCAGGTGTTTGGCTCTGGCAGGTGTTCAGTGTTTGCACTCCAACAAGAGACCTATTTCCAGGACTCTGAAGAAGGTGGCCTGTTCAGCCAGAAGGGGCAGAGCAGCCTCTTGGCAACCAAACTAATGCTATACTTAGTGGTGTGTAATCAGCTAAAATTCTCATCTGGATCCTACTGGACGCTGGGGTTGAGAAAGTGGTGAAAGGCAGGGCTAGAGATTTTAGGCAAATAATAAAACAAAGAACATCCCTTTATTGGCCTTATTACACCCAAAAGAAATTCTAGGTGAGGAATGTGACCTTAAAGAGAAGCCAGACCAGACCATGTGAATCTGGGGTAGGGAAGGCATGAACATCCCCGCATCCTCCAGCTCTTCCTTTCTTCCCACTGCCTCCTTCCATTATCTGGGAGAGATAACAAACCATGCATGGGCTGGGCATGTGCTTCCAATTAGATATCTTCCCAGCTAGCTCCTGTTTCCTTTATCTTTCAGAGCTGAGCACATCGTGGGAACAGACACTAGATTTCAGGTTTCCTCCAAGCCTGCCCCTCCCCTCTCCTTTCATATGCATGTGCATTTGCATGACTCTCGAATTAACTGGGAACAGCCTGCCAGAGCAGTGGTGTCAGCACTGAAGCCTCCTGCTATTCAGCAGGGAAAGCAGTCACAAACAGGTTCCCTCCTGCCCCAGGAACCAAGTGTGGGTAACAGGCTGATGTCCTGTAACCACATGGTTTCTCCCTCACTAGCCAGGCAGATCCTGGATTGGGTCTCCCCACAGGGAAGCTTTTCAGAAAAGAAAACTCTGGTTAGAAGAGGCACCTGGAGCTGGCAAAGTGGGGCAGTTAGCTCAATATGGATTTGAACATGAATGAATGAAGACAGCTACAAAGGGTAGCTCTCCCTTTACTTTTAAATGAGAGTTCAGTGAGAAGTCAACACAGACACTAGTCATAGCACTGGAGGAGAATCCAACCCAGCAGTGATTTCTGTTTGGATGCTACAGGAGCAATGTGAAGAAAAAAACCAAGAGTAGCAGTTTATCAGTTTCCACAACCACACAAATCACCAGAATATAAGAGAATGAAGGAGGGAGTGGTATAGTACAGGGGTTCAACTGAGGGTTCTGGGGTGAAGCCATCAGGTTCTAATCCTCATTCTTCCACTTTCTGTGTGACTTTTGGCATATTACCCAACATTCTAAATTTTAGTTTTTGTCATCTGTAAAACAGAGATAATGACATGAGCTACCTCATGAAGACTGATAAGATAATGCATTCCAACTGGTGAATTAAAATAACAGTAGATATAACAATGTAACTGGCTTTTCCCATACCCCAGAAAGCATCCTAGGATTCAGGATAGGATGCAGCAGGGAGGGAGGTCAAAGTCTGAATCTGAGAGAATTAGTTAGTGAGCAAACCTATTTTGCTCCCTGGTAAGCCAGGGCATCCCAAAACAAAGACAAGACAGAGATGCCCTGCTGTTTTCTATTCATGCTTCAGATCTTTGTAACTCAAGAGAAAACAAATCCCACACTAGTAATTTTTAGCAGCAAAAACAACAAAAAGCACAGCACACATGAATGAGATGCAGGTGAGGACAGATTAGCGCCAGGACAAAGCAAGAAAGAAATTTGTCATTAAATTGTCAAAAAAACTACCTAGAAACTCACCTTTCTCTAAATCTGAATGGACTCTGGTGACCAAGCAGTCAAAGGCAAAGATCAAATGAGCAGCATGTACACTTCCAACTAACTCCCATGCTGTCACTCACACACACACACACACACACAAAAAAAAAAAATAATCCCACAGTCACTTTCCAAACTTGCCACCACTGGATCATTAGCCAAAGCATGTTTGGTTTTCTGGAACTGCAAACACGAAACAGGGAGAGGAATCAAAAGGAAAGTCAGCCAGCACAGAAGGAACAAAGGAACAGTGGATTGGGTTTAAACCATGCTTTGCAGGACACAGAGAAAGTCTAACCTAGAGATCTTTTTCTGACCCAGAGTGAAGCGGATGATTTTGCTCTGAGATGAGTCCTTGGATGAGGCACTGCATGATAGGGAAGAAAAGAGTGGAACAGATGAGTGAGGAGAGAAAAGATACAAACCTTAAGAGCCTAGCACAAGGAGGCTTTTTCCCCTCCACACACTTTTTTCCTTCTACGTCCAGCTTCACTGATACAATATATTTCCAATATGAAGAAAGTGCAATCAAAACTATTTAAGAACTTTTATGCTTCTTCCCCCCTTAAATACCAATATCTTTCCTGCTTCCAGTCAGCACAGGTTTTCTTCATACCTTTCTAAAATTACAAGATGTTTAAGGTATAAAGTATTTACAAGGCATAAAATAAAGATGCTTAGGTAAAATATTACTTTATACATTTCTGAAACATTGAGATGTATCTATTTCATAGGCGTGTTCAACTGGGGTACTTCTCAGGTACATAACCTCAACAGTCCATAAAGTCGATCCCAAACAAAGGTATAGGTGCTGTAAATTTTGCTGGTCTTAGAAATATTTGCTTTTATTGCTATAGAAATGACCGCTTAAAGCCTGTTGAAATTTTGAATTCTGGTGGCTTTTTTTTGGACCATAAATTTGTACATATGAAGAATCTTGGTTAGGCTTAAAAGAAGAACAATTTGAAGTTATTTACTGCCTTCTGAATCATAGAAGTGTTTCTCTTTCTTATATTCATGTATCTTGTACCATGATCATAAAAGGATCTGAAGTGAGAAATACAGTGTTGGTTTCAGTGTTCTTACAAAATGAAGAGAGAGAAAAGAATGGAGAGGAAAAAAAAAAAGTACTTTTCTAGTTTTTTTCCTAAATAACTGAATATTGATCACCGGTAAGGTAGACACAGATAGATGTGTGAGTCTTGGAGACTGTTCTAGACGCTAGATGGGTGAGGAATTTCATGGGGTGATATGTGGTTCAAGTTCTCGGCCACCATGTAAATTGTGAGAGTTGCTGAGGGGAAGAGGCAGAGTGAGTCTCCACAAGGGTGCCACAGAGGAGGGCTCTGAAACCTTCCTGCCAATTTCCTGGACTTCCTTTGCAACCCTCCACAACCCCTTCATTAGCCAACTTCATGGAAAGCTGCCAAGTTGTAATGCTCACCACCCCCCAAGAAGTGCTGGACTTACATGGCTTCAAAATGGTGCCGAGGCAGGGTTCTAACAGGAGGCCCAAACAAACCCGGCATCTGGGACTCCCATCAACATCGGACACGAGTGATCAAGGGTCCGGTCATTTCCATTGGGCCTGGGTTATCAAAGCTAGAATCTGGGGCTACCCATACAATGGCACTGAGCCAGAGATGGATGACATCATTCTTAAACTTATAGCTAGCATGTTAGCATGGGATCTCACATCACTAGACCTTGAGAACAAGATTATCCTGTGGAAGGAGCAGTAGAAATTATCCATACAAAATGGACAAAACCAGCCATCTGCAGACACAACCCAAACTGGACAAGATAAAGGTGTAAATGATGATATATAGCTACTGTGGAGCCCCACTCTAAAGTCACCATTCTGTAGCATCAGAAAGTCAGATTGGCAGGAAACACTATGCAGCTAGAATAAATGAATGCACTGGGTCTGGGGTTGTGGCTCAGCAGTACAGCGCTCGCCTAGCATGTGCAAGGTGCTGGGTTCAATCCTCAGCACCACATAAAAATAAATAAATAAATAAAATAAAGATATTGTGTCCAACTACAACTAAAACCAAAATATTTTTAAAAAAACGAATGCACAAACCTGGCTTAAGTGAGTTTGGCTTGTCTTTAGACAAAGCATTTAGTACCAGGACTTTTTTTTTTTTTTTTCTTACAGGGAGATGCGTGCTGACTAGAACATCTGGTTCTAGTAAGAAAACAAACACCTACCATGGAAACGGATGCTTCAGGGTAGCATGGCTCAGTGACCCAAAACTGGGTGTCTGAACACATGTTCCTTGGAACCCTATACAGTGAGATGCTTTATAAAAATAGATGCTTCTTTCCACATCGCCTTCTGCAGGTTTACAATTCACACCTGCTCCTCTCCCAGCCTTCCTCATCTCAATAAATAATACCACCACTTAGCTAATTGCTTGAGTCAGAAATCTAGGCTTCACCCGGGATTCCTCTCTTTCTCTCACTCCAGAGAAGGAATCTGTTTCCAGGCCTCTAGGCTCAAACTCCAAAATATCCTGCATGCGTCCATCTCCACACCTGTCTCACCAGCTTTATCTTAGCCACTATCCTCTCCCGGACTGCAGAAGCTTCTTAATTGGAATCCTTTCTTCCATTCTAGCCCATCTACCATTATAGTCTCCAAAGAGAAGCAATGGTGATTTTTTTTTAAAAAACTGTAAATCCAATCAGCCTCCTTTGGTAGCATGCAGGTGCCTTGCCTGTCTCATTCATCCTGACTCCCATGTGCCTAGAACAGTGCTGGGCACATAGAAGGCTTTGCAGTAACTAAATACAAGAATGCACATTGGCAGTTTCAAGGATCTGAGCAGACTTGCAGTAAGAGTTGTAACACCCTAACCCAGGTTATCTCCCCATTTCTACCCCTCCAGAATCCTTCCCTCATAATACAACTCAAGTGAACACCCTAGGAAGTAAATGAACTCTACAGAATGCAGTTTGGGAAATGATGCCCTGATCTTTTAAGTCATCCAATGCCAAGGAACCTCTGCCCAGGGAAGGGCTTCTATGCGGGCAGGTCTCCAGGGAAAGTGGGCAGTGCCTGGCTGCATGGCTGTCTGTTCCTCATTGCTATTCCAGGCATCTCTCCTATCCCACAAATTTCCATAATGGATATAATTAGATAATTATTTAGGGGGCCTGATTCACATTACACCCATCACTGCTGGTCTGAACAGCCTCACAAGTGGGAAATTACACTTTTCGTGAGAAAAAAGCTGCAACTATCCATAAGGCAGCTGCCAGACTTGAGCAGCTTTGGGTTTTGCCCAACTACCACAGGTGACAAAGGGTATCAAGGTGTTTGAGAAGCCTTATGAGTATCAATGCTGGATTCTGGGACACTGGAAAGAAAAGGCATTACTTTGTAGCACACATTAGATAAAATCAAGCAATCACTTTGATCAGTGACATCAGGTTTTAAAGCTAAAGACTGACAGAAAAGAAAACAATTATTATGAGCTTTTCCACAGAACTTTATCATAAGCCAAGAACTTTCTAGTTCCTAACCCTCCACTTTTATTCTGCCATTAAAACAAATGATTAGCTGGGAGCAGTGGTGTACACTTGTAATCCCAGCTACTGGGAAGGCCAAGGCAGAAGGATCTAAAATTTGGGACTAGGCTCAGCAACTTAGCAAGGCCAATTCAAAATAAAAAAATTAAAAGGGCTGGGGATGTAGCTCCATGGTAAAGTACCCTTGGGTTCAATTTCTAGTACCAGGGTAAAAAAATGATTTGCATGGCGATCTTCTGCAGAGTTGTTTAGGAATGCAACTATTCTCATTGTAGTAGACAGTCACTACAGAGGCATGCCTCCTGTGCACTGCTCTGTGGTGAGTATGAGTGGCAAGCATCAGTCCCTCTGGGAAGGTTGGCAAGGTCCAGGCACTAATCCTTCAGGGATCAATCCTGTGCAATATGATTTTTCCCCAAGTTCAACATAATACAGCTCCCACCATGTAAGTTCAAGACAACCCAGTCACATTCATGGTTACTACCAATGGGGGACAACGCTCCACTTAGGGAAGGTGGCTGGCTACTCCCGGGCTAACACTTGCCACCTTTCTTTGGCATGTTTTTTCTCTCTCTGCTCTGGAAAAGTGGAGGCATCTGTTATAACAGAACTTTTACCTCCACCAAGTAAAATGACTTAGCTGTCCCACTCCAAAATCCTTACTCTGCTTTACCCAGTCATCCTCCTTTCAAAAGCATGGCTGTGTCTCTCTCATCTGTTCAATAAATTACTCCAACTTTGAGCATTCATCTTGTAGGCCAACACCCAGAAGGGGTTTGAAGTCTATTTTAGGGGCTATTTATAACATATGAGCATGTGTGTAATGGGCCTGAGTCATGGCAGGAGCAGCTAATTAGTGCTGGCTGCTGGCAGTGCTGACCTATAAAAGTACACATCTCTGCCAGGCACAGGAAGAGGCCCCTTGCATCCACTTCCAAGGTCGTGTGAATTCCTAACTACCAGTAGCACTTAACATTGAAGAAGTTTCAATGAAAACCATAGATGATACAAATTATAATTTAGGGTGCAAAGAACACCCGAAAAACAGGCATTTCGGCCGGCAAGGAAGGAGCCCCACCTGGACTGCATTTCGGCTTGTGCTTTTGAGGGCTGATGTGGCGCTGGCTGGTGAGGCTGGCACGGGGCTTGGGGAGTGGCTGGCACCTGTTGCTGAGGAGTGCCAGCCTGGCACTGGGAGGGGCCCCCTGCCACCTGAGACCCAGCAGGCGGCAGAGGGGAGGAGAGGTGCTGCTTCTGGGGCTGCTGCTGTTGTTGCTTGTAGCGAGAGAGGCTGAAGAAGAGGCCTAGAATGGCCTTGAGGTTCCCATTCCTGATTTCTGCAAGACAATAAAGAGACTCTTGTCAGCTGTTGGAGTCCTATCTTTTTCCCACTCAATGGGCTGCTTCAGCCCTCACAGGAGTTTAATTCCTAGAGGATATGACAGACTTCCTGAACACTTAATTGGGATCACAGTCAATTAAACGCAGGCCAAAACCACAAAGAAATTAGCTTATTCTCCCCTCTGGGATTAGAGTGGATACACCAGGCAAGTCAAGACTGGATGTCTGGCTAGTGCCAAGAGGAAATTCTCAGTAAGGACACCACTGAAAAGCAGGCTTCCCCAGCAAGACTGTTCTTGTTCTGCAGGCAAAGCGGCCGATCCTGGACAGAGGCACTCTCTGGCACTCTGAGAGACGCACTGGTCTGGCCTGCTCTGCCAAGTTCATGTTCCAAGCCTCGAGCCACACCACGCGTGCCAAGTGGCCACCATCCCACTCCCAAATCCTCACTCTGCTTTACCCACTCACCCTTCTTTCGGATACACGGCTCTGCCTCTCCTGTCCATTGGATAAATAACTGTAATTTGGGATGGGTGTAGGGACAGACTATAAGGACTGGCTTCCATGAGGAACTCATACAAAATATCATATTAAAATAAATTAGAGCAGAGTGGGAAGCCTACTTCTGTTATTCCAGACAGTAATTTTTAGGATGTTAAGATGCCTTTGCCTCAAGGCATGCATAAAGAGTTGTGGAGAAGAATAAAACATTTATTCGCAGGCAGAGGTTATGGATCGCCAGGGTTTCTCCATGAGCCCTTCCTCCTTTTATGCAGTATTTTAACACCAAATGCTGAAAGCAAGAAGCTAAACTGATCCTGAGGAGTAAGGTACCAGGGCCACCCACAAGAAGGGACAGGAGGAGACTTGTGGGGGAAACAAACCCGGACGCCTCTGCTTCGCTGCAGCCCTGGACTGGATTTCTTCTCAAAAGGGCAAGGGGCAAAGAAGGACACGCACCAAGGAAGCTCTGGGGCCTTGCTAGAGAGGTGGGGGGTGCACACCCTGCTTAGCACTGAGCTGGGGAAAGGCTATTCATGAAGAAACAGTGCTTCCTCCAGGGTCAGTGGAGAGGCAGAGATGTGAATGGAGTCCCTTCCGAACAAGCCCTGTCCCCTGCACAGGAGGAAGAGCAGCCTGCCAGGGCATCGGTCCTGGTGTGATCTGCTGTTTGGCCGGAACTAACTACTTTCTGCTGGAGTATCCTTTTCTCCAGGCACTGGAGAAACTGACAGGACCCACCTCTGGAATCCAGCCTTCACACAGTACGTTGGGAGCCAGCAGGTTCTGATCACGGAACAGAGCCGACAGGAATACAGCAGTCAGAAAACCTAAGCCATGAGTTCCAATCTGCACTCTATCAATCTCTTGCTGTGCCACCTGAGGCAAGTCACTTAATCTCTCTGGGTCTCAGGAAAATGACAACATCAACACCACCCAGGCCACCATACAAGGTTGTTTTGCATATCAAATGAGAATATATGTGTGAAAGTGCACCATTTATAGTGAAGGGCTTCACTGCTCTTAGTTATCTTATGTAAACAAAAGCCCCGGAATCCTGAATAAGATTATCATACAGCTCCAGGTTTGATGGAGACTCACATGAAGAAGTCACACACCTGTAGCCACCTGGGTGGACAGTGACAGGAGTGAGGGGAAAAGTTGAAATAAGCCAACAATGTTCTGGCCTGCAGTTTTGCACCTAGGAAGAAACTTGGGGAAACAGACAATTTTCTCTCAAAACTGAAATCACTGGAGGCAGAACATAATGCTAATCATGGGGAGAGAGGCAGCCTGGGTTGCCTTTTACAGTGATCAGGTTGCTGTGTGGTTTATACCAAGCACCATTACTAGTAAGAATGTGCCAGGCTGAGCTCTTCCCATGCACCATCTCTCTTAATCCTGGCCACCTGAGAACTAGGTCGTGCTCCCCTTATTTTGTTTACAGGGAAGTAGAAGTTCAGAAAGGTTTAATGACCTTTCCAAGGTAATAAATCCTGGAGCTGGGACCTAAATCCAGGTATTTCCAGCTCCAAGTCTGGTATCCTGACATGGTCTAACTTGGCTTACATGTATACCCAGTCTGTGTGATGAATTTAAAAGGAGACCAGATAATGTTCTATTTATTAAGCTAGCTCTTAGGCATATAAGTATTCTTTATTCTTCTGGTGTGTCAAACATCCCAGAAGATATTTTATATGTTGTTGGAAATTTATTTATTTATTTTTATGTGGTGCTAAGGGTCAAATCCAGTGCCTCGGACGTGCTAGACGGATGCTCTACTGCTGAGCCACAACCCCAGCCCCTCTGAACATATTTTTTGAAGCTATGGAAGAAAACAAAGAGGAGAGGGACTTAACAATTCAGCATATCCATGGGCTCAGGGCTGCCCACTGTGAAAAGTCAGTACATCCCTGTCAGCACCCCCGTAACCCACCAGCCAATCCCACTGCAGAAGATGGAGCCAGTGCTATCTCTGTCTCTAGCTACTGTGGTCATCAAACCATTCACTGCTCATACCGGTTTGTACCATTGTTCCTTAAAGCATGTTTAGCTGCCAAAGAGTATAATTTTCCTCTGGCAAATCCTCTTTTTCTTAGGGGATAGCACTATCACAAAGAGAAGTGATTTTCTTGGAGCCAGAAAACTCTGGGGTCAAATCTCTATAGTCCATTTGCAGACTTTGATTTGTTGCAAGATTCAGCCTCTCTGGGATTCAGTTTTCCTCTCCTGTAAAATAAGCGTATGTCGCATCGCACCTTCCTATGGGGCTCTTAGGAGAACTAAGTGAAGGTGGAAGGAGAAAAATGAGTGCAAAGCACTTGGGACCTTGCCTGACTCAAATTCACATTTTGGCTCAGAAAATATGGCCCCCCTACCTGCAGCTTCCTCAGAAACCCATTCAGGGCTCTCTACCCAAACAAAGCCCAAGAAGAGGATCGCTCCCTTCTCCCCCTAGGCCAGTCACTGGTATCTGGAAGGAAATCAGTTATGAATAATCTCATATTAGAGAAAATGCAATGGTGACTTTCTTTCTGATATTTAAAACAGCTTTATGAAGGTATTATATAATTTCTATCAATAAAGTTAGGTGTTCAATTCAGTGTTTTTAAAGTAAATTTAATAAATTTACTTACATTTAATAAATTTAGTTTTAGGATATTTCTATCACCCAGAAAGATTCCTTATACTCAATTGCAATTGATTCCCAAACCCACTTCTAGGCATCCACAAATACACTTTCTGATTCTACAAATTTGTCTTTTTTTGGATATTTTATGTAAATGGCATCATGTAATATGCAGTTTTTTTGCATCTGGCTTCTTTCACTTCACATCATGTTTTAAAGGTTGGACTATGTTAGAGAATTTATCAGTTTCTTTATATTGCTGAGACGCATCTCATCATATGGATATGCCATATTTTGTTTACTTATCTCACTGATGATGGACATTTGGATTGTTTCTTCTTATTTTTTTTAGATCACAAAAAAAAAAAAAAAAAATCAAGAGTGGTGGATGCTCTAAAAGTCCAGAGTCTAAACCATGGGTGGTCTACAACAGACAGTATCCAAAATAGCTAGAACCGTGTTCCTTCCACATTTCCAAGGTATTTGTCTGTGTTCCACGAGGCCTGGCTCACCAGCTCCATAGAGAAGTCTAAAAACAAAATCTGCAAGCCCACAAGAATGTTTCCCTCATGGCCCTTCCCAAGGTGTGGGAAAAGGACTATCATTTAGTGTCTGATCCACACACCTCCTCACCTTCTAGACTTCCTTCCTTCTAGAAGGAATATACACAGACCTAAGTTGTTAGGCTATCGATGACTTGTCCAAGGGGACCCTAGATAACTGAACACTGGAATCCTGCTCTTCCTCTTCCTGCAGCCATCCTCATGCAAACTGGAGGACAAACTGCACAGGTCACAGTCCCATTATGTTAGAATGTTCCATCGCCTGGTGCCTAAGTTGTTTGGTTTCTGGCTGATCTCTTTGTCCCCACTGGCTGGTCCTAATCTGCGGAGATGCTGTAGGTAACATCGGGTATGATGGGAAGTGAAACAGAGACGTTATTGTCTTTCAACATTTTTTAAGAAAAACCTCAGGCCTGGTTTCCAAAGTAATGGAATAATCCAATACAAAGAAACCTGCTCTAGCGAGTAGAATGATTTGAAGCCAAAAGTCGGGCTGCTCTGCAGCAGATCACAGGGGTGCAGGACTCCTATTTGATTCCCCACTGCTACAGTTGTGTGAGGCTCCCTGACTAACAGGGGACTGTGGTTCCTATGGTCTGTTCCTGAAGATGGATGGGCTACATAACTGACATGGGCCACCTCCCTTTCCACCCACTCCTGTGGCCCTTTGGGTCCTGCCCACAAGCCTGCCAACTGTGCTCGTCACAGGGGAGGAGGGATGAGAAGGTGGGGGCAGAGCCTCTGCGGCCACTGGGACAGAGGAACAAAAATAGTCCACTGTGTGCCCACTCAGTTGAGGTGGGCAGGAGAAATGGAAATATTCCACGGGCTGTCTTTACCCAATAGGTCCAGTGAATGCCCCTACCGTCTGGCTCAGGATGAAAGGAGGAGCAAGCTCAGTCTCTAGGTCTCTGGCCATCAGGAGAGACCTGATCGAGTCAGTGACAGATTTCCCTTCAAAAGCACACGCTCCTCCAGAGTCACCTGCATGGATCTTCCTGCCTCCATTTCTACAATCTGCTAGTTTGATAAAGAACCAGCCCTTTGCCTCCATGTCCCATCTGCTGACTAGGCTTCCCTTCATCTCACTTTTTCTGCCTGGCAAATGAGCTCTCATTCCAGAACACCCAGGAAAATATCACCCCTTTTGTGAAGCCCCCTGGCTGCCCCAGGTGCAGCTGACCTGCCTTTTCTTGGCCACCAGTGAATCCTGTAGGTAGCAGAGCTCTCTTACTAACTGGGATCAAGGGTAGTTTTATACAATTGACTTATCAGTGACCCTCAGTACCTAACACTGTGCCTGGTATATAGGATGCACCCAGAAAATACAAAAGAATGTGCCTTACCCTGGACCTCTGCTTCTCCACTGAAGGAGGTTGGGGGTTCAGGGTCAAGTAGTACAAAGCCCAGGTGATCTCAAAAATGGCCAAAGATGAGGGCCATTCTCCCTCCCAGGGGCAGGCTGACAGACAGCTGTGACAGGTGGAGTTCCTGTCAGGAAGGATTAGAGGGTGGATCTTGAACATCACCTCAGGGAAGGAGAGGTCTAAGCCCACAGGACCCTGGCAAGGCTCTAAGAGCACAGAGATGTGTCTGAGCTTCAAGCTGCAGGAACACTGAGGGGGCAGGAGGTCTGGGCCAGGGAAGGCTCACACCAGCAGCACCTCCAGGGCTGGGTGGCTGCAATTGCTGCCCCCAGGCACCCGCTGTTTGAGCCCGGGAACAAAGGCTCTCTGTGGCTCTCTAACGTGCAGGTTGGGGCAGGCCTGTGCTGCAACCTGCAAGGACAGGTGCACACACCTTCCTGGTTGTGAAGCAGCTGCAGTCACTGGGAAAGGGTGGAGATGTACCTATGGGGCTTTCCAACCACCATGTGTTTGTTTTTCATCAGAGGAGGCACCCCAGGGCACTCAATCATCTTCAAAAGGAAAAAAAAAACATTAAAACTACATGATTCTTTTAAACACTAATGCTTTTCTAATAGATATGCAGGTGGCTGGAGACAGCAGGCCCCTGAATCAGCAAAGGAGGGCAGCTTAGCCACTGCCCATGGGTGCATGTAGCATCCCGTGTATAACTCCAGCTCTTTGGGCCTTTGTTTCCTAATCTGCTTAATGGGGATAATGGCAACACTGACCTCAGTGAGTTGCCAGGGGATTAAATAAGACACGAATGCTCAGTGACTGACACATGGTATGTTCTCAATAAACTGATCCCATCCTATAATCCCACAAGAGGTCAGGTGAGATATTCCCTGAACCCTGAAATTGTGAATTATTTGATGACAAAGGGCTCTAAGTTTCCTCTCTCTTTATAAGGTCAAGGAGACTTTCATAGTTCAGATTCAGCCTCAGCACCAAATACCATCATTGCTCCCTAACCTCCCCTCCAAAGAAATCCATATAAGATCTAATAACAGAATGTCATTTTGGAGGATGATGCTTGATGATCATGGAGACAGGAGAACTCCTCCCCTCCCCAAGGAACATGTGGAAGTCAGAGGGGTGAAGGCCCCAAAAGAATCAAAGTGGGGGTGCTGATAAGAAAAGGAACCTGGCCTTCCAGTCTCAAGTTGCAAATCTGCTTAGCAGACTCAGCCAATCTGCCTCTGGGCCACCTAAGTAGGGGGGAAAGAACTTGTGTGCTGGGGGACTGCTTCCAGGTGATAGGAGTCCTGCTCCACCCTTGCTCCTGGAAAATGGAGCATGTTTTCCTGCTGGTTCCATGTCAGACACTGGGGTTTGTGAGACCATGGTGAGAGGGCTGGCTGAACCTTACCAAAGAACTACCAGTGGCCTAAAAGCAGCATGGGAGTGAGTCCCATCAGTAGGGCATGCTGAGCCCACCTGGGACGGTGACCATTACGGTGACCAAGAGGAAGATGGCAACTTCACCAGTGCAGAACCCTACCTCCTCCACTGCCCAAACCCTGCAGTCTTGGGCACAGGAATCAGGATAGGAGAGAGGAAGGGAAGCCTTGCCACCGTGCCCCATTCCCCTTCGACTTCCTGCAGGCTGGGGGGTGTGGGGGAGGAAAAGAGCTTTGAGTAGAGAAATTTAAAAAGGAATGAGACTGAGTCAAAAACATGGACATAAAGCTATGCTAATAACTGAACGTGACTGAACAGTTATGGATTCTGGCCAAGATATCATTAAGTGAATCTCGACCCAGCAGGGAAGATGGGGGTTCAATACAACACAGTTGGGGGCTGTTATTGAAACAGTGTAAAACCACTTTGTAGTTACATCCCAGAGTCAATCACCTCAACACACTGTTCCAATATGTTCTCCTGTGCTCAGGTCCCACAGGTCAGCCCAACATCAAAAAGGGGCAGAGGGCAGAATGTCTCCTTGCACACTGTGCCACTGAGGGCCACACAACACCTTCTCAAACCACGTTCCAGGGAACAAAGAGCTCTAAACCCAATTTCTTTCACCTATATATGGCACATGCAGATTTTATTCATCTGTCATCCCAGAAAATGCCATAAAGATGAGCTCTGAAATCACACTAGCCTGGGTTCAAATCCTGCCTTTTCCACTCTCTAGTGACATGCCTCAGGGGTGTCACTCATATCCTTTAAGCCAAAGTTTCATATCTGTAAACTAAGGGTTTTATAAACTCCAGCTTCAGTTGTGAGAACAGAAGTCAACATAGATAAACCCTTAGGAGCACAGTTGGCAATTATTCATTCAACAAATACTTATTGCAGAGGTTTCTATGCTTTAGAGTACAGAGAGGATGGGGCAGATGTGGGGAACAAATGAGACAGAGGGCAAGACAATGGGTAGGTGCTGAGCAATTGGGGGCAGGAGAAAGCAGGCCTGCAGGATCTGCATCCCCCAAGGCCTTGATACTAATCATAATTCTAGAAAAGTCCCTGTGGTGCTCTACTTGGGGGACATTGACCTGAACCTGGGGTCCATTTGTTCTCTGGAAACTAGGAGGAACATGTCCTGCCACCTACTGGTCAGCCCAAGAACTCCCCACCAGGAGGAAATCCTGTGTTCTCTCAATGGGAATTTGCATCTCCCTGCCACCACCACCACCACCTGTGCCCCAGCAGTGAGCATTCTACATGGATGATGGCCCACACCCTAAGGCAGAGAAGTCTTCCAGGGATCCTCCTGTAAGAGCAGGGATTAAGACTGACCACATTACAGTTGCTTCTCAGGCCTCTCAAAGCAGAATGACCATGCCTGCCTGGGGACAGGTCCAGTGTACTAGAGTTCCCAAACTATTTGAACAGTCATGTTACACCTAGAAGCCATTAACATCAGTTATTTATGCCACCCACCCCCAATGCTGGAAGAGACTACAGCTGAGGAACACAGCCAGAAAAACCAAGCTTTCACCAACTAGCAGAGCAAAGCTGAGGAACGAACCCCATAGAGAATCCATCACATTTCCAAACTTACCTGCTCCACTTGACTGCTTCTCTCCTCACTGCTCCCCTCTGCCTCACCCTGGCCCCTCCCTGGGGTCCATGCTCACACACCTCTTTTCAAAAAGCACCCTTGCTTGGAAAAGGTGTACCATCTGAGATGCTTTACCTGTTCTGGGAAAGCTGGAGGCAGGTGCAGCCTAATGAGTTTGGGAGGACACGGGGCCTATGGCAGAGTCTGAGCTGGCAGCTGCTTGTATTTACAAACAGGAGAGAGAGTGAATGATTCCAGGTTAGGTGTTGCCTCAGGAGGTTGAGGATTCCGACCAGTCAGCTCCAGACCCATACATAATTTAACTGTAAAACGCTAGCAAATGCTAACGTGCTAATTAGCCACCAAATTTAAGTTAATTAAAAACTAATCCAGATGTAGAAATATAGTAATGCATTAATAAATCTCATGCTTTTTTTTCCCCCCTTAAGAGCAAGGACAAGTGCTGCTTCTCTAATAAAAGATAAGGCTTAAGCATTTTCCCCTGGGAGCTGTACAGTTTAGCATGTGCTGCGGTTAAAGTGTTTTTCTCTCCCACAGATAAGACCTGACTTGATAATTAACTGAGCCACCAGACAGACAGATTCAGCATTGTTGAAGCCAGTCCTTCTTCAACAGGAGCAGCTCACCCCCTCAGTGGCTTCCAGATGGCTGGTATGGCTGCAGATGTGACTGCCATTCTTAGAGTGATTCTTTGGGTTATCCTAAAGTTGGTTGAGGCTAGGCAAGGAAACAAAACCAGAGGAGTCTACCAACATCCCTTCACCATGGTAACAGCACCAGTAAGTACCAAGCAGGTGGGCAGTGCTGACAGCAAAAAGGCAGCAGCAGGAAAAGCCCTCTCACTCACCTTCTGCAGACAGCCCCTGGATGTTTATCCCCTTAGCTGCCAGGAAATTCAAGCAGGCATCTATGTTTTCAATCTGGTAGGGGGGAAAGAAAACAACAATTTGTATTTAATATTCAGCCTTCTCCCAAGCCATCTCTCATTAGGAACCAAGAGCAAATGGAATGCTGTCAAAACAGCCAATGGATGGAAGGATGGATGGATGGACGGATGGATGCAGCACAGGACTCCTCTTTGTCTGTGCTTGCTCAGGGAAAGGTTACCTAATATCCCAACCACACCGTGCCAAAATTCAAGGCCTTGGATTGCTCACAGCTGCCAAAAATAACCAGGGTGGAATGAGAGCTCTCATCTTGATCAGTGTCACCAATGCAATCCTGAAAATTTGAACAGCTGCCAGGAAAAATGGAGATGGGGACGAGGTTGGTGTGCCCACCCATCTCCCAGCAGCTGGGAGAAATTTCCAGCCACCCAAGCAGCAGACAGTCAGATGCACAAACGGTGAACGGGAGTTTCAGCAGGAATCTGGGTAGAGCTTACTCACAAAATTCTCAGGATGGCAGACGTTGCGATGACCAGAGAGGGTTATGGCCTCCCAAACCTCTCTGTCCTTTGTGCTCTCTGTAGCAAGAAGAGACTCCCTGCCAGGGTCTGGGAGGCCTCCCAGGTTTGCTGGAACTGAAGCCACAGCCAAGGGCGAGCTGATAGCTAGCTCTCACAAGAGAACAATTAGGTCATCCCCAAAGGTTTGATCTGACTTCAGTTGTCAGGGCGAATTATTTTTTTGGTTTAAAGGAAAAGGTTCTGGCTTGATTAATGTCACTGATGACCATAAATAAAAGAAATTGCTTTTGACCTGCACAGGGATCTTTGAATTTCACATAATTTGCATCTCACTTATAAGAACTCCACTCTCCTCAGCAATCGCTCCATCTCACGCGCCTTCCCAGGCTCTATCGACATTCTTATGCACTCAAACCAGTATTTAACCCGAGAAGTTTATTTTGAGCTAATAAACAACTGTCTTTCACAGTGTACATGTCTCCATGCTGCCTCCCCATCCTCAAGCAAATTCTTGAGGCCCCTCATAGCCACAGAAAGTGCAAAGCATCTACATTTTAAGAGCCCTAATTTGAGTGGAGTCTGGCTCTGAGAGTCCTCCTGAAGTTCACATCTACTCTCCCACTGAGGTTGGCATTTTCCTCCTCTACCCCAGTCTTCACATCTTTCAAATGCATTAAATGAAGCTATGGGGCAAAACTGTGCCCCTTCTATAAGAATCCACTCTATTCTGAGCGTGAAGTTACTGTATCTGTGCATCTTTGGAGCGTGTTTTCATCTCTTTCCCAGCATCTAGCCCACCTTGAAGTGTCCTCATCTGGCAGACAATTTCTTATTTCTAGAAAAAGGAGAAGAATGCAATTTCTTGCAAACAAAGCAAATGCCAATATTGTAAGTTATGCCTGCCACTATGCAGAAAATCAGCCCTTATAAAGGAGGAGGAAAATGATACTGCTTTTAATCTTTCTTCAGTAAGTCCCAGTAAGGTTCAAGTACTATCATCTTGGAGGAAGAGGAAAAGAAGGAGGAGAATGGCTACCAGAGCCCTATGATGTTTTGGAGCAAAATGCTTCCATGTGTAAGTGTAATAAAAATATCTTTGCTATTTTATCCTATTATCAAACTCTGCTTTTAAGAGAAATGATTAGCTAGAAAGGAAAATGTTAACTCTCATCCCTTGTCTCCTCTGTTGTACACAGTAGTGAGATTCCAAAAGCACTCAAGGGAGTTTGGTAGCCTCACAAAGAGACCCCAAGTCATGACAAAATTATGAAATTCATCTTCCGCTCCTGTCTCTTCCTATAATCCTATACTACTCCTTTATTACCTCACACATGCCTGATGAAAGAGGCTTTGACAATTATGTCCCCATGGAGAAAAAGAAAAAAAACAAAACTGACCATCCCTGAATCCCTGTTCATGCAAAAATTAAAAGTGGTTATGCTTGATATTTATCTTAGAAAGTGTCATGCCTGTGGGTTAATGTGCATGGGTTATGGTTTTTCAGCAATAATGCAGCATGTGACACCCAAGAAATAGACATACACCAACACATTCAAGAAAAGCACTACTCTGCAGAAGAAATTTCCTTCCAAGGAGCAGAACATATATTTACTTGGCTTATTTCAGGAGCATTCAGTATCCATGGTGGTGTCCTCCTGCAACCTAGCTTTTATCCATTTCAATTCAGCCATCTGCTGGGAATTCTTTTAGTGTTAAATTCTATTAAAAGCATGAATAATTATAAGTAGGTTATCTGGAATACTTCTTCTGGGGTGTTGATGCTTTTAAAGTCATTATCCTTCTGTAGAATTTCATAATTTAGATACGGTTTGGTTTGTTTGTTTGTTTTCTGGTTCTAGGGATTGGACTCAGGATACTCAATCACTGAGCCACATCCCCAGTCCTATTTTGTATTTTATTTAGAGACAGGGTCTCACTGAGTTGCTTAGCGCCTAGCCATTGCTGAGGTTGGCTTTGAACTCATGATCCTCCTGCCCCAGCCTCCAAAGTATTTCTCCATTGGAGCTGGGGGATAAATGGTGAAGGAGAGGGGAGAGTTGGTTCTGTTGGAAACATTTTGGGCTACCACCATGAAGGGGAGGAGGTGGTACTCAGTAATCTGGTGGGTAGAGGCCAGAGATGATGCTAAATATCCTACAATGCACAGGACAGCCCTCTGCAACCACAAACCTTCTAATCCACACTGTTAAAGTACTGAGGTCAATAAACTCTGAGTTGTACAATCCCTTTACTCATTCATTCAGTCACCAATGTGCAGATGTCTGCTCTGGGCCAGGTCCTGAGCTCCATTCTTTTGATGGTGTTGGTTTTTGTAAGAATCCTACAATGGATAAAATGAGGTAAGGTCACAGAAATCAACGGCAGAGCTGGGGCTGGAACATAGGAGGTCCTCCTCCCCATCTCAGGAGCCTGCATTTACATAGTCCACAGAGCCATTTGACATGGCCATCCTGGTTCCCATACAGACCAGGGAGAATCAGAACAAATAAATAGGGGGAGTGTTAAGATCCTCCTTCACTAGGTGAAAGAGGCCCCAAACCACCAAGAGCACTTTCACCCAAAAGGGTGAAGAAATCCAGGGAGCAACATACATGGCAGGATGGCACTCCCAGAAAAAGTTAAAAAGAAGATCATCATTTAAAGGATCATTCACAAGCCTATCAAGTGCCTTGAATTTTTTCCCTTCCTTCATGAACTCTGTTCACAGACATTCCTGAAGTCTCAAACCCACTCTTTAATAATGTTCCATTAAGGTTAAAAATCACTCCTGACAAGGCAGTAGAGACCTGCACTCTTTTCATCTGCACCCCAGGAGGAGAGCAAGGCTGGGAAGCAGGAAGGGGTCAGATCTGGATTCCAACCTCCTGCTTCATTTGGAAAAAGATCAGAAAGGGAGACTTGCTTTGATCCAGGCCCTCTTGTGATTAAAATTCACCTTAAAGTTTTCTTCCAAATACTCTACAGGTAAATAATCCATCTTCATGTACTACTGAAATTTCAAACTCCCACCCCACCTCAAGAGGGGAACAGCCCAAACAGCAGCACCGCAGGACCACTGCAGCACAAAGATGTTCTTCTGCCATCTCTAAGGAGGCTCCTGGCTCATGTGTGATCCAGACACCCACCATGAGATGAGGATCCAGTTAAAATTGAGAGGGTGAGCGACAGAAAAGACTCCTAACCAGAAAAGTATGTAAATATGGCCAAAGTTGTTCATTAACACATAGTGGCCAATATAAACCACTTTCCAAAATTAGCTAAAAAAAAAAAAAAATCTATGTGAAGCCTAACATTCCAGTGTCACTGAAGCGGGCGGGACTGGGTGAGAAGGCTATGGTAGTTGTTGCCATAGAAATGGGCTCAAGAGCTCTACAATCAAGTGGCTGGAGTTTGCAGCATTAGCTGGGGTGGGAAGCCCAGCCAAGGGACCACCATGTGGCTTAGAGGTCCCTGCAGCAGAAAGGTGTCATGTGAGATGTAGGAAAGGTCAAGGGAAAGAGACAGATGAAGACCAGGACACACTTGGTGCCAAACATGGGCTCCACCCTGTGCAGGCCTTTCTCCAGCCTCAGCTGGGACCTCCATCACAACCTTGAATAGTTTCTCTGCAGTCTCTGGATTTCAGTTTGCAGGGGCAACTTCCATGGGTTATGGATGTTACAGCTTTTGTCTTCCATATCCAGAAGTACATCCCCACCCATCAAAACAAATCCCAAACAACTGGAGAGAGAATCAGAGGAGGGAGGGCAAATGGAAAACTTTGCATTTCAATCATGATTAGGGCTGGACTGGGTCTGATGATAATGTAAAATATGCAAACCTCGGAAGTCCTGCTGTATGTCTCCTTGGTAGCTTAGAAACTGATCAAATACCATCTGTTGTGGCAGTTGTCATGGCAGCATTTTTCTCTGAATGCCAGCATAGCCAAGTGCAAAGCACATGAAAATGATTAATGCAAACGAAGACCATCTCTATGGGAGCTGCTGCAGCCCAGAGCAAGATGGTGCTCTGGGCATATCAAGCAAGCGCAGAGCTGGTATTTATGAGTTAGGAGTTCCTCACATGCCCCTTGGAGATCTGCACCCTGGGAAGAGGGGCAAACAGCTGTTGCATTAAAATCAGGCACAGGCACAGTCATGTTTTTAAAAACGTGAAATGCCTAAAGTCCAGGCAACAGGAGATGTGGACCTCAGGCAAGGGTAAGTGAGAAGGTGAATGTGCCAATGATTCTAAAAGCTCAGTGCAGCTCCTTCATGAAACTCTTTATCAGCTAGAACGACTTGCTTCCAGAAATGCATGTGACCCCCACACCTGATATTGTTACTTGACATTAATAATCATCATCATTCATTCATTCATTTACCTAGGCCTTCACCCAAATATACTGAGCACCTATTGGGTGTTAGGCAATGTGCTGTGCTAGGTATATAGTGATGAATAAAACGGGTATAACCTCTGACCTTGTAGAGGTCAAGTCTAATGTAGGGGAAGAGGCATTAAATGAATAATGCACAAATAAATACATGGTCACCATGAAGGAGAAAAGAGTGCAAAGAAAGTATGCATTGGAAGACATGCTCCAGCCTGGGTGGTAGGAAGAGAATCAGGCAAGAATTTCTCTCACTTTTGTAAGTTGGAGGTCTCACTGTGTTGCCCAAGCTGGACTTTGAACTCTTGAGTTCAAGTGTTCCTCTGCCTCCCAAGTAGATGGGACTATAGACATTGACACTGTGCCCAATTCCCAAGAATTTCTTAAGGAAATGAACAGGTTGGGCTATATATAAACAGAGCATTTTGTCTGTTTGGCTGACTGATGTGGCCCCAAGCATATACAGTAGGGTGCAGCATAGTAGGTATTCAAGAATAAATATTTATCAAAGGAAAGCAGCAAATGTGTGCAAAGACCTAAGGGCACCAAACAGGAAGAATGACGTGCCTAGGGGACTGGAAGCTGAAAGCCTCAATGCAGGATGATACACCACATTCTGGGAACCCAGAGAAAGTCAAGATGGCTAAAGTGCACTAGACAAGGGGAAGAGCAATGACAGGTCATCTGATCAAGGGCAGAGTGCTAGCCACATAGGTCCCACAGAGGAGCTGACGTGGCTTAGGAAAGAATGCAGAGTACTTCCATTTCTTGGAGAAATCTTGTAGGTAGCACACCCTGCCCCATCACCATGGCAACAACAGCCAGGCTAGTACTTCCAATGTGAAAGCCCAAGGCCAGGCTGTATCGTGTTAGGGATGGCTGAGCAGCCTTGAGGTGGGGCTCCAGAGTGTCTGGGACACAGAGGAGGGGTGGGAAGCGAAGTCAACATCTGTGGTCACATGCACTAGGAATGTCGGTTTCATATCTAAGAGGTCTCCATGCCCCTCTGATACCCCTTTCTCTTTCCACTGTTTTTTTTTTTTTTTCCCCCTGAAAAAATAAAAAAGAGAGAAGAAATCCAACCATAAAACCAAACCAAGAGCAAACTACTCTTTGGGTACATGTCTTCCTCAATGTCTGACTTGCCAGTGCTTTCTCTCTTCTGGACATTCCTCAGAGACAAGGCCTGAAGCCTGATTCGCCCAGCTTCTCTTTGGATTTTTGTCCACCTGGATCAGTGCTCTGGGCCAAGAGTCATCCTATGTTCATGAGGCTCCTGGGACACAGTGTGGTTCTGGAGATGCACAACTCCACAGGGCAGAGTTCCTGGGGCTGACATTAGAGTTTTAATTTTAGAAGGGGACTTCAGAAACAAGGGAATGTATGGTGGTGCTTCAAATTCTCTTAGGTAGAGAAACATTTGAGAGCATCAGGGCCCACACTTCTGTAGACCACCGGGCTGCTGTTTGCTTGGCTAACGTCTAAAGCCAACCCTCTGGGGGAATGGGGAAAGACGGTAATGGGTATAGGTCCTAGCCAGAGAGGAGGGATGAGTGCTGGTGTTCTATCACAGGAAGGGTGACTACTGTTAACAACTGCGGGATGTATAACTCAAAATAGCTAAAAAAGAGGATTTGGAATGTTCTCATCCCAAGGAAATGATGAATGTTTGAGATGATGGATAACCTAAGTATCCTGAGTCTATCAATACACAATGTAAAATGTATTGAAACATCACAATGTATTAGTCTTAAAAAAAAAAAAAGCCACCTTTGTCCAGAAGAATGAGCCTCCATGACCTGTGTCCTAGCCTTGATCACTCAAGCATAAAGCTTTCAATGGGCCAGCGAGAAGCCAAGGGCTGCCTGTAGCTCAAGAGTCCTGATGTTGGTTGGTTTCTCTTCCAGCTTTACTGCCTTACCTGGCTCCTGCCTTTTGGGCAATGTTATCTACTATACCATTTATAACTTCAGCTTTCCAAATGTTGTCAAGGATTCCTTTTAAAAATAAATTTATGGAAGTTTCTCTGCTGTTAGAGCAAATGGGTAAGTTCATATGGACCCCCCAAAAATTATTTCTAGAGGAAAAAAAAATTAAAATGAAGCATCTAAAATTCCTTCATGACTATCTTTTCTCACTTTCTTTCCATTTCTTTTGTTTTCCTAGCACTTTCTGACTTCCCAATTTTAAAAGGGGAGACACAGCTAAAGGTCTAGAAGTCAGTCCTCACTCTGGAGGCTCTGGTAATAAAACCCTCACAGCTGAGCTCTGTTCCCTTTCAGAGACCATGGTCAGCATTAAGGGGTAACACACCAGCAAGGATGGTATTGTCAGTAAGGCCCAAGGGGTGCCTCTTTGTGCACCCCACCAGCACACAGTTCTCTGTATACCATTTCTCCTGCCACCATTTCAGAGTGACACCTTCACTTCTTAGTGCTACCAAAAAAAAAAAAAAAAATCAAGGACTGCAAGTTAGGAGCGGGGCTCAAACACAGAAAAGGAGTGATAAAGCCAAGGAGCAATATTGGGCTTACCAGAGACTAGAGGGTGGGAAAAATAGGGAGAGCTGGGTCACAGCATACAAACATGTAGCTATAAGACGAACAGGTAGGAGTAGCAGGGGGTGACGGGCTATGCTCCCTACTGGGATGGGCTGCCTCACCACAGGCCCAAAAGCAATAGAGCAAATCAATCATAGACTGAAAACTCTAAAACTGTAGGTTAAAACAAATCTTTTCTCTTTATAAGCTTGATTCAGATTATTTCCGGCATTTGCTAAAGTAATAGAAAGTTAACATAGTATATCAAATCTATTTTTTTAAAAAAGAAGTAGTATTTTGCAGAAAAACATTGGCTTTACCCACAGAGAAGGATACAAACTTGGACTCAAATGTTTTTTAAGAAAGCCTTGATTTCCAGTTCCCCAAACACATGAGGAATAGTAGGACTGTAGATACTTGTTGAAGAATCTTACCCAGGAAGTCACTGCAACCTGGAGACCTATTCATTCCTTGAGAAATACTAATTGAGCATCTACTTTCTTGCCACCTCCATTCACAGGACAGAAAACACTGTGGCAGACAAGATAACACAATCCTTCCCTCAAGAGTACCCAGCCTCCTACACAGGAGCTGAACTTAAGTAAATAATCCCTCAAGTAACATACAGTCACAAACTGCATTCACCAGTTTACTCCTCAAAGCCTGACAGTGGCTCACTTTGCTCTTTTAAAAGGCCTGGCTTCTTTTTGGATCTCTGCATATTTATATGCTTAAGCCTACAGGCCTCCACCAAGTTGTCAAGAGGCAGAACATATGTGCAAAATTAAATGAGATCCTTGATATTTCAGGAGGATTTCAGCCCCCATGGTGCAGCAAATCCTCAGTTTTGGAAGGACCACTGAAAGATGTAAAGTCAACCACAAAACAAATACATGTAAAGATGCTATAGGGGAAGGCTTAGAGCAGGACACGCTCAGTAGCTTGGAGACCAGTTCCCTCATGCCAGCCTGTACAACTTACTCGTGGTTCCTCTGCGTTGCTCATGAACAGTCAATCCATGCATTTCACCCAGAAATTCCAGAGACAGAATGTATGTGAGTGCAAGACCTCATGTGGCAGCATCGATAAGCAGGAAGCAAAGCCAAGAGACATGGCTGAATGCTTTACTGCTCAATTCAGAATCCTGCAAGACTTTGCTCACTCCATCTGATAATGGCTGAATGGAGGTGATTGCTTTGTTATTCTCTGCCTGCTCACATTACCCGACAGTGTTAATGTCTGTGGAAATCTCATTCAAAAATGATCATTCCACTTCTACTCCAATACCAAATTCTGCTAGCAACTGTGGGTTACTATTACACGGAAGGCACGATGCTACTGACTTCCATGAACTTTCCAATATTTTTTGAGGGGGGGCACTGGAGTTTGAACCCAGGGACACTTTACGACTGAGCCACATCCCCAGCCCTTTATTTTATATTTTATTTAGAGACAGGGTCTCACTGAGTTACTTAGGGCCCCGCTAAGTTGCTGAGGCTGGCTCTGAACTTGCAATCCTCCTGCCTCAGCCTCCCGGAGCCATTGGAATTTCAGGCATGCACCACCACACCTGGCTCCGAATCTACTTTTTATTTCAAAATCTTTCTATAGATATGGCTAAGGAACTGTGCTTCAAATATAGAACACTGGTGATTATCAATATACAATTTGGGGGATTTGCCAATAATATGTAAAATATTCACACCAAGGAACAAAATTTGGCTCATAGTTTCAAATCTAAAATCTGTGATAAGGCCAAAAGCCTATGTCAATGAATCAGAAATTAAAAATTATTGAGAATATTATTAAAAATTCAAATAATTCTCAGTTCTGCTTATTGTCATAGCCAGAATGTGAGAGGCATGGTCAAAGTCCACTGAAAGAGGAGAATAAACTAGACAGGGAAGGTCTCTATTACAAGATATCCTTGCACTTTCTGAGGCTACAAGATCCCTAATGTACCTGAGAAGAAATAGCGACAATTTTTAACTTGTCATAGAAAGATAATCTGTTATTATTTTCATCCTTGTCAAGGGATTGTTGAACCAAATAAAATTGCCACTTTTGTAGGTTAAAAAAAAATGGTTAAGTACTAGTCATTGCATATGGTTCTATTTATCAAGGTATCGAGAAGACAGGCCCCCCCTCCCCTGTGCTCCTTTCCCTCTCCAAGGGCTCTATTTAAGCTGACAGGGGATCATAAGAATAGAGCACGCTATGTCCATTTATAAACAAAGCAACCAGTAAATTCTGAAACTCACAATCAAATCTTTGCAAGTCCTTCTCAAAGAAGACTCCCAAGACTGGACATGCACAGTATATAAAGGAGAAAACTGAGTCAGAAGAAATACTCGTTCCAACAGCTAACCCATTAAAGCCTTTTACTTTGGGTTAGGGCTTCTCTGTTCAAACCCCTTAGAGAAAGAAATAGGATGAGCCTGGGAAAGGCTTTAATTTCTAGTTGACCCATCCCCAAACCTCCCAGTAAGGTAAGCACTAGTAGCCCTGGAAGCGAAACCCAGTATGCAAGCCCTTTCCCCTTGCTTTCCCATTCCCTCAGGAGAAAATATCAGAGAGATGAGGTTTTGGTCACATTCCACCACCCCTTCTAATGTTACGTAACTGCTACCGTCTCTATACACCGTGAGAACCCCTCTCATGAAAACTACTCAATAGGAAAAAGAATCAACTCATCTCAAAGTGTCAACAATATCAGCGTTGTCTTTACTAACGGGAAATTTTAAAGGTGGACGGGGAAATTAAGGATTTCATACTGTCTGGACTGCAATTGCCCCAGAGCATATACTTCAGCTAGGTGACCACAGGAGAGAGGAAATGCAAGTACATCTCCCAGATAGCTGGCTGATTCAAACCTTCCAAGGGAGAAGAGGAGTTTCCTCAAGCTGTAGTAGGATGTGAGTAACTATATTACACATTTGTATGAGAATTATTCTCTACTGGGCAGATGAGAATACTGAAGGTCCGAGTGCTTACACAGCTACGCAGTGGGGGAACAGTGTCTTAAAATGAGGACACTGGATTCTAGACCCCTTCTCATCACCATCACGTCCTGATGTGCCATTCCTTCAGAGCCGATCAGTATTTACCCAGAGCTTTCAGTTTGGAACACAATAATCAGTTGGCTGGAGATGGCAGGGAACCGGGGCACTCAGGTTAGTAAGTTCTGATGCTGGTGTAGGGTTCTAGAATGACTGATGGTGGGGCACACAGGAGGATCTGTAAGAATATGAGCCATTAACGTCAAGGTGGAGTAAGAGTGGAATGAGAACATGTGAGAGGGCAAGGAGGGTGTTGGTCAGTGTAGAGCACTTCTCTAGCTTTCACGAAGCCTTAGGTCTGGTCTTTCACACCAAAAGTAAGAAGAAAAGCAGACTTCCCAAAAGACAGAAAGACAAAGTCTTGGTTTTCTAACATCTTTGCTTTCATTTATTAGAACTATTTGCTACGCATACTTGCTGAATGTGTGTGGTAACCAAGTCTTAACTTTAATTCACTTTTATCTCTAGTAACTTTCAGAATGTTGTACAAATATTAAGTTTCCAGTAAATATTTGTTAGGAAATTAAATTTAAAAAAATAAATTAAGGATTTCAAATGACCAAGGGTGAAGCCTAGGGAACCATGGATTTCTCAGGGTTTCTTGGCCATCATGGGGCAAAGTACTAATTTCCCTGAGCCTCAGTTTTCCTTTCAATAAAACGGGATAATGATCCCTTTCTTAAAAGCCTTATAAAAGTGTCACACCAAAGATTTGCATTTTTACAAAACATGAAACACTGGGCTAATTTTTTTTCCTGTACACTACACTACCTCAATTAATCTTCACCACTAAAGTTGATACTATTATTATTACTTTCCAGACAGAAATGGAGGGCCAGGGTGTTTCAGTGCCTTCCTAAATCCTGTTAAATGGCAGGGACAGTATTTGAACTTTAATGGATAGTGTAGCAACTACCACAAGAAATCAGTCCATCTAAGTCAAATGCAATCTTTATATCTAAAGGAAAAAGGATACTTTACAGAGGAAGAAGTGCTCTTCGAAGATACTTAATGTTTATAGTACTTTTAAATCTTAAGGCACAAGAATAATTTAAATCATTATGAGCATTTATAGACTTTACTTCCAAATTGAAATGTTCCCCAACCAGGGATCTTTTAAACTACTATGTGCCATTGCTTATGATTCATGAGAAAGCTCATGAAAATTATAAGATTACAATAGTTTGGGGGTCAAAGTCTGAAATGTGTGCAGAGGTAATGAACAAATAAGAGGCTAGGTATAAAACAATAGGGAATGGTGGAGACTGTGGTAGCCCACACCTACGGTTAGCCTCTAAAGAGCCAACCCAGATTTGACAGATGATCAGATTTTTTCCCAAGGGAAGATTTGGATTTTTTTTTTTTTTTTTTGGTTAAGACTATTGATTTTCATCTAACTGTTGACATTTTTTTCCCTTTTTGCTTGAGAAGTTCTTCTGGGACATGAACTTGACTTATTGGCCACCATTCCCTACCCTCTACCCAAGTGGGCAGGTTGGCATTCATCAATGACCCAGTTCTCAACCAGGCACTGACCACAGGCTATCTGTGCCTTAAAGTGCAAACAACAATCACTAAATTCCATCTCATGAAATTCCATTTCATGAACAAATATTAAACATAACACACACACATACACACATTTTCTTTCTCTCTCTTTTTTTCTCTCTGCCTCTTTGATGCTAAGCTGAAACACAAGAACTCTGTGAAGACATATGCAGGGAGGTAGGTCCAACCATGAGGTCCAGATGGCTTTCATATAAACCACAATCTACACATTTATAAATCATCTCCCAATTTCTCTTCCTGCTCAGGAAGATCTGCAAGCTTGCCCTCTCCCATCCATCATCCTGCATTTGCCAAGTCCTTTAGCCTTACTGAACACCCTGTTGTCACTTTTGACACCTCTGTCCTAACATAGATGTGATGGGAATTTCTTCATTAAAATTTTCTATGAGCATGGACCAGGTGCCAGGCAATGTGGGTAGATGGACAGATGTGACCCCGGTCCTCAAAGAAGTTACTGTCTAGTGGGGTTATAAGTGGTTAGAACAATGTGCTAAGGATTATCACTCTGAAATTTCAATGGAGAAAATGAAGGGTCACAGAGGTTAAGTGGGCTGGGAGGGGCAGAGAAGGCCCTTGAGAATGCCCATGAGACCATGGCCAAGTGCACAAAGAAGGTTCCCTGGACTTAGAATACACACACGTCCTCAAAGAACATCCACAACGTCCTAAACTTTTCAAAAAAGCAAACAGATTGGCTCATTCGAAATATTTTGTTAAACAAACCCTTTAGAAATATTGTTAATTTAAAAAAATTTA
The DNA here is from genome assembly GCF_047511675.1 of Marmota flaviventris. Classification (NCBI taxonomy): domain Eukaryota; kingdom Metazoa; phylum Chordata; class Mammalia; order Rodentia; family Sciuridae; genus Marmota; species Marmota flaviventris. The sequence continues at coordinate 43,679,500 of NC_092506.1, forward strand.
AACAACTGGACAAATATGTGTTTAAGTGTATGTTTCCACAGGCATAGCTCCAAAAAGAGGCTTTTTCATGAACTCTAAGACAATGTTGGCAAAGTGTGGTTCCCAGACCGGCAGCATTAGCACCACCTGGGAACTTTTGAAAATGTTGCCTCTCCAGCTCCTCCCCAGGCCTGTGGAGTCAGCAGCTCTGGGGTTGAAGCCCAGAACCTGTGCTTTAGCCTGCTCTCCAGGTCCTCACACACACACTAAAGTTCAAAAACGTGGCTTGGGAGGCTCTGCCAAGCCAAGGACTATTTTCCTTATCAATAAAAATAACCTGTTATTTTTTTTTCATGCACCTGTATAAATATAAAGTTAAAATATAAAACCATGAGAGAAGATACTGAATGAGGGGATTTCTTGGCTTAGGACTACTCAGATCTCTTGAAACATTTAAACATACATAGTTTCTCGGATATATGAAAATTTGGGCTTGCTGTGGTGGTGTACGGCCTGTAATTCCAGCGGCTCGTGAGGCTGGAGGATCACGAGTTCAAAGCCAGTCTCAGCAAAAGCAAGGCCCTAAGCAACTCAGTGAGACCCTGTCTGTAAATAAAATACAAAATAGGTTTGGGGATATGGCTCAGTGGCCGAGTGCCCCTGAGTTCAATCCCAGGTTGGTACCCCCCAAAACAAATCTGGCATGTTACATCACCTTACTCTGGGAAATCCTGGACAGTGTGACCATTCCCTATTTATGTGTTTCATCTGAGAAAAGTCAGCTGAGTACCTCCAACATACCTAACTGTGTGCCAGGTGCTGGGGATACAGAGATTTTTGTTGAACTGAAAGAGATGAAAAAACATGCTATTTGTATTACAGAGCTTTGATGGTAGTAAATAGCATATAAAATATAAGTCTCTCATAAAGCTGAAATGTCATGTTGATTACAGGACAAAGCTAGCTGAGTCGAGGAACACAGTACCTACTCCTGAGTTTACATTTGCATCAAAGAGGTCCAGGAGGCCTGAGGTTCACTTCTAATTACTCTGATGAAATGACACTGGGCTCGGCCATGATTGCTCAGTGTCTGAGGGAGCCCACAACATGGACATGGTGCTGCAAAGGAACTCTGCTCCTCTATCCTGCTCCTGCTTCCCTGCGATGATCTGCTTTGAACGTGCAGACATGGAAAGCTGTGCCCTGCAATGTGCTCACCACCAAGGCTGCATCCAGGGAACGCTCCGCCTCAAGGGCCTGCAGCCACAGGAGCCTCTGCTGTAAAAACCAGAGAGCTTCCCCTCTGGCTTAGCAAGGGTGTCTCTGCTCAAATCTAGAGAGCCTTAGCTTTCTATTGCTGCTGTAATAAATTACCACAAACAGTGGCTTAAAACACATTTGTTATCTTATGCTCTGGAGGTTGGAAGTGCAAGATTAATACTGGTGAGCTGAAACGGAGGAGCCAAGGGCTGTGTCCATTCTGCAGGCTCCAGGGGAGAATCTGATTCCTTGTCTTTATAGCTTCTAGGAGTCTCCTGCATGCCTTGGTTCCTGGCCTCTGCATCCACTGTCAGAGCCAGCAGCATGGCATCTTCCAGTCCCTCTCACCTTCCTGCCTCCCTCTCACAAGGATCCTTGTGATCACACTGGGCCTGTCCTGACAGCCCAGGATAACGGCCCCACTGTAAAATCCTCAATCACATCTGCACTGTTTCTTTTGTCAGATTATGTCACATTATATTATAAAAGAGCACAGTCACAGGTCCTGGGGATTAGGATGCAGACATCATCGTGGGGTGTCACTGTTCAACCTATCCCATGAGTACCTACTTCCTAGGTGTGAAGAAAGCTTTTGATATACAAAGGAATAAAGAAGAATTTCATGACTTGTGGGCAGGGCAGAGAATGCCCATCGATTGTGCACTTGTCTACAGCCAGGATGAGGTCAGGTGCCTTTTGCACCACTCCTGTTGCCCTCACAACCACATCAGGAGGCAACTCCCACTACCCGCTTTTACAGAAGAGGGAGAAGACTCAGGGATTTAGGTCCCTATCCAGCACACATGCCGCAGGTCTGCCAGCTCCCAAAGTCCATGCTCATTCTTCTTCACCTTGAGTCTCTTCCCACGATGGATGTCTCTTCCTGAGCCTCTGCTCATAGATGAAAAGTGGATGTTACACATGAAACTTCTGGCCAGGTGTGAGGGTGCACACCTACAATCCCAGTGACTCACAAGGCTGAGGCAAGAGGGTGCACACCTACAAACCCAGTGACTCAGAAGGCTGAGGCAAGAGGATCACTTAGCAAGGCAACTTAGCAAGACCTTGTCTCAAAATAAAAATAAAATATAAAAAGGGTGGGGATGTGGCTCAGTGGTTAAGCACCCTGGTTCGATCTCTGATACCAAAAAAAAAAAAAAAAAAAAAGATGTAACTTTTGAACCAATGTCATGTCCTTTTTACTTCCTCAGTTAATTTCCTTGTATACAGATCAGTACAATAATTTAGGGGACAGACTCTAAGAGCTCTTAGCATGCAAACTTCAGCTTGCCACTTAATTGCTATGTGACCTTGGACAAATGACTCGGCTACTCTGCCTCAGTTTCCTCAACTATAAAATGAGAATAATAATTACATCTCTATTCACAAAGTACATGAGGATAAAATCAGTTAATACAGACAAAATAACCTAAAACAGTGCCCAGGGCACAGTGTACAGGACAGGTACCCTGTTAAGTGTTCCCTACCCATTATTGAACATGGCACTGACAGAGAATCAGGACAACAGCTCCACGGTGGGAGGGGACAGATGAGAAGCTCTTCACCAAGACGTGCCCTCAGCTGGTCCCTGGCAAAGCACATCACAGTGTCAGGCTCTCGTTCTCCATTTTATTTTATGGAATGAGCAAAATATATTCATCTTCCACAGAACTATTCAGAGAATAAAATACGTTAAGACCCGTGAAGCACTCAGAAGAGCACCCCAGGATCGGTTCTGTTCTCAGTGTTAATCGGTGGGAGCTGAGAAGACGCCTAGATATGCTCACCTCAAGGAACGTAAAAGCACTCAGGAATCTAAACATAGCCACGATTCCTGAGCATCATTAGGATTTTCTATCTGGGCCCTCTGGATAAACCAAAGAAGAAAAGATTTAAGAAAAAGACATTTCTAGAACAGTGCTGAATATCTGTTTCTAAAATCCTATAAAGAACTTCCTAGCTAATACTCAGTCCCCAAATCACTTCAGATAATGAAATCAGAGTGAAGATATGTTTGAATCCTCCAGCCGCAAACACATTCAAGTCAGCTCCCACCGTGGTCTGTCCATCTATCCATCTGACATTTTCAAAAAAACAGTTGTAGGTCAGTCATCTCAGTGACAGGTGCTCAGGCGCAAGGCGTAGTATCTCCCTTCAAGACAAGAGACAATCGAGGGTGAATATTATGCTAAAGGTAGACACAGGACTCTTGGGGATGCAGAAGATGACAGACACCTAATTAGGTCACTTCCTTGAGGAAACAGCTGACCTGGTGGCACTGCCAAGGAGGGGGTAAGCAGGAGGTCACTCCTGGGAGGCTGGACAACACACATCAAAGTTCACAGGACTTCCAGTCACAGCCTCCTTTGTACATGGCAAGGTGTTCAACCTGGCTGGGGTACTAAGGCTGAGTGCCAAGTATCAAGAGGGGAGTAACAGGATCTTGATGGACCCTCGAGTCTGTGCTCAAGGGTATAGAAAAGGAGCTAGGGGGCAATGGTAGTTTTAAATAGAGGGGCAACTAAGAGAGAAACAGAAAAAGTGGTGCAGGTGGCAACACTTTTGAAAGACAATGATGGCCAGAATATTGGTTGGACCACTCTAAATGGAAAGCAGTGGATGCTCCCGGCATCTCCTGGCCCAGACACTTCTCACTTCATTTTAAATTTTATGTGGCCCCAGGACTTGTCTTCATTCCTTCTTAGTTCTGCAACACGTGTGTGCCCTTGGTGCTATGTAAAAATAGGCCTAGGGGCCAGGGCAGAGGCATCTCAGCTGCCCACGGATCTCTCACACTCCCCAGGCATGTGGCCGGTTTTCTGGCAGCTGTTGGGAGGGCCCAAGGTCACTGGGCCTGGCAAACTGATCCCCTTGCAGATGGCCTTCCCTGGCCCAGGAGGCTGTGTGGTGAATAAGGACAGAGGAACCTGGCGCCAGGGCTCTCAGAGGCCACTGCAAGAGGCTGCCTTTCGCTAGGAGCCACCTGCCCTGTGGCAGCACTTGGGTTCCCACTGGCAGGTCAACTCAGGCCCTTCCCAGAAATATCTGGTCCCTCCCTTCTTGCTCTCAGCTAGGCCTGGCTGCTTTTGCTGCTTTCACAGATGACAAACAAGGACAGCAAGCCTGGTGAGAAGGACACTATTTTTATATGCCCCTTCTTTTGTCTCAGCAGGGAGCACCACAGTCCCTAAAACTGTACAGACTTGGGTTTGAGCTCCAAATCTTCCTCTGCATGGGTGTATAATCTGGAGTCGAAAATAATCTGTTAAATCTTCGGTCCCCGTGTGCAAATGCAGACAATACCCACACCCCAAACCCAGGCAGCTCTGAGGAGTAACCATAACACTTCGGTGGGCTCCCGGCACAGTCAGACAGACAGGGCGCTCTGTAAATATAGGTCCCCTCACTGAAGGCCCACCCAGCTCTGTGAGGTGCCATTTATCAAATGCTCTGGCCACGTGTCCTGGAGGAGGAAGGGAAGTGCTGAAGCCCAGCGGACTGTTAACTGAGCAGGGAGTGATTGACTACACTGCTCTGTGTTTTCAGATCCCTCACAGAGGTTTTTTCCTGTAAGGCCAAATCTACCATTCAGAAAAGTGTGGATATGAAAATAAACTCCGGCCCCACTGTCTAAGAAGTCCCACCCAGGGGTGGAGCTGGCCATTCTCCAGGGATATCTGTGTCTGTGAAAACTTAAGTACCTTGAAGAATCATTAGAACTAGCATCTGCTGAGTGTTACTCTGTGCCCAGCAGTATGTAAGCACTTCATGTGGATTATCTCTTGGACTCCTTAAAACGACACTGTGAGGCAGATGTTGTTACTATCCCTGTTTTGGGAACTGGTCCCCAGAAACCTTAAAGAGACGTCCCCTGGTCACAAGCAGCTGGCTTTTTAGAGCCCATGTGCCTTGTAGTCTCCAGAATGGGGGTGGGGGGCGGAGACCTAATCTGATTTTCTTTTTCACAGATTATGAGACACCGAGAGGGACCAGAGCAGACACTACGGCGTTCCTTCCTGGGTGACACCGTGCTGGCCTCCCCAGGGCTGGCTCTACTCTAAGCCACCTCCTCCCACTTGTAGCTGCAATTCAGTTCTTACTGATTTCACATGTGGGGACACATACAATTTTATTTGGGAAAATGGAGGATTCTGCTCATGGAATAGAAGTTTGCAAGCCGCTGCCTTGCCCTTCCTCATGTCTAAGTGCAGATACCTTGGGAACTCAGGTGCTGGCATTTCCACAGGGTTCCTGGAAAGACAGGGCTAGGACAGAACTGGAATCTAAGCAACAGAGGTACTGAACCCAAGTTCTATGGGGCCCCAGGGAGTTCGTGGGCTGGCCTCTGAGATCCATCCAAAATCTGTGGTATTGCAATTTGGAGAAAAGAGAGCTGGTATTTCTTCTTAGATTTCCAAAGGTTAAATGCCCTCAAAGACATGGACCACGAAAACAAATTTCTTCATCACCAGCAGCAGCAGCAGCAGCAGCAGCAGCATCAAAACTGCCATTTATCAAATGCTGAGCATATACCAGGAGCATGAGAACACCTGCCCCAAAGGGCGGTTGGGAGAATGAACCAGGTACAGCACTCAGAACAGCACCTGGCACAAAACAAACACTTACATTTTACCATTTAAATTATTATTATCCACTATCATTTTTATGACTTTGTTAGTCCTAGGACTTTATGAGGTATGTTTATCACTGCCACTTCATAGAACAGGAAATCCGAGGCTTCAAGAGGTTAAATAATTAGCTCAAACCAACAAAGCAGCAGAGAAGGAACTCAAGCCTGGCCAGGCTGGCTCTCACTAGGTCCACTGGAGAAAGAGGCAGGAGGACTCTCCAGAGAGCAGAGTGGGGTGGGAGGGCCCAGCCTGACACCGCCTACCCACTGGAGGGGAAGGCAGGCTTAGTGCCTTCGGCTGAAAGGGCAAGCAGGTCCAACTTTTTAACCTCCCCTATCAAGGACAGAAAGCCACACTGCTTAAAATAATAATGATTAAAAAAGAAAACCGTCCCCTGTGGCCGGCTATTCCAGGGCTCCACAGTGAGCCAGCATGGCCAGCATCTCAGAGCACATTGAGTTCAAGGCCAGCAGCAGCTCCACAGTGGCGGCCCAGCACCCCCTGGCTGAGCTCCAGGCAATGTTTTTCCTTCTAAACTAACACACAATTCTGCTGAACAAACCACTCGAAAGCCAAAGAGATGCCCCTCGGTTGCTATGGCAATATTACACAGACCAAATATTTTAACCAGCTCTGACGCACACACACAAACTTTTTTTAAGGGCCAAGTGGATGGATTTGATGGGGGAGAAGGGGTGGGGTGAGGAGTGTTATTTCTAAAGCTCCATCTTCATGGATTTGGCCCCAAAAGCATGGAAGTCAGATTGAAACAGGGCAACTGACTCCATTAAAAGACTCAGGCCATTAGCTTGTTGCTAACGTTCCCTCTCTGGTCACGGTACAGGTCCATCTTACAAGGCCCAAGATCTGGGTGCTAAGAGGTCATGGATGTGTATGGACAAGCATCAGGTTAGAGACATGGGGACAGCATGCTGTGACCCAGCACCCGAGCTTCAGCAGAATCAAAAGGACCAAATGTACTCACGAACATCAAAGGGCTCGCTTTAAAGAGCCCTGCAAATGAATGTCAGTGCTGACATGATAGATATTAACAACCACTTCCAACTGGGCAGCATTTTTATTTTCCAGATCACGTGGTTGAACTTTCATCCACACAAGTTGAAGGACTAGGATTTCTTTCTTTAGAAAGCTTTGCCCTGGGATCCACTGGGGATTGCTCCCCCAGATGCAGTAATCTGGGGACTGACGAAGAATGCAGGGTCTTGTCCAAGGCCTGAAGATAGTCATGTCTGTTGTACCCTGGGCTCTTCCATGCCCCACCCATCACCCTAAGCACAGTAGGGCAAAGGCTGATATTTCTGGGAAGCTAAGCTAAAAGGGCCTCACCAGATTTAGCTCATGGCAATTTGGAAGGATCAATGAACAAATGTTCAAAAAACTGCCCTCTGCAGGATCCATGCCATCCTCAGGTAAACAGAGTCTGCAGATGTGGGTTTCATACCCACTATCTCTGCTTGGAATCTTCTACTCACCATCCCCTATGCTGACCCTTCTTTCCTTTAAAGATTCAATCCTTAGAAGTTATTCTTAAGCTCCTGCATGTCCTAGGGTAGAAGAGGCCCCCAACGTGCCATATACAGGTGTCTGTGCTGGAAACACAGCTGGAAAATTCTATTGCTCTAACTGTCCTCTGGTCTGTTGCCCACTCATGTGAAATCCTCAACGGCAGGATTCACATCTTGTTACCCGTGTATTCACCTGACATAGCCCAGTGCCTGGCATCCCTAGGCACTTGGTGACTGCCAGCTGACAGGCTAACAATATGCAATGCAATTCCCCCTTGCGTTTAGGGGCAGCTGCCCCCCCCTCCCCCCCCCCCCCCCCCCCCAGTTCTCAAGCCCTATTCCTGTGTCTGCTTTCACTTCCCTGTCCTGTGGGAGGAGCACAGGACTCAAAGCATGCCTGGGCATGGATAGAGCAAAGACTGGGCTCCTGGGCAGCCTAGTGGGGGAGGAGCAGTGAACCAGGGAGGAAATGTACCCTCCCACCAGTGCTCGCTCAGGCTCCTCCCATCAATTTACTAATGAAATGATTTAGGCCCTTAAAAGTTTGAACAGCATGCATTAGACACGTGCTCTGAAACAAAGTTGCTTTTCTTTGGTTCCATTATTAAAGGCTCCTGGAAACTGTTCTATCAGTTATCATTTTTTTTCCTTTTTTTTTGGCGGGTGGTGCTGGGGTTGAACTCAGGGGTACTCTACCACTGAGCTACATTCCCATTCACTTTGGTTTTTATTTTGAGACAGGATCTTGCTAAGCTGCTGAGGCTGACCTCAAACTTGCAATGTCCTGCCTTAGCCTCTCAAATCACTGTGATTCTGTTTTCCTGGGCAGTGATGAATCAATTCTATGCTGATCATTTGGGGGGAGGTAGCTGCCCTCCCGATAGGACGTGCTCCCCAAGTTCTCATCTTATTGTGCCTTATCTTTCTTCCACCAAAATGATGCTCTCCTCCAAATAGGCAATATTTAGCAAACAACAACAGCAAATGTTTATCCTTGGGTCACACTAAATAAAGCTTAATGGGAAGATCAACATCTTAGAAATCTAGAAATGGTGTGCTGTGCCATATTCTCAAATTACACTTCCCATGAGTAGAAATGGTTGAACTCTGTAGGAGCTCATGTGTGTGTGCATGCAGGTGTCCTGCTAGCTAGAGCAACACCCATGCCTGTCTATGAGCACCTGCTACATGAAGCAGTGAGTTCTGCCTTATGCATTTGTCCTTGTTTTGTGATGGAGGGGAGAGGACAATGGGCCTGTTGTCCTTATCATCATCTCTCTCATTTCCTACAGAATGGAATGACTATGGTGGAAGTTCTTACATTTTCTGGACTCACATATTGTGTGCTGAATTATTCTCTGCTAGGTTTACCACAAAATTGTGTCTGCCTCCCCGCCCACAAGCTGGAACTAATTATCACTGACAATTATAGGATTTTATATTCCTGTGTTCTAAAAACACATCATATACACACACACACACACACACACACACAGGGGTGGGGGGGAGGGGGAGAGAGAGAGAGAGAGAACAATGCTAAAAGAGTCATGGAGAAACCACAAAACTGCATTGGTGCCATAGCACTATTTATAAAGTATATATTTGCATATAGAACTAAATTTGCATGGAAGAATCTAAGATGACAATATTTTATAAACGTGAAAGTGGACTTTAACAGCAAGCCACTCCTCCAATAGAAGGTACAGAAAATATAAAATGCTCCAAACAGAATAAAATGTTAACCACCTTTAAATGTCAGTTCTACGTGTGCATTGTAATAGGCTGGGACAAATGTGCTGGTATCTTCTACAGGGAAATAATGTGTCTCTTTCATGTGAAGCTATTGCTGCATGTGTAAGATGCTTGCACTAAAATTAAGTCTTCTACTGCCCAAATTTTCTCAATTATTAATACACCAGACAGCTGCAGTAGCTCTAGCAAAAATAGCAGCCAAGCTTTTCCAAAAGTCAAAGCAGCCATGAGATGCCTGCCTGGGGACTTTCCTATGTAAGAAATGGTTGGTCTCTGGATCAAACAAAAAGAAACAATACCTCCAATAGAACAACAACAACAACAAAAAGAAGAAGAAGGAGGAGGAAGAGGAGGAGGAAGAGGAGGAGGAAGAGGAGGAGGAGGGGGGAGGAAGAGGAGGAGGGGGAGGAGGAGGAGGAGGAGGGGGAAGGAAGGAGGGAAGGAAGGAAGGAAAGACAATGAAAAAGAGAAAAATACTTGTTTCAGAACAGAATGTAACCTGGAAAACGACTTGCCCTGCCCATGAACTTCTGTAATACAACTGCTTTTGTGTATGGAAAGGGGTTGTCTGAAAAGGTTGCCCACTTGCCCAACTCTCTGGGATAACAATTCAAAAAATTAACCAGTGAACCCAAGGAATGCCAATGGCTTTGACATCTCCTGAAATAAGACCTGCCCCAAAAGGGTGGGGTAGGTTAGAGGAATGAATTAGGCTCTTTTTAAATTTCTGGAAGCTAATGAATGTCCAGCAAAAAAAAAAAAAAAGATACCTTGCCACCTTCAGGTTTTAAGCAATTATTGGCATCCTCTTAACAGACTCCAACAACAGACATTCTTTGTGTCAATATCTGGGCTGACAAAGTATTTGGAATTGAAAAACTAAGCACTTGGAGCACCAGAATTCAATGCTTTTTGGACTCAACAATAACCACGGATTTTAATTCAAAGATTATATGTAGCACAAGAAAAGAACAGATGTTAAAGTTATTTCTTAACTATAATATCATAGCTTAAATGTATCACACCAGCAAAAAACATCATCTGTCAAGGTCATAATGAGAAAGGTCCAGATATGACTGAACATTTCACACTTGCTGTCACAGTTCTGACTTCACACCATTCTAACCTTTAAAGGCAATCATATTCACATGCCCTGATTATGATCTGTAAGATACCATTGCTTCATCTGAGCCTCAACATAGAATTCAAGCGGAAATTGCTACCGGTCTTTGGGGAAGGAGAATGAGTCTTAAACAGTTCAAGTTCTAAACAGGTACATCTTTGCAGCAGTCCTGCATAATCTGTGTCTAACAGGGAGGACAATATTTCATTTTCGCTGTCTCCCAATCTATATAACAATCACAGCTAGTTTTTAATAAATGCCAGCAAATGTCAAAGAAGCAGGACATGGCTACTTGGAAATGGCTGTCTGTATGTTAATGTCATCCTCTGGAGTAAATCATCTGGGGTGAATACATTCCATGATGGTCGGTATCATTTAGAGGCAGAACATGCTAACATATCACCAATGCTCACTAATAATGTACCACTCACCATTTGCGATCTGTTCTTCGGACAGCCATTGATGTCTTCAATCTTTTCATTTGCTGAAAAAGGAAATACAAGTCAGAAAGATAAATAATCACCAGAGAGATACTTCCAGTAGTGATGGTCAGGACACTTGAGGCCAACCAAGTCCTGAGGCCCATTCTGGGGTCTGTCCAATCAACACAGGCATGTGGAACAGTGAGACGCATCCAGCAAGTTTCAGGACTTACTCATCAAGCTGCAGTCCTCCAGGGACAGCTGGGGCAAGGTCGTCATCACTTAAAACAGAGACAACTGCATTGAGGGCAGTCTTGCAGCGATGGGGCATCGTGACAGTGTTTGGAGACTGGGAAACAGAATGAGCTGTGATTGTGCTTTGGGGTCTGGGAGAGGCAGATGTCAGTCACTGCAACCTCCCCATGGAAGACAGGACAGTTCAGAGTGAAATCAGTTCAGCTCGACTCAGCTCCTGGGGATGGATGCCATAGAGGAAACCAGCTTCAGCTTTCATCTGTAATTTTGTTGTCCTAATACTTATTCCCCAAGTGGGGGCAAATGGGGGAAATGAGAAAATTAGACTCAAAAATGGCTTGACCAAGGCAAGCCTAAATTAGATCAGTGAGCACACACGCCTGAAGTCAAAATAGCACCCAGTTACTGAAGGAGAGGTGAAAGAAGGAGGTTGCACTGAATAAACAGGAAAACAAGCGCTGACAAAGAGGAATGGCTCAGCTTCCCCTAGTGAACACAGGCCCTGCTCAGTATGGAGGAATCCCTGGCAAGACACAGCCTGAGATATCCACAGAGAGGCTAAGTTTGAGAATGCAACACCCAGGAGAGGCAGTGTGCACAGCAGTGAGAGGACCAGCTCTGGAGGCAGAGATGGGAAGTGAATCCCAGCTCTAGAGCTCAGCGGCCATGTGATCACAGCCATGTCACTCAAACTTAACCCAAATATATGTGTGTGTGTGTGTGTGTGTGTGTGTGTGTCTATGTATGTATTTTATTTTATTTTATTTTTGGTAGTAGGCATTAAACCCAGGGGCACCTAACCACTGAACCAAATCCCCAGCACTTTTTAATATTTTATTTAGAGATAGGGTCTCACTGAGTTGTTTAGGGCCTTACTAAGTTGCTGAAACTATCTTTAAACTCCTTCTACCTCAGCCTCCCAAGCTGCTGGGAATAAAGGCACTCACCACTATGCCCAGCTCAATACATATTCTTACCACCTACATAAAACATAACATAAATTCTTCCTTTTGAGGTCAGCATGTGGGTCAAGCCAAAACTCCACAGTAAAGAACTGAAGATTGACTTCCTCTGAATCTTTTATAAGTTCCCTCTCCAACCCCGGATCCCTATGTCCCATGCCCTCACACTACAGAAGGGTAGTGCCACTCAGGTCTCTGCCTCACAGCACCCTGCCTCTGCCTCTGCCTCTGCCTCTGCTGTCCTCTCAACCATCTACCATGTAACACCCCTACCCAGGAGGTGAGAGACTGGCAGATGTGTCAAGTTTATCTTTCACATTTGTATCCTGAGAGCTCAATAACTGCTTGCAAAATTGAATCCCCACATCACATCATAATATGATGGCTAAAACTTTCATGAAGAGAAAAAACATTAACAACTATCTGAAAGGATACAGAATCAAAGAATCCCATGCCTCCCAAATTTTAGAAGATCTGAGCCTAAATATAGATTGTTATTATCTCAAGTTGGGTTCATTTTTTGGGTTCAAGTATTTCTAGTTTGAGAGAGATGCACAAACTCAGAAAGAAAGCAAGCCGCAGGAAATTGCTCACAAATCTCGCTGCTGTGAGATAGCCAGATTAGTATAGATTCAGCCTGATCTACATTTTCTTTAGCACCAGCCAAAAGTATTAGATGTTTTGCATTTGTGATCTAACTGGGGACTTCCAATCTTCAGAGATTCAGCTGAATGTTCTCAACTCTGCCTAACATAAAAACATTGGGAGAGGAATTTTAGAAGCCTTAATTCCCAAAGAGGTGCCACACATAGTACATAAAAGATGCCCAAAGGACTGGGGGAAGAGCTCAGTGGTAGAGCACTTGGTCCAGCATTCACAAGACCCTGGGTTCCATCCCCAGCCCTACGAAATAATGAAAAGTAAAAAAAAAAAAAAAAAAAAAAGCAAGATGGCCAATGAATGGAAGGACTCATGGACATTTGTTCTTTAGTTCACCAGAAAATAGTTAGCCAGAATATACTGCCAGCATATAAATTCCGTAAGAACAGAGTTTTTTGTTGTTGTTTGTTTGTTTGTTTTTTAATCTGCTTTGTTTCCTACTGCAACCCCAGATCTTAGGACAGTGCCTGGAATAGCAGCCACTCAATAAATATTTGTTGAGTGGAGTTAAGGAATTAAATATCCTGGAGACTTCAAAGAATTAAGGTTTTCCTGCCTATTTTGCGGCAGTGTTCTTTCACTTGTAAATATAGATGTACCTTCTGAACACTGAAAAAAAATGCATCCCCTTCACAAATGGCACTCCTTCGTATATACGGAAAATGATGGCAGCCGTGAACTCTGACCTGGGCATTTGATACTCAACATTGCAGAGAATAAATATGTAGGTTCTTGACAGTTAACATCCAAGGTGTCTTCTAACTGGATACTCATGATGAACAAAGTCATAAGTCATTGGACTCTGATCAATAACCCAGTTCAGCATTAGGTCATTAGTGCTCATTAAAGTGAAGGATGGATAACTGTGATCCTAATAAGTCATTTGGGAAAATTTAAAGATTCTTGATAGACCATTTGGATAACTGAAACCAAAGAGCTTGGTCCAATTACTCCTCTAATTCCTTTTTCATGGCTTGTCACCCAAATCCAGTCAGGTGCTCCATGAATTCAAATATCACAGCTCCTATGAACTAATGTTGCCAATTCACAACAGTCAAAATAAACAGATGAGATGGAGCCTATTTATGACCATGCCAAAGAGGACCCTGGAAGGCAGAAATCAAATGGCTAATTCACACTCAAACTAAATGCTTAATAAAAATGCAAAATAAATACTTGGGTCTCCTAGTTTCCAGTTTCACATAATTTAAATACTTCTCCTTTACTTAAATTCCCAAGAATGCCTATGGTCGCCATAAATCCTTAGATGCTAACAGCAGCTCTGATCTGTTGGTAAGAAAGAAGAGCTGAATCTTCAGAGCCAAATTTTTAAGCTCAGGGTAGAGGGTCTTTGGCTGGAATCCAAAAGCAGATAAACAAAAAAGCAGAGATATTTGTCCCCAGAGTCCTCAACTATAATCAAAACCGGCACTTCTCAGAGCTCAAGGTAATTTCTCTGTCCCAGCCTGTTGAAGACATTCTTAGTCCCACTGATGCAGTGACTTCTCTGCACACGAGGTGACAAGCTAGGGTTTGGAAAGCATTGATGCATTCCTTCAATAAGAGCTGTGGCATCAAGCTCAAGACCTTCTGAAAGACCTCCAAAGGATGCAGAGCATTTTAACGCCCTGCACATCTATGTCTTGACCACTCCTGGCTGTTGGCAGCCCAGCCAAAGGGAGAGACTGCCTGCCCAGAAGGGCAAATGACTTACCCAAGGTAACAGAGTGGTAGTGGGATGAAAAAAGGTACAATCCCACATGCTGTCTGAATTTTCAGACATTTTGTGCAGAAAATGGTGGAAAAGAAGCAGCTATTTGCTCTAAAGCTAAGTCTCCCCGCCCCCTCTGCTCACTCTTAGTTCATTCTTTTTATTCCCTCTCTCTCTCCTTCCCTCCCATCAACCCTGAGTGACAGAAATGAGAGCAGAAAGGGAGCAGTGTCTCTCCCTCTCTCTATTTGCACTGCTGACCCTGGTCTTGGGAACCTTCCTTTAACTCAGAGGGATGACATGGTGATGGCTTGGCAGAAAACCGAAGGGCCTCGGGCAGCTGAGGACTCAAGAAGATAATCACGCTAATAAGAGGCGGAACAGAGAGACCAGCCCTCAGCCAGCAAAGGAAGACCGTTCACAGACAGCAGCAAAAGGCCCATTTCCTACCAAATGGCAGAAGACAGCCATGAAGAAGTGTGGCCCTAACAACCCTACTCTAGGAAAACGGGCTGGAAAGCTGGCTGGATGGTGTCTGGGAGAGATGAAGACAGGAGCAGCCTGTGGCAAAAGCAATTAAGGCTCACCTTAAAGTCAAGTTCTGATGCACTTCCCAGTCTGGAAACCAACCTGCCTCTCAGGCTAGAGGCCAGACTTGGCTGCCCGTACCTGGCGACTCTGCCTGACTTTCGTCTCTTACCTCCAGCCTGTCTGCACACTGTCTCCTCCACCAGGCGTGCCTTTCCTGCCGGCTTCTCCTACCTGACTGAGGCTTAAGTTTGAGGTCTTGGCTCCAGGTTAATTCCTTGGGGAAACTCTTCCTGATTCCCACCCTCCCCGCCCCATCACTCCACCAAGATCAGGTCTCTTAGCACCTTGTGTCCTTCACACTATACACTGAGCTTCTCCCAGGGCTAGCAAGAGTTTGTCCCTTAAAAGGGACTACTTGCAACCTATGAGTTTTGCTGGGCTTCATTTAGAAGAAAAAAGTTTTCTTTTCAAATTTTTATTTTGAAAGAATTTCATTGACTTAGAGAAAAGTTATAGGAATAATATAGAGAATCCCCACATATCTTGGTCCATTCTCTCTTCTTCCCTTCCTCTTTCTCTATGTAGGTGCAAGTTGTGTGTTTTCATTTTTTTCTTTTTCTTTTTTTTTTCTGAATCATGTTGGAGTAAGCTACATAGATCATGTCCTTTTCCCCTTTATAGTTCAGTATATATTTCCAAAGAATAATAAGCATATTCTCTTCCCTGGTACAATTGCAAAATTCAAAACATTTAACATTGATGCTATGCCAATATTCCAATTTTGTCAACTAACTAAAAAATGTCCTTTAGAGCATTTTATTCCTCTGAACAGGATGCAGTCCAGGATCACAGAGTGCCTTTAGTTGTCACGTCTCTTTAGTCTCCTTTATTCTGGAATAGCTTCCCAGACTCTGTCTTATATAGACACTGGTGCTTTTAAACAATACAGACCAGTTTTGTTGTTGCTGCTGTTTTAAGGGAATGTTCCACAATCCGACTTCTCTGAGATTCCTCACAATTAGTCTTAAGTTCTCCATTTCTGACTGGAGTACAACCTAAGCTAAGGGTCTGAGGTCAGGAAGGACCTGACCTATCCATCCCAACCAGTGATGGAGTTTGGATCACCTGGATGTGGCCTGGATATTCCCCTTAATGGTTACTAGACTTCCCCTTGCAACTATCAAGCCATCTGTGGAGAGAAATTCTTAGACCATGTAAATATCCTGCTCCCATCAACTTTCTCCTCCAGATTTCAGCTTCCTTTGATGTCTTTTGACATAAAAGATCTTCACCATGATGACTGAACTCCCTCCACATTTCCCATCAGTCAGTGCTCTGAACAGTCTAACCCTCTCTTCTCCTCCAATGGTGTACTTATTTTTAAATTTACCTGTTTATTCATAGTACAGATTTGTGGGTTCATATTTTATTCAATGACTTTTTTCTTTCTGTATTTTTATTGGTGCCTTATAATTGTACATAATGATGGGAGACTTATTGTTACATATCCATTCATGCATACAAATAACAACATAATTTGGCCGAAATTACTCTCCAGTGCTTTCCTCCTCCCTCTCCTTCTCCCAGTCACAGGTCCTTTTCCTGTACAAAGCTCCCTTTGATTTTCCTTTTATTCAGTGATTTTAATTCCCTACTGTTCTTAATTTATTTTGATGGCCCCAGAATAGATGGTCCTTTGTAGCCCTAGAAAGCAGAACTCAGATACTACTAAAGGTTATAGACTTTGACTGGATGAAAGAAGAGCTATGATGGTCTAAATATCTAAGTATCCTCCCAATCACATATTGAAACCTGATTCCCAGGGTGAGGAATTTGGATGTGGAGCCTTTGGGAGGAAATGGTATTTGGAGGTGGAGCCTTTGGGAGGAAATGTGACCATGAGGACAAAGTCCTCATGAGTGGATTAGAGTCTTTATAAAAGAGTCTCTGGAGATTCCTCATCCACTTCCACCATGCAAGGGCACAGTGAGAAGCCAGCCATATATAAACAAGAAATGCACATGCACCCTCAGATTCCAAATCAGCTGGCACCTCAATCTTGGACTTTCCAGCCTTCCAAACTATATAAATTTCTATTGTATATAAGCCACTCAGTCTATGGAATTTTGTTATAGCAGTCTGAAGGGACTAGAATAGGAGCTTTTGAAGGATTCCACCTGTCCATCATTACAAGGAGCTACCTGGAGGGGTGATAAGCAGCTCATTCATTACAGGAAGTAACTGAAGAGGCTGGTGACCAGTTTTCATAGAAGTGATTCATGTACCTGGTTGGGTACATGGTACATGAATTTCAAAGGTCCTTTCCAAACCTGACAGGTGAGAATACTGGAAAGGAGGTGTGATACAATTTAGAGGAATACTAAACAATAACAAGGGGAAACATCCAGGCCACCTCCGGAAATGATCCAACCCAGGCTTATAGTAAATACAATTCTTATTCCTAATCCTCTCAACTTTTCCAAAACATCACTTTATGCCAACATGCTAAATGCTGAGCCCAGAAAGGAGACAACTCAGAGCCCGGCCTAGAGAGGACCCCTGGCCCAAGACCACAGGCAGTGGGATAATGGGGAGGTCCCTCCACCTATGCCTAGGGAGCCAGAAAAAGTATCAAAGAGAAAATGACTTTTCAGTAAGTAGGAGCTCAGCAGCCAAAGAATAAGCACAACCATCAGAATTCTGTACAATGCAAGAAGGAGTCAGTGAGGCTCCAGTTCTTAGAAACTTTTATGTCAACAGAAATATATGTATTTCTATACACAGGTATATATTAAATACATGCACACATACAAATTATCTTTTCCGATTTTCCTTTCATGGGTTTATGTGTAGGGGAAAGCAGTGACTTCAACATTAAAAAGCATAAATGCTCAATAGCTCAGCCTCCTGATCAGAAAATACACCCCACTCCACCCTGCCAGGGATCCGTATCACAAGATACTCTAGGATGAAATGCTCTGGCCTGGCTGACAGACAGTCTAGGAAAGATCTGCTGCCTTCTTGGCTCCTATCTTCTGGGCCTCTGCTTGCCACACACAGCAGAGGGTATACAGCATGACACATTCAGGGGAAGGGTCACGTGCTGACACCTGGCCTTACTTGGTCAGAGTGATCCTCTCCTGGAGGTCTGAGGTAAAGCAATGTGGTGGCCTGAAGTACAGCCGGAGCTGCTGGTAAAGCATAAGTATCCCTAATTTAAAGATCTGAAATATACTCCAAATAAGAAATTTTTTTAGCACCAACTTGACATCACAAGTGGAAAATTCCACACCATGAAACATTCATTTCATGGCCACAGTTATTTAAAAAGTTACCTTTGGGCTATGTGTATAAGGTATATATATTAAATATAGAGGAATTTTATGTTTAGACTCTAGCATTCCCAATATCTCATTTTATACATATGCAAATATTTCAAAATCCAAAAGATTCTGAAATTAAAGATACTCTGGTCCCAAGCATTTTAGTTAAGGGCTATCGACTCATACTAACCTGAGCCTCAGGAACCACAGATCAGTAGCTCAGACTCAAAGAAGCCACTGCCTAGAGAGTTTCAACTCATAGATTTCAGGAAAGAAGGCTCTGAAGCAATGATTAAAAAAATGTGGTATTTTACATCTTCATTGCACTATTTAGTAAATTCACAGCATACACACTACTGTTTGCCTATTCTGAGCCCATGGCAGACATGACTAATCTATCCTGATATACCAAACACTCATATTGAGACCTCAGCATCCTGTACATAACTTTCTAGATAGCTGCTATCCAGGAGCACTTCATAATTTCCAAACATATCTTATATTTGATGCCAAACTTGAATTTCATAAGATGGTCATAAGATCAGAGAAAACAAATGTGATTGCTCCCAATTTCAAAGACAGGGAAACAGGCAGCAGAGACAAAGTGCCCCTCCTGAGGTCTCACAGTTGGGAGGGTTCGAGTTGGGATGAGAGCAAGGCCTCTCAGTAAGATCCTTTCTCTCCTGCTGCCTGTGCTGAAACCTGGGGAGATTCCCAGTAGAAACAACTCAGTACAACACTGAGACTACCAAGCAGGCCACGTGCCTAGGGTCAGCCTGCTGAGACAAAGTCTAAATCCCAGCTCAGATGTAACTCACACCTTTCATGAAGAAAGACCCTGATAATAAGACAGTACCCTTTCTTCCAATGTTCTGAACCCTGTGCATTCATCTCTTTATTCCTAAAAGAAGCACACAGTAGCTGCTCAATAAATGACTACTAAACTAAAGTGAAGGAAGACACAGCCCTGTGCTAGGGTCAGCGTCTGTGAATTGAGATGTGGTGTAAAGCTGCAAAGCAATGAACTGAAGCTTTAAAAGAAGCATACCGCCCCAATTAGGACTCCCACACAGAATCCTGATATATTGCACTACTCAGCCTTGCTGGGCCTCAATTCCTGCACCTGCGAGATGGGAACAACACCTCCTGCACAGGAATGTTGAGGGAGGATGAAATATTTGAAAAGAAACTTGGTACAAATGACAATGAAAAGCAGGAGGAAGGGGAAACATTCTAATAAGAGCAGTGTGGCAGGCAGACTTTAGGTGGCTTCCCATGATGCCCACACTCTGGTGTCCTTGCCCTGGAATAATCCCATCCCTCTGAGCATGGGCAGGACCTTGGACTTGTTGCTCCCACAATTATGCTACATTCTATATAGGTTCATTCTGCTAGCATGCTTTCTCCAGAAAGTTGTCCTTTATTGGCACTGAAGAAGCGAGTGGTCTGTGTAGCAAGGAGCTGAGCAGTTTGTAGGAGGTGAGGGTTGCTTCAGCTGGCAGCCAGTGAGCAACCAGGATCCACAGTCCCGGAACTGCAAGAAATGGATTCTACCTCCCCCAAGCGAGCCAAAATGAAAACCCTCCATGGTCAGAGACCCAGATGAGAATACAGCCCCAGGACACCCTGACTACAGTGTGCAGAGGCCCTCTGAGCCCTGCCTGGACTCTGGATGCACCTACACCAAGGGAGAATAAAGATGAGTGGTTTTAAGCTGCTACGTTTGTTATACAGCAAAAGAAAACTAACACAGAGGGGGGAATAAAAAGCAGAGAAAGGGAAAGAGGAACAATGGCAGCTAGGCTCAGGACATCAACCTTGACGCAGCAGGGAAACTTCCTCGTCTCTGAGCAGCAGTGCCGGTCCCCACATTTCAGCCCAGGCAAGGTGTCTGTGTGTCCAGCTATGCTTTCCATGCACCCGAGCACAGCCACCACTGTGGAAGGCTCCTGCTCCCACTTGAAGGAAAAGCAGCTTTTCCACAACGACACATGCTAGTGGGGCCAGGGCTTCTGTCCTTTCCCTGTGACTTCTCCCTTGGCATCAGTCGGCTGCCAAGGCTGCCAGCGACAACAATCATCCTAATGCTGTCTAATTGACCTCCCGCCTCCTCAGTCTGCTCTGAGCTCTCAGGCAGGACCACGGGGGCCTGAGATTCAAGGCAAAGCTGTCGCCAACATCCACCGCCTGCCTGCCCAGGAAGGACTCTCTCCTCCCAGCTCATGGCTGAGACATTAAAAATTCCGTTTCTCAAGTTCCCTTCCCATCGTGTTAAAACCAGAACTGACCAACCAACCCTCTCTGGAGTTTTAGCCTTTGATTTCTCACACCTAATTACAGCTGGCAGGATTAAACCAGCCCCCTGTCAGGTTTATTGTTTTGTTTTTAATATTTCCAGAGTCATCCACACAAAAAGTACCATATACGAGAACCAGAAATGTAGCAGGAACAGGAAGAGAGAGAGGGCACCCCGTCAACAACCTCTGGCCCTGGGAAATCTTCCTCTAAGAGGATCCAGGTGAGTTAGTTGTGTGTGCTCCTACAGGAACAGCAAGCTGGTCCCCACGCAACCGGGTCAATGGGTGGAATCAAATCAATCATAATTCGCGGGACTTCAGGTCCTACACTCCTCGGCCCAGGCAAGCCCTCCCGGCTGGCTCTGTGGTAATCATGGAAACCCAAGGATGAACGAACACGCTCTTACCCACGACCTGGATGACCTGGGCCAGGAGGACGCCATCGGTCACATCTTGCTGGAGATCCTTGATGAGACGTTTGTGGCCGGATTTGGCCAGATAATGATTGGCCCAGTCCGTGTAGATCTGCAAAAAAGCAAACAGGCAACTTGAGGAATCTAGTCAGAGCACATTGCAGGGTCTGAGGCAGCAGCTGGGCCACTGCTTGCTTGGGCGCAGCAGCCACCAGCCCGCTGGCAGCTCTCGGGGCCAGCCTGCACCATTAAAATTCAGTGCATTGTGCCGACCAAGCATTCAGCTCACCACGGCTGGGCTGTCGCCTATTGAGAGATCTGCCATCAAGGCTTGGGGAAAAGCTAAAGAAAGCTTCAAAACATGCAGAGGCCTGAATGGGACAGGGGACAAGGAACTAAACAGTCTGCTCCAGACGGCTTTGAGAGGCTGTGGCTCTAAATACAAGCGAAGTCGCCCCCACCCCTTCTCATCTTTTTCTCTTCATGGAGAAAACGTATGGGGAGGTTACCACCCAACGGGCATCTTTTAACAGGCCCTTTCAGGGTAACGAGGGCTATTGAGTCAGCCCAGTTCTCAGGAGCCTGGGTCCCTTGTAAAGAAGCCAAGTACGAAAACACAGACCCTTCAATTACTCTGTATGAGTGGAGTTATTTGTGGCCTCACCATAATCTCAAATTTAATCAGTTTAATTTAAAAGCCAGGCATCGTTTTCACTGTTGGGATTCTGTGGACAAAACCCCAGCAAATTCCAACATCTTTAAACACAAGATCAGTGTGCGCAGCACCCTGGAAGGCAAAAGCTGGGTCACCCGTGGAGTCGGAAGAGCAGGCCCTGTAGGGGGTGCATCAGATCTGCTCTTCTTGGTCACAGAATCATCAGAGCAAAACAATATTTTCTTCGAGGCAGTCCAGCAAACACAAGAAAAGTCTCACCTGGAAACTTTCCCCCCAGCTAACAAAGCACAAAACAAAACAGCACCCCATGATTTTGAGTGCTAAGTTCCATGTACAGATTGGGGAGCTCATAAAGGGAGGTGGGAGTATGCCTGCAGACAGATACTCTTGCACAGCCACACCTGTCCCAGTGACAAGAACAAATGACCTCTCAGACAACTGTCCCCCCCCCTTAAGTGGTCATAAGCATATGAATCCATTTGATGTCTTCTCCACAATGATGAGATATTGCTTCTCCCTCCACCAGCTGGCCTGCTATGAGTATCCATGTGACTCACAGAGTAGCACAGAGTAGCAGACGCTTCACCTTTGCCCTTTTCTTTCCCGGTCTCCTTTCTTGCAAGGGTCATCTAACACAATGGGGTGCTGCCCTGAAGGCTCCTGGAATGGGGTCAGGAGCCAGGCCCTTCTAGGGACGCAGCACCTCTGACTACTCTACCTGGGTTCCAGGTCATAGTAAGTGGCAGAGCCAGGTTCAGCCCCTGGCTAACTTATTCTAGGATTCCTTAGATGTTCTGCATTTCTGCAACTTGGAGTCTCCTCTGGGTAGAAGGGTTCACAGGAAAGGTGGTTTTGTTCATTCCCTACTTTGTGGTTCTTTGTCCTTAAAAGGTCACAGGTCCCTTCCTGGAATCAAACCAGGTCCAAGAAGTAATGTGCTCCTGCAAAGCAACAGCACCCCACTGGTCCGTATAACTTGGGAGATAATCATAGTTTATAAGTTTATTAAAATATAAACACAAAGCTGGGCAGAGTAGGTCACACCTGTAATCCCAGCAATTCAGGAGGCTGAGGCAAGAGGATCACAAGTTCAAGGCCAGCCTCTGCACTTTAGCAAGACCCTGTCTCAAAAACAAACAAACAAAAAACTGGGGATGTAGCTCAGTGGTAAAGCATCCCTGGGTTCAATCCCCAATACACCCCCCTACTAAACGTAGGCTCAACCTTTATTCAATTATGCTCTCACTGAAAGAATTACAATAAAAAAATCAAAACCCAAACCTTGTTATCTGAATGTCCTCGGTAAGTCCCCAACTTTTATGGACTTCAGTTTATTCACCTGTAAAACAGGCATCCTTGTGGCAGTGGAGACCCAGTGAGTGACCATATGGAAGCCCCTAGCCTGACCCGCTGGGACTCAGTAAGTAGAGGCAGTGGAGGAGGGTGGCAGAGGAGGACCCTGGACTTGCTCTGAATCTTAGCTGCTGTGCTCCTGTCACCTTTGTGCCCTTTGGCTTACCTCGTCCTCATTTGCAAGATTTTGACGGCAGCGCCTACCATCAGTGGGCTGCTATGAAGATGAAATGAGATATATAGGCAAGGACTCAGAATTTGCCACATGCTGAAATACAGTCAATAAGTAAGCGAATATTCAAATTTTTACAACCAGCACCATAAAATGGGCTACAACAAAACAAACCACAGCCTCTACCCTGAACCTCCAGGACACATGCAATCTGGAATTTCTTCTCCTATTCACAGCAAAGTTTCTAGTGTTTGGAATACTCCCCATCTGGAACTATAAAATATGGCAGAGTGTAAAAGAAAAGCAGAGCCAAAGCCACAGGGCAAGCCTTTCTTGCGAGCCAGGAAGGGAGGCACTCTTGCTCCTCTCTCAAACTCCAGAGGAGTCTTACCACCCAATGGCAGGGACCAAGAGGACAAGCCAAAGGCTAAAGTCATGTGCACCAAGAGCATAGCCCAGTGAGAAGCGGAGCTCGGCAAGGACATGCTGAGCACCCCAGGCCAAGGCCCAGTGCTAATCCCTTCCTAGGTGATTAAGGGTCTTTGAGATAGACATGCTGCCTCTACAAGCAGCCCTCCATGTGAGCTTGCACAGTCCAGCTGGGACGGTGAAGCCAACTTCTTTCAACAAGTACACCCAGACTTATGCGCACACACGTGCTCGTGCACACACACACACACACACAATGTGCAGCCATGCACAGGCCATGCAGGTGTCAGGTACAGAGAGAACATTTAAAGGCTAGAATAGATGGAAATGGCTCAGGCCAAGTGACTTTAGCCTTTTCCAAAACAAGAATTCCTGTCTCAACTGTAATCTAGCTAAACACCCCTGCCAAAATTCATCTTCTCCGAGCTCAGAGCTAATCTAATTGCCTGCTCAAACAATCCTCAATGGCTCCCCACCACCCCCTGAATTAAAGGCAAACTTGTTACACTGGCCTTCATCCACTCCTCACTGAATGCACCCAACCCTTGCAGGGGAGACAGTGGGTACGGAAGATAAGAACAGTCTTTGGAATATGACCAAGTTCAGTTGGTCCTTGGCCCTGGGCAAATTCATTTGTAATACTCTTTCTGTTCCTTACTCTCATCCTCCATAAATTGGGGATTACAACAAATCTATTACTAGGTAGGGGCTGTCAAACTGTGGGCTGGGCTAATGCCAGCTGACCACCTGTTTGTGTAAACAAAGTTCCACGTGACACATCCGCATCCACTTGTGGTGTCCGGTTGCTTGCATGCTACCAGAGCAAGGTGGAGCAGCTCTGAAAGAAAGACCTTTGGCCCACAAAACCTCATATACTTAGTATACAACTCTTCCCAGAAAAAGTTTGCCTGCCCATGTTCTAAGGACAAGATAAGATAACATGTCTATACATCCCAGATGCACAGCAGTAGTAATTGTGATTACCCTTAGAAAAATGGGTCAACCTCACCCTTCCCTGTCTCTGAACCGCAGTTACTCTCTCCACCAGAGTGTCCCGCCTGGGGCTGCCCTTGGGGTTCTACTCCAATGCCTGTCCCTCTATGAAGTCATCCTTAGTTCCCAGATCAAATCCTTGATTGCATATGATGTGGAGCTTATGGAGAACTCGGATTTTGGCACCAACTTCTTACTCCCACCACCAGAGGTGAGCATCAGACCTGCCTCGCCCACCTCTGCAGAGCCTGGCAGAACCTCCCAGGGAAGCTGGTGTGTGGCAGGAGGGTAGCAAGTGGCTACCAAGATGAGCTGAACAAGGAGCAAAAGGGTAAATCTTGGGAAATTGATTACATATGAGACTTAAATAATGTGAGCTCTCAGTGAATCCTTAATCCAGAAACTCTTTATTGATTAAAAAGAGGAGGGAGCAAGGAAAATAAACTACATAGCTCAAGCTCATTAATCAGGACTCATCTAACAAGAGTCATTGATTATGGAGTTTCCCCTGCCCTCCCCCACCCTAACTCTCGACTTTTTGAAGGGTTGAACCAGAAGAAAACACCTAGTTTTATTTGTAAACCAGTTTTCATGAGCCATGGACATGGGACTCAGGCAGAGATAAACTCAGCCCCAGCTTCTTTACTTCTCTTTTGGTAGCTCATGCAAGGAAAAGCATTCCTCCAAAGGGCCCCCTTAGTTTTTCCAGCACAAATGGAGCAATGCACGTTTGAAAGATTTTTAGTGAGGGCTAACACGGGCAGGGCCTCCTGTCTAAGTCTCTATTCAGAAGGAATTTCTGCAAAGTCTCTCATTCTCCCAAGTTATACGGACCAGTGGGGTGCTATTGCTTTGCAGGGGCACATTGCTTCTTGGACCTGGTTTGATCCCAGGATGGGACCTGTGACCTTTTAAGGACAAAGAGCCACAGAGTAGGAAAGAACAAAACCACCATTCCTACTCCCAACCTCAATTCACCAAACCACACCCAGGAGAAAGGCTCCAGAATCTAATGCCCAAGCAGGAGTGTCCTCCAATGCAGCTGACTTCAGGGTCCACCCCTGACGCTCACTGACTCTCCTCTCTGCAGACCAGAAGAGACTGGTCTACCCAGAAGAGACTCCAAGTTGCAGAAATGCTCTGTGAGAGAGAGAGAGAGAGAAGCTGCCGTCAAAGGCTTGGAAAGCTAACAGGGGGAGGAAGGCAAAGGCAGCAGAATAGTGAATTCATCTGCATTCACTTTTTTCTCCCTGACAAGATGTCAAGCAAAGCCCCATTTGTTTGCTTATCACTCCACATCATTCTCTGTCAAATGGGCTGCAATCCAAAAGGGAAAACATGACAGATCAGTCATAGAAAAGAACCTGATCACCAGTTATAACAAAAATGGATGATAACTGCACTGTGTTAAAACAACGTTAGCAAACAATGTTGCTAAATGTATACTACAATTAGCCCTTGAATGAAGGAGGGTGGCACTCCAAATCCGGAAACCAAAATATGCCACAAAATAACTGCACCAGAAGCACTAGAATGAAGTCAGAGCAATCACACTAGAAACCCAGACTGGCATCTACCCAAGCCGATGGACCCAGGAGGCAGGTGGCAAGGGGACAGCAGTCCCAAGAGAAACAGAGCAAAAGGCACCTCATAGAAGGAAATGCCAATGTGGAGCCTGGAGATTAAAGCCAACGGCACCTGAGGCCGTTTCCAGGGTATTCCTTTGTAAAGGGAATGCTATTGCTTGGCCTCTGTTCAACAGGCCTCACTCCAGATTTTGGTCACATCATCAAGATAACATTGTTTCCATAACTGAGCAGTATGCAGTTAAATGGCTTAAGTCTGATTACTCTGTAGTAAAAAAAAAAAAAAAAAAAAAAAGATTGCAACAATAGCAGATATGATATTCTCCCTGTCCTTGGCTACCACAAAGAATGTCACTGCTGACTCAAGTGTTTATAATTTTAAGAAAACCAAAATGCACATTTGGGTAAGTCTGGTGACACATTTATTCTGCATCCTTAGCATCTAGCAAGGCATGTGGTATTCACACTAAGGGTGGCACCATGTATCTCCATCACCTTTTAATTGCATGGGGTCAGTGGGGGGCTGAAATTAGCTGGTGGCTTCTTCCTACTCACCCCACCCATCAGAGTCTAATACATCCTCCTGTCAATAGCCCCTGCCTTGGGATTGAAAATCACTTGCCTTATTCTAGCCAAATGGATGAAATGGCATCCCCAGCCCCATACATGGGTGAAATAAGTAGAACAGAGAGAAGCAAATGTTTGCTCAGCACTGCACAGTACAATGGGGACTGGCCTGAAAACTGGTTCTGCTTCTCAGAAGAAGAGTCCGGTTCAGTGTCCTCAGAGCATCCCACAGGCCCAACCTTGAGGACACTGACCCCTCTCCATCCCCACCTTTGTCACCCAATGTATCACTTGGGGCATTTGTGGCCTTTCAGCAGCTACAGTTATCACGAAGGCAAATGCTTGCAATCTCAGGTGCTGGAGAGGACCCTGGTGCTTGCTTTGCCTTACCAGCTTGGTGACCCTTGGTGTGTCATTTCTCCTCTGAGCTTCACTGTCACTCAGTTATACAGCTGTCTTATTCACTAAATTAGATCACGTGTTGTTTTTCACGGAGCATTCAACACAAAGTATTTATTAAATAAATAGCTCTTGGTGGGCACAGTGGTGCACACCTATAATCCCAGCTGCCTTGGAGACTGAGGATAGCAGGAGGATAGCCAAGTTCTAGGTTAGCCTGCGCAACTTAGTGAGACCTATTTCAAAATAACAAGGACTAGGAATGAAGCTCAGTGGTAGAGCATCTGCCTAGCATGTGTGAGGCCCTGGATTCAATCCCTGTATCACACACACACACAAAAGCAAGTATTATTCTAGCAAGAACCTCAGGTAAACACACAGGATTTCGTGTACCCTCGGTGCTGCTTTCAGTAGGGAAGGCTTTTCTGCTTTCATGAGACCACTAGAAAGTTGGGCTTCTGGAGCACTGAGATGTGACTGGATTTGGCACTCCTCACCTGAGCACCTGGACACTCCTGCTAGCCCTTGCCCTTGAGGTACACTTTGTAAAATGGTCAGCCTGAACCACTGTATTAATCCATGTTTAGATCAGCAGGGGTGGGGTAGGGAGGAGCCAACGCTGGTTTCCTTCCTCTTCATCTGCAGTAACCTTCTTACCTTCAAAACCACCAAACATTCTTACACCCCCGATACCCACCCACATGCCTGCCTTTGTTACAGTGATACCTACACAAACAGACACAAAGCCAATGGCTAGCATGGCTTTGCTTATCCGCAGTCTGGATTTCCATCCTTCTTTACATGCTGGTGCCATCCTAACTCCTATTTTACCTTTGCACATAGGGTGAGTTGCTTAGAGCTTCATCTACCTGACCTACCTGACCTTGGGCACCTACCTGACCTTGGTGAGGTTCTTGCTTCTTTCTTATGTAGGATCATAACTACCAAATGCCCTTCTATAGTCAGATTTAGTTTTCCAATATGTCTCATCCACTTCCTAGCAAAAACATTGTGGGCAAGTTAAACTATCTGAGCCTCAATTTCTTCTGCTGTGAAATGAATCAACTACCTATTCAGGTTACTGTGAGACTGAAATGAGATCAACCAATCCCTGGCACCTACTAAGGGCTGAGTGTGTTAGCTATGACTTTAATTACACAAAGATGCTGAGATATCATGTGAACATTCTGCATGAATTCCATTAGTCCCCAACTTGCCTGTGAGGAAGGTATCATTTTCCCATTTTACAGATGAGGAAACTGAGGCACTAAGAAGTTAAAAGGGACTTTTTCAGTGAGCGGACAGGGTTTGACAATAGTGGCTCTGGCTCCTAATGATTCAATGTTACTACAGAGGGGCCACACAGAATTTCCTAGCCAAGGAGGGTCAAGTGCCATGGCAGTGTGGGAAAAGGAGCAAGAGAAAGAAAGGCTTATTGCACAACAGTCATCCCAGTGTCTCCTGTCCCTGGGAACAGAACTGGCCGCTTGTCACTCAGGACTAACAGACCCAAGAGGGGACCTGACACTTCCCCATGTTGCCAAAGCACAAAGCAAACAATTTCACAACAGTGTTGGGATAGCAAAAATAAAAATGCCAATGTAACACAAGTTATCAGTGCAGGGTTGTATTCAGGGAAATGCTCAGGGGTAAAGTCCCCTGTTCTTCCAGTTTGCTGCAGGGCCAGGCTGGCCTGGGACCCCATGCAGTAGCAATGCCAGGGTATTGCCTGGGAATAGCTACACAATAGTGGCATTGTCTGTGAAAAACACCAATGAGTTGCAGGTGGGAGTACAAGGCAACTCCAGAGGTTTTGAAATATTGTCTTCCAAAAAACCAGGTTGGTGAATGTACTGGGAGGGTCTGGTGATCTTAAGGATAAGGGCGTGAATACCTGCTTCTGCCACACCTCTGGCTAAGCCACATTCACTGTCTAGTCTAGGATCTTCCCCTCTTGGGCTTGGCTTTCCTGGGACATAAAACACCCTGCACCACACTTTACAGGATACAAAGTACTTTCCCGTCCACATCCTCCCCTACCTATGTGACCACTACCACCTATGTGCTGGGGGAACGTGCAGCTGTGGGATCTGCTGGGTGCTCTCTGGCTGTCATCTCCTCTATAATCTCTCCCCACGGCAGTAACAGCTCCAAATGACAGGGATGCTTGTCTGTTTTGCTCACTGCATTTTTCTAAACATCTAGAACACTGCCCGGCACATAGTAGGTGCTCACTAACAATCACTGAATAAGTGAAGATACACATTTTACATACTGAAAAACAGGCTCTAAACGGTCAAATGTGTGGCCAGCGTTGCACAGCTAACAGGAAGTTGACCCAGGTCCCAACAGCAGGCAGAATGTTTCTCCATTTGACAATAGTGGCTTACTTATAGGATCCACTTGTTTGTGGATGTTAAAAATGCTACTTTAAAAAATAGGGGTGGGGGCACGCCTGTAATAACAGCTGCTCCAGAGATTGAGGCAGGAGGATCACAAGGCTTCCTGGAAAATGGAATAAGGTCAAGCATGGATGAAGACTGGAATTCTTACTGGTCATTTCAGAATAAAACTGGGTCCCTTTCCAAACCTTAGGATCCAGGTCTGAAAAACTTCACACAGTATCTGGTGGCTTCAAGAAAGCCAGCATCAGAGCTCCACACAAAATTGCTCAAGCCTCTTCTCTCCTCCCTTCCTGCACTCATTTCTTACTAATTAGACCATTCCTCCATTGCCAAGGGTGGGACCAGGCCCCAGCAGGTGGGGGAGGCCCTGCTGAGCACACTGACAGCAGCCCTAGTGCAGCAGCCAAGAAGGTGCTGCACCTGGAGGGTGCAGACAATAGAGGAGACAGGCTTCCTTGGGTCTGGTCACAAACTCATCATGTAGCCTCCACCTGTTCCTCCAAACCTTCACAGCTCCCTCATCTGCAGACTGCAGGCAGAGATACCCCAATTGTGCCTCTTGGTCACCCTCATTCATTTAAATGCCTCCAACTTTAGGCTTTCTAGACACAGCCCCCGTGACTTTAGGCCCCACCATCCCCAGCCAAGACCTTAGCATTCTGGGTGACCTCTGACAGGTTGTTTAACCTCTCTGAGTCTTGGTTTCCTCTTCAAAGGAATTGTTGAGTAGATGGAGAGATTAGATCTCAAGGACTCCACACCTGTTTGGGCAAAAAGGATGCCAAGGTTTTGTGACCTTAGGCAACCACCACTCTCTAAGCCTCAGCTTCCACACCCACAGAATGGGATAATAATCTACTCTCTATGGTGAGAATCAAAGGTTCACAAAATGTGTAGCACAGTGCCTGGCACATAGGTGGTACCTGGAAGTGTCTGCTTTCCTGGGTTTCCATCATCTCCAGGTACCCAGTCCATAAATTCCATCATGCCCATCAGCCTCTCCCACCCTAGTTCCCTCAGCTGGCAGGTGACCCAGTCTGCCTCCACCCCTCTACTTGGCAGAATGCTCCCTTCTCCTAGAAACTCATCCTGACTGCCAGGCCTCTCTCTCCTTTCTCTAAAATCCAGCACACAATTAAAATAAGCCTAAGGAGACTCCTCTACTTTCCCCTCCCCCAAATGCCTATTCCATACGGTAAAACCCAGGTCGAGGGTCAGTCCCTGAAAAGCCATTCCCAGACTGCTTGGCACACAGAATTATTTGCTCCTTCCTTTTGCCTCTAGCATGTGTCTTTACTATGGCTGTTGCAACTGTTCACATTGTCCATCATGAGGAGCTTCCCCACAGTACAGAACAAGTTTCCTGTGCCATTGAAACACCAGCACACCTGACTCACGATGGGGGCTCCATAAAGAAGCGCTCAGTGACTTGCTGATGGGTAAGTGGGTGGGTAGATGGATGGATGGATGGAAGGAAATGGCATGGAGGAAGGGAAGGAGCCAAGGATGGAGAGAGGCAGACCCAGCAAAACAGACTGGGTGAATGCTCAGATGGATGGACATATGGATGATTGGTGGAACAAAAGACGGATGAACGATTAAATGAGAATCAGCTGGATGAGCAGACAAATGGACGGATGGGGGAGATAAATGACTCTGTTCCCTCTTGCTGCCTAGATCACACAGTCCATGAAATCAAGATGATATTTCGTGTATCTTTTAGCAAAAGGCACAGAACTGGTAAGGAACAGTTTGCTCAGAGGCAGTTTTCAGCAGCATACTTATAGGATCCACTTGTTTGTAGATGTTAAAATGCTACTTTAAAAAATAGAGGTGGGGGGCACGCCTGTAATCCCAGCTGCTCTAGAGATTGAGGCAGGAGGATCACAAGTCTGAATCCAGCTTCAGTAACTTAGTGTAACCCTGCCTTAAAAAAAAAAAAAAAAAAGGACTGGGAAAATATCAGTGACAGAGCACTCCTGGGTTCAATCCCCAGTACCTCTCCTCCCTGCAAAAATCCCACAAACACACATACAGTAGTGTGCCAGAGCAGGCGTGTACTGGTTCAGCACAGCTGACTGTAAAATGCTCAGGAAATTCAGGAGCTGGCTAACTAGCAATTATATTAAAGTTAAATTATTTAAACTTCCAACTAAGTTATATTTTTAAAGTTGGTAATAAATACTCAAAATTCCTCACTTTTATTACATCTTACTGTGCCTGTGCTCTTGAGGTTATTTGCATCTATTATGCCTGTACTAAGGCACATCTATCAACTACTGCACATCTTCCCAGCTCCCCGTTCAAGGGTGGCCCTTTGGTAGACAGAAATCAGGCTTTCCTGGCTTTCCCTTGGTAGGCGGATTTACACCATGGAAATGGACAAGTGCAACCTATCAGGCTTTTTTCTTTTTTTTAAATATTGTTTTAGTTGTTGATAGACCTTTATTTATTTTTTAAATTTATTTACACACGGTGCTGAGAATCAAACCCAGTGCCTCACACGTGCCAGCCCCAGCCCCAGGCTTTTTTTCTTGAAGATTCTGGTGTTGAACTTCACTGAGTCAGCTCCCTCCCCCTCCACAAGGAGATCTGTTTTGTGTAGTGATTGGTATAAGCATGCAAATTTAGGAAGGCAAAACTGAGTTAAAATGCTTTGCATGAGAAAAAGGGAATTCAGGGAGGCTGGGAGGAGCCAGCAAAACCGGGAAGCAGAGAGGCTGTGTTGGTGGTGGGAACAGGTAGAGGGGCATTCCTTGAAGTTGTGTCAATATAAACTGTCCACCATGGAAATCTTATATAAAATCTACATCTTGCTTGCTTTCTAGGGTAAGTGGAAACTTTCTCAGAAATCACAAGAGGTGCTAAGTTCTGCTTGCCAGTGGGTTAAAGGACAGGAGAGAGTGAGCCAGAGCCATGGTTAAGTTACTACCAGTTATGACAGTGACAGGGTTCATTCCCAGGGCCAAGTGGGTGGATGGTAAGCTCACAAGATCCCTTTGAAGCAACATCTGCAAAGGGTACTTTTTGCAGGGCACTTGCTGGAGGAATGCTGGCTGCAAGGCCCTCTGGGTGGCCTCATCCCTCCTTTGCACAGGTCTCCCTACCTGCCCCTCACCCCCACTCCTCCACCAACCCACCCTGCTCAGGTGCTCTTCCTTCCCAGCTGCCAGCTCTGGCCCTGTCTCTGCCTGACCCGGGTGATGCAAACTCACCTGACCCACGTTCCATTCCATCAGGGCTGGGAGCTCCAAGGAGGCACGCAGCTCTGGCAGGGAATGGTGAGTAACAGTTCCCCGCCAGCATTTACATTTCCAGCCTGCTTCCAGGTTAGATCGCCAGGAGGTTGAGGGAGGAAATGCAATCACTCTGGGAGGCGGGTGTTTTTTGGTTTTGTTTCGTTTTGAATGGCAAAAGGGCTTTGTTAAGTTTTTCCTTCTTTTTTTTTTTAAGGGCCACTCAGATCACTCAGGTGAAGGACTAAATAAGTGTACAGAACCAATTAAAACTCCCAACATCCAATGCAAACTGTGTGCCTACATAGTGATTATTTATAGATGCATCTCACCCAAGAAACCTGAGCAGCTGCTGGCAGTTTAAGGACTTCCCCTGGAGTACAGGGGAAAGGTTTCTATAAAGACTGCAAAGGCAGTTTGATAAGAGAAGCAGATCCAGAGAGGACTCGAAGACAGTCCCTTCTTCTATGAGGGGCTGTGACTGAAGGTGCAGCCAGAGCAAGGTGTTAGGGTCCTCCTCTGGTTTCACCTAGAGAAAGAGGAGTTGGAAAGCTTAGGACCCTGGAATGAATATATATATATATATATATATATATATATATATATATATATATATATATGAATGATGTGCCAATCAGAAATCAAGAACCATAAGGCATTAGCCTTGAGTTGGTCAACTACAAAATATTTAAACCCCCAAAGCATTTGATTAGGTGAGCAAATACTCTGTGTTAAAGTTATTCTATAAAACATAAACAACACACACTTCCCTAAATTGTGTGTGAGTAACAAGAAGAAAATGACACTTCATGGTTATATGCAGCAAGTGAAGTCAGATCTGGGATCAAATCCTGGCTTCAACCTCTTATTCCATCCAACTCCAGGCAAGTCATGCACTCTCGGGGAGCTCCATGTCTCCATCTGTGCCATGGCAGTAACGACAACCGCTGGTGTGGAAACTCAGGTTTAGGACAAAACGAGAACAAAATTTGAAGCACCTGCGAGTGCCCAGCACAGTACTTGGTGAAGGCTGAGGCCTATAAGGCAGGCACAGCGTGCCACATCCCAGTGGGCAGAGAGGCTCCAGACCTGGCAGAGACATTGCTGTGGCATTTGTGGGAAAGTTGTGTGGCAAAGGCTTTAAAAAAACTCTGACTGCAGACGGTTCCCAGCAGTGGTTGGCGCTGTCCTGCCCCTGGACCGCACTTCCCTCTCCTGCCCCATTTGGGAGCCTCATTCCTTTCTCAGCAACTCCACAGCCAAGAGACTTGGCCACAGTGAAAGTGACCGTTATGCCCCGGGGCCCTTCTCCAGCCCAGATGTCAGAGCTCCCAAGCTTGGGGGCATCTTGGTTATTTTGCGTTTTGTATTTTTGTAATAGGATTTTACTAAGAAGACTTCCAGATACCAAGCTGGTACCCAGGAAAGAAGCGGTGTCTCACCTCCCCAGGGAACAACATGGCCCGGAGCACAAAAGAACGATTCGCACAAAGATACTATTTATTCTACAAAGTCCTGGAAGAAAGCCCTGATTGATTCATCTCAAGAAGAAGAATAAAGTCCTAACAACAACAAAAGTGCCTCTGCCTCCCATATGAGAGCTCACAATTTATAAAGTTCTTTTACAAACACAATACAATCTGAGCCTCACCACCATCCAGGGAAACAGGGCAGAGGCCCATGTCCTCCCCATTTCATAGGCGAGGCAAGGGCAGATCAGTCAGATAAAGACCAGCATCAGTCCTACAGGCCAGTTAATTCCAACACAGTTACTTTATGTCACCCTTCATGTCACAAGGTGGTTACAAAGAGCAAGTTATAGCACAATACTGAAGGGACTCTCCAGTTCCTGAGGGGAGTCTGAATTCTGTGTCTCCCTAGCCAGGTTCAGTAGGGGATGGAAATCCCCATGCAGACGTGCAAAATGTGTTCATCAAAGCTCAGAACCACATACCAGAGCTGCCTCTTTCTGAAATGTCTATTTTTAACATCCTACCTCAAAAGAAATC
Source organism: Marmota flaviventris (assembly GCF_047511675.1). Taxonomy (NCBI): domain Eukaryota; kingdom Metazoa; phylum Chordata; class Mammalia; order Rodentia; family Sciuridae; genus Marmota; species Marmota flaviventris. The sequence goes on from NC_092506.1 coordinate 43,714,170, forward strand.
CCCTCCACAGGGCAATGAGCCTAGACCCCAGGAGTTTAAAAAAAAAAAAAAAAAAAACCAAAGACATCCCCCATTAATCATGCTCTACCCGAGGAGTATTAGAAATCTAAAGCGATGGTGACCTGTGTTCAATACCCCGCTAGCCTCACACCTTTAATAGGATAGAGGTAGCAAAAGAACACAAACCAGAGGACTCTACAGAGTGGCCCATGTGGAGAATGTCCTCAAAACTGTGTCAAAGCTATCTTCGTGAGGGGAATTTTTCTCCCATCATTCGGACCCACATCATCCATATCCTTTTTCATAAAGAGCAACACAGAATATCTGCTCTGTAAGCAAGTACTTTAGAGGTTTAAACGTTTTATACTTGTCACTGAGAGATCAATTATATAGTTATCAATCAGCAAGTGGGAGCAGATTGGTCCTCCTAGAGCTGGAGGCCCTGCCACACTGCCTTCTGATGGGAATGCTATTGAGAGGCTGGGCTAGACATTTGTATGGCGGTGATGGGGGGGTGGGGAGCTACATCATTTTTGTAAGAAGACTAGCCTTAAAAAGTCCTTTAAAACTGTGGCTTTCTGCCCACTCAAAACATATCAAAGTGAACAACCTCATTATCAAACCAGTGTGCCACCCCACTAAGCACCAAGACTGCCACTAGCCCTGGGTGACATGCATAATCTGAAAGCTAAGCAAGCTTATGGTAAGAAAAGTGCACCTTGCCTTTTTGCTCTGTGAACGAGAACTCCCCCACGGATCCTCCATAGCTAGCGGGAAACCACGGAGGAGGCTGCCTTCCAACCTGAAAGATGCCATCAGGTTGCCCTGGCCAGAGGAAGGAAAGGGCTATGGTGCCCTGCCTGGGACATTCCACAGCCTCACTGCACAGGAAATCTCTTCCAGTTGCCTCCAAACAAATCCTTCCTGCAACTGAAGCCCTCCCGGAGAATCCCTGACATCTCCTCCAACCTCACAGCAGTCCATCTCTCTCCCATTTGCACCTGCTGAGGTCCAATTAAGGAAATGACTGAAACCTGCCACACCTGTTGCCATCCATGACCCTCCTGACATGGCCTGGTCAGCTCCTCCATGGGTCTGTACAATTGTATTTTCTCAGGCCACCAACAATTATGGACAGAGAGAGCCTTCTCTACCTGCTCTAAAAATACAGCCTTCAGCCCTTCACCCCACGAGGATGCAGGGACCAAAAAGCAACTGAGAAGTGATAGTTTGCTCAGCAAATTGTTCTGCTGAGGAAAAGACCTGTTTGGAGGGCTTGTGGTCCCACCCAGCACAGAAAATGAGTGGGAACTGTCTCTAAACACAAGCCCAATGCAAACAAACTTCATGGCTTCATCGGCTCTCCCCAGGGTCCTGCCAACGCCTCCTCTCCCGCAGTTGCTTACCACTTTATAATGGTCACAGGAATCCCGACTTTGATCCCTGGCGGGAACCCATACGTTGATGCTTATAGGCATGGCTCAACCCACAGCGTGGCGAGGTCCTCTGCAGTCAGCAGCCTGTGCCTTCTCTGGGGGTGTCTAGTTCAAAGCACTGCAGACGCGTGTGAAGCCTCAAAGGTTAATTTTAGCTGAAGTCACGCACCCGCTGTGGTCAGATTTTCTTACACAGGCCACCTCCTGAATAGCGGCAGCTTATGTTACCCCAACCCACAGGGCGGCCCTCTGGCCCCCTGCCCTGACTCCAGACTGCTGGGATTCCTGCATCTCCATCGCCCCCACCAGATTCTCTTCGGCCTCCAAAATAATCTGACTTTCGGTGCTTACGTTTTCATGACACACTCAGGGGCAATAAATCCTGGTTTCTTTGGCGGCCCCAGACAAACAAACCTGCAGAGTCGATGGCTGCCCCTGGCCTATTCTTGGCAAAGGCTAGGCAAGGAAGCTCTAGGCTGTGAAACTTCACGTCAGCAGGGCAGTGGCTGCAGGGGCCACACAAGAGCTGGGACTTACAGCTTTCAAGTTTTCTTGTAGATTTGGGCAACCTTCCTTGGCACTCTCAGTCGCAGGGTGCCTCCACATGTCTCATCTTGTGCCTAATGCTCTGCAAAGGAAGGGTGACAGCGCCTGCCCTTATATTTCTCTCTACAGCCAGTGAAGGAGAGAGGAATCCGCATGTTTCAATCCAGGCCTCCTACAAAGTACAAGAGTGTGGGCCTCCATTCAGCTTTGATGAGATTTTGAAAAGGCTATTAGGCATCAGCATGGGTGGTGGATTCCGGATTTAACAAGTGGACCAGTGCAGCCTTCAGGAGGAAAGTCATTAGAAGGGCCCCATGTCAGGCTTCACATGCTGTCAAACTCAAAGATAGGGGCCTGGCAGTTTACCCACCCATGTGCAAGAGTCCTCTGCTGAATGGAATGGGGATTTGCTCAAATTGCCTTTTGTCTTTTCCAGTGTGGACAGAACATAGAAAAGCTATGAGAAAAAATTAAACTCAGAGTAGCCAAATGTGATCTCCAAACAAATCTCACAACATTGCAGACAAAACTCGGGTATGCAGTGATTAAAACAGGCAGTGTGGCCAGGTCCAGAAACTGCTCCAAGGAAGATGCACTGTGGTATCTGTGCCCCACCTTTGGTCTCTCATTCCTCTCCTGAGGCATCCTAGGCCTATCCTTTATAAGATTCAGAATACTTGTAATTATTTAATCATTCAGATACTTACTGAGCCCATACGTGGCAGGTACTCTTCTATTTAGAGGACTGACAGTAAAGAAGAAAGTGTTTTCATGAGGCTTTGTTCTGTTGAGGATGATGGGCAGGAGAGTGATAAAATGACAATGAACAACTAAGCAAACTAATATCAGACAATAATAAATGCTATGGACAAAATGTAATCCAGAAAGAATGACAGGTGTAGAGATACTCTGGTAAAGGAACCAAGAATAGCCTAAGTAGGTAACATTTGATTGAAGACCCAATTGATAAGCTAGGGACAACCACACAAAGACCAAGGGCTATGGTCCTTCTGGACCAGCAGCATTTGCATCTCTAGGGAACTTATCTGAAATGCAGGTTCTCAGGCCCTGCTCCAGACCTACTGAATTAGCAATTCAAAGGCAGAGCCCAGCAGCCTGAATATCCTCTGTTTGTGATTCTTAGGTACACAACAGTTAGAGAACTATGAAACTACAGGAAGAACATTCTGGATGGAGGATAAATAACACAAGTCTATTTTGTTCACCACTACAATCCCCAGTCGCTAGCCCAGGGCCTAACATGTAATAAGAACTCAATGATTGATTGATTGATTGATTGATTGATTGATTGATTGATTGATTTGAGACAGGGTCTCACTAAGTTGGTTTGGGCCTACTAAATTGCTGAGGCTGGCTTTGAACTTACAATCCTCTTGCCTCAGCCTCATGAGCTACTAGAATTACAGGCATGCACCACTGCTACTGTTTCAGTAAATATTTTTGACTGTCTGCCAGGCTTTAAGTTCTAATACCCTAAAGCCCAGATCAAAACTACCAAAATATAAAAACCACCAAAGTATTATCATCATAAAACTTCAGCAAAAGCTGAAAAACTTCCCCAAAAGGAAGAGAAGGTCATTTAGAATTCCAGGTGGCCAGTGGAAAGCTTTCTGCAGTATCAGAAACTGCCAGCTGCTAAGATCGACTCTTCCCAATCTAATAAAACTTGGCATCACAAAGTTGGCAATTAGATTTCCTGTAAAAGGCTAAATGCGGTAGCCTTCTGCTTCCTGATTCTGAAACTCAGTAAGAAAAGCATTAGTGTGTGGCAGCTGGGATAATCATTTAATTGATCTTTTCCACCCATAGAAGCCTCCCTTCCCTGCTCCAAACCCCTGACTTGTAAATCAATGTCACCTTCATTGTGAGCATGAAAGGGCAGGAAAAAACAATCCCCCTCCCCAAACCACATTGGAGTCAATTTCCTAATGGGGCCTGGGTGAGGCTCCAAATGGGTGCTGCCGTTTCTCCCCCCACATCTTCCTGGGCCACCCACACAGCTCCATCCAGACCAGTAGGAGCTCCAGGGATGTGCAAAGCAGCAAACACAAGGGGCTTCCTACAGCACAAACTTCTGAACAGAAAGTCATGGATTCTGATGTCAGCCCACCTAATTCAAAGTCCTAAACCAGATGATAATTTTATAAGCCACTAGAAAGGCATTTAGCATGAGGAAGGATACCATAAATCAGATATATATTTTCTCTTCCTTCTCATTATTTCTGTAATTCCACTCATTCATTCAACAAATATTTATTAAGTACCCATCCTTACTGGGGACAGCATGAAGTGCACAGCTGACACAAAGCTTACTGTCTTGAGGGAATGCAGATAATAATAAGACAAGGTTGTCAAATAAAGACATAAAAAGCTGTCAAAGGGCAATTGTGACAAATGCTATAATGGGAGAATTCCACCTGTACAGAACTTATTAAAATCAGATTCTCAGGCCCCAGATGAGCATTTCCATCAACCACAGGGCATGCATACCGGGTGCCTTAAATAAGATTCACAGGTTGTTAGCGCTGTTGCTGTTGGAGTGGGAGGTTGCAGACAAACAAAGGGGAAGGCTAGAATGATCCCCATGATAATGGATTAGAATTGAAAATGTTACAGAAACTATAAACTAAAATTAAAAACTAAACCAGGGTGTACTTAATTAATATAAACTGTATGCTGCTCTTCATAGTATAGTGGTATAAATTAATGTTTACTAAATCTAGAATCAGTATTTATAGCTATGTGTACATGTGCAGGTTAGTATTACACACACAAATCTTGCTGTTCTGTGTGCTAAGAAGGTCCCAAAGCAATGGCATCCCAATAACAACAAGAAGATCTAGCTCTCAGGTTTTAACTTCTAATACATGCTTTAATAAAAGGAACCAGGACTCCTTGGAGAAATGGCTGATTCTTGGACTGAAGCAGGAAATTTTCAAGATAAACCTGGAACACACTGTAATGCCAAAAAGTAAGGATGTGTCCCCATACCAAGACACAATGATGGTGTGTGTCAAAGGGGCACAGAAGGCAAGTGAAAGAGCTCCCCGTGTTCAAAGCTTGCCAAGTTCAAGACAATTTGAGCAACAAAATAGTGTTATATTACAAATGAAAGCATGGAACAAATATCCATGGATTTTTCTAATAGAAAGAAAAGACTAAATGAATGAATGAGAAAGAAAAACCTCTCATACAAGGAGAATTCCAAATCATTTTATGTATTCTGTTCTCAAGGTTAAGTATAGACTGCATAAAGTACAACATGAAAAAGAGGGAAAGTCACTTTACTATGCAGAAACCTGAGAAATTCTATCTTAACCGGTGATCAAGATTAGCACTCTGTTGACAGGTAGCCATGACACCATGTGAGGACAAAGGCACTTCATCGCTGTTGGGTTCCTTTCCAGAACCCACAACCCCCATCTAATTATCAACATATCCCAATTGGGGGGCAGCAGCAGGTAAGGGGGAGTTAATCCTACCTGATACTCTTCAAAATGTGAAGGGTATCAAGAACAAGGGAAGTGAGAGATGCAAGAAAAGTCAAAGCCCAGGGGAGGCTAAGAAGACAAAATGACCAAGTCTAACGGTGGCTTCCCAGAAGAGATCTTGGAACAAGGAACATCAGATAGAAACGAAGGAAATCTGAACACAGTCTATGTTCTAATATCTGTTCATGAGTTGTCACAGCTATACTAATAGAAGTCGTGGGATATATGGCACTATTTTCTGTAGCATCTTCACAACTTTTCTGTAAAGTTAAATCTATTCTTGAATAAAAAGTTTATTTTTAGAAAAGAACGAATATGAAGCTCCACAGTTGAATCTGTGCAGTCAGCTTGGGAAGCCCAATTCTCCATCTCCCAGTGGACAAGGGGACAGAATGCTAGCCTGAGGCTGGATTTGAGGTCACAGAATTTCAGAAACTTTCAAGTGTGTGTATATACACAGAAACACACAAACTGTATACATGAGCATATGTAGATAAAGTTTATACCCCAGTTAGTATGTATAAGAAACTCTTCCTGCATGACTGAGTTTCCTAGAATGCTCATTAGTAACTGTTAGGGATAAAAGGACTCAACAAAAAAGAAGCCATTCAAAACTCCAGGTTTTGCTTTGATCCATTCAAAAAGGCCATGAAAGAACTATTTGTGCCCAAAGAATAAGTATGGGGAATCTCCCCATTAACAACCCTGTGCCCTAACTCAAAAGATCCTATTTGTTCTTAAAGATTCTGCATTTGGTTCTTCTTTGCCTTTTAAAATGACTGAGGAATCAAAATGACTGAGGCTTCAAGCTTACCAGATCATAACTCCATGTAAGACACTGTAATTAACAACATAAATTAGGAAATACCAAACCCCAAGGACTTCAGTAGAACAAAACTATCTCCAATTACATATTCAGTAGCCCATAATTTGAATTTGTTAAAGGGAAAAATATCTTTTATATAGCAATAGGTGGCAGCATTTCTGTTCACTGAGCCACATTGTATATAATTGTACTATTAATAGATGATTAAAAGGCAATTGTTTTTTAAGGTCCTACCATATCCTTGTCTTCCATTAAAGGCTAAACTCTTCCTATAAATCGCTTTTTCCAGAGATAACAAAATCACATCTCTTTTTTTTTAATAAACAAAAGAAAGAATAATAAAGTGACAAATTAATTTCCCCAAATATAATAAAACTAATTTAATCATCTCATTCTGGCCATCTGCCTCAAGGATGCAAATTTAACTGCATTTTCTACTGCCTGATAACTTGCTTAATTCAGTTAGGCCTTATGACCTTTTGTGTTCAGTTCTCAATGGGACCTTCACCCTGGTGGCTTCTAGACAAGGAGCTGGTGGAGTCAGAGGAGTGTGGTCCCCATGGAGAGATGATGTGGCCCTTCTCCAGCTGTCTGTCCATCAGTGGGTGAAGTTTCAAGCAGGGCAGCTAAGAGTACTTGAGTTCTGGCTGAACTGAACAGGGGACTGGGTACCACTGAGCACTTCCTATGTGCTGGGCACTATGCCATTTATATGCATTTGTCACATTTATCCTCACAGTCTTTGAGTTCACTTTATGATTAGTTCATTTTACTAAGGAGGAATCTGAAGCTCAGAAAGAGTAAAATTTTGCTTAAGGACCCATAACCAGGCATCAGTACAAATACCACTCCTAACAGCCATCAGCCACTGTGCAGACAATTCAGCACGGCAGAGTGGTTGCTTCTAAGACTTGACTTAAACTTGAGGCACCAAAACCACTGATATCACTTACCAAAGTAAAGGTGGGACTCAGGCGCAAAATGCAGAATTTCAAAAGAGTATGGGATAATGTCAAGACTTTCCCCATCCCATTGGATGAAGGATATAAAAAAGTGAATGTTTGGAGAGAGGAATTGTTGAGAGGAGGTTGTTGCTGGAGAACATTGTGCTGCCCTCACATCCTCTACCCACTCACTTAGTTGTGCTCTGGAAGCTGACTGCTGCCCTGGGAATCTGGAAGGAGAGAGAGAGGGGAATGCCAGATGGTTTCAAGGGTGGCACCAGGATACCATTACCCTCTGGCCTGCAGGCCCCACCACTGGGCAAGGGCACTGAGTGTCTCCTTGAAGAAGGTGTATACTAGGGTACATCTTGAGTCATACAAAGGAAGGCTCAAAGCACCTGGCAAAAGAAGGACCCAGTTTTTAGCTGGTCAGGACACAAGCTCAAGAAGGCACCATCCACGTAAGCATCTTTCTTCTCTACATAGCTTCCACAATGGAAGGATATTCTAATTTCTTCTTTAAGACTATCTCTACAAATTGTGGCGACCATGGAGATTCCATCAATGAGCAGAAAAGCCAGCAGCTGCTAAAGTCTTCATCCCACAGCAGGAAAACTGTGGGCCCAACATGCCGGTTACATGAGCAGGTACCATCAGGATCCCAGGGGAGCTTTTAAAACACACAGATGCCTAGGCCCACACTCAAAGAATATGAGTCAGTAGGTTTGGATGACCCAGACATCTACCTTTCCTTTCTTTCCAAAGTTCTCTAGAGGATTCTGATGCCCAGGCAGGCTTAGCTACCAAATTATACTCTATATAGAGACATTGATAATTCTGAAAGAAGGAAAAAGGGTTTCAGTGGCACCCAAGTTATTTTTTAATCTTTAGAAAATCTATATTATAGCATGAGTTGGGTAGCATGGTTTGAGTATTCTCTACAGAGGAAGGTTTAAGCATTGCTATTTCCAATTCATCAAATTAGCAATATACTGTGCCATACAAAAATAATGAGATTATTAAAATAAATGTCCACACTTTCCCTAGAAACAAATCTCCACTTTAAGGTAAGATAATTGAGATTCAGAGACACAATTTGCCCAAAGTTCAGGGATTAGCAAGAAACAAGGCAGACATGCAACCAAGGTCTCCTGCTCTGGCAGACCAGATTCTCGATCACCATACTTTCCTCTAAGAAGCCACATTAAGGAGACAGATCAAGAGGTTCTACCCCACTAGCCCCAGGCCTGATCATGTTGCAAAGTTTAAGTTGAAGAAGTGCAAGTACTTGAGATGAAAGGGATCCAATGACAGCGGATGTGACTGATTCAGGACAATTTCCTACCCAGAACTTCGACGTCAAGGCCACTGAGAAACAGTTATCACTTACAATGTAATATCAGAAGTCAGGAAAGGAATATTTTTCAAGAGAAGTTCACTGGAGAATTCAGTCATCTATTAAATACACTAGGTTATAAAGCCAGAAGGATTCTTGCCTGACATTTTATTTATTTTCTTATAAGTGTACGGGAAGGAAACTCTATAAAGATGGAACACTGTGGCTACGAAAGCAAATTCAGCATGAATGAGCTTTTAAAAACTGCATGTTCAATCGACTACTTAACTCCAAATGACTGAACTGTCAGGGGACGAAATAAATAAATAAAAACCTCTGTAGTGACATTCCAGGTCCAGAAATCAGACATGCATGGTTTCATGGAAATTATCCAGGCTTTGATTTCAGGCAGAAGTTGGTCTGAATTCTGGCTCTTTTACTGAAGTACGAACCTGGTGACTCTAGGCAAGCAGTTTAACCTTTTGACCCTCAATGTTTTCCTCTGTGAAATGGAGATGTGCACCCTCTGGTTCAGGGGGACACTGTGGGGATGACAGGTCTCACAGGTAAAATCCCGGCAGCTGGACCACAGGAGTTCCTCAAGATTTCATGGCTCATCTCTTTGAAGAACATAGATGAACATGGTTAGAAATCTCAAATAAATAGAAAGAGACAGCCTGATAAGGAAAGGCAGCTCACAGCACATGAAATTTTAATGTCAGTGACAGCTCAGGTTTGGCCCTAGTCAATAGGAACCATAAATAGCTGTCACCTAATGGCCATGTCCTCTTGAAACTGGGTTATTCGTCTGAGTCCATCTCCCAGAGGACAGCTGCAAACACCATCAATACTGGCACTAGGCAGCAGCCTTATTTATAGCCAAGGGACAGATTCCAAAGATAGAAGAGGCCATGGAGGCTGAACCCCCATCTCCAAAGTCCCACATTCCTAGAGGACTGAGAGGTGACGCTGGAAAGTAGGTCTTCTGAGAAAGCCAGACAGTGGAAAAACTGTTCATTAAAGGGAGTGACGGGGAGAGGGGAAACTAAAAAATCAGGAGAGGCTTGAAAAGAAGCACACCATGAGAGAAGGAAATGTGGGAGGAGCTACATATGCGGGGCTTCAAGATCTCAGCATTGAGACTCTCCCAGCTCTCAGCCAAGCTGGGTACCATGGCACAATGCAGGAGGATTTAAAGTTCAAAACCAGCCTCAGCAACTTAGTAAGACCCTGTCTCCAAATGAAATAAAACTGGGTGAGAATGTGGCTCAGTGGTTAAGCACCTCTGGGTTGAATCCCAAGCACCTCCAAAAAAACAAGACCTGGGCTGGGATTGTGGCTCAGCAGTAGAGAACTCACCTAGCACATGTGAGGCGCTAGGTTCAATCCTCAGCACTACATAAAAATAAAAGTTAAAAAAAAAAAAAAGGTATTGTGTCCAACTACAACTAAAAAAATAAAAATAAAAATAATTAAATAAATAAATAAGGTGGAAGACTTGTCAAAATCTGTCAATATGCATTCAGGTTCAAGTGAGGATCAGACAGAAAGTCTCCCCTTAGCCCCACTTGTCACTAAAGTATTTCATAGTACCTACAGAATCAAGTTCTAATTTGTTGACTTGACTTTCAAGAACTCTACTTAAGCAAGTGTCCCTGAGTTCCCAATCCTTGCCTTCACACCCCAATACAATTATTGGTAATTCCTCCTAGAGATATCTCTGCCAGCTCTGGGACTCTACTTCTGTGGCTGGTGTACACTGTGTCTTCACAAACTGGGATTCTGTGGATTTCTCAGAGTCCTGAGTTCAAATGCTACCACTTTCCTCAGAAATATTTCTTTGGGCTTTCCAGGCAATTACTTAAGTGTCCTGTCTTCTATTTTACTTGTTAAGGTCTCTGTGGACAGAATCCATGATTATTATCTTGATATTCCCTTGAAAGTTTAGTGTCAACTCACGGGCTAGTAAGTGTTTACTAGCTAGATGGATAAATGAATAGATGAATGGATGGATGGAGGGAGGGAGGGAGGGAGAGACAAAAGGAAAGATGGACGGATTTGATAGATTACAAAGAAACCAAACAGGGAACACATTATCCATTCTGTCATTTGTCATCCAACACAGCTGGTAAATGGACTGTCCTGGCTATCACAATATTGTGATTAATAGAGTGCTCCTTCCCCAACACCATCCACAGATTCAACCACTGATAACTGACCTTCTCAGGACTGGAATAAAATCTACCTTACATTTCAAATGAAGGAAGCAAACCTGTCTTTTGTTGATTAGTCACCAAGCATTTGGGTATGGGGCAAGATTCAGGGCTGGGAACCACCATTGCCTTTGCACCATGGGGTGTGACAGGGTCGGTTCACAGAATACTGACTCACAGACTCCGGGATAACTCGACACATGCTTGCTGAAACCGTAATTGAAAATGAATAATCTTCCATACTCCCTTCTTCAATGAAACCTCCTAAGACTAGGATGAAGAGACATTGCATACCTTCAACCAGATGACTCTACAAATCAGCAGAGACATAAAGATATCAAACACACGCCTTAACTGCATGAGGTCTAGATCTTCCCATATGGACCCCATAGGCACACTTGAATTCAGAAAGTCAGAAGTCAAGTCTTGAGAAAAACTATCCAGACACCATACAGTATACCACCTCACTCCATCTCATCCCTAATCCTAGTCTCCATGAGTTCTCCTGTACCCTTGCCAAATGCTCCTCGACAAATCCCACGTTTGTTGACCCGTTTCCCAATTCAAAAAGCCACAATCAGGGTGAGGCAGAGGAAACACGCCAAACAAGTCAGGCTGCTATTATTTTTAACCTGGCTCCTTCACTATGGCAGGTAGAAGAACTGGTTCTGTTGTTCACAGGGCTTTTCCACTGCAAAAGCAGGAAGGACAGTGAGGGGCTTCCTCAGCTTATGCATTTCCCTCTACCCAAAATGGATAATGTGTTCCCTCTTTGGTTTCTTTGTAAGCCATTCCCAGGAGGATCAGCCCAAGTATTCACCTGACAGGTCCCTGTGCCAGGCACTCTGCTCTATCTCAATTAACTAGCACCTCAGTGAAGCCTTGCAATATCCTATGAGGCAGGGGATACTGCTAATTTAACACGAGGACGCTGACAGTCTGGAGAGGTAAGTCACTTGCACACAGGATTCACGCCCACATCTGTCCTCATCATTGAAGCTCTGCTCCCACCACTGACTGCCACAGATGAACTGTAAGGCTGGAGCACTTTGCACTGCCAAAAGCTCTCTTGGCCTCTGCCCTGGTCCCAGACTGAGCACACATGGCAGCCTCTGCATACCCAGGGATCTCTACAAAAGCAGCCACTAAAGGGTGAGCTGATACTCTCCAGAGGAAGCAGCCCCCTGCCTATACTTCCAACTCAGGGCCAACACAGTCTGTGATCAGAGGCTCCATCTGAGCTAAACAGATGCACGGCGATTCCACTGTATAGTTTTGATATATAGCACCAGCACAATGTGCCCACCTGGGAATATTTTGGTGCCAAGAATGAACAGAAGGGAATGCACTGCAGAAATATTAACCTTGGCAATCTCCTGCCACAGTAAACCACTGGTTGAGTTTTAATGAAATTTTGTACAAGAGCAGAAACATCTGTATTGCTGGTAAAAATAAACCCCAGCCTGGAACATACAATCATCTTTGCATGAGGGCACAGCGACCCTGAAAAGGCACAGACAGGAGGCTGAGGCCTGTCTGTGTGATCAAAATAGCCAAGAGGAAGCCGCTGTGCAGTTCTTGTCTGTGCTCTCTAGTTAGGGCTAATGGCTTCTTGGGAACGAAAACATTCTAATGCTGTGCATCTGAAGCTTTCCTAGAAGCCTGACTTGTATGGGACAACAAAGGTTCTGCAAATTGCCTGTCTCCACTGACTCTCTCTTGTCCCCGAAACCCATTCCCCAGGTGAATAAACATTGACGTACTGCTCTTAACTGAGACCAGCACAATGAGGCCCAGTAGCTTTATCACGTATCCTGAATTAGTCATCCAACCAAGCCAAAACTAGGAACACGGACATCATCTTACTTTAAAGATGAAACAATAAGGGGCCAGTCCACAGTTCACAGACCACAGGGGTTCAGGGGAGACCTCCCAGTTATAGGCTCTGTTCCAGTGCAGCACCTTCCCCTAGGTGGTCTTTCCTATAAAACAAACAGCACAGGGCACCCCCTGAACCCAGGCCTAGGGAGTCCTGGAGGTCAAAAGTCCCCCCAAGACTTGGAGCCCACTCATCCTTGACAAGCAGATCCCTCATATGAGCCCCAGGCCACATATCCCCACACTCCCAGGGAAGAAATTCCCCATCCCTAAGAAAGTCATTTTCCACTCTTCTTAGAAAGGAAGCCATTTTCCACCCCCTCTTTTTCTGTTGAATTGAAATTTGGTCCCAGTTTGGTGAGGAGAGTGCCAGAGATTAATCCTTCCAACCCTTCAGAAGTACAAGGTGGCATATCTTCCATGTATCTTTGTATCATAAAAGTATTTCAAATTCCTGCATTTGAAATACCCTTCACAGGACAAGGCTTTGCTTCCCTCACCCCTTGTCTGTCTTCCTCCAAACAGAGGGTGAGTCTGGATAAGGATGATAATGATGATTATTAAAGTAGCAGCAATGACTCTAGCTCTTATTCACTAAGCACATACTATGTGGCATACACTGTACCAAGCACTGTATATGCGCTTCTAATGGAATCCTTATAACACTGAGAATTCAGAATTTTTATTCTATGCATTACATTTGGAGGAAATCAAAGCTTATAGTTAAAGATCCTGGGATTTGAACTTAGACATACTCTAGAGGTCATTCATCATCACCCTGATTCCAGACCATGGGCATACCCAACCAGCCACATCTTCCTAAAGTGGTCCCCAGTGCAGTTAGCCTGGCTCATGGTGCACGGCACTACTGAGGTCCATGTGACTAACCCAGATTTCCACTGGTGGAGCCCACACCACCTTACTGGACGAAGAAGCCAAAGGTCCTGAACAGCCATACAGTACTCTTTGCCTAGAGAAGGTAAGCCTTAGAAAGAAACCAGGAAAAGTTGGGGTGGTGAGGACAAAAGTTTTTATCATTTAGCAATCTGGAGAGGACCTGGTAAGTGGAGAGGTGCCAGAGGTGCAGCACCAGGCACATCTCCACAGCAGCGAGAGCTGGCTGCCAAAGGAAGCTTTTATGGGGGTCTACTAGGTACAGAGAACAGAGGGGCCAATCTGCTGGCCACAGCCAGGGGACAGGTTGCATTATCACAGGCTGACTTGAGGCCACCACTTCCCACTCCCCACACTGGGATGCAGCTCTGCTGTTGCCAAACTGGTTGGACTAAATCACAGACAGCAAAAATGACCTGTCTGGCTGCTGCATCCCTGATCAAAGCTGACTCATTTCAAAGGTGAACTGTCAGCAGCTTGGAAGATTGCAATCAGATGAGGAAAAATAAACTATAAGGTTTCTTCAGGGGTTAAAAAACAAAGCTTCCCTGTAAAAATAAAGTTATCTTTTGTGCTTCTGAAATTCTCAGTCCTTAAAACGCCATGAGAAAACTTACCAGACACTGATAACCAAATACACTGGATCCTTAGGTAAGACCTTCATGTTCCTTTGGCCTCTCACTCGGTCTTGCATGGGGAAGTTTTTTGAAGTTGGGAGCTAGATAAATAATAAATTACCCAAAACTAGACCAGCCTGGGATCCAAAATGTTTGGAGAGCCCTGCTTTGTTCACACACCTTCATGCTATAATCATGGTGCAATGTCATATACAGAGGCTCCAAAAGATAACACACAGACACACACACACACACACACACACACACAGAGAGAGAGAGAGAGAGAGAGAGATGTACATTCACATTCTTCTTTGTTTTCTCTCTTTCTTTAGAAAGGCAAAGAATGGTCAAACTATCAAGTTAGAGTGAGACTAATGTTACATTGCAGGCTAATTGGTTTAAGATTTGTTCAGGGCCTGGATTTTCAGAGTAAAACAACCTGGTCAAGAGCAGAAATTTCTGAGCAGGTCCCAGAGGGTCCATCTGCATATGGGAAGAAGAATCAATTCACGTTTGATTTGTTACAGAGAATGGAAATTTTACTTGCTTCTCAAACCTTGGGGACCTGTGAACTTCTATGGAACATGTCCTCTATTTCCTTTAGTGAGGCTTTGGGTTGTTCCCTAAGTGCTGGAAAGTCCATAAGACCCCATAAAACCTAGGTCAATGAGAAGTAGGCCCAGCCCACCTCCCCTGTGCAGAGCTACCAGTGAGGCCTGCACACCCCATTTTACAGGAGGAACTGCAGTCTAGTGAGCAGGAAGATGGGGGGAGGTACAGAAGGGGCGAGGGATACGGGTGGTTGGGGGAAGCACTGTAAAACCATCACTAATGTCACACCTGCATTAATCCAACAAAGTATGTCCATTTAGTAGAAGATGAGGGGCTCCCTTGGGCTCTGGGAAGCTGCCAAGACGCACTCTCCTCTCCAAATTTGAGGCCCTGGACTGGAACCCAGGCAGCTAAAACGATTTCTCCATCAAGTTGCTTCTATGGAAAGGAGTGCGTTCCAGCCTCTTCTTGACTGCTGAAAGTCACCTGAGCCCACACAAAATAGTCTCGGGACTCTGGAGTTTCCACAAGTACATGTGGAATAAGGCAAGAAGGAGACAAAGAAAGGAAAGAAAGGGGTTCCAAAGGTACACTCCCAGCTGCTCTGGCTACTGTTACTACATCTGGGACTTGATTCTCTTAACATATTTCTCTGCAGGAAAAATGCCAACGCTGGATGGTCCAGGCAGAGGCAGGCCACAGACTTTCTGCAGCTTGAGGAGGATCCCCAGCCTTTCATCTCCTAGGAGCCCCTGGAGCAGCAGCCCTCTCCCCAATACCAGTGTGGCAGTCTAGCCCCCTTGTTAACCAGTCTTGAGAAATAACAGATTCACTGTACAGAGCAGCTGATTCCAAATTACACTTCACCTGCTCACACGAAGACCTGCTAGGTAGTTCGTTCTGCTCACTGGGCTTGTTGCTTCTTAGCAAAGTTTTGGCAACAAGGACAAAAATCCTCTGAGCATTTGCAGATCTAACAGTGAAGATCTATGAACTGGAATATCCTGTTCCCTCTTCCGAACCTTTCTAAATCTTATAAAAATGATCTATGCTGGTAGTTCCCCACCTAGGATCCTGGGGTCCCTGCAGGTTATGCAATAGAGTCTCTGGAGAGTCAAATGAGCAGAAGAATGCTTTCAATCAACAGGAAAATAAGAGTGACTGGCACACTGCCACAGGGCCAGTCTTAATAATCGCTAGCAGGGTTTCGGGTCACTCCCCTGTTAAAAAACTTTGAAGAGCTCCCACCACCCTCAGGATGAAGCCCCAACTGCTGAGACCTGGCAAAGTCTTGCAGAACCCAGTGCCTGCTCGCTCACCTCGCCTGCCTGCCTTAGCACCTTCCCACACGTCCCAGTGGAGTGGAAGGGATGCATGCTGGAGGGGTTAAAAGAACGCCACCTAACATAGTTCCAGCTCTTTAGAGCTATGGATCTGGGGATTTCTGCTGGGCAAAAACCCACAGAGTCAAGCATACTAGGAAAACTGTAGGCTTTGAAGGCAGTTAAGTCTAGATTTAAAAATCTTTTCCACCATACACTTTGAAAACTCTGGCCAGTTACTTAACATATCTGAGCCTCAGTTTTCTCTATCTGTAAAATGGGTATCATGAAAGGAGCTATGATACATGCCAGCATAGGGCTTGGCACAGTGTTAGTTCTGAACCCCCAAAACTTCAACCTGGGCTTGCAAAGTAATTAACTAAAGCAGTACTTCATCCACAGTTAGAAACAAGCGTGCTGTTCTAACACTGTCAGTTCCTTCCAACAACTCAAGAGTGTGTTTACTAGCCACCCACACTCAGGCCCAAACCACCCCCTTCCCCACATCTTTTTAAAGCCATTTTCCCACAGCAGAGGAGATTGGCAGTGACGATTTCAAACCAGATTTATGAAAACCCATAACTAGGAGATTAAAATTCCAAATGTCATCTGGATAAGATGGGCCAGATGCTTGGAGAATTGCAAAAGCCTCAAGTTCTTTGCACTGGCAGAGACATTGGAGCGGTCAAGAAGTTCACATTCAAGTGTTGCTCTGGGTTGATCAGGGAATGCTCTTCTGTCTATTACAGAAAAAAAAAAAGATGCATTTTAATGGGGTTGAGTTAGCGGATTCACTGCATCTGCTAGATGAACCATCAGCTGGTATTTGGTGTAGACTGTATGCTCTGGGCTGGCCTCTGGCCCTTCTTCTGGGTAGGTTAAAATATTTTTGTCTATGCTGAGGTCTTTGCCGTGCACAAGTGAGAAGGGATCAGACAAGGACCACTAGGAGGGAAGAACCCTGGAGGCCAAGTCATTAGGACCAGGCTCAAATCAACAGACTTCAATGGGTCAGAACCACTTCCCACAGATCCCAAAAAGTTGAAAAGAAAAGGTAACAAGTATTTCTAGAACTCCTACCACATGCAATGTCCACCGTGATGAACACCTTGGCCCTCAGGACTGCATTGATGAGTGTCATTGTCACCTGAACTGTGTAGAAGGGAAGAACTGTTCTCAAGAAAGCTAAGGTTGCCCTAGTTCTGTTAGTCCAACACAAAAGTGGCAGAGGAGGGATTCGAAGCAGGTATTTCTAAACTCAAAAATCCATATTAGCCTAAAACTGGCACCTTTCAATCATAGGTAACATATCTTCTTATTCATTTCCATAGGGGTGGGCCCATTCCCACTTGCTATCATTGCTGGAGCAGATCAGGTAGAAAGATAAATTAGATCATCCATGTCATTGTTGAGGCATTAAAATCATACAGAAAAATGGTAGTTGAAAGTTGACACTTGCCCATAGTTGAAAGTTAAAGTTAATATTAGACAATAAAGAAAAAAAAAATGTTTTTCAGAAGGAACCCATTTTTCTAGCCAAACTGAAAACCTAATACCCTCTGAGATTCAGGCATAGTTAGGAAAAGGATTCACGCTTTTTGAAAACCATTGAAGAAGGAGAAAGACCTGAATGAACAAAAAGCTCATCTGAGGCTGGGGTTGTGGCTCAGTGGTAGAGTGCTCACCTAGCACACGTGAGGCACTGAGTTCGATCCTCAGCACCACAAAAATATAAAATAATGATATTGTGTCAACTTAAAATAAATATTAAAAAAAAGTCTACTGCTCTTGTGTCCTCACTGCTCTCTGCCCATAAACTTTTCTCACACCAACCGAGCCCATATCCTCCTGCTAGATCCACCTTCACACGGCCATCATGCCACCTTCCAGCTCTCAACCTCCAGTGGCCAGTTACTATTTGAGGTCAAGTCCAGGCTCCTTATACGGACACACAGGAATCATGATGACCTTGCCTCGGCTACCCCTCCACCCTCCCTTCCCCCATGCACAGGCAGTGTGACATATTGAGGGGACACAGGATCAGCTCCACTTGGGTTTAGTCTCATGGCTCAGGTGCCCAATACCAATGTGAACTTGGGAAGATTACTTAGGCTCTCTGAGACTAAAATGGAAAGAAAGAACATTCAGAGGGAGAAATAAACTATAGCTTGTAAAACATTCTCATAATAATGTGTGGCACTTAATGGCTGGTTTGAAAAAAAGAAGGGAAGGAGTTTCAAGTCCTCACACCAGTAGATAGATTGGTATCATTGCACTGCTCCATTTGACGTTCCCTGACCATGAACCTCAGTACCTCATTGTCCTACACATGCTGACCAGAATCCAGCAAGGCTTAGATCCAGACAATACCATTCCCTCCTTCTGTGACTTGGCTGGGACTCACTGCTTGCTACCATGTATCTGGGGTTTGCACAATTAACCTTTGAAATTCTGCCTTCCCTTCCTCCCAGTGGTTATATTGTCTACTGGAGCTTGGCATCTATTTTGGCCTCCTCCTATGTTCTCCTCTAGCTCTTCCCACCTCCATATAGCAAAGTCCAGAAGTTAATGCATTTCCCAGGCTCTCTTGCACTGGGTTTGAGTTTAATCCAGGACCTGCCAATGAGCTGTATCTGCACCATGTCTGGAAAGCAAGGATGAGGCGGAGGCCCTCTTTCTTCCTGGCAGAATAGAAGTTAGGAGGGTATGATTAGATTCTTGGTTTCACTGCCAAACACTAGAGCTGAGATCTAGAGATGCTGGGCTATGGAGGCTTGGCCCTGGAACCAAGAGTCCTAATATACCTGCTCTTTCAGAAGTTACCTAGAATGGTTCCTAGTTCCTGGACGGACCCCAACTAATTTCCAATCTGCGTCTCAGCACCTTAAGCTCAGTAATTAAGCACCACAGCTATCTGTAGCTTAGTGCTTAGCCCCGCTTCTAGGAGCTGCTCACTCAGTGAGGCTATCAGGGATCCAGATTATTTTCATTCTTAGAGCCAGCTCCACCTAAACCAGCACCTTCTCCTAGCACCTCTCAAAGCCACACAGCCCGTGGAACTGACAAATGACAGTGCATACTGACCAACCATGCCTATGGCCAAGAAGGGCAAAAAGTATCTACAAAATCTTGTGCTAAGAAAAGAGATAACTGCCGACATTTGTCCCTTGACAAACCAGGACAAAAGCAGATGTGTCAATGAAACAAATTTTCACCACACAATTCAGCTCTAAGTGTTAGACTATAACTTTCTGACCTTGTATGACCTTTAGTAGTTCCTGCTACTTCCCCTGTATTCCTTTCTCTCTGGTCAATCAGACTTAGATTTACAGACTAGAGGTAGCTCAGTGGTAAAGTGCATGCTTAGCATGCATGAGGCCATGCTAAGAATGGCCAGAAAAAATTAAAAAGCAACACTAGCACTGTGAAAAAATTAAAAAGCTAGACTTACTTTAAAATCTGTTTCACATATGCAGATGAACCACCAGTGGTATTCTTGATGAGATCTTAGACTGTACACTGGCAGGTCTCTTATTTTAATAGCTATATATTTATTTTTATGATTATCTTCTATTATTCCCAACTATGCTGCCTTTCCATTTGCAGTGAGAATACTTTATATAAATGTATTCAAATAAATACATTATATAAATACTTTATATAAATGTATTCAAATAAATTTTTTAAAAAAATAGCCAACAAGTAAGCATTACAAATGGTAGACATATATGGCAAAAAAACTACAAATATTGCATAAGAATGACTAAGTAGGCTGGCCATGTGGTGCATACCTGTAATCCCAGTGACTTGGGAGGCTGAGCAGGAGGATCACAAGCTTAAAGCCACCCTCAGCAACTTAACGAGGCCCTAAACAACTTAGCAAGATCCTGATCTCAAAATACAAATAAATAAATAAATACACAGGTTGAGGATGTAGCTCAGTGGTAAAGTGTTCTTGGGTTCAATACCCAGTAACAGGAAAAAAAAAAAGAAGTTAGGGTGACACTGACTTAAATCAAATCTCACAAACATATATACTGGGGAATTTCAAATATCTAATCTACTTAGCTTATCAAAATAGTGTGAGATGACTCTGAGAATGTGCACAACTCATTTTAAATAACTTTCTGTTCCAATTCTCAAGCTCTTGGGAATAAACTGGTCTTACAGGGAAACTGTCAGAGGGAGTCAGTAATGTAAGTAGCCTCCCACAGACTGTGGCACAGGACAGGTTATTCATCTGCCACTCCTAGGCCTGGGGCAGGAAGCTAGTGAACAGCCAGCTCTGAGTGGCTATTCTGAGTGGGACCTCAAGATCATTAATTTCAGTGATTGTCTTAATTTTTTTTTAATTTTTATTTTTGTGATACTAGGGATTGAACCCAGGGGCTCTCTACAACTGAGCTACATCCCCAGCCCTTTTTATTCTTTATTTTACAACAGGGTCTCTCTAAGTTGCCCAGGCTGCCCTGGAACTTGTGATCCTCCTGCCTCAGCCTCCCCTGTAGCTGGGATTACCGGTGTGTACCACCACACCCAGCTCAATGCAGTTTTCAAAATACAGAATCCTGGTGTTAGGGAAGGGGAAGGTGTGCAATAAATGATTTAAATAAATGAAGGTTAACTGGACAAAGCCACGGAACTTTGGCTGCAGAGCTAAGGAATTTCAGGATACAAATTCACAATTACAGGAAAAGGAGGTTAACCTTGTCTCTCCAGCTATTCCATAAACATGCACTTAGGGCTTCTCCCCAGTAAACTCATCCTAAGAGGGCACAAGAGAAAAAGGTTAAGAAGAAAGCCAGGAAGAATTCACTAGTAACAGGGCACGATGAGGCCAAATCCCCTGTAGACCTGCTGTGATCATTTTTAGCAGAGATATCACAAAGTGTATCCAAGAATACATCAGGCAAGGGGAGTCTTCTGCAGAAACAGGTATCATATTTATCATCAACAGATCATTCACATAGCTTTCTGCAGGGTGGGGTCAGACCTGCTTTGTCAGTCAAATGTGTTGATTTCTTCTGAAAGTATAAAGGGGCAAGAGATCAGAAGTCTGTCCACAGTGGGGCATGGCCGTGCATACCTATAATCCCAGAGTCTGTAATACCAGTTACTCGGGAGGCTGAGGCAGGAAGATCACAAGTTCAAGTCCAGCCTGGACAATTTAGAAAGCTCCTGTCTTAAAAAGGGCTGGGGACATAGCTTAATGGTAGAGCTCCCCTGAGTTCAATCCCCACTACCAGAAAGGAAAAAAAGAGAGGGCGCAAGAAAGACATCTGTCTCCAAGACTAGGACCCCAGGGAGAGTGGGCAAGATACCACTGTGCAATACAGCAAGCATAACTACAGCGGAGGAGGTGTGGCATTTTAACAGAGAGAGAGAGGAGGCATTGCAGCTTGGGTGACATGAGAAGGAAATCTCCTTACAAATATAGGAGTTCCTTTATGGGGAACCTGCTCAAGTCCTCTGTCATTTGCTCATTTGGCAAATATTTACTGGACCCAAACTTTGACCAGATATTGTGGCAGGTGCCAGGAATTCAGGCAGACATGTCCTTGAAGTCATGGTGAGATGGGTTATAAACAAGTACACACACTTACAAACAAGGCAGGGCTGGGGCGTGGCGTGCCACAGGGAAGTAGTGTGTGTATCCCAGAGGCTGTGGCCGGAGGGGGCACTGTGGTAGGGTGGGAGGGTCAGGGAGGCCTCTCTTGGTATAAAACGAGAAGGAAGCATCACATCAAGAGAAAGGCATGAATATTCTGGGCAAGGGGAACAGCTGACGAAGGCCCTGAGGTGAGAAGGAACAGAAATTGCAGAACAGAAAGTAGTCCCAGGTGGTAACATGAAAGAAGAGACAGGGAGGAGGGCAGGGGCAGGCGACCAAGGGCCTTCCAGGGCACAAGGTGGGAGGGAAAGGATGGATTTTAATCTACATGCAGGGGGCTGCCACAGAAAGGTTTAATCCTAATTGTTCCCTTATCACAGATGTGGAACGTGTATAAACACAATTTTTAAAAAGTTGATTTTAATGCACCTATGCCATTGAAACCGTTGCAGAATTGAAAACTTGAGACTTTAAACAAGGAGCAACACAATCTGACTTGTTTACAGCAGGTCACTCTGGTCACCTGGAGAAAGAACAGACTAAGGGGCAGAAGAGGAAGCAAGGAACCCAGGCCACTTGAATAGTCCAGGTGTAAGAGGCTGGGACCAGGTGATGGTACTGGAGACGGAAGAAAGTGACAAAAAGCAGTTGAAAAAGAACGCTGGCACTCTGCATGCTTGGCATTGAATCAAAACTCCCTGGGTGAACGGATTATAACCTGGCTAGAATGTGAGCTGATTTGATTGGCCTTTCTAAATTCAGCCACTCTAAAAGTGAAACCAATTATATACACACACAATAGCTCTAAATCAAAGATGGACATCTTCAAGTTTAACAACCATCAACTGACCTGATAAAATGTAGGCAGTAAGTCAAGCAAGGGGCAGCGTCTTCCAGCTTTATTACAGACCCATGACTCACTCAGGACTGAGCTGCGGAGCGCTCCCTGCCTGCCACTGCTCCCTGCACCTCTCACTTGAGCCTATTCTTATTCTGCAGTTTCAAAGTTAAGCACCCAGGACCTCCCAGAACAAACTGTAACTTCCCAGGAAGAATGTGCTCTGGCAGTATGCTTCAGTAGACTCAGAAGGTGTGTCCAGATAAGAGTATTAAGGGTACCTAGCAGTAGAGCTGGAAGTCTCAAATAAAGCACATAAGTCCCAGAGGGGGACATAAACCAGACCTGCATCCCCACAAAGGCTGAGTGGGTTCCATAAGTGCTGGCAAGTTCGCAGTGGTCTTTGCTTCCTAGCTTCCTCAGAGAGCAGCAGAGTGGTGGCAGCGGGATGGAGGAGAGCTTTTCTTTTCCTCTGGCAGCCTGATGTGCATGCCAGAGAGCAAGAGCACAGGTCTGCAGTGGGTCCTGAACATGATTCTTGTTGATAAGTGCTCTCCTCTGCAGTGGACCAGGGTGTCAGGCCTGGCACAAGGAGCCAAGGGGCTAGCCAAGTCTGCAGAGGGAGGAGGAGGAGACCATTGCCTCACTGCTTAGACCCAAGTCCCTGTGGCAGTGAGGGCTTTGATTTCCAGAAGAAATTAAAGAGGAGGAGACTAAGGGGCTCATGATAGATAAGACTCACTGATACAGAAGCTCCTAAAGCATATGCATGTTAGGGAGACCAGCAGGGAGGTTCCCCCTTTAGTCTGAATTTCATCTCCTCCCATGACTACATAGGTCTAGCTATCAGCCATGCCTGTGCAGAGCAAGCACCCTCCATCCCGAGGGCATTTCTTCTTCCCTCAGGAAGGGACTTCAGGAGGGCCCAGCATTGATGCTGTTCAGAGAACAGAGGTGACGTCTGCAAAGCATCTCCTGAGTCTAGGCACTCAGTTACCACCCCAGCTTGTATGTCCAACAATATAGCTCCACGAAAGTCCTCTTAGATGGGGAGAAGTGACCATTTCCCTTCACTTACTAAATAAGGCCCAGAGTCATGTAACCAGTGCCTGGCAAAGCTGAAACTGGGTTGAGCCCATCCCAAGTCCCATGCTCTTCCCACACCTACCAGCCTGCTCCTGCCAGGTTCTCTTCTAGGAGACTGAGCACCTGCTCTCAGGATGGTATGGCCCAGGCTTCTGCTCCAATCTAACCTGCCCCAAGCTCTTACTTAGTTTAAAAAAAGTGACAGCCACTGAAGTCCTCACTTGGGAACTCCTTTGCAGGAGGAAAGGAGTCTATAGCGCCCCCCCACCCTCTGCTGCCATGTATATTTACCAACAGCAATGGGACGGGGGTCTCTGCAGATTGAGGTACTCCCTTGAATACTTCTCAGGTACTGCTTCTTCCCACCTGGCCAGCATGTGCTCCCCATGGGCTCCACACCTGAGCCAGGAAAAGAAAGCAATTTGGCAGGCCTGGCTTGCTGGGAGGCGCCATCGGATTGGTGTATGCCACCTGCGGGGTGGGTAGGGAAGCGAAGGGGAGGGTTTCCAGGACACAGTTCCAGTTCCGTTGCCTTGCCCTCGTGTCATCTGGCAGCTGGCAAGGTGGTAATGGTTAACCTGGGAAGGTGCTCCAATCTCCTCTGATGTTTTTGGTGTGAGCGATTTCCACTCGGGCAGGACTTATATACAACCAGAACCTGATATAGTTCCTAGCAATAAGTGGTTAAGGGTAGAGATTTTTAAACTAGATTGCTCTGTGTTCAAAGCTGTGGCTCTCCATCTCACTGTAACTTTGGTAAGTTATTAGTTTCTTTATCAAATGGGGATAATAGCAGTACTTGCGTCACAGGCTTGCCGTACAGATAAACGAGATAACGCATGGAAAGGCACAGGACAATGCACACCGCTTAGCAGGTGCTAGCAGGTGCCACAGTAAATGCGGATGAATAAAAAATGCAAATAATATTCCTTTTAAGTAAATCAGTCATTGAAGCTGCAGGTCTTCCCTGAGAGTGACAGCAGGTCCAGCCCAAATAGCCCCAGAAAGACAAAACAACAACCACGAAGTACAGGCTTGATGGCTGATGCTATCCTAGTTGCCTCGAACATAGTAAACGCTGTAACTGCTCACTTAGGGCCTACTGCCTCAAAAACATGATCTCCAATCTGCTCATCTATTCTGCTAAGTCAAAATTATTCCTAGAGAGGAGGAATCCAAGGCTCAGAGATGTCAAATAACTTTCCTAGGGTCATAGAGCCAGTGAGCAGCAGTTAGGACTCATACAACAAGGAGAACAATATTTATGCAGGTCCTGAGCTGTGACAGGTATTGTTCTAGGCCCTTAACACATATACTCCACTTGAGGATGGACTCTGATCATCCCCACTTCTCAGATGAGAAAAACTGAATCCTAGGTGATTAAGCAAGGTCACACAACAGCTGGGCTGTTGTACGAACTGAAGCAGGCTGGTTCCAGAGACCCTGATCTAATCATTGCCCTAACTACCTCTCATCGTGAAAAGCTCTTGATCTTCTCACTGTTCTGCCTCTAAAAACTCACGGGTGCTGAGGACCCTCTTCTAATAAGAGACAACTGTGTTGGAATGAAAAAAACATACTGGGCTGGAAGTCAGAGACTTTGAGCTGTGACCTTAAGCAAATCACTTTCCCCCTACTGAATGTCAGCTGGCCCAAGTATAAAAGGATTGGTTTGGACCAAAAATCTGCATTGAAAACTTGCAGTATATGGCTTTCTGAATTGGGCCTTCCTTCTTCCTGAGCAAGAGTATGAAGTCCATGAAAATGTGGGCTGAGGCTGCTGACAGGCCCTTCCCCAAGCAGCCAAGGCACGTCTAATGGAAGGAGACAGCATGTGGCCGGGTGCAGGAGAGCCGCCCACAAGTGAGCATCGAGCCTGGGAGATCCTGGGCAATTTACCAGGCCCTTGGTTTTTCCCCTTTGGCAAAGACAAGGAAATAACTTGCCTTAGTGGGTTGCTTTGAGGTCATAAAAACGGTCATAAAGCATTTTCCCAGATTCAAAGTCCGGGTTTGCAAAATGCTCTTGAACTCAGCCATGAGAAGGGTAATCAGAGAAGAAGTCGGGACTTTGCAGGATTCCCAGAAAGCAGTCTGAGAATGTAAAGAATCTTCATTACTTCTCCATGCTTCTTACAGCTGAGAGTCTGGTCCAGAAAGGGGCAAAAAGGCCTCAGTACTATTGCAAAGCAATTCAGAAGATATTCAAAACAGTACCATGCTGTTTAGCACAACTATATGCTATCCTGCTCAACAACGGCTTCATCTCTCCTACTGGACAATACATTCTCAGAGGACAAGAAATTTGTGTGTCTCAAATCAAGACTTGTCGACTTAATTCATTTCCAAGATGAAACCTGAACACACTTTCCTCACACAAACCTGTTTAATTCTCTCCTCTTTTTCCTAGGTGCCTTGATAGAACTCAAGTTGACACTTAACTGAATATGTACCATGGGCCGGGCAGAGTGCCATTTGTGAATTCCAGTTACTTCTAAAAGCTACAATAACCATAATGCCTGAAAATAGCATCAGTGTCTTAGTTTTAGGGCTGGAAGGAAAGAATCAAACCTTCCTATGTGGAAGGTATGAGAAGGACAAAGAGTGAATCATGAGATTTCCACAACTAGTTTAAGATCTATTTATTTTTATCATTTAGCATGCATAAAATATTTAACATAAGAATGAGTCATACACCTGTTCAACAATGATTTCTTGGGCATCTACCATAATAGGCAGTATGCTAATAGTCCTGAGAAGTTTGAAGAAGAAAACTAACATATTACTGATTTTTTTGGAAGGTTAATTCCAGAGGTCTGCTGTTTCCAACTTTAAACTACAGAAACAGCACTCCTCTTTCTCAAGAAGGATGAAGAGATGAATGCATTTATTTAGTGAACACATATTTTCTGAGCACCCGTGTGATGCCTGGTGTTGGGAATACCTTTAAAAGTGGCCAAGCGGGCTAGGAGCTGTAGTTCAGTGGTAGAGCACTTGCCTAGCACCTGTAAGGCATTGGGTTTGATCCTCGACGACCACATAAAAGTAAATAAATAAAATAAAGATACTGTGTCCACCTACAACTAAAAAATATTAAAATTTAGTTAATTAAAATAAAAAAGGAGTCAAGCAGGATTGCTGCCTTTGTGAAGGACAACAATCTAATTAAGAAGACAGCTGCTCACTAAGCAGCACAGGTGTCAAAAGGAAAAAGAAGCTAAGTGGCTGAGTTTGGAGGTCTCTAGAAGGAGATGCGCTCAGGTGGAGTCCTAGAGAACAAGAACAAGTCAGTCACGAAGAGTGGGGAGCAGAGCTGGGTAATTCCGTGGGTAACTCTCTGAGGTAGGAAAGAGCTTCGAAAATCCAAGTGAGGGGAGGAAGGATGGTGTGGCTTGGTGAACAACCCACAGAGTGGAGGTGAGAGAGGGCAGGGAAGAGAGCAGATCCTGAAGGAGCTTTTAAGCCACAGTGAAGAGTCTGAACTTCATCCCTGTGCAAAGGAAAACCATTGAACTGTACTTAGAGCAAGAGAGAAAAATGATGTCATTTTTACTTGAATACTTCTGTGGTGCCGTCTGGAGAAGAGACTGGAAGCCCAGCAATAGTGCAACTACCAAGACCCGTTAGGAGACCACTGCAGTTTTCTGAGTCCTCAACTATGTGACAGTGAGAAGGGGTCAGAGTTTAAATCTATTGGGGAGGTCCAAACAGAAGCATTGGCTCTTGGAATGAAGGAAAAGTGGGTGAGGAGGAATCAAGGATGAGCTCTGATTTGAACAGCTGGTAAAAGGTGGGAATTCTCAGCCAGGGCAATTTTGCCCCCTAGGGGACATCTGGAAAGTTCTAAAGACATTTCTGACTGACATAACTAGGGGTTGCCACTGAACACATTATAGTGGGTAGATGCCAAGGTGTTGCTGAACATCCTGCACCACACGGTTCAGGTCCCATAACACAGAATTATCTGACTCCAATGTCAATGAGCACCAAGCCTGAGAAATGCAGACTTGCAGAAGTGGAATGAGCAAGGGTAGGGGACAGTAGGAGGGGTTACTTAGTGCTACATCTGGGACATATTAAATTGGAAATAATCATGTTAAATTGTCCTTGGAACCACACTACTTGGAATGGAGAAAGTAAAAAGTGCGACTGGCACCCAGACCCTGCCAGGAGAAGAGAGTGAGTACTTTCTCTCTGAACCAGGAAGACCTAGGACTCGTGAGTCACTCTCCTACTAGCTCAATAATAAAATAAATTCCAAAAAAATCAATAAAATATGAGTCTTTACACTTGCCACTTGTGATCTTCCCTTTCTCCCACCCCAAACACTCCCTACTCCTCCTGCCCAGCTCTAAGTCCTAGAAATGTAAAGCTTCGCTTAAAAACACTCATCCTTCCTGAGTCTGAATTCAGGAATCTGGCTTTTCCAGCACCTTCCTAAGTATGCCATCAGCTATCATCCAGGATCACCCCTATAGATATCTGACTTCCCCATGAGAAAAAGCTTCCACTCATCTTCCTTACAGAGACACTAAAGCTCAGACAAGTTAAGTAATTTGTCCAAGGTCAAATGATTTGGACCAAGTTCTTTCCGTTGCTCAATTCAGTGCAGCCTCCTCCTTATCTCCAAGGGCACTTAATCTACAGACTCTGAGTGATTTCTATGTCCTGCTTCAGAACTCAGCATCCAGCATTCTATTTTCCTGTGCACATGAGAGCTGGTGCCCAGTTCTTGCTTGATAATTTGTAGATGCATGTCCCCTCTGTGGGAGTCTGGTTGCCTGGCTAGTCTGAGGAGAGCTTGGCAGCAGGGAACCATGTTGGGGGTGGGAAATGGAACTTTTACCCTTTTCCCTCTGTCCCAAGTTTCCACTTGGGTCCTAGAAGAAGGAAGCCCCATTAGTTTTCTGGCCTCCTTCCCCACACCCAAGTTACTCCCCCCACAGGAGGAGCTAAGTCTAATCTGGGTGAGTACAGTCAGTCCTTTATAATATCTAGAGGTTCCTCCCTCATCTATGGACTCAAGCATCAGTGGATTGAAAATAATTTTTAAAAATTGCATAAGAACTGAACATGTACCGACTTTCTTGTCATAAATACAGTATAACAACTATGTATATTTACATTGTATTAGATATTATAAGTAATCTAGAGATGACTTAAAGTATACAGGAAGATGTGTGTAGATTATGTGCAAACATCATGTCATTTCACATGGGATTTGTGTCTCTCAGATTTTGGTATCTGCAGGGGTCCTGGCACCAATCCTACTTAGATACTGAGGGACAATTGTATTCTGATGGGGCACAGCTTACATGCAGGAGGGATGACTGTATTTAAAGGTGGACATTGAGCCCCATGCAGTCCCTTTTACTCCTGAGGCAGGCCCCTCAGGTGCTCTTTCTCTTTGCTGAGCATCTCTACCTGGGAGTCCAGGTGATCAGACATGTTATGTCCATCCTGTGGGCCAGTTCAGGGGAGAGGAGGCAGGCAACCACCCTCTGGTCTCAGTCCCATGTCAGATTCTTCACCATTTATCAGCTGTTCTGAATTTGGGGAGTTAAAAGGTGCTTAGCCAGGTTAATAAAGGCCATTAGTCTTCATCCCTAGGAGAGGAGGAAGAATGAGAACACAGCAGTTCACTTTGTGGATTCACATTCGCCTTTGTACAGTTTGGACCACAGTTTAGATAAGTAGTCAATAAAACTTGAAAAATGATATAAATAACCTCCAACATGGTACTGCCAAAACCAATCCATCATGTCTCATTCACCACTCTCCTCTGCTGCTCCTTCCTGACTTACTGATTTCTCTCAGTGACAGGACAATAGTCCAGATTTCCCAGGCTAAAAGCCTCCAGAATATTCAAACTCCCCTTCGTCTTTGTTCACCACTGACAATCAGTTGGCAACCCTGCCTAGCCACCTCCAGGACAGCACTCCTGCCTACAGAGTGCCTTTCCCACACATGCCTGAGCTTCCACTCACTCCTTCTAGAAATTCCCTCCAGGGAAGAGGGGCACCACCTTTCTATTTCCCGGGTCTGAGCACAGAACCTGATATCTGAAAAATATTTAAAACCTGGAACAACTGTAAAGTCTCCATTCCAACACAGTCTTAAGCCAGGGAAATCCACAGAGGGATAGGTAGTGTGGCTATAGTTTGTATTCTTCCAAAGGTGACACTAGATATCAGAAGTAAGGGTTTTCATCAGATGCCCTCATCCCTCAGCTCCCAAAGCACAGCAATACACCTCACAAGTAATAAAAGGTGAACTAACTCCATCTCCATTAAATCGAGCCCCAACATCCACCAACTCCCAGCCTGGGATACATGGTGAAATCTTGAGCAATTTGTTCAATTTATGATAAACTAAATTCTGATTTAAAGGAACTGCTGGTTTGTTCAAGTCTCATTCTAGGCCCCCATTTTCCAATGAAGGTAGGTGTGAATGTGTAGATGTGAGGGGGGTGAGGGGAGGAAAAGGCAGGCAAATGACAGAAACAAGGCAGAGCTCTGTATTCCTGGCCCAATTTACCTGGGCAGCCACATGACAGAAAATTCCTGACTAGGTCAGCCTAAGCAGCTACAGAACCCTGAACCACTCAACCAACACTGAATTTGGAGTGGACCTCTACTGGGCAGGAACAGAACTACAGCCAGGACCAAAAGATTTAGAACCCACGGAGCACCCAGAGAATTCCCATCAACTATTGCTTGGATCCACTCCAGTTATTTCATTAACCTTACAATAAACCACCCTAGATTTTATGTGATTCAACTTTGCATTAAGTTGAAAAATCAAAACAATGAGCTTATGGTTGCTGCGTTGATTGAATATTGGGTGTGTGCACGTGCTCTGTCGTTTCTGGGGGAATTAAAGAGGATGGAGGCTCCATACCTGCCCTCCCAGGGCTTATGCATTAGCAGGTGTCTACAGGGTCAAGGTGAGCTGAAGCAGGGTGGTGGCATAGGAAACGGGATTCTTTATCCAAACTGAAACCTGGGAGACACAGTCAATAGGGATTAGCAGCTTAAACATCTGGGAACTATACCATGTATAGCCTTGAAACTCCAATTCGCTACTTGAAAAACTCTGCTTCAATTGTACATCAGTCTCCCTTATAATATGCACATCACATCTTCCTTATAATATGCATATCACACTTATAATTGCACATCACACCCTTATAATATGCACCACTTCTGGGAAATAAGTGAAAAGGATAATGCATCAAACTCCAGTTTCCCAACATTGTCTCATTCCTTTTTTGACCAACTTGCTGTCCAACAAGGTCTTTGAACCTCTTCCCTCCTACTTGGTATATAGTAAGTAGGCAGTCATACTTTACTAAACAATAAGCATCTTGCAAAGGAGAAAGGGCAGGGAGTGTGTAGGAAACCATCTAAAATAAATCTATTTGTCCCCAAGTTTTTCTGGGTTAGAAATCTATTATTCAAAGAAGGGTCCCCTTAACCCAAAATATGGTTCAATCTGGAATAGCACCTACCAAGACAGGTTCTGAGATAATTTCTAAGGACTGAAAACTACCATATCCAAGCTCCCCACTGCTCCCCTCACAGCTCCCAGATACTATTTTGTGGAAAGAACATTTACTACCACACTTAGCACTTAAAAAAAAAAAAGCCACCAATGCAATAAACCCAGTTTATTTAATTCTCAAACATGAACTCATTGCTATCTCAGGAAATATCATCTTACACTTTAGATTAAATGTTATCCCCAAGTCTAGGAGGCATTCAACAGTGAGAAAGTAATATACTTTAGTTGGATTCTCCAGGCTCAAGTTTCACCAAAACAAGTTTCATACAAAGATTAGCCAAGTACCGGGTAATGGGATATGGCAGGGTTACGTCACCTGCAGCCCATTTTCAGAGAAGCATGGCTTCTCCAGGTGGAATTCTAAATGCTCTCTCTTCTCAGTCTTTATAACCTTTGTTACACCAATTTGTAGGATGGGTAATGGCAGGTGCATTGAAACAGCTTACAACCCATGAGGCCTTGGGCAGATTGCCTCAGCTCTCTGGGCTCATACGTCTTCTTCATTGTGAAGTGGGTTGTTGGGGGCTAGTTGTCATGGAACCTCTTCCTTAACTAACATTTCCAAGATTCTTAATCCTGGACTTGACTTTCCAACTCTTCCTGCAGTTTCCCCAGCCATGGAGAGTGATTCTTTTGCTCTACCAGAATGAATGAAGTCCACTATTGGGCAGAGCAAGTCAATTCTTGTTCAAGTCCACCCCACAGCTAAACTGCCAACCCTAACAATAATCCGCCTGTATATCCTCAGCTCCTTCCCTGGCACAGTGAGAGATCCCCCAAAAGAACAATTCTTCACCTTGATCTGATGATGATGGTGGTAATGAGTTTTTACTGATTGCTTAGGAGGTGCCAGGTCCTGTACTAAGTGCTTTATTTGCATTAGTTCTCACAAACCCTTCCTTATTAGGTATGCATAACAGGCAAGGAAACTACAGTGCCAAGAGGTTAAATGATTCATCCAGGATCAAAGAGTTAAAAGTGGCAGACCCCAATATTTTAATCTAGGTCTCTCTGACACCTTACTGCTTCTTATACTTGAAGGTGACCAATTATAAATAGATCTCAATGTGCACAAGACAGGACCAATTTACAACCTTATCCCACTGCAGTTATTAACAGCCCCTTTCACCCTCAGGGATGATTTGGCTTGAATGATAAATTATACAGCCACCTTCTTACAATGCCTCTATGAGGAGAGATGATGATCATTATGTTACATAACAACCATGCCACTTCAACAATGAAGCCCTTTTGTAACCACCATGCACTAGACTAATCCCCTTCCTATCCTCCTTATTCCACTGTATCTTTCCCCTTAGCATTTAAAACCATAAAATTAATAAGTATTTTGTTTATCATCTGTTTCCTCCACTAAAATACAAGTACAACAAAAGCAGATTTTTTTTTTTAATTTACTGGCCTATCTCTCCAAACCTAGTAGAGATTTCATAGATATTTGTTGAATGGATAAAAGCAGTGGCAGCATCAAAACAATAACTGACATTTGTTGAACATTCACTATGGGCTAGGTGCTGCTCTAAAAACATTATTTTATTAAATAATTCCAACAACTCCAAGTTTGGGACTATTATCATCATCATTTTACAAAGCAACTGAGGCTCAGAGAGATGAAATAACACTCTTCCAAAGTGACAGACAGCTGGTGGACAAGCTGTGTCCAGTGTCCATGTATCTAGCCCCAGTTCCAAGTGCAATAGCAGAAGCAGAGCAAACAACAACAGTCAAGAGTTTAGGGCAGTATGACACCAAAGGTGGGCTCACATTACTGTCTATTAGGGTCACAGGAGGTGGAGAGGCCATCAGGGATTGCTTAGAAGAAAGGAGACTTGATATGAACTTAGGAAGGCAGGGTAGTATTTTGACAGGTGGAAAAAGGAGTGAAATCAGAAATCACTGGTTGGCCATGCTGTTGGAATGAACAACTTTTATCTGAAAGCCATGCAGAGGAAGTTCTAAAACATCAGCCAGACAGCCCTGAATGCCATGGAGGGACAGGACTTTATCCACTAGTAAGCAGGATCCCATGAACGGTTTCTGATGGGGGATGACGTGTAGTCTGTCGCGTTAGTTTTGAAACTTCCCGTCAGTGACAGTGCCAGAGAAATGGATGGGAGCTTCAACTGTGGAACAAGACTCACCCCTGGGCCGTCTGCAGCCAACCATCCTCTTAAGCCCAGGGCACACACTGGAACTGGTGTTTTAGTTAGCTATTTGGCCACTGTGACTAAAAGATCCAACCAGAACAACTGTAGAGGAGGAAAAGTTTATTTGATGGTTCACAGTTTCAGAGAAAAACATCATGGTGGATGAGTGTAGCAGAGGGAAGCAGTTTACATGATAATCAGAAGGCAGACAGAAAGGTCTCCATTTGCCAAATACACATATATACCCCAAAGCCACACCCCCAATGCCACATTGCTTCCAGCCACACCCACCTGCCTTTAATCACCACACAATTAATCCCATCAAGTGATTAGTTCACTGATTGGGTTAAGGTTCTCATAACCCGATCATTTCTCCTCTAAACCTTGTATTGTCTCACATGGGAGTTTTCGGGGGATACCTCATATCCAAACCACAACACTGGCAAGTCCCTGTTTGAAGCATGGCACTACCCTGTCGATTTGGTTGTGCTACAGGCCCAATCATGTACCTAGTAAGCACAAAGTTCATCTCTCACTATGACAAAGACAATATATGACACAAGTGTTCACCCCTGTCCTGCTCCACAATGTTATAACTGGATGTAGACAGTATTTTGGTGGCAAGGACAATCCTCTCCCACCTCCCAGTCCTCCCAAATATTTCCACCACACCTTCTTGTCACTCTGTTTGAGCAACAGCTGTCAACTCACTCTGAACCCTTGCTCCACTACGTGTTCTCAGTGGTAGTTGGGCTCTTCACCACCTCTCCACCTCCCTGGCTGCAACTCTTACAGCATCAGAGTCGGCACATCTGCAACAACATCTGAATCAGAAGTTGGGAGGAGCCCTGGGCTGGTAAATGAATTGAAGGTGGCAGTCTGGTCCACATGTCTGGGAGAGCTCAGAGACCCTGAAGGAAAAACGTAGCCACAAGTCTTCTGCGTGGGTGGTATTATAAGAGAGAAGCCAGAAACAACACCAAACAAAAATATTTTTTTGTATTTTGCTAGCTCCACACAAAAACAACTGCATAAGTAATGTAAGCACTGCTAGGTCACCGGGGGACCAATTATAAATCTCTATGTCTCTATTAACACAAAAGTGAAGGAAAATGTTTTACCTCAAAATGTCATCCAAAGGAAGTCATTTATTAATTTTGGGATTTTCCTTTCCTCTCCTCTGATATTCCAGTCATCATTTTCCCAGTAATTAAGCAAAGTCAAAACTTTCCTTAGAACTGAAAAGTGTATCAAGACTCAGAGGGCTCCTTACCCACAGCAGAAAGTCATATGGAAACATTCCTGTATATTACAACCTGGTTTCTTGAGACAAGGATGGAATTTCTTACCCTTGGGATTTGGGGGATTAACAGAAAATGGATATGATTTCAATACCTGGGAGATGCAAAAATCTATGCCAGTTACAATTAGTGGAAAGTAGGAGAAAGTCTTAGAAGGCCCCAAGAGCAGAAATTAAGGATATTTTTCCAGCATGAAATGGGAGTAGTCTCCAGGAAGTGTCAATGTGCTTTATCCAGAAAAACAGAAGCTGTTAAGATGAGAATCATTCTGTAGATATAAAGAGGAGTGAGAGCTGAGGTGAGGTGATAGATGTGCTGATCAGCTTGATGGTGTAATCATTCCACAGTGTATGTATATGAACAGCACCACATTGTGCACCTTTTTAACACCATAAACCATTTTTATTTGGCCATTATCCCTCAGTAAAGCTGGAAAAAGAAAAAACATGCTTTAGAAGCATTAGTATTTTAAACACAATGCCTGGGAGCTCCGATCTGCAGTGTCTGTAGCAGCTTGGCCTTCAGGAGGGAGCAATATAGCTGCAGAGAGGCAGGCAAGGCCCTTTAACCCACTGACCTCTCTTAACCTACTTGTTAGCCTGGCTACAGACAGGCCCAAAGGGTCTCTGACCAATGCCTCTGGGGTGGGGTGTCAAAGGTCAGAGGCACATTCCCTCATCATCATTATTCTCAATTATTCTTCATTCAAAGCCACTTTCTCCTTCATTTTGAGGAAGGGCCCCTAAAGTGTTTTTCAGGACTCTGAAGGGTGATGACCCAGCCAACCCTGACTTTCCTCTCCA
Source organism: Marmota flaviventris (assembly GCF_047511675.1). Classification (NCBI taxonomy): domain Eukaryota; kingdom Metazoa; phylum Chordata; class Mammalia; order Rodentia; family Sciuridae; genus Marmota; species Marmota flaviventris. The sequence continues at coordinate 43,749,612 of NC_092506.1, forward strand.
CCTGGCTCCCAGAATCTCCCAGACCAAAGAGGACAATAGGCAGTAGCAAGTGAAAAGAGAAACACAGCAAGAAGCACAGGGTCTCCTGGCACACACACTCTGCCTGAGCCCAGCAGCAGCCCTGCTCCTTTGCTGGGCTCCCAGGTAACAGGGCAGAGCAGGTCAATGCACAGCCTTAGCCATCCAAGTAGAGCTTCTATAGTCAATAGCCCTGGAAGCTGAGGCAAGTCTCCAATTCTAGGAGCTTTAATTTCCTCATCTGGATAAGAAGGATAATAATAGTTTCCAGTTCATAGTTCATGCAAAAGGTGAAATAGAATGAATCATGTGTGTAAAGCTCAAAATAAAGGTTCAATACTTGTTAACTATTAATATAATTTTAGCATATTTTAAAATTTTTCATTAGTGATAAATATACAGTCATTGTATAAAATTTGGTATATAAGGAAAAGCGTAGATAAAAGAAATTTCTGGTCATCTCCCCAGCTCCAGTTCTGCACTGTTAACCTTTGCAAATATTGCTAGTATTGCTCTTCTGTCTGTTATCTGGGCAGAGACATGCACACCCAACTGGATCTGTGTGTGTGTGTGTGTGTGTATGTGAATGATGGTGTGGATCAAACCCAGGACTCTGTGCATGCTAGGCAAGTGCTCTCTGCCTGCCACTGAGCTACATGCCTGGCCCTTTTCATTTTTTATTTTGAGAAAAGAGTTTCATAACAAGGCTTGCCTGGAACTAGCGGTCCTTTGCCTTAGCCTGCTAAGTAGCTGGGCTTACAGGTATGCACCACCATGTTCATAAGAACAACCATTCACTTCCCATCAATTAGTTGCTGAACCCTGAGCTCAAAACCTGATGTATTGTATTTCTAATCTTCACAGTAATTCTGAGAGGTACTATGGTCCCCACTTACAGAAGAGGAAACTAAGAGGCTAAACTAAGGGATTAAGAGGCTAGACAATGGGTCCCAAGCTGCACAGCCAGTAGCTCCTGAGCAGAGCTCTGCCTGAAATTCTCTGAGTAGGATGCCCAGCCTCTGTGCACAAAGATAAGCTGTGAGGGTGGCCTCCCCCGGTGCCTTTCTCTCACCATTCTCAATTCTACCAAAAGAAGAGAACTGCAGGAGATAAGAATGTCAGAATCATCCACATCATGGTCCTTGGCTGTGCTCAAGCTTATCCTCTCTCAGTGGTGCTTCAGACCCGAGCAATCACCTCCTCTCACTTTCATCAAAGCCCTGTGACCCTGTCAGATTTGAAGTAGAATCTACCAGTTACTGCCCGCTATCCCAGATGGGCAGGTGCATTTCTGAAATTCTCCTGCAGAGATAATACAAAGACAAGTTTTGCCTCTAATTACTCTTGGTCTTTTTGCCTTATTTTTTTTTTTTATCCAATTAGCTTTAAAATAAAACATGAAGCAAACCTTTAGTTCCACTACTCAACCAGAACAGTGAATTCTCAAGCTGTAGGTTAACTGACTTAATGTTTATTGAACTGCATCAGTGATAAAAGTTCAAGCACCCACCTCTGGCCCCGGGCCCCATTCTGGGGCAGTTATTCACACACAATTGACTTCCAAGATGTTCCCAGGGAGCTCCTTCCTGCTGAGGGCCACTAATGATTCAAAGGTAAGAAAGGTTTGTTTTCCCCAAGCCCATTAGGAGAACAAGCCATTCACCCAACAGTACAATGCAGCTTGGAGATTGAGACTGTGTCTCATTTACGCCTGAAGAAAATAATAATGATGATTGTTCCCATTTAATAGACATTCATGTTTCAGACTCTGAGCTGGATCCTTTTCTTAAGATTATCACATTTCATCTTTTCACAACCTGGGGAAAGGGAACTGTTAAACCCTATTTTACAGAAAAGGAAAATGGATTCAGAGATTAGTAAGTGGCAAGGCTGGAATTCACACCAAAAAGCACCTGTGAGCACTGCCTTTTAGGATGATCACAGGCTGCTTCTCTGCCAAGCCTGAGCTCTGCACAAGTTATACAGCAAATAACTGGTACATTAATCAGTCAATAATGAATGAACAAAAAGCAAACTAATGATGTATCAACCCATGATGTATTAGTGGCCCCAGGATTCTGCAGAATAGCTGAGGTCCATCCTTGAGGATATCTGAGGCTCTCTGAATGGCAAGACTCAGGCTTTTCCTGCCTGGAGTGTATGGAGTGCACAATACAGTAACTGCTTCAGATTGTCTGAGCTCCTCTGGTCTGTCCTCCATCTGATGAGGAGGGGGGACTTTGATGGACCACAACTACCTTGGGTGGTCCTCACAGTTCATTTGAAAAGTGAGACAGGTCTAAAGATCCAGGCAGACCCAATAAAGGCTGACCTCTGACCCATGTAGAGGAAAGCTCCCTTCATAGGCTAAAGGCAATACTGGAACAGAGGGGACATACCAGCTCTATTCACAGCCACCTGCCACCAAGCTCCAGAAGTCATCCCCTGAGATGCTCTATGGTTTCCCTGCCTGGCAAATAATTCTTTTTTTCTCCCCCCCCCAAAAAAAAAAAAAAGCCTTTAGGTCTGGCAACCTATTCAGTTTAGACCAGGGCCCGACTTTCCTCTGCTATATATTAGAGTGGCATCTCAGGTGTAACTTGGAGAGAAATGAACTGAAACTCTGGGCTCTCCCATAGCAGTCTGGTAGGAGAAGGATTCCAGGAAAGGATTAGGGAGCTGGAATCATGACATAGTGCAGCAAAGGTGCATAACGTCTGCTAATGTTACAGCACATTAAACGAAGTTGTAAAATAGTAGGTTAAAGTTAGACAGGCCAAACATAACACAAGAAGTATGAAAAGCAAGGTGCCATTTTTCCAACAAATAAGTTCATTATATGAAAAATGGGGCTTAGGTTGATTTAGCATGTTGGTATTCAATGAGGCTGCTGTGATTTGTGTGTGTGTGTGTGTGTGTGTGTGCGCGCGCGTGCGCGTGAGCGCGCGCACGCCCGCGCGGGTATCTTTCAAAGTCTACCCTTATGAGCATGAACTCCAATTTACTAATACCTACTCTTGATTGAGTCTTTTTTATAAGTAGGGCCCACAAATGTGATTTCTTATCCTGCCACCAGTTCTCCAAGCTGGGAATCTGTCCCACTTCACTGAAGAAGAAACTGACATTCAAGGGGGTTAACTGATTTGACCACAGCAATGACTGACTTCAATGGGGGAAATTATGGTCCCTGCCAGTTAAAACCATCTGATTTTTTTTTTTTTAAATCACAAAAGCAAAACCAGAGAAGAGCCTTCTGATCAGATTTCCTGCCTGGGATGGGGAAATAGTTCAGGCTTCCTGGGCAGCTAGGCAATCGCTGCTTTTCTCAGCTCTCTCAGGAGGAAGAGACGGTTATTTTCGAAAACGGAGGAGGGAAAAAGTACCTGAAGCCTGGATGGATCTTGCAAGCTTAAAAGCGAACTAAGACATAGTGAGGGACAGGAGGAGAGGACATGTAAATATTCACGAAGGGCTGACGTTTTGTTTTTGTTTTCCCGACAAACAAGCCAAAACCGTAATAAAGAGCAACACCCGCGTGCATCCCAAAGTATCAAAACACCATGCGGGGAACCGGACTGGGGCGTGAGAGGCAGATCACGCTGACCCGGGACCCACAGTAAGAGCACAGACCTACTAGCAAGCAGGAGGCAATCCCGGAGGCGCTTGCAACCCAATAGAGCCACAGGAATTCGTAGGTGGAAGGGACGAGGAGATAAGGCAGCCCGGCCCCACCCCCTTCAATCTCAATCTCAATCTCTCTCTCTCTCTCTCTCTCTCTCTCTCTCTCTCTCACACACACACACACACACACACACACACACACACACACACACCCTGAAATAAATCTTCAAAACAATAAGGGAAATACCAAGTACGGAATCAGGGGCTTTCCACCACGGAGACAATTCCTAAAGGGACGCGGGGAGGAGTGGGGGGTAAACAGCAGTGGCCAGGAGTGAGGTCTGCGGTCCTCCCTTACCAGTTTCATGGTGGTGTTATTCTGTTCCCAGCGCCACAGCATCACGCTCATCTTACTTCAGAGCCAGGAGGGAAGGGGGAGAGGAAGAAGGGGGGCGGGGGGGGGGGAAGAAGCTGAAGCACCTGCCTGCGCGCCGGCGAGGTCCGGCCGCGCGGTCCCGGGTGGTCCTCTCGGCCGCAGCCCCTGTGGGCATCCCCGGCACCCGGGGCGGACCGGACCTGGAGCCCCGCGCCGCCCGGCTCTCGTGCCTCGGTCGCGCGCTCCCCGCCGGCCTCCCCGCCTCCGCCAAATCAAACAACTCCCCCTGCGTCCGAGCGCCCGCTCCTCGCGGCGCGGAGGCCGCTGGGGCCCGCGGACGGGGGCGGAGGGGGTCTGAGGCCGGCGGCTCTCCGCCCCCTCGCTGGCCAGCGGCAGCCCCGCGTGGCCCCAGGCGCTCAGTGGGGCGGCTCGCCACTGTCGCGGGTCGGAGGGAAGGGGGAGAGAAGGTCGGAGCCGGGAGGTACTTAACTCTTTGGAGGAGGGCGGGGAGGCGGGACAGCCTTGGGCAGAAGGGAGGGGTAGGATCCCGAGAGGGGCTTCGGGAGCGCGGGCTGTGTCTTCCTGGTCCTTCGGGTCCTCAACCCCGACACTCTTCCCTGCCGCTCCCCACCCGTGCTCTGCTCCATCGCATTTTTTTTTTCAGCACCAAACTCACCGAAGTAGTTCCACAGAGCCACTCTCGGGCCACCGCCCCCGGAACACCTGGAACTGTGGCTGTAGGATGGATGCATGCGCGCGCACACACACACACACACACACACACACACACACACACCCTGCGCTAGCCCACACGCCGCTGCCCCAGCAACATTTATTTCCTGCTACGTGAAGGACGGAGCTTGGGTGTTTTCAAACACACCTGGCCGCTGCCAAAGAAAGGACATCCGTGGCCCTGGCAGGAGAAGGAAGGGACAAGAGAGGACATGGGAGGCGGCCTTGTGGCCTTTGTTTCCTCTTCAGTCCTCCCCACCTGCTGCAAGCTGCCCTGTGCCTTTCTCTGATACTTTGGGGAACTAGACACTCTCCTCCCCCCACTTTCCTTTCCTTGACCTCAGGGGTCCAGCATCCTCTAACCTGACAGCGATCCTCCATGACCCCCCAAAACTTTTAGTATCCTGACAAGCATCAGAATTCTTTCAGTTCTCCACAGCAGGAGGCCACTGGCCACCAAGACCGCAGTGCTTATCTCTGATTTGGGCAACAGTGAAGTTTGAGGATAGAAATCCTGGCTCTCTCTTGTTGATAAGAACTATGAGTTGCCTTATATCGTATTCTTTTCAGTAGTAGGGGAGGTGATAAAATGGGTTCCAATCTTTTTTAAAGTGATCTTTTAAAACATACCAATAAAATAAAAATGTTGTCATATTAACATGTCTCTCAGGATTTTATTTCCCTTCAGAGTTAAAAAATCTTCAGTTTTCTATGACCTGCAATTTGACCTCCCACCTTCTGAGCCTTGCCAACTATGTTCCAGTTTGCAACAGTGGCTCTGTTTCTTCTCAATCATAGCAAAATTCTTCCCAGCTCAGGATGTGCACCTGATAGTCACTCTACCTGAGACACTGTTCTCCTAGGCCTACCTATGATCTAATTTTTAACATCACCTACTCATAGGACTTCTAATGCAGCAAACTTTTCTATCTCATTACTATTTTCTTTTTTCCTGTGTTCTGCTCACTGTGTTAACTAAGCCAACTTTTATTCTTATTCATTTTCTGCCTTATCTAACTGGATGACAAATTCCAACAATCTTGACCATTTTGTTGCCCCACTGAGTCACCATGCCTGGAAGAATGGAGCTCAATATGACTGTCCCACTGTGAGTTCATACAGCTTCATCAACAATTAGGACTGAGCCAGGCCCAGACATCCTGCCTGAGGCCCTACAAGGAAATGTGTGGCCCTACAAGACTGAATGGCTACAAGGAAACCTTCTATGTGCACCTCTCTCTCTGGAGATGGAAACATAGGGAGTAATTTTGCAGTCTCAAGGGAAGAGGGACATCCTGGGGGAACATATAAGGGGAGAACATGTGTCACTTGAAAAAACATTTTATATTAAAATATACTTATATATTTGGAAACCAAATCCTAAAATAACTTATTTTTTCCAAAAATAAAGCTTAACAAAATCTTATTGGCTAAAAGTGCAAAACAGCTGTCTAGTGCTTTTTTTTTTTTTTTTTTTTTTAACTAGGGGGCCCTTTGAGCTGGGTAGGAAGATGTAGAGTTCAAAGCCTCTGGTTGTATGAAAATGCTACAAGATTGGGTTTCTGTGTGCTCTCTGGGGAAGCATTTATAGGGTCATAGTGCTTTCAAGGATAGCTAGAAAGACACACACCTCCAGGAAGTCGCTGAATGGACAATTAGTTCTCAATCAAAATCTTCACTGGTGAAACATGGAAAGTACCATTCATGGTGCAAGGAGGAAGGGGGAGGTAGGGAGGGAGATACTGGAGGCACCTGCCCTCATTTTAATTGAAGGGAATAAAGCCTTGTTCCTCAGACCTCACACACTACAGACCATAGCGTCCCAGCTCACTTAGCGCATATTCCTTATGAAGCATTTTAACCCAGGTTTGTCCAGAGAGTTGAGAGTAAGGAAGAGTCCCATTCTGGTGTGTGATTGTACATGCGTGTAAGTGTCCCTACCATGCACACATGCAGTCCAGTAGGAAAAAAGACACTGTTGCACTTAATGCAACAGGTACTACAAACAAGTGCCACACAGTATACAGTGGTGCATAAAGGAAAAGCTATGCATGAGCCTGGGAACATGGAAGGTGACACAGAAGTGACACGGACCTGTATCTAGAAGGCTGAAGGCAGGTCCAACAAGAGGAGCAAAGCACCTTAGGAAGGTGGAATAACATGTGGCAGGTTGCACAGAGGTGAAACAGTACGACAGGTTTTGTGTGATCAGAATGTAGACATCAAGTGAAAGAAATTGAAACTCCTTTGGCAGGCTGGGCCAAACAGGTTTCTATAAAGGGAGTTCTACCTTTTATTCTTATAAAACAATTTGTCCAAGTTCTCATTTCATGAAAACCTATCTAGTAACAGTGAGAGGACAGCTTTGAAAAGGTGAAGGCTAGGGTTAGGGTTAGGGTTAGGGTTAGGGACACAGATTAGGTGGCTGCTGAAATCACAGGAGGCATGCAGTAAGAGTGTATGAAAAAGACAACTGACATCACCAGCCAGCCACTGCTGCATGCTCCAGGAAGCTCCAAAGGCAAGGGCTGTGAGTTCACCCAAACAGGTGTCAGGGCACTGCAGATTTGCAGACAAAAGTGGCTCCTTGAAACCTTCTTGAGAGTTATTCCACATCCAAGCTGCCTCTCTCCACACCTTTCTGTTCTTTCCACCCATCTCTGTAATCTTCCACCAGAACTTGCATGTGGGTTAGGGGGAAGAGCTCAGCTTTGCTGACCACGAGGGGTAATGCTTGTGCTGATCTGCCCTGAAGTGTGGTTCCTCCTGGCTGTTGGCCTCTTTCAGCTCACAGCCTTCTGACCCATCCCCTGGGCCTGACAATTTGGTGCTGACCCTCGCAGGCAGTGACTCCTCCTCACCTCAAGCGTGGGCCCTCTCCTGAGTGTGACCCCTCTTGTACTCTCATGGAAGTCACAAGGTGGGGCCCCAGATCCTGGTATTGTGGGAAGGACCCCAGAGATTGTACCTGCCTTTCACTGGCTGTGCAATGCTCCAGACCTCCACATCCCCAGCATCCAAGAGATCTATCCCTTGTCACTCAGTACTCACTTATCCCTGTGTCTGTCTTCCCTCCTATAAACCTCTCCAAATTTTCATCACCTGCCCAGCTGTGGTAGACACGTGACAAATATCTCCTGAATGAGAGTCAGAGTGCCTTCCTTGCTCCTTAAGGCAGAATGAAGCGGGGAGGAGAACAGGTAGAAAGCCGAGCCTGAGGCCTGGCATCCTGAAGGTGCCACTGATGCTCCCTTGGGTGACAGCTGCCCATCCAAAGGCCTGCTTTTCCTCTTCTGGAACCAATGATCTATATGCTTCCTTTTCACTGTAGATCCTGCAAGCTCAGCCCCTGTCTGATAAACTAATTTGTGTCCAGCTGTTAATAGCTTAATGTGTTTCCCAGATAAGGCACTTCAGTTTAACAGGGGTCTTCCACTCTTTCAGCCAAAGCAATGACTAATGGGGAGATGTTCAGACACGGTGGGGGCGGCCAGGGGAACTTCAGACAAAGTGGGCTCTCTAGACTGCTCCAAATGCACTATGTGGGCTGAGATGCCTTTCCACCCACACATGAGGGGGGATGTCAGCTTTTACAAGGTCTTGGAACAACAGCAGAAGGATCTGCTGCAGTGTGCCACTCCAGCAGGGAGGAGGGAATAAGCCAGATAGCTTGTTCTAGGGAGTCCTTATTCCCCCTGCCCCAGATAACTGGGCTTGAAGAGTAAAATACCACAGGGAGTTTCACATCATCTGCCAAATGAGAATCCTAGCCATATTAGTGGCTAATGGTCAAAAATGGGGAAGCACACTTTTCATCCCTGAGATAATGAAGGCAACCTGTGCGCAGACATTTTTGCAAGGGGCTTAAAGACTTAAAACCTCTCTCCCGTTCTAGGAGGGCCCAGCGATCTAGGGTGTAAAGGAAGATAACAGATAAAAATTAAAATAAAAGGCTTGTGGAAGTAAACAGCTGGTAGGCTTTTCAGAACCCGAATGTCAGATTGAAGAAAAGCGCTAATCCTTCCTGGACAGGAAAGAACTCTCGTGTGCAAGCCTGTTACAGAGAGGTCCTGAGCTCAGTGGGAGCTGGGTCCCCTCCACCAGGCTTGGAGGGGAGTAGGCCCCTGCTAAAAGGTCAGATGGGGATCTGCAGGGGATCCAAGGCCCTTGGAAGGTTTGAAAGTAAGATGTTTGGCTTTCAGGAGGGCAGGCCACGTCACACTGACAAGCCCAGAAATGAATTGATATTGATATGAATAGAAAGGACAGCAAAGGATTTCTCTCCCTTCCCTCAACTCTTTCCTTTCTTTTTTTTTTTTCCTTTGAGATAAAATCATGTAAAGGCAACTCCCCAATGCACATACTAAATGCCACTGCCTTTTAATATGTTCTTTTACAGGGCTTAATTTATCATTTCCTGGGTCCTCAGGCTCAAACACTTTTCCTCTGCTGGTGGTGGGGGTCAAGTGATGGGGTAATGTTTCCCAGCCCAGTGTCCCTGTGGGTTGCGTTTTGGACTAGGCCACGCATGCTCACACCTCCGTGCCTTGTTCAGGCTGTTTCCCCAGCATGGAATGTCTTTCCATGGTTCCATGCTGTACCAAAGGAAAATCATAGGACTCATAGCAAAATTAATTTCATAAATTTCTTTCAGATTTCCCCCCAACCATAACTATTTACCCTCTCCTGTATGATCCTCCGCATCTGCTTTCTCTCTCTCCTATGCCCTTTATAATTGTCCAACTCTTCTTGTAGTTGGGGTAGGTACATTTCATTTATTACTGTGGGGCTGAACATTGATATTATCATTCCTAGGTTTTTTTTTAAAAAAAATATTTATTTATTTATTTTTTGGTGGACACAACATCTTTGTTTGTATGTGGTGCTGAGGATGGAACCCGGGCTGCATGCATGCCAGGCGAGCGCACTACTGCTTGAGCCACATCCCCAGCCCCATTCCTAGGTTTTAATTGCTTAGGAACAAGTACTCTGTTATTCATCATTGTACATTTAGAATAGTTGGCTTATCGTTGGGATAATTCAACAGAATTAGTAAATCCAGAGTGGCAGGCCTGTAGGAGGTTTAAAGATCACCCCGTTCCATTACCTAACTTTTCAGAAGAATCCAGGTCTCTTGGACCATGCAAAATATATTCAAAATAAACCCAGCTTCATGGGGAGACTGGGAGTACTGGGCCATGAGGGCAACTTGGAAGGCCCTCAGCAAGAAGTCAGAAGCTCACAATGCCCTCATTGGGTAAGAGCTTCACTGTTTGCTGGGAATCTGGAGACCTGACACTTTTAAATACCACTTGAAGGCAAGCTTTTGGGGAGCAAGGCTTACATCTTATTTCTTTCTATAGACCTCAAAGCATCACCAAATGTAGAAGTGGCTCAGGTAAAAGTAAAGTTTCAGGACACTTGAAAGATCCAGGGTTTTTTGTTGTTGTTGTTTTGTTTTGTTTTTACTTTTCCAAGACAGACACATCTCTGAAGAGCAGGCATGCTTTCCCTTCTGAAAGTTGCCAGGTGCCCCTGGTATTTATTTGCTCAATTCAACATCCCAAGCCCGGAGGCTCCTCCCCCAGCCCCTTCCCCCCCATCACCTCAATGAGGCAGATAAGGATTGAAGTTGTGCAATCTTAGTGTGACCTCTGACCCCTCTTGGAAAAGTCTCCAGGTAGCCAGTCCTGCCTCCACCACTGGCCAGAAGCTGCACCCCCATCTCTGACCCAGGGCAGTGTCAGGGTGTGGGGGTTGTAGACATTGGGGGAAGTGGCTCCAAGATTTACTTTAGGCTTGCCTGCCCACTCAGGTAGGCCAGCGGTTTGTGTAAAGTGAAAGAAAACTGTTTAAAAAAAAAAAAAAAAACTATAAAAACTAACCAAAACCCTTGACACAGAACTGTGGGCACAGAAACCTGGAGTTACTGTTGAAGCATTAAAAAGCTTGCAGGTTTCCAACGTTGTCTTCGGTTCTGGTTTTATATCTGAGTGATTCAGAGAACTATTTGGAAAGGAACAGCCCTCAGACTCTCGCTGGGTTTTGGGGGTTTTGTTTTGTTTTCCGCAGCAGCGGTTTGGTGGGGAGAAGGCCGGTGTGGCTTTGTTGATTTTATTTTCCCTGTAGGATTGGCCCTTTCAGTCTCGGCCAGATCTGGTCACCAGGGATTCAGGTTAGCGACTGAAGAGGCAGCATCTTTGCCAAGGGGCTGTGGTCTGCACTTCGTGGGAACTGTTGAGGAACTGAGTGCCTCTCTAACAGTTTGTTGCTGAAGAGATGCAGTTGCCTTTCATGGAAAAGTTTTGTTATTGAGCAATTAACCAAATGCTTGCAGAGTGGGTTAAAAAATCTATTACCTGACCGAGGTGTGGAGGTCTCTCCCTTGGGACAAAAATAGTGAGGAAACTGATTTCTGTTTTGTTCAGGCATCCTAATCCTCTTAGAGGTGGCTGTCTCTGTGTGTGTGTGGGTGTGTGTGTGTGTGTGTGTGTGTGTGTGTGTGTGTATGATGTGTGCACAGCAGGTACAGGGTGTGCTCCTTCACCCAGCCTATGACAGGGGCCTTCAACCAGCACCATCAGGGGAGAGCTGCCCTGGCACCTGGGTCTGGGCCATAGGACATGAGAAGAGGGTAAACAGGAAGAAACATAAGCCCCAGCCAAGACAATCACTTTCTATTTAGAAGGCTACAAAGGATAATCTGGGAAATCCCAGAATGAGAGTACCATTGTCTAGCAAAGAAGAACTCTGAGCACTGCTACTGACTGGCTCTTGGCTTCTGTGTTAGTCCATGAAATTGCATTGCTCATAATTACTGCTGTTGGATCAGCCTCAGCAGTCCTGAGCAGTTCTCAGCTCCTGCAGCAGAACTAGCAGAGAGCTTCCCCAGAGCCAACCCATCCCCTTTCCACAACTTCTTCCCGTTCAGGCTCCAGTCAAATGGGAACATTGGAAATTCCCTAGGACCTGGTTTTATGTTTGTCAAACACTGTCCCATCAGTTACCCTGGCAGGTATTCTCAGAAACACTCTGAACTAAGCTGGGTGGTTGATGTGATCCCATTTTCCAAGGAGATCATTGAGGCCAGAGGGGTTAAGTGAGCTGTCCAAACCTGCCTAATGAGAGGGCCAAGCTAGGCCTGAGACCTACTGGCTGCTATCCAAATGCCCTCTCCACAGGCTCTCAAACCAAGTGGACTTACACAATATTACTATTATTAACAAAGACAATGAATGACAGCAACAATAGCTAGTACTTGCCTAAGTTTTCCATGTGCTGAATACCTTTCTGAGAGGTCTGCATGTAACATCTTATTGGATCATCAGAGTAACCTTACAATACAGGTATGAAAATTACATTTTATCTGGGAGGGGGGACAGGTACAAAAAAAATCCCCAAACTTGCCCAAAGTCACACAGCTAGGAAGAGACACAGCTTGGTTTAAAACCCCATTTGACTACAGAATCCACGTTCTTAACCTGTGTAGTTATATCTTTCTGTGTGATAACATCATAATCAAAATGTGAGCTTAAGAAAACACATAAATAATAAATAATATAAATTGGTCAACTGAAAGTGGTTTGACAAGTAAAAAGTGCTACACTATTTGGTGTTTTGTTGTTGTTATTGTTGTTATTTGTTGTGTTGTTGTTTTAATGATTGGTGCTACTACTAGCAAGATTCCATCAACGCATCAAATTCTTTCTCAGGCCCTCCAATTGCAGACAGTCTTTTAATCGCCTTATGATCTAGGGCAAGTGACCAAGCTCTTTGCATCTCAGCCTGACCTGTGAAATAGGCAAGGGCATATTCATCTCTCAGGGTTGTTTTGAAAACCTGATGAGAGCCTACATGTGAAGGCACTTGGAAAACTGTACACTCCTAAAGTAGTTTCCCCAAGTTAGTTGGTGAGAAACGAAACTTACTCTGCTCAGTAGCCATACACAGTGTCTCAGCTCTAGGACTTCAGGGAGGCTTAATATGCCAATGGGCATTCTAGAGCACTGAGAAGAATCTAGAAATGGAGTCCAGCAATCCCCTAGCCCACTGGGGAGGCATCCCAAGACCTCCAGCAGATGCCCAAAGCTGCAGGTAGTACTGATAGTTCTGAACCCTGTATACACTGTGTTTTTCCTATCTTTTGTAACTATGATACAGTTTATTTTATGAATTAGGCAATGTAAGAGGTTGATAACAATAAGTAATAATAAAATAAAACAATATGCTGACACAAAATTTATTTTATTTATTTTATTCTCTCTCTCTCTCTCTCTCTCTCTCTCTCTCTCTCTCTCTCTCGAATTTTCCATGTCAGACAAGTTAGCTGCGGGTAAGTGGCACTGTGGAAAGTGAAACTGCAGATAAGAGGAGAATAGTGTAACTTCTCAAAATAATTTTTTTTTTTAATTACGGAACTCTTTGCAAATAGTAGGTGAGAGCATTTCTCAAGGTACGTACTACTCTGAGGAACCCATTTCAGGATATGTCTCTGACAAGGTGGAACCTGGCATCTGTTTACCCAGAGGCTTCCCCACTTTAAAGAAACCCTTGAAGACCATCTGGAGTCATCCCTAGATTCTCCCACTTAATTTTGAGACTGCGGCAGGAGACTTCAGCCTTCACTGACAGCATTATAACTACTAATCCAGAGACCACAGGACATGAGTAGGGAGAGAAAGAGGCCATGGGGCTCAATCAGAACTGTGGCAACAGAACTTCAATGACTCCCTCCTTGTCCTGTGTCTTATTCATGATCTGGTTCCTATCAGGCAGGCTCCTGGAGAGTCACACCAAAGGACAGTCACCCAGAATGTGTGGCCAGCTCCTGACACAAAGCCAAGATTCGAAGGATGATGAAGAGTACCTCCTCTTCTAGCCAGGAGCAGCAGGGTAAAGAACAACAATAGGCACGACTGGAACAGTACTTGGGCCTCTCTCTGTTCAGATGCCACTATTCTTTGAAGGTGGTCCTGGGGTGTCTGAAATTCCCACCATTTCATTCTGGCAATAAAAACTGCTAACGTTTATTGAGTATTTATACACATGCCCCAGATACTGTCTAAGCTCTTTATATAAATCACCATCTTCAGTCCTCACAATAAACTTGTGGAAGTGGTACCATCAGCATTTTACAGTATAAGTAATGACAGCGTGAAAGTGTTCAGCAAATTGCCAGTCGACAAACGTCTCACCAAGAGTGCAGCTAGAATTCCAACACAGCCTGGTCTGACTCCATGGCCTGGAACTTGAGGCCAGTTGCTTTTCTGCATTTCCTTAGAATGTTCCCTGTCATTCCTGTCATTTCCACTCACAGGAGGCCAAAGAGAGCAAGACTGCCCCAGGACAGCCTTCAAATCTTCTTCAGGTCTTCTAGAACAGTGGTCCTCAAAGTGTGGTCTGCAATCAAGCAGCATCGACATCAGCTGGGAGCTTGTAATATACAAATTCTTGGGCTCCCACCCTATGCCCACTGAATGAGAACCGCGTGGCTCCCAGCCCGTCTATATTTTTACAAGCCTGACAGCTGATTCTGATACCCACTAAAGATTGAGAACCACTGCTCCAGAGGCAAGGGCTCTGAACCCAGGTCATGGTGTCATGATACCTGAGAGAGGTGACAGGACTAGCTCCAGAGTGAGTCACCTGTTCCTTGATCCTGCAGTGTCACCAGCAACCAGCAGGGCATAGACAAGCAAGGCTGGGAAAGGGGGGAGGGAGTGGGCTCGCTGTCATTCTGGGATGGAGTAATAGCAAAATCTTGTGGTCTCAGGGAGTTCCAGAAGCTAAGGCTGGACACGGGGATGAGGGCCAGGATAGGTCCTGAATGGCAGGAGGGAAAGGCCAGCCCAGGGAATTTGCTGTGTTTATCCCCTTTACATTCCAAGCCCTATCCCACTTACCCATCTTCCCTCCTTGCAAAACATTAGACTCCGAGCTGTGCAAGCTGGAAAGACCTGAGTTCCCCCTCCTGCCAGCGCATCCTGCTTAGAGGGCCTCTGACCTCTGCCTGAACCCCTGCAGTGATGGAGTAAGCCTGGCTGGCTGCCCCCAAGGCAGTTCTTTGCCCTTCTGGATCTATCTCTATCTGTGAGATTTCTGCACATTTCTGCATATTTTTTAGTCCAGTCCCTGGCCTTCCTACTTTCACCCTCTGGAAGCCCACAGAGCTGGCCTGCCTCAGGACAGCCTTTGAATGTTTAGTGACAGTGCTCATGCTTCCTGGGTCTCCTTTTGTCCAGGAAAAAAGGCCACCATTCTTTTAATAATTGTTCTTCTACCTTTTATCACGTCCTTTTGCCATCCCAGTCTATCTTTGGGAAGGCTCCTGTGGGGTGCTCTGTGAGGGGGTGCCCAGGGCCCTAATCTGACAACTTCTTCTTTTTTTTTTTTAATTTGAATATTTATTATTTTTTAGTTTTCGGAGGACACAACATCTTTGTTTGTATGTGGTGCTGAGGATCGAACCCAGGCCGCACGCATGCCAGGCGAGCGCGCTACCGCTTGAGCTACATCCCCAGCCCGAATCTGACAACTTCTGTTGGCTAAACTCATCAAAATCCATTTAATCCGAGGTGAGCAAACAGCACTTCACAGAGGGAGAGGCAAAGAGCCTTGCCCTGTAGGGGGCACTGCAGAGAGAGAGCCCTGACTGCACAGAACATGGAAAAGGATAGCCTGCCCCTGGGAGGTGGGCCCCTGCCTCTGCTTGCTCAAGAAGATGATTCCTGAGACCCACTCAGCACACTGGGGGGGGGGGGGGGGGGGCCCACCCTGATAGGGAAATCCCAGCCACATTCACAGGACCCCATAACCTGTTGGAGCCTCCACTGCCTGGCCTGGCTCCCTATTTCCCAGCATTGCTGGGTTCTCACTGTCCCAGTTGGAACCCTTTGCTCCTGGAGTCTGTAAACATCAGGCTCTCTGCACTTGGCAATCACTAAGCCTGTCTGCAGGGACGAGATAGAGATGAGTCTGTTTTCACTGGATAATTGTGGTTATCTTCCCTGAGGAAGCCCAGCTGGGAGCCTGGAGATCAGTGCTGCAGGTCCCGATGCATCTTCCCGAGACCAGACGAGACGCACTGCTTGGAGTCGGGCTCTGGTCCTTCCTGGCTAGTTGTGTCTTTGTGCCTTGCTACCCCATCTGCGCATGGGACTTACAATGGTGCTTCTTTCTCGTATTTGCTGAGGACCAGGTGAGCACATGCAGGAATACTGGGCAGAGCATCTCCCACATCGTGCTCATTGAGTGTTTATTGCTCTGTTGGTGGTACTGCTTTAACTCAAGTTGATTAGGGATCAAGTTATACGTGGCTAGAGCATTTTAACTTTGCAAGGACTTCCATTATTCTCTCATTTGATCCTTATAATTCAGTGAGATGATGACATCAAGATTTATAACCATGCCAGGTGTGGTGATGTACACCTGTAATCCCAGCGGCTTGGGAGGCTGAAGCAGGAGGATTGCAAGTTCAAGGCCAGCCTCAGCAATTTAGTGACACCCCGCCTCAAAATAAAATTAAAGGGAATGTAGCTTACTGGTAAAGTACCCCAGAGTTAAATCCCCCGTACCCATCCTACAAGATTTACCATTCAATTGTATAGGTATAAAAATCAAAGCCCAGAAATGCCAAGTAACTATTCCAAGGTCACAAAGCAGAATCAGGGTTAGATCTCAGGTCATGTGGCCTTCTGCCTTGGGCTGTTGAGAAATAGTTTTGATGAAGTTTATCCTACATTATCATCACTCTTCCTCTCATACTGTATATTTATATGATCATATGATTGCCTTTTTACTAAAATCAAGAGCTGGACTCATGATTTAGGACCTAAAATTCTCAAATCCAGACTTACACAGCTTTCTTCCCTGTACACCCAATTTCTTTCTTTTCTTTTCTTTTTCTTTTTTTGGGTACTGGGAATTGAACTCAGGGGTACTTGACCATTGAGCCACATCCCCAGCTCTATTTTTTATTTCATTTAGAAACAGAGTCTTCCATAGGACTACCCTCTCTGGCTCGCTCCAAGTGGCTTCCTACAGTGTCCCTAGGGAACTGACTTTCTTTTGCAGTAACCCAGATCCAAGTCCATTTCTGGATGCAGCAAGGCAGGGTGGGACACAGGTGGGGTGGGAGGAGGGTACACCTGGCTTCTCCAGATGTAGGCCTCTAGTTTGACAATCTCAAGGAGCCCCAGACAGGGATTCCAGGGGTTCATGCCTGGAGCTGGGAGGCACTGTGTTCCATGATGTGGTTCCAGAACTCCCAACTTTCCCCACCATGACCCATCCAGGCCTGATATGCACCATCCCTCCAACGTCTGAACTCGAGGTTCACAGCTGGCTTGGTGATGTGCTCCTGGGAAGGCCGCTCTTTATCTCCGTGCTCCTCTGGCTCCAGGAGTCGCTTTGTTGCCTCATCCAGAGACATCAACACTGCCTTCTCTCAGCACTTGTGGTCCAAGATGTTCCAATGACATCAGCTTCCTGAGAGCTGGACAGTTCCCTTCACTTCAAAGCCTGGCTCGCTCCCCGCCGCCAGCCCCTGCCTGTCCACACGTGGACTCAACCTTCCATCCTCTCAGCACAGGGAGCTGGGCTCTCACAGTCCACAGGCACCTCAGCACAGCTCAGGACCTCAATCCCATTCCTCTGGATTAGGTAGCACTCACAGCCCTGAAGATCTAAAAAGATGGCCTTCTTATTGCCAAGGAGTGGCACCGCAGGGGCTGAAATCTCTGGCTCCAAGGTAGAATCCTTCTCATGTTTGTTAATGTAGCCAACATGTATGTTTTGAAATGACCACTAAGTGCCTGATTCTATTCTGGGTGTTGGAGAGGGAAAGTCAGGCCCCACCCTAAGGCACTGATAGTCTAGGGCCACATAACTGGCTAACACAGAAGGCCAGCCACCGAGGACACTGCTCCTGGGGTGGGGACAGTGCTTAAGAGTATCTGCTCTGAAAGGCTTCCTAAGGAGGGCACCTGGAAGCAGAGACCTGAACAAAAGCAGAAAGCAAGCTGCACAGAGGACCTGAGGGAGCAGTATTCCTGGCAGAGGAGACAGGAGCCCAGGGCTTGTGCAGAATGGGGTCAGGATGCTCAAGGACAGCAATCAAGTCCCTGAGCTTTTGCAGAGTGAGCAAGGTGGATGGTAAGAGGAGGGAGCTGGATAGAAAGGAAGGGCCAGCTCTCAGCCGACTGTGGCCTGTATAGGTCCAGCCCTCAGCCTGGTTTGTTAGCCCATGAGCTAAGGACAGCTTTTTCCATTTTAAAAGGTTGGAAGGAGAAAAAGATAAAGGTGGAGAAGATGATGACTGGCATGTGACAGGCTATTTCATAGGCTGTAAAACCTAAAATATTTACTCTCTGTTCTTCTACAGAAAATTTTTCATATTCCCTAACAGAGATCTAAAGGATGAAAAGTTGTTTGGCTTTTATTTCAGGTGTTAGAGGAAGTTACAGGAGGGTTCTGGGCAAGCAAGTGGCATTACCTGACATATACCTGTCAATTCTCACTCTGGGTATGCAGTGGAGAAAGGGCTGTCAGGTTCCAGGTGGTGGCAGGGAGGTGAGTTGGAGCCAGGAGACAGACAGGTGTGAGAAGGCAGGAGCTCTGCCCCGGGGGTGGCAGTGGGTGTGGTGAGGTAAGATCGAGTTTGGTCATCCTGAAGGATGACTCTTGGGTGTTTAGCTTGAATAAATGGGCAGGTGTTAGTGCCATTTACTGAGGTACAGAAAATCAAGGGAGAAGCAGTTTACTACATGGGTGTAAAAAAGCAAAAGATCAGCTTCGTCCATGATCAGTTTGAGATGATGATTAGACAGCAAAGCAGAGACACTTATAAACATACACACGCAAAAGGCACACACATATATGCAAAGAATGATGACATCGCTTAATGTTGTGGCTCACACCTATAATCCTGGTGACCGAGGAGACTGAGGCAGGAGGGTCACAAGATGGAAGCCAACCTTGGCAACTTAATGAGGCCCTCTCAGAAATAAAAAACAGAAAGGACTGGGGATGTATCTTGGTGGTAGAGCACCCCTAGATTCAAACCCCAGGACCATAAAGAAGAAAAAAATGATAATAATGTCACAGATGATATTTGGGAAAAGAAAAAAAATATGTGGAAGATTTACTGTTTTTTTTTTTTTGTACCAGGGATTGAACCCAGGGGACCCTTAACCACTGAGACACATCCTAGCCCTTTTTTTTTTTTGTATTTTCATTTAGAAACAGGGTCTCGCTGAGTTACTTAGGGCCTTGCTAAGTTGCTGAGGCTGGCTTTGAACTTACAGTCCTCCTGCCTCAGCCTCCCAAGCCACACTGCACCACCACACCCAGAGGAAGATTCACTCTTATATATGACGTATTTAATATTGATTCTCATAACATTGTATAAGGAAGAATTTTTCTATGATTCTGTCATCTTAGTGATGAGAAAAGTGGGACTTAAAAAGTTCAGCAGTTATTTAAAAAAAAGTTAAGCGGTTACAATGTACTAATTTAAATAATAATACTAGAAGAGAGGTCAGTAAAGCACATGCACCTGGAGGAGGCACGAGAAGAGGGAAAGGAAGGTACTAGGGAATGATATTGACCAAATTAAGTTACTATGTGCTTGGACAAATATGGCATAACAAATCTCCCTATTGCGCATAATGACAATCATCAATAACAAATAAAATTTAAAGTTAAGCAGTTTCCTCCAAGTAACATATGGAATTAGACAATGGCTGAGGTAGAGATAAAGCCAGCAGCCCACATCTCTTAATCTTAACTCTACTGACCTGTACAACATGGCCATGTATACTTGGGAACATGCCCTTCCTTTCTTGGTGCTTGGGTTGGGCACAATTATTTGGGGACATAATGGACAAATTCAATTCTTGCCGTCTCCTGGAGGTGTTTCGATGATCAGAGACAATAAGACATTCTTGTTTCCCACCTCTGGATTTAGTACAATTGAATAAACACATTTTCATTGTGATTTTGTTTTTTTCTTATATGGTACTTTTAAAATTATGAAACCCATGATTATTAATTAAAATTAAAAATATGAAAAAACAGGAAGAAGGGAAAAGTGTGCCGTTCCCAGCCCTTAAATATCACCATGGCCAAACTTCCTGAGATTGTTGGAAGAGTGCACTTACCCGTGTTATAGCTAGCAATAATTGATTTTGGGGGTTCAGGACTGTGGGCCCAGAAATTGAAGATAACCTCCTAAGAACTAATGACCTGCATGGCAGAGAAGCCAGGTCACAGTAAAAAAAAATGGCTGATAAAACACAACCTGCAGCCCTGTGTTCAGAATTACGCTAAGCACCTTCACTGTGCGACCATGTTGGATTCTCACATCCCATTCTATAGCTTAGGAAACTGAGGCTTTTCAGAAATGAGATTTTCATCCAGCTGTAATGGGCCTCAGAGCAGGAGTTTTTCAACTGGGCCTATTCTGCACCTAGAGGACAATTATGGCCCATTGGAAAGCTAGGAGGTGCTCAATAAATGTTTCTTGAACAAATAAGACTAAAGAATCTGAAAAGTTTTGAACAAGATTAAGGAGAGTGAGCTGGGGTAACCCAGGAATGACTAATTGATTCATGCAGTCAAAAAATATTTATTGAATACCTACTAAGTGCCAATCTATCAGCTAGGCACACAGAACCAGCACTAAATAAGACAGATGTCTTATCCCTGTGCTACTTACATGTTAGTGGGTGGATCACACTGATGGCTATATGAGGAGATGCTCAGGGTGGTTGGCAACCCTGACTCCATCCTGGAAGGCTCTAGAAGTCTGCCTTCTTTCATTGTGACTCGCATGATCATCTTGTGCCAATCCACTTGTTCGAAATATGAAGAATCTAATTACAGAGCACTGCTATGCTGCAGACCTCACATCATCTAACTTGGGCATCGTCTCTCTTACTAGCTTCTTTCTGCTCGATTTCCACTCAGACCCACTTTCAGGGATTCTTGGCCTGAGCCTATGGCCAACCAGGGATCCCCATGGAGAAGAGGCTGTCTACATGGATGCCCACTTTGCTGTGGCGGTGGTGGGGAGGAAAGTCACATTTCCAAATTGGTATGTAACTTTAAAAAGGTAAAAATCCATGGCTCTAATCTTTTTCCACTTCAGTGATATTTCCCATAGTCTGTACATGTTGGCTCTTTTTTCCTTAACAGTCCCTCGCAGAGCTGAGACTGACTGGCACTCCGGGTTTGCTTTCAGAAAGCATGCGAGTACAGAATTGGTATTTTTCCAGGCACGGCATAAAACGGAGCTTAATTCATTCACTTCCACATTGACACAAGGGGGAATGTTCCAATTCCTGAGCCACCGAGAAAGGCAAGGTCCCCTACCAGGCTTCACACAACCCTCTTTCACTTGATTATTATTTGAGCCTCACCCCTGGCCCTGACTCCACACCGTGGGTCTCCACCGTTTCCCTGAGTACACACAGTCTTAGATGTCTCTGAGCCAAAGAAAATAGCACCGTTCAGATAGTCGAAGGCAAGAACAGACTTCCTAAGCAGGTTGTGCATCTGCCAGAATTCCTGCTTGCTATGCTTATTCTTGAACTTCAGATATCAATCACCATCTCTATAGGGTAGAGAATGGAATCGAAAATACAGAGAGTCTCCTGTTATTCTATTTTGTTGAAAGCAAGTAGCATATTCAAGTGGAACATTTCAGGTTCAAGGTCTCTGTAAGCACTCATTTCTTCACTGTTTCAACAAATGCATATCAAGTATCTGGGGAACTGCAGACACTTTCTAAGTGAGGAGGACAAAGTAGTGAACAAGACAGTTGTGGCTCCTGCCCCCCGGGAGCTTATGGATGAATGCAGGAAGGAGACACTACCAAACATGGGTATGTAAGAAAAGAAAATATGGGAACATGTAACCAAAGACCCTATGTAGTATCTTGGTATTGAGGAACAAGGAGACTTCTCTGCTGACTTAATAGCTACGTTACTGAGATCCATGTGCATGGAGGAGAACAGATTAGGAGGCAGCAAGTCTTGGGCAAAGGCCCTGAGGTCAGAACTAGGACAGTATATTGGAGGAAATGGAAGAAAGCCCATGTAGGAAAGGAAAGCCACATATGTCTAGAAAGAAGGCTAGAGAAGAAACTGGGACCAGCATAGAAAGGGACCCAAATCATCCCAGGGATTTGGGACCTCATCCTGAGTGTGATGGGGAGTCATGGAAAAGTATTTGGAAGGTGTGCGTGGGGGTCGGGTGGGTATGACATGATGGAGTTGAGGTTTTGAAGATCATTCTGATCATAGTGTGGAGAATGGATTTGTGATGGCAAAATCCTATGGGTGTGAGAGAAAGCCAATCTAGAAGCTTCTTCAGGAGGCCAGGAGAGAGATGATAGTGGTCTGGACCAGAGTGAAGGTAATGGACAGGAAAACAAATGGACTCACCTAAGAGCAATCAGAGAGCCTGACCCAACAGGACTCATTGGTTGGTAGGATGTGGAGGAGGGGAAGAGGGAGGGATTAGTTCTCGAGTCCACAATTTCTGCCTGTCCCCGGTGCAGTTTTAAACGCCCCTTCCTGGCCTTCCTCCCCCCAGGAGAGGGCTATGTGAGTGGACGCTCCAGGTGGGCTTGGCAGGCCAGGTGTGAAGTTGCAATGAGCCCTAGTGCAGAGGCTGCAGGGACGCTCCTGCGCCTGTCGAAGGTGTGCTCATCCAGCGCTTTCTGCCAGCTGCTCCTCTTCCTGAATGTCACATGGTGGGCTCTTCAGTTCTAACACTGCCTCCTCAGAGCCCCTCTTCTCAAGGTGCCCCCATTTACCTTGAACACACCACTCTGCTTTCTGCATAGCACCTGCCACTGCTGAAAGAAACTTATTCATTCATCTCTTTACTTGTCTTTTGCCTAAATCTCCCCTAAAGGATGCAAATTCTGTGACAACAGAAACATCACCATTCTTACATCACAGTGTTTAACTCATAGTAGGTGCTCAATAAAAAAGATGAATGAACTGATGAATGACTCCCCAGACTACCCTCTCCTTGAGCAATCTGGACATCCACAGCAGCACTGACTCTGGGTCTGACACAGTCTGAGCAGCTCTGTGTCACGAGCCCCTTCTTGCTCACGTGGCCTCCATCTCCACACAGGGCTCAGGTGAGTGATGGTTTTCCAAGAAACAATGTTCCCAAGGGGTTTCCTTTCCTTTACTCCCCCAAACAGAAGAACCATCAGCCCTGGTATTTTTCCAGACACCACACCTGGGGGCACAGAGTGAACCTGATAGGATCCCAGAACGGAATTACTTATTCACGCCCATGACTGGAAGAGCTCACAGAGAAATACTGCTTGGGTTGCTGATTCGGTACTATTTTTTTTTCTCCCTAGCTTTCCCTATAGATCTCGGGGCCAAAGTCAACTGCATGTGTAGTTCATAACTGGTTCTTTTTAACCCAGGATATTAGACAGGATTTGCTTCTCTCAGCTAAATTCCTTCTTGGAAAGGGACTAGATTCTTCTCTCTGACTCTTCTAACTTTATATTGAAGAGGTGCTATTTTCAAAATTGCCTTTTGGGAAACAGAGGAAGGTGAAGGGAGGGATGTCATTTTGTGGAGGGGAGAGAAACAGGGTATGGTGGACTCCAGCCAGGGCTGACCACAGGGACAGGTCAGGGCAGTCACCAGGAAGCTGGTGGCCCTCAGAGCTGCATCCTGGCTGTCTTGTGCATGTTGGGAGAGGGTCTTCTGCTTTCTTTCCAGGAGTCTGCAGTCACCCCTGCGGCCAGAGGGAAGTGACTAATCACCGCATCACCGTCTAGTCATTATTTCAACTGAAACCGCCACACAGTGCTAATGGCATTAGGGGAACTGTCATCCTACCTGTCTCGGCCCTGAGTTGAGCTGTGGGGCTGGGATCTGGGCAAAGGACATATCCCAGAACCACTGACTTTTGTTGTGCCGGACATCTCTTTCCGGAGGAGCAACACAAGGGTGCAGGCCAGCCGAGGTGCTGGGCCTCATCTTGAAATAAAATGAAGGTTCACTTTTACACACTAATTCATATGTGGGAATTCTCTCTTGATAGGGTGTATTTTTCTTGCAAAAATTGCCTTTTGGGAAACAGGAAAATGATAACACATGCTTATTTGGAAACCAAACAAACAAACTTTGAGGAATGTTGTGGGCGCTGAGCTCAATATAATGACATTGCCATCCCTGGCATGGTCACAGCTCTGCATCACTGCTCATCTGCATCTTCTACACCTGTACCCCCAAATGGTGATAGCAGCAATCATGAATAATGATGGTCCAATAATGTGATGAGCACTTTGTATACATTACATTATTCAGTTTACATAAAAACCCCATGAGGTGGGTTTCACTATTGTTGGTATTTTGCAAACTAGAAAACTGGAGATTAGAGATGTTAATCAACTTGTCCAAGAACACAGAGCTAGTAAGTACCAGATATGGAAGCAACCCCAGGCTTATCGGACACAAGCATCTCCACTCCAGCTGCTGTTATCAGCTTCTCTTCAACTAAAAAGCCGATTTACTCTTTTGTAAGTCAGCAAAGAGTTTTTTGTTTTTTCCTACAAAAAACTTTTTACCAACTGTGTTTTTTAAAACAATAAATTAAAACAATACCTGGCCTTAGTCCCTTCTTGTAAGCGAGAGTATTGGACAAGGTATCATCCTGTGTCTCCCAGGCCCAAAGTTCCATGTTTTCATTCTAGTCCATTGCACAAAACACCTTCTTCCTCTCAAGCTTAGCAGACTCTTTAAAACACTCACCAACAGTTCTCTGCGGATGGTAGAGAAATCCTGTGTGTGTGTGTGTGGGGGGGGGGGGGTTGTTGTTGTAATTAATCTGCTCCTATGAATCCTGGGGTGGGGGTTTAATTAATTAAGATCAGCAGTCTCCTGGAGGTGCAGGATGGTGGGCAAAAGTGGCAGCTCTGCCTCCCTGCTGAGGCCTGGACTCTTCTTTGGCAACCTGCTGCTTCTAGTCACAAGGTGACTGCCAGCCTGGCCACCTCTCCCTGCCCTTGTGCCATTAGTGTGTGACCAGCTGTGGGCATGGAGGGACTCCATCAGTCCCCAGGTCTGCTGTTTGCCCTGCGGCAGAACAGGAAGGGGTTGCACAAGACTCCCAGCTCTAGCCCAACCCCTTCCCTGCCCAGGCCTCACCTGTGGTCTCCTGATGGACACAACCACTCTGAGAAATCAGCGTAGGAGGGAATGGGTTCTTGGCTCATGATGCTTTGTGTGTGTATGTGTGCACAGCAGTGGGGACTGAACCCAGGTCCTCATACAGGCTAGATAAGTGCTGCACAACTAGGTCACACCACCAGCCCCTCTCCTGTCCCACCCCCCCTTTTATGAGACAGGGTCTCAATAAGTTGCCCAGGCTGGCTTCGAACTTGTAATCCTCCTGCTTCAGCCTCCAGAGTGGCTGGAATTACAGCATATGTCACCACACCCAGCTTGCGTGGCTTCTTATGGTGGAGTGACCCCTTTGTCACCAGGGCTTCCCACTTCCCTGACCCAACAGCACTCTTCCTCTATCTTCTCTGGCCCCTCTCTGTTCCTGTCCTGAGAAAGTGCCTCCCCTGCATTGTTCCCAGCTGGCCTCTTCTTACCATTAGAACAAGCAGCACCTCCTCAGAGGCCTTCCCTGACCTGTCACTCTATTCCATTTTATTTTCTTCACCACTCTTATCATTATTTGAGATTATTTTGCTTATGGATTTCATCATGTTTCCTTGGCACTGAAATATAAGTTCTGGGCCAGGGATGTGGCTCAGTGGCAGAGTGCTTGCTTAGCATGCACAAGGCCTGGAGTTTGATTGCCAGCACCACAAAAATAAATAAATAGACACAGAAATAGATATAGAAGTTCTATGGAAGCAGAACTTCTTCATTTTTGTCCTGGTGCCTCAAATAGAGTAGGAGATGCTCAGTAAATGGGATAAACAAAATGCTTTGTTCTCATCTATGAAGTCGTGGTGACAATATTGATATCGCAAGGCCTCTGTGAAGATGAGAGAAGTGGATTTTCAGTGTTTGGAAGGACTAGGTTCCAATGACTCAGAGTTTATTACTATTCTTGCACTGAGAGAAGCAGTGTAGACCAGGGGTCAAGACAGTAGGCTCTGGAGTCTACTGTGGCCTTTACACTTAATTATCTTGGTCTTTAGTTGATGACTTAACTTCTCTTAAGTCACAGTTTCCTCAGCTGTAACATAGTGATAATGATACTACTAATTTCTAGGGCTTTGTGCAGACTAAATAAGACAACCCATGAAAAGCACTCTGAGCAATGTCTGGAATGTTCTTTGCTACTGCTGTGTGCCAGATACAGGGCTGTGTATTTCTCATCATTCCTCCCGTTGCACACTACTGTACAGCCTGCAAAGCACTTTTACACAGACCCTCTTAGTTCATGCTTCTAAAACCTTATGAGTGACCTCGATTACCCACCCTACTTTATAATTGATAAAACTGATCCTCAGAGAGGTCAAGCAACTTATCTAAGGTCATGCAACTAGCCAGAGGCCGAGGAACAAATACCCTTCATTCAGTATTCAACTCTTCTCATCACTACCCTTGGCCTGCTGCCTTGCCCAACCTACAGCCTCAGAATCTGAAGATGACATGGGGCCAGCATGGAGAAACTCTGCCATACTGCTTAAGTATTCCTGATAAAAATAAACAGAAGCCCCAGGCCTTGAGACCAACTGTGCCTCTACCAAACCTGCTCCCTAATAGGCCAGTCAACTGTTTGGCAAAGACACAGAGGCAGATGGAGCCTGTGCCTTGCACCACCAAAGCAGGCTAAGGGGTCTGGTGCGCTCTCAGCTTCAAAACAGCATCAAAATCGCCCCACATTGGCTGGGACAGGTCAGAGAGGGTGCCACAGGGGCCACCGAGGGCTTCTGCAGCTTTTCCAGTGGGCACAGTGTGCTCTCTCTGTATCTGGGTCTCCCCTCTGCATCCACTGGATCCAGTCCCCCTTCTAGGCCTGGCCCCTGGCCTTACCACAGCCTCTGTCCACTGAAAAGTTTTTTGAGATGGCCTGACCAGGACTTGGCATCTCTTCCTGTACCAGTGACAATTCGGGAAAAGGACTCTGTGTGAAGTCCCTGGAAATCAAGGGGCTGGAAACCAAGGGGGAAACAACTGTGCTCACGAGAGAGATGTGGGCCCTGATCAGTCTTTTCAGCTCCCAGCAGGAGCAGATTTGTTGTGACTAATGCATCAGGCTTTAAATAGTTTCTCATGGCATACTGATCAGCCCAAGGCACAACAGAGGCAAATGCAAAGTTTCCAAAACGAGAGGGCTGCCACTCAGAAAACACTCATCTGCGGGTGGAAGCCCGCCCTGCTCAGCTCCTTAATAACACAAGGCACAGAGGACTGTGGCAAGAAGGGGAGCCAGTCAGACTGGGAGATTTTAGGTCCAACCTGACATCCCCTTCTTCAAACCCCTTCATGACTGCCCTTGCCTGGGACAAATTCTTAGCACAACCTTCTAGGCTGTCCAGGAACTGGACATATGCGGGATTGAATATGTTTCTCCCAAATTCATTTTCTTCTGGAAGCTCAGAATATGACCTAATTTGGAGCCGGGTTCAGTAGTGAACAACTGTAATTCCATCGGCTTGGGAGGCTGAGGCAGGAGGATCGCCAGTTCAAAGTGAATTTAGCCAGGCCCAAAGCAAATCCATTGGACCCTGTCTCTAAATAAAATGTTTTAAAAAGGGCTGAGGATGTGGCTCACTGTTTAAGTGCCCCTGGGTTCAATCCCTGGTACAAAAAAAAAAAAAAAAAAGAATATGACTATTATGGTTTTGATGTGAGGTGTCAGGGGACACGTGTGAGACAATGCAAGAGGTTTCAGAGGAGAAATGATTGGGTTATAGAGTTAATCTAATCAGTGAATTAATCCCCTGAAAGGGATTAACTGAGTGGTACCTGAAGTAGTAGGGTGTGGCTGGAGGAGGTGGGATTTCGGGGCGTGGCTTTGGGGTGTATATTTGCATTTGGCAAGTGGAGTCTCTCTCTGCTTCCTGAACACCATGTGAGCTGCTGCCCTCTGTCACACTCTCCCACCATGATGTCCTACCTCACCTCAAGCCCCAAGGAATGGACCCAACCTTCTATGGACTAAGATCTCTGAAACAGCAAGCTCCCTAATACACCTTTCCTCCTCTACAATTGTTTTGGTCAGATCCTTTAGTCACAGCAGTGAAAAAGCAGACTAAGACAATGACTTAATTTGGAAATGGGATCTTTGCAGTTGTAATTAGTTAGAACAAGTTCATCCTGGATTAGGGTCGGTGTTAAATGCAATGACCAGTGTAGTGTCCATGTGAAGACACAGGTGACTCAGAGAAGAATGCATGTAACCATAAAGACAGAGGAACATTGGAGTGATATGTCTATAAGCCAAGTAGTGCTAAGAATTGCTGGCAGCCACCAGAAGCTGGGGAGAGGCATGGCGCAGATTCTCCCTCACAGCTTCCAGAAGGGACCGACCCTGCTGGCACCTTGAATTTGTATGTCTGACCTCCAGGACTGTGAAAGATAAGGTTCCATTGTTTTAATTCACCCAGGTCATGGTATTTTGTCCTGGAAATTCTAGGAAACAAAGACAAGTCCCAATTTATATGTCTAGCCTTCTCCTGTCCAAGTCATGTCCCATGCATGGAGAAGGTAGCGGCGCATGATTTAAATAAATATAATGACAGAGTTCAAGTCTTACTCCTCATTTTAGCTGCCAAGTGAGGTTGGACAAAACTATTCATTTTCTTATTTTCAATTGTCTAATCTATAAAATGAAGATAATAGAAGGGTTGTTTCTGGGGGTCTAAATGTGCAAAAATACATGTGAAAAGAAGGAGACTTATCAGCCATCAGAATTTTTCTGGGAAAGGCATTACATTTATTTGAAAAACACAACTAAATAAACATCTTGTGGAAGGGTACACCCCAAAGGTCATGATCAAGAACTGGAGGGCCCCTGTTGATTAACATGATGGATTTGTAATGTGTAAAAAAAAAAAATGTTGGGGGTGAGGGCAATAAGAGATGGCTCGAGAAATGTGAGATTCATAGGGAAAAATCCAAAGAGAAAAAGAGCCAGCCAAGGGGAGAGTGAAGGAATGGGGAAGCTACCCTCTTCCACACCCTGGTAGGCTTAGGAGAGTTTGGGGGGGCGGGGAGACAGAAACCCCTAATGGCTATTTTTGTAGCAAAGCATACAAGACAAGCCCATTCCTCCATATCATTTCTCTACAAAATATCTAGTCAAATCTAAATTGGGGACCCATGTGGTCATGATCATGAGTTCTTTTGGTTCAAACTTGGAGAGGTACTAAGTCTGATGGCTGGGTTGTCATGGGTGTAAAAGCCACATAGACACATGAGCTGAAAAGCAGGGGCCTGGGTGACACCCGGCTTACTACACATGACAGCGGCCAGCACGTTGCAGGTCATTTATGAACATCATAAATAAATGCTTGCTCCAGCCTGAGCCTTGGCCTCCCTGACCTCCTCCTGCCTTTTTCCTGCCTGAGCTTGGAATGACTATTTCCCCTTCCCCAGCACTCCTTCACCTACTTGGATGCTACCCACCCTTGGAGAATCAGCTGCCTCCCGCAGGAAGTCTCCGTCCACCTTCCCAAGCAGAAAGGATGATCCTCCATCCTCCCAACTTTGTGTGGCAGACTCCCATGTTAACGACTACTCTATTAATGCTGAAGCTACAGCTAGACGTCCAACAAAAAAGAAAAGAAAAGAAAAAAGAGTCACACAAGGCAGTTGAGGGAAGGTGAACTCAGAACAAAGGGAAAGACCCAGAGGGGGAGGGAAAACAGAGAAGCTAGGAGGAGGGGACCATGAAAAGCTCCACTGGCCAACGTTTTTCATGGTCATTATATCCTGGTCTGTACCAAAGGGACAGCAGGGAAGGTGATATCTCTAGCAGGCCCTTTTGTAAAGCTGAAACCCAAGTGCTTCCCTGACTCTTGGAGTGTCACTCTGAAGCACTGTGAAAACAAGGCTGTGAGGTAACTGGGTTCCTGGAAGCTCTTCAGAGCCATGTGGGCAGGAAGGACCAACATCTCCACCCAGGCTTGCTCGTGCCCTCCCTCCAAGCAAATAAACACACCCAGCATGGCCTGAAATGGGCGGAAGCTCAAAGCTGCAGCAGGTGAGATGCTTAGACCCACCCACAAGGGATACTACAAAGGAGTTCTTCAGGAGCCAGGCTCAGGAAATAAATAACCCATTTGCCTTTTAGTGGGGAAGACAGGAAATAGCCAGGTAGTGGTTGCACCTCCACGTGTCCTGCCTTTAGCAGATTTTTTGGAGCCTGGGCTGCTGGGCTGCTGGGAGCCAGAGATATAAGATGTACACCTGTGTTCTCAAGGAGTTCTTGTGCAGGGCCTGGCCCAGAGCAGCAAACACCTGCAGTGTGACTAGCCCAAGGGTAGAATAGCCAAGGGGTTACAGCAGCCCAGGAGGAACCCCGGCCCAGGAGGTGAGGCCTGGCTGAGCCTTGAAGGATGAAGGGGGATTATGAAATTTCTCAGGTCTGAGAATCACTAACATGAAAATATGCGCATTCACTGCTAGATTCATCCTCACTTCAGAAGTAGAAAACGCAAGTAAATGTATGACTTTGGGGGGAAAAAAGAATCTGACAAGTAAAGAAGCCTAAGGTGGGGAGGCTATCAAGCAGAGGAAATAGAATATGCAAAGGCTCAGAGATAAAGTCCTGGCCATGTTTTAGAAAGCATGCTGGTAAGTCTGAGAAGAGGACTCAGGGAGGGGGGGGGGGTATTTTGACCTGGGGTGGGGGGATAACTGTAACAGCATACCTTAGAGTGTGGCTTAAACAGCCAGTGCTTATGTCTTATAGTTCAGGAGATCAGCGTGTCAGCATGTGTGGGATCATGGTAATGGCCCTCTTCTTGGTTCACGACAGCTGTACCCCCATGCAGTGAAGACAGAGAGCTCTAGTGCCTCACCTGCTCATAAGGACTGTGTCGCCATCATAGGGGCTCCACCTCCACCTTATGACCTCAGCTAAACCTAATTACCTCCCAGTCGCTCCATCTCCAAATAACCATCACATTGGGGATTAGAGCTTCCATATGAATTTGGGGGAGACACAGACATTTAGTCCATAGCACTGGGTTTGCATTAATTGAAGCTAATGATCATGAGAAGAATAGCTGTTTGTCCAAGACTCTCGAAGGAGAAATTCCACCATAGCGTTGTCTGTGATAACTCACAGCTGGAAACCGCATAAAGGTCTGATCATCTGAGATGAGTTAAATAAGTCATGGCACCTTCCTGCAACTCAGTACTTTTCAGCAAGTCCAAGTGACTGTGTACAAAAATATTTAATGACATGAAATGATGATCCTGCTGCAGTATGCCTTGTAATATATGGATGCATAGTTGTTATTTAAAAAGAGCAAAAGGAAACTGATGAAAATATTCATAATTGCTATCCCAGGGAAAGGATTTTAGGGGATTTCTAATTATCTTTCTCAATTACTTATATGGTTGAAATTATCTACAATAAGTATGTTAGATTTTTGAAATGCAAGAGGAAGTTCTGGGGAGAGCAGTTAGGTGTGTGGATATGTGTGTTTGAGTATGTGCTTACCGGTGGCAAGACCCAGGAAAAGCAGAATGAGTCCACAAGTACCTGTCCTGGTATCCATGCAGTCATTCCCACTACCGGCTGTCACCTGAGTATCCTCATATTTGTTTCTCCAAAGGCCACAATCAATCAGCCACAGTCACCCTCTTATATAATTAGTTTAAATGACATAGGCCCATTTACCTTCCAAGATGGGAATGTAATTAGTTCTTGGGGTCAAAGTTTCCTTCTGACAACATTTATCAGCTCTTTGTCAGCAAATTGGCATTGACAGATGTGGCATTTGGCCTGTTTTTGGAGGGATGGCAAGAAGATGGAATAAGTTCTAAGGTGGAGAGAAGGCTTTAGACTTTGAAGCTCCCATGAGATCAGAGAGTCAAAGAGAAAGCCCTTTGCCATTTCAGGTAACATGGGAGCTAGTAGTTGACCACCTGATCAAGCCCAAGGTATGTGGCAAGTGGAGGAGGGCGTCATTCGCTCTTCCATCCCATCCCTCTGAATTCTGCACTCTGAAGCTACAAGTGAACCGGAAACAGGTCCAGCCATCATGAGCTTACATTCCACTGTGAGAGAAAGACAGAAGGAAATACGGATGTGCTCTGAAGACAGGCGATGTCAGTGCTTTGACAATAAAACTAAAGGATGAGAACAGAGAATATGGAGTGCTACTTAGATGAATTGGTCAAGGAAGAGCAGAGACAATAAAGAAGTAAGGGAGCATGCACTCTGTCTATCTGTGGAAAAGCACTTAGGATGGTGGGAGAAACAACAGAGCCCCTGAGTTGGGAGCATGTTTGGAAAACCTGAACCACAGTAAGCAACACAACCACCTATGTGATTGGAACAGAATAAGATCTGGGAAGTTCCTAGGGGCATCCCTTTCCAGAGTTTCAGGTATGGTCCCTACAGGTAATGGATGCCACACAACTTGCCACCATCCTTTGTATTAGATTTCTCCCACCACCACCTCCACCTAGGAGGGGCTGAGTCATTGAAAATCTGGGCTTTTCCCCAGCAGCATCAGATATTGGTTAAGAGTTCAGGCTCTGAAGTCAGACACCCTGTTACCTCCTTGGTGCAAGGTGCCTAGCTTATCTATAAGCCCAGTGGTGTGCTGGGAAACTGGATTTCCTTTGGGGGGAGGGGAGGATGGAGGAAAAACCTTGATTTGTAGCATCTGCCAATTTCTGTGGTGTAAATACTCCCACTGTGGCAGATTTTAGCCAGTGTCATGACATTACTGAATGTGGCCTTGGTGAGAGATGGTTACAACTGGCTCTCAAGAGTTAGTATCAGCCAGCATCAGCAAACCTGTGCCTCAGTTTATCTGTAAAGTGAATTTCGTCCCATAGAGTACTTATCAAGGATTAGGTGAGGTATATATAAAAAGCACTTGGCATAGTGCCTAGCGTGTGCTTAGTACTCCATAAAACCAGAGCTGCACTTCTCACTCAGGAGGGTGTTGAATTTGACTGGCACTTGTATGTAGAAATGAATCAAAGAAGAGAAAGCAAAGGGCCAAGAAGAGAGTGGGAACCCTATTTTGACTCTCCATCTCTGTCTCCTTGTGTGACTTTGGACAAGTTGCTTTCCCTCTCTGGGCTTCAGTTACTCTATCTGCAGTGAGGGGTAGAACTATTTATAAAGTCTCTTCTGACTGGATGTTCTACATCTTCCTAATTCAGGGAATGTTCCTGAAGCAGCATCAATAGACTGGTTCAGGGATGAAGGCAGAAGAGGGTGGGGTAGGGTTGGTTGGAAATCACCAGTACTAAAAGCTACCTGGACAGAGGTGGCAAAATGTATGCAGAGTCCAAAACAGAAAGTCTGAGTGAGTTATTTTTTTTGGCAAAAGGCAAAGAATTGCTTGAAAGTTCAAATGAGAGAAAAATACCTGGGGTGGTAGGGAATGGAGGCATATGGAAGTGGTGAGAGAAAAGGAAGATTTGTATAAGTAATAAGGCTCAGGATTGATAGATTTCCAGCAAATGTCTTTAATAAACATTTGAGAAAGCAAGGCTTCTTCTGCCAAACCATATACATGAAGAGGAAAAAGAATTTAGGAAGGAACAGTTGGTTAAAACTTTGGGTGAGATGAGCGTATCAGAAGTAAACAGGGAAAAGTGAAGGAGGAGAAAATGATCAAGATCCTCCATGATGATCCTCACCAGACACCGTGAGGAAGAAACGGGGTCACTAGAGAATTTAAGCAACACCCAACTTCAAGCAATTGAAAACTGAGTTTGCAAAGCCGAGATCTCTGTGCCTCCAATCTCCGCATAAGGCTCCCTTTGAAGTACATCAGACTATAACTTTCAAGAGTCGAGAACAAAGCTTCATATGGCTCATATGGCCCATCAGCAGGAACAGAGCATCCCACACTGCGCCCTCAAAGCCACAGACATGTGGCAGGTTTCCCCGCATATGACAGACGGCATGGAAAGATTCCGCGTACTTTGCACTTTCATTTGTAAAAAGTTTCTGGACTGGTCTGAAGGTCTTCTCTGGGGGAATGAATAAATATTAAGTATGAACGCTGCGATCTCAGAAATTGCTTCCACTAGCCATTATGGTTTGGAATTTGATTTTCCTCACCAATGAGCACTTTTCTCAAACAGCTTGAGAATCCACAGCTCTTCTAAGTCATGACAAACAGGTAACTTGGCTGAATTTCCATTCCAGTAATCCCCGTTCTAACATTTTTGGGTCAGATATTGTTCCCATAAGGAGCTTAATTCAGATGCCTTGACATCCAGGGAAATGAAAGAAGTGAAAGAAAAAAATGTTTCCTTCTGCCTTGAGCTCGGCTCTGACAGGTGAGCTTAATTACTGATGCCTCCAGCTCCTAATCACCCAGATGATGACGGAAAGAATAAAGTCATAGTAGCACATAATGACATTTTATTCAAACACAGAGTGAAGTCACAGCAGCCAGGAGTAGTGAGCCTGGAATCGTGAGCCAGAGATTTAAAGAGGTGAGGACAACCTGGGACAGGGATGCTTTCACTGGCTTCTCACACTTGGCTTCACCATCTTGACGGCATGGTGAGTCCCAGATCTGTGAAGTCAAGAACTCTCGATGCTGCATTAACTGTGTCTATAAATGAATATCAACAACAGCCTCTAAGCTTATTAAAAAATAAGCTGATAAATGAATCCCTCACTGCCAAATGCTCAGTGTGATGCTACTTCTAAAAAAAAAAAAAAAAGAGTCTGTTTGGCATTTGAAGAGCATAGCTTTAACAACATGTGGGTAAAACTTAACAAAGTGCTACGAGATCCCTGTATGGTCCAGAAAAGCCTGGGCTGAGAGTTAGAAGCTCCAGGTTTCAACCCTGGCTTCTGCCAGTTGCCAGCCCTGTGTCCACCTATCAATATCCTTGGTCAAGGTCACTCACATCCTTGTCCCTCATCATCACAGTTTGTGAGATGCCATGTTCTCTTCCCAGCCTGCTTCTCCTCGTCTGCACCCCCTGTGGAAGGGGTGCTCAGTCCTTCCATGGAACATTAACACCACTGTTCCCTGAGTGCTTTCCTTGTACCTCCCAACTCAGCATCTTGTCCCCATTATTATGTGTAATACTCACAACACTTTGTATTAATTCACATACTCAGTGTCAGGCACCATGCTAGGTCCTTGACTCTGAGGAGCTCATGGCAGGAGTGCCATTAGACTCACTTTACAGGGGAAGAAACTGAGACCCTAAAGGTTAAACACTGGGAGGCAGCAGAGGGAGGCCTCAAAGCCAGTCTAAGCTGTGACACTCACAGCTGTCTGTGTACATTTCTTTTTCCTTCTCTTAGATGCCTTGAAGGTGGGGTCCAGGTCTCTAGGCCTTTACTATTATCATAGGTGCTCAATAAATAACTGATTGAACAGAAGTCTACAAATGCTGGTTATCTAGTCTGCAAAATATAGATAAACAAGTGTGCCTTCATTTTCTGGGGTTGACATGAAGATTTCAGGGCAATGTGGGCATCTGTAAGGGCCTTGGGGAACCAACTGTGTCTTGGAGGCAAATTGCTCTGAAGGCAATCCAGTCCCCTGACTTTGCCATTCCACTGGTCATCTCTCTCCCGACCTCAGAGCTGCCTGTCTTCCATCAGAGCCATCCCACAAAGCCTGCAGGAGGTTGTTCCCTGCCCAGCAAATCCCACATATGCCCCACCCAGCTGCCCATGCGCTCAGGTGTTCTGGGCTGCAAACCATTTCCCCACCACCCAATCAGTGGGGCCCAGAGGGCAATGGGTAGGGGGCAGTAAGCAGGGGTCCCTGGCAGTCCAGCTAAGCCTTCTGGGCCCTTCCAAGTCTCCACCTGGGCAGGGAATATTCAGTTTCCAGACCACTGTCAGGAAGGGAAATGGCACTGACTCTTTTCTGGGATGGACATAATTGCTGAGGAAAGCAGCAAGTGGACAGTTTGCCCAACTTGGCCTAAATTTTAGTTTTAAAAAACTAAAACAGCTTGAAACTAGACCAATACCACTACCTGGAAATGGTCAGAGAGGAGCAGAGGAGGCCAGGAATGGGACAAAAGCCGATTTGCCTCTTCCCAATGGCTGTGTGGATACTGGATGGTCCCAGCTTTGAGGCTCAGCTCTTGTTCCATCCATTCCTGGCTGTCGGTGAACATGCTTTATTCAGCTCTTTCTGATGTTCTTTGTGTGAGAATGGCAGTCAATTGTACTCTAAGGTGACAAATATCTGGGTTTGTAACCTCACTGAACTTCAGGTTTCACATCTGTAAACTGGGTATAATTATTCCAATCCTAAAGTATTATTGAGAGGTAAAATAATGTGAACAGTAAAAAAAATATCTGGATATAATAAATGTTCAGTGCAATGTAGACAATATTAATCATCATCAGGGCTGTGGATGTGGCTCAAGCGGTAGCACGCTCGCCTGGCATGCGTGCGGCCTGGGTTCGATCCTCAGCACCACATACAAACAAAGATGTTGTGTCCGCCGGAAACTAAAAAATAAATATTAAAAAATTCTCTCTCTCTTTAAAAAAAAAAAAACCATCATCATGCTCTTCTTCAGAAAGGAGGGACATCTTGAAAGCTTAGATCTATAAAGCATAATCATGTGACCTCCTTGCAATCATTCAGGAGTGCAGACTTTGGGGGCATCCTACAAGGTGGATGTGACTGAGTGACACTGGATTGGGCAACAGGCAGTAAATGAGAGCCGGACTTCCTCAAGGGGCAACAGAGCGGGCATGAGGCAAAGGGATTAGATGAATTGGAATGTAGAAGTCAGATAAACATTTCTAATTTTGCTCTCCATAGCTACTTTTGAAATCCACCTTCTTTTGATGAACCCCCCTCCCATGCCCTTCTGGCACTCACCTAATGACAGTAAACACACTCCATCAATAAGAGAGGTAATTAATGCTGAGCTATCTGATTCTGAATTTCTAATAATGCTCTAGTTACATTAAAATAAGATTCCAAGCATGTGTGACAATCAGTTTTACTCTAGTTAAACCACACACACACACACACACACACACACACACACATTGAAGTCAGTTACTGGGGGAGGTATTCAGGAACCATGGCTGCAATTGGCTTCCATATGTCACCCAAATATGTCGACTTGCCTTGTGTGCCTGTCAGGATGTGGCACTGTCAATACTTTGTCTTCTATAAAAGTCACACATAGGAGAGGATGTTCAGAGAACAAAGATGGATCACATGAGCCAGTGGAACCCTGTTGAGAGGGGCCTGGGCTGTATTTGGTGTATAGTTCTACTTCTTACCAGCTCTATGTCTTGGACAAATCACTTCTCTTTTTTCTGTCTCAGTGTCTTGATGACCTGATCTATAAAGTGGGTATAATATCTTAAGAAAATCATGAAAATCAAGAGCTGAGCCATCAATTTCTAATCAAAATTAGAACTGTAGGTCTCAGCAGCTATTGAGACCTGACCCCATCCCAAATTTGCCCAGTGCTTGCTAAAATCACTGGCCATCCCCAGTGTGGCCTGAATTTTCAATTTCAATGTGGCCTGTCAAAAGCCAGGGTGAGGGGGTTGACAGCAGGTAGGAAAACAGGTGTGTGGAGGGCTACCCTGGGACCAAGTTCAGGGCCAACTGACTCATCAGACACTGTAGAGATAATGTTCAAACCCATGAAAACATTTTGATTTTGTTTTTGAAATCAGAAGAAAAAAGGAAACACAATCTATCCTGGATTACCTCTGTCTCATGACAACACATAAAACGTACTTTTTAGTTTTATTTGTTGGAAGGATCCAGGAAGGCAAATGTGCTGAGTGTCCCTGCAAGTCCTAATGCAGCACCCACTACATGCATATTTCCTTCCTAATAAGGAATTGCTGTGTCATGCTTCCAGAGCCCCATTTGTTCCTTTGCTAGACAGCTGAGCCTTCTGAAGACAAAGCCCCAGGTCAGGGAATAAGTGAGATCCCAGCACCAGGACAGGCTGGAAGGGAGATTCCTTAAGGCAGCGGGTGGTGAGCAGCTCCTATGGTCCCTAGAATCAAGCCCGCTGAACCACTGAACCCTCCTCCCACCTGACTGCTGTCTCTTCTTCCAGGTGGAGGTCATTTCTCCTCCCTCTGTTGGTGAGAGTATTACCACACAACCTCCTTCCAGACAGCCATTTGGCAGTATTCAGTAAAACGTAAAAAGCACCTACTTTGGCTCAACAAGTCAGGTTTCAGAAGTCCAACTATCTTGCAGTCCTTTGTGTGTGACTTGCAAAGAGAGGGGTAATGAGCACATTGTTCACAAAGGCAAAAAATAAAACATAAACAGAACTAAATGTCCACCAGGAGGGCAATGGCCAGGGGACTGGGCAGAGCCAGAAGCCATGCAAGATTGCAATGCAGCAGTTGAAGAGGGGACACTTGACCTCCATGTCACCAAATGCCTGAGAGGTGTTGCAGCATGAAAGAAGACTTTTGTGGGACAGGGAGGACAGTGACATTCCAAATAGGAGAGGATGTGAAAAGGTTTTTGGAATAATGCATAAGAACCTGTTCAAGGAGGCAATGGCTGGGATAGCAGGAAGGAGGGAAAATGAACATTCTATATTTGTTTTATACCCGGGTTATAAATCTTTTTTTTTAAACTGCATATATTGTCTTTTGAAACTATTACCTTTTTTTCTTCTGGAAGTCTAAGGAAAATAAAAAACAAAAAAGACCTAATGTGGTTTCAGGAGAAGGCCTGTGCTCCTCCAGCCTCAGCTCTCTGTCTCAGGTGAGTGGCGTCAGAACTGAATGTTCTGGAAATATTTAGTGTGGAGAGATGAAAAAGTGGAAGCCAACAGCTGGCACGGGGCAGTTTCACAGGGTCTCTAGGGAAGCATCTCTGCTGCTCAGGGATGGCTTGGCACTCACCCCTCAGACAGGCCTTCATTTCAGCTCTCTTTCTGCAAAGTCTTTCCCTATTAATTGCACAAAGACAAGTCCTAAAGGCAGAAGTTTAGGTTTAAAACCAAGCTCGCACTTCACAGGATGATTTACAACCCTCAGTTTCTTCATTTGTAATATAGAATCGATCCAACCATCCTACCCAGGGCTTTGAAGAAATGAGGCAACTTTTATGAAGGCATTCAGCATCTTATCTAGCACATAGTAGGTACTCAACAAAATCAACTGCATCCTTAGCCAGCTGAGGGGGCGAAGATGTTATTGGCAGGGAAGCCCATCACAACCCAAAGAGAACCCTTCCTCCCAGAACCTGTGATATGTGCCTGGCATCAGGGTCTGAGGATGGATGACTCTGGCCTGACCCAAGCCTTCCATGCCTGGTGGGGTGAGCAGACGCTCCAGGCTCCACAGGCTACCTGAGCAGGATGGTGAGAAGCCACTGGGACAACTGCCCAGTGCCACATACTGGGACCTTTGTCCATCAACGGAAGGGACGAGCCAATGTTGCATGTCCAGGTCCAGATATCATCACATTCTTGGGCCTGAGACAGTGCCAGGCTGAGGCCAGCCTTTCTGTGTGGCCTTACCTGGGAGCTCTGTGTCTTGTCCCTTATCCAGACCCAGAACTGGGTCCTTCGAGGAAACCCAGACACGAGCTCCCCATCATGAGCAATTATCATTGCAGGGCACTCTTCACCTGCATCTACCTTGGGAGAGGAGGCCAGATCCAGGGCAGACCCAGAAAGGAGTACTAAGGAGTGAGACTGTTGTAGTTCACCCACCCTGAAGACTTGCTAGGCTGGCAACAAGGGAGGAAGCCATGCACATTCCTGCTCTGTCCCTGTGATGGCTTGAGTGGCAGCCAGACCTGCCTCACAGGTTCAGAAGTCCTGGCCTCACTTTGCTCCTGTAGCCAACAGAAAGCTTCTATCCAATGGAGCCCTTTACAGTCTATAGAGCCTGTGAGCCTCATAGCCATGTGAGCAGGTGTGGAGGGTTTTCATCACATTTTGGATAAGAAACAGGATCAGGGAAGGTTAATCTTCTGTCTGATATTAATGTGGGGGCAGAATCTGAACAGAGGCCATGCAGCTCCTCTCACAGTGCTTTTCCTCCAAAACTTCTGTTTCCCCTTCTCTGATCTCACTCTTTTTTCTTTTCTTTTTATTTTTGGTAATGCTGGGGATTGAACCCCTGAGCTTTGTGCAAGTGAGGCAAGCAATGTACCACCAACGACATCCCCAGACTTCTGATCTCACTTCTGCCCTTTAGCTGTGAGCAGGTTGAATTGGTTCCCAGGATGCTACAAGCTCTGTTGCCTTAAATAGGATACTGCAGAGGTCTCCATGCATGTGATGCTGCGTAGGGCCACAAGGTGGCAATAGCAGCCACAGTTTCCCAGGACAGCCACCCAAGTGGCCTGTGAGCCTGGCTGCCTATCAAGTTCAGCCTTGTAGAGCCATAGCTTCAAATCCACACATGGATTGGTCTGGAGAAAAGAAGGCAGCTTCTTGATTATCAAAGAATGCCCGAGCTTCTGCTATCTAGAAACCAGCAGGGCTGACCCTGGGCCAGGCCCTGGTGGAGAAGAACTGGCTCCATGAACCTCCCTGGCACCTGTGCTCAATGGGCATAGACAGTGGGCAGAACAAGAAGACATGAGACTCCTGGACCTCTTGTAGGGGTAGCAGGCATTCCATGAGTCTTTGTGGCAAACCACACCCACACCCTTGTCCATCCATGATGACACATGAAATCAATTCTGTGTTCAAAGTGGCTGTTTATTGCACACTAAGTGCCTTGCACTCACCTCCTTTAGTTCTCACAATAAGCCTATGAGGAAGGTCCTACTGGCACC
This sequence comes from Marmota flaviventris, assembly GCF_047511675.1. Lineage (NCBI taxonomy): Eukaryota > Metazoa > Chordata > Mammalia > Rodentia > Sciuridae > Marmota > Marmota flaviventris. The sequence continues at coordinate 43,790,303 of NC_092506.1, forward strand.
CCATTTTACAGGTGAAGCAACTGAACCTGATAAAGGTTAAGTGTCACACCCAAAGTCACTTGAGGTAGGAAGTGGCGATCCAGAATTTGACCCTAAGTCTCCATGACTCCCAAAGCCCACGTTTCTGAAAAAAAAAAACATTTCGTTGGATGAGAGCAAAAAGGGAGTAGGAAGGGGGAAGGAGGAGAAGGCAAAACTATAAAGGGCGTAAATGTTATGGAGGAAAGGACCTCAGTGCCAAAGAGGTTCTGTTCCAGTCTTGGGAACTGACACCATCTCAGGGTCTGAACTGCTTTCGGGATCCCTTGCTGCAGTCTCATTCCTTGTACTGGGGACTTGCCCAGACTGCTGCCTGCTGTTGGAAGCAGCAGCTTAGAAGTTGCGAGCATGGGCTGAGGGGCCAGACTGCCTGAGTCACTAGCTGGGTGACCTTGAAAGTGACCATGGTCTCTCTGCACCAGTTTCCTCACTTGTAAATGTGGAGACAGCAAAAACAATAGTATCTGGCTCACAGGCTGTTTTGATGAGAAGAGGCACTCACACCACAGAACAGCAGCATTCCTTTGTACCTGCGGCAGCTCAAGTACCTTCAAAAAGGCGTCACAAGGCCCCTGCACTGAAACCTGTGTGACTTCCTTGAAAAAGGCCAGGACTGAGCTGCCCTTACAGTGGCCACAAACTATCCTCCCCAGTCTCCCCTAACAATCAAGCCCTTCTGCCAATGTTGCCTCCTGAGCCTGGTGTCAGGATTCCAGGATCAGGGGCCCGTGTCAGCTGCAGCCCCCACTTCCTCCTGTTAGGAAAAGCCATCCTGCACTTCTGGTCTTCACATTTCCTGCAGAATCAAGCAGATGGAGTTATCTTTCATCTCTTGGATATGTGTCTCCCACATCTGTCACCCACATTTAAGATCTACATCTATAAAACTGGAAATCCAACCCGGGCTGGGCTGACAGGCCCCGGGTGGATCTTCAGCAGACTGGTGTCTGGAGGCCCTGTCCTGCCTGGGCCGTGCTGCACTGCACAGAAGCACACCTGGCGTGGAGGCAGGAGAGGAACTCTAGTCAAGGACATCTGTTTAGAGGAGCAGAGAGGCCTGGAGGATTCCATCTCTCCAAAAGCCTGAGGTGGCTTTTCCTCCCAGCACTGCAGGGGAAGGAGGCCTCACCTCCCCTGGTGAAGTTTTGGGTGCCCAAAGCTTCATGTTCAAAGGCAGCCCAAATTTTACTTTCACAATTTTTTGGATGACGTTCTATATTATACATTCACATCTTCCCCCAAACCAGAGCACATCAAACAGAAATTCACACAGTGACCATCACTAACTGCTCCAAGGGCTGCTGGGACAGTGGGGTTTCCTTCCCTGACAGATTGTCAGCTGTTCCACCGTCAGACATGGCGTGGCTGTCAGAGTCCCTGCTTAGCTCAGCCCTCCCAATCAGCAGCTGGGGGTCTGCTTAGGTCTCAGAAATCAGATAATCACTAGTCATAGCCACCCTCCATGGGGTCCCATATGCATGTCAGGCTTCCTGCTAAAAGCTCTCCATGCTGTGTTATTTAGCCCCTTCCAGAGTCCAGTTTGGTAGGAATGCTCATCAATGTGGGGAAACAGCTCTGAGTGTAAGGGCCTTGCACACAGGCCTGGGTCTAAGAAGAAGCAAGGATAGGTCTTGAATCCAGTCCTTTGATCCCAAAGTCTCTGACTGGGATTGCAGGGCTCTGTCACCTTCTATTGTGCCTCCCTGCCTTGGAATTAATTATCTATGGGATGGCCAGGCCCCTTTCCTTCCTCCTCTTTCCCTTTCCCCCTCTTTGTGATAATGTGGTTAGTGCCTGGTGGCCTCACTGGGCTGTAAGATCCATGAAGGGATGGCTCCTCTCCTTATTCATCGTGTACCACCCCAGCTGGCCCAGTGCCTCAGACAGAAGATGCTTCACATGCAGATTCACTCCTTTCTTCCTCTTGCCCTTCTATTTTCTTATCTTCATATTCACTCTTGTCCTTAAAATCAGGCTCAGGAGTGCCTTCCTTGAAGTCGTTCAAGTCTCCCTCCAGTGTCTGGGCCTGGCCTGGTTGCCACTACCTCTGGCCCAGATCCGTGGAGGTCTTTGTTCTCAGTTCTCCCCACAGGGCACTCTCTGAACTTCCACCCACCCACAGTGTCTACCAGATGCCCCAAAGAGCTCCAGGAGTTACCTCGGTGCTGTTGTCTTGGGTTCCATGGCCCGGCCCTGATTTCAGGAGGGCAAGAGGATTGCTCTTCCCAGCTTCCCTGGTGTCCTGTCCTGGGGTTATAAGGTTGCCCGCCAAAACAGGGCTGGCACACTGATGTTTGGCAAGAAACTTTAAAAGATAGTGGCCCTTCAAAAAATATTTGCCAGGTGTCCTACATCTCCTAGGAGAGGTTCTGCCTCTGCTATTCCTAAAGAAAGACTCCACTAACAATATATTGATGAAAACTGGTCAGAACAAATACCAGGGACAGCTGTAACCAACATTTTAAACAGCAGAGCTGGGGGAGACCATGTCACAAGAGTCTGGGCTTTGGGGGTGTTAGATTTGAGTTTGAATCCCAGCTCTGCCTTTTGCTAGGTGGGTGACATTGGGCAAGTTCCTTCCCTCTCCCCTGTGGCGTAAAGTGTGAGCACTTCAGCAGAGGAGTTTTGTGACAGTTCAGTTTTTTAAAGGCCCCCAACTCTTTCCTAATTACTTGTGTTTTGTGACTCCAGATGGCTGGGGAAGGCAGGTGACATATGATTATGAGTGCAGGCACCTGGCCCGAATCCCAGCTGGGCCACCAATTAGCTCTCTGATCTTTAGCAAGTTGATTATACTGAGTAACCCTCAGTTTTTCCTTCTGTAAAGTGGATATAATAAACATCCTTTCCCTATAAGCTTATTACAAGACTGCCATGAGAAATCTTAGCTCAAAAATCTCAGCCCACGCTAGGCATTCAACAAATGACAGTTATTAAACTTGAAACTGATCTCCAAATCAATCAATGTGTCTGCTTAGCACATACCCAGCTCAGCTTCTGTCCTACAACTGAAGAATGACACTTCCTGAGAAGAACTAGAATATTTCCCGGGGTGTCTAACACTGACATGCTTCTCACCGAGGGTCAGTGGGTCAAGGTCTGTGAAACATGCCAGCAGAGACTTTCTTTGGGTTTCTTCTCCTTCCACTGAGCAAGCTCCAGGTCGTGGTAGGGCCATGGAGGTCCTCATTATCTGTGCCCTGCCCAGCCCACGCCCTGGAACCCAGCAAGAGGGGGCCTCAAAGGCAGACTGACAGTAAGCATCTCTAGTTTTCTTGAAATGAAGCTATTTTAATCCTAGCAGCAGTGGAAACTGCATACATTTACATAATCTCAACTTTACCAACTATAGCCAGTTTATTTTTAAAAATATGTCTCATGATCAAAAGAATTGCCCAGTTTTGTGTGAGAGCATGAGATACATGACCACAGCTGCATCCTATGTGTGGATGACATGTTTTGAACTGTTACCACCCTCGGTGGGCTCACTTCTGTCCCTTGAGCTTCCTTGGGCCCAAAGCTTGCCTCCATTTCTGAAGGCAGATGCTGTGGCCATCCAGGTGCCAGCAGGTCAGGCTGATGTGGCCCCATGTTGAGCTGATGGCAGCCCCCAGTTCTCAGGCTCCTTCTTCCCCAGGATGCCAGCCTCCCCACCTCTATTTGTTCTTCCCATCCCTGCAGGTTTATTTTTACCATGACAGAAGGAAAAAAGTGATGCTATTTCTCTGCATTTTACCCTGAAACAGTCACACTAGCTTCCTCAAAAAAGCACCCAACAGATGGCTCTGGTCCCTTTTGCTTGGAAAAGCAGCAAAGCTCCTGGGCTGTCAGCAGGTTATTAAAATGTATGCATGATGCAGAAGGAAGGGCTTCAGACTTCTTTGTTGAAAGTGGTATGGAGGTTAGGAGTTTGAGTGCTGGATCAGATTTAGCTGCTTATTTCTAAGTAAGTGACTTAGCCTCACTGTGCCTCTACTTTCTCCCACGTAAGTTGGGGTCGATGATGGTGCTTATTTTATAAAATAATTGTGAAGATTAATTCTTCAATCCAGGGCCTGACACTTCAGTCCAGTGCTTTGTAAAGTATTGACTAGAGCTTTTACTGACTCTCATGCAGAACTTTAGGGGGCTAGAAATGAACACTACAAGGCCCTCTCTGGGATACAAGAGGAAAGGGGGCTGCCCCTAGGGCCAGGCTGACCATGGTACCATCCAGGTATCTGGCTTCAAGAGCCAAAGAGAGTGAGCAGCCACCTAGGCTCAGCTTGCTGTCAGCCTGCAATGAATAAGGCTGATCCTCCAGGTCCTAGCTTGGTCCCAAAGCCCATGGAGAAGCCTTAGTCTCCTGGAGTGCATCAGAGTGGGACTGGGGCAACAGCTTTAGCTTACATGTTTTGAACTATTACCACCCTCATGGGCTCATTTCTGTCCCTTGAGCTTCCTATTATGCACCAGGTCCTGGGCTAAGCATATTATAGGCTGTCTATAATTTATACCTCTCAACATTGTGAGGAAGGTGTTGTCACTGCACTATTTTACAAATGAGAAAACTAAAAGTCAGGAAGTGAAATGATTGTCCAACGTCATGCAGCAAGTTAGTCTGAGACCATGATCTAAATCTGGCTTGGCCAACTAGGGAGCTCCTGCTTACAAGGATCGTAGACTATAAGGTAGAGATGAGGGCTGCTCTCAGGAGACTCTGGGTTGGATCCAGTTCTCCAAAGCACACGTGGCCTAGAGCGCATGTGGTTTTTGGCTTTGTTGTAGGTCTGGGTGCAACACTCTGGATTCCAGGCACTGCCAGTGTTAGGTATTTGTGGGGGGTGGGAGGCCAGGAATGAACCTCTCCTATTCCTGCCCAACCTCTTGAGATTACTCACATCTCCACCTTCCTCAGCCAAGTTTCTGAAACTGATAAAATTCCAATGTATGACCTGGAAAGACAGATCCCTAATCTAGGGTTGGCATGTGGCTCTACCATTGAGCCACGCCCCCAGCCCCTCGAATGGGGCTTTATATCTGATTGAGCATGAGTCAAAGGGAAGAGGTCCAAGGGAAAGGGCTCAGGGCAGTTGCATTTTGAGGCAGCGCACCCTGATGGAAGGGACTGGCCATTACAGGCTTTGCTAAAGCTGACCATCCAGCGTCCCCTTCCCTTCAGCCACCCCCAGACAGAAGCTGATGATCTCACTCATGGTGAAGTGGCTGTGTCTGGCACTGGCGTATTATATTCTTCCTTTCAAATATCACATTACCATTTTAACAGAGGCATTTAGAAAATTGCAAGCTTGCTTTACTGGTTCAGTCTTAACTTACCAATGCCTACCACCAGGACATCGGCTCCCATAAAAAAGCAATAGGCTTACCTTGGAGTCACTAAGAGCCTCCCACTCCTTCATCTTCTCAAAATGATCACCAAGTGCAGCTCTCATTCTTTCATATCAATGATTCTTTTTCTTTCTTTCTTTCTTTTTTTTTTTTTTTTTGTGGTGCTGGGGATGAACCCAGGGCCACGTGCATGCTAAGGAAGCACCCTCCCACTGAGCCACAACCCAGCCCCTTTGATGACTCTTAGATCTGCTTGTTCCTTCCCAGCCTCAAGGTTCACCCCTACTTCGGGCTCTTATCAACCCCCATGACTCAGTTTCCCCATGGATAATAGAAGACATATCTATAATATAGGCTCAGAGGTGTACTTTCTCTATAGAATTCTTGTGAGCATTAAACAAATTCACCCAGGTAAAATTCTTAGACTAGTACCTGGAAGATGGTGACCACTCAACAGATGTTGGCCACTACCCCCAGCACTCTTCCACAGCCAGCGGCAGCAGCTGCAGGATCACCAGCAATCCTGATCAGGCCTCCAATCTCCCTCCTTTGCAATATCCTGAGAATCTCTTAGATGCTATTTTTGGCTTGCCCTCTACTGCTCAGAATTCCTTTGTGGCTCCCTACTTTCTGGGATTAGACCAAATGTTTCTGCTTGGCTTCTAAGGTCCTCATTCTCCAGCCCGCTGTGCAACCTCACCTTCCAGTACGTCTGCAGTGAGAGCTGTCCACCTTACTGTCATCCTTTACTGCACGAGGGCCAAGTTCATTTCTGCCACTAAGCCTTGGTACAGGCTCTGCTTGTCCTGGGGGAACGCTCTTTCTTCCCTCTATGTATCTGAAATCCTATCTGCTCCTTAAGCAAAGGGGTAAGATCAGAAGCACCATGCCCAGAAGTCTCAGTCCTGTGTTCTCAAGTTGAGTGCTAATGGCACTGGGTGGTGTAAAGCCCCCTGTGTGGCAGGTGGAGTGTCTCATGTCCTCAGCTGGAACCTTGAAAGTGATCTCATGCCTTCTGCTCTTTCTTGTACTCACAACTCGGTGCTGCTATTTCCTAGCTAAGCAACCCTGCTTAAAGCACTCTGCCTCTGTCTCATTTCACTCATCTGAAAAATGGGTCTAAGTCCTAACCCTAGAGAGTGGGCAGGCAGGAGGACGGAACTTGCTCTGAAAGAAGCACCAGTGCAGTGCTGAGCACGGGTCAGGTGCTCAGTGGAGGCCAGCTCCCTGTCCCCTCTCCAGCCCTCAGGTTGCTGGTTCTTATTCAATCAGAAACCAGAACCCCTACTAAAGGAGCAATTCCATCTACCTGCTTCCATGGGCGGGGGTGGGGTGTATATTATCGGCTAAAGTTTGCTTTCTCCAGTGAGAGGTCCCCCTCTAACCTCTCCCCTGAATACTTGCTCTTTTCAAAACTCCTTTTGTGTTCAGGACAATAAAACTAACATCCATGCCAAGAGTGCAATTGTGCAGGCATCAGTGAACAAAAAGGTTTAAGAGGGTCATAAAAATCTCAGACTTCAAACTCAGCAAAGGGATAATGGTCGGTATGAAGCAGGCAAATCCTTAGATTCCAAAAGGATGCACCTTTCTCTGACCCCAAAGAAGCTGTGCAGGATGGGTTTGGCACAGGCATGCCAAGGTCCCCGGGATACCTAGTTGTATAGACAAAGAGCATCTGAATCCAGATAGTCCGCAGAGAGGTATTTAGCTGAAAGCTCAGAGCAGAGCCTCTGATGGCTAGGCAACAAAGTCCTCCTGAGAAGCCTGGATGAAGTCAGGATTGGAATCCAGGCCTGTGTGAAGCCGAAGCCACTCCTTCAGCTGCACATGCGCAGGGTGGTTACTTAACTTCTCTGAACTTAATTCTCCACCTGTTAATTACTACCTCCCAAGGATGTTATGAGACTCAAATAAGACCTTCTTAATAACTGCCCACTTCCTAGCTAAATACTAAGCAATTTATAAGTATGGTTTCTTTTCATCCTCTCAGTCACACTCATGAGGCCCATTTCACAGAGGAGAAAACTAAGGCACAGAGATGTTAAGTACTTACCTGAAGCTGCACAGTAAAGACGGGGCTTGAATCTAGGCCTGTTTTGAATTTCCAGGCCATGCTCCTCATCATTATCATTTGAAAACAGTAAAATATAAATATCTGGTATTACTGTTATTCACCTTACAAGAAGAATGCTTAAAAGACTGACAACAATGCTCAGAGATGTGACTAGAGGCAGAGAATCAGTGTGCTGAGAGGGTCAGTATGGAGGGGCATGGAGTGGGGACAGGGTCCAGGTCCAGGCATTCCTGGCCCACTGTATTTCCCTCCCTGCTGGCTTGCCTCTTGCCCTGGCCAATTCCATCTAGGACCCCGTAGTTTGCAATGCATGTTCGTATCCTTCACTGTACTTGGAATCTCACACTGGTCCCTGGAGGTAAGAAGGTTATTCCCCTTTACGAGGAGGAAAACCAAGCCCAAGGAAAGTTGAACGTCTTGCTGCCTGGGCCACAGAGCTAGTCAGCTCAGTAGTGTAGGCTAGGATTTCAAGTTGAATCCCCTGACTCCAAGACCCCTACTCTGGTCCTAGAGGTAAAGTGAGCCCCTCAAAGACTCCTTCCACCCACCCGCAGCATTGATGGTTTGCCGAAATGTGACTGTTCTTTTTGTTCGACTGCACATCTCCCCTGCTGGTCTCCCTCCAGCTTCTTTGAGGACAGGGAGCACATCTGTCTCATTCTCATTCACTAGGATTCAGCCACTGTGATATGCAGATGCTCAGAAAATAGCCGCTGACTAGAATCATAGTCCAAAGCTGCTCCTCCCACTATGGGAGCTGGAGAAAAGGACACAGGTTGTGGAAGAGGGGGGTGATGTGGTTAAGCGGGGCAATGGCTGCCTTGGAGTAAGCTCCTTCTAAGTGAGGCATCTGGCGATTTTATATATGAGAAACCAAATGGAGAAGCAGCCTTCCCCTGAGCCCCACCTTGGTGGCTCTGAGGAAAACCCAGCTAGGTCTTTGACACATGGTGTCTGTCATGGATCTTTTAGGTAAGGGTGGTTGGATTTAGCAAACAAGAATAGAGGACCCTGGCTGAAATCTGAAAATCTGATAAACGACAAATAATCTTTAGTGTAAATATGTCCCCTGACACACCAAAAAAACCTGTATCTTGGTTCAGGCTTTGTAGATATTTGTTCCATACTTAAGCATAATATTAAACTTACTCATTATTTATCTGAAACTCAAATTTAACCGGGCACCTGGCATTTTCGCTGTCAACCCCACCTGTGGCTATCTTAAGCTGCCCTATGCTGTTTATGTCGTTTTTCTAAAAGGTCAAAAACGATGCCCCTGAGGACCAAGAGGACATGGAAAGAACTAACCATGGTCCCTGGTGAGCGAGCAGGGCCTGGCCTAAGAAGGGTGAGGAGAGTCCGACAGGGCAGGGGAGCTGCGTGGCCTGGGGAACTGAGGTCACACTGCCTTCCTGGCATGGGGAGGAATGTGTGCCTGCCCCAGCTGCTCCCCATTAAGCAGAGCTGGCATTTCAGAGCACGTCAGAGGCACTGGCTCCTTGCCCTGGAAGTCAGCGTCTGGCCTCTGGGCCAGCACTGCCTGCCCAGCCTCAGGCCTCTCACCTCAGTGGGCCAAGGGCCCCAACAGGCCCATTGTCGTCCTGCCCAGGCACCTCAATAGGGCCATTCAGGGGCTTTGCGACAAGTCCCTCTAGAGGGCACTTCCTCCTCCCCCTCCTGCGTGCCCTTGGCCAAAGCCTTTGCCTGTGTGGGTGGGGGGCCTGGCAGTAGTGACAGCGGCTGGCAGCCAGCACAATCTTACTGAAAGCTGGATTGTTGACAGGGGACACAGGAGTGCCCCATGAGTCCCGAGACTCCAGGGCACTCTGCCCACACTGTGTCCCTCACCCCCCTCAGGGCAGCTGGCTTCTGAGGGGCCTGCACTGGAGCATGGAGGAGTGAAGGCCCACAGTTCACATTCACTGTGAACTGGGAGTGATTCCTTGGAGCCAGACAGAAGTGAATTTGAGTCCAGGCCTTGCCTTAGCCTACCTGTGAGGGATTAAGCAAGTCACCTCACCTCTCTGGGCTTCTTCCATTGTCTATAAAACAGACCAATGCTACCTGGCACCAAAGATGGAAGCTACATGACCCAAGTCATGAAAGCTGAGCCCGGAGCCAGGCACACAGTAGGTCTAAATAAGTGTTTCCTCCATTTCTGTCCTTTCTTACTTCTAGCTCTTCCTGACCTACTGAAGGCCTCAGAAAATTTGGTATCCTGTGATTAGCATTTGCGAAGGCCACTGCTATAGGGGTATCTTGGTCAGGCTTTGTTGGGGGGCACAAACCTGAGACACCAACTATGTCCCCTCCGAGCCCTCAGAAGGAGCCCTGATGCTCAAATTCAGAACCCCACATCCTATCTCAGGTCCTCTTCCTGCCAGCCTGCTCTGGGGTCCTGAGCTCCACTTTACCCTTCTAGGCCCAGCTTGCTCCTAAACCCTTGTTTCTTCTTATCCCCCACCCCTTCTTTGTCTTTCCTTTCTCCCTCCCTCTCTCTATCCCTTCCTTTCTTCCTTCTTCCCCACACCCCCGCCCCTTCTTTCTTTCTTTTTTGGCAGAGAAGGTGGCGAATGATCTACACCCTGATTTCTGAATGAGGAAGTGGAGAAACACATGCTAAACTCCCCAGACACTGTCAGGCAACTTCAGACTGACTGGCCTGGGCCTTAAACAGAGGACACATACGCTGGGTTCATTAGCCTTTCCCAGGTGTCCCTGTAAAACCTTCCCAGTGGCTGACATCCCAGCGTAATGGCAACCCTACCTGGCAACCCCAGTCCCTGGTGGCAGGGAGAAGAGCCAGGGCTTCCTGTCCGCCAGAGCACTCCACCATCTGTTCATCAGACCCAGTCCAAACTATGCCGCCCTGTTTTCCCTGAATCTTGCAGGCATTCGAACCCCAGCTCCACTCACTCCATCGAGATTCCTTTCCCTGCCTGCCCATGTCACCCAGCTCCCTCCTTCTCTCTGTCTTCCAGGATCTTTCACCCTGGCCTCGTCTCTATTGGAAAGGGGACTCCAGATGATATTTGGCACTTTCATCTGATCATACTTTTCAGAAAGACAAATATTGGGGTCTCACTCAAGATCTGCAAAATCAAAGTCTCTAAGGCTGGGGCCCAGGATTCTGCATGGTTACCAGTTCCCCAGGTAATACTGAGCACACTGAAGTTCAAGGACCCACTCTGATGCCCCCATTGCACTCTTCCCTCCCTGTTCATAGCCATCTGAAAGAATGAGTCAATCTATTTCCTTATTGCCAAGTCACACTGTTGTCACTGAGTGCTGCTGTCTCTGTCTCCTTTCTTGCTTGCACCCTGTCGTGGATTTTCCTTGACAGTTTCCACCCATATATTTGGGTACAGCAGAAAACGCATAGGGATCTAACAGGAAGGAAGTGCTCCTCACACCCCTGGCACTTGCCACATGCTTCACACACCGAATACCACTACAGGCTCAGAGAAGCCCAGTGAGGTGGTTGCTGTCGTGCCTATAAAGTGAGAAAGCAGGCACAGGTAGAGCCACTCACCTAGGGCTATGCTGCTCTGAGTGGGTGGAGCTGAAATCCAGACCCTGTTCAGTGTGACTATGACCACATGCTCTTGCCTGACTTCTCTACCTTGACTCCTCTTGGGGGTGGGGGGTGCTGCTCTCAAATTCGGCACACTCCAGAGAGTGCTTCAGAATCCCCTGCAGAGTCGCCAAAAACACATGTGTAGAAACCCCACTCAGGCCTATCTCTGCAAGGGAGAGGTCTGCAACCGTGGACTTTGTGGACAAATCCACAGTGCTGGTAAGGAGCCACTGGGCATGTGCCCAGGGTCATGAAGCTTGTCGAAGTGAAGTGTAGAAATGAGAATGTACAATTCTTGACTCTAAGAACAGTGCTCTCACAGCCTCCCCACACTGCCACATGTACTCGGTGACCACGTCAGTGGTCAAATGGGTTTTTTGCAACCTCCCAGGAAGCATCTGGATACTCAGGCACACATGCATGCACACATAAACACACATACTTACATACACACAAACATACTCACATGCAGGCCCACAAATACACATGCTCATACACAGATATATTCCCATGTGTACATACACAAACACATACTCACATGCATGCACATAAAAACAAATACACAGAGAGATACATGAACACGCACACACACACACACACACACACACACACACTCTTGGTGTCAGGCTTATCATCTTTCAGTCATGGGCAGCTTCCGTGCCCTTGCTGAGGGCCAGGTTTGGACTTGAGGGAGGCTAAGGTGTCCCTGCTCTAGGCAGCTTAGATGGAGTTCAATGAGAAAAAGCTAGGCGGGCTGGAGGAGGAGGCAAAAAGGGCCCCCCAACTTCCTCACCACCTTCCTTCCTCCCATGGTCTCTGCAGTCAAGCAGCTCCTCTGCCACGAGGTCTTTCTGCTCCACCTGTGGTGCCCATGCCTGATTGAGAAATGGTATGCGTAAGGACAGAGGGTTTCTATGACGCCAGCGTCCATGTGAGCAGCTTTGAAATAGGCTTGATTTGTACAGAACAATGCAAGAAGATCCCAACATCAGGATTAGACAAACAGCCTGGTTCAGGAGCTCAATTAATCTGCTCTGCTTCTACCAATGGGCTTTCCCTGAATCAATACCAACCACAGCATGACGGAAAGAAATGCCTCAGCAGGCAGACAGATTACACTCGTGCAGCACCTGCCCATGCAGGGGGCTACCCTGGACGGAAGACACGGGGAAGGAGAGCCAGTGAGCCCCTCCCTTTGGTACCCTGGTACACATCCCTCCTTCTTCATAACCACCTGCTGGCATCACAGAATGTTATCTGGGGGACTCCAGGGGAATTGAAAAGAGACTTCCAAGCAGCAAAGGACTGTGGGAGTTGGGCTCTGTTCAGCCTAGGAATGGCTGCCCAGCTTTTGCTGAGGAGGTCACAGCCATTTGTGAGAAAAGCTGCATGGAACTGTCTTTGGCTTCTGAAAGATGCCCTCTCGACCACGCCAGGACACCTAGTGGAGTGGGGTACTGAGGTGCCCCCCCTCTAATGCTAGGTCAAAGTCAGGTCCCCCTTCCTTCTGCAGCTGCCAAGTGGATTTCAGCCTCTGGTCATGGTGAATGAGAAGCAGCTGCAATGCCCAGAGTGCAAGAGAGGGAAGAGCAACACCAAGACACACAGGAAATAAGAGCTACAGACTCTGGAATGACTTTCTTCTAAGGGCTGCCCTGCCCATTCTTTCCATCTCCAAGCACAGGGTGGGGTTACGGGGCAAGGGGTGGGGGGCTGTGCTGCCAGGTCCGGCCATGGAGTATTTTGTAGGAAAGGCATTTCTCTCAGGAATTATGTAGGGTTGGGGCATAAACACTTCTCTGTTTGTTAAACTTGAGTTTGCATCTAGGATCTCATTAAAACGCAAATTGGGATTCAGAAGATTTGGGGTGAGGCTGGAGATCTGGAGATCCTGAATTTCTAATAAGCTTCAGGTGAAGCCATTGCTGCTGGTTCACAGACCACACTTCATTAGCAAGTGTTTAGATCACAAAAAGTGAACCAAAAGAAAGAAAAACCAAGAAACACTGAAGTCATAGTAGAATCCATCTCCACATCCTATGCTGGGCCTCTTGGAGCCAGCTTTACCCTAAACAAAGTAAGAATCTGCTCATGGGTAAGAATTCCACAGGCAAAAACATACCTTTTTCCAGCCTAACTCACAATCCTTTGCACTAAAAGCCACCACTAAATAGGAAAAGCTGTCTAAAGGACAAGGTTTCAACCCATTAGCAACTCTCATTTTTTTATTTTTTGCAGTACTGGGCATGGAACCAGGGGAGCTCTATCTCGGAGCTATTCCCTGACATTTTAAATTTTGAGATGGGGCATCCTTTGATTGTGGAGCAAGGCTGGCTTCAATCTTATAATCCTCCTGAATCAGTTTCCTGAGGATTATAGGTGTGTGACCTCACACCTGTGCCAACCTATTAGCATTTTAAGAGATGCTCTGTAGGTTCCTTAGTAGAGTCTGGAGAAAGAGGGCAGCAGCCAGCCTTGGACTGGGGCTCAGATCATCATACTAGTTCCAGCTCTGCCTGAAACCTTCTTCAAGCCCCGGTCCTTCCTTCACTGAATATTTAGTAAGTGCTTACTATGTACCAGGCTCTGTTCTAGATTCAGGGGATACAGTTGTGACCAAGACAGATAAAGTCCAGGCTCCCATGGAGCCAACAGTTGAGTGGAGAAAAGACATACAGTGAAAGTGTCAAGAGAAAACTGCCCTGGCCCCAAAGAAAAAAATAAAGGCAAAGAAGGGTAAAAGGACAGCTGGATGCTGCTATTTTGTATAGGGTGGTCTAAAAAGGGACCTCTGATCAGGTAACAGGTGAGTAAAGACTAAAGGTGAGGGAATGAGCATTGTCTGGGGAAGACATTGAAAGTAGAAAGAACGGCAGGTGCAAAAGCCCGGAGTCTCAGCTTTCTTGCCTTTAAAATGAAAAGGCAAGTAAACTGGGCCTTTGTAATTGAGTTCTAAGGCTCCAGAAACTGCAAGTCTGGGGTGGGGTGGGGGCAAGGACACTTTGGAAGTATGAGGACAGGAGAGGTTGGTGAAGCCTACAGGCCACAATCACTGCCTCCACTTTATTACAGTCATATGTCTCTCTTCCCGACTGTTTTGAGGAGAAATTGACCAGTTATTTTTTAAGAAACAAAAATAATCTGTCCTATTAAGGGAGAGAGATATTTTAAAACCACTGAATGGGTTTTTCCTGCCCTGGTTTTTTATTGATACCTCTCCTCTCCTTCCAGTTCTAAAATAAGCAGCCTGTCTGCCCTTATGCTAATCCAAAGGCAACACTGCAGATTGGCCTGGGCCAGGGGAGAGCCAAGCCGAGGTCGCTTGGAAGCCACCAGACTTGGAGAATGTACCAGGGCAGCCCAGCCAGCCTGGCCTCGCCCATGGCCGGCTTCCTACCAATCCAGGTGACCAGACACTCTTAAAAACAGCAGTGGAATGTGGTGAGAGTTGGTGTTTGCAAATGACAAATTTCTGACCTAATTCCAGTTCTTTGGAATGGAAAACCAGCAGCTTCCTGTTACAAAATGTCCCAACAGTTCATGCCTAATACTTGGGCGTGAGCAATTCCTATACATCAAATCTAAATTTGGCTAAAAATATAACAAAGCTGGCGTATTTTTAGCCAGGTAAACATTTCTAGGGACTAAGTCAAATTTATATGGATTTCTGCTCTGCAATCCAGAGAAGAAACGATTCCAAGTGAGCGAGAAGCAGGGACTGAAGGGGAAAGCTGAGGAGTCCACTGGGCAGTCAGCATTCCTGGTGACCATGTCCAGCTTAGGTGTCCTTCCTGGGACTAAATTGTTTTCCTTTCCTGCTAGAGAGATGGCACCTGGCAAGGGGAACAGCCCGGGTTACTTCAGAAGGCAAGTGCTAGGTATTACTGGAGGTATCTAAGTAAGTTGTTTACCCTCTCTGTGCCCCTTGTACCCTCAGCCAGACTTGGACTTGGTTACCTGCACAGAGGGAGGATGAGGCTGAGGGCAGGAATGCTGGCTGGGCTGTCACTTCCTGGACTTCCAGCCTGGCTCCTCCACTTAGGGGCTATGGGATTCTGGGTGAGGCTGGAGATCCTGTTTATATTTTCTATGCCTCAGTTCACCTTTAAAATGGAGATGATCACAAAAGCACTCACCCCGTAGCTTATTGTTTTTGTGATGATTAAATGCGAAAATCCAGACAAAGTGCTCGGAGTGTTCAGTAAACAGCAGTGATCTTATCTCCCCACACAGGCACTTTCACATACACTACTCTTACCCACACAGCTCACTGAAATGCAGTATTTCCCCTGGGAAACTGAGGCCTGGCAGGGCTGATTTACCTGAGCTGCAGTTTAGCAACTATTTATTGAGTGCCTAGAATGTCCCAGGCCCTGATAGCGCTAGGGAAGTTAGATGCCTGGTAGGTAAGAGGGGAGGTAGCATCATATCTCAGGGCTCTCTGACTTCCAGCTTGGTGCAGGGGGTGCGTCTATGAGGCTGCATAGAAAGAGTGTGGTTTTGAAAGTGGAGAGTTCCAAAACTCGCTCTGTACTTGATCAAGTTCCTGGCCTCCTTGAACTTCATACATGAAATGGGTGAAATGTAACAGTCTTATCCAATTGTCTTAAGCTTCAGGAAGATGATGTGCGTCAAGTGTCTGGCCCAGGGGAGGTATTCAGTGGTGACCAGTTGTCACAGTTATACCATCTACAGAGAGGTTCTGTTTTTTTTTTTGATTGAGTCAAATGCAAAAGCTTCCTAATATTGAAGGAATTAAGAATATAAGTACTTGCTAGAAAGAAGAGGAAAGAATATAGCCCAGGGCTGGTCCCAATTCTTTAAACCATCAGGCTCCTCAGGGCAGAACATCTCATCTCAGAATGAGGTAAAAAGGACACTGGACTAGGAGTTAGGAGGTCTGAGTCCCAGTTTGTGCTCTGGCCCTTGGAGCTGGAGGACCAGTGGCTGGGACCTGTCTCAGCCACGGATTCCCCATCTGTACAATGGGGTTATGGAAACAGATGGCCCCAATGTCTCCAATGGCTCAGGTGTCCTGAGTCTAGTCCCTAGAGGCACAGATCACAAAACAGACATCCCAAGCAAGCCTGCTTATTCCAAATCTGGCTTTGTCACCTAAGTGGTATTTTTTTCCTTCCAGGAATTGATTTCCTTGGTTGGAAGACAGTTAACAACCAAAGCTCACACACCGGAAGGTCTGACTGCGCTGGGACACTTGCAGCCCACGCATTTTGACGTAAACATGCGTCACTCCAAGGTCTGAAAAGAATCAGAGCAAATCAGCATGAAATAGGGACTGCACAGAGCTGCAGCTGAGCAGCATGTGGCAGGAGGACAGGAAAGAGGTCCTGCAGCTGCAAGGCACATGGACCCCACAGGGGCCAGCACCACAGGGGTGACCTGGGGGACAACAGCCACTGCCCCGTGGGAGAAGGAGATGGTACCCAGACTGTAGCAGGATGTGGGCAAAAAACAAATGGGGCTACTCATCCTTTAAACACAAAATCTCTGGAGACAGGCTGGGACTGGCACAGGAGGCCCTGATAAGAAGGAAGTAGTGAGGAGGGCCAAGGCCAAAAAAAGGGGGAGTAGGCTCCAAAGAGGAAGAGGGTTTGAAGTTTGATTATCCAAAGTGGCATCTCAGTATAGGGCTCAGGCTCCCCTGATTACTAGCAAAATAGCATGGTTAAGAGCACAGGTTTTGAATTAGAGGGTTCAAAACCTGCCGCTGTCCCTACTGACTACGTGACCTGGACAAGTCCCAGAACCCCTCTCAGGTTAGTCTCCTGACTCCTGTGTTTCTCCTTATTGGTAAAACAGGATCAGTAATATTGCCTCTGAAAGTTAGTGTGAAGATTAAATTAGATTTTATATGTACTATGCTTTGGATATGGTTTATGTCACCCACAAAAGGTTCATGGGTCACCGGAAGTTCCCAGGGAGTGGCTTTGGGATGGCATAGAACCCTTGAGAAGTAGGGCCTAGTGGGAGGCCCTTAGGTTGTTGGGGTGTGCCCCTGGGAGTACTGGTCTCCTGGGGTCAGCTCTCCTGAGAGTGAATTCTTAGGAAGCCTGAGACAGACCCTGAATCTTGCTATGGCTTCCTACTTGGGAATGTGATCCCCTGCTCCCGCCACTGCTATTGGCCATGAGGTGATGCAGCCAAGACAGGCCCTTGAAAGACTGTGCACACTGCTGTTTGATCTTTAGCCTCCCCATGGAGAGGTAGGTCAATCTCTTTTCTTAGTGCTATTTTGGCATAGGAATGTAAACTGGATTAATAGACTATGGAAATGGCACATAATAGTTGCTGTGATCATGATTCCTGAACTAGTTTTCTTTCTTTCTTTTTTATTACAGCTTTATAGTTATACATAGTTGCTGGGTTTATCCCAACAAACTCATGCATGCATGGAAATCTATTTCAGTTCATGATCTCTGCCCTTCCCCTTCCCCATTTCCCTCCCATCCTCCCTTCCTCTATTAGACTTCCTTTCGCTCCTGTATTAATTTGTATTTGATTGATTCCTTATGTCATTTTATCCTTCCCTCCCCCTTTTCTTTATTTTACTCTAGCTTCTGCATATGGGAGAAAAATTTGACCTTTGAGTTGTTGAGTTTGGCTAATCGCACTAAGCACGATAGTCTCCATTTCTATGCATTTACCAGCAAATGCCATAATTTCACTGTTTTTAATGGCTGAGTAGAACTCCATTGTGTATATATACTACAATTTCTTAATCAATTCATCTATTAATGGGCATCTGGGTTGATTCCATAATTTAGCTATTGTGAATTGTGCTGCTATAAATATGAGGTGTTTGTGTCACTGTAGCATGACGATTTTAGATCTTTTGGGAAAATACCAAGGCATGGGATAGCTGGGTCATATGGTGTTTCCATTTCTAGTTTTCTGAGGCATCTCCATACTGCTCTCCAGAGTGGTTGTACTAGTCTGCAGTTCCACCAAAAAAATGTACAAGTGTTCCTTTCTCCCCACAACCTCACCAGCATTTACTGGTATGCATTCTTAATCGTTGCCATTCTGACTGGAGTGAGATGAAAGCATAGTGTAGTTTTGATTTGCATTTCCCTGATTGCTAAAAATGTTGAACATTTTTTCATATATTTGTTGGCCATTTGCAATTCTTCTTTTGAGAAGTTTCTGTTTAGTTTTTTTCCCATTTATTGATTGGGTTATTTGTGGTTTTTGAATTCTTTGTATATTCTGGATATTAATCCCCTATCAGAGGAGTAGCTGACCAAGATTTTCTCCCATTCTGTAGGCTCTCTCTTCATGCTCTTAATAGTTTCCTTTGCTGTGCCGAAGCTTTTAAGTTTGATAGCATCCCACTTATTGATTCTTGGTTTTATTTCTTGCACTTTGGGGATCTTGTTAAGGAAGTCAGTGCCAACACCCATATGATAAAGTATTGACCTTACATTTTCTTCTCCAGTGTTTTTTTTAACATGAATGGGTGTTGGCTTTTATTAAAGGCCTTTTCTGAATCTATTGAGATGCTCATGTGATTTTTGTTCCTAAAGTGATGAATTACATTAATTGATTTGCATATGTTGAACTAACTTTGCATCCCTGGAATGAAATCCACTTGATCTTGTGTATTATCTTTTGGATGTGTTTTCGAATGCAGTTTTCTAATATTTTATTAAGGATTTTTGCATCTGGGTTTATCAGGGATATTGGTCTGTACTATTTTTTTCTTGATGCATCTTTGTCTGGTTTGGGCTTTAAAAAAAAAGTATTTGGGAGTATTCCCTCCCTCTCAATTATGGTATAATTTGAGAAAGACTGCTGTTAGTTCTTCAGTAAAGATCTGAGAGAACTCAGCTGAGAATCCATCAGGTCCTGGGCTTTTCTTTTTTGGGAGGCTTTTAATTGCTGTTTCTATTTCATTACTTGATACTGGTCTGTTTAGGTTTTCTATGATTCAATTTGGTCAGGTCATATGTGCCTAGAAATTTGTCAATTACTTCCAGATTTTTCAGTTTATTGGAGTTATTCCTGTACTATTCTATTCTAAGAATTTTCTAAACCTTCCCCTTTTCCTAAGCAGCCAAAGACCTTGAGAACCCTTCCCTGGTCCTCCCACCAAAGTGGGGCAGAGGGAATCTGACAAAACTCATCGAGTTCATTGTAGCCCATTATCATCATCCAGAGAGATCCGATGCTACTGGAGCAGCCAAGCAGTTTGGACAGTATAATGAGCCTTGTGTGCACTCTCTGTTCAGTCAGACCAGGCAAGTTTCCCAATGACCTAGCATTGAAGAGCTTTGATGATGGCCTCAGCCATTGTGCAGGTTACCCAACCTATGTGTCCTAGGCTTGGCTACTCTCATGATGTGACCTTCTTGGTTCATACCCTGGGAGAAAGTTCTGTAGAATCTATATGGTTGAGCTACAGCTTTATGAATGCAGCTTGTGTTGGGCAGTTTTTGTTACTATAACAAATAACTGAGATAATCAACTTATAAAGAGAAAAGTTTATGGTAGCTCATAGATTTGGCAGTTCCAGTCCATAACTGGTTGCCCCATTGCTCTTACACCTGTGGTGGCACATCATGGTGGGAGAGTGTGGTAGAGCAAAATCACTTACCTCGTGTCTAGGGAGTGAAAAGAGAAGGAAGAAGAAGCCACGATCCCCTTCAAATGAGGGCCATCAATGACCTGAAGACCTCCCAGGAGGACCCACCTCCTAAAGTTTCCAGCACATCCCAGTGGCGCCTCGGTGGGGACCAAGCCTTTGACACATGGTCCTTTGGGGGACATTCTAGATCCAGACCTCCTGCTCATTATCCACTCCTGTTTTCCAGTCCTTTCTTTAATCTCTTCCCCTCTACTTTCTTCTCTTCTGCAAGTATTTACTAAGAATTAGGCCATTATGTACCAGAAGGGATCAAGAGAGACACATCCTTGACCTCCTGGAAGTCACAGTTCCAGGTGGGGGTGCTATAGAGGAGGCCCTGGGAGTCACAGGGGAGAAACCACCCAGGTCATGGTGGTAGCAGAAGGCTCCTGGAGGGGGTCTAAATTGGAATGGGTAGAAGTGGGAGGATTTAGCCAGGCAAAAGAGACCCAAACAGGGAGAGAAAGAAGTTCAAGGCAGAGAAAAGCTAGCCTCCACTCGTATCTTTACCATCTCAGTGCCTGGCCTGGTCGGGCTCAACCTGGGGCTTGGATTCTTTTAGAATTTCTTCATTTGAAAAATTTCCTTTACATTTGCCACCTTGGAAACATTTTAGGTTTTTATAAAAGCTTATCAAATGAAACCAGATCTTGTGACTTCCCCAAAATGTCAGCCAGCAACCATGCTCATGACAGATCAAAGAATGAAGCCAAGATATCCACGCAACACCAGAAAGGATAAGGAGTCCCGAGTCTGGAGAGACACTCTTGGGCAGGCAATGATGATTTTGCACGCACACACATGCACGCACACACACACACACACACACACACAACTATTTCACTATTTCATTTATGTTCTTGTGGGTTCGACATAGGTATCAAGGGCATTGGTAACGTGTACTATTCAGCCAGGGCTTTGTCTTGTTTTCCAACATTTTATTTTGAAACACTTCAAGCCTACAAAAAAAAAATTGAAGGAATTACACACACATTTTCACCTAGATTCACCAGTTGTTAACATTTTATGACATTTGCTTTCTCCTCTCTGCAGATATTCTCACCGTTTTCCCCCTGAGCTGTCTGAAACCTAGCTGCTGACATCAACACACTTCACTTCTAAATATTTCAGCAATATTTTCTTCCAAGAAAAATGACATTGTCTTACATTGACATAGATAGAACAATACTACCTATTATACATTCTACATTCAAATACCTCCAACTTCTCCAGAATGGTCTATGTGACATGTATGGTTTTGCTCATCTGGGATCTAGTTAAGGATCTCTCATTGGATTTGGCCATCATAAATAACTCTTTGATCTCTTTGCTGAAAAAGTCCTTCACCTGCCTTTTAATTTTATCTTTCAGGACATTGGCAGTTTTAAAGGTCCCAAGCCCACTGTCTTAAAGAATAATCCATAATTGGAACTTATCTGTATTACTTCCTTGTGCAAACAAATGATTTCAAATCAAATTTCTCATTTTTTCCCCTTCTTCTCTCTAGAACTAGTCCTGCTAGTTATGCTCAGGATGATGATCCTAAATGGGCCTCAGGACAATTTACTTTGATTCAGTAGTAATGATGCCTTTTCAGATATTTTTTCCAAAATGCTTTCACATTTGCTATTTGTAAGAACTTTGACTTTGGAGGTCAAACAGATATGGGTTCAAAACTTCCTAGCTGTGCTACTTGGAACAGTAGCTTAACCTCTCTGCACCTGGATTTTTCTCAAAGGGTATTTACGGAGTAAGATGCTTAAGGCAGTGCCTTGTCTATGATAATTGCCTCTCACAATAACTCTTCAGTAGAAGGTAAAACATCCTTTCCATTTTTATGAGTTAGGTAACTGAAGCTCAGAAAGACAATATGACTTGCTGAAGGTCATCTTGCAAAGGGTCAAAAGAGACCAATCTAGAACCATAGTTGCTGACTCCCAGAGCTGTGACTCCTAGTCCTCCTCAGGAAGCAGCACCTGCCTTATGAGATGCTGTTAGCATTAAATGAAATGACACATATTGAGTGCTATGCATTATGCTGGTACAGAGGCTGTGTTCAATCAGTGTCAAAAACTATCATAATAATTATTTTTATAATTTTATTGTGTATGACAATTTTCTTCAAAGGCTCCAAAAGAACCCTGGGAATTAGTTTCTTATAATTATTTTGACCAAGACCCCTGTTATGGTTTAGATTAGGTATTCCCCAAAAGCTCATGTGTGAAACAATGCTAAAGTTTAGAGATGAAATGATTGGGTTGTAAAAGGTTTAACCTAATCAGTGCATTATATCCCTAATAGGGATTAACTTGGTGGTAATTTTAGGCAGGTTGGGTGTGGCTGGAGGAGTTGGGTCCCTGGGGGCCTGTCTTTGGGATTTATATTTTGTCCTTGGTGAGCAGAGCTCTCTTTCTGCTTCCTGGTACCAGATTCCCAGCTTCTTTCCTCTACCACATTTGCCTACCATGTTGTTCTGATATACTTTGGACCTGGAGCAATGGAGTCAGCCATCTATGGACAGAGACCTCTGAAACTGTGAGCTTCCAAATAAACTTTTCCTCCTCTAATTATTCTTATCAGGTCTTTTGGTCACAGTAGAAATAAAAAAACTGACTAAAACACCCCCATTTCTACCCTGTCTTCTCTCCCAGCATGACAGGGTGTGGTGGAGGTAAAATAACCCCAAATTCACTGATGATATCAAGGTTTCACTTGAAAAGAAAGAAAAAATATTCTGAGGCTGTGGGGTCATTGTTTGCAAAAGACAAGAGAGGTTCTGTTCTCCTTGGGAAAGGGATACTAAGTCATGAGTCATTCTTAAGGTTTTGTGTGGGTGACCTGGGGTCCCTGTGAAAACTTTTGAGTCACTTGCTATTGTCTAGCATAGACTGAAGCAAAAAAGCCTGACCAAGTTTTGTTCCGCAAATCACATGGCCCATTCTGGTCAAGACATTCTAGGAACACATTGTCCATCTCTTTGAACAATGTGACCACAAGACAGAGTAGCTATTGAAACTGGCCCTGTGACAATTGGTAAAACACCATTGGGCAGCTAGCCATGCCTTGGGGCACCTTAATGGCCAAACTGATCACAAGGTCCAGCTCCCACTATAACCATGCCAGCTACGGGAGGAAAGGGCTTTCCTTCTGCCCCCAGAACAATAATGAGCCATTAAGAAGTCCAGGCAATGGGACCGTTTCATTCTTGGTTTTGTCCTGGGCTGGGCCAGCACATTGGGCAGCTGCATTCAACCACCTCTACAGTGTCAGCTGAGATGAATGTACAAAGGAGACCTCCCACAAGGGTGGTTTGTAGCAGATCCCTCCGTTTGATTAACGTCATAGAGATGGCCTGTCTGAAACCAAAATGTGGAAGTTTTGATGAAAAGCTTTGGATTACAACTTCTTTGGATGACATTGTTCTTAATTTATGCTTGCTCCCCAATCATTTAACCAAAGCCCTGCTAGGCTCTCTGCTTCCACAGAGCAAGCCATCTGTCCTTCTATGTAATCAGCCATGCATGTGGGAGGCAGAAAGGTAGGGTGGAAAGAACATGGGCTTAGAATGAGACAGACACTAGCCAAGCTTGGCTCTGACCTTGGGTAATAAAAATAAAAATAGGCAAGATGGCATCTCTCTTGCTTAGCTTGGGACAGACTTTGTGCTTGGCCATCTACCTGTAGTATCTCACTGAGTCCTCACAGCCAAATTATATGCAACACCATTTTTGCTTTGCAGATGAAAACAAAGCAAAAACTGAGGTCTAGAGAGATTAAGTAATTTGCCCAAGCCTGGATTCGAATCCAGATGTGTGTCTCCCTGAAGCCTAACCAACCAACATGGAGAACTTGCCTTCAAGTGATGATTCTCTTGATCACATAAATTGTGATAACTATTTTTGCATTTTGCTCAGTTTCTCATGTCTCAAATTAAATAATTAATGTATATATAATGTATATAGAGCCCTGCAGATGACCTGGCACATAGCAGATGTTCTGTAACTGAGGCTGATTTTAAGAAATAAGAATTTCTGACCTTAAGCTAAAAATCTCGCTGGGTGGTTTGGTTTCCCCAGACTGGCTTCAGGAGATTTGCAGAGGCCTAATTAGAACACCTATCTTAAGCCTACCCTCATGGACACCATGATTTGGGGCTTAAAATCGTGGTTGCAGAGGAAGAGACTATGAGAAGGAAGAAGCAAACCTAGCCATTCTGAAAGCTAGTATTCAGGCTGTAACTCCTCTAGCCCTGCCTTTGATGTGTGTGCTTACATGTGCTCTACACTCTAAGCTGTTCCATGTGTATATATTTGTGTATGTGTGTGTGTGTGTGTGTGTGTATACACATATCCAGAAGTAGATGTATTTATACACAGATATATACACACAAAATGATACCCTAAATAAGCAACCCATACCACCCTTAAAATGTCTTTAGAAAATTAACCCATGGAATAAGCAATAATATGTGAGTTATAAACATTCTTGCATATTGGCAGATAACCACACTACACATTGCCCTCCAAGAAATGAGAAAGAGAAGAAAGGGAATAACACAATAGCAGAAAAATGCACTAATCAAATCCATAATCAACTTTGATGATGGAGCAAGGATTCTAATCAAAACACAATGGGGCAAAGTCGCGCGACAGGTTGTGAGCTTGGAGCGGCACTCTCCTCCCAGGGGCCTCACCCACGCTTTCTTTTTAAACATCTAAAACACTCACAGAGGATTTCAATCATTTGTAATTGCTTTTTCAAAGAAAAGGGTTGCAAGCTAAACACGAGCTCCTAAAAACAGGAAATATCAAAGTATTACATGTATTATCCGCCCCCCTCCACCACTGCTTCTTAAAAATAGGTTTAATGTCTCCTCAAATTGCTCGGAAGTGTTCCTTATCTGAAGGTTGGCCAAAGAAGATTTCCAAACTCAGAGCATGTCTCTAAAACAATTCTTTGCACATAGTCATAATTTATAGAGTAGAAGCTATAGATGGTGGTTCTTAGGGGAAGGCCCAGGTATCTCAGGGGATGCAGGAGAGATGTGTGGCTGCAGAGCAGTTTCCTCCACTGGAGGCTGAAAACCAGCTGGAGGTTTTGGGGAGATGCTTGAGTGAGGGGCTTCAGGGGTTCATGGTGGGGCTATTCGATGGTCAAGTTGTCTTCTTGTACTTGGTGGAGATGGAGAGCAGGCTTGGGGGCCAAAGGGAAGTCACTGGCTAAGGAGAGCTGCTGGGTCAAAAACAGCAGTTATAGTTTTCCCTGTGATGACCACATCGAATATTCCGAACCACAACTTAATAATAATAATCACCATCATTTCCCAAGGCTCTGTTGTAAACCAGGTCCTTACTGGATACCATCTCTCCAGCCTCTCACCTCCAGACTGCATGTTCAGAAATACCATCCACCAGGAAGCCAGTATCTCCTTCCACTGCAAAGCCTCTGGTTTTTCTCTTCATCACCTTTTTAAATGGAAGATGCCAGATCCCAAGCAATTACTTGTTGCATGAAGTGACACATACTCCCACTTTGCACCACTGTGTGGCACTTCATGATCCTTTCTGGGGTTGCTCATTCTCCCCTTCTCTCCCCACCAGCCATTCCTGCCCATCTTTCAAGCCCAGCCCATCTCCTGCCTCCTCCATGAGGACCTTCCCTTCCTTCCAGAACCTTGAATTCCCAGCTCCAAGCACATTTCTTAGCTGTCTCTGTTGGGTACATAGTTAAGCCTTCCAGCTAGATAATAAAATCCCCAAGGCCCAAGCCATGTCTCATTTGTTCTGTGGGCCTGATAGAGCATTATAGAGGGAGGTAGCAATGCAGGGTGCAGATCAGAGGCATGGAAGCTAACTCAGCTAGGCTCCTTGCTCTGCCACACTAAGTGATCTAGAACAAGTGACTGAACTTTGCTGAGCCTCAAGCTCAATGGTTACAGCTGGGGTCTTATAAATCAGAGCCCACAGGTTATTGGGCAGGCTCAGTAGCCACCTCTGTACAGAATCATAGTTAAGGGGTTGGAGTCCAGAGCCAGACTGTCCAAGTATTAATTTTACCTCTGCTACTCACAAGGTTACTAAACCGGTCTTTGTCTTGATTTCCATGTGTCTAAAGTGGGGATAATTACACTTATCTCATTGCATTGTTATAAGACTGAAATGAGTTATTTTATGGTGAGCACTTAGAACAATTCCTAGCACCTAGGAAGTACTATGTAAGGATCTGCCATTATTAATATTGTTATCATAGAAAATGGATGTGTCATACCTGCTCTAAGTATTTATGGAAAGATAAATGAGATTGTGTGTAAAGAGGCTGTCACATTAGGCATGTGACAAGTGGTCCTGCCCTTCCTTCATCATCCCATTGAGTCTGGTACTGTATAAGGTATACAGTAGAGGTTCTATAAATCCTTGTGAACAGACTGATACCTTCCTAATAAGGATTTGAGAGAATAAGCATATTTTTTTCTCATTTAGAGGGTATTAGATCTGGGTTCAACATACTCTATCCCTGGAGTTAGCAATATAAATAACCAATTTTATTAACTATTCCTTATTTGTCAGAAACTACACTGAACACATTTTGTTTTTTTTTAATTCTCACAAGTCTTGTGTTGTTTATGCCCATTTTTACAAATGGGAACACTGAGGCCCAGAGAAGTTAATGGAATAGGTCACCCAGCTAGTACAAGACAGATATATAAGACATCAATGATATGCACATGTTTTAAATACCTGTGCTTTTTTAGCCACTGCACAACAGCCTCCTGCCAAAAGTCCCCTGAATAAAAGGGAGGCAGAGGCCTTGAAACATCATTCATCATTTCCTGGTTGTCTTCTTATGATAAACACTAGGTTTTGGACCAGGGAATTACCAGATGGCAATTCAGACTCAGTCCTCAAGCCATATTCAAGGGACTTTTCTGAAAGGTGAGTGTGCCCCATGTCAGTCAGAATGTAGGGACATCCTTACCAAATAGGCAAAATTCCTTTTGACAAAGTCACTTTGATGTCAGGGTGGGGCTATGAGAACAAGGATCTGCCACCTGTCACGGTCCCTAGGAACCCTGGATACTGTCAAGGAGAGGGGAAGCTGGTAAATCCAGGATGGTCCACTGGAAAGTGGCTGGTTTCCTAACAGTCTATCCAAACCATCTTCATGATCAGTGCATGTGGGCCATTGAGGTGGTCTGAGAGGATGCTAGGGATTGTGGGCCAACAAGGAAGAAGGGAAGCAATGTCTTCAGGGAACAGGGCCCAGCGAGCCCATCAGGGAGAAGCTGGAGGACATATTTTCAGGGGACAGCATAATGAATCACCTTTCCAGAGCCAGCCCACTGCAAGTTCTCCAACAACGTTTGTTAATTGAAGGGTCAAATGGGCAAAACTAGACAGCTGCCTGGCTATGAACAGTCCTATCTTTTATCTTCCCCCTCATTCCTCGAGCCCTCCTCATCACGCTCAAGCGTATGTGTCACATTCTGAGTCACTGTCCTGGTCTCCAGCACACTGTCCGCTACACCTTCTAATCCCTGCTCCATGGAGAACTAGCAGGAGGCACTGTCACACTCACCCCCGTTTCAGAGCCCCCTGGACAAATTCTGTGGCTAACAACAGAAAAAGAACAGAGCACACAACCCTAGCAGAGACAGGGCCCAGGAGCATGGGAGGAAATCTTGCCTTCCTCCCACACACCATCACTCAAAGCTGTCAGCTTCCAAAAATGTTTAGCAAGTGCAGCAGCAAGGGCCATGCTTATCAGCCTGGTGCGGGAGCTTAATCTGCTTGGAGGGCCTTCTCTAGCCTAGAGTTCCAAAAGTCTGCTTACAATTAGCTTCCAGCTCCAGTTCCTCCATCAGAAAGTCTAGGAATGTGTTGAGCTCTAGCCTCTGATCAGAGAAAGCTCCAGGAGAAGGTGGGGACAGTGTCAGCAGGGAAGTGCCTGCCAAAAAGGTCAGCTGGTCTGTTGCCACTTCCCCTACACCAGCCCCAAAACTCCCCCTCTGGCTTCCAGCCTTTCCCTACCAGGACAGTCACATCCGTCAGGTCGGTCTGTCCCCAAAAGTCCCTGATGACTGGCTGCCAAGAAAATACAGCATGCCCCTGCTCCCTCCTACCAGAAGAGGGGGGAAATGCAGCAGGGAGGGCAGGAGGCCAAGAGAACCTGATTGGCCCTTGCGGATTTCCTTAAAAGAGATTGCACGGCCTGAGCCTGTCACCCAGCAGAACTGGGGAACTGGGTTGATGCCGGCTCTATCTGCAAAGGTACAAGTCACCATTTCTCTCCCAGCAATTCTCCCATCCCGGTCCCTACCCTCACTCCCACCTCCTCAGTCACCCCGGCTAGCAACCTCTGGTTCTCCTACCCAGGAAGGAGGGGCTTATCTTCGGGCCGCCATGCCAAGCAGCCACCCCCACCCCACCGCTACAGCCAGCTAAGACGCTCGAAGTCTCCATCTGCCTGCAGTCCCAGCACCTTGCTGGAACTCGATTCCCTAAGAATGGGATAGGGACAAGGCCGTCTAGAGCCAAGAGGAGAGAAGGTTCACTGCCAGCCCCCGGCCCCCTTTTCCTGGATCTTGCAGCTAGGTCAGGGAGCTACGAACCCAATAAGGCTCAGACCATTCGTTGGCAGGGACCAAACCTCTGCAGAACCGGCAGACAGGCACAGCGGCAGCAGCAGACACTGCCTTCTTAGAGCCAAGCCCTCAAAATGCAGGACTTGACATTTCCAGTGCTGTACACGCTTTTTGAGAACACCTCAAAAAGAAGTGCATCCCCCATCCCCAGATGCCGCAAGCATGCCCGCACTCGGGATATGCAAAGCACCTTAGGCTAACCTCGGGCACCCGGGCCACACCCACTGGCCGGCCCACTCTCCTTGAGAACCCCTGCAATCGGCCAGCCTAAGGCAAATGGTTGCCCTCTCTTTCTCCCATCTGAACGTGCCCTCCCCAGTTGAAGTATTCACCCATCCCCACATAACAGTGCCCCAGCACACAGCACCTCTCACCTGGGTATCGAACCCGTTTTCCAACGAACCGCTCTTCCGCAGCGGGAGCCCCTCCCCTGCAGGTTCCTGCAGCCCTTGCGATTTCAGCGGGATCTGGCTGGAGTAGGCGGTCTTGCTCACCTCCACCTTGCTTCCCAACTTAAGGTAGCAGGGCTGAGGGCCAGCCCGGGCCGGGGGCACATGCAGGATGGGCGCAGCGCTGTGCACGGGTTTGGGCAGTCCCGACTTCATTTTGGAGGCTACCAGGATGGCCGGCATCTTCTCCCGGGGATTCGGCTTTCCCAGCACGTCCCTGGCAGCGGCGGCGGAGGCTACCGCTAAAGGCAGCGCGGGCAGCAGAGCAGGCGCCGGGCCTCGGCCCGCGAGGCGCCCACCACCAGCGGAGGAAAAAAAGAATCCCCGGGTCGGGGAGCTCCGAACAATCCGGCAAGCGCGTCCTCTGGGTGCCGGGATGAGGTGGGGGACTGGTCACTGCGTTCAGCCGGTCCCACCTGGACGGATACTGGAGCCGGGTCTCACGCCCCTTCAGGGCGGCCTGTTCAAGAGCTCTGGGCGTTCAGGGACTGCTGCCTCTGGCAATTTTCCTCCCGGGAAACCGAAACTCGGAAGCCCATATTAACTTGTCATTGCATCTCCGAAGTGAGATCCCTTTGGAAGAGAGCGAGCCGGCGGGAACGCACGAGTCCTCTCTGAAGAGGCGGGTGTGAGCGGGTGAGGGAAGGAGAGAGCGGCGGAGGAAGGAGAGAGAGGGGGCGCACAGAGCCGAAGACGTCTCCACGGAGAGGCGGTTGCCACCCTGCTCGCGAGCACCGCAGTGTCACCCGCGACGCAGCAAAGGCGCGACAAGAGCCCCCAAAAGGTCTCTCTCAGCGCGACAGTCACCACTGCCCAGAAGCCCCTCGGACAAATAGCACCTTAGCGCCTACGAGTCTGCACATGCTCCGTGCGCTATAGCGCAGCAAGGCTGTGGCCGTGGGGCGCGAGCACCGGGACGCGCGGCTGGCAAGCTGGGCAGGGCTGCGCTCGCTAGCGGCTGCCGCGCTTCCCGGGAAGGCAGCGCTGGCTGCGGGGCTCAGCGCAGGGAAGGACAGGCTGAGGCCGGCGCGGCTACGGCGCGCGCTGACAGCCTGGACCGTCCCAACGCTCCCATTGGTCTGCAGCGCGCCAATCAGAGGCCGCGGCTCTCACTGCAAAGGGGGCGTGGTCTCAACTCCGGGGCCGCCGCCGAAACTCTGGGGCCGCGCTTGGCAGCAAGTACAAAGCGGGCTGGTGGCAGCTCTGCGGCACTGCTCCAGTCGCGCGCCACCGGAGGGCCGACACCCCCATATCCCTGAAGCCTTCTTTTGAAAAATGCCCTTTCGAACACAAACTCCCGCCTCGGGGCCCCTCGGGCACGGTTCAGGGGAAGTTCGTTTCCTTTTTCAAATTATTCTGGTCACCTTAACGGTTTGAGTCTTCCGGAGGCACGCCCACAGCCTCGCTGCCCCCCATCTAGCTTGGACAGGGCGGTTCCTCGTCTCCCGCGTGAAGAACGCGCCAGCCATTTCTCCTCTCCTCTGCCTGCTCTTCCAGGCGGGTCGGGGGGGCGGGGGCGCCCCACAGCTTCCTTTTCAGCTTTCAAAGGCTGCACATTTCACTTAACTATTTGAAGTATTTATAGGCAAATACAATGCTCAGGGAAGCCTCCCGCCCCAAGACAGCTCCTCCTCGCAACCTACCACAGACTCTGTAATTAGAGTGGCCGGAGGAAGCCTGGAGAAGCTCCGTGACCCCGGCAGGCTCCGGCCAAACCTTGCTGCGTTACAAGTAGGAATCCCTCCCTGTCCGCGCCTCCGATGCGCTAGCCCCACAGGTTCCTCCACTTTAATTCGTAGTATTCCTTCCTCCTCTCAGTTGCTTTTCGGGTTCTACGCTGACTCAGAGTATATGTGTAGAAGGAAACGGGTGATCCATGCAGGTCTGATCCCTCAGGATTCATGGATGACGAACCCCCTCCCTGTGGATCAGCCTGGATTTGAATAGGTCAAGTTCTCCAACCTTATATGCATTCTTCTACGTGCATATTTTCACATGTAAAGTGGAGGTTTGACGTTTACATAATACACTAAAGTTTGGGCTAAATGAGACTGAGTGACAGTTATTTAGCGCTAGTACCTGACAATGTAGGAGACCAATAAAAGTTGTGTCCCTATTATTGAATTGCTGCTGCCCCGCCCCCATCATCTCTATAAGCTATTTGTCTCTTTTGCTCTGGGATACAGGTTGTCTCTTTGTGCCCACTATATAGCCTGATCTACAATGCTGATGACATTGATTTATAATTATCCAGATGTTATTGATGGAATGTTGGAGTCCCCCTGCCCCAAATTCATATGTTAAAACTCTAACCCACATGTGACGGATGAAGAAGCTCTATGACCCGGGCAGCTTGTTACTTGAGAATTGTGATGGTATTAGGAGATGGGACTTTGGGGGGGGAGTAATAAGTTCGTGACTGTGGAATTAATGTCTATATCAGAAAAGACAGGGTGGAGTTGATTTTTTTCTGCCTGAAAAGATATAGCCAAAAGGCAGCCTTTGTGAACCAGGAGAAGGACCCTTGCAAAGAACCTAACAAATGTTGGCAGTCTAATTTCAAACTTTCAGCTTTCAGGCTTATGAAAAACAATTCTTTGTTGTTTAACTCTTGCAGTTTACAGCATTTTTGTTATAACAGCTTGAACTGACCAAGATGCCAGACCAAAGGAAGATTGAGTTTTAAAACAACCTCTGTAGCGTTAAAAAATGGGAAGTGACTTCTTGCCCTGGCCTGCTTCCCCCTTCAATCTTCCATCTATTCTATATATAATGACTTTCTACTCTAACTAGGCTGAATGTACACAGCCCTGTATGTAAGCCTGTTGCAGTTATCCTTCCTCTCTGAAATTAAATCACATGTGGTCCATGACACAAAATGTCCCTTTGCCATCTGATGCCACTTCCTGTACTGTTGTCTTAACTTATTATTTATGCATTTATTCTCTTTTAAGTGGATACACATTTTGAAGCTCAGCACTGCATTTTAACTTTCCTTAGATTCTCTCAATATCAAGTATAATGTGGACAACTACCCAAAGTGTTACTAAATGACCAAGGGAATGATAGCAGCAATTCTCAAGTAACAGAGGTTGCCTTTTAGATCTATGAACATAAGGACATACTAAATGTTATGCTATATTAAACCATGAATTCTGGTTCTGACAGATGGACCAGAATTCTGGTTCTCACAAGATGAAACAAGAATTATAGAAGGAAATTGCTGTCTTCATCTTCTAAAGATCCTGGAGATATTCCAAAGTGTTCCTATGGCTCTGACGAAGCAGTTCCCAAATGTGACCCAAGAATAGCAGCTACAATATTACCTGGAAACTTGTTTGAAGAACTGCCTCATACGTATTTAATCAAAAGCTCCCATGGGGCGGGGCCCAGCAATCTGTGTTTTAACAAATGTTTAACTCAGTGATTTTGATGCATGCTAAAGTTGGAGAACTTCTCCTAACCAATGTATCATGCAGTCAATGCACTTCCAGAGCTTATTAAACCTTAGTTTGCAAAAGAATCTCTGGAAATCTTGCTAAAATACAGGTTCAGATTCAGTAGGTCTGAAACGGGGCTGAGATGCTGTTTTCCAGATGATAAACTCCCAGGAAGTACCCACAGGGTGGTCTGGAGATCACCCTGTGAAGTAGTAAGGTTAAACCAGAGGCAGCAAAAGTGTCTTATCTCAAGAGCCATCTGTAATTAAGTGCCTTTCTGCTACCGTGGTCTGAAAAGGATACTGAGGGTGCATCTAGATCTATTTGGAAACAGCAGCCTGGGCAATTGATAATGCCTGGCATGGGTATAGAAATGGAAATAATGACATATATACCTTCCATTTGCCAATTTGATTTTCCAGTTAAAACAGAATTGCCAGCAAGGTAATTGCTTGAATTCTGAGATCCAAATATGTACAAATATAAATAACAGTGCATTCTCTTTTTTTTGTATTAAAGTACTTCTTTCTAACATTCTAGGATTTGGTAAGCATTCACCTTAACTCCTATAACTAAAAGTCTGAAATTTTCTCATCTTTCTTGATTGAAGACAAATTCATCTTGTAATTAGCTTCCAAATTTCTTTCTCTGCCTCTTCATCCCTCAATAATTTTATTTGCTCTTTCCTGGAACATTTTTTTTATCTCTCTTTTATATTTCCCACAAGCCTTCATATTTCTTATTTAAAGCAAAATAATGTATCATACTAACCAGACAAGGTAAAAAATAGCAAATAAGAGGCAAATAAGAGAATTATAAGATTCCTCCTTAAATAAGATCATCTCAAATTATAAAAATGTCCTGTAAATGTATTCCTTCCACATGGATGCTCTGTGAAAATGAAAGAAGTAATTTAAAATCAACATATTTGGCAAGCATTGGGAGCTAAAGAAGTCACTGGGTTAGAGAACTAAAAGCTGTTCTGGAAAGTATACTATCCAGTTTTTTTTTAAAATGTTATTTTGTATTACATGCATTATGGACAAAGATACAAACTTGAAATATCCCACCATTTTCAATCTTAACTTAGACAACTCTTTCTCTTCTGACTCTAAGCTTTCAAAATCACTCAAATGTCAGTGATAGGCCAATTCAAAACTTATTGCCTAAGATCTCAGGACCACTGATGTTCTTGAGTTTGGACAGTTCCTTGGCTACAAGAGCCAGCCTCAGATCTGGAAGCACCAGCTTGCCCTTTTCTGATCCTCAACATCAGCCACTGATGAGGATGAGGGTAAATTGGGCTTCAGAATGGACCTTCCACTGATCAACCCCATCAGCCCATCCTTCATCTGAGTTAAAGACACCATCTGCCTGACCTCCCAAGAAGATAGTGAAGAGCTGAGAACATTGAAACTCCAGCCTGTCACTATAAAGATGCAAGGATCTGGGGCAAAGTCAACAGCCTTCCAGAAACCCTCAATTATAAATGACGCGGAAAAATGTTGAAAGTCTCTGGAGTAATTTGAAAGGAAAAACATCCATAAGCCTATCTGGGAGTTAAAAATAAAACACACTTCTCTGCAAAAGAAACAATCAATGAAATGAAGAGGGAGCCTACATTTTGGAAGCACATTTTTGCCACATGCATGTCAGATAAAGCACTAATTTCCAGGATACATAAAGAACTCAAAAAACTTAACACCAAAAAAAAATATTATAAATAAATAAATAAACAACCCAATCAATAAATGGGCTAAAGAGCTGTATTGTATTTCTTCTTCTGGGAAATGTCAGAAGAAGAAATACAATCAATCAACAAATATATGAAAAAAATGTTCAACATCTCTAGTAATTAGAGAAATGCGAATCAAAAATACTCTAAGATTTCATCTCACTCTAGTCAGGATGGCAGTTATCAAGAATACAAGCATCAATAAGTGTTGGACTGCAAATTGGTGTAATCAATCTGGAAAGCAGTATGGAGATTCCTTAGAAAACTTGGAATGGAAACATCATTTGACCCAGCTATCGCACTGCTCGGTCTATACCCTAAAGACTTAAAATCAGCATACTACAGTGATGCAGCCACTTCAATGTTTAGAGCAGCACAATTCACAATAGCTAAACTGTGGAAGCAACCTAGATGCCCTTCAATAGATGAATGGATAAAGAAACTGTGGTACATATACACAATGAATATTACTCAGCATTAAAAGAGAATAAAATCATAGCATTTGCAGGTAAATGGACAGAGTTGGAGAATATCATGCTAAGCAAAGTAAGCCAATCCCCAAAACCAAAGGCTGAATGTTTTCTCTGATAAATGGATACTGACTCATAATTGGGGGGGCATGGGGAGAATGGAGGAACTTTAGGCAAAGGGGAGGGAAGGAGGGGTAGGGGGAATGGGGATAGGAAAGATGATGCAATGAGATGAACATCATTACTCTAGGAGCATGTATGACTGCACATGTGGTGCAACTCTACATCATGTACAACCAGAGAAATGAAAAGTTGTGCTCCATTTGTATACAATGAATCGAAATGCATTCTGCTATCATGTGTAACTAATTAGAACAAATAAAAAATAAACATAAAAAATAAAACACATTAATTTTAATGAACATTCTTGTCCTTAACTTTCTATAATATAAGTTCAAAATTTATGATGTATATCTCAGAGAAGACGCAGATGCCCACCCTTTGGTAGCACCTGAGTTGAAAGCTCACCCATTCTTAACTGCAGAGAAACTGGGAAAGAACCTTAAGATTCCTCTTTAGGAAGCCTGCCCATCCACCCACCTATGTCCAGTCCACTTCCAATTTCAAACCTTCCTCCAATTGGGTCTGTGTGTAAATTGGTAAGCACAATGGTGATCTCTGAGTAGTTTTTTTTCAGAGTCATAGACCAAGGATTTCCCACCTGCAGATGTAAAGAATGAGTGATCTGTGCAAGTGTGTGTGTGTGCATGTGTGTGTTTATAAGCACTTGCCCTGACTAAATGTCTACATAATAAATGCATACATACTGCAAACTGAGGGTTAATCATTGGCTCAATCGTTAATTCAATGAATAAATCATTGAGTAACCATGTATGTGCTAGGTTTTGGGCATACAGTGGGAAACAGATGAGAATAAGTTCTGCTCCATACTCACAAAGTTTGAAGGATGACACTCAGCCTGAGAATCATTCTTTATCATACACACAAAACAACAAAAAACACCCACCCTAGGAAAGCTAGCTCACAATCTAGTGGGGGAAGCAAATAGAGACAAGAACAATGACAAGTAATATAACCAGTATTCTAAAAGGGGTCGTACAAAGCATACAGTGACAAATAGGCACAAAGAATGGTCAACTAATCATGGGGCTATCAGCTCTGTTCATTAATTGAACTTTCTAACAAAAAACCTGAAGAGTAATGGAGAGAACTCTCCTTTTATTTTCAGTCTCAGTGTTGAAGTCTTAAGAGATGTGGGTCCATTTGGCTACCTTTGTAAGTCTAGGAAACATTTCTTTGTTTACATCTTGCCTCTTTCCACAAAGGACTTGAAGAAAATCTACATTCAACAAAACAGTGGCCAACTATAAATAAGAATAAATGAAATCGTGGAAAACATACTTATTTAAAACTTAGACTGTGACTACTTTAGCCTCTTGTGGGTGGGAGAAGGCTCTGTAAATAAATCATATCAGTGGGAATATAAACCACATATCACTTCCTTTCCAATTCAGGCACTAGTAAATGGGTGTGTTTAGGGTTTCACAGTCAGCCAGATCTGAGCTGCTCAAGAGAGACCCTCTGAGTTTATGGTTTTAGGGACATGCTAGTGGGTATCTGGACACCTGAAAGCCAGTCCAGAGTGTGCAGGTCAAGCAATATTATCATCTATCCTAGGTGATTCTAATTCCATCTTCTGGGAGAAATTTAGTGTGTAACCAGAGCAATTTTAGAGACTCCAGAGGAGGGCAGAAGCAGCAGAGTAAAGTGGTCAAGTTAAAACCAGCTCCTTTTCCCCAAATAGAAATAAATCCTGTTGTGTTACTGGATACTTTGGGTGACTAGATTTGTATTTCAATGGTAAGAATTATTAAAAAACAAAAAGGTTTTCATCTTCCTTTGTTTTAGAACAGAAGGAAAAGAGACATGCATGAGTGAGATCCTGAGTTTGATGAGAACAGAAACCCAGAATCAGGGATGACCATGAGAATGAAAACTGTGCCTTCTGGCCACGGTCCTTGTCTCCCAACTCAGTGAGTTGTAGAATCCTGGATGATTTCCTGTTTGACGTGGGATAGGATTATACAGCAAATGTGAATGTCTTCTGACAAGGAGTAGGAATCAGTAAAAATGTAAATAAAGGATGATGATCAGTGGCATGTGTGGAAACAGAGGTAAAATAGAAGAAGAGGAAGATTAAAATGTCCGGGTCATCCAGTCCACACAGTGGGCTATGGTCACAGCCATGATCATGGCTGGGTGAAGATCTTGTATGTTGGAGTTGGTGTCAACCAGGACTCGGCTTACAGGAGGTAAAAGGGAAGGAGATGGATCTGAATCTATCCAGGTTCCAGGCTGCAGGCTACCTACAAACATGTTTGTTTCCTTGTTATTCTAAACTCCCCACCCACTTTTCCACTATTATAGATGATGGGGGGGGGGAATCACAATCAGTTAAAAGGTCTAGTTAATTCAGTTTCAAATTTATCTCCTAACAAATTATTCCTTCTTTTGTATTATTCATTCTTCTTCCCGCACATTAGACCAGGCCACTAGAGTTGATTCAATAATAATGATGATGCTGATAAGAACTATAATTCATGAAGTTATTCTTACTGTGTGCTAGGGACGCGTGTACTTGAATTATCTCTAATTCTCACAACAATCCCATGAGGTAGATGATTATTGTCATTTTCATTTTACAGAAGCCAAGGCCTGACAAGTATCTTACCTAAGATACTATAATTCCCTGTTCCTGGTGTGAATCCCCATACCACTCCTGTGTGGTGACTCTATTTTTCCTCTTCACAGTCATGGAAAGGTATGGGAATGGTAGTGGTTTTCATAATGAGGCAGGAGGTTCAATGGGATAGGATTATCTAGCAAATGTCAATGTCTTCTGACAAGGAGTAGAAATCAGTGAAAATGTAAATAAATAAAAGATGATGATCAGTGGCATGTGTGGAAACAGAGGTAAAATACAAGAGGAAGATTAAAATGTCCGGGTCATACAGTCCACCCAGTGGGCTATGGTCACAGCCATGCTCATGACTTGGTGAAGATCTTGTATTTTTGAGTTGGTGTCAAGTCTTGTGATGTTCAGGTCTCTGAGAGAGAGAGAGAGAGAGAGAGAGAGAGAGAGAGAGAGAGAGAGAGAGAGAAAGCTGCCTGCTGCTGTTGACTGGCAGCTTGGACCAGCAGTCATTAAACGAGAGGCCTAAGAATCGTCTATGCTCCCCTCAACTGACCTAGAATTCTGAATTGGTGAGTCTGACTTGCAATCAGCTGGGCCTCATGTTTGTTCTGTAGCTTATGCTGTATATTGGGGTCAGCTAAGACTGCCCAGGTCCCACCCTGGATGGATGAAGTGAGACTCTCTGGGGTTGGACCCAGGCAGTGATGTGTTAGTAAAACTCTCTGGGTGCAAACTGAAAAGGGATGCTTTAAGAAATGCTACAAAGGCGTGTGTGTGTGTGTGTGTGTATGTGTGTGTGTGTGTGTGTTCCTGTGCGAGCATACACACGAGCTCGCTCGTGTGTTTTACTGGGGATTGAATCCCCTGCCACAGGACTACATCCCCAGTCCTTTTTATTTTTATTTATTTATTTATTTATTTTGAGAGAGAGAGAGAGAGAGAGAGAGAGAGAGAGAGAGAGAGAGAGAGAGAGAATTTTAATATTTATTTTTTAGTTTTTGGCGGACACAACATCTTTGTTTGTATGTGGTGCTGAGGATCGAACCTGGGCCGCAAGCATGCCAGACGAGCGCGCTACTGCTTGAGCCACATCCCCAGCCCCCTTTTTAGTTTTATTTTTAAATTTTGAGACAGGGTCTTGATAAGTGGCTGAGGGTCTCATTGAGTTGCTGAGGCTGGCCTCAAACTTGTGATCCTCCTGCCTCAACTTCCTCAGTAGCTGGGATTACAGATGTGTGTCACCACAACCAGCTAAGGTTTTATTCTTAAAGTGCTTTACAGTGGGGGATTATTAAAGCAATAATCTGGATAATTTTAATCAATGTTCTCAGCCAATTGAAAAATTCCAGATCTCCTATACCTTTCTGAGTGAGATCTTGGGAAAAACACTTGGCCATCTAGTTGCCTACAGACTCAAATGCAGCAGGTAAGTGCCCAAGTGAGGGCTGGTGTTAGCACTGTGGGTACCATCAAGCAGCCTGACCGTTACTGGGTTCTGGATCGTTACTCTGTGCAGGGCCTTCCCTGGGCTCCCTCGTGCATTTCCTCTTTTGGTCACTGCTGTCATCCTGGAAGCCTTCATGCCTACCCTCTGACTCTGCCCCAGGCACGGAGCCTGGTGAGCATCCGCTGGGAGAGGCTCCTGGCCAATGTCTGACCCCCAGGGAGAGGCAGGAGCCCAAGGTACAGGGCTCTGAGATCAGGACTCTGTGGAGTTAACTCTTAGAGATCTGTGCTAATGAAAGGGCATGCTGTGAGGAAAAAAAAATCTCGGCAGGGGATAACTTTAAATAATTTGGAGTTTTGGTATACATTTTGTGTTTTTTCCCCTTATATAAAATCTTGTAGTATTTTGCATGTGTGCACATATATGCACACACATGTATATTAATCTGCTGTTTAAATTTGCTTGCTAAAATATTTAAATATTTTTACATATGTAGAAATAAATATGCTTATAAAGAGAAAGGAAAAGAAGGAAGAAATCACATCAGATTGTTAACAATGGTTACTTCTGAGGGGCCAGGAACTATAATTTGTTATATTATGGCTTCCTCCTAAAGGGTTAGAATTATGAGTGATTTTAACTTTTCTGTGTGATTTTCAAATAAGTGTCTTGATTTGTTTAAGCCTTTTGTTTATCCAAGGGACATTGGTTAAACCCCTACCACAAACTAATCCCCCTGCAAATGTTGGTGATCTGGAAGTGAATAAGGCCAGTTAGATCCATCTCTGTTCTCTACCTTTTCAGGCCGGAGCAGTGGGGCCCTTTCCCAAACAAACAAAACCAAGAACTTTGTTATCTATCAGAGGTTGGAGTGCATCTTTGGTTACAGGGAAGTTGTATATGTAACAAATTCACTGATAAGCAGGGTTTTTCCTAAGACAACGAGAGAAATCATTATTCCCCAAACTCTGCCTGTTCTTCCTTATTTCTATGAAGTGGCTCCTAAGAGTAACATTCTCTACAAAAGTGCCAAGACCACCCTGGAGCCGAAGGACTAGGAAATAAATTCTTTCCTGACTGATCTACCAACTTGCCTCTATCCCATCCATGATTGGAGGCTCAACACAATCCTGCAGAGAGACGTTTCGAGGATAGTGGGCCCGAGATGCTTGACACAGCACCTGCCAAGGGCAGTTCTATTTACCACCACCCTCTGGCTGAACTCCAGGCTGGTCTAAAAACTGCCAACAAAACAGAGACACCGTGAAGATCTTTTGCACTCGGAGACCGTCTGAAACTGTGTGAAGATTTGAGATTATAAACAGCTGCGTTCATTTCCGCTCCCTTTTCAAACCCAAGGCAAATAAAACCCCAGAGCTTGACGGGTGGAAAAGAACAAAATATACAGGGATTGTCTTTTTTATATTTTGGCGTACAAAGATATTGTTTTACAAACAGTGGGGCAAGACATGATTAAATTGTTTTCCAAAAAAAATTGCCTGGCAACTTTCTTAAAGCTCCACATTGCACAAGAATTTTTGACACGTACGGGTGAATTTATTAAACTTTTCTCCCCAAGGCAGTCCAGCCGGGTGCAGTGATGCACGCCTATAATCGAAGCGACTGGGGATGTGGAAGCAGGAGGATTGCAAGTTCAAGGCCAGCCTGGGTAACTTATGGAGATCCTTACTCAAAATAAAATAAATAAATAAATAAGCTAAGGATGTAGCTCAGTGGTAGAGCATCTCTGGGTTCAATCTAAGTACGGAGGTGGGAGGAGAAAAGAAAGAAAAAAAATAGAATTTTGTCCCCAAAGCTGTGCTGAAGACCAGGAAGCATTAGCATCCTGCCCTCACAGAGACCCTCGTTTCACACTCAGGCATGGTGAATGGACTCCCATTCAGTATCTTTATCCTGTTGGTTTTAGCCTTCCTAACAGGGGCCCACAAAGGAATGGGTGTGGGGATGCAGAATATAGCTTTCAAAGGCAGCTGATCAGAAAGGCTGACCTCCTGTTGAGTTATTAAATGCAGGCTTCAAGAAGTCCCATCCCATGACCATTTTAGCTCTTCCCTTACCTTTGATCCTTTATTCTTGGCTTTCAGTCCTTCTGGGTGTCCACAGCCCCATTTTGTTCTGTGCTCCCTGCAGGAGGAACTCTGGCAAAGCCCCCTGGTCATTACCTTTTGCTTCTAGGTTCCTTTCTGAGTAGGGTCAAGGGAGAGAACACAGGCTACAGTCAGGCAGACCTGGATATGAATCCTGATTCACCTCTTATATTGACTTTGAGGGTCACTTCACTTCTCTGACTCTAAGTTTCCTCATCAGTAAAATGGGAACTATGAGAACTACTTCACAGAATTTGGGGGAGGATTTGAATTAAAACAGGCAGAGGGCCAGGTAAGAGTCGGAACCTTAGAGGTGCTATGCCTTCATCTATTCATTGATTCAAAAATATTTTAGAGCGACCAAATACCAGGCCAATTACTGACAATGTAATGTTAGCAAGAACCAAAGGTCTTTTCTCAGGGAGCTTACACACAGGGAAATGGACAGTAATTGCACAGTCACATCAGTGAATGTATAATTACTAAGTGAGGCAAGTGCTGTGTTCACAGATAAAGAACCTAGTGATGTTTGGAGCAAGATCCAAAAGGCAAAGAGGTGATGAAGCAAAAATGGCCCTCATTCCTGTCTTCCAGTGTGCTTGGAGTGGTGGTTTGCACAGTGAGGGCCAAAGAGCTGGGTCTCCAGTCCCACAGTTCTCCTTCTGACCTATGGAGCAAGAGACAATGTCAGGATTTCAGTTGCTCCGCTGGAAGCCATTTGGGGAACTAGAAAGAATCCCAGAGATGTGCACCAACATTTAATTGGTCATGTGACCTTGGCCTAGACATGTAAATGCTTTGAGCCTCAGTTCCTCACCTATGTCATTAATAAGACCCCCTCCTTTGGACGAGGGGATTTGACAAGAGTGTCATAAAAATGGGGTACAATGGTTAGAAGGAGGATAATTTGGAGTTTTACTGCATGAGTTTGTATGGGTTTGAGCTCTGCCACTTCTGAGCAGTGTAATCTTGGACAAGTTCCTTAACCTCTCAGTGTCTCAGATTTATCATCTGTAAGATGACGTTTATAATAGTATCTCTCTCAAAGGGTGGCTGGAAGGATTCAATGAATTAATATATATATATGAATTACTATATTAAGCCCTAAATGAGTGACTGACACATCATCACTGCCACCAACCACTATGATCATATTTCTTGATTCATGGTAACTAAGTGCTCAAGCCAATGTTCCTTTCCCCGCTACTCCAGGGTCATCACACAACCTGCTGCTGTGGGTATATCTGAGTGCGTGGAAATTTCCATTGCTCAGATGCCAAGTGAAGGTCTAAGACCTGAGGCTGTGAGCCCAGTGAGGATCCATGCCTTTCTCAAGTGGGCTCATGGGCACTCTCTGACATCTTGGGAAAGTGATCTATATCTCTAGAACTGGGGCAGGCAGGGAAAAGAGGCTAGAGATAGGGTGACAAAATGTATCATCTAGAAACACTTTCCTTGTGATCTCCCACAGGGATGGGAGAAACACAGAAAAAGTTTAGCCTCCCTCACTGTAGCCCCAAGGCCACCACTGCCCACTCCTCACCTGGCCTCCTGCCTAACTTGGTTCACCAGGAGGCACTTAGGCTATGAGTTGTCTGTCCCTGCCCCCCAAGATGTCTATTCAAGGTACTGCACCAACTTTGCAGCTATGGGGTGTCAAACATAGGTGCCCCCCATCAGTGACTATTTTTATCCCAAATGATGGAGGTGCCCAAGACCATCACCCAAAGGAGATGCCTCTTCTTGGGGAATGGGCTTTGTTTTCCACAGCTGCCTCTTCATGCCAGTGTCTTTCCAACTCTTCAACCTCCGTAATTAAAATCACCGAGATCAGTGCAGGTGCCAAGGTAACCCTGGTGCAGAAAGCCACCGAGACTAGTGGCAGGGTTTGGGGCAGGAATGGAGCAGTTATGTGCCAAGATCTTCATTTCATTTGCTTTCTTCAAACAGTGTTTTGGAGTAATATTTTGTTCTATTTTGCAGATAAAGAAACTGAGGCACACATAGCTAAAGAGGTGCTTTCTTCAAGCAGAAAAACTGGGATTGAAATCCTCACTTGTCTAATTCCAAATTGCATGCTTTTCCCCAGGACACCCCATTTGACATCAGAACCTGGCACTGAATCCCTGTCGGTACTTCTTGTTTGAGGCAGGCTGGGCACATCATTTCCCTTCAACAACAGTGTCGCTGTTTTGCGATGGGTGACAGAGTGGTGAGCTGCCCTTGCTCACACCTTTCCTCAGCCTGTGGCAGGAAGCTGGGTCCAGAAGGCCAGGGGAGGATGACAGTGCTCCTGACCTCTTCATCAGGCAGGCAGCAAGGACATAATGCTGGAGTGTGGGTACAGAAAGGGACTTCGGGAAATCTGGAATCTTCTATGTGTTGTTCCTCCTCCTCCTCCCTTTTACACACACATGCACACACACACACACACACACATGCACGCACGCACGCGCACACATGCACTGTACTCGTGCAGCTTGCATCTGGCGGGAAGGCATGCCAGTCGAGGTGTTGAAATCCACCGAGAGTCATGACTTGGCACCTGCCGAGCACTTTTCAGCACCCTGGAACGACAGCTTATTCAGCCACACAACCCTTCCAGAAAGGTTGGTCCACACCATCCTGGAGGAGGAAATCAGAGCAAAGGCCGCGAGCAGTGGGGGCCAAGCGGGGGCTGAACTTCTCACCCCTGCCGCGGGGCCTTGCACAGGTACCTCCTACTCCTGGTTCTGCTGTTCAAATCCCAGATGACCTTGGGAAAGCCACTGACCCCTTTTGTGCCTCAGTTTTTGCATCTGCAAAATAAGGGGGTTGTTCAGTGGTCCTCCCCTGGAGCTATATGGTAACGACAGGCATAAAACAGCTGCTATTTACGAATGGCCTTAACCACATTTACTAGGGGCCTTATGAATAATATCTCTGCATTTTACAGATGAGAAAGACAAGCTTCTTGGAGCTCAAAGCACTTGCCCCGAACACACAGTAAGTGGTAGAGCTGGGATACGAACCTCAGCTCACATGGGTAAGCTCTTTCACCCCATTGCGTCTGAGGAGGTAGGGTCCCCTGGATTACATAAAGAACAGGGACAAGGATTGCCAGCTCCTCCTTGGCTGCCCACTGGCAGCCAGCCCTGTGCTCTGGGAGGACTCTGGTAGCTTGGTGAACAGAGTGGGCACAGGCACTGGGTAGGCAAGGCAGCTTCTGGGGAAGAGAGGCACAGAGCCAGGTGCTCCGGGGCTGACCCGAGTTGCTGATAACGAGTGGAAGCAAGAGTTCAGTGGGGAAAAGGAACAGGAGGCCCTTCACATTCCTCCCCACTCAGCACAGAGCTGCTGTCAGAGCCGATTGCCATCACGGAGTGCCTGCACCTTCCCCACTCCCTTCCAAAGATTCTGACCTACTTTTCTGTTTTGTAGAAATGTGTCCCCCAGAGACTGCTTCCTCACTCTAGTTGTCACAGGTGGGGGCTACCCTGATCGTCTACTGCAAAAAAATCTAATCTTCTGGGCTGGGTCCCTGAGGCCCTTTCTGCCCGGGCCTTGCCCACTTCTCTAATTTCCTCACCCTGGTCTTTTTTGCTACCTGTCCAGTCCTTTCCTGACAAGCCACGCTCTCGTGCCTCCATGCATGAAGAGGCAGGGCAATTTGAAGGTTAGGGCAGTTTGATAAAGGCAGACTTCCTGTGGTCCTATTCTATTTCTGCAATGCTGTGAAACCTTGGGCAGGTGACTTGCCCAAACTGTGCTTCAGTTTCCTCATCTTTGAGATGGGTACAATAGCAGTTTGGGTAGGTATGATAGGACTATTATGAGGATTAAAGAAGAAAATAATATGTTAAAAGTACTTTTAAGAAAGTTTCCCAGGTGGTTCTACTGTTTAGCCAGCATTAGGAAACACCTAAGTAAACTCCATCTGGAAGACAGTGGAGAAGGTGTCTTATTGTGTTTCAAGTCCTTAGTGCTGAGGTAGCACCATGCTTGGCACAAACTGAGCATCCTTGAAATATGGATGAATGGACAATTTTTGAATGAATGGACAATTCTGTTTTGTTTTTAAGATTAAAATGTGAACAATCCTTTCCCCAAAGTCAACCTTCTATCCATCATGGAGAGCCAATTTCCACCTAACACCCGCAGACCAAGGTCCTGGTCACTAAGAGGTGATGCTGCCCTGTGAGATGCTGAGCAGTGGCATAAATCTGAATAAATCAAGTTGACATTTAATACTGACTCCTGGACACACGCAGAGCAGCCACCTTGATGAGACCCATGCAGCACACA
The DNA here is from genome assembly GCF_047511675.1 of Marmota flaviventris. Classification (NCBI taxonomy): domain Eukaryota; kingdom Metazoa; phylum Chordata; class Mammalia; order Rodentia; family Sciuridae; genus Marmota; species Marmota flaviventris. The sequence continues at coordinate 43,835,258 of NC_092506.1, forward strand.
AAAGAGAAGTTTACTCTGGATTTCTTGTTTGTTTGTTTGTTTGTTTTTGCCAGTCTTTTGTCCCAGTTTCAGAGTCTGTACCAAGTTCAGACTTGAAATGGACAAATGCACTTCCTGAATCCTCACACCTAGTTCCAGATGGAAACACTGGGAAGTGTTCTGACCGGCTATACTGCCGGGACAGAAATTATTCTTAGCACAGTGGTGTGGGTGGTAAGCCTGGTAAGCTTGTATTTTTTTTTTCCTTCCCTTCTGTGATTGATGTTCAGTTAGGCTGCGGAAAACTAGGACAGCATTTCTAAGTATGGGTGAAAAGGTTGGGAGGGGGCGTGATCCAGCCCCGCAGTAGCATACACGTTTGCCTTTTCTCTTGTGCTGTGCTGTCCTCGAGGACTTCACCTGAGGAGCTACTGGCACCTGGAGTACAATGGCTTTTCCTCAAGAAGGCCCAGGTGTTGGCTTTGTATCTGTCAAGATCAATCAAGAAAAAGCAGGGCATCCGGTGCTCTTTGATAGAACTCAGACGGTAACCCAGAATGGACAAAAGTCTTCAGCAATAGGCCAATAAAGGGCATATTTCTTCAGCTTGTACCCTGCACCCAGTCAAGACTAGGGCAGTTAGAGGATATTAAAATGCACACAGTGGCCTGAAGTTAGGAAAGGTAGTGGGGCAGGAAACAATGCCAGAGAAATCAGTATCTAGAAAAAATTCTGGAAGCAAACATTTCTCAAACGTCGACTCTGTGCCAGGTGCCTTTTAGATGACATCTCATTTAGTCTTTGCAGGTTACAGGACTGTCATTCCCTGGCTACAGATGACAAACTTGAGGGACAAAGAAGTTAAGTCATCACTTCCATTAGTAAGTGGCTGAACTGGGTTGTGAACTCTGGTGGCAGACTCTGACATCTGTCCTTCCCTCTCTGTCCTGTCTTGGGTAAGAGAGCTTTGACTCAGCTCCCCAGTGAGGGTCACACTGGATTGCCAAATCAGTTCAGATAATTGAATGCACCTGGCTCGGAGAGCAAGTGAAGAGACAGTAGCTGCCGTAACTCCCTCACCAGGTGGCCTGATGCCTGGAACAGCTGTGCCTGTGCTCCCTGATCCAAGCCAAGTGGCAAGAGTGTTTTCAGGCTGTGGCTTTGCATAGCACTTGCTGCTGGCCACTGCTTCACAGAGCAGCAGGTCACACCTGCCTCGGCCAAGGGTCTGTTCAGTGGGAGGAGAGGCTCCTGGGGTAGTGAAGGAACACATCACAGACCCCACAGAGACGGGCCCGACAAAGGCCCCCTTTCCAAAAGCTAAAGTGACAAGGACTCCCACCTTGTGCTAAGTGGACTTTGATAAGCCATGGCTGTGGGCTGCTGGGGTAGCACCCCCTCATTTGCATGAGCCAGTCGCCTCTAAAATCTCACTCACCAAGTGACTAAAGGACAATGGAAATGAGGACATCAGGAAAACAGAATTCTGGCACTACCAAAGCTGAGTAACTTTTATTCTTATGGATCTCAGTTATTTGGTGTGTTAAATGGTAGTAAAACTAATACCCTGGTAGATCCTGAAGATGCTCTCCCAGAGGCCCATGGGTCCCTCTTCATGGATTTCCCATCCCCCATCTTCCATGTGCTTTGCTTCTGAGACTTAATGATCCCCTGTGACCTGCTCAGGGGCCTACCTTTGGGATCCTGGGGCCCTGTCCCCCATGCATGCAGAGAGCTGGATGGGTCTGAGGGTCTACTCCCCAAGGCAGCCTGTGGTAGGTGATAGACTACAGGTCGATGAAGGCCCAACCCACTGGCCTTGAGTGGGGACAAGGTGTGATTTAAGTTTGAGAACTGGCTAAGGTTCTAAGCTTCCCTAGGCTGAGGCTGATGGGAGGCTGCCTGATATCACATCCTGCCTTGGCCCCACACTGTCTCTGTCCTGCCCTCCCTGGTTTGTCTTTGGAACACTTCTTTATGAAACCACAAATCCCCATCTTCTCATCTACTTGTGGGGAGCCCAACATAAGATACCACCCTGCTGGAATATTAAATGACAGGGGGCTCAGCCCGATGCCCGGCACATGGGCAGTCACTGATAGTGGAAGCTGTTTATTTTTAGATAGAACCCGATGAAATTGCCAATAATGACTACTTTTGACTCAAAAAATGATAATTTCCTAATAATATGTTATGGTCCAGTCTCCTAACATTCTCTCACCAGCGACAGTGAAGAACTTTCCAAAGGAGACCCCGCTGTGCTCTGGTGAGTTTCCAGCTCAGCATCCTTCCACCCCATTCTCTCTTCCTGGAACAGTACTGGCCTCCAACGTTCCCCAGCTGATGGTGCCCGGGCTTCACTTGGCTGGCCCCAAAACAGATGTACTTGTTATTTAAGCAGAAAACCATGTGAACTTGGGCCACACCTAAAACAGGAGAGAGGGCGGGGTGAGGGTGGGGAGAGCAATTGGTGTATGTCAAGTGGAAAAGGACCGTATCACAAATAGGAAAAATGTTTCAACTTCCCCCAAGGGCAATGTTTGGTAAATATGTTTTTGTTTTATTTTCCTCCAACGATGACTTTGGTGGCCTCTTCGAGCAGGCGGTTGTGAACCATCTCTTTGAAGGGCCATGGTGTATTTACAGTACATTTTAGCTTCAAACGCTGGACAAATGAATTCTGTGTGTGTGTCAGCTTGGTCCTCCTGGCTGACAGACATAAAGAGTACATGGAAAATTGTTGTTTGTGTTTCCTCTGGCTATCCCTGATCCAATCTCATGACAGTCCACCCTCGTTCTCACCCAAAACAAAGCACACCCTCTCCTCCCATCACGAGGGGACCCTGTGGAGGGTGAGAGTCACGCGCAGAGGTATGGCTTTGAACATGGAAGAAACAGAGAGCCAGGCCGACTCAGGCTGGTAGCAGGTAAGTGAAAGACAGAAAACGAACTGGAAAACACCAGGGCAGGAGGGCATCAAATGGCCAATTTCCATTGGTAAGGACCAGCCATCAGTAACCAGGAGCTATTGAGCTTGGGGCTCGGTCTTGGTCAGGTTTCCTGTGGAGCCTGGATGGGCAGCAGAACCTGTCTTGCTGCGAAACGCAACCTACTGCAGGGAGCCTTCGATGCCCTGTGACCTTGGTTTGCAGTCCATCAGGCATACACAGCACAAAGAACCCTTGCCATCTGGAATAATTTATATACTGTTTGCTCATTTATTGTCCATCTCTATGCCCCCGCCACCTGTCCTCATTACACCTGCAGACATTCAAACACAAATTTCATTAAAGCAAGTATTTTTTCCCCCTCCTGCATCTCCAGCATCCAGAACGATGTGTGGCACGTGACAGGTGCTCAATACACATTTATTTATTGAACGAATGAAGTAGAATGAAGTAGAACTGCTTATGAGATCAATGTGCAAAAATGCCTGTGGCGACTATAATACTCCTGAGGCATTTAGCTAAGATTTTATTTTGCTCTTTGTACTCTGAGGCAGGAAAAACTCCATTAAAGTCTGGAAGGATTTCCGACAATAAGGGGTGAAACAAGAAGCAGTTTTGCTTCCCCAGAAAATATCATCAATCTGAAGCTCCCTATAGAAGTGGCTGTTTTGTCTCTAAACCACAGCCTGTTTAGATGTTTCCAGATATTCATATGTTTAGAATTAGGTAGCACCAAACCATGAGCTTTCTCAGATGAAAGCCAGCAAAAGCAAACACTGAAGGAGTCAAATGACCCCATTCTTGAATGTGGGTTTCTAGGGGGTTCACATGAACAGAAGTGTCTGGTGAGTGACACGCAAGTCCCAGATTAAGGAAGATGTTTGTAGCCTTCGTTTTGGCTCAGACAAGACCCACAACCCCCACAGTGAGGCCCTCAGCCGGTGGGGATATTCTTCCAGTGAGTCTCTATGCACTGCCAAAGCTGTCACATGGTTTCTATTGATGTCTCTTTGGCTGCCCCTGAAGTTGCCGAGCACCCACAGATGTCACACTAGCATCCGACCATGGAATCACAGCCATCACAGCTGGTGTCTCTTTCGGTCATGGCTAGCCCCACGCAAAACCTTTCCAACTGCCTGACCAGACGGAGGCAGAGCCTGGGCCATGTGGAAGGCATTCTCAGCCCTGTTCTCCCAGGGAAGGCAGAATGCACAGCACTTCAACCATTCAGTTGTGTACTCTGACACCATAGTGCCAGCCAGGGGCATCCAGTGTTGCCCAGGAATGAATGAGGGAAGATGGGTTAGTCTTCTTCGTCCTTGTCCCTCTCTTGTCCCTCTACTGTGTCGGCAGGAAGCTGAAGCTTGGTGGGTGAGGGGGATGCTGCTCCTTATGACCTCATGGTAGAGTCTCTTACATGACCAAGTGCAGGAGTGGGCTAAGTGGGCTTGCTAGGCAGGAAGAGCCATAAGAAGAACCAGATGGTCACACCTGGTTGGTGCAGAAGGGGCAGGGGGCTGGCAGGCACTGTGGGCCCTGGCCATGTGTAGTGACTACAGACAGGAGATGTGCAAGTTGGACTGTGACCTGCTGTGAGTGTAAAATGCACACTAAGTTTCAATGATTTTTCATAAAAATATCTCATTGATAATTTTTATATTGATTATACATTGAGATGGGGATATTTTGGATAATTTTGGTGGAATGGAACATATTGCTAAAATGACTGTTTCTCTTTATCTTTTTTAAATGTGTCAACTAGACAATTTAAAATGACACGTGCAGCTCCCACTGTCTCTACTGGACAGAGGTGGCCTAGAGTCTTGTTATCCACCTGCGGTTCCCAGACCAGCAGCATCACCTGGGGGCTGTCAGACATGCAGAGTCCCATATCGCTTCTGTAACAGAGTCTGCATTTTTAACAAGGTCCCCAGGTGGTTCATTTGCACATTAAAGTGTGAATAATACTCTATTGTATACGCTGCTGTATTTTCTTTACCCATTCATCTGTTGACAGGCATGTGGGTTCATTTCATACCTTAGCTATTGTGAATAGTGTCGCAATAAATGTGGGAGTACGGGTGTCTCTTTGTATGCTGACCTCATTTTCTTTGGATGTATGTATATGATCAATACACACTGTGTGCATGTATATATGTAAATATCACAGCGAACCCATTAATATGTATAATTAATATGTGCTAACAATATATATATATAAATAAATTTATATAAGGAAGAAAATAATGGGTGAGAAGCCCCAGCGAGCTCTTTCCCTAGGATACCAGCTCTGAGAGCTGTGGGAGAACAGAGCCTGAGAGAGAACGTCTCACCTGCTCAGTGTTATGGCAGGATCCCTAGTTTGAAAGTTGGGGGATCTGGATTCTGTTCCTGACCCTGCCTTGAAATTGTGGTGTGACCTTGGTTAAGTCATTACCTCTCTTTGGGGCCATTCTGCAAATGAGGTACCTGGACTCCAAGACCTTCCTGCAGGAGCTTTCCCTTGTGCCAGCTAATGTGATTGGAACCAACTCCTTTAATGATTTTCCCAGACAAACCCTAGGGAGAGTCTTATTTTGTTTTTACTTTGACCTTTGCATTGATCCCATTCAGAAGGGTCATCTACTATAGAGAAACTTGTCATTGCTTTCTTTGGGTCTGTGACTTTATTTAAATTCATTAATATTTTTGTTACAGTATATTAAGCACTTTCCACATTTGGGGAGTGTTTCTAAATGATATGTATTATCTCATGTAATATAATGAGGTAGGATTCACAATAACTTTTTTTTTTTAATATGTGAGGAAATTAAAGCATAGAAAAGTTAATTAAGTTGCCTAAGAGTAGACAGCACCCCCAGACTTTGGCCACATATTCATGACTGGTGAGGACTGGAGGGACAGCCTAAGACTGTAAAATGGTAAGCATGGTATGTTTGTTGGGTTTGCATTGCTGTGACCAAAATACCTAAATAAGAACAACTTAGAGGAGGAAAAGTTGATTTTGGCTCAGGGTTTCAGAGGTTCAGTCCATGGTTGTTCAACCCCATTGCTCTGGGACCAGGGTGAGGAAGAACAGCATGGTGCAAGGGTGTGGTGGAGGAAAGCTGATCCACTCATGGTGATCCAAAGCAGCCATGGCAGAAGGAAGGGGCTGCAGGGAAGAGGCAGCCTTCCAGGGCATGCCTCTAGTGACCCACCTCCTCCAGCCACATGTCGTCTGCCTACAGTTATCCCTCAGTCAGTCCATTCAAACTAGGATGGACTGATTAGGTTATGGCTCTTGCAATCCAATTATATTCCAGCATTAACATAGGTGCTTTGGGGGGAGGCATCTGATATCCAAACATAGCATGTGGAAATGAAGACAGTATTAAAATAGATATAAGTGAATCAAGTCAATGCACTAGGTTCCTTTGGCAACATTTGTTAGATTCTCATGATAGTATCAAGCATCTGACAGCCATGAGGATCTCTCTGTTGAAACCAAGCACCTGTGAATGAAACTTTCACAGGAGGGTTGCTCTGCCCTTGTGCTACCCTGACCTCAGTACCAGTGCATACACCCTGGCCGGGCTAATGCCAATGGACAGGGCAAGCTGATTAGCTGAACTTGTCCCCTATTGAAATCATCTCAAAAAGGTTAGTGCTAGCTTAAAGAAGCCATTTGTTTTTTTAAGACCCCTCTTTTCTTCCAGGAAGAAAAAAAATCCTATAAAATAACTACTTGTAAAGTAATCATAGCAATGTGACTAAAGTCAGAGATTAAAAGGTGATGCAGCTGGTTAGTTGTGAATACAGCCTGGGAGGACTTGTCCTGTGTGCCCATGCCTCCTCCCAGACAGGCGGTGCTCAGTCTTGGAGCTGGCCCTCAGTCACCAGCCAGGCAGACCCCGTCTACATGGTTCTCTCCCAACTTTTCCTCCCATCATTGGTTCTAGGCGTCTCACCACATCTTCTGACCATGTCTTTGTACTTATCCTTTGTACGGGACCAGTTTTTGTGACTTTGGTATGTCACCTTCCCTGTTTGCATTACAGGTGGGAGTGAAGTTCAGGGTAGAGCGTATACTTAGCATGCAAAAGGCCCTGGGTTCAATTCCCAGCACAAATGAACACACACACAAAATGGTAAATAAAAAATAATATTATCCCTATAACTATTGTAATTACATAATTTGCATCTTCCCCGCAGATTTTCCATCTCTGGCTGTTCTAAGGACTGGCTGAGGCTGGTTCAACCTCGGCCTCCATGTCTCTATCCCAGCATTGTCCCATGCCCATTGTCCAGAGCAAATTTGCCTTGACCAGGGCCAAGAATGGAACAGTAGAAATGGCAACCTTGGGATCCTTCCTCCTCGCTGACCCCCAGAGTCTCTGAGAGTTGCATGGGGAGGTGTGTAGGGCTCTTCCTCTGTGGAATTCTTTCAGCCAGGGAATGTGCCTAGAGGCCTTTCCTCCTCTAATTTTTAAAGAAAAATTCTCTTTTTTTTCCCCACAACTGGAATGACCATATGATTTTTCATTCCAATTGGCCTCTTTGGGCTGTGGAAGAGGGTGCTATTAATAATTATGCCTGGACAAGAGGCAGCAGGTAGGGACTGTCCCAGGCTAACTGGGGCAGACGGTGCCCTACCTCCTCGCCCAACCTTCTTAGTGATGCAGCCTGATTAGACCTCCATCCCTGGTTGCAGAATGCTGCTCATTATTCCTTCTTCAGCAGCACTTAGACTTGTCCACACAGGTACCCTGAGAGCAGAGGCAAGCTGATGTGAGATCCTGGTGACTGGCACAGAGCAAAGGGACTTAAAGCCTCTGACAGCAAACTTCACTGGGAAATAATAAAGGGCATATCAATTTTGTCATTTTACTTAATAATTCTCCTTGTTTTTCTTTTCTACTTTATGTGTGTGTGTATAAAATTTATTTTTTTTTAAATTTAAAATTGATGTCCAGGAGACGCCTGCTTGCAGGTTTATCCTGTGCTTTTGCGTCCCTCTCGTATTACTGTACAGTCTGTGAAGCATGATATGACACTAGGCTTTCACCCAGTGCCAGTGGGGGCTAGAAACTCTCCATCTCTAAGGTGATTGTTGGCAAGAAGGTTGCACAGAGCAAGCCCTGGCTCAGGGTCTGGGCTTGCCTACACACTTGACTTTCCCTCGCCAGAGTCTTCTGATCCTTTATGTATAAGAAATAAATACAAGGCCAATAACTCTACCTCCAAGAGTGTTAGGGGGCTTCTGATCATACAATGCAAGCCACTGAATAGGATCCTCTGTTCCTTCTGGGGATGACCTTGAGCTTGACAATGGGCCAGCCAGGGGAGACTCTTCCCAGATGGGAGGTGTGGTGTGGGTCCCATCCCTCATTTCATTTTTTCCATAATTTGTGAAGAAACCAGAAAGCAGGTCCTGTGGCAGACAGACGTGGCATGCTAGATAGCCTACACAACTTCCCCTGGAGAGAGGATGGGGCGGCAGAGCCGGGAGACTAGATGAACCTCCTAGACTCAGCTAAGCATGACCTGTTTTATCAGTGAGGTCTCAGCTAAGCAGAGAAGGTGAGGTGCTCATCCCTGTGATTCCAGTCCTCCCGTGCTTGCCTGGTCTGGCAAAGTCCCACACTACCCCCCCCCCAACACGTATATATACATGCACACATGCATGTGCACACACACACTGACAGTCCTGTCCAAGAACACCAAGTTATTCTTCCTTTTTCCTCTGGAATCTGCAGCCGTTTGCCACGTCTGAAGGCTCAGCACATCCCGGAGTGCCTTCCTCCCTCCTCCACCTCCCTGCTGCAGACTTACAATTTCCCTGGAGATGAAAAGATAATTTGAAAATTAACTTCTTATTCCAGTCTTTCTTCATAGCTCCAGGGACTATTCTCAGATCAAAACACATGGGACTTGGGAGTTAATGACGAGGAGGGGGAAGGATGGGGACTCTGGGTTTTAGGTAGTGTCCTATGTCTCCATCAGAATGGTGGTTACCTGGGTGTGTTCACTTTAAGATGATTCATGAATCATGGATACTGTTTCCTGAATGTGTGTAACACTTCATTGTAAATTTAAATTTTAAAAATAAGCTCAAGAACTGACTGTAGCTTTGAAGGAAGGGTGAATATGGAGATCTGCTGTCTGGGTACCTTGTACCTCTAGCTCTTTTCTGGTTCTCAAGGGTTAATGCAGCCTGGAGCTGATGTTGGCCACAAGGGCTGTCATCGTCTTGGGGATGCTGGATTGAGGACCTGCATTGACTCTCTGCTCCCAGTGGGGAGGCTATATTGAAAGCATGTTTACCATAGATCTCATGCTGCCCCTCCTGAGGCTCTGGGAAGACGGAGTCAGGGGGTCCTTGGAAGGAAGGCAAAGTAGAGAAGAGCTCAGCAGGTAGAGACAGACAGATAAACCCTGGCTCTGCCACTATAGCCATGTGACCTTGGGAAAATTACATAAAGTTTCTAATCTTCAGGTTCCCCATTTGTAAAATGGGGCTAATAATAGTGCCTGTCCCATAAGGTTGCTGTGGGAATTACCTATACTACATACAAAGGCTTTGGCTCAGGGCCTGGCAAAAAAATTAAGTACTGATTAAAGATTGAATGTTATAATCAAGTTACTTTATGTGAGAAAATTAAGACAGAGAAAGGAGTATCTTATGGAAGGTCATGATGTGACGAGGATGAGAACTAGTATCTAGGGTCTTGTAGCACCTTAGAACTAGGGTGTCCTCCCTATGGCTTGCTGCTCTTTTCCCAGGTAGGGGCCCTGGACAGGACCAGGCTGCCATACTCAGCTCACCCAGGTAGGTTGGGTGGTACTGTTCAGTGCACAACTTTTAAAGAGGGGACTGTATTGATGCAGTTTTGCTGATAGGGCCAATCTCTGGATTGAGGAGAGCTGGAGGTTCTCACTGTGAGACCAAGCACTGGGGAAGCTGAGACCCTCTTGAGTAAACACAGAGTGTCTGCTTTGTGGGCAGGTGCCTTCTTGGGGCTCACAGTCTGGGAGTGGGTAGATGGAGAGATATTGAGGTATGATTACAAGATATAGGTTAATCAAAGGGGAAGCAAGGGAACTTATCACAGAGGTCCTGGCTCATCTGGGGTGTCAAGAAAGTGACATGGTCACAGAGGTAGTGATGCTGATGCTGAGGCTGGAAAATTGATTAGGAGTCATCTAAGAGGAGGGGCAGAAAAGAGCCTGAGTGAACCCACTATGGTAGTTCAAGGGACTGGAGGATAGAAAGAGGCTGGTGTTGCTGTAGCATAGGTACAGAGTGCATGTAGGGGGTAGTGAGCCAAACCCTCCTGAGCCATGCTAAGAATGCTGGGCTTTATGAGAACACGAGAAGCCTCTGTAGGGGTGAAGGTTGGAAAGTGAAGCAAGGAGATTTACCTTCTAGAATACCCTTGAGCCCTGAGAGCCAGCTCAGGTCCAAAGGTGACCACTTGGTGCAGGGCACAGGAGGGCTCTGGCAGCCTTGCAGAGCTCCCAGGGCCAGGGCAGCTGGAGCCCTTGGAGACCGATGCATCTTCATTTGACGTAATGGGTAACTGAGGTCAGGAGAGGAGGTGTGACTTACCCAACGTCACTCAATAATTTAGAGGCAGAGCTGGGTCTGGTTTCCAAGTCTCAAGCCATAATCCCTGTGGTGTGTGCAGTTGTCCCCTGCCTCACATGGCTCTCTCATGATATTGTGTCAAAGTCTTCCTGTTTCAAATGGACTGATAGGCTCTCGTTGAGCAGGAAATGTTTTAAGGTACCAAATACATCTTTGCAGAATGACGTGGACCCTCGATCTGCTCCCTAATCCTCTCTTCTTCCTTCTTCCTTGTCCTTATTATTATCTTGGGAACTGCAGAATCTGCCTTCCCACCTGACCAGATCTATAGACCTCCAGACCTACTCAAATGGAGATCAAGAGGAGTTATGGGCAAAGGTCCTGATTCCAGCAGGGACTGCTTGAAGCCTTCCTCCCCAATCCTACTGCTGGGTCTGCAAATCTCCAAAGCTTCTTGCTCAATTAGACCCTTTTGACAGATGATATCATAAACCTTTGAAATGAGAGGAAAACCCCAACGAGGCTGGAAGTTCAGGTGATTTAAATGCAGGTGACAGAGCTTCTGAACTGAGGGGCAGTATAAGCCACACAAACAATGAGCTGAGAGGTTAGTTGGGCTGCTGAGATGAAGGTGTGGCGGGGCGGCTGAAGACAGGCCTAGGGTGGGCATCATGGCAGACACCTCCTCTGAGGGCCAGGACTACATCAGCATTTGGGCCTTTCCTCAATCCTGCCCCAAACCCACATTAACCATTGCTAGAGTCTTTGGATTCCAGTCCCAGCCTTGCCTGAACCTGTGCTCCTGGAGTGGAGGCCTTGGGGTGGGAAGTGAACAATCACTAAACATCTAAGATGGGCTAGGCACCATGCTGGGGCCCTGTGGGGACAATGACTGGTACAGTGCTAGACTTTGGCAATGTATCAGCCAGGAGCTCTTTACACTGGGAACCACTCTCAGCATGGGGTAGCGGCTCTTCCCCTGAAGGGAATAGGGGTTCCTATGGTCAATCATCCTGGAAGGGGCCAGAAATGTGGTGAGCCTCAGGACAGGGTGAGGGGGAAACATACCTCTCCATACAGAGTCCATGGGAAGTCTGGGGCCAGTGTGACAGACCATGACAGTCTGGGGTGGTAAGCTGCCCTTGGCTTTGTGGAAGCCACCTGGGGCCTCACTCCCACTGTTACCCATGGTGGAAGCAGCAGCTTGAGAGGCAGCAGATGAGGTGACAACCAGCATTTAGATAGTGCTAGGTGTTCCAGACACAGGGGGTGTGTCTGAGGGGCTGCCTGTCTTCTGAGAGGTGAAAACGACCAAGAGGGCCCTTGAACTAAGGCAAGTACTTCACCTTCACCCCTGGGTCTGAGACAGTCAGCAGTGGTGACAACTGTGCTAACAGAGAGGTGACCCCTGACATGTGAGTCAATACCCTAGGAAACCACTCAGAAAAGATGGGGGACATTGTGACAAAGGAAATCACCATTAAGTAAACCTAGGTCATGAAGGTCATGGTGAAAAGGATGTACACAGTTCACTCTTCACACCTACGGGTCTGCATTCATAAATTCAACCAAGAGAGGATAAGAAGTATTTAAGGAGGAAGTTGGGTCTATAGTGAACCCCTGTGGGCTTTTTTTCTCGTCATTGTTCCCTAGCGAAATATTTCAACAACAATTTAAATGGCACCTGCATTTCATTAGGTATCCTAAGTAATCTAGAGATGAATTACAGCACACAGAAAGATATGCATAGGTTATATGCAAATACTACATCATTTTATTTAAGGGACTTCAGCATCTGCAGACTCTGGTGTTCTGAAACCAATTCCTCATGGATACTGAGGGAGGAGTGTAATTTTATTTTAAAAATTACAGGGACAAACCTCACTCTTGACCTCACTTTTCAGATACAATACCCTTTAAGGGAAATAGAGATAATTATTATCCCCACATCACAGGTGAAAAAAAAAATATTCAGGGAAGATTTGCCAGTGATTCCCACCTGCTGTATGGTATAAATGAGTAAGTTAAAAAAAAAAAAAACTGGGGGAATATGCATGGGTTGCCAATTTTTATTTAATTGTCCTAAGCAAGGACATTAAGCAAAATTAAAAATAGCTACATTAAGCGAAATTAAAAATAGCTACATCTACATTCATCATCACTTTTTGGTAAAAGAAAGAATATTGTAATGTCCCCCCCCCCAAAAAAAATGTTGCAGACAATCTAATCAAAATAAAGCTCACTCTTTTAAGTTTGATAAAGTTATACTGTCTAGGGACCAGCTTGAGATGCTTATTTTTTTTCCACCTCCCTGGTGACTTCTGAAACATAGATTTGCACTTGGGCTAATTTGGGGAGTAGAGGTTAGGACTTGGCTCATGACCGTGAGAAAGGGGCAGGGCCAGCTCACCCCAGGTCTGAGTCCAAGCCCCACCCTTCAGCATGGCCTGGTCATTTGTACTCCACTGAAGTCAGGATCACAGAGGCTCTCAGAGCCCCCTCCAGAGCGCTCTAGGGAAGCAGCCAGGCCTCATCTGACTCTTTTCTCTCTCAGCTGATTTGGCTGAGATCTACCAGTAACATAAGGCTTGGCTGAGCTCAGTACCATATGTCTTTCTCTGTACCCAATTATGGCCCATAAAAATTCATTCCTTGTTAGGACTCATGAAGCTAAAAAGGAGGGTGACCCAGCTTGACCTTTTCTCCTTTAGGAAGCACATTGCAGAAGCTACCATACCACGCTGACGCAATGAGTGTTTCTGCTCCCACCACCCTGCTTGGAGGAAACGCAGAACTGATCTCTGCCTGGCCTTCCCCACTCAACAGCTCACGCGGCTGATGGTTTCCCAAACTCCAGAGGACTCTCCTTTCCTCAGAGAATCACACAATGGTAGTGCTAAGGATCATTTAACCTGTTCCATTTACATGATGCAAATCAAGCACTAAGATCCGGGGGTCTTCTCGCTTCCAGCCAGAGTCAGGGCAGCATAGTCAATCCGTGCATTAACTTAGGTTTGAAGCTAGTCCCTCTTCACCCAGCTGTGAGGCCTTGAGTGAATCTTCATTTCACTGAATTTCATTGTCCTCATGTGAAGAGTGGGCACTTTGGGTTCTTGCCAAGATTAACTAGGCCATGCCCAGGAAGCCCTTCACACTGTGCTTGGCACATGATCCATATGGGCTCAGTACCTACTTCCTTTCATTAATCAATGGGCAGTTTGTTAATTTCTCTTAGGCTCAGTGTTCTCCTCTGTTCAGCAAGAATAATGATTGGATGATATGAGATGTGTAATATGAATGCATGTGTAAAGTTCAACTCAGTACTCAGAATATGGCAGGCACATGGGAGCAATTATTATTAGCAAGTGATCACGATCAGCTTCTTCTTTCTGTGTCCCTTTCTTCCTCATCAGATAAGTCTCAGTCTGGATAAGTGAATGGTGCCCTGGGCAGGGGGTATGTGGGTAACATGGTACATGTGGGTAGGGGGCCATCAGGGGCAAGAGCCCATTGCTCTTCCTGAGCCCTGATGGTGGTCAGCAGCCCTGAAGCCTGCAGGTGACATCCAACCCACGACTTGCCACTCACTGAGCTGCTTGATTGGGGTCATATGGCTAGCACAGCTTAGCTTATCTATGTGGACACCTATCTGTTTCTGCCCAGGTACATTCCTTTCAGGTAGAGGTGACTGTTATCCACCTGACTCATCTATCCCCACAGGAAGCCTATTCAATGTGACCGCTGACCTTGGCAGGTTCCTCAGTGACTTCCCCTGGTCAGCGGGGCTGAAGAGAAGCACTGGACACTGTTGGCACATGGTATGCAAAGGGACTTCCTGGACCTCACACGCCAGCTTGATGGAGGCTGGCAAAGTCCTCTTGGAGCTGAGACCCCTGGCCTGTAGGACCGAGGGGCTTGTCCTAAGGGGCGGTTTGTTGTTAGGTCCTGTCAGACTGGTTGCTGGTTAGGAGGACTGAGGCAGACAAGTGTATGTCATATACCCAAGTCAGAATGCTTCCCAAAGACAAGGCCAAACAGATCCCAACCCAGCCAGCTGTTTCACAGAGTGGCAGAACCACCCCAGATCTGGAGAGAGACCTGGGTTCAGACGCTGACTCTACCATTAACTTAGGATATTTAAAACCTCAGTTTCCCTTTGTGGAAAATTAGGATAATCAAACACACCTTTTAAAACTGCTGTGAAAATTAAACTGGAAACTTGTGATAGTTCAGTGCCTGGATCATTGGCCTTATTGGATAATGACCCACTTAGGGCAAAGCACATGGAAAAGAGCCAGGCCAGGGGACGTCTCTGAGAGAAATTTTGCTGCCATGCATTGACAATGTCCCCGAAAGCCAGGTCGTTTGTATTCAAACCTTGGTTCTGTCTCTCATTTGTGAGTTTGTTAACCATTCTGTGCCTCAGTGTCTTTCTTTATAAGGATTTATGATGATTTATTATTTAATACAAAGTGCTTACAACAGTACCTGGTACCTAATAAGTGCTCAATAAATGTTGCTAATTAATAATAGAAGTAAGCATTGAACAACAGCCTAAAACAAATTCCTAAAGTGGAAGGCCCATTATTATTCTGTCTTTCCGAAATGACAGGTGGGCAAAAGGCTCCAGGCCTACATCTTTCTCCCACATGAACTCATCCCTGATCAGAGCAGGGGATGAGTTTATTTTATAACAATTATCCGCACTGCAATGCCTGCTATGTGCCAGTTCCTTTACAGACTGTTTTCCTTCTCACAACTTTCTGAAATAAATATTCTTATCCCCATGTTACAGATGAGAACACTGAGGCACAGAGAGTTGATGTGACTTGACAAAGGTACCCAGCCTGCAGGAAGAGAGGCAAGATTTTAATGCAGGTCTGTATTTGGCTCCACAGACAAGGCCGCTTTGCTCCCCTGCATGGAGCAGGGGGGAGGGGTACAGGGTGTGTCCTGGAGTTCCTCAGCATTCATTTAGCTCCACTGCTCTGGCTGGGGTGATTGATATTTTAAAAACTGGAGGGTAGGGGAAAAAATACTAAAAATAATAAACAGTGATTCAGAGTGAGTCTTCACTTGGGCGGCTACGGGAAACTGGGGGGAAGCAACAGCCTTAGTCACTTTGGAATGACCGAGCCCCTGACTCATGGCAGCAGGTCACGCTGCTCAGGACAGAAGCCAGCACAGCTTTCAGTGCCAAAAAAGCAGGGGAAAGGTCTGGTGAGGGGGATGGGGATGAAAGGAACGAGGCGCTGGGCAAGAGCCATGTTCTGGAAGTGAGGAACAGGTTTGTCCTAGTCCCTATAATCACATCCAAGCTCCCGTCTATAGTTCTTCTCTTCCAACCTGAATTCTCTGTATGTGCAAACGTCTCACCCGCCAGCCAAAGAGGATGACCTGTGATTTCCAGGATGCGGGCTCCTTCCCTTGACTGCCTGGAATGTCCTTGCCCTCTGCTTCAGGTGAGGCAACCCTCCCCACCCAAACTCCTGCCCTTGGGCCCAGCATGGAGGGCCCTCCTCCCAGGCCTTCTCTCAGGCCTTCAGCTCTGAATTCAGCCCCTCACTCCTCAAGTGCTTGTGGAGCACATGCTGTGTGTCAAGTTCCAAGTTAGATGTGGAAATCCAAAGATGTATTAGACACAGTCTCGTTCTCAGGAAACCTACACCGAGTGTCTGTGTCATGAGGGAATCAGGCATACAGGGTCTTGACAAGAGTCTCTACAAAAAAAGAACGCTGTGATGTGGGGAGCCCAGGGCACTGCAGGGGGCTGTAACCCATGCTAGGAACCGGAGGGGGGTGGGTTCCCTGGGGCAGGTGAGGTTTGAGTTGAATCTTCAAGACTAGGAATTCATCAAGGAATGTTGGGGATGGATTGGGGAAGAATATAGAAAAATTGTTCTCTCTTCTAAGCTGCCAGAAACAAAAATCACAGAGCTGAGGGTTTTGCTCAGTGGTATAGCTCTTGCCTAACATGTTCTGGGTTTAGTCCCCAGCAATTAAAAAAAAAAAAGTAGGCAGGTAATAATATATGCTTATTGTATACAAAGGGAGGGGAGATGAATACAAAACATAGAGTTAAAATAAAAGCCTCAAAAATCCTTTTAAAACTTTGGAGTAATTCTTCTAACCCTGTTTCTTTAAATATATATGTCTAGACATACGTTAAAAATATCCAAAATATGTCCATCTGTTTTATAGGTTGTTTTTCACATTAACAATATATCCTAGAATCTTTCTGTGTTTATAAATATTAGTCAACAGAACACAAAGGTCACCTCTGATCTGGCCTGAGAGGGGCTTTGTTTGGCTAAGGGAGGTGCTGGAACATTCTGAATTTGCACACCTAGCATGGGGGAATGCGCTGGTCAGTTCCCGTGGCCCCGCCTCCCCTTGTCTTCCATGAATGAGATCTGCTTCCCCAGCAGATCAGGCATTAGCATTTTGAGCCCCTAATCCTCAGCATTGGAAATCCAGGATCAGATTGGATTGACATGGCATCTTACCTGTGCTTCTCTTTTATCACTGCCCCTTTCCAGCCCTGACAGTGATTGATCGCACAGCTGCTGCCCTCTCTCCTCACCTGTGGGAGTCTCAGATAGGGAGTCTGCATCTGGTGCTGCTCTTCCTCCTCCCCCTCTTCTGTTCCTCGCTGAGCCTGGCATAGCCCCATAGTGACTCCTCCAGTTGGAGGTCACTAAACATTTGATGAAGGGATGAAGAAGGAGAGCTACAGGTCAGGGCTTGAGGTGAGATGCCCTCCATCCAGATCCTGCAGCCAGATCAAGGTCACGGGCTCCAGAGTAAGCCTGCCTGGGGTCAGATCCCGGGGGAACACTTACTAGGTGCTGTAGTTTAAATCTCAAGTGTCACTCAAAGGCCCATGTGCTAAAGGCTTGGTCCTCACTTGGCGCTGCAGGGTGGTGGAAGTTTTAAGAGGTGGGCCCGCTAGGAGGTCATTAGGTCATCAGAAGCAAGGTCCCTGAAGGTGGTTTGTGAGACCCTCCTCTTTGTCTTGCTGTCTGTCTCTCACATCCCAGCCTCGAGGCGAGCAGTTTTGCTCTACCACATATTCCCCATCACGAGGAGCTGCCTCCACACAGGTTCCACGGTCACAGGGCCACAGATCACTGACTGAAACCTCTAAAACTGAGCCAGAGGAAAACTTTTCCTTTTATAGGCTGGTTGTCCACGGTGTTAGTTGCAGTGATGGAAGGCCGACCAGCTCGTCTTTCCATGCTTCAGTTACTGGTGCCCATTGTGCTTGTCTCACCGGGGACCCTGAGGGTTCACCCCTTCAGTCAAAGACCTTAGAGCAGAACCCAGCACACAGCACAAACGCGAGCTGTGGTTTTCCTTCTTCTCACCCCTGTTGGCTCATGTGTGAGCTGTGACTGGCAGCTTGTCACTGAGGAAGGCTTTCTTTTTTCTCACCTTCCTCTCCTTCCTATTCCTGGGACACAGGCTGTCACTGTGGAGAGGTTTCTCTGGCCAGTCCCCAACTGACCAACAGGGATGGGTTCTCATTTCTTCAAAGAAGGATACTGAGAGTATGGCCCGCAGTTTCCAAGTCTTTGAAAATACTTGGATTAGATGATGGGGGGCATATTTTTCTATAAAGGGCCAGATAGTAAATATTTAAGCTTTTGGGTCACGCAGTCTCCCTTGCAACTGAGTCCTGCCCTTATAGCATGAAGGTAATCATAGACAATATGTAAGTAAATGGTCATGGCTATGTTCCAATAAAGCTTTATTTACAAAACGTGGCCAGCCAGATTTGGCCCATAGGTCATAGTACCCTACTCACAGGCTGGGTAGATCAATTACAAATCCATGCAGTCGGAATCTGTGGCCTCCTCCCTTGCTCTGAGACCCAGAGAAGCTCCTTCCTTACCGCAAACTCCAGTTTTATTATTTATCAACACAGGAGATTAGGACAGATAATTTCCAAGAGCTCTTAGGTCTCTAAAAATGCCATAATTTTATAACTGCTAAGACAGTGTGCCACTGGGCCAGGCATGAACCTCTCTGGACCTCAATTTCCTACTCTGTAAAATGAAGGGGTACAGGGATTACTGAGCCCTGACCACAGCCTAGTAGGAGCTAGGGGGTTGGAAGGCCCCTGCTTTTGCTTTAAGGTGAGTCCCAGGAACCTAGCACACCAACTGTAGCCAAATGCTGGCCTTTCCTACTTCACCGCCCCTAACCCTGCTGCCTGGGAGCTCTGCAAGCTGTCACCCCGGGTCGGGCCAGAATTCAGCCAGGCTCCTGATGCAGTCAGGTGGCTCTTGGCTGCATTGCTAGCTTGGAAATCACTCTGCAGTCAGACTGCAACAACCAAATCTATCACTCCAGGCACTCAGATGAGATTGCACCAGGCCTCAGAGGCCCACGTGGGCACGGAGGTCCCCACACCACAAGGCCAGCTTATTGGCCTCTTTGTGGCTGGCATCCTTAACTGAGCCCCTCAGAGTCCTCCCTGTGCTCTTGCTGTGGCTAAAACACACACACACACACACACACACACCCCTGTGCCGGGCACTCTGATGGCTTTTACATCCTAGGAAATGTCTTTAAGATCTAAGGAGAGTCAGGAAGCTCTTCTGACCCAACCAAATGCTGCTTTTATCCTCATAAAATAGGAGGCCAGCTTCTCTGGCGTGACCCACAACGATGCAGTCCTTAGAAGATGAATCGAGTCACCAGTGGGGAACCGCAGCATCCTTGTGGCCTGACCACTGAGGGACAGGCCTGGGGCAGCCTCGCTTCACTGGGAGCCGAGGTGCCCAAAGCAATGACACCAACATCAGCCGGGCAACTCCACCCGGCAGATGCCTCCACCCCACAGAGCCTGTGACGTCCACGCCTTCCCTGGGGTACCAGGATAACAAAGGCCATGTCCCAGCACTATTGTACCGCAGGGGAGGGCCGGAAACCAAGCGGCAGGAAGCTTGTTGCTATGGTTTCCTTGGGTGCACTGCCATAGAAATGTTTTCTAAATTTTTTTTAAAAGAGATTTCTGTTTTTTGGTTTTTTTTTTCATTGTGTGTGTGTGTGTGTGTGTGTGTATGTGTGTGTGTGTGTTTCAGGGAGAGGTAAAGAGGGAAACACTTATTTCAATATTTACTATAAGCTAGGCATTGAGATAGGCTTAAGTCTGTACAGCAAATAACTGGGCTTGGTAAGTATTCTCTCCATTTTGCAAATGAGGATATGGAAGCACAGAGGAACTAAGACACTTGCTCACAGACACACAGCCGGAAGAGGGGTGAGCCCGTTTTGACTAAGATCTCCATACTCCACCGTCTGTTCCCTTTCCCAGACAGGAGATCCTGTGACCCAGAGTATTGTTGGTATGAGGTCAGGCTCTGCAACAGGGAGTGGGGTAGAGGAGCAATGGACTAGGGTAGGGGTCAAATGAAAGAAATCATCCTGCTAAGGAATGAGGCCTCTGGAGGCTTATGATAGAATAAGGCTCTCAAGGGGTGGGGAGAGTAGAATTTGGCATCGAAGCATCTAAGAGTGAGGTGCATTATTCCCCATTAAAAGACTTTGTTTTCACATCTGTAAGATGGGTGAAGTAATCAGATCCGCCAGATGAGGTTGTTGTAAGGATTACGTGAGACTTTTCTGAGAGGGACACATGTATGTTAAGTCTTAAAAGAGAACTGGGAGTTGATCCAGGGAGAGGTGGAGAGGGGACAGAGTGGGAGGGACAGCAGGGACCTTCCCCGCCTCCCACCCCTCAGTGCTGGGGATTGAACCCAGGGCTTCACACGTGCCAGGAAAGCACTCTACCAACTGTGCCACACCTCCAGCCCTTTTATAAACTTTATTTTGAGGCAGGGTTTTGCTAAGTGGCCAAGGCTGGCCTTACACTTGTAATCCTCCTGCCTCAGCCTCCCCAGGGGCTGGGATTATAGGCATGCACAGTGACTTCAGGGCATTTTTGAAACCTGTGATTAAAGTGTATATCCATGGCATAGAGGTAGAGAAAACTAGAAAGGCAGGTAGGATGAGGGATGGAGTGGAAATGAGGGCTGGGGCTGAGTAGTGTAGTGCTCTATGCCAAGGATCCCAGAGGTCACTGTCTGCTGGGGCAGGAGAAGGGAGCCACCAACAGTGGCCAGGAGGCACACTCGCAGGTGCAGGCTGGTGGGGCTCCGAGGAGCCACCCCATTGCCGACTCTTCCTCCCTGCGGGGCTCTTGGGGCCCTGGCTGGAATTTTGGCTTGAACACTGAACTAGTGTGTCCTTAAGGAAATCACTTCACCTCTCTGATCCTCCTTGCCTGGATCCCCTACTTTAATCCTCACCACAAGGTGATCAAACTGTTCCCCAATGAGCAGAGGCTGGGGCTGGGGTTGTGGCTCAGTGGTAGAGCATTTGCCTAGCATGCATGAGGTACTGGGTTCATTTCCCAGCACCACATAAAAATAAACAAATAAATAAAGGTATTGTGTCCATCTACAACTAAAAAAAATTAAAAGAAAATGTGGTATATATACACAATGGAATATTACTCAGCCATAAAAAAGAATGACCAATGAGCAGAGGCTCAAATGAGGAAACTGAGGCTCAGAAAAGTTCTATAACAGATGTGAACCCAGGCAGGTTCCCATATAACTGTGAGCTCTGCCGACAGGGGACGCAGGGAAGACGACACAGTGGACCAGGTGGAGGCAGGGCTGGGAAGATTTGTGTCTGTGCAGAGAAGGGAAGAATTGCTCAGGAGCTCATCCTCATGTCCCTGTTGTGCAGGAAGCACCAGGAGTGGAGATGAAAACGGGGACGGGGCTGGGGTTGGGGCACAATGACCCTCAGGCCTGCTTCTGGGAAGAGGTGACTTTGTTTGATGCAGGGTCAAGTGACAGGTGAGTTCGGGCCAGCAGCAAAGATGTACAGGAATAGGCTGACACTTGAGCTGAGAGCTCTGTCCACATCTCCAGCGAAGGCTCTTGGCTGCACCGCCAGGCCTGACAGCCACGGAGCTGCTGATTCTTAATTATCTCCATGGCCATAAAAGGTTGCTCGGCTTGGAAGGACCACCTGGCCCCAAGACACAGAAAAATGGAGTGTCACAAAAACACAGTTGGGGAGGGGAGAGGTGAGGGAAGGGGGGCAGATCTCCATCTTCCCGGGGCTGCTGTGACCACAATCTTGCCACCCAGGCCTCAGGGAATCCTAAGACCCTACCGGTAAGCCCTGGAGGCTCAGGTTCACCGCCATGCTTAGATTTAACCCACCATGGAAACAAGGAGGAGAAAGAAGTAAACCCCGGGCTCCCGTGTATGTGTTGTTCAAACAAAGTCAGAAGACAAGGTGCAAACATTTCCACCTTCCGTCTACATCCATTTCCAGGATTCCTAAAAAAATGACGATTGTGTCAATCAATGTCTCCTCTTGCCCCCAATTAAGACTCCACTGTGAGAAGATTACCATAGAAGGTAGTGCAAAGGAAATCTGTTCTCACGGGGTGCTGAGAGGAGAGGTTTGGGGACAAACTCCTCTGGCTGGAATTTTGGCTTGAACACTGAACTAGTGTGTCCTTAAGGAAATCACTTCACCTCTCTGATCCTCATTGATTTCCTCATCTGCTAAATGGGCATGATCACAGGATCTAATTCTTAGGATTGGTAGAAGAGTTAAAATGCTGGGTGTAAGATACCTAGCTCATTGCCTGCCTCAAGTAGGTGCTCAATAAACACAGACATATATGAGTGTATTTATATGTGTGTGTGTGTGTGTATATATATATATATAATATATAATATATGCTGGGGATTGAACTCAGGGCCTTGGGCATGCGAGGCAAGAACTCTACTATCTGAGCTACATCCCCAGCCCAATATATGAGTATATTTATAAAGTACAAATACATGAGTATATTTATAAAGTACAAAGCAGTTTCTGGTTCTGCAGATGGAGAATTACTATTTACTGTTGTCACAGGTCAGTTGTTCAGAAATTCCTTCTGCAGTAATGGTGCTCAGCCTTTGCTATATGAGTCTTCTTCTCTTTCTTTCCCTTGCCTCTGCTGCCCAGGTGTTCAGTGCCAAATTTAGTGTTTTACCCAACTCTTGGGCTGTGGAAGTTTCTGGCTTTTCTTTCTTTTTATCAACCATATTCTCTGCATGCAATTTGTTGCAAACTACTTCAAATTCTTTTTCAAGGAAGGCCCAAAGCAAACAAACATATAAACACTCACAAATGTATATTCCCTGCCATGGTAACTCTTTCCTGACCCTCTTCCTGTCTCTGAGACCCAAGTCCTCTGGCTTGCAGAGGGCCATGGGCTGCCAGCTGGGAGCTGCAGCCCCTGGCTCCTGGTCTCTACTGTCTCTGGAGCTGGTTGGTGTGGGAAGTGACAGTTTTCAATTCCTCTTAAGCTCCTTTTTCATGCTTTTCTGCCACTGAGTCTGTGACAACTCCCTTAGGGCCAGCTGTCTGTGCCCATGCCCTGGGCCAAGCAGATGAGAAGGAATCACCATTTGCAAGACATTTGCCAAGGGCCTGTTGACTCCTGGAGACACCCCCAGGAGGCAGGTCCTGCTATCATACCCTCTTTATGGGTGGGAAAGACACCGCTGGAGAATTAGAATAACTTGTTCCACCCGGATTAGTTGGTGGCAGAGCCAACACAGAACCCATACTGAAGACAGGGTCCCTTCGACCATCTTGGATGCCTGGGTAGACCTATCTCACTGCTAAGGTTTTGTGTTAGTCAGCTGTTTGTTACTATAACAAATACTTGAGACAAGCAACTTCTAGAGAAGAAAATGTTATTTGGTTCATATTTTTAGAGGTTTCAGTCCGTGTTATGTTGGTCCAGTTGCAAGTCAGTTGCCAAGGGCCTGTTGACTCCTGAAGACACCCCCAAGGAGGCAGGTCCTGTTATCATACCCACTTTATGGGTGGGAAAGACACTGTTGGAGAATTAGAAAAACTTGTTCCACCTGGGAGAATGGAGAGAAACAAACTTGCTCACCTCAGGGCTAGGGAGCAAAAGAGAAGGAGGATAGGGTTGGGGTCCCACACTCCCTTCAAAGCCATGTCCAATCCAGTGACCTCAAGACCTCCCACCAGGCCCTATCTCTTCAAGGGTTCACTAAATCTCAATAGCATCCTACTGGGGACTGAGCCTTTAGCACATGGATCTTTGGGGGTACACTTAAAACCTAAACTATAGCAGGGCTGTACCTAGATCTAGGCTCTGTGATTTGATGAGAATAAAAAAAATATGGAGATCAGATTAAACAATCACAAATCTCCTAAATATATTAAGCACTGAATCAGGACCTGACATGGGGCTGGGGATGGTAGTAGAAACCGTTCAATGCACTCTATTTTTATGGAGCACCTACTATGTGTTAGGTGCCATTTTCAGCACCCTCCACTTGGAGCTCCCCCTTCTCCAATAATCACCCTAGGAAATCGCTGTTCCCATAATGCTCTGCGGCATCCATCTCTGTTATAGTAGCCTATTTGTGAGTGTCTGTCCCTCTGGACAGGGTGTTCTCTGAGGACATGGGACATGCTTTATACAGACTCACATTTCCCACACATGCAGCAGTGCTATGTTCTAGCAACGCTTCTGAAGGTTTGCTTATCTGAATCAAGAGAGAGCAGACTCTGTCCTGTCTGTGGGTCAGATCCAACCCCTGGTCCCTGAGTTAACAATGACTTGAACATGTTTAGAGGGCTGTAAACAAATGAAAGAAGCATGAAACTAGGTGACAGAGACAGCCCATGGCCCTGTGAATCCTTGGATACTACTCTTTGGCCCTTTATGGGAAAGAAATAAACTCCTGCTCCAAACTATTGAAGTCTTGTGGGTAGACAGGGCCATGTTGCTAAGGGAGCAATGGAGGTTTGAGGACTCAGTCTGATGTCCCAGAGCCTAGCTGGCCACACGACTCAGAAGGCATAGGGGAGGAGGCAAATGTCAGCAATCTGAGGTTGGAGCAAAGTGGTTAGGGAGAGAGTTCATGGAGAAAACCGAGTTCAAAGGTGAATGGAGTTTCCAAAAACATCCCAAACTCAAAGTGAGTCCCGCTGAAGGATAGGACGTTGGCACTGAACAAGACGAGGAGATCCACATGGAGAAGTTGATACCTGAGAAATCACACCATATGTTATGGGGTAGGGGATATATATAGCCAAGCATGATCACTCACCCATCAATCAATGGGAACATTTTGTGGAAGGAGGTTTTAAAGCCAGTTGTGGGTGAGACAAGAACCATCAATTAATTCCCAAACAAGGCAAATCCCAAGAGCTAGATCAGAGACACATGGCCAGCAGCTCTGACTGACCAGTACCCTCTTTAAGGATCAGCTCCCACATGGCTTCAAACTGCCTCCCAACCAAGCTCTTCCCTCCGCTCCTTTGGCCTAGAGGTAGGAGACGTAGCTGGTTGGCCATCCTTAGAACAGTCTTAGTCCCAGATTCTTGGCACAGCAAGGGTGTTAGGGAGATGTTCCCGCCAGGACTGGTCTAGCCAGGTGGGTGCTTGGGAAGGCGGGGCTGAAGGACTCCTGGGGTTCCTCCATTAGCTGCGCTGGCATTCCAAGGGGGCCGGATGAACCAGATTGTGGCTACTGAGGAAGACAGGGTGTCATTATTCATCCACACTAAGTGCCCCACGGTTGTTATTTCTTTATTAATAATTTCCTGTGGGCTCTGAGGTGCCCACAAGCCACGGCGTCCCCTCATTGGCTGCTCCTGCCTCCTCTGTGGCCCAGCTGCAGCTTCAAAGTGGGGCCTTTCTTTGTGCACAGAGGGACCAGGTAATTAGCACCCGCCTCCTCGCTTCCTCAGGTGAGTCAGAGAGGTGCTTGGTCAGCAGCCCCTTCTCCAGGCCTGGCCTTTGAGGACTTGGGACACACTCAGCGACATACCGGGCGGCCTTGGTGACCAGGAGCCATAGTGTAGCTGCAGCCTTCCTGGCGTGGGACAGAGGAGAGCTTACTATGCTCTCAAAGGAAGAAGCCTCCTTGGCCAGCATTTGTTGCACTCATACTGCAGGTAGCCTCCGTGGGAGACACAGAGGGACACGGTACTGCAGAAAAGGGGCCTTGTCCCCTTCCTCTTGGAGCTCAGAGGGACTCCAATCAGGCTGTGACTGTCCGGGGAGTTTAGGGTGAGGTGAAGAGGCAGCAAATCCAGACTCTGGGAGCCCAGGGAGTCTTGCTAGAGGAGCCAAGGGCCATGCAGGACATAATGGATGAGTGGGAGCTGCTGGGGTGAGGTGCAGGTGTGGGGGAAGAGGGAAGAGGGTGCGGGAGTAGAGGGGAGACACGGTGTGTGCGGCTCACTGTGGGCCTGAGGTTCAGAGAGGCTGGACCACAGACTGCCAGGTGGACATGAGGAGGAGCCTCTGGAGTCTGCGAGTTAGTGAAGGCCGGCGCTGGGCCATGTGGGATTTTGCGGCAGGCTGGATGCTTAGGACCTTCTCCCAGTGGCATTGGCTGTCCCATGCAGGGAGTGGTGTTATCAGATTAGTCTTTTGGAAACATTTGAAATGTAGATGCCTGGTGGTATTCCATGTCTGACTTGTGCGGCATCACCCTGGACCAAGGAGGAAGGAGTTCTGCTCCACCATGGGCTACCATGACCAGTTGGAGCCACTCATGGACACTTGGCCTAGGAAGGGTGTTGAAGAACATGGAATTTGCCAATAGGAAAGGGAGCTGGACAGGGCCAGACCCTCTAACTGATCTCAAGCCACTCCCAGTTACCTCTGGCTTATGTGGGCCCTGCCCACAGGGCTGAGCGCCACTGCAGACAGCTCTCACCAATGAGGAGTGAGAAGGGGCCTGGGAGCAGCATGGGACCCAATGCCTGACACTTGCTAGGTGATATGGACAGGGGAAGATACCCAGCTCATTGCACTGTGCTTCATGTACACTAGCCTGTTTAATCATCCCTGTGAGAGGGGTACTGTTGCCATCCACAGATGTTAAAACTGAGGCACAGAGGAGGCATGTAACTTGCCCAAGACTGCACAGCCATTAGAGGGTGGAGCCATTTTAACTGAGTGAAGGAAGGAAGAAAGAAGTAAGAAAGGCCATCTGAGGCTTAGGAGTAGAAAAGTATTCAGTGAGGGGAGAAATTAATGAGACAAAGAGGGTGACAGTGAGGGTAGGCATTGGCACGGTTCCTTCCTGTGGGGAGTGGACAGTGGAGCCCATCTTGCAAACATCCTGGGCAACTAGATGAGATTTCTACAGAAAAGCCCAGTCCAGCTTCTGGTGCCGAGAATGGCTCCACAAATCAGGCTTCTCTTGCAGTTGATGCACCTGTTGGAGCTATCCCCACTTCTGATTGCCATGTGTGGCTGTCACCTGTCCATCCATCCACTTGTCCATCCATCTGTCTATTCATCTTCATTTTACTGGAATGCCAAGAGGAGGGACGAAAGAGAAAAGTCTCCCATAGTTCTGCGGCATTGAGGGAAACGCTCAACCAGAATGAGTCAGGATATTATTCTCAGTGGCATGCATTTGGCCTCCACAGAAGTCTCATCTCCTGGGCAGACAGCCAGGGAGCCAGAGCCTCACCTCTGATTTCATGAGCAGGTGAGTTGCAGGGGGAGGGCCTGAGTGCTGAGCAGCCACAGCTAGGTCACCAGGGCAAGGTGGCTCAGCGTCCCTTCAACTTCAAAACAGGGATGAGTCAAGGGCTTGAATTAGGGCAGACAGGAAGAGGGAGACTCCACCCTGGACTTGAAATGATGAGAGATCATCATCGAGCTATAAACACACTTCAAATCACAGGGCTGTAGAACCCAAGGTTAGTTTTTAAAATGATGGATGGAAATGACACTTAGTAAGACATCTTAGGTGATGCCACAGAGAATGCTCTGTTGGACACTCCGAAACATTTCCCTTCCTGCTCTTTCCCCTGTTCCTTCGTCTCCCAGGAGGGTCCCGCTTTGCCAGTGTTGTCCCCTCGGCCAGGGAGGAGAGAGGCAGGAAGAGGTGATGAGCCTATGGATCTGGTCTGGGGAGTCGGGGAAGCTCTGGCTAAGACACACTCCAAGGGAACTTAGAAGTGTAAGGGCAGTAGACAGGGTTGCTAAAAAAAAAAAAAAAACCAAGCAAGTACATTGAGCTGTAAAACTGTGGATTTTAAGTGTCTTTCATGGTGGGAAAGGACTTGATTCATGTTGAAATTCCTTTTGACCTCTGAATTGTTTTCTTGTAAGTATGACACTATTCTAGGCCCCAAATCCATGAACTACTGCTCCACAAGCTGGGTGCTTTTAGCTAATATCAGGGTAAAGAAGTCTATTAAATATGTACCAATGCTTGCTAGTGAATTCTCCAGTTCCTCAGAGGTTAGGCATAGACTTCCTTCCTCCCTCCCTTCCTTTTTTCTTCCTTCTTTCCTCCTTTCTTCCTTACTCCACAAGCTGTTAACAAGCACCCAGTATGTTCCAGGCCCTGTGCTGGGCACAGGGGATCAGGGTGATCACTCCTTCAGCCCTCCGAGTCCCAGTCCTGGGCCCCACAACACATCAACTGAGTTGCCTTCTCATATTCTCCCTTTCTCCTACCTCCAGTGCCTCCCAAACCTACTCCTAGGTACCAATTATTCCTGCTGGTGTCCTTTGGCCTGAATAAGTCTCCAACCTTCCACAGGTGCCCATGGTCAGATGCCACGTTGTACGTAATCGTTCACATGTCTCTCTTCCCTGCCTGGCCCTGAACATCTCAAGGGACAAGGTCTTACTGAGCTTTCACTCGACAGAGCCCAGTACAGACTCTGACCCAGAGCAGGTAGCAGTGAACAATGGCTAAATGTCTGAAAGTATGTTTCATCTATCAGTCAGCCAGTAAGAACAGGTGCATGCTCTGTGTGAGGCGCCCACACTGAGGTCCCAGCGGTGGTTGGGGTGGACACCATCACTATCTCACAGAGTTAGCAGCTTCTTGGGGAGACTGACAATGAGGACAAACAGAGGGGTTGACTCTAGTCTGGGGGTGGGGGAGTTGGGGTGGGGTGGGAGAGAGTCTGGGGAAGAGCTTACGGAGGAAGTGACATTTAAATCAAATGGGAATTAGTGAGAACCAGCAACTTTCAACACTAGTTGCATGTAAAAATAACCAAACCCGCAGGGAAATATAAAAATACTTGTGTTAGGCCTCACTCCAAAAATCCTGATGCTATTGATTTGGGATGAGACCTGAACATCAGGATATTTTTTTAAGCTCCTTAAATGGTTCTAAAGTGAAAGGCCAGGTAGAGTCTCATTAGGTTATAAAAGGGTTGGGGTGGAGGTAGGGGTACACTGAGCAAGAAAACAGCCTCAGCCATCATGTGTGAAGGTCCTTAGCATAGTCTAGAACTAAAAGAAGCACATAGGAAGAGGTTGAAGATGGAGAGGAGGCGCCACCTCAGCCTTGGCCAACAGGATCTACCAAGCATCATGATGCCCCAAGTTCTACAATCTAACAGGAGCCTACTTGGCTACGGGGGGAAAGCAAACATGTAGCGCTCAGGCCACCCAGCCCGGGTATCCTTGTGTGAGTTGGAAGACTGGATTTTAAGTCTCTTTCATGGTGGTAAAGAACTTGATTTATGTTGAAATTCCTTTTGACCTCTGAAGTGGGTTCTTCTAAGCATGACACTATTCTAGGCCCAGAGGTCATGAACCGCTGCTTCACAAGCTGTGTGCTTTTAGCTAACCCAGGACTGGGTAGTATTCTCTGCTTCATTCAGACTGCTGGAGGAGGAGCTATGAATAACTCCAGCCAGGTGGGGACTATGATGTCACCACCAGTTACTGATTTCTGCAAAGGCTCAATGCGGCCTTTCTATGCCAATCCCAGATATTGATGATGTGCATCTGGCATTCATTGTCTGGGTTGGGCCCTGCCCCAGACTGGCAGAATCAGAATCCCAGCTGGTGGGACTGAACCACCCTGTGAAATATTAGAAGCCAGCAGACAGAGTGGAAAGAGAAACAGATTCACATTCTGTCCCTGCTACTTACTATTTGAACTTGCACAGTTATTTAACCTCTTGGAAGCTGTTTTATTTGCAGAAGGTGGTGTGTAATACCTCACTTGTAGGCACCTGGGGGACTTGAAACTTACAACGTGAAGGGGTCATGGCCTGGGATACAAAATCTTAGGGAGGCCGTGGGAGGATGATGGAGAAGATGATGGTAATCACATCTCATTCTTTGAAAAAAATGTTGTGATTCATAATCCTAGAATGAAACAATCTTCAATTGTCGTTGTAATTGATCATAAATATCATACTCATTTCTCATAGTTTGGTTTATTAATAAAAGTTCTTTATGAGAAGAGGGATAAGAACATGAAGACAAATGGTTCATTATTAAGTGAATCCAATCAGCCAGTTCCACTCCTTCAAGAGGCAAGGACAAATAACTTTGATGGTGAGAAGTTTGAGAAATGTTTGTTCTCAAGTCTCCAGCTGATAAATCAGAAATCAAGGGACTATACCCCACTAAGTATCTGTAATCTCATAGGGCTCTTACGTATATTGGGTTTAATATGAGCAAAACCTTTTTCAGATGAATATTGATACCTCCATTTTAGAGAAGAGTCAGTTCCTTAGAAAAAGGAGCCACAGGGCTTTTCCTGGACTGAGCTTCCTGGAGGGAGGTGTGGTGGGGAGGAGGAGGGACTCCCGAGCTGTCAGGAAGCTCCAGCAGGGATGTCAGTCAACAGCCCCCTCAATGCCATCTGTTCCTTGGCCTCTGCTGCCTGGAAACACATTGGCTCCATCATAGGAGTGCCAGGGACAGGGAGCTGGGGAGAAAAAGAGGATCTTGGCCTGTTCTCTGCAGCCCAGAGAGCCACAGGCCACAAGCTGCTCTTCCTGAAGTGGGCACCAGCCAGCTCTTGTGTCCTCCAAGATGAGTGGTAGCTTTTGTCCTTTTCACTTAGAGCTGATCTCAACAGTGTCTATGCATTTGTCCAATCCTTAGGTTCAGACTCTCGGGCCTGGGGTTACCTCTCGCTCATCTGCCCCCACGGGAAATGTGACATAGGTAAAAACACACTCCTCAGCTTTGAGTCTCACAATACCTAGGATTGAATTCCAGCTCTACTGCTTACTCACTAGCTGTGTGACTGAAGCTCCTAAATTTCTCTGAGCTCTGGTTTTTTTCTTCTGAGGAGTGGTGGTAGTTAAACAACTGCTCTAAGAATGGAATATGAGCTGTAAATATGTTTAACACATTGCAAGCATACAGTCGGTGCTCAGTAAATGTTCATCCACGCCTCTCCTTGCTTGAGTAGGTGGAGTTGATATTCTCTTCCACAGAAAGGGCTTTCTGGCACCTTGAAGCCCTGAAGATGTAGCTAATGGGGTCAGACTCAGGTGGGCTGAGGCCCCGGAACTGGGTGGTACCTGACGTTCGGTTTCTGCTGAGCTTCAGAGCTCTATCACCTGCCCCCTTTCAAGGCTTACTGGGAGCTGGAAGCATGGGGGACTCAGCTCCTGTTCTGGGAGAGTTGTTTCTCTGGCCTGTTACTATCGCATTGGCTTGGAGAGTGCTTCTCCCATAAATGGCTCTGAATTAAGCTTGGACTCATGACCTCCCCATTAATATCCTGCAGACCAGTCACCCCCAGGCAGGGATATGAAACATGACTACTGAGAGCTCAGGGATAGCAACAGGGAAACATGGGCAGTCCCAGGAAACCAGCGGATCTGGTTTGTCTTCAGTTTGAAGTCCCAGATGACTGCTTCGCTGCCCAGCTGTGGGACCTGCAGCCACGCGATGAAGGATCAACTCTCTCTTTTCACTCAAAAGAGCCTTCAGCCCAAAGAGCCAGGGCTCAAAAAGAGGGAGGCCCAGAGCTAGGAGTTAATTTCAGCCTAAGGCCCCCCTGATGATCAAGTTCTAGTTTCCTCCAATAACTGAGATTGGATTTTGACTTCCTTTGAGGGCAATCTGGTCCCCTGCCTGTAAAGTCATGGAAGCCCACAGGAGGAAGGAGGGAGGCTTCATTTCATGCAGGAGGCCTGATCAGCTGGTGGTAGCTTTGTGTTGCTCTGTGCTGTGGGTTCTGGAACTGTGTCTGGGCTCTGCAGGAAGGAGTCAGTGATGCCTGCCATGGATGTGGGAGTGGGGAGTAGCAGCCACATGCCACATGGATGTCACTCCTGCCCTATAGCAGAAACCCGTGTATTAGAAGGTGAGTCCACACGCCTAGCATCAAAGGTGTGCGGATGTTATTTTATGTGCAGCCCTTTTGTTCTGCTGAGAACTTTGATGGAATCTGAGACGAAAGAGGAGGTTAGGAGCAAAGGGCCTGGGGGGATTTAAATTGTTCTCAGTAATAAAGGGAGAATATTGGAGTTTCCATGCTTGTCTGGAAGGAAGGAGATGATTATAAGAAATGAGAGTGGGAAGAAAAAGGAATATGTTCCCAGGACGGTGTGAGGCTGGGGCGCTGTAGGGTAATGCAGCAGACAAAGAGAAGCACAGATCAGCTGGGTGGGAGGCAGGCGACCGCAGGAACTGCAGGGATTAGAGGCTCTGGAGTCACACTGCTCGGAGTCCAATTCTTCAACGCTGCTACTCACCAGCTGTGTAAACTCAGATAAGTTTCTTGTCCTCACTAATTCTCAGTTGTATTTGTAAATTGGACATAACAGGAGTGCCTAATTCATAGGGCTATGAGGATAGTCAAACCAGATAACGTACAAAAATGCTTAGCACAATGCCTAGGATACAATGAGCACACCATAAACATCAGCTTTTGTTATTTTTATCGATCACACACTAATATCTAATATTGACCATTGATATCTAATATTTATATCTAATATTCAATATGAAGTCATATGCATTTCTGAAAATACATTTCCCCTCTCTCTCTGTCCAGTAAATCTTCAGTGCACTCCTTACATCTATATATGCCTTGTGCGAGCTAGACTAAGTTTCAGGCTAAGAAAATGTGATACAGAATAGAATCAACATGGGCAGAGTGGGAAAAGGACCACTCAATTTCAGAGGAAGAGTGTGGGACCTGGGGTCCTGGGTGAATGGCCTACCCTTTCCACTACCCCAACCGGGAAGTGACTGAAACTGCGGAGAGCTTTGGACCTCCAGAGGTCCAAATGTGCCACTCAAGCTAATTATAAGCAATCCTCTGAGCCAGGGAGGCCCTAGTTGGCATTTGGGTCACATAAACAAGAAAACATGATATATAGAGGGGAGAACACCAGGCCAGGTAAGGTGGGCAAAAGACAAAGGCTACTTGTCCCTGGAGCCTGAGTGTCTCAGGCATGGGTGTGACAGAAGATGCTGCTGCAGGAATCCGTGAGCTGGTGAGGACAGTTTCACCATGAGGAGGTTAATGGAAAGAGGGCTCCTGGGCAGGAATTCCTGGAGTCACCAGCTGTCCAAGGCACACAAAGGTCCCTGGTTAGCTGAATTCCACCCAGAGTCTGAAAGGCTGAAAAGCAGGTGAGGTGACAATTCCATTTTCTCCTGAATTTGCACCAATCTGATCCTACATACAATGAATGTAGGATCCTCAACCTGTTCCCTATCAGATGTTTGCACCACCTGGCTCATGGAACCATCCTTGAAGTTGTGCCACATCCACCAGTGGACAGTGAGGCCGCCCTGGGAAATGGAAAGTAACTGACTACAGCCATGAGTCTTCTGGAGTGGGATCAGTTGCCAATTGTAATATTCTTCTAACACACTTTGAACAAGAACCTTCTGGTCTTGGAGGTAGGTAGAAATCTAACAGTCAACTGGTCATTTTGTTTCTATTATCTTTACAATACACATGTCTAAAAATATACATAAAAAGTGACATTTCTCTCTCTCTCTCTCTCTCAATAAAAAGGTGCCATTTAAACTACCATCTAGGCCAGATATAGCAGATAGGTGGCTGCTATGTCACTTCCCATTTCCACACTCATGGCAGACACTCAAGCACAGCACTTTTTCCTACTGCATTCTGGCAACCACTAGCAATGGATTGGTTGATGTGTATGTTAAGTGTGATTTGTTTTCTCACTTCAGTCAGGAGACCTGAGTTCCAATCTGACTTCTGTTATTCATTAATTCTATTGTATGGGGAAAATGTCAAGTGCCCTATCTCACCACAGATTATTATTTGAATTGGATGGATACAATGAAAACAAATGAAATCAGCAATAAGACCCATTAATTGTCAGGCTTTGCCCAACATTTTCACACTTGTTCTCTCATTTAGTATAATAACTGCCCACACTGTGCATAATGTCCTCATTTCTTCACACATTAAGAATACAGGGACATAGGACAGTTAAGGATCTTGTCTTAAACACATATTTAGTGAGGTGACAAAGCCAGAATTACAACTCAGGTTTGAATTACTACTCGGGTCTGACTGGTCTTTGAACTTCTATTCTTACCTTTATACCTTAGTTTCAAGAAGATTTTACACATCAAAACATTGGGCATGCCTTTTATAGTTATGGCATTTTCTTACTTTGAATCATCTTATCTGGTCTAACCTCAAGACTATTTATTACCACAATCATCGCCATAAAATGGAAGCAAACCAATCACCAGATACACTTGAGTGGACCAACGAAATGGAGTCAATCTATACACTACAATATTTTTTTTTTGCCTCAAAAAGAAAGGAAATTCTGCTATATGCTACAACAGGGATGAAGCTCAAAAACAATGTACTAAGTAGAATAAATCAGTCACAAAGGGACAAATACCACGAGATTCCACTTACACGGGTACCTAAAGTAGTCAAACTCAAAGAGAGAGGAGACTGGTGGGTGCAGAGGTCGGGGTGTGGGGACAGGGGGAGAGTGACAGTTGGATGGGTACAGAGTTTCCATTTATAAATGTAAAGAAGCTCTGGATGATGGTGATGGTTGTCTTAGAATGCAAATGTAATGAATATCACTGACCTGTACAATTAAAATTGGTTTAAACAGTAAATTTCATGTTATATATATTTTACCACAATAAAAGAGTGACACTGCACAAAAGCTCCATTTTCCAGAACATTTACACAAAAAAAATTTCTGTGATTATTGCTACTGCTCTAGTTAGAATTGCAAATATCTATGTTCTACTGGCCACTCATGCTCAGATTAGAAATCATACTCAGGATTGTAAGCTTATATTTAGAAAGCAAACAGACCCGCCTGTCATTTCGGCAATATGCCTTGTGCAGATTTTCTAGGCTGGTGGCCACGGGCTCAAAAGGCTTGGGGACCCTGAGTCAAGGCGTCTGACCTGGAGACAGTTGCGTTATTGCTGGCTTCCCTGCTCATGGGCTGGCCCTCCCCTCCTCCCAGCACCCTGCGGACCTCTAGTCCCTCCTGATGTTGCCGAGCTCCACTTTCTTGCTCCTGGACTCCACATCTTGGTTGTCACCTGAGTGTCAGCCTCAGGGACATGCAAATCACAATGTCCAGGCCAGGAAGTGGTGAGTGATAGTGGTGACTCATCCCAAGCCACACCAGAAAAGGGACCAGACAGGTGATGGAGACCCCACCCACCAGGGAGGGCCAGCCCAGCTGGAGCCACCCCTGGGACACAGTGGCCTGATGAGGTCAGCATGAAGCCAGCCAGTTTCCCGTGGTCCAGTAGTGGTGTTTGGCTGTCATTGTGCTGCCTAACCTGATATTTTCTGGGGCGCTGAACCTGTGTTTGCTTTGAGCAGTGTGGCCTGCCAAGCTCATGCTGGGGAAGGAACACAAGCTCAGAGAAAGAGGGATGCCTGGGGTACACACTCCTCTCCAGAACATTTTCTTTCCAAACAAGGGTTGTTTGCCTTGAAAGGCTCAATCTCTTAATGGCAAGCAGAGAAATAATCAATAGACCAATATTAACAATAACTACAATCGTTCATGTAATGCTCACTTCATGCAGGTATTATTCTAAGCACTTTACAGAGAGCAACACATTGAAATCTCACAAAATCCCCGTGAAGTAGAAACTATTATGGCCTCCATGTCCCTGATGGGGAAACTGAGGCCCTCAGGGATTTCGTCACGTGCCCAGGGTTACACCACTAGTAAACAGCAGGGTCAGGATTTGAACTCAGGAAGTCTGGTTTGGGCCTCTCATCTTCAGTGTCTCAAAGACACTGAGGTCTTGACTAGTGAATCACCCTCGATTCCACCCTCTCTCTCTTGCCTGGGTCAGTCCATCAGCTTGTCTTGTTGATTCTCTCTCCCACATATACCTCCCTTGTGTGCCTGGATAACCCAGGTTACCATCATCCTTCAATTCTTGCCTGGATTCCTAACA
The DNA here is from genome assembly GCF_047511675.1 of Marmota flaviventris. Taxonomy (NCBI): domain Eukaryota; kingdom Metazoa; phylum Chordata; class Mammalia; order Rodentia; family Sciuridae; genus Marmota; species Marmota flaviventris. The sequence continues at coordinate 43,871,025 of NC_092506.1, forward strand.
TGGCTCTGTTTCTGCTCTGACCACTCTTCTTCTTAACCACTTTCTACCCATGAGCCAAAGCCATCTTTCAATATCAGCAGTCATAGTACATGACCATCAACCACCCTGCAAATGCCCACTTAACACCCTTCTCTAGTGCTTCCCAGTGCATCAGACCCCTTCTCAGGGCCCATGAGGTCCTGCTCCACCTGGCCACATCTCCCTTTCTTCCTTTGCTTTGCCTGAATTGGTCTCCAACATTTACCCTCTTTCTGGCCAGCACCTGGTCTTCATGTATATCCATCTGCCTGGATCTTGCTGGCTCCTTTTCATCCCAAAGATCTCTGGTTTAAATGCCAACTCTGTACTGTCACATTCCTTGACCCACTATATAACTCAATTCTCCTGTTTCCAGTCGTCACAACTTGAATTCATACACAAATATTTCTTTACTTTTTTTCTTTATTTTCTACTGATCCCACTGGACTAGAAGTATCATAAAATCCGGGACATCTCTATTTCGTTCACTAAAATATTTCCAGAGCCCAGTGTTAAAAGGGCAAAGCACATTTTAGCTGCTAAAGATGTGTTTGTTGAATGCTTTGCTGGTTTCTGTCTCCCTAGGACAGAAATTATTACCTGGCTTCAACTGAACATGCTTGATTCTAATGTCAGCTCAAGTCTGATCAGCATACTGCCAGGACTCACCCAGACCCAGAGACCATCTTCTGCTCAATGAGGGGATCCAAGGGTCTGACTTCTATGTTCAAAGTGCTCAGCGAGAAGCATCCTCATGGCCAGCTCCACCTCTGACTATATGGCATGGGTCTGATGCTGTGCATGGTCAGTGGTTCAAAGTTTGGACACTGGTATCAGGCAGGGACCTTTCAATATTTTGGCTCCTCTGCTTTCCAGCTCTGTGACCTTGAACATATACTCTCTAAGGGTCCTCGTGGATTTTAATACTCAGATTTATACCCTCAGCCTTTCCCCTCTCTCTGAATCTGTGGAGCTAACTTCCTACTGCACAGCACCCCTTGGATGTCTAGAAGGTGTCTCACATGCATCACAGGCAAGAGAAACCTCTCAATTCTCCTATCTGCGTGACTGGGTTTGAATCTCAGCTCTGCCTCTCCAACAAGTCCCCCCACTCCCGACCCAGTGCTTCAGCTGAATAAATGGTGCCTCCTGCCACCCAGGGGCTCGGGCAGAAAGCCTAGATGATATTCCTGATCCTTCTTTCTCACACACCCTACATTCAAATCATAAGCAATACTGTCAGCTTCATCTGCAGAATATTCCCCGAGTCTGATGGCTTCTTAGCTCTTCCCCAGCTGCCACCAGGGCCCAAGGCACCATAGTCTTCCTCACAGCAGGCCTCCTCCAGCAGCCCCCAGGGGTGCAGATTCTGAGTCAGAGGGTCTGGCTGGGGATGGGATTAAAGGTCTGTTTCTAACAGGATCCCAGTTGATATGAGTGTGGCCAGGTCCCCAGGCTCATCCCTTGACAGTCCTCCTCCTTCCTCTTGCTCTTTACTCACTCATCAGCAACCAGAGATCACACTAAACATAAATCAGATCAAATCACTCCCTACTCAAAAGTCCCCAACATGCCCCCGAAAACCTGGCATGACCTGGCTCTGACTCCCTCCCCAACCTGCTCATCTCTCCCTCCCTCACTGCACTGTGCCACAGTGACCTGCTTTCTGTTCCTCAAACACCAAGCTGCCTCCTGCCTCGGGGTTTTAAGCATTTGCTGGTCTCTGCCAGATGGGTGCTGAGCTGGAGAATGCAGTAAAGCACGATGCTCCCTCCATGAAAGCACGTGGGACAGGATCCCTGGAAGGGTGGCTTTGGCTGCTGAGAACTGGCTGGGGAGCACCTCCTGCAGCCATCCTCCCAGAAGGAGTGCTCCCGGTGTCCCTCTCAGTGCTCTGCATTTTGTCATTTCTGTTTCCTATCTAGAGAGAACCCTGACTTGAAGCCGTGACATGAGATAACCACAGTACAGCAAGGCCCGTTGACACTGCCGGGACACAGCAGGGAAAGGCCTTCCGGAGTCCAGTGTCCCCGAAATGAACCCAGCTCGCCGTGCCCCATCAATGCATCAAGTCAGCCGCACTCTTTATTCTCCCCCCAGGGCCAGAGGAGTGCGAGGCTGCTAACTGATCTCTGTAGTCACCCCTAAAATTTTTCTGTCTGTTCATCCGGGCGAGAGGCAGAGCAAGGGAGTGTCTGTGCCCCCGAGCTCTGGTATCAGTCTACTCAGGCTCAGATCCCAGCTCTGCCAGCCAGGATTGCACCTCCACAAGGGAGCTACTAAGTGCTCTGAGCCCTGTGTTCCTGCTCTGGAAAATGGGTATAATGGGGGTTTACTATCTCGCACATTGTTACAAATATGTTCATGATGATTGCCATGATTCATGATGATTGTCACCAATATGTTGTTAATAAGTGCCCAATAAATGTTATTTTATTTTTGTCTTGCCTCATTATTTCCTATGACATTCAATAATACAGTCAGCTGGAAACGGCATGAGGTTTTGCTATCTGCGTGACTGTGTTTGCATCTCAGCTCTGCCTGCCTACATGTCTTTAGGCAAGGTCCTTCATCTCAGTTTTCTTATCTGCAAAATGGGGATGTTACTAGCAACCTCCTGGGCCTGTGAGAAGTATTTGTGAGTTTAAAAATGTAAAATGCCTGTCACTTAGTAGGGGGTTAATAAATGTTAGTTCTCTCCCTCTTGTCTTTATCTCCCTCTGAAACTTGCCTCTGTGTTCACACCACTTTTTTTTTCCTTCCTTTACTGTCACACTGAATAAATGAATACATTAAGTTAGCACGAGCAGATACTTTAAGAGTCTGGGCTGATACATTTCCCAGGTTTTGCCGCCGTCCATCACAAAACATTAGCAAGAGCACTTAAAGAAATGCAGTCGCATCGGAGATAGAAAGGAGCTCCTCCGTTGCTCAGTGGTTCTTGAGCCAAGTGTCACATGCGATTAAGGCTGAGGACAGGAGAGGCTGAGCTGATGGGGGGGAGGGCGGTGTGGAGAAAGGATGGTGACTGAGAAGCTGCCTTATGCAGAGCTGGGGTTGCTACTGGACAGCCTTCTGCCTCCCCTGGAGCTTCCACAAATAAAACCCAACACTTTATAGCCATAAAGAGGTGGAATCATACTAAATGCTCAACAGGGAACTGGTTAAGGAAATTATAGTCCATGCAAATGATTGGAATATTCTGCATCCATTAAGGAGAACAAAGTGCATTTATATGTGCTGTCATATGGAAAGCTGCCAAGCAAAAAAGCAAGGTGGAGAGTCTATGTATAAGATGGTTCCACTTATACTAAAAAAAAATGCTCTGGGGTTGTGTATGAACATATATACACATATATGCATAAACCATGTAACAAACAGCTAGCAGTAGGGAAGGACCCAGAGCTGTCATGGGGCCACTCTTTAGCTTTGTATCACAGATACTTTTATGCTGGTGATTGTTTTACACATGTATTGCTTTGAAAGTGAAGAGAGAAGTGGGGGTGGAGGAGAAAAACATTTTAAAAAGAAGGGGAAAACAATAGTTCTTTGTCCACAAACCTCAGTCGCACAATGCTAGGGTCACTGCGTGTCTTGGTTTATGCAGAGAAATGTCCAGACATGCGGCCCTCCCTGCTGATCCTCAGCACCTCTGCAGAGAGGTTGGGATCCAGGCTTCCTTGACTCAGTCCCGCCAGATCTTATCTTGGGATTCAGCTGTGCCTGCTTCAGGCCAGAGCAGCCCTGGAAGGTTCTGGTGGGAAACCAAGACCCCTCTAAGCACTCCCTCTCAGAACCCCTGAGTCTGTGAAGGTGCTGATGAAAACTTACATTAGCTGGGGCTGTAAGGGGTGTAAATGGCATTTTTTTTCCCAGTAGACTTCGTTTAATTGGTTAATACCCCAGATGCATTTTGTGCATGAGAATTATTATCAGATAAGGTCACTCCTTGCTCTAGGATATTCTATGGTCCACTATTACCCACAGAATGTAGTTACAACTGCCTTACTCTGGTGCTCAGGTCCTCAAAGGTCCTGCCTAATTAAAAACTCATCCTGCTAGGTTGGAAGAAAAAGCATATCCTGTTAAGCTTTGTGACTCATTCTGCCAGAAATGGCTTTTAGAAACAGATGCCATCTGTCAAGGCTACCATCTGCCCTGTGTGAGGCTAAGGTAGATAACTGGCTGATCTCCCTAGCTTCTGTTTTCCATTAGACTCCTCTATGGGCTCTTAAATGAGGATTGTGATAGCTCAAGTTATAAATGAAGTTCCCATGCAGTGGGCCTTTACCTCATGCCCCATGGCACTGAGTGCCTCACATGGACTATCTCACTTATTTCTCACAATGACCGTTCCAAGTGGGTATCACGTGCTCTCTTTACAGATGAGGAAACCAAGGCTCTGCAAGCATAAGGTGAAAGGGGACTCTTGAGCTCTCAGCAATACTTCCTCCCCAGGGTATAGTCTGGAACTCCCTGATGTGGGCATCTCAGCAGCCTTGGAGGCCCGTCGGGGTATGGCCAAGGACATTTGTGTCCTATAGACATGGCACGTAATGTGTCCCATCACAGATCTGGAACCCCTACTCCTCATCTCCCAGGAAGTGGACCCCATTTCTTTCCAAAGGGGCCTGGTGTGTTGATGATGCTTGAGTTAAACTCTCTCTTATCTCTGCTCTTACAGGACCCTGGATAAAAGATGTCCTCCTTGGAAAAGAGCTGTGAAGAACGTCTTCCAGAACAAGGCTCACCAGGGGTGCCAAGAGGGCCCACATTGCAAACCTTCTGGCTTCCAACACTGGACCTGGTAGGTAGGATTGTCTCCCACTCGTTCCTTTGAGCTAAGACTGAGTATGAAATGCAGGTTTTGTCTTGGCCATCAGAACTGTGTGACCCTGAGCAAATAGCAGTCCTTTTTAGAGCAATTTCATTAAGAAATAATTTAGGTAAAAATAAAATGCACCCATTTAAGTGTTACAAGAGTTATTATTTTTTTTAAACAAATGTGATGCTTTTGTCACCACCACCGCCACAATCCAGATAAAGACATTTCTATTTTTCCATTACTCTCAAAGCTCTTCTTTTGGCTTTCAGTCACTACAGCCCTGATTTTTTTTTTTTTTTTTTAGAATTTCATACAGATGGAATTATTCTATTTGCAGTCTTCTTTGGCCTCTTTGACAGGGTATAATGTTTCTGAGATTCATTCGTGTTGCCACATTTATCTGTAGTTCATTTCTTTTAATTATGGGTAGTAGTCATGGTGTGACTGAACCCCAAAGTGCATATCCCTTTACTGGTTGTTAGATATTTGACTTGTTTCCAGTCTGGGTCTAGGATGGACAAAGCTTCCACGACCATTTGTAAACAAGTCTTTTGTGAAGCTGCATGGTTTCATTTCACTTGATTAAACACCTTGGCATGGAAGTTCTGAGTCCTGAGCTGGTATATTAGTTTGCTAGGGCTGCCAGGACAAAGTACCCCAAATGAGGGGCTCAAGATGACAGAAATGTATTGTCCTTCAGTTGTGGAGGCTAGACTTCCTGTGTCCTGTGTGAGCAGAGCTGTGCTCCCTCCAGGGCCTCTAAGGGAGGATTCTACTCAGCCTCCTCCAGCTTCTGACACTCCCAGTCCCAACCCTTGGCTCGTGGCAGCATAGCTCAGTTTACCTCTCTGCATCTTCCCGTGGCCTTCTCTGATGTCTGAATGTCCTTCTTGTAAGGATGGCAGTCATGCTGGATTAGGGCCCAACCTAATGATCTCATCTTAATGTGATTATGTCTTCAAAGACCCTGTTTCCAAATAAGGTCACATTTGCAGATACCAAAGGTTAGGACTTTGATATACCTTCTTGAGGGATGCAGTTCAACCCATAGCATATGGTAAATACATGTTGAACTTCATAAGAACTGCTAGCTATTTTGTAAAGTGATGGCATTGTTTTACCTTCCCACCAGAAAGTTCCAATTGCTTCATATTTGGCCTTTTGTCATACATCTGTGTTTTGCCTTCCAAGGGTTGTACAGAAGCATCTCCTCACAGGGATTAGATCCTAAGCTTTCATGAATGGGATCAGTACCCTTATGAAAGAGTCCCAAGGGAGAGCTCTTTTCTATCGTGTGAGGATACAGTGAAGACAGTCACTTATGAACCAGGAAGCAGAAATTTTCCCTCTGAATATAAAGCACCTTGATCTTGGACTTTCCGGCCTCTAGAACTGTGAGAAATAAATGTTTGTTGTCCCAGTCCAAAGTCCAGGGCATTCTATTACACTGGCCCAAATGGACCAAGACAATATTCTTTATAATGCAGTTGCTCCAGGTCATTTAAAAAGTAGAGGAGTTTGATCTTTTTAAAAAAAATTTTTAAAATTATAGATGGACACAATAGCTTTACTTTATTTAATTATTTTTATGTGGTGCTGAGGATTGAACCCAGTGCCAGGCAAGCACTCTACCACTGAGCCACAGCCCCAGCCCATCTAGTTTCATCTTAAGCCAATGGAGGTATGTCAGCACGTGGACCAGGTGCAAATGTTGCACATCCTGTGTCCTTTAACACAATGACCTTACTCTAGAGAATTTATCCTGAACAAAGATACTCGGATTTAGCAAGACTATTCCTCATACAGGAGAAAAACTGGAATTAATCTGAATGCTTTAAAATAGGAGATATAAGTCTACTTGACAGAATACTATAAAATCACTAACACAAATGCCATAAAAAATCATCAGGAAAAGATGCTTGTGGTACAATATTAAGTGAACAAAAGCAAGCTATAAAATGTGAGCTATAGCATTATTCTTTAAAAATGATCATAATTAGCAGAGAAAGATATCGAGTAGAAAATACACCAGAATTTTAATGGTAATTGTTTCCAATGGCAGACACTTGGGTATTATTTACTCCCTTTTGGCTTATCTGTATTCTCTGGTTTTTCTACACTTGGCTAATAACAATTTTGCAAGTATTGAAATATGTTATGGTCAGGGTATGATTTTCAAAGGACAACTGCTTGACATTACTTTTGTTATCCTGGAGGCTAACCATGGCAGAGTGGAAAATGTGGTCTCTCAGGGCCTCCCATCAACAACTATTCTCTGGGACTGGTGTCAGGTCCCTCAGTAGATCTTAGCTCCAACAACAGCCACACTGGGACCAATGCCACTGCCCAGCCATGCTAAGAGCCTTCCCAGGGTATACTGGGTGCTCAGGCTTGTGACCCTGGGGCCTTCCTAAAATACAACACATGTGAAGCCTATCAGGTAGTGGTGTGCAGGTAAATGCTTACCAGCCAGCTCTCCAGGAGAAACAGCCAGCTCTGACTTGGTGTGTTTGCCAGTATGTGTGGTGTAAATACTCCCACCATGGCTGATTTCAAGCTACCAAGGTGACCTCACCAAGATGCATTATGAGCAGCATAATTATAATCAATTATGGCTCTGAGAAGATGATGTGCATAGCAAGCCATTATATAATATTTTACATAGTATTTCTACCAGAGGGAACACTGGAGCTAAGTAACTTCAAGGGCATAGAGTAGTAAAGTAATTAAGAAGTGATGAGTTTTGAGTATTTATTACCTTTGTTTTTGAATCAAAGCATTTAATTGTCAGGCTATAAAATTTAATTTTTAGTAATGACTGGCTTTAACAAGCCCCTCACAAAATTCCTGAAAAATTAACAGTTGGCTTTCAAGCCTGGGTGCAGGCCAGCTCTAACACACCACTGTATATTGGGCCACCTTCTCTTAAAGAGAGACCAGCCCTGTATATTCACAGGGAAGCTTTCAAACTGAGAGGGTGTTGTCATTTTCCTATAATATCAGATAAATCACAGCCCTGGGGAGGATTAATGTAAAGTCCTAGCACCACAATCTGGCACATAATAGCTGCTCACCAAGCATTCACTTCCAAACCTCTGAGGCAGACACAGGCAGAAGGAAGAGTCAGGTTTTGTGTTGCTGTGAACAAAAGACCTGACAAGAACAGCTTAAAGATGGAGAAGTTTATTTTTGGCTCATGGTTTCAGAAGTATCAGTGGCCTCCCAAGGTGAGGCAGGCTAACATGGTAGGAGAGTATGGCAGAGGAAAGCAGCTCAGGCATGAACCAAGGAAGCAGAGAGGTCTGCTCACCAGGGACAAAATATACACCCCAAAGGCACAACCCCCTCCTCTAGCCACACCCCGTCTGCCTACAGTTACCACTCAGTTATCCACCATCTATATCAGTGATTAATGCACTGATTAGGTTAAGGCTCTCATAACCCAATCATTTCACCTCTAAACTTTCCTGCATTGTCTCACACATGAGCTTTTAAGGGGACACTTCATCTCTAACCCATAACGTGCCCTCTGTGGGGGGCCTCTCCTGTCTCCCCCTTCAATCACAGAAAAGGGTGGGTCAGAAGACTGGACTCCCTCCATCCACTCCATATCCAGCAGCAGCCAGGGCTCACCACCTCAAGGTGATGGCTACAGAGGTGGCAAGGTGTAGCTGGGCAAGTCCAGGTTCAAGAGCCAGGTGTAGGTAGCAATGCTCCAATCTGCATGCTTTGGAAGCTTGACAAGTCCTTGATTCTTCCTTGTCTGTTGAGGGGGTCATGCTATCTGCCTCACAGTGATAACAAGGCCGAGGGATGACGCAGAGAGGTCTGGTGCCGGAGGGGCAGATCTCGTGTATCCAGCAGATGCTCATTTTGTAGTGCAATAAGGTTTATGGATTTGCAGGCTTAGGATGGGAGAAGCAGAGACACTTTGGGAAGCAAAGTGTAGCTTTAATGATAGGCATCCTCTGAGGACCAGCTGATGTGCAGTGCCAGTTTCTCCATGTGTGCTGGGAGCCCACATTAAGATCTCATCTTGTGAGATCTGCAACAGGGGACAGACACAGTGGGCAGAGTGTGCATGCTCAGCCTACTGTGCACGAGGACAGCTGGATAAGGGAAATCTACTTAACCCCCACCACAGGCTCAAAGATGGCAAATTACTGCAGCTCAAGCCAGAGACCCAGAGGGAAAGTGCCACCAGGTACCCTGCCTCTGCACCCCTGCCACCTGCCTGTAGTGGATCTTTCAGGAAACCTGCAGACTGGGTTGGGATGTCCTTCATAGAGCCTAAGGAAAGATGGGCTATAGAGTAAGTCAGAACTAAGTCCAAGTCCTGGCTCTGCCACATTCAAAGCCGTGTGATTTTATGCAAGTTATTTAGCCACTCTGGACCTCAAGGTCCAAATCTGTAAATTAGAGAAACCAATATCTACCTCACAGCACTATTGATAAGATTAAAAACTTTGTATTTACAGAACCTAGTATAGAGCCTGGAATGCAGCTTCTATTTTAAAATTGTTACATGTTTCCCTTTCAAATCTTTCTTTTAGCAACTGACTCTGGGCAGCACCCTTATCCTAACCTATATTCAAACATAATCTATGCTGGGAAGCTCCCTCAGATCGAACAGTTCTGAGCCCAGCCTCCCTCTCGCCCTCTGCCCTCTGCCCTCTTGTAGTTTGGGCGCATGGCATCCACCCCAGAAGGGTGCCATGGTCATCAATCTACATCATGCCTGCCATGTGTGACTGCCTAATCCTTGTCTGCACAAATTCTAAAAGTATGAGGAGCCAGCCGGCCAGGCTTCCTCTGCCCCACTGCAAATAGGTCTGAGGTGCTGGTAAGAATATTTGTATAAAAGAAAAACAAGAGTTCTTATCCAATACTTGCATCTTCTTTCAAGGATGGAAACGAGACAATTGGAACACAGATCATGTTCATGTGAAATCACACTCAAAGATGCTGGGTATGCGTTTTCTGGCATTTGCTAGGAAGGCCATTAGCATTTCTGCTGATGGGGCTGAAGCCCCCAGCCCTGGCCTCTTACTCAACCCCATTTGCAAAGCCAAGAGATAATCAGCAAGGTGGGCGCCGGCCCAGAGCCAAGCTCAGTGTCAGGTGCTATCATTAATCTAATGTAGTGTCACTACCCCCAGCTGTCAATGTGACCTTAAGTGACATCACAGTGTGTGTCAGAGGCTACCCATGTTTCCTGCCCCAGCCTTCGTAGCTTTGGATTCAGGTTTGGCTTGGTGTTTTCACTTTGTTATTTGCATGCTACGTGGATTTGGATAAATCACATAATCTCTCCGGACTTCAATACTCTCAGTTACAAAATACTAGTTACCTCCTTACCTGATCACAGTTGTCGTGATGATTAAATGAGACACACTTTTGAACCATATAGCAAATGCCTGGTGCATAGTAAGGCTCAATATATTTTAGTCCCTCTTCCCTTTCATCCTCTCCAGCTTGTGGATATTCTTTGTCTAATCTCCATGTATTTAGTTACGAGGCTAGAGATGGTGAACCCCCACCAGGGCCACAGCAGGCATTACCAATCTATCCCTTCTGTGGTAGGCAGAATTACGCCCTCAAAGATGCACACATCTAACCCTGGGAATCCGTGAATATGTTGCCTTAAATAGTAAAAGTGACTTTGCAGATGTCATTGATTTAAGAATCTTGAGACAGGGAGATGATCCTGGATGATCTGGGTGGGCCTCATATATGCACAGGGTCCTCATAAGTAAAAGAGGGAGCCAGGAGAGTCAGTGTCAGAGTGACACAGCTTGAGAAAGGCTCAACTGGTCTCTGCTGGCCTCTGAGTCAGGGAGTATCACCAGCCTCTGAAACCTATGGTGGCCAATAATGTGTTCTTGACCTCCTGATACCTTGGTTTTTAGCCCAGTGAGACCTATGCTGGCTTTCTGACCTCCGGAATTGTAAGAGAATAAACTTGTGCTGTTTTAAAACTTGACTTTTTAAAATAATTTGTTATAGCACAAATAGGAAACTAATATATTTATTTTCTTTCCCGTAAGAATAAACATGGCCTGAGAATCATTGTCAATACAGGGCTCCAGGCAGCCAACACCAATCAGTTGTTGCAAAATACCAGGTGCAACCTTCAGCCACAGCCCCACGGGCCACAGAAAATGCCTAAGCTGGTTCATATCACAGGGATTGGGTTATTTTGCCTTGGCCCAATGGTCCATCTGTCCTGAACTGAGACTTTTGTGTGTCACACCTCTGCTACCAGCTTTGTGCTCTACTTGAGGTCCAGTGAGCTGAGGTTCACCCCACAGCTTGCTCTGGATCTCCACCTGCAGGCTCAGAACCCCTCGTGGCCCCAGAAATCATCAGCTTCCCTCTCCCAATCTCAGAATGTGCCTGGTTTCGGCAGTGGCCCCGTGACCCACAGCTGGGCCATCTTCAGAGCAAAGAAACCCACATAAATGGCAGGATCAGAAGCAATGTTAGACCACAGCTTCCCTCCCAGCTCCCACTTCCTTCAACTTAAGTGAAATAAGGCTTCACCATAGGGGGTCATAGGAGATGCACAAATTCATATCCACCGCCTTCGGGCCACCACAGGAACAAAGGCTTCTCACAGCACCACCACCGAATGCTTCTTCCAGAGGAACAAAGGATATCAAATAGAGACATTTTTCTTCTACTTGTGCACACAGAGAAGCTACAGACAAGGACAAAGCTCCCAGGGGGTGGACACCAAAGGGGAGAAAATAATGACTTATAGTTCAAAATGTCCTGACATCAAACACCTTTTTCTCCAGCATCTATTTCTGGAGTTCACCCCATGCAAATATAAACACTTATACATCTTTCCTCTGTGTATGTACAACAGCCCCCTCTGGGAGGCCCTGAACCACAGAAAGGGCTTGTGTGCACACGCATGTGCGGCATGCACCACACCAACACAACAATCATTGCTATATGCACACACACACAGGGTGTAGACATGCTAATGCTTGCAAGGAGACTGCACATATAGAGGCATCATGAGCACATACACACAGAGGTCCCTGCTCACCAACCCAAGCCCCTGACATCTAATTACATGGAGACAGTTAAATACCAACTTCATGGTATGCATGTGCCCAAATAGAACATATTTACTTTGAAACAGAAACATATCCATCCTGTGGCATATATATAATTTTGAGTGAGATCAACACCTCAAAACCATGATGAGTGCCCCTCACCAGATGGACAGTCATGCAGAATGCATGCTGCTACACAGTCTCCAAATGTCTTAGTGAAAACAACCAAAAGCCAAGGACATGGAAGCCAAGACCTTTGATGCTTTTGTTTCTCCAACAGAACTGCCACCCGACGTGGGGTTTGGGCTGCGGCAAGCTGCCCACTCATAGCAGCAGGAGCCACCGTGAATACAGGGTTGGTGTGTGCTGATAGCATGGTAATCATTTCCCAGGGGCTTGGGTGCCCACATTATCAGGCACACACACAGGCACAAGTGTGCACGCTCACTCACACACCCCTGACTGTTTGCAGCTGCCTTTTCTTTTTAAATCTCTCATATAATACCCTTTGCAATCCGGCCCCCCTCCTGTTCAGCTGAGCTAAACTATTTCGGGAATTGGCACAGATGCTGAGAGCAAAGATATTATTCTGAGATGCTCAACAGAGATCAAAGCTGCTTAATCAAAGCCGTCGACTTGGTGTACAGCGCCTTGGCACATCCAGAGAGCCCAGGTGGAAGGAGAAGTCAAAGCAGATCATGCAACAGAGAATCCAGCAGTGGAATTCCAAGTCTGGCTGAAATGGAGCAGCCAACATCAGGGAGGGACTCTGAGGTCATCTAAGTCCTTGGCTTGTCTTACTCTCCATCTCCAGACAGAAGTCTGCTCAAAGCTGCCCCAGAAAGTCTTTTTTACTTGAAATGCCCTCCAGGGGCAAAGATTTCCTAACACTGTATTGAGCAATCCCCACCCTAAGCAAATGGCTTGGTCTCCAGGTGTCAGTATATGAAACTCTCCAGAACTTACCTGGAATCATGGCCCTTCTTTGGAGTGTGGCTGGGTAGAGCTGGCTGGAGACTTGAAGGGTAGGTGCCCACAGGGATGTCATTATGGGTAGAGACCCATTGTGGGACATGGATACATGACATAGAGACCTCCAGCAGTGTCCCCTGTGTAGACCATCCACATGCTTCAACGAAGGTTTTTCAATGAAAGAACTCCTCCCATCCCCCAACAAACAGAAAGCACTCATCCATTGGTTCATTTCACTGGCAGGTATTAAGTACCTACTACATACCAAGCACTGTTCTGGGTGCATGGATCAAACAACTTCTCTGTTCCTAAGAGCTCATAGTTTAGATGGAAATGGTGGTGATGGGGAGTTAGGTCAAATTATGAATAAAAATTATGTTTTACATTGTTATAAGTACAGGGAAGGAACTCAACAGAGTTCTGTTACACAGAGAGCAAGCAGAGGCCACGGGGACAGAAGGCTGTGTTAATCCAGACAGGGTGAACACAGAAGCCTCTTTGAGGGGTGACATTTGAGCAAAGCCTGAGGGATGAGAAAGAGTCTGCATGTGAAGAGCAGGGAGCTGTGTGTCAGACAGAGGGGACGGTGCAGGGTGTGAGTGGCTGTGCTTGTGGGAGGCTGGCATGGGGCCACACGGTCAGCAAAGCCAGGGTGGCAGGAGGTAGGACTGACCAGCAGGCTCTGGCCAACTCAGAAGGGCATTGAGACCACCTAAGTCTCCTGCAGTTCTCCAGGGAGGAGATGATGGCCCCTTGGACTAGGGGAGTCGCAGTGGAGGTGGACAGCAGTGGATGGACTTTTCAGGTAGGAGGGATGGCCCTGTCCAGGAGTCGAGAGTGGAAGACAAGCAGCTGGAGAAAGCTGTCACTAGCCAGTATTGCAAAGCCAAAAATCCCAGGACTGAGACGCACCTTTAAATCCCACTTCATCCCATGGTTCAAATTATCCCCTGTCCCCACCATGTGGGCATCAACCCTGGCTTCCATGACAGATCTGCAGACCAGCCTCAGGGGCTGCCTGCCCGTGATACACTGAAGAGCAAAGGTTCCTAGAGAGCTCTTCTTTGGATTCTGCTAACTCTTCCTATCAAAATCACCCACCCCTTGGTCTTGCTTATGTCCCTCCCTAGAGGTGGTGAGGAAAAGACAAGCCCCCTCCCCCAGGTGGGGGCTTTGGAGGAGCGCAAACAGTGCTAATGTGTCCCAGGTCACATTTTTCTCCAGGCTAAACATCCCTGTGCATTCAGTTGCTCGGGGTCAGTCCCAGCTTGACATCATTACCACAATGTCCCTTTGCAAGTGTCTGCCTGGTGTGAGGATTGGACTTCAACACCTCCAGGTTCAAAGAATCCCGAGGATCAGAGGCCAGATGTTCATCTCTCAGGAGCCATTTGTTTGCATCCCTTGGCTCATAGCCCAGAATACTGTGCTGGATGAGCTGTGTCCCTGTAGCCTTACCCTTCTCCTTCCAGAATTGTTTTCTGTCCTAAAATGTTCTCTCAGGCCTAGGATATGTACAGCGCTATGTGGAGCTGTATTTTCCAAAGCAGGCCATGCAACGGAGTTGCCATAAGATGGTGCATGGGAAGAGCCATCTGTTGGTGAGTAAATCTGGACAGTGCTGTTTGCTATGACATGTGGGATTATGTATTATGTATCTGTGTGTGCATACATATTTATATTTACACAAACTACCATGACATCCTCTAGTCCCCCCTGGGAGTTCCAAGGTGCACACGTGTTTCGACACCCATTCTCTTGGTTGTCTAGGGATGCTGCCCAGCTTATGGACAGAAGCAACTCTGCTTCCCAGAATGCCTACTGTTAATAGGTCTGCTTTGGGAAATGCCATTCCAAATGATAGCTATGAAATGAAATTTGTTCTTTAGGTAACTCAAGCCGCAATGTCCCTCTTTGCCCTGAAACATACAGATGTTTTAAAGTCCAAATGGCTGTTTCTGAATTCAATTATCTGCCTAGTGGGTTCCTTCTTCCTTTATTGGTACTTATAGATCTGACTTCACTGAGGTACGCACACTGATTTAAACAACTAAGTAAGAGGCTGGATTAGTCACCTTCCTACCCTCCCCTCACCCATGTTGAATTCAAATAAGCCATCCTTTGGCTGCTGCCCAGGCCTTGGGTGGAAGTGAATGTTTACACCCCGTTTCCAGTTCCTAGGGGGATTCCAGCGGTGAGGCCCTTGCTGGATGCTTTCTCTGCTTCCCGCTCCATGCAGGGGTTGGTCAGCATGGAAATCACCAGCCTTACAGGGCAGGTCGGGGAGGACACTGCAGCTGAACCCTGGGCCCAGCCCTCACTCTGCAGAGGGATCCTGTGTAACACCCAGGAGAACCTTTTTCTGAGCCTCCCCTTCCCTTAGTGTCAAAGGAAGCAGGTGACCACAGAAGCCCCATTAGGAATGGTTTGCTTTTGGTCCCTCCCAGTCAGTGGCTGGTGCAGCCTGTTTCCCAGTCAACCTAAAAATACAGCAACAGAAAGTGTCCTTCCCACGCACCATCTTATTAAAAGCTAGAAAATCTCTTAAAATAAATGCATCCTTTGTTGTTAAAATATCTAGAAATATTGTGCCCTTCTACCCCGGGTGCCAAACCTGAAGTGCCATTGTTAGAAGGTTAGAAATAGTCGTGGTGGAGGTGGAGGGGGCTCGAGAGGCCTCCTCAAGGGCCTCGCAGGCTGCACTCCCCACCCATGTGGAGCCTGTCAGAGAGGTCGATCCGTTTCATAAGCGCGACAGTGACCAAACCCTCTTCAAAGCAGTGAATCTACTTCATCATCTTTGTCAAATAACGAACCTAAGGTGGAGCTGTGCCAGATGTCCTCAAGCACATGCCATATTATTTGGGCAAACGTTTTAGGCATAGCGAGCCCTCCTTATTGGGGGACAGGGGGAGCCCCACCCCCAGCGATCCCAGTACTTAGATGCTGGCCAAGGGCCAACTCTGTGAGCAGGACTTTCTAAGGACAGCAGCCTCAGGCTTGCTATGTTAACTCTTTTCTGCACAAGAGCCAATATTGTCTCTATTTCCAGATAAGTAAGTGAAAGTCCAAGGGCTGTACCCAACCACCTGTTCACATTTGGGCTCATTACTATCTCCACTGGGTCTTAGTTTCTTCCTGGGTAAAAATTAGGGAAGATAATACAAACTACCTTCTGCTGTCATTTTGATGATAAATAAATTAATGCACATCACTCCCCTGCATATAAAGCGTTTGGTTCCTGGTACATAAAAAAGGACTCAAGAAATGTTAGATGGTCATATTATTATTATTGGTTCAAATCACATGGCTAATATTTGGCAAAGTAAAGCTTTGGACTCTGGTCTGCCTTGTGTCACCATATTATTGTTTCTAGAAAGTTCTGTTATCTTAAGAATAAAACTTGCTTTTTTGGTTCCTGTGACAGAAAGCATGGCCCTAAAGATCCCTGGGTTTTACTTATGACTATGCAGACTGTAAGAGTGAAATCGATCCCCTTTTTTCAATCCCAGTACCACACTCCCCAGGGAAGAAAATGAGTATCCCAACCTTTGTCAGGGGCTCTATCCTGGATTTCTCATGTGGGTCCAAAGAGTGGGGTCAAATGGAATCTTGTAGTTCCTGCTGAAATCATATGGTTTTGTGAAAGGGGTTCTGAGGAAAGGGAGATCAAGACAGACAATTCTGTAAAGCATTCATTGCAAGTGGTATGAAAATATATATTTATATCTCCCAGAGTGATATATATATATATATATATATATATATATATATATATATATATATATATATATATCCCAGAGTTATTCTGAGTATATAGTAAAATAACATTCACAGAGTGGTGAGCACATAGTTAGTGCTATGTGATAACTATGATTATTCAGTAAGAAATCTGTATCTGAAATAAAAGTCAACTCACTGATTTGCCATAAGAAGGAATCTATAACTACAAGAACAAAATGCCCGCTAACCCTGAAGGATGTCAAACCACCTTGTGAGTGTCAGTATTCTCCAGAATGGGTTGGGAGAATAAAGGAGTTGGGTAGGGGATGGGGGTGGTCCTGAGCATGGAGATAAATTAGGGTTGAAGAGAGGTGTGCAAAGATTAAGCTGGAGGCAAAGACAGCAACCAGGGAATATGGCAACCAGGGGTCAGTGCAGGTAGAAGGTCATGGTCCTCCAGGAGGCAGGAGGCCAAACCACAATGAGCCAGATAGCGGACACAGGCACCGTCCAGGGGCAGCTATGATCCACCTCTTTTAGGAAGGTGCTTTGAGGTTTTTCTGGTGGGACAGGGTCATTCCAAGATCCCAAGCCATGACCATCTCATAGTCTGCAAATTGGAAGTAGTGAGTCTCCCAAGGGCTGTTTCAAACCTGTTTTCTTGGATGGAACAGCAAAAAAAAAAAAAAAAACCCTCTGGTATTGCTACTTTACAGAAGCCTTAACTTGCAACTGCTGAGCTACACTGCAACCACATATGGCCCATTTGAATATTTTCAACTTCCAGCACAGAAACTGATTTTCAGAAGAAACTCGTGATCACATTTCACGAGGTGTGGATCTGTGCCAAGTGGATTCAGCATTGACCAAGTCTTGTATATTAATTAACCTGAAAGGTGGGAGGCAGCCTGAAGTTCCAGCATCCTGCAGAGTGACTGGCAGAAGACTTGAAGACTGCAGAGCTCCCCTATAAATGTTAAGAACTACTTGCAGGGACTCGAATCTTCTCTCTACCAGCCTGAAGCAAGCCAGAAACCTCCTGGGTTCCAACCCTGAGGCCAGCAGGGCCCCTTCCTGAATAATGTGCCCAAGTTACAGGCAAAGCCTTCTGGATGATGGTGAGCGAAGTGAGCCACAGACCCTACGTTCATGATAGATCACAAGGATAAGGAGATCTTTTCCCTGCTCCCTGGTGCTCAGGGCCAAGTCCTTACTTCTCTAGGGAGAGGCAAGGGCACAGAGAAACAGAAAAGGAGAACAGAGTGGGACATAGAATAAAAACTCATGTATTAAAATAACAACACAAATGTTTGTGTTTCCTCCAAAAACTAGCAAATGCACCGATGAAGGCCATTGGCCAGGTCCCTTAGTAGACGAGATTCAGACTTGTAGCTTAGATCTCTCAAATAAGCTGCTCTATATTAATTATAGTTTCATGAGCAAGAGGTTCAATTAGCCATGGAACTAGATGTGAACCTGAAAGATGTTTGGAGCTTCACTGCAATACAGACCTCACCTGATGACCTACACTGACCACTAGGATAGATTTTAACACCCTCCTGTGTCTCCCAATACTCGAGGCTCACCTGCCCTTATAGGAAGCTGGCCTGCATTGCTAGAATAGTGTTCTGACTGGTTCTACTGCCCCCAATCCATCCTCTGCATTGTTGTCGGAGGAACTGGTGTACAGAGCAAATTTGATTATGTTACTACTCTGTGTAAATTTTTTTAAAATGATTCTGCCCTATGTTCATGATAAATCCCAAGCACTCTAGCTTGGCTTAGGTTATCTGCATGCTCTGGTCTTGCCTCCCAGCACAACCAGATCTCTTGACACTTCTTGTCACATACCTTTAGTTTCAGTCTTCCCCAACCTCAAGCATTTCACCTGGATGATGGAGATACCACTATATACTCACCCCAAACCACTTCCCTTTCCTCCCATGGACATGGCTAGAAGAGACAGAAGCTGAGGCTACAAACATGGTGGAGACTTCAAGATGGAAGATCTCTGGATTCCTGAACCGTTGCAAGAAAAAGAGCCACCCAGAGCATCCAACAAGGAACACCAGTGCTTGCCCACTGCATAAGCAAGAAACTAACATTTAAGGTAGGAAATCATTGAAAACCTTGGGGTGCTCGTTATAGCAGTCAGTGGATCCTATCAAACACACGAGCATGTTCTTGTAGGCAGTCGGCCTTTTTATGTTGTCCCCTCTTTCCAACATCCTCCCCTTTATATTTTGCCTCTGTAATTCCTGATTATCCTTCAACATTCTGGGATCACCTCTTCTGGGAAGCCTACTTTGATCCAGACAGAGTCAGAGTTTCACCTCTGAAGTGCCCCAGACTCGGTACTTTCCTTCTGTCGATGTCCCTAACAACGGAAGTTTAGTTGTTTCTTTCCTTATGCATGTCCGCCAGTGACCAGGCTCCGGACTACATCTTGCTCATCTCTGTGTTCCTGGGTTCCAGAACATGGGGCCTTTCTGAGTCGATTTTGAATAAATGTTTTTCGAATGAATGTGTAAGTGGGTGCATGAATGGAGTCAGCACACACAGAGATTGGTGAATGGGCTGTTTCCTGACAATAACCTAAACATTTACAGGATGTGTGTGCCAAAGACCACAGGGAGTACGAGAGAAGTGTGGGGACCATGAGGTCCCAGCCCAGGCCCAGGGAAGGGAAATCCACAGAGCAAGCCTGCTGGACAGTGGTCACAGAGAAACCAGAGCTCTGTGTGTCATGGACACAGAAGAAAGAGGCAAGAGAGAGTTAGAAGGCAGGAGGATGTTGTGAAAGAAGAAACATACCTTAATTATGCACCTACTGTGTGCTGGGAAGTTTAATTGGATATTTCAGAAGCCTATACAAAAGCAAGAGCAGACAAATGGGATTACATCAAACAATAAAGCTTCGGCACAGTAAAGGAAACAATCAACAGAGGAAAGGGACAACCTGTAGGGGGCGGGGAGACTATTTGCCAACCATTCAGCTGACTGATTACATAAGGAACTCAAAAAACAACCTCAGAGAAAGAAGTAATCCAATTTAAAACTGGGCAAATGATCTGAATAGACACTTCTTAAAAGGAGAAATACAAATAGCCAACAAATATATGAACAATTGATCAATATCATTAGCCATCAGGGAAATGCAAATCAAAGCCTCGATGAAATCCCATCTCATTCTAGTTAGAATGGCTACCCTCGGAAATACAATAATGAAAGGGGATTGGCAGGATGTAGGACAGGAGGAACTCTGATATACTGTGATGTAAACTAGTATAGTACTATGGAGAATGGTATGGGGGCTCCTCAAAAACCCTAAAAATATAGATCAATTGTATTACCCAGCTATCTGACTCCTGGTTATATAATCAAAGGAAATCAGCATACCACAGAGCTGCCTGCATACCCAACTTATTGAGGCACTGTACACAATGGCTGAGACATGGAATCAACTGAGGAGCCTATAAATGGATGAATGGATAAATAAATTGTGTATATACACAACAGAGTAGTATTCAGCCGTGAAGAAGAACAAAATGTTGTCATTTGCTGCAAACAAACAGTCGGAAATAGAGGACATTGTGTTAAGTGAAATAAGCCGGACACAGAAAGAGACAAAAGCTGCATGTCCCCTTTCATGTGTGGAAGCTTAAAAATAGTGAACCTGAATGTAAAAGATGATTCCTGGAGGCTGGGAAGGTGAGTGGTAGGAAGGAGGAATCAAGGGAGGGCTGGATTTGATCAGTATACACCATATGTATGTGCTGAAATATAATAAAACCCATTATATGTATAATTAATACATGTTAATAAGGAAAACAAAAAATTACAAGGTGTGGCTATCCTTATAGCATCCCTGTTATGTTTTCTGTGAATGTCCTCGTTCAGCAAATAATGATGCAGCTCAGAGAACTTAAGTGACTTGTTTAAGCCCACACAGCTGTTCAGTGGCAGAGCCTGAAATCCAAACCAAGTGTGCCCGTATTCTGAGCAGGGGCTCCTTCCAATGTACCTGAAGGGACAAAGGCTGAAGCCAGACATGTCTGTTTCTCTATGACATCCAGTGCCTACAGACTGCACAGAGCAAACCCTCCAGTGCTTCCCCTGGCAGGGGTGGGTTAACACGCACCAGAGGGGAGGGGGAGAGCTCTGTCAGCAGGCTGCTTTGCATGCCGTCCCAGACACTACAGAGGCAAATGCTGGGCTGCTGGTCAGGCTCCCTGCTTTCTCAGAGGGAGCCAGGCTGGAGCCAGCACATTTCCCAGCCCCCAGGCCAACGCTGACCAGGCCTCCTGGGCTCTGTCTCCACTGGCAGCTGGGAGCAGTGCAGCCTCTTGGCGGGCAGAGCAGCCCTCGGCCCTGCTGGCAGGTGAGGGCTGTGTCCCGCTGCCAGGGACCGCCCCCTCTGTCTGGGGAGGAGATCCAGGAGCCCCAGGCCCAGGCCCAGCCTTCACTTGCCTCAACAACCTGGAGGCTGAGCAGAGTTCCCTGAATCGCCGGCCGAGAGATCGGGAAGGCCAATGTCTTGCTGGGATGTGGTGGCCAGCCGCAGAGGAGTCTGGGTCCCAGAACGAGCCGTCAGTGGTCATGGTCTCGTGAGGGTACTCTGCCAGGTGCTGCGATGAGCAGACACAGCTTCTGTCCCCAGGGGAGCTCAGAGCCTAGGAGAGGAAGTGGACACAAGGCCGACGATCCTAGGACAGAGTCCAAGGGAGGCAGCTTCCTCGGCTCCACCCTTCCTAGCTCCACACTCCCTAGGCCTCGGTTTCCTTGCCTGTGAAGTGACACTGACAGAATCTCCTCAGAGGGGTTTGAAAGAGAAGCATGTGGGTGAAATGCTGAGCCAAGTGTCTTGCTCATGGAAGCCAGTGGCTCCGGGCTGTGTGGACTTGTGTGCTCCCGGTTAGATGGGGCGTGTGGAGGTCAGGGCTCTGGGCTTAGATTTCTTGTATAACACCCATGGTTTTTTTTGCCCAGGGCTGAGGACTTAGTTGTTTTCTAAGTAGGAGAGAGGCAGAAGGCACAGCTGATGAGACAGGAACAACTGCCATCAATAATAGCTTCAGGATGTGCGTCTCTCTCCCTACTGGGCTTGCTCCAAGGAATCGGCTTCTTTGAACTGACCAAGAAGCAAACCGCAAAACAGACAACAGCAGGCGGGGAAGAGGCTGGCCAGGCTAATAATCTCCAAATAATGAGTCTAGATAATCTGAACTTGATAAAAGTCCCCCTGAATAATCAAGGACAGTCTGCACTGGTGAGAACAGCTCCTATCTGGGCAGCACTTAGAGTTTGCACAGCTCTGCCACGAACATTATTTCATCTGGGGGAACCCAATAGATATGTGTTGAAGGATTGAGCTTTGCAACGGTCTCGTGATGGAAGTCTTAAGGACCCTGATTGGGCTGATTAAGATGCGGAGGCCCGGGAGAGAAATTCAGTTGCTAAAAAGGATGAGGCATGTTTGATGCCAAACCCAGTGTTATTTGTACACCTTCCCTGAAAACAGACAGTCATGGCAGCTGTGCAGTCACGGACCCCTGGGCCAGGCAGGAAATCCAGCTAACATATGTGTCCTCAGTGTGCCTGTCCTGGAGATGGGTCTCCAAAGCAACATGTAAAAAAAAAAATCTATTCTGGGCCCCCTAACCCTGCCGCCAGCAGGCATGTTCCCTGGTGGGTGGGAAACTGTGGAGAGAAGAGAAGGGGGCATTTGGCACAGCTGGAATGCAGACAGGCTGGGAGGCTGCTGAAAAAATTGGCTTGGCTCTCTCTCGCTGATGGAAGCTGCGTAAAATGTGGAAAGAAAAATTACACAACTGAGCTGCCTCCCGGGAAGCCGCTGGCTAATTAGGTGTCTCGCAGCGCACGGCTCTTATTCACGGAGCAGTCTTCACCCTTGGGCTGCCGACCCCGGCTGGGCACAATGTCTGAAGTGTTTTCCTGGGATGCTGGTGGTCACCAGGGCCACTGCTCCGAGGGTGCCTTCCAGGTGCCACCTCTGTGATGGAGGTTTGCACCTAGTAGCCATTAAACACCAAGCTCTCCCTGAAACCACAGGAGGGAAGTGTGACCAGGGCTCCCATGTGGTGGGTGTGACAAGGGCTCCCGTGTTGTGGGTGTGAAAGCAGAGGCAAGGAGAGGTCACGGGGTCCCAGCCTTGGGGACAAGGTGAGAGGTGGCTGGTGACTCTAGAAACCAGAGGGGAAATGGTCCTAAACCCTTAAAGAGAGAATTCCAACTTGGGGGATGAAGTTCATGATCCATCCTGACTTGGCAAAGCAGGAAAAGCCCTCCAGACAGCATCTAGACCAACATTTCACCAACTTTTTTTTTTTCAATAGGAACTTTTATCTGAATACAGTCTTGGGAGGAAGCAGAGAAGATAAAACATAGCAAGGAGGTGGTGCCCGGTGTTAAGTAGGGTGCCCACCTGCAGCCTTCTGGCCTCCCGCTCATCAGCATTGCATCTGCCTAGAACCCTGGGGTTCCTCAGAACCCAGGTTAAATCACTGTCATTCAGCTCCTTCATCTTGCCACCTGAGAAAACAGAGATCTGGAGAAGCAAAATAACCTGCCCAGTACCAAAAAGTTCAATAAGCAGTAGAGGCACAACCAGTAATCAGACTTCCTGTTGTTCCGATGGAGGATTGCGGTCTGGGCTACGCAGCCTTTGTAGCTCTACGCCATGACGGAGTTGGAGGTTAGATGTCTGTCTCGATGGTGCAGCAGTAGTGATATACACATGCAGAGAAATGGAGATAACAATGTGTGGTTTATTGAGCCTTCTTTGTGCCAGGCTTCGTGGATGTATTGGGAACCTAGAGTTGGAGGGACATGGGCCCCATGCCCTAGGAGCTCACAACAGAGCTGGGGAGACAGACAGGACCCCTGGGGCTGCCTGTCAAACCAGGGAGTGGAGAGAAGTTTAGTGGGAGTGCCCATGACAGCCCATGAGGACCATCAGAGTAGGAGAGGGTCATTGGAGACTGACGGGAATAAGGCTTGAGAAGGGAGGACTTGAAGTGGGGGGAGGACTTGGTGGGGGGGTATAGCAAGGGGGATTGTTCCAAGGAGGCTCTATGAGAGCCAAGGCTGGGAGGCACCAAAGAGCCAGGCGTGGTGACTACACCGGTGCCTTCTAACAGAGACATGCTCAGGCCCTTCCCCGCCCCCTGTGGAACAGGGTTTGTCTTCCTGACCCTCCCCAGCCCCAGCCCAGGACTGATGGGAGGCCTCAGCTTCTTACTTTCCAGTGAGTGTCCTGAAGAGGGGAGGGGGGGATGGGAAGAGCAGGAGAAAGGAAGTGGATTCTCCAAGGCTGTGTGTGTAAGGAAAGATGTCACTGCTACCAAACACTGAAGCTGCTAGGACAGTCACGGCGCAGCCAGCGTGGCTTCCTTCCTGGGCTTCTCTTCCTCGGCCATGCTGGCCATCCTGGCCCAGAAGGCAAAGGAGAAACAAGGGAGGGCTGGGTCTTTCTACGTGACCCTGGGGCCTTGTTCCTGGAGGCCCCAGAGGCTTGATGGGTGAGGGCTGGACACGGGGCTGGGGCAAGGGCTCTGACAAGGTGGGAAAGAGGCTTGCCACAGGGGATACAGGAGGAGCCCTGGAGCAGGGCAGGAGGCTGCGCTCTGTGGAGACCAGGTGTGGCCGCTGCGTCTCTAGGAACACAGAGTTGTTCTGCCCACTCTTTATCTCAGCGGAAGCCAGGCAGCCTCCAGAGCTCTGGAGTCAGTGGCCATTATGGAACAAAGATGGATCAGCAGAGAGGCCTGTGGTCTTCGGTGCTTAGATCAGGGTCAGGAAGAAGCAGGCGCCTTGTCCTGAGCAGGTGCGCTGCAGGGGAGTAGCAGAGAGAGGTGCCCTCTCCAAGGAGTTGGGGGAGGCCTTGAGCTGTTTTGTTGGGATATTATAGTGATGGATGCTTCCAGAAGACTGGGAGACTTTGGTATATGCTTGCGTATGGCCACATGAGTGAATGTTTATGGTATGTGATCAGCACTGACAGCTGCGTAATTATGTAGGCGAATGCGTGCATTTGTATGGGTACCTATGAGGGACTGACCTGTTCCTTGCATGAATGTGTGCACACGGTCCTGATGTAGATGAGGGTGTGGCCTTGTGAGTTGAATGCAGCTGAGATTCTCCTGAGTGTGCATCTGCACCGCTACTGTGTACAAGGGTGTGGGGAAACTTGTGAATGTGTGACTACACTTTCCAAAGTGCCAGGGGACTGAGGTAGGCCTGGCCAGGTCTCCTTCCCCGTGGGGCCCAGCGTGGGCATCAGGGCTCTGGCAGGGTCAGGGACAGTGGGTGTTCCAAGCCTCCTTGCTCCAGAGCCCTGCTCTGTGCCCAGGAACATTCCCACTTTCTCATTCCAGGGAAGGAACATAATGTCCACTGGCTCCTCTCCTGCCCAGTGAGTCCAACTCCCTGCTGACTTGGGCTGAGAGGCACTTCCTGACTGGACAGGGAGCATCCAGAGAGCCAAAGCCCAGGGGCAGAGTGGGAGGGAGGGGCACCCACTTCAAGAGACTCTGCCACAGGAGCTTGTCCCCTGAGGAGGTTAAAGCAGCTGTCACTCACTGGGAGTCTGCCATGTGCCTACCCTGGGCAGAGCATTTCCAAACCATACACTCTTCGAGGCCTTCTTGTGACCTGGTTGCTGGGTACTACCATTACCTCTTTTTGGCAGTCAAGGACAACTGAAACTCGGGATGAGGAACTGGTCCAAGAAGGCACAGCCAGGGATTGGTAGGGTGGGATTGGATGTGATTTTCCTGACTCTGCACCTAAGTTCTTGCCCTGCAGGCAGGACCAGCCCCTCCTGACCACGCTGCCCATCACCTCCCATGCACAAACAGGAAGACGGAGGCCCAGAGGGGACATATTCTCTCACCAGGCTTCCTCCTGCCTGGGCTGTCCCCTAGGAATCCTGGAGCCTTATGGGCTGTGACTGCAGCAAGAGACCTAGGTGATGATGGTGCTCTGATTTCTGTTTTGGAAATAAAAGGCCTCACTAAACAGTCCAGGGTGCATTGTTCCATGTGCAAATTGCTTCCCTTTGTTGGGACTGACAGTGAGAACTGCAGCTTCTGTGGCCAGTGACCAGGGAACTTTCCTCAAGAAAATCTTTCCATGGCTTGCTCAGTCCCCCCACTGACAGGCACACGGATCTCCTGATCTCCAGTGGATCCTACACAACTCAGCCAGCCTCACTTTCTTCAAACAACTCTCTGCTACCTGAGGGCCTACTATGTGCTGTACCATGTGCCAAACCCTTTCATATCATATATGGTACATGTTATTCTTCCCATTTATTATTTCATTTAATCTCTATAACTGTACTATGAGATTGGAATTATTTCCATTTTACAATTAAAGAAACATTCCGAGAGTTTAAGTCATTTTCTTAGGGGCACACAGCTCATAAAAGCTGGAGCAGGAATTTAAACTTTGGTGTAACCCCAAAGCCTATGTTCTTTATAATTAAATTATCATATTTGAGCCCCATGGTATTTCTGTAAGCAGAAAATATTTAGCCTAGGATCAGAAATGGCACAGAGATGTTCTTACCTGGCTGAGAACACATGCTAAAGGGCAGAGGCAGGATATGGGCTCAGGTCCACAGGAACATCAGTGTGCATATGTGGATGGACACCTGATTCTGCATCGTAAGAGTGAGAGCAGTTTGTGTCTGTGTGAATGTAGGGGAGGGCAGGTGGCAGCCTAGACAATTGTTTGACTTCTTTCCCTGCCACCATGACACCTCAGCTCTAGACAAAGAGGGTCTCTCTCTTCCTTGGCCCAATGGGCCATCCTCCTCCTTACTCCACTTCCCCACCCCTCACCTACCCACAGATCTCCATTATCAGGTTTCCCATGGCCTCAGAGAACACCCACATACGTCCCTTCTGAGTGCTGATGTCCCCACCTCACTCTAGATTTTTCTTTGGCTCCACCTCCATCTCAAATCTGGGGATGCCCAATGCTACTGCTCGCACAGAGATGGACTCATGGTGAGATTCAGAATGTGTCCTTGCTTCTCTTGGGGACAAGGATGAGCCTTGAGTTCCAAGGAGCCTGTTTTTCCCTCCATGTGTTCATTCAAGTATCCACCCACCCACCCATCCATCCATCCACCCAACCGTCCATCCACCCATTCATCCATCCATCCATGCACCCATCCACCCACCCACCCATCCATCCACCCACCTGTCCATCCACCCACCTATCCATCCATCTACCCACCCATCCATCCACCATCCATCCATCCACCCACTATCCATCCATCCATCCATTGAACAAATGTTTTAAGCACCCATTATGCTTGAGGTACCATTGTAGAACTTGTTTACATCAAAGAATAAAAGCAGACAAAAATACCTGCCCTAATGGATATTATAGTCTTGGGAGGAGAAAAAGATAATAATAATTACATCAATTACAAAGTACGTAGGAAGATGCTAAGGGGAAAAATAACATTAGGAGAATCTAGAATCCATTGAGAAGGTGACTTTTAAGGCAAGGCTTGAATGAGACTTATCCATATGATCATATGTGGGAAGAGTTTTCCAAATGGAACAAATAGCAAGTGCCAAGGTCCTGAGGTGGAGGTCTGTCTGTGGCCAGAGTGGAGTGAATTGGGGCAGGAATAGGAGAGGAAGTCAGATAGTGTAAGGATTTGACAGTCATTGTGAGAACTTGGACTTGCAATCTGGGAGGGAATGGAGTGTGTGTGTGTGTGTGTGTGTGTGTGTGTGTGTGTGTGTTGGAAGGTCCTCCCTCCCTTCTGGATCTTCTTCTTTTCTCTCGCTTCTAATAAGAAGTCTCAGGTCTCAGCCATAGCTCTCTCCGCAGGGAAGTCTTTCCTAAAGTCGATTTCCCTAAGTGGCACCTAATGCCTCACGGTGCACTTTTTTTTTTGGTACCAGGGATTGAACTCAGGGACACTTAGCCACTGAGCCACACCCCCAGCCCTGTTTTGTATTTGATTTAGAGACAGGGTCTCACTGAGTTGCTTAGTGTCTGGCTTTTGCTGGGGCTGGCTTACACACACACACACACACACACACACACGTAATCTTCTTTCCTCAGCCTCTTGAGCGGCTGGGATTACAGGTGTGCGCCACCACACCTGGCACCATGTACGTTTTATCACGACTCCTGTATTTCATCTTGTTTGGTGCACTTACTGTCTGGAATTAGCTAATGTAGATTTTCTGCTTTGTGTCTCTGCCCACCAGAATGGAAGATACCCGAGGGCCTGCCTGGGCCTGCCTTGTTTAGTTCAGACTTCCCGCTGCCCACACAGTGCCTGATGCCCGGCAGAGCTGTGAGACAGCAAGCAGCCTGCCACCCCCTGACCAGCTGGCCCCAGGGGCTGCTGGGAGGGCAGTGGATCTCCTGATCCCCAGCTGGTCCACACCACCCATGCCACAGCGGCCTCCATCCTCCTACAACACCCTGCCACACCCAGGGAAGTAGGAGGTGAGGATTAGACTCAAGAGGCCCTGTGCAGAGCTGAGCTCTCCCCGTCCCACCACTCCCCCACTGGATCATCAAAGTAAATAGGTCTTTTCGTCGAAACCCCAGGCAAAGCTCTACTGGTCAGGTCAGAAAGCTGTGCTGCTCAGAGGCTTTCAGAGAGAAAAGAAGCCTGAGGAGGGACAGAGAAACTACTAGGCACTCACAAAGATGTTCTCAGTTGGGTCCTCAGCTGAGCCTGCAATGTGAGGCTGCTAGACCCACTTTGCAGATAAAGAGACGGAGGCTCAGAAGTTAAGCAACTCTCGCAACTCCCCCTATTTTATATTACATGGTTAGTGCACGGCAAAGCCAGAATTCAGTCTTAGGTCTGCCTGACCCCAAAGCCTTGGGCTTCATCCATCTCTAGGCTAACCTTCAGCCTCAATCCAGCACAATAACCCATTCTTCCAAAGACTTAAAAGAACCAAGAAAAGGAAAACAAGAAAAATAAGGAGCCCATCTTGATAGGGACGGGGTTGGCCAGGCGCCCTCTTGCACTTATGCCAGGAAGAGCCACCCTGGGCCCAGCATCCTGCACTCTTGACCCAGGGTGTGCGGGGACAGCCCTGTCCTCCTCTTAACCCAGGGCACTTGGAGCAGCCCTGGGGTCCAGCTCTCAGCCTGAGCTCCAAAGGGAGTCTCCGGCTGCCTGCCCGCCGTCCTTCCAGACTAAACATTCCCTCTCCAGCTCTCCTTGCTCCGCCAGGGCAAAGTGTCCTAGGAGAGTCTCAACAACAGAAGTGAAGGATAGTTTACGTGTGTCTCTGGACACCCTTGGGAGAGAGGCGGGCATGTACCCAGGCCTGCAGACACGCTCAGCACGCGCAGGAAGGCAGAGCTGTGGACGCCAGTGGGGAGAGTCAGACCAGCCCGTAGGTTCACACGTCACACACACACACCACACACACGGCAGGGCTGCTGTTGAACCTGATAAAGAGGAGTGGGCCCACATTAGAACACAAAGAAATACTCAGATCCCACTGGCCCTGGGCTTTGGAAGGGACCGGGACACGTGTGCCTCAATGTGGACACACATGGCCTGCAGGGCTGTATTTTGGAAAAAAAAGAAAAAAACACAACCAAACCTGCCAATGTTTCCACTGTGGGCTGCTTGTAAAATTTTTGTAGACTGGAGAAATGGCCCTGAGCTGCGGAGCTGCATGTGGGTTGCCAGATAAAGAGGGGGATCAGGAAAACAAACGGCTCTGAGAGCAGGAGTGGGGTGGCAGTGCGGGGCCTGCGGGCGGGGTGGGGCTGGGCTGGGGCAGGGTCCCCCAACAGCCACAACAGCCACTGGTCTTCCAGCCCACGGGCTCAGGGCTTCGGTTTGGCTCGGTGAGATGCAGCACAGGCCTACCATGCCCTGGGCCAGCACCTCACAGGCTCCTAGTGCAAGGAAGCTGTTAGGAGGGAGTTCGCGACGCCGCAGGTGTTTGGGGACACAAGTCACTTCATTGCCACCTTTGGGGCTGCCCCGGTTAGAGCTGATTCATTATAACTCAGAAATATTTTGCATAGTATAACGTGTATGTACAGATTTTTGTGAAATGCATCTGTAATAACAGCAATTGCAAAACAAGAGCAAGCGCTTAAGGAGCGTGCACTCAATGCCAGATGCTGGCCAAGCCCTTCACATGCGTCATCTTTGACTTTCACGACAACCATGTGAGGTGGGCCCTTGATATTATACCCATTTCACAGATGAGGAAATAGAGGCACAGAAGATCTCGGTAAGATTCCCCAAGGCAATCAGTAAATAATTAGGAGGGTTGTGAATGCAAGTGCAAATCCATTTAAGGGCCGAAAACTGTATTCATTATGTAGAGATTATATATAATACATAAAATTGACACATCGTGACACATTTTAAAAGTCCTTATTGTTTTGTTGAGAAATGTCCAATGGGCACTGCTGAGCCCGCCCTTGGGCAGTGGGTATGAAGTGCCCATCCATTCTGAGTGTCCTTCAGGCTGGGGCGTGTGGCCACCTGCGGGTTCCATTCGAGGGTCTCTTCTGGACAGTGGTTTGAGCATGAAGGAAAAGGATGGTGGGTGGGGGAGGTTCAAAGGTCTCAAAGAAGAGGACCATTTTGAATGTTAACAAGTAAAGTTCTGTGGCGGCTGGAGAGATCCTCATGTGCTCTGGCAGGTTTGACTGACCATCAGTTAGAAGGTTCCGGGGAAATTCCCGTCAGAGGCTCTGAGAAGAACAGGCGGGCCATGGCTGCAGAGCGGGGCCCTCTCTCGGCAGGACTCTGCCCGCCACCATATGGGCTGTGCACCCCCCAGGAGGAGGGGCTGTGTGTGCAAAAGAGCTGGGTGTGCCACAGATGGGCTGTGAGCAACGACGCTGGGTCCCGTGACAACCGGGCCTCAGGTGCAGAGTGGTGGCCTGGGCAGGTGTACCTGTGCATGCTGGGGGACACGGGGTCTCTACTTTTTGCTCACGTTTTCTGGGAATCTAAAACTGCTCTCAAAATAATAATAAGAAGAAGTTTATTAATTAAAAAAAGAGAGAAAGAATGAGGTGGGGACAAAACAAAGTCCTGAGCCACCTCTAGGTCTGAGGTTCCATCGAGTTCTGAGCAGCCCAGGGGTCTCCACGAGTGCCTCTTGGTCCCCAGGGGTGGGACTGGAGCTGAGAGCACCAGAGCCAGCAGCGGCTGGGCCCTTGCCTGTCCCCACCCACCAGCCCAAGCTGACCTGGACTTCTTTGCTTTATCAACTCGGATGCCACAGCAGTGTCATTTGCAGGTTGCTCTGCCTGTCACATTCTACGGGCCTCGGTTCAGGGGCTCATCTGTGGGGGCCCCCAACCCTCCTCATGGGGCAGCACCCCACAGTTTTCAAGGCCCCTTCATAAAGGGCCCGTGAAGGTAGCCACCTCACCAATAAGCCACAGCCAGGTAGGCTTGGAGGAAGCGCTCTGTAACAGTTACTGTATGAATGAGTGACTCTTTGAGTTTAGCAGTGAACCTGAGAGATGGACAAGGCATTTTTGGCTTTACCTATATTACATTTATTGAACTGTTTACAATGAGTAAGATACTATATAAGCACTCATGTGAATTAATTCATTTAAACCTCATTACAAACATTGGTGGCAAATAACAGTATAACTGAAGAAACTGGGGCACAGAAAGGTTAACTACCTTCTCAAAGGTCACACAGCTAGTATACAGAGATTCCACTTCTGGCAGCTTGGCTTTTACACATACCACGAGAATTTGTTTCAGATCCAGGGAGACCTGGGCTGTGACCCGCCTCTAAGTCCCAAGGAAGGTTAGCGGTGGTGGCCAGACTCAGATTCCAAGAACAGCTCAGACCTCTTCCCACATGATCAAAACAACATTTCTACAGCCTGGCACAGCATGCGACAGCTGGCTTTCCAACTACCTAGCAAACAACAGGACCCTCCCTGCCTCGGAGGCCAAGGCAGTCCCTCCCCGGAGATCCATTTACATCCAAGGTCTGCCTGATGCAGAAGTGGTGGCAGAAAAGGAAAACAGGAAGACATGTTCAGAACAATAATAAAAGCAAGATGAAAACACGATCTCCTCTCCAGAGGCCTCCCATCCCATCCACAGCCTCGGCTCAGACATCCAGCGGACCTGACCGATTTGCAGAACTGGGTCCCTTGACTCGGGAAGGGGCTAGCCTGAGCCTAGAGGGCTAGCCTGAGCCCAGAGGGCGATGACGAGGTGCTAAGTGTCCAGCTGTTTAGGTGCCTCCATCCTCCCCCACCTTGAGCCCTCCCTTCGTCTGTTCAATCATTTGCTGAAAACATGGAGGACAAGTGCCCCAATTCAGCGGCTCTTAAGCTGATGGAGCTCGGGTCTTCCCCCCTCAGACTTGTGAGAGCCGGATGTGACAGGTGGTGACACACTCTCCAGCCCAGGAGGCCCTCTACCTGTGAGAAGCTGCTTGTTCTATCTGTGTCACGAAGCAGTAAGAGATTTCTGAGCCCTGAATGGAGTCCAGTCCATGGATACTGTGGACGCTGTGGAGCCCCGGTGTGGCCCTCAGGGTGGCCTGGCTGAGCCCCTGCTCCCCCGCCTGGGAGGAATCGGATGGCCCCTCCGCGTTCCTCTTTACTTCCTCTTTACTTCTTCCTCCACACACAAGTTATTATCTTGCATTAACTTACTTACTTGAAACCTCCTTAAATCCTTTTTGGAATAAAGTTGAATCATGAAAAAAAAAAATCTGTTGAGCTGAACTCGTAGAGGATAGAATAAGGAGGGGATTTATTCCAGGAACTGGGCTGAGCCTCCAAACTGAAACTCAACATTTCCTGTCACCCCCACTCATATCCCTGGGGACAGGACTGCTGTTAAAGGGAGGGCTGCCTTATTGTGACATTCCTTCTGCCTCAGGGTTGTTGGCCCTTCCAGGAGAGGCTCTTGGGCCTGTCTGGGGCATCTGATGGGGAACAGCTCCCACTGTCCTGGCCTCACCACTGTGGGGAGGAAGAGGTGGCCACTCTGCAGGAGAAAGAGCTAAGTGAGTGACAGCCAGTGACACAGTGGATCTGTCATTCATGACTTCTGTCTCTGTTCTGGAACCCATGTGGACAGACTAGGCCACACCTTCCCCTTCCTCTCAGGCTCTGAGGGCAGGTGGGGGTAGAATCTTTGCCAACATAGAGGCTCTGGCCACCAAGAATTGATGGCTCACCTGGTCCTAGATACTGAAATGTGGTGACCGCCCTGGTTGAGGCTGGGTGAGGTGTACAGAGCTCAGACTCGGTGAAGTATTCAGGGATGCCGGAGGTAGCAACGTGGTCCCGTCCTCAGGGAACACAGCATGGTGCTGGCCACCTGCCCACCACCCACGGCAGCAGGAGGGTGAATGGTGGCTCTGTGGCCCTCTTGCCTTCATTCTTTGCCTGGGGCCCTCTCCCATCACACCCTTCTCCTGCCCTCTTCCCCACCTACCTCCCTCTGCAGAAGCTGTCCCTTAGTGGGTGTTTCTATAGACTTGTCCTTGAGATGTTTGCATCCTCTTTTTGTCCCTCCCCTTCTTTTTCTTAATTTTCAACTTCAACCTTGATCTCAGTTTTGATATTTGAAATCATTGACATCCTTTAAATAGTAAGTAGCTAAAAGACACCTGCCTCTTATCTTTAATTAATAAACCCCATGGTGTCATTGGCTTTGTAAACTATGCTGGTGTGCGAGGGAGAATGATTGCTCCCCAGAGGTGTTTTCGACCTTAGGCTCTGAACCTTCGAAGAACAGAGGTTACTTTGCTTGACAAAGGTTGATTTTGCAGATAAAATTAATACTCTTGAAATAGGCGATTTTCTTGGTTTATTTAGGTGGGCCCAAGGTAATCATCAGGGCTCTTAAAGATGGAAGAGGAAGGCTAAAAATTGAGAGAAGGAAACATGACAATAGAGACAGAGGCCACGCTGATAAGACTTGGGATGGATCCCTGCAAGACTTGGGGGAAGACAAGGAAAGAGATTCTCCCCTGGAGCCTGGTGAAGGATTCAGCCTGCTGACACCTTGACCTTGACTCTGACCTCCAGTGCAAAATACACTTGCATTGTTTTAAGCCACAGAGTTGATGGGAATCTGTTACCATAGCAATAGTAAATGAACACAGCCACCTTGGGAAGAAAGGGAAGGAAACCCTATTTCTTAGAGAAGAGCTCACACTTCCCAGCTTTGGTGTCACTGGGTTTCTTTGGAGTGAGTGAGTGTGTGAGCATGTGTTTGTGTGTGTGTGTGTGTGTGTGTGTGTGTGTGTGTGTCTGAGATGTGACTTGTCCATGTGGCATATGGATGTCTTTTGTCTCCCAGACCATAGTTGACACAGGACAAGTTTCCTCAAACGAATCAGACACTCTCATCTCAATGGAGCCTCTGTGCGGAGGTAAATTCACATGCCCAAGTGGCCCTTCCTCAGAGACACATCAAGGGCACCATTGTGTTCATGCACTAATAAGCAGGCCCAGGCAGTTGGCTCTGCTTTTCTTGGGCTTTCTTTTCACAGTGACATCTGCTGGGCTTCAGCTGGCACCCTGGAGCCTGTGCAGGAGAGCCTGGTGGTGAACGAGATGGGGGACTGAGGCCCAGGGGAAGAGGCAGCAGTCCTGACTGCATCTGACTTCATAAGTGCACACAGGAGTCACAGTTAAACAGAATTCTGATAAAATGACCCCGTATCTTTTATTTGATAAATCGAACTCTGGAAAGTCCCCAACAGTCCTTTGGCTCTGCTGGGATGCGGTAGACTGTGGGGGTGCCCAGAGGGTTTTGAGATCAGAGATGAATTTGAAAAAGGCCTCCTTTTGGCTGAATGACCGGGTTTGTTACTATTTTTCTCCTCATCTATAAAATGGGAGAGAAGAGGGAAGTTCAGAGTATCCCCCAAAATTTGTGTATGTGTATAGCACAGTCCCTGGCTCAAAGCAAATCATCAAGATGGCAGCTGTTATTTGCAGGTAAATGGATGGAGTTGGAGAATATCCTGCTAAGGGAAGTTAAGTCGATCCCCAAAAAACCAAAGGCCGAATGTTCTTTCTGATAAGTGGATACTGATCCATAATGGGGAAGGGGCATGGGGAAAATGGAGGAACTGTGATTGGGCAAAGAGGAGAGAAAGGAGGGGATGGGGCACGGAGGCAGGAAAGATGGTGGAATGAGATAGACATCATTACCCTAGATACATGTATGACTGCACGTGTGGTGTGACGCTACATCAAGTATGACCAGAGAAATGAAAAGTTGTGCTGCCATTGTGTACAATGAATCAAAATGCATTCTGCTGCCATACATACCTAATTTAAATAAATAAATAAATAAATAAAAATTTTACAAAAAGATGGCAGCTCTTGGGATTGCCTTTATTTTCTTGGTCTATCTAGCATCAATATGGAGAAAAACAAGGAAGCAAGACTAGGATTCTGTGGGCAGTTATCTTGTTTGAAGAATCTCTGCTGAGAGGTTTCCAAAGACATAAAATATTTTTCTCCTTGGTTCCCTTTACCCACGCAGCTTCTCTTACAAGCTGTGATTAGAAACCTGTTATCTGAGTTCCTGTCTTGAATTCGGCTCCATGTGCCTGTTTTCCTTCTCTTCGCTCAACTGTGTTCTCAGCCAAGACATACCCATTTATTAGAGACTCCAAGGCTGATGAGGAAAAGTGCTGATCTGGGAGAGCAGAGGCCAACCTGCAAGAGGTACCTGATTGCTCCGTCCTGTGGGGTAAGGAGCGCAGTCAGGGCAGGACACCTTCGGGACTGGGATAAGTGGCCATTCCCCAGCTGCAATCTCAGATGACAGCTGCCCTGGCTCCACTTAGAACGGCAGGGACTCTTCTGGGGCCAGGTGGGACTGCCTTCCCTGAAATTCAGGATGGAGAAGAGAACAGAGCTGGTCCCCAAGCCTGGCTGAGTGGGAACAGGGCTGCTAAGCACAAGTCATCCTGTCTTTCTTCTAGGCTAAGAGGGCTCTGAGTTCGCAGGACAGTCATGGGGGGACATCTGGAATGGGGGGGCGGTCACCGTCATCCCCCAGGGACTTCCCTGAGCAGGAGCTGAGGGAATGGTGGGAGTCATTTCCACTGGGCCCTTGTCAAAACTCCATGGAGAGGCCTGTAGGTGGTCTAGTTGGAGAGGAGGCAGAAAAGGGCACATGAGTGGACACGTTCCTCTTCCCTGGCAGCCACCTGTGTGGTCCCATGGGAGGTGCGAGTGCCAGCCAGAGCAGCGCATCTCAAATCTCAACATGCATGCTGGGAGCCATGTGGAGAGCTTGTTAAAATGCACACTGTGAGTCAATGGACCTGGAGTGGGGCCTGAGATTCTGCATGTCTGTCAAGATCTCAGGTGAAGCCAATGGCTGGCCCACCTCTGGGATGAGCCAGATAAAACAGAAATATAAATGATAATGCAGAAACAAGATGAGGGTCTTGCAGGAGAATTTTCTCTTGACTTCCATGATGTTCTGGGTGCAGAGATAATATAGAGTCCTTTCTCTTCCTTCTGGCCTTTGGGTTTCCCCTCTGTGTGCACCTCCAGAGTGGCAGGTAAGGGGGAGAAGGGTGGGAAAGGGAGAGAGCCATGTGGGGTCAGGAGCACTGGGCCCCACCTGTGTCCTGTTTCCCACTCTCATCAATTCCAACCCCTGAGGCAAGCAGACCTCCCAGCCTGTTTCTTCATGTCTCCCTGAAGTGCTAGCTGGGCATCCCTAATCTGAAAGTCTGATATCTGAAAACCTCCAAAATCTGAAACTTTTAAAGCACTGACACTCATTGGATTTTGGAGCATTTCTGATTTTTTAAATTGGGGATTAGGGAGGCCCCACCATTAAAGTCTATACAAATATTCCAAAATCCAAAACCTCCCAAATCTGAAGCTCCTCTTGTCCCAAGTATTTTGAATCAGGGATGTGCAGCTTGTATAAGAGTTAGGACTAGGATTAGGGTGAGAGTTAAATAAAGCAACAAATGTGAAACATCCAGCAAATTACCTGGCACATAATAACATGCAATGTCCAGTACATTTTGAAATTAAAAAAAAAAAAAAAAGCAGGCTCATTCTGCGCAGGATCTTGACAGCCAAACAAAGGAGTTTGGCTGTGCTACCAAGGAGCCAGTTACAAATGATTCCTAACTCGGCAATAAAGCCAGCCCCCCAGGGACCTCTGCTGAGCTGCCTCTGAGTAATTCTGAGTTCTTAAATGGAACACAAACAGATACAATTATAGCATTCAAAACCAGTCCTGAATGCGGACCTCTCACTAATTCCCATTAAGCTTTTGCCTCGGTCGGTCTGACTTGGTCTGATTCCACAGACCCTGGATTTCCTGGAATCATCCGCCAGCTCTGTCTCCTGCTAGACTCGGAGACGAACAGCAGGTCGTGCGGGACTGCACATCGGATGAGCATCCAGGATGCTGGGGAAACCACAGAACCCATAACCCTGCCCAAAGACCTTCCAGATCTGAAATCCAATGAAGCTAGAGAAAGAAACGACCCTTTATCCAGGGTCCTTGCTAGAAAAGGACAGCCTAGGGGCTGAGCCTCGATGGGTGAAGAGCTGAAGGAGTATAGGAGGCAGGGCCTCAGCCTTGGCGGGGAAGGCTCTGGGGCTGCCCTCCTTGCCCACCCTCACACAGACCTTCTCAGGGAGGCACAGCCTAAAATTTTAACTTTAAAAAATTTAAAATAACATTTAGGAATGGTTTGGGGCACAGAAGCTTAAATATTTCTACTGAGTCATTTTTTTCCCCCTATAGTATGTATACTTTTCAGCAGTTTTTTAAAAAAAGGTTGGCACTTCCCAGAGGTGATGGCAAATTCACTTCCGGTCAGCGTGGAGGGGTCTTGCCTTGTCTTCCTGGCGAGAGAATGTTAGCTTGGGCTGGACCGCAGCTCCAAGGGATGAGTAAGTGCCCCTCCCCCAGGCCAAAAGAGCTGATGGGTTGGGCAGTTGGGGAAAAGCTGGGGCCTTCAGAGCAGCAACTTCTTAGGGCTTTTGTTCCCACTTAATATCACTTGTCTTGCTCCCTCCCTGGTGGCCTCTCCAGAAGCAAGTGGCTGTTCTGTGCCGTGGTTAGGGGCACGAACCTGGACACGGGCTGCCGGAGGTCCGCCCCAGCTCTGTGACCCACGAACTAGGGGCCTCAGGTAGGTTAACTAGCTTCCCAGGACCGTGGTTCTTCCCCTGTAGAGGGGGGAGACCCACACCGTCTCATGAGGCTGCTGTGGGTTTCAGGGGAGTTAACCCCTGGGAGGCATTTAGAGCATTTCCTGGCACCAAGTCGGGCTCGAAAGCTCTCAATACATCCCAAATGCCAGTATCTCACATTCCCAAACTCTCCATCCAATGCACCCCACCCCTCTCCTTCCACAGTTCACCATCTCTAAATGACAGCTCCACCCTCTAGTTGCTTAGGCCCCAAACCTTGGAGTCATTTTTGACATTTCTTTCTCACGCTTCACATGCCATCCAATCACGTGAAATCCTATCAGCCCTACTTTTAAAATAAATCAGAATCTGGCCCTGCCTAACGACCCCACAGCCTAATCTACTGCCATCTTTCCTTCTGGCTCTCGCAGTAGCCTCCTGCTATTCTCCCCTCTAGGCACCCAATCCCTTCTGCACACAGTCTCTTGAGTAATCCTTTTTTAACACTTAAGTCAGATTATAATTTTCCTGTGCTTAACACCCTGCAAATGCCCCCATCCCACTCAGTCAAAGCTTACGTTTTAGCAGGTGGGGTGTTTTATATGATCTGCCCACTACCTCTCTGAGGTCTCCCCCACTTCCCATCCCCGGCTCACTCTCTCCAGCCACATGCTGGGGGACAGTGCCTGGGATTTACCAGTGGGTCAATAGGCAAATGAGGGAATGAACACCTGTCAGCTCTGCCCACAGGACCTTCCGTCAGGGTGGGGAGCTCAGACTCACTTACACCACAAGGGTGATATGCTGAGGAGCAGGAAGAGGGCAGCGCAGACCTCAGAAGGGCTGCTGAGGAGGAAGGGGAAGGAGGAATAGTGGGAGTGGTGGGCGGGGGAAGGGGGTAGGGAGTGGGGGTGGGGTGGGGTGTGTGTGGGGGGGGCTGGAGCAGGGTGGACCTCCTGTAATGGGGTGCATGGGTGGTCCGGCAGAAGGAGAGGCAGTACCTGGGGCTCGTCATAGATACAGGGCCTGACTTGAGCACAAATTCCAAGGTAGCTGCTCTGAAGGAAGGTGTTGGTGGGCCAGTCCAGGGGCCTTTGGTAACTCAGCCACTTAGCTGATGTTCCACCAGGCCCTGTGCCCAGAGCCAGCTATGCAGAGACGACAGCAGAACTCAAAGATCAGACTGAAGCCCTTGAGAGAACAAGACTGTGTTTGTTGTTACAATGACCAGGAAAGGGGCAGCACAGAACTGAAGGATCTGTGGAGCACTTTACAGTTTAGAAGTGCTTTCTCACATAGGATTACGAAGTCACGTGGCATAGCAGGAACATGGTGGTGGCTGCTGCAGGGAGCCTGGGCTGCAGTCCTGCTCCACCACGTGTGGCTGCATGTCCTTCAGTGCGTGG
This sequence comes from Marmota flaviventris, assembly GCF_047511675.1. Classification (NCBI taxonomy): domain Eukaryota; kingdom Metazoa; phylum Chordata; class Mammalia; order Rodentia; family Sciuridae; genus Marmota; species Marmota flaviventris. The sequence goes on from NC_092506.1 coordinate 43,910,219, forward strand.
TGACCACCCTGACCTTCTTTTTTTTTTTATCTGTGGAACAGTGGTGGCTAGTGTTCACCAAATACTGAACACCCATCTGCTGTTGTGAGTGCTTGTATGTGTGTTAACTTGTTGGACCTTCCAAAACACACCTATAAACTAGGTGCAATTGTGACCCATTTGGCAGGTGTGGAAATTGAGGCTCAAAAAGACCAAGACTCTTGGCCAAGTCACACAGCAACTTGGGAGAACCCAGTGATCCTGGCTCCGGAGGCCACAGTCTTAGCCACACTGCTACACTGTGGATGATGACAGAAGCCCTACCCCAAAGTTTTAGGGAATCAGTGAGATTATCATACATACAAATAAGCTCCCCTTGTCTAAACAAACCCAAGCACGGCTTTACGAGTGACTAGTTAAAAGTTCTAGGTAAGTAGTGGCAGTGATTATTTTATCTGAAGCTCATGATGTTAGAGCAGTTGGCCGTTCTAGGAGATGTTATTGGCACCTTGGCATCACCCCTTGACCTTATCTGGAGGTCACAAACAGATGATGATGACGTCCTGCCCAGGGACACTGTCACTGACATTTTCTCAGAGAGGATTCTTGTGCATCAAACAGGGCAGGTCAGAAGTGCTGGGTGTCCACACCCCAGGAGCAAACCTCAACCAACAAAGCATGTGAGTTATGGATTAACACCCCAACTTCCTTGTCCCTCAGTGGGACGATTCTGAGATGTGTCCCACACAGCCACTCAGAGGGTCCCTTATGGGGGCCCCAGCTGGCCACAACAGTACCCCTACCATATTGGTCATTGGTGCTTCCTTGCCCCACGACCCTCCCTCTTCCCTCATGGTGCTTCCTGGGGTTGCTTCCTGAATCACCGACTTGCTCCCTACCTCAGTCTGAGTTGCAGGATCCCAAGGAAAGCGGGGACACAATTCAGTTTGGAGAGAGAAGAAAGGAAGGGATAGCCCTCTGGAGGCTTGGGATTTTTCTGGACGGAGCCAACTAGGGGAAGAGCTGGGGAGAGGCGCAGCATTTATCCGGCTCCAGTCTCCCAAATGCTGCTTCTCAAACAGCGCAGCCCCGTAGCCCATATTTCACCTGACACTTCAAACAGATCGCGATTCTGGCAGGAGCCCGATGCCTCTGGAGTAGATTACAAGAGCATTCCTTGCAACTCGTGGACATGAGCGTAGAATAAACACAAATAAGCTCCCCTTGTCTAAACAAACCCAGGCACGGCTTTACGAGGCGGTTTTCTTTCCCCATCCCTCCCACACTCCTCTCCTCAAAGGCCAGGCTTGTTTGCTTGCTTAATCCCAAACCCTTTGCACCTTCAAAGGACCCCTTTGTGTCTGGGATGAAGGCGAGCATTTCTGCCTTGTGGACACAATTTTCCAAATGAACTTCCAAACACAGAAGAGCCCAGATGATGAACAATGAGACAACATCGTGGCTTTGGCCCCTTGGATGAAATGAACAGGAGGTAAGAAGCAGAACATGAGAACCGATGAATTTTCAGTAGGCTCCTCCAGCCAAATGCTTGGCAATTTCACTGGAAAGGATTCTCAGGAGGAGAGAGGACAAAGAATAGGGTGGAAAAAAAGCAAGTTGCTGGCTCATCAGAGCAGCTTCCTCCCTTGACAAGTCTGTCATGAGGCAAGAGAGACAGGACAGAGAGAAGAGGACTGAGGGCTGGCCAGCGTGGTGGCAAAGAGGGCTTTGTCACCTCCCAACAAGGGTGGCCTGAGTCACAGGCACTGGACCAGGCTCAGCGTCTCCCTGCCATTCCTTCAACACAGACCCTGCAGAAATTCTAAGAACAGGGGCAGCTGGCTGGAGCCACCCAGAGCATCCAAAAGGGAACCAAAACGTCACAAAAGGATTCTCCCCACCACTACCATCCCCACAAAAACTGGCTATGAAAGAATATACTGGTGAGGACCCACAAAAGAAAAATAGGGGTTGGGGGACCGGGGATACTATAGCATAAGATTTTTAATCCTAGGTACTCAGGAGGCTGAAGCAGGAGGATTGCAAGTTTGAGGCCAGCCTCAGCAACTTAGTGAGACCCTGTATCAAAATTAAAAGAAACAAAAGGACTGGGGATGTAGCTCAGTGGTAGAGTGTTCAATCTTTAATCCCATGAAAAAAATAATCAATTAATCAATCCAAAGCAAGGTGGGAAGGGGGGGGAGGGAAGAAAGAGGGATGCATCGGGGGCTATTTGCATTGCCATGTGTCCTGCTCCCTAAAGATCAAGTTATTCCTATGGGAAGCACCATAAGCTAAGTGCTTAAATGCTTGACCATGGAGCCAAACTGCCCAGGAAGGGATCACCTCTAGCTTTCCCTTATGATGAACTTGAACAAATTACTTCACATTTCTGTGTGCCTCAGTTTCCTCATCTGGATCTTGGGGCTTAGAGGGTTGCTGTGTGGGTTGCGTGCATACATGTAAATCACCTAGAAGGGCGTGTGTCCCATGGTCAGCAACAACACGTTAGCTCGAATTACTACACAACACGAGCAGACGACTCATCCACCCCACACCAGTCTCATCAGCGTAGCAGAATAAACATTCAAGAGGCAAAAAGGCATGAGAGTGGGTCAGGTCCCCTGAAGCCAGGAGGCCACATTTGCTTTGAACAAAGCCATGTGAACACCTTACCTGCATACAGCTTCCACGGAGCACAGATGGCTCACAAGTGCAGCATGAACTCTGAGGTCCCCCTGGCATTCCCAAGTTCTCTTCCACGTGGTAGAAAAGTCACTGTAGGACTCTGGATTAGAAGCAAGGCTGAGGCCAGGGCTCTGCCCTGACAGAGGAAATGGCACACCCCCTCCACGCCTCCCAGAGCAGCTCTTGCATCTGGCAGAGCCTCTTGCTGTCAGAGGGGCCAGCATCTGCCTCTGCCCTGGCCAGTGGCTGAGGCTTGGCATGGTTCAGAACAGGAGGCCGGCAGCCCCATGACCTGTCTATTCGGTGAGTGGCATGTCCTCCCTCTCCACCCCAGCTCAAGACAGAGGCCTGGGCTTTTCTCTGCTGAGCTGTCTTCAGGGGTGAGCGAGGCCACTGCCACCCCCCATTCCTCTCCTGCAGACACACATGCCCCAGCTACTGTTCTCTGCAAACATTCCTCATGTACCACAGACCCCCAACTCCTGCAGCTAAAACACCCGCTCGTGGAGACTTCTGCAGCTTGGGAATGAAGCTGGAATTAAAACAAAGACAAAGGGCCACTATCAGTAATTATTTCTGAAGTAACAAGCAACTAATTGGGACTTACTGTTATTAAAAACCTATACTGCAGGCAGTAATTAAACTGCCGCTAACAAGGATTTCCGCACCAGGCTCTGCAGCCACCACATGGCTTCTCCCCTCATCCCGGGTGGAGAGGGCTGTAGCTGGAGAAAATAAATGGCTTCTTCGTGCCCCTCCAAGAGATATCATTCATATTTGAGATTTCTGCTCAGGGAAGTTGGAGTGCTAGGGCAGAGGGGCCAGATGAGGCACAAGGACAAGAAGCAGGGTGCGTTGAGGCTTCTAGATTGTGCCATTCCCTGGAGGATGCTGACATCATGCCTTGGGCAATGGCTGTGGGACACTGTCAAGTCAGTGGGAAAAGAGCTGAATCGACTCTTTTATAAATAGATCGATGGCACACCTCCTATACATGAGGAGGTCTGGGAGATGAGATGCGTTCATACACATTGTTTCATTTATTCTTCCTAACATCCGTAAGGAGGTGTCCTTAGGAACTACTTTATAGATGAGACTTGGCTCAAAGACATGAAGTCACCTGTGTCAGCTCACCTGACTGCTGAGCAGAGCAAAGGCAGACATAGAGCTCAGAAGGAAGAGGAGACTTGGGTCACACCCTTGCAGGTCACACTGAGATGGTAGAGTCCGTGGGTCAGGCTGAATGTGGCCCCTTTCTGGCTGCCTGCTGAGCTTGTCAAGTTGTGCAAATGCTCTGTGCCTCAGTTTTCTGCATCCGAAGAGTGGGGATAATCATCCCTATCTAGTGGGTTGCTGTAAAGAACACCTAACATTGCTTGCAAAGTACTCAGATGGCAGCGTGTGGTAAATAGTCAGTAGAGGTCAGTTATGTTCTAGATGGATGCTGTTCACATATTCTCAGAAGTAGCACTGTCTCTGAGCATGGCTGAATTCTGGCAATACTGAAAGCCACAGAAGTCTCAGCAAACAGTGTCTGCCTGCCTGTATCTCTTGGGAAGCGGGCAAACTAGCCCAGCATGCTGGCTCTACTCTGAGGCTCTGCCCTGGTGTCCGGGGCAATGGGAGGCTGGCCAAGCTCCCAGACAGCCTGTCTCGGGCTTGGAGCACAGAGCCGTTGCCTCACCAGCTTGTAATGAGCTACGTCTCCATCCTGATTAGGGGAACAATCCTCACACAGAGAGACCCAGGGGAAGGAAGTGACAACATGTTGGGGACAGGGCATAACCTCACCTCCCAAGGAGGAGCTAGCTTCTGTGGAGCTGGTGACTTGAAAGAAGCAGCCCAAGATGGTGCCCATTCCCGGGGAGGGGGCCAGGAAGTTCCCAGTGGGACCAATGTGGGTCAAAGTGGGAACCGCATGAGAGTCTACCCAGACCTCTGTGTGTGAGCCTGGGCGGCAGCTACTTGGAACCTCTGGTTTGCCAAGAAGGGACAGCAAGAAGTCCAACCTTCCCTGGGCACATGCCAGGTCCCAGCCCAATGCCAGCCCCACGGCACCATCGTGACCATCAACGGTGTCTTCTCGTGTAGAACCCTGGAGCGCTGCCCTCTCCAAATCTGTGGCTTGCAGCCCATTTCTGGGTTATGAAAACAGTTTAGTGGGTGACTAATACCATTTTTAAAATAACATGATTTCAAAAAAAAGAGAAAATTTCCAAGTACACTGCACATGGTAAAGAAGAGTCTGTTTTATAGAAGTTGTATTTATTTAATATGTATGTGTGTTTGGGAGTGGATTGTGATGTGACGTGAAATGTAGTTTTTTACTGAGGATGATGGTCAAAATAATAATTCCTGAAAGCCACTGGTTAAGAACACAGGCTGTACACGTGGAAGGCTGTGGGACCTTGGTTAAATCATAAAGCCTCCCCATGCCTCCGTGTTCTCACTTGTAAAAGGGGGATGCATCCATTTCGTACCATTGGTGCATAGAATGAGTTATACTGTGAAGTGCTTGGAGTTGTGTAATGTATGCTGTCATCAGTGTCATCTCAGCTGACCCAGGGGCCTCTGCAGAGGTTCAGTTTTCCTGTAGGTGCCAAGACCTTCCTGAGTCTGTCTCCTGAGGATGCTTTCTGGCCATGGAAATATGGTCAGCTCAAGCACAGGGCAGGCCAAAGGGGTGGGGAACAAATGCCCCATGACCTTCTCGTTGCCTATGAAGAATGGGAGGTGGTGGCTGAACGATGCATGCAGCCCCTCACCCAGCAGTGTAGCATAGGAAGTGTGTTCCTCACAGTCTCTTAGAAGGAACCCAGTGAGACTGAGCCCCAGTGGCCTTGGAAGCAACTTCTTCCTCATCTGACTTCCTACACTCTCCCTCCCAAATAAACTTCTAGCCCCCAAGTCCTTATCTTGGTGTCCGATCTTATTTTAGACAAATTTAAGCAAGCAGATTCTGGTGCAAAGTAGGTGCTCAGCAAACGTCAGTTGTTAGGGACCAGGTTCACATGGAGACAGGACCTGTGCAGGTGCTCAAGATGCATTATCTCATTTGATCCTCATTCCAAATCTGAAAGGTAGAAACCAGTGGCTACCATTTTCCAGATAAGGAAGCTGAGGCTTGGAAATGTTCAGCACTTTTCTCGAGCTTATATGGCTACAACGGGCAGAGCTCCCTTCTGGAACCACGTGTGTTACCACGGTCCTCCATTTAATCTACACAACCCCACATGCCAGTTACCATCCGTTGTCACTTCCATTTTACAGACGTGGAAAAAGTAAATCCAGGAAAGTAAGACACCTGACTCCCAACTATTCACTGCTATGCTGGGACCAGCACCAAGCACTGTGACTTCTGGCCCTGTACTTCCCATGACAGCAGCTACCTCAGAGCACCCTGGAGAGGGACAGCATGGGAGCCAATCCCTTCCCTTAAGTAAAGCCCCTGCAGTAGAATCAGGACAGCTGCCATCACACCTCCTGGCACAGGAGAAAGGACACAGGTGAAAAGAAGGGACACCTTTTGTAAGGTTAATGAGACTTACAGATAGATATAATCTGTTATGGAAATGCTCATGTCCCAACTCCTCAGCCTGCTAAATGGGCTGATGGCCTGGGATCAAGTCCCTCTCACTCACTGATGGCCTTGACATTCATCACTCCATCTTTATCTTCAGCAACCCAACAGTCCCACCAAGGAACCCTGAGTTTAATGTGCCTTTGGTTTGAGCTCTGTCTGTACACAGCTCACTGTGGCTTTTCCCCTGGAGGAGGCTCTCAGTGTCTCGGCCTCCTCATCTATTAAATTGAGATAATCCTAGTACCCTCTTCATGGGTAGGGTGAGGATTAGAAGAGTGAATTGCACAAACCTCAAAGCTGGCAAAGGACTCATATCTAGCATATATGAAGAATTCCCAAACACTCCATTAAAAATTCAATTAGAAGATGGGCAAAAGACATATAAAGACATTTTACCAAAGAGGATATACAAGTGGCAAAAAAAAAAAAAAAAAAATCTGTGAAAATATGTTCAACATCACAGCTTTCAGGAAATACAAAGTAAGATCCCACGGAGATGTCACTATACACCTACTAGAACAACTAAAATATAAAACAGTAACAACACCAAATGCTGGCAAAGATGTGGAGAAACTGAATCACTCATACATTGCTGGGGGAATGTAAAATAGCACAGCCACGCAGTGCATGTAGAAACAGTTTTACTCTTTCATTAAAAAGTAAACATATGGTTACCATATAACCCAACAATGGTACTCCTGGGCATCTATCCCAGTGAAGTAAAGGTGTATAGTCACATACAAACTTATACACAAACGTTTATAGCAGTTTTATATGTAATAGTCAAAAACTAGAAATAATACAGATGCCCTTCAGTGGTTAAACCATGGTATATAGGTAGTTCAGCAGCCCTTGGATCTCCAAGGTCCATATCCACAGATTCAATCAACTTTGTATTGAAAATATTTGGGGGAAATATGTGTCTGTATTAAACATGTACAAACTTCTTTTTCTTGTCATTATTCCCTAAACAATACAGCATAACAACTATTTGCATAGCATTTATCTTGTATTAATAAGGTATTAGAAGTGATCTAGAACTGATTTAAAGTGTGCAGAAGAATGCGTGTAGGTAACATGCAACTACTGTGCCTTTTATGCTGTGGTTGGAATGTGTCCCCCCAGGTTCATGGTTGGAAACTCATCCTCAGTGCAACAGTACTTGCAGGTGAGGCCTGACAAGGGCCATCAGGCCAGCGCCTGCTCGAGTAGATTAGTGCTACCCCCACAGTGGGCTGGCTGTTGTGAGGGTGGATTTATTACAAAAGTGGATTCAGCCCTCTCTTGCCTTCTCATTCTTGCCCTCTTTTCCCTTTCGCTTTCTGCCATGGGATGAAGCAACACTAACGTCCCTGCCACAGGCTAGTGCCAGGTACTTGGACTTCACAGCCTCTAGATCTGTGAGCAAATAGTTTTCTGTGGTTTATAAGTTACCCAGTCTCAGGTATTCTGTTTTCACAATGGAACGTGGACTGACAGCTTTGTTCTCCCAGCTTTTGCCCACTACAGCCTCCAAAGCCTTTCTTGGAATCTAATGCCAATGTCCAAAGTGCATGTGCACAGAAGCCCATTTACGCAACAAGGGGCCAGCCCTCTGTTTATGCTGAAAAGCTGGGCGGAGATCTAGAGTGGACCGTAGAAAGCAAGGAGAACTTCCACTCTGAGACTTTTAAAAAGCTTCCCAGAGTCCTTCCAAGGCCCAGCCTATGAAGGCAAACTCCCACCTTCTATGGGTCCTATACTTTAGACCTTTTCCTTTCAACAGAAGTCCTGAACCCTCTCCTATGTGTACTTATTGATTTTTTCCTCCCAGATAATACTGGTTGGGTGGACAGGATCCAAGGTCTGATTGGATCATTGTAGAACCTAGCTTGGATTTGGCCACATGGAGGTGTCCATGTTCAATTTCATTCAAATCAGTCACTACTGATTTATTGAGCACCTGCTAAACTCAGACCCTGTATTAGGGCAGGAGGTGAGAAGACAAGACTATCTCTTAGTGGAGAGGAAGAGGCAGCCATGCTGTGGGACACACAGGCAATGTCAGTGCTTGGCCTTCTGGAGCCATAGGTGAAAAACTACCCTGGGCTGTGTGACCAATGAAGACAGTCACATCCCCTAACCTATCCTAGAAACTGTGGGGGCAAAGTGTCACTCCCACTGAGAATGGGCATCATTGACAGGGGCTCCAGGACTGTAAATGGGCTAAGCTGAGACCCAGGGTACACTGCCACCAGAGCCAGTGTGTTGCAGTGGTGACCAGGAGACCTGTGATGGTTTTAAGGTCATGAGTGAAAGTTGGATACAATTCAACTGCAATATTAGAAATGTACTAAAGAATAATGTGCTTTTGCTCATTAGCCAAAATAGCCCTGTGCTTTCTACAATTCAACTTCTGGGGCCCTAAAAATGAATTATCTAAAGAAACTACAGTTCAAATACTCCAGGCGGGATAATTTTAAAGTACGTCATTAGCATTTTCATATTGAAGGGGAGACATAAGAAGCCCATGTGAGAAAACTGTGACAAGATGGTCTGATAGAACGACCGTGGCCTCAGCCAGGCTTCTTTTGAAATGGGGCCACCTTGAAGGTAAATCTTGACTAAAGCTTTGGAGAAACCAAGGTGACTCTAATGAGTGGTGGAATGAATCACAGCACGTAAAATTCCTTAAAAAATAATTCATGGACTTGAAAAAAAAGTGGAGGTGGTGTTTGTTTGGTTGTGGGTCCTTGTCAGGACCGTTGCTTGAATAACATCCTCACTTATCCATGTCCATTTGGGTCTGCCTTTACCAGATGGTCCCCCAGGGCCGGGCTCAGTTGATGTTTTTGGGAAATGGATTTTTGAGCTGAAAAAGACAAATTTCCCAGGTGTGTACTCATGTTTCCAAAGGAGAACTGGATTAAAAGAACACCTGGGAGGGAACGCATAGATCCTCTTGAGATTTGCTTGAGAGTTTTCCTGGAGGCTCAGGTTCTTTGGAGGGGCCCACAGGGACCTGCTGGGCAGTCCTGGGGAAGGGGATATTGAGAGGCCATGGCTCAAGGTCTCTGTCTGATTCACCAGAAGAGGCCAATGTGACCTTTTTTTACATATCAAAGTTCCATGTATGCTGGAAAAAAGTTTTGATGGGTTTCAGGTTTAAACCACACTAAGCTAGTGTAACACCATCATCATAAAATAATAGTAATTATTAAGAGTTGCTGATTTTGAGGGGTGAGTATGTGCCAATCACTGTTCAAAGTGCTTTACACGCACTATCTCATCGAACCCTCAGAGCAGCTCTGAAAGGGAGGTCCTCTCATTATCTCCATTGCATAGAGGAGAGAAAACAGGCATCAAGGAGAAGTAATTTTATGAATGCACTGTGGTTTAGTCAGCTTTTTCGTTGCTGTGACCAAAAGCCCTAACAAGAACATTTCTCGAGGAAGAAAAGTTTATTTGGGGCTCACGGTTTCAGAGGTCTCAGTCCACAGCTGGCTGACTCCATTGCTCCAGGCCCAAGGTGAGGCAGAACACCATGGCAGCAGGTGCGGTGGGGAAAAGCAGCTCAAGACACGGCAATCAGGAAGAAAAGAGAGGGACGAAATATGTATCCCAAAGGCACACCCCCAGTGACCTACCTTCTTCAGCTACACCCTACCTGCCTACGGCTACCACTCGGTTTATCCATATCAGTAGATTAAGCCATTGATTAGGTCACACCTCTCCTAACCTAATCATTTCACCCCTGAACCTTCTTGCATTGAGCTTTGCACATGAGCTTTTGGGGGATACCACATATCCAAACCATAGTACACGTGGATCATAAGAGATGGACTCCAGCTTTGAACCGGTGCAGCTGGCTCCTGAGCCTGCACAATTCAGCACCACACAGTACTGAGGAAGCTGAGGCCTGGAGAGATACAGGGACTTGTCCACTTGCCCAGGCTCCACGGTGGGCCCCGGGGAGAGCCAAGGCTAGAATCCAGATTCCAATTCCCTCTTGGGTGCTTCTTCCTCCTAACACTCTCCCCTTCCCTCTCTCCTCCATCTTTAAGTGTGCCCTCCGTAAGAGACTCACAAGTGGCTTTAAATAGACCATCCCTTGGTTACCAAGCATCTGTGCGCCCACGCTGGGAGCAGTGGAAGGAGATGGAGCTGTGATGGTTGATGTGCTCAGGACTCTTGCTCTGAATGGACTGGGCTTTTTCTTGCCTGGAGCCTCACTGCCCTCCCCCAGCTGTAGATGCAGAGGTGTCTGGTGGCCTGCACTGTCTGCCCAGCCTCACTGCAGACACTCTGCTATTGCAGATATGTACACCCCCTATCCCTTTGCCCTTGCTGCTCCCTCTGCTAGAGATGCCCATCCTGTCTTATGGATCTGGCAGACTCCTCCCCAGATGTCCCCTCTCCAGAGTCCCGACCTCTCTAACCTCCCTTCCAATGCAGAATCAGCTACACCCTCTGTCCATGGCAGAGTGCGGATCCCCGGTACCGTAACTACTGATGGTTACATCAATTACATCATTTCCTTGATGGGAACACAGGCAAGTGGTCCCACTTTTACTTTCCTAAAACCAGGATCATTCATGCTTCTGTTTAATTTGGGAGTATTTCTTGTTTTCTGAAACGCTGTTATTGAATTTAAAAAGTGTTTGTAATCAATGTCATCTTAGGATCCAGAAAATACAGGATTTCTCTCCCACCAGACTGTGATTTTACCTGAGTGGGGGTCATGACCCAGGTGTTTCTGGACCCCCCAGCAGCCAGCACAGAAAAGGATCAGAGGACATACCAGGTGGTGGCAAGTCATGGGGCTCAGGGGCTGGATGACTCCCTTTGTGCCCAGGTTTCCATGGGAGGCATCCTAGGCCAGGAGAGCCTCCAGCCACCGATTGCCCATCAAGTTCATGGCACATGAACTGGAGAGAAACACGGTGAGAATGGCAGGCTTCCTCCCCCATCTCACATGGTACACACGAGGTTGACCCAGCTCAGCAGGAAGCATGTCTCTCTCAGATTCCAATCACATCCTACCCCATTCGTGGCTTCTTTTTTTCTCTCAGATGTAGCTAAAGTCACTTCACTGATGACAAATTCTGAGCCTTTGCTTTTTTCAATTCTCTATTTCCAAGAGCAATTTCCAACAGACCCTCCACCATTCTCTGGCTTCATTATTTCTGGCTCCAACCACCTCCTCAGGCCCTCCAGGTGGAATCTCCAGTGGCAGTGGTCTACCATTTTCCCTCTTGGGGCCTCGTTCCTGTATACCATATGTGACGATCTCAGACTTGATAAGCTCTAGCAAGTTACATGGGACTTTGCTTATCATTTCCCTTGCCCTTGCCCAGCCTGCTTTCTGACAGGATCCAACTCCAGGCAGCCACTGTCAAATGCTCTGGCTCAGGAGGGGGATCATTTTTGCAGTTGTGGACCTAGATGCTCTCTAAGGAAACTTCTCATTAGAAAATCTGTGGTCTTATGTATACCGGAGCCATAAATCAGATTGGTTTGAACAATCCCAAATTTATATAATGTTTAAATTGCTCTTTAATAAAAGAAGTCTGTACACTGGATATATAGCTGAAATAAAAGTAGCTAAATATATTGGATATATTACTTAGAGTTTTGGGGGGACAATTTGACTAACCTAGGACTCTGACCTAAATAGGAGCACGTTGGAAGTAGTCTGAAGCAGCTGACCAGGAATCTGGCTTTTCTATTGGATAACCAATCAGGGAACAATGGAATAGTTTCTTGCACAAATAGTGACTGAGCATCTACTATACCCTAAGCACTGCTCTACAGGTTGAGGAGTCACAGACAAAAGTAGTAAAGGACCTTATGGTGCTAGACCAAGAGCTAGACCCAATGGCTTTCTATCTGTATATTACATTTATGGCCTTGATTTGGGTTCATTTCTTTTTCTGTTGCTAATTGTCTTCCAAAACGAATTGCCTTTCCTTCCTAAGTGTAGTGGAGCTGTGAGATGAAATGAGCCTGGGTTCCTGAATCATTGGGTGAAGAAGAGCCATCCACTGACCAGAAATGCCAGCCTTTGACTGTCACATGAATAAGAACTCAGTTTCTCTTGTGTTAGGACCTTCATACACTTTTGGGAGGTTCTTGGCATAGAGGCACACATTACCCAAACTAATACCCTATGTGAAGTCACCCTCATTGCTGCACTGGTCTAGACACACCATTGTCGTTCCATTGCTGACCTTCCAAATGGATTTGGATACCCAAAGCAAAGGTTCATCAGCCAGGAGTCAGGCCTGCCTTGAGGTCAGATGCCGTAAACTCAGACTGTAAGAGTTAAACTCCGTCCTCCTATAAGAAGGACTAAAAAGCTCAGATAAAACAAGTTTTCAAAGTTTGACAGAAAATTGTAATGCTTCCCTGGGAAGTTCCCAAGCACCATATTCCTTTTTGGGAAATCAGTCTGGGAACAGGACAACCTTTAAACTGTCAGAAGCCCCTGGTCTTGGTTTCAGTACTAAATGGCTGTGGTTCTCTAAGGGTACAGGCAGAGTAACAACCACCTGGCAAAGAGAATTTAGCAAGTAATGGCTTCCCAGTTGGGTCAACAGCATGAGTCAGAGTGCGATAGAAATGAACAAATCCCATTCATAAATTTCCCAGTTTAAGAGCGTTCCCAGTCATAAAGTCAGCAGAAAGCCAGAAGACCTACAACTGTCCAATTAGAGGTTTTATCCAGGAAAATGCACATTCTCAAAGATCCTGTTTGGTCCTTGAGCCAGGAGTGTAGCTAGGCTGGTTTGGTAGGCTGGGCCTCTGGGGTTTATAGCACTTTTCACTTCAGAGAGAGAGGACAGAGGCCTTCTTAGAGTCTCTAGTTCCCAAGTTGGAGTCTGGGAAGGGCCTAGAGATTCCCAAAGCCAGCCTTCCCAGGAGAACTCAGGAAAAGCCAGGATCTACCTAAACCAGGTCATCTGGGAGGGGGAGCAACAGCTAATAGCTACTGAGCACTAACCATTTACTATTATTGAGTACTGGTCCTGTTCTAATTGCCCCACACATATTATTGCATTTCATCTTTATTGCTACCTTACAAGGAAGGCTCTGTTTCCCTCCCATCTTCCAGATAATTGGTGAACAAATGTCCTCAGTCACAGGTTCAAGATTTTTTATTTTTTTAAGTTGTTGATAGACCCTTATTTTATTTATTTATATGCAGTTCTAAGAATCAAACCCAGTGCCTCACACATTCTAGGCAAGAGCACTATTGCTGAGCCCCAGCCCCAGCCCCCAGGGCCAAGATTTGAACCCAGGTCTACAGATTGTAAAAACCCCTGCCTCTACACTGTGTCCATGATCCCAAGGGCCCTCACTCCCTCTTTCTTCAGCCACATGAGCTGTGCTAAGAAGGACAAACAAATGGAGATCTAAAAAGACATACTGTCACCAGTGGGCAACACTGTGGGGAGCCAGACTCCAAGAGAATCTCCAATTTTTGCCAGCATAGTGTTTTATGTAAATGATCGTGATAAATCCTCATAACTCTCCTGCAAAATAGATGTTATAATACCCGTTTGACAACTGAGACCACCGAGGCTTAGAGAGGTCGTAAAGATTCACACAGCTAGAAGCCGTGGTGAGCCTGCCTACATGATCCCTGCTCAGAGTATTATGGAGGATGCTGAGCTTGCCCACCTACATATGCATAGTACGGTATTTGTTCTTGGGAGGGACTTCATTTCTGTCAAATTCCAACTCACTTGCATACATTCCATAGCCCTGGACATTTAGGCCATTTACTAGATGAGTAATCTTGAATGTATCCCTAACCTTCTCAGAGGGGATGTGGTTTCTGCTCTTAGGTGATTTGCCAGCCAGACCAGGGGTTGGCAAGATTTCCCCACAAAAAGCCAGAAGGTAGATATTTCAGTCTTTGGGGACATCTATGCTCTGCAAGGCAACTATTCAACTCTGCCACTGTGTTACAAAAGTAGCCAGAGACGATATAGAATTTACTGCATATGGCCAGATGTGGCCCTTGAGCCTAAGGATGCAGATCCCTGACCCAGATGGCCCACAGATTCCACAAATAAGTTATACCTTCCATTGTGCGAGTGTTACAAAGGAGAGATGTCACCAGGCTCTGAGGTCATATACCAGGTGGAACTAGCCTCCAGAAGGGTCAGGACCTGGACAAGTTCATGGTATGAATCAGGACTGGCACTGAAGTTCAGTCCTCCTGATTTCCTCCACGTCCTCCTTGGGAAGTTAATGTTCCTTCTAGAGGCTCGGTGACAATGGAGAGCTCTGGCTTTCTGCAGTGCCTTGGCTTAACCTCTGACTGGGGCCCTGAGGCTTCCACTAGCAAATCATCGGCTCTTTCCAGCAGGACTGGCTCCCGCAGCACCTTCTGGAAGGCCGTTACAACAGCTGCAGCAGCACGCGCAGCGTTAATTTATGAAAATCTCAGCTTGTAAAAGCTGAGCTCACAGGCAGAGCTGGAGGAGGCACGCTGTACTGGAGACTGGCTTGAGCTGCTGTTTGCTTCTCTCGTAGCCACAAAAGGAAATGCTGGAGCGGTCTTTGGAGAAGGGGTGGCTGGTGGGGAGGGGGTGCTGCTGGATTTAATAGCAGGAATACAAGTCGTTTGTCTTTTTGTAAAATAGATGTGTGTTTAGATGCAGAAAATGCTCTGGATCCTTTCTTTCCTCCCCTTGCAGGCATGAAAAGCCCTGAGCAAAACAAAACACTGCTGATTTTGAGTCTATTTTTGGGCTCCTGTCGCTAATTGTCTGCTTCCGAGGCCTCTGCGCAGGCTGCCTTCTTGAAGAATAGCTCTACCAAAGGGAAATGGGGATGAATGAGCGGCTTGCTGCTGCTGCCATCATCTGAGCAGAAAGCAGTCCCCAAAGGCCAGCATGGCTCATGATTGCTGTTATTCCCTCTCTCCCCAGGTACCCACTCTCCCCACCGGCCCTGGCCACGCAGCGCTTGCTGGCACTAGATTGAGGCTGCCCACCCTGTGCCAGAAAGCTCTTTACCGAAGGAACTAACTCTGATAAAGGGGATAAAAATAGCCAGCAATGATGGAAAACATTTTGTTGAGAGATCTGTTGACAAGAGGGGAAATTGAGCTGTGAAAAAGATAGGTGGTGAAGGACACAGAGGGAAGAGCGGCCACCCTGGGGCAATCCAGGGAGTCCAGCAGTGGCCGGCACAGGGCAGGATGACCTGCAAGGAGGGATGGCCCAACTGGCCGATGGCTTCTTTTTGACAGAGGCCCATACTCGTGTGATTTCTCCCAGGCTCAGAGATACAAAGGAGGGACGGACAATCTGCAATCTCCTTCACCTGGGGGTGGTATCTGAAAAGCAGCCCCACGGAGGAAACAAGCAGAGTGCAGGGCGGAAGCCAGGCAGGAACTTGGCTTCTGGAGTTCAAGGTTGCCACTGTTCTGACTGTCATTTTCTAACACAGTGACTTAGACAAGCCGCTTGCCTTCTCTGAGCCTCATTTCCCCAGGTGATTAATAAGGACAGAATTAGACTGACATCAGGGCTCTGGTGATAATATGTACATACAATCTCCCAAAGTGGCATCAGGCAGGCCATCCAATGTACATGGACGGGGGGGCCTTCTATGTGCAAGTGCTATCCTGGGTGCTGGGGTAGACAGAGTCCTGCTCCAAGATGCTTCAGTTCCTTAGTGAACCCAGCAGAGAAGGGAGATGCAGCCTTACAATTAAATAACCAGTATCACTCACCCAGATAGAAGGACCCCAGAACACCTTCTCTGGGTTATAGAGACATTATTCTGTCCAATTCTGAGTGTCTACTATGCCCTACAGGCTGCATACATACAGAGGAATTGAGGAGAGAGGCCCAACCTGCCCCTCTGAGACTCATAGGCAGCAGGGAAAAGAGACAGATGAAGAGATAGATGTCATTCAGCATGTAAGTGACCACGATAGAGTCTGGTTGAACAAGGAACTGTGAGCTCTCACTTGGGAGCAGCAGGTCCTTGAGATTTCCAGGCACTAGAGCGGGCAAGTTTTTCCAACAAGCTAAATATATACAAGTTAATCATATTCATGCATTTGCATAAATTAAAAGGCAGCAATTATATATTGCAGCAATTCTAAATAATTTCCCAAAATAACCATCTCAGTACATGAAAATATTAACAACGGTTATTTCTGAGTGGTGGAATTATGGGTGATTTGTATTTTCCCTCAAGTTTTCTATGACTAGATTATTTTTGTAATAGGAAAACAAATAAAATGTGAGTAAGAGGAGAGCTGTCCCCAAATGCCCCACAGATGGAAAGTCTATACTTCCAGATTCTGCTGAGAGTCTCCCTGTGACTCCAAGCATGGGAGTTGTTATGTTTAATGGCTGACTGTTCACCTTCTCAGTCTGTGGGCAAGAACCAAAAATAGTGTGCTACACTGGCAGAGAGTATGGATTGCGGGGAACCCAATCCACGATGATTGTGCCGAGGGCTTTGAGATCTTGCTGGGCTATACACTGCATGTGGGATCTTGGCAGGCATTTTGCCCCCGCCCCCCGAGCCTGTTTCTTTATTCTGTATGGTTTAATGAAGACTTCCAGGAGCACCCCAAGCCCACCTGAACTCCCCTCAGTAAGGTCCACACCCTGATGGATTTTTGCAATGGGAACATCCCTTGTTTATAGCTGCTTTGCCTCTTCTTGTGCCTAGTACAATGACCTCAGTACACATTTGCTGAATGAGCGATGGAATGAATTAAATGCCAAGCCTGTGCTAGGCCCTGGCGCTGCAGAGCTGAATGCCTGGACCCCGGGCCATCCGGAGCTCACCCTTAGTTGGATCTCCATCTCCCCCATGCAGCACAGATGATGCCCAATTTTTTTCAAAGAGCTTGTAAGCAAAGAGAAATCAGGAGAATGGGGAAGGAGGGTGAAATCCCCTAGCGGTGACTGAGAAGGAACTTGCAGAGGAGGCAGAACTTGAGCAGAAAGGAGAGAATGAGAAGCAATTCCTCTAGGTGCAGTGACAAGGTAGGCAAAAGCGTGGACCAGGCAGAAGCAGGCATGTGGTGAGGCAGAAGCAGGAGCAAGGAAAGCCATGTATGGAGACCCTTGAATCCAAGTCCAGAGGGTCTGGTTGGCATTCTGGCTGCCGTAGGCAGTCCAGGCAGGTTTAGAAGTAGGACTTTCGGGGTGTGGCCTCCTTTCTGCTGGACTGCAGGACAGAGCATTGTGCATGCATGTTAGATGCCAGCCTTGCCAAGCATTCTTCCGCCTGCCCATCTCGGGGGCTCGGCAATACAGCCAGTTTGGAGTTCATCACTGCCAAATTTAGTCATCAGCAAACAACTCTCTAATTTTATAAACTAGCATCCGTGGGAAGGGTAGGCTTTGGCAGGGCCCTGATAAACCTGGACATGAATAACCTTTGCCAGTTGCAGCAAATTAACTGCATAAAGGACATCCTGGGAGTACCCGGATCTTAAGTGCAGCCAATCCTTGCAGATGCAGGCTGAACACCTTGTCTGGGCTGGAGGAGCAAAGCTGCAGTTGTACTCTACACTTCCCATCAGGAAGAGCAGGGCCACTAGCCGAGGTCCAGCCACCCCTCTGTATGAACGGCCCCCTCAGCCTGAAAGCCCTTCTCCCAGGGTCAAGAATGGTTAGCCTGCTCTGACCTCTCAGGTCTTGGTTCAAATCTGTTTCCTTAGTGGTGCTTTTCCTGATTTCCCATCTAGAGGTAGCTTTACTGCCCCCAACATCACTTTCTGTCATATGATCTTACTTTCTCATTTGCAAAAGGCTCATTTTATTTTCCTGCATAGCTTATTCTTTTCCTTTCCACTTAGCTCTAACTAGAGTTAGAATCTTGTCTTGCTCATAGCTATATTCACAGTGCCTGGAACTTAGAGGTTGCTCAATAAAAATGCATCAGAAGGAAGGAAGGAAGGAAGGAAGGAAGGAAGGAAGGAAGGAAGGAGGAAGGAGTGAGGGAGGATAGAAAGGTGTTTTTAAAAAATTTTTAAAAATACATTGGCTCCAAAATGATCACACCAGCCTCCAATCTGCTGAACTCATTAACCAGAAACCCACAGAAAACCTCTAAGGCAGGGCCAGGAATGTTGGATCCCCAAAGACAGCAGAGGTCTGGACTTTTATGTCAAAGGAAGGAAAGGGAAAGAGGAAATGAATTAACCTTTATTGAGCACCTACTTTGTGCCAGGCCTATGGCTATAGAAAGGAAGTTCATTATAGAAGAAGAGAGGGTAGCCTATGGTGAACAATAATAATCTGAATGAGCTCTCATTTATTTTGCACCTGGGCTAGGTATGTTGCATACATTTTTTCCAAGCAATTTAGGAGGTAGGCAAGACTACTGCTGACATTTCATAGCCAGGGGGAATTAAGGAATATTTAGTAACTGGTGCAATTTTACATAACTAGCTAGTAGCAAAGACGCGATCAGAACTAAGGGCTTTCTAACTCTTGCCCAAGATCAGAACTAAAGTCTTTCTAACTCTTGCCCTTCTCTCTTGCCTTTCACACCACTGAGATGGCTGGCTTGGCCCTGCCCAGCACCCCACTCTCCCAGGAAAGTTGGTAGAGAGAGCCCTGCTCCAGACCAGGGCTCTCAACAGACCTTCCAGGCAATCCCCAGCACATCCCAGCGGCTCAGGGTCGGTTAATTAGCCTGCCCCCCCGGGTGCTGAAAGCAGCTCAGGCCGCCTGACTTGGGCACCTGCCAGGAGTTGCGCCCACACACAGGCAGGTGAGGAGGGATGGGCCTTCTGCCCTGCACAGCAGCCAGCTCAGAAACCACCCAGGGAGGCCTCCCGACAGGCCATGGCACAGGGGAGGGCAAAAGCATCACTTTCTCTCCCAGGGGAGAACTCACAGGCCTGGGGCTCTGCCACTACAAGCTGGTGACCAGATATACCCCTTAATCTCCCTGAGCGCTAGCTCTCCCACCCAGAACGATGCTTGAAGATGACGTGAGCCGACAAGCACTGCCCAAGGCTGGCACGGCGGGAAGCTGAGCAAAGCTCCATTTTTCTCCACAGAGCGCACCTTTACCTGGTGAATTCTAAACTCACAACCCACCAGCCAATCCTTCTTCTCACATAGACGTACTCATATGAGCAACATGCATTTATTGAGCCCCTACTGTGAGCTTGGTGGTGTTCTGAGCTTAGGGAAAAGGAAATGAACAAAATGGCCAACCCCCTGACCTAAAAGATCTAGCTGGGAGTAGGCAAGCAACTAACTAAAAAATAAAGAAATAAAGTAAGATACAATAAAATAAAAATAGAATGTCAGATAGGGTGCTAAAGAGAAAAAATAAAACTGAGAAGGTAGATATGACTAATAAGGGCAAAGGAGGAGCCAGAACTTCCAATAGGGCATCCCGGAGAAGGTGGCCTCTGAGAAAATAAGTGATGAAGGTGGCCATGTGGTGTCACTGGGCGGTGAGGGGGACCTTCCAGGCGAAGGAACCAGTTGCACATTCTTGCCAAGAAGACAGGATTCTCCTGAACACAAGAGCCAGGAAAGAGTCCTCACTAGATTTCAAAGACAAAGCACTTTCTAAACAAGTCCATGAGAAAATAAGATTTTGTAAAACTGCAATTCGTAGCCAGTTCAAAGGGCATGATATTGTCCCCGGCTGGTTCCGTGGTTGTCCTTGACAAGCTTCAGCACATTAACACGGGTTTCCCCAGGTCGTCACACTGATACCTACAATAAGAATTAGAATCACCGTCTTTTTAAAGCCCCTCCCATGAGTCATGCTCCACTCTGGAAGCTTATTTGTGCACCATTACTATTCCCATTTTACACATGAGGAAACTGAGGCACTCAGAGATTAAGCCTTTCCAACAAAGTCATGCAGCTCAGAAGTGGGAGGACTGGGGTTCAAGCGACAGCAGCCTGACTTCAGAATCTATGCACCGACTACCGGGCTAACCACCTCTAGACACGGACCTGAGGATTATCATAACAAGAAGGGACTGCCCCAGGCTTCTTGTCCTTCTTCATGACCCATGCTGCTTCCCCAGAAGGGACACTTTGAGCTTCCTGCTTAACCCATTTTGCCCCATCATTCCAGATGTGGAGTACCCACAGAAACGAAACTTGAACAACAAATGTACCTCTTATGGAAACATTGCAGAATTGAAAACTCAGGACTCAATGAGTTAATCTTTTGATTGATTTTGTCAGAGATATGAAATCTTGAAACAAATTCCTGCTGCAGATGGACTAGTCCAGCAAAGGGGAGACCCCAGCTTCCAACGTCTACTGCAGAGGAAGGTGGCTGAGCAAGGAGCCAGGCAAACAGCGGCCACCATCTCAAGGCTCAATGTAAGAAGGGATGGAGGGCTCGAGGGTCTCTTCTAGTCGGTGATGTTAGGGTTGAGGCAAGGGCCCTGGATCCTGAGCTGAGCCAGGGACTTGGGACTTTTCACCTTTCACAAAGCTCACCCAGGGAAGCTGGCCATGCTGCTGGGCAGTGGGAGGAGCCTCTGCCCTACCTGCACCTTTGTACCTGCCAGGGTCATCATTGTGGCTCACCCCAGGCATGAGCATAGGACACTTCTGCACACCAGGCTGCTCATTCAGAGCATGCTCCCAGCACAGCGAGGACCTGGACAGTTGGGGAAGTCCAGCCCTGTGCCCGTGTCCCCTCTTTCCTGTCCTCCCACCTCTGCACTCATTTTGTAAACTCATAAGATACTCTACCACTCAGCCTTTAGGGAAAGCCGATTTCCACTGGGAAGGGACGTGTGCAGGACATGATAGTCAAGGCAGGACCTGCTGGCTGCCTTCTCTATGTGTGTTTTTTTACATTGAGATGAAATTCATATAATATATTAATCATTTTAAAGGGTATAATTCAGTGACCTATTTTAGCACAGTCGCAATGTTGGACAATCATTGCTTCTATCTAATTCCCTTTTTTTTTTTTTGGTAGTGCTGTGGATCAAACTTGGGGCCTTGTACGTACCAGGAAAATAGTTTGCCACTGAGATATATCCCTAGCTCTCCAAACACTTGATCACCCAAGAGAAACCCCTGTATCCATTAAGGAGTCACTTCCCATTCTTTTTCTTTGGCAACCACTAGCCTGTTCTGTCTCCTATGGATTTGTCTATCCCACACATTCCATGTAAGTGGATCATACACTAGGTCATCTTTTGTGTCTGGCTTCTTTCACTTTGCATGGTGCTTTCAAGGTTGTAAACTTTCCATATGTTGTAGTAATCATTAGCACTCCACTTCTTTTTATGGCTGAGTAATATTCCATTGTATGGACATAACAAGTTTTGTCTATTCATTCATTCATCCATGGCCATTTGAGTTGATTCCAACTTTTGGTCATTACAAATACTGCTGCTATGAACATTCATGTCCCATGTTTTTAAACACTTGTTTTCAGATCTTTTAGGTGTACTACCAGGAGGGAACTTGCTGGATAACATAGTAATTCTATACTCACCCACTTGAGGTACCATCAAGCTGTTTTCTACATGGGTGCGCCATCTTACATTTCTACCAGTGTTGTACAAAGATTCCGATTCTGCCACGTCCTCACTAGCACTTGTTATCTTTGATATATTTTTTGGAACAATAATCATCTCAGTGTATGTAATGTGGTTTCTCATTGTGGTCTTGATTTGCTTGTCCTCAATGACTAATGATGCTAAGCATCTTTTCATGTGCGTCCTGGCTATTTGTATTTCTTCCTAGTCAAATCCTTTGCCCACCTTTGAATCGCCTTATTTATTTTAATTGGGTCTTTCTATTGTTGAGCTTTTTAAGTATTCTATTGAAGTTCTTCAAATATTCTGGATACTAAACCCCTATCGTATATAAGCTATGCAGATATTTTCTCCATTTGATGAGCTGTCCTTTGATGTATACAAGTTTGAAATTTTGATAAGATCCAATTTATCTATTTTGCTTTGGTGGCATATCCAATCCTGGGTCATGAGTATTATTTACCTCTAGACTTTACCCTAAAAGTTTTTTGTTACATGTTTTACATTTACTCTTCCCAGCATCCTCTGAGGTAGATATCCAATCACCACCATCTCCATCCTTGAAATTGAGGGTCAGGCCTTTTTAAAAACACTCATTTTTATTTATAATGAATACATAGTAGTTGTACACAGGTATGGGGTACAGTGTAACATTTCAATACAGGTATTTGATGTGTCAAGGTAAATAGCATATCCACTATCTTAGGCATATACTATTTCTTTGTGTTGGGAACACTCAAAATCTTCTCTGCTAGCTATTTTGAAATATTAAATAAATGGTTATCCACTGTAGTTATTCTACTGTGCTATAGAACATCAGAAGTTATTCCTCCTATCCAATTGTACCCCTAGATCTATTAACCATCCTTTCTCCATCCCTCCCTCCCCCAGACCCTCTCCAGGCCCTGGTAATCACTACTATATTCTCTACTTCTTTAAAATCAGCTTTTTACTATCTACATATGAATAAGAACATTCATATTCGTATTTTTCTTTCTGTGTCTGACTTATTTTACTTTCACATAATGTACTCCAGTTTCATCCATGTTGCTGAAGAGGACAGAATCTCATTCGTTTTTTATGGTTGAATAATATTCCATGCATGTACTCTCCAATTATCTTTATCCATCAGATGACAGAAAGCTAGGTTGGTTCTACCTCTTGGCTATTGTGAATAGTGCTGCAATAAATACTCAAATGCAGATGTCTCTTTGACATACTTATTTCATTTCTTTGGATATATACCCAGCAGTGGAATTGATAAATCACATGGTAGCTATATTCCTAGCTTCTTGAGGTGCATCCATACTGTTTTCCATAATGGAGACACAAATTTACATTCCTTCCAACAGCATATAAGAAAGTTCCCCTTTCTCCGTGTCTGTGCCAACATTTGTTAATTTTTGTCTTTTTTTTTAAAGAGAGAGAGAGAGATAGAGAATTTTTTAATATTTATTTTTTAGTTTTCGGCGGACACCACATCTTTGTTTGTATGTGGTGCTAAGGATCGAACCCGGGCCACACGCATGCCAGGCGAGCGTGCTACTGCTTGAGCCACATCCCCAGCCCAATTTTTGTCTTTTTGATAAGAGCTATTCTAACTGGGGTGAGATGCTACCTCATTGTGGCTTAGTGTGCTTGACTAGTGTATTTGACTAGTGTACTTGTTGGCCATTTTGAGAAATGTCCATTCAGATCACTCTCTCGTTTTTAATCAGATTTCTTAAAAATATTTTTGCTGTTGAGTTGTTTGAATTCTTTGTAAATTCTGGATATTAATGCCTGACCAGATAAATAGTTCACAGATATTTTCTCCCATTCTGTGGGCTGTCTCTCTGCCCTTTCACTCTTTGGCTGTTTCTTTGCTGTAGAGAGGATTTTTAATTCCATGTAATTCCATTTGTCTATTTTTGCTTTTGATGCCTGTGCTTTGGGAATCATATTTTTTGAAAAAAAATCTCTGCCCAGATTAATGTCCTGATGTGTTTCCCCTATTTTTTTTTCTAATAGTTTCATAGTTTGGGATATTACATTTAAGTCTTTAATCCACTCTGAGCTGAGTTGCATAGGTGATAGAGAGGGTTCTAGTTTCTTTCTTCTGGGTGTGGATATCCAGTTTTTCTGCACCATTTATTGAAGAGACTTTCCTTTCTCCAGTGTTTATTTTTGCTGCCTTTGTCAAGGTCAGGACATTTAAGTTCCCTGCCCCAAAACACACAGCTGAGGCTGAGCAGGTGCTGGATTTAAACTGTGTCTTCAACCTTGGAGCCTGAGAAGCACGTCATTTGGGCTCCCCAGGTCTGGCTTCCGGCTGCCCATCATCCCTTTATCTTCAACAGTATGGCTATTTCACAAACAAAATGCTGGCCCAAAAGGCTGATGGGAAGGAATGAAAAGATGCAGACTCCCACCTGACCTCTGCAAGCAGCAATTGTGCTGCCCAGGTCAGAGCGGCCACCAGGTTGAATCCAAAGGAAAGTCATCTTTGCCTTTCTAAGTTCAGCCTTAAGTAGATTTTGCTGTTGTACTTTAACAGTTTCCTTCCTATAATGATAAAGCTGGGCCAGAGGGACAAACTCTTTGAGCCACTTCATTTCATAATTCCCCATCTGCAGTGATTAGGGACAATGCTGTCTCCCAAGGGAGCATCCTGTTGTCATCGGTTCCAGACCACCTAGTGCCTGCCCCACAAGAAGGGGCAAGGTGTACCCTGAGCATCCTGCCGTAACCTAAGCACAACGCCTCACCTTCAGGCTAGCAACAAGCATCCACTGACTGAGGCCTACGTATGGCACACTCTGCGCTGTGGGGCCACAGAAATAAACTTTCCAGCTAGCTCCCAGGCCACTAGAGAAGAGAAACAGTGGCCATAGGCAGTAGGGACCATGGGATAGAAAGAGATGGATGTGAGAAGCAGATATGGGGGAGACCCATTTATTTACTAAAAAATATTTATGGGCTTTTCCTATGTTCCAGAAACTCCTTTAGATCTTGGGGAGAAGACAGTGAATAAAGAGCCAAGCCTTGCCTTGTGGGGCTCACATTCTGGTGGGGCAGAGACAAGAGTGAAGGAGTTGCTCAGGATGGGGTCAGGAAAGCACAGGAGTGGGGCAGAGCAGGTAAGATGTCAAAGCACAGAGAAGGAAGGGAAGAACATTCCAGAGGGAGGAAGCACATGAGCCAGGACCGGGAGGGTGGATGATGAGCCCTTGGCATCTTACAGGTATATTTGCCCATTTTTTTTTAACTTAAAATAATTCTTTCATTATAAATACTTCATTTTTATACATTTTGAAAGTGCAAAATAAACAAAATCACCCCAAATTCTGAAATCTCCCATGGACAACTGTTAATTTCAGCCACCTGCCCAGTACCTGATGGCACCTGTGCTGCACTGGGGGCAGCACAGCCTGGCTCTCCTCCTACACTGCCTGTCAGGAGGATGCTCAGGGGACCCGAAGGGTCTGCAATCCAAGCTAATGACTTTGGCTCAGCCTCACATTCCTAATCAGATCCACCTACCTTGGAATGAAAGAGGGACTCACTCTGGAGTGTAGTGAGTTGGGGAGGCTGTGTCTCAGTACAGATTTTGGTTCTGAGACTGGCTCTGCTGGACACACCCATGACCTTGGACAGGTGCTCACCCTCTTTGCTCCTCTGCTTCTTCACTGGGAGCAAGGACTGGACCTCACCCCACCCTTAATTTTTTTTTTTAGTTGTAGGTGGACACAATACCTTTATTTTATTATTTTTATATGGTGCTTAGGATCAAACCCAGGGCCTCACACATGTTAGGCAAGCGCTCTACTACTGAGCCACAACTGCAGTCCACCCAGGAGGCTTCCATAAGAAATAAGTGAGATCGAGTATGTGAAGTGCTCACCAGGGTTTGACACACAGACAATGTTTAATGAAAGATGCTGTTATGATCTGGATATCAGGACCAAGTTGGCTAAGCCCCCTTTAAAATTCATTCCTGAAGCTGCCTGTGGTGCTGCCCACCTGTAATCCCCATAAGGCTGAGAGGAGGGTCAAACGTTCAAGGTCAGTCTCAGCAACTTACTGAGACCCTTAGAAACAGTGAGATCTGTCTCAAAATAAAAGGTGGGATGGGGATAGGGAAAGGACTAGGGATGTAGTTCAGTGGTAAAGTGCCTCTGGGTTCAAATCATCAGTACCAAAAATAAAAAACTAAAAATCCATTCATACAACTTGGGCACCCAGGATTTACAGACATAGTCCAACTGGGTGCTGCACACACCTGCAATTTCACTGCCCTCTGTGTGCTCCACATCCCTCCACCCCAGACTGGCCCATGTGCAGAACTTCTGTCCTAGATCCTGGAACTGGAGCTCACTTCTACTAACACTCTCCTTCCAGGCAGCCTTGGCTTAGTTGTCTTCCCTAAAGACATCCCTGGTGGCCTCCTGTCCATCAGGGAAGTGAAGCTCAAAAGAAGAATGTGGTAGTGACAAGTGCCAATGCATGCAGGGGGGAATGCCAGCCAAGGAAACCACGAGGGCCCATGGACACAGGCACCATTCTCCCACTTGCTTGTCTGTGTTTTTATCCTCACAATGTTTATTGAGCACATGCTACGAGCCAGGCACCGCATCAGCTGCTGAGGTTGCCAATGGGAGACGCACCTGTTCTGAGACAGCGCATCCGCAGAGAGACAGAAAAGACTTTAGGAAGTATCTTACAGCATGAGTGCTGCTAGGTGTGAGGCTGGGTGTGTGCAGGTGGGGTAAGGTTGGTGGTGGGAGAAGGGGAGCCCTCAGAAGCTCCGTAGGACTGTGAGTACGTTCCTAGAGGACTTTTTTTTTTTTTTTTTTTGAGAGAGAGAGAGAGGAGGAGGGGAGGTGTGGGGAAAAGAGTTTCAGGCGTCAGGAACAGCTTGTGTGAGGGCCTAAAGACAAGGAAGAGTGTAAAATATTGCTAGGATTCAAAAGAGCCCCACACTAGAGTACAAAGGCCACAGTGAGACACCCGAGGGCTAAGAAGATGGGGGGTGTGTCCCACCTTCAGCTGCAGAGCAGCGGTTAAGCCCAAGTACCAGGAGGCAGAGAGCGCAGAACAGATGCCCTAGTTATCCGCCTACTGGTTTCGCGGTCTGGGCTGCTCGACCTCTCTGAGTTGCGCTGAATGGAAGAGACAAAAGGGAATGGGTGTGGGAGCGCTGTGGAAACCAATCTGCAGAACCGAATCCACTGGTCCAGAATCACGGGCAAAGGCCCAGCTTGCAGCTCAGGGAGGCGTGTCTTCCCCAAGGCCAGTAGGACCCCGTCTACCAGCCCCGCCCCTGTCCTGGGAGGGTCACTCTGCTCCTCCGTGGCTGTGAGAAGTCCACGGTCAAAAGGGTCAAAAGTGAAAAGAACCAGTTGTGCCTGGTCTTCCTGTCCCCGGCAATGGCTGAACGTTGAAGAGAGGAGGAAGAAGTATCTGTAAGGCTGTCAACAGGGAAACTCTGGACCATGATGGAGACAGAAATATTTACTTTGTAGGAATAAATATTACAGAAACCACTTTCCGCCATCCAGTCTCTGGTCTGAGGCAGATTTCTCTTACCAGCAAGGTGTCCTTACTCCCTGCAAAAGAGACAGCAGCAGAAGATGTAGACACCTTTCCATAAAATGCATAAGTGTACTTCTGTAAATATCTGGGAGATTCCATCTCCCATGGGTGATGTGAAAAACGCATGAACTTGAGGGAGGCCATCTGGATTGGCCCTTCAGGTCCTCTCAGTGCTTTGTGGGTGACTATGGCCAATTATCATCCCTCTCCAGGCCTTTGCCTGGATCCCAAATGGAGCTTATGGAGCATGCCCAGGGTCATGTCTCTGTGGTTCATAAAGCAGACTCTCTTCCTCTCTGTACTACTGATATGGTTTAGAAGAGGTGTCCCCAAAAGCTCATGTGTGAGACAATGCAAGGCTTGGAGGAAAATGATTAGGTTATAGACTTAACCTTATCAGTGAATTCATCCCTGATGGGATTAACTGAGTGGTGGCTGGAGGTGGGTGGGTTGTGGCTGGAGGAAGTGGTTCCATTGGGGGGCGTGGCTTTGGGGTATATATTTTGTACCTGGCAAGTGGATTCTCTCTCTGCTTTCCTGATCACCATGTGATCTGATTTCCTTTGCCACATCCTTCCACCATATTGTTCCTGCCTCACCTGGAGCCCCAAGGAATGCAGACAGTGGTCTATGGATTGAGACCTCTGAAAACTTGAGCCCTTAAATAAACTTTGCCTCCTCTACAATTGTTCTGGTTTGGTCTTTTAGCCATAGCAGCAAAAAAAAAAAAAAAAAAAAAAAAAAAAGCTGACTAAAACAATTACCCAACCTCCTACATAACCAGCATTTCTGAAATATCTTAATCCATAAGCAGAACCCAGGCTATATATGCCATGTGTCAAGCTACCTGGGTTCCCTGTCTCTCAGGCACAGGCGTGGCCACCAAAATCAATCTCAGGAACAGAACCAAATGGTGTTCCAGGATAAACTTGAGGCTAAAGGTGGAATTCAACCATGGCATCCTTTTGTCTCAGAAAGATCTTTATGGACCAGAGTCTCTTTTCTTCTTAACATGACCAAGTTGGTTGAAGCCGGTGTCCTACAGTCCATAACCATCCATGGACCACTCATCAGAATTCACTAGTGTGAACTGGAGCAAGTCCAGCACTCCAGGAGAAGGAATACAAAGCCACCAATACTTTTCCTCCAGCTGCCACAGGACACCAGGCTACGTGTGGTGTTTGTCACAGTTGAAGAGACAAGCTGGAGGAACACGGCAGTGTCCTCATGGTGCTGCGTGTGTTGCGTGATAGTATCTTTGTAAAGCACTTCTCGATGGTGCATGTGGGCCGGTACATGATTACACCAGACCTGGTTTATTCTCAGGGGGTATCCAAGGAAGGGGGTGGACATGAACAGTCATTTTACTGCATTAACTTCAGTGGAAAAAAGGAAGGATGTCAATTGACCACATGGGAAAATAAATTCCATTTGAGCCCATTTCAGATAACCATGTAAGGGGCAGGTGCGGGTGTGACTCCTCCAGGGGTGAATGCAGCTCCTCTTTCTGTGTTCTGACCCCTGGGCTCCCAGGAGCACAGTGTAGCAAGGAATAAGTGCTTCAAGATTGGTAATTACAAGCAAGTCTACAAGTGGGGCAGTGGTCAAGCCATGCTGGCAGCCCTCACCCAGGTACTCTTGGATTAACAGGGGACTTTATTTGTGAAACAAATTGGTGGCATATATCATTATTAAGTTGGTTGCTCACTTGCTGTGTAGGGCTGGGCAAGTCACATGACCTCTAAACTGTAGTTTTCTCCTCTGTAAAATGCTCATGAGGGGGCTGGGGCGATAGCTCAGCGGTAGAGTGCTTGCCTAGCACATGTGAGGCCTTGGGTTTGATCCTCAGCACCACATACAAATGAATAAATAGAATAAAGATATTTTTAAAAAATGCTCATGAGGTACCAGGTGTGAGGTCCAGAATGGCACATATCAGGTAATCAAGCCAGGGTGATTGGCTTTGATTCCTGGGGAATGACAGAAAGGAGATCTTAACTCAGGATCAGAGGGTGGGTCTGTCCTACCCTACCCCTCACCCTGTTCTTCAGGAAAGAAAAAAAAAATGAATATGATGAAGCACCTAGTAGTTCTGCTCCTTCAAGTGGAAAAAGAACACAGGGCTCTGCACCGAAGCTCTGTCAAGAGTCTCTTGGGACTCTTAGCGCCAGCCTAGGTGGGGAAAATTAAATCAACAGGTCAAAAAGACACCCTTTGGGGACCTTAGGAGACCCTAGCATTGAGCCAGCTCAGCGTCTCACCTTTGAGCTTCTAGAGGAAGAGCAACATTCTGTCTGGTGAGGTCTCCAGCTACTCCCGTCCATAGTGGGGGAAGATTCAAGAACAAACTGCTGATTTCAGCCTCAATCCATTTCCCCAGAGACCCCGACCCCGGGGATCCCAGCATGCTGTGCTCTGAAATGTGTTTTTGCCTCCCCCTGCTGGGGACCATTGTCACTGCACCCAAGACCTCTGCCACAGAATGGGTGGGCCAGACTTACACAGCTCTCCTCTCCGAGTGTTAGTGTGGGGATGGGCTCCTGGGATTCCTGAACTCCTGACTGCAGTGATCTGGAGACAGGGAATGTCTCTAAAGAGTGCAACCACAGTCACAGATTTTATGTATGCATGTAGGTATTTATTTTGCTGTATGAGGTACTAGGATTGAACCCAAGGGTATTCTGCCACAGAGCTATATCCATAGACCTTTTTATTTTAAGATAGGGTCTCATGAAGTTGACCAAGCTGGCCTCGAACTTGTGATCCTACTGCCAGCCTCCTGACATACTGGGATTACAGACAAGCACCACGCCCAGCCAGCTAATATCTACTTGCTTAAAATTTGCTAACATATTTATTTGCTTTGCTTTATTTGCTTAAT
Source organism: Marmota flaviventris (assembly GCF_047511675.1). Lineage (NCBI taxonomy): Eukaryota > Metazoa > Chordata > Mammalia > Rodentia > Sciuridae > Marmota > Marmota flaviventris. The sequence goes on from NC_092506.1 coordinate 43,940,435, forward strand.
ATTTGTTTTCAAGGTGCCAAGCCCCATGCCAAGTGTTTTGCTTGTTCTGCCTCCCTTAACTCTCTCAATAACCCTCTGAGGTGGTAATTGTTATTATTCTTCCCATGGCACAAATGAGAACCCAAAGCTAAGGCATGCTGAAATTCACACATCTGGTAATGGTGGAACCGAGACTGGGATCCAGGTAAACCTGACTCCAGAGCCTGCATTCCACTGTAGTGGCAGTAGTCCAACTTTAGAAGGGTTTGGAATTACCCAGAATTCATGTTAAAATGTAAGTTCCAGGACCCTATTGATCCTGGAAGCAGTGGGTCCCGGGTAAAGCCCAGGAGTTTACTTTTCAACAAATACATTGGTGAATTCTGCCATAACTAGTCCATGGGTGCTCCTTCACGGTATATTGTAGGACATACCTGGCCTCACTCTCATCCAAGGGCTTAAATACCAACTGAAGTGGTCCTGTTAATGTACAGCGTTACAGGCAGGGGATAAAATAACTCTGGTCTGTGAAGGCCCCTATGTATCAAAAGGGTGCCATGGCTGAATTCCACCTTCAGCCCCGAGCTTATCCATAAAACCCATATGAACTGTGCTGAAGTCTGTCCCAGAGTCCTGGCACTTGCCTGTGCTCCATCAGAAGTGGGGAGGCTGGGGAAGTGACAGCTGGAGGAGTCCTGCCCTCACTACAGAGCTTGGGAGGTCCATTTCTCCATGGTCTTGGTTTATCTACCTCAGCAGTGAGAAGGCTTGAGATCACCTTTACATTGTGTGTGCCCACACACCAATCTTTGTATTTCTTTTGGCTTCCTGAGAGCTGCCACAGCAATTAAACTTGGCTGTCCAGTGTCTTGGGTTCTGCTTCCCGATGAGTTCAGAAGTTGAGTTTGGAAGTTAATGCTCTTAACACCTTCTCGAGGTCAATAAGCCATTTTTAGCAGGGCCTTCTGCAAATTGTAATTGTGACGTGATTTTAGGACTCAGGGCAAGTTCATGGAATTAGGTAGATGATCAGGGATTAGGTGTATGGTCAGGGAGTAGGTGGATGGTCAGGGAGTAAGTGGATTCTCAGGGATTAGGTGGCTGGATTGGCAATCATTGACATCCCGCTCATCATACCAGCAATGCATATGTTCCGCTGAGTGGAAACGCCATTATGAAGGCGCCCTGTCTTTCTAGCTGTGAGTGAATCAGATCAACAGCAGGAGACATAGACCCTGAGCTTTAACCCCTAAACTATGGCTCTGGAACTGGGTCAATCCCTGCCATCTTTGGGCCTCCACTGTTCTCTTTGCAAATGATATGTTAGGCTTTGCCCTACATGGTCTCTTCCTTCCTGGACCCTGAAGTGTATTAGTCTGCCAACTGTGGGCAGGCCAGGGGTCTGCAGGCCTATCCTTAGTGAAACACCTCAGTGTTCTATCCTGCTGCTGATTTAGTGCCCAAGCCCCAACCAAGCCCCAGGGACACTGAAACTGGAAATTGAAAAACTGAGCAAGGGCCAAAGAGGTTAAGGGAAGACACAGCCCATGCCTCAAAGATCATAGCTACTTTAAGATCTTGTTCTGCCTTAGAAGACACCTGGGGCCCTAGAGATATCCTAAACTCTTACAGGGAGGTCCACTGGTCACTCTGTTTGCCAGTCAGGCTTTGCATCATCCCTGAAGGATCTGACTCCAGAGGTTGGGGTTGGGCCTGATGACTTGGTTGCTCTTACAATTTGCACCACAAGCAGGTGCGGTTTTTCCTATATATGAATGTTGTGAGGATGAACTGGACAATGTAGATAAGACCTGGCACAGTTGGAGCTCCCTACCTGCCCCTTGTGGTGGGTTTTGTTATTTTTACCAGTTAATCTCTATGGGTGTGTCTGGGAAATGGGTCTGACAGGACCACTGTTAGGGACATGGTTGGAAGATTGAATGAATGAATCATGGAGGCACAAGTATATCTCCCCCGAGGCTTGGTGACCTTGTCTGGCTGGAATGGCCCCCAGACAGAGTCAAGTCAGAGACTGTAGCTCATAGCACCAGGACCCCTTTGTCTTCCCCAGGATGCAGCCTGGGCCATGAAGAAGGATCTCCAGTCAGCCAGGGTTTAGTACCAACCCTGACTCAGCCAGACTTGCAGGTTGTGGGTCTTGACCAAGTTACTTAACATCTCTGAGACCCAATAGATTTAAAATAGGGTGCAGGGCAGATGGTCCTGGATGTCCCACTCAGGTAACTTAATACCCAGAAGCAGAAATCTCAGTAAAGGTTTTAGATAGTGACCTATTGTGAACTGGGGTTTGTGGCAATTTAACATGAGCCTCAGGGACTCCCCCAACATGTACCTAAATTAAACAGGATGATGAAGATGACAGGGTAGCTTGTGCATGTCTGATAAGAGCAGGTGCTCATAAACTGCTGACTGACGTACAGAGGGGGAAATTCCCTCAGGGCGTCAGAGCGGGTGAAAGCTAAGGTCAGCCTCAGATGGCGTTTGCTGGAAGCCTGGGATTTCCAGTCTTCACACATGCTATGCCAAGGCCAGGCCCAGCAAATAAACACAAGGCCAGACAATTTCCGGGTTTTGCCTAAATCAGCACTTCCCTCCCCCTTCCCTGGTTTCCCACCTGACCCCCCAAAGGCTGTCTCAAAGGAGAGCTCAGCCTGCTTGGAGCATCAACACACCAACATCTGGATCCATCAGCATCTGGCCGGTGCTGAGTGATGTTGTCACATGAATAGGATTAGTCACAATTCTGGTGAAAATCAACAATGAAAGGAAGAAAACCACACTTTCTCTTTCTTATCTTCTATCAGATATGCCTCCTTCCTGACCTCAAGGGCCCATACTCAGATGCAGCACGGGGGAGGAGGCCTGAGGTCATGTCCCCCAGAATCTTCCAGGTGTGTTCAGCAGAGCACTAGACTTCATGGACAGGAAGAGTCTGTGGTCAGGGAGGTTTGGAAAACACTGCACATATATTGTCTCCTGCCTCTGAAACTCCCCGTGCACTGTGGCATTTTAAAGACCGTAAGGCATCCTGCAGGAAGAACCCTATTCAGCTTTGTTTAACCCAGAGTTCCCCAAACTTATTTAACTGTGGAATCTTCGTCTCCACGGACGTTCCCCCCCATAACATGAATTAGCATTAACCTTTCTTTCCTCTGGTCCAAGTCACTCTTCCGGCAAACCCTGGCTCCTGGAGTCATTTGAATGTGTAAACCCAGACAGAGTGCCACAAGGCCACACAGCTCACTGTCCTTAGCAGTAACAAGACCAATATTTATGCAGCACTTGAGAGTTTTTCTACAAACTGCTTTTCTTTCCCAGCGTGTTGTTTTACCGACTACAGTGACAGTTGTTAATGTCATTGAGGACACTCCATGTCGGGGCATTTGCAGGCAGGCACCACACAAGACTCTGAGGTACACATTTATTTTGTTCATTGTAGAGAAGACTCCAAGGCTCAGAGAACACCATGACTGTGCCCAAGATCACACAGCTGGCAAGGAGAGGAGCCACAGTTGGAACCCAGGAAGTTGGACCCCAACACCCACACTCAGCCCAGCCGCTTGTTTTTCGGTAGCAGGAAGCAGATGTCTGCAGAGCAGATAACTCAGGGTGGGGGTGGGGTCGCAGGGCTATTCCAAAGTTGTTATCAGGCTTCTTAGGAAGCACAACTTTTTTTATTTTTTCCCCTGAGTGGGAAAATGACCAAAGGAGGCCAAAACAGCAAGAAAATCGAGGCTATGTGACCACATATGAAATGAAAATAGCCATGAAAAACAGCTTCCACAGAAAGCGAATTAGGAAGTTGTAACTTGGAAAACCATCAAATGTAATTTTGATGAGGATCAGACTTAATAAAAGCACAGCTCTGGTTCCTGCGGCCAGGGAGAGCAGCACAGGCCAAGGAAGAGACCGTTGGGGACGTCGAGATCCCAGGTACAACTGCAGGCCTCGAGCACCGCCTGTCCTTCTGCCTCTGAGGGCAGAGGGGCTGGAGCCCAGTGCAGTTCACTGAGAAGGGGCCTCTGGAGACTCACCAGAGGAGACAGCACAGAAACCAGACTGGCCCCGAGGGAGAGGGAGAGATTTCCAAAGAAAGCAGCTCCCTGTGTCCAGATGCCTTCTGCGGAAGCAGCAGGGCTCCTGGGAGCGTCTTTAAGGAACAGACCGAACACCCACATCACTGGCTGCTTCTTGAGGGTCTGGTCTCTTGCCTGTGGGCTAAGCACTGTGGCCCTTCCGTCGTCTTCCCTCCGCCACCTTCATTCCAATGCCAAGGGAAGTAAACGTGAATACAGACGCTATGCAGGAGACAGATTCCAAATGGATGATGTTCAAATGAAAATCTGAGAAAACATTTGTGCTCCAGTAATGCTTTATGGGTTACAAGGCACTTGGTTGGGTATTTTCTTATGCAGTCTGCACCATAATTCAATGTGGTCGTCGTCTTTATTTTATCCACCTGACGTCATGTGAGGAAAAACTAGGCTCGGGGAGGCTTCGTGACTTGGCCAAGGTCACACAGCTGACAGTGATGGTGTGATCAGTGAATAGGTTTTGAATTCAGGAAGATTTAATTTAAATATCATCTCTATCCTTATCAGCCATGTGATCTTTCTGTTCCATGTAGCTGAGGCAACTTGATCCCCTCAGTTGTGAGGGTGGCTACCTTTGAGGGGACCTCCCCATGTGTCAGGCACTGCCCTGAGTGCCTGGAGTACAGCATCAGCAAGGCGGCCACTAATAATTCCTCCCACTCCTATCAGGAGGCAGAGCCTATTTCTCTTCTATTTAAATCTGTCCTGGCTTTTTAACTTGCTTTGGCTTGTAGAATGCAGAAGAAGTTAGAGCATGCCAGCTCCCAGTCCAGGTATTAGGCTATAACTTCTACGTCTCCTCTCCTACAGTCCTGAGCGACCATGTAAAAACACTCAGACTAACTTGCTAGAGAGAAAAGCCCTGGTCCATCTGCCCTGGCAACATCTCATGAGGAAAGGATCACACACACCCCCTCCACTAACCCCTGCCCTGATCAAAGAATAGTGAGCTAACAAGGAGTTGTTGCTTGGGGGTGGTTTGTTTTGCAGCAATAGACAACCAAAAGAGAGCCTCATCTGTGTTAATGCACAGCCTTCATATCAACCCCGTGGAGACACTGAGGCAGAGAGAGTGTAAATTACACAGAACATAGCAGAGCTGGCTTTAAGCACATGTAGGCTAAACCCAGAATCCACGTTTATAAGCACTGTGTTATAAGATCCCTTGAAAACGGGAGCAGTAGCTCTCAGAGTTATTAATGAGATTATCCCGCCGAGTGTGGTCCATAGGAGCAGCTCCTCCTATGCTCCTGCACTAACAAGACCAAGAGCCCCTCTGCAATTCTGGCTCGATGCTGCCCCCATGTGGCTGCTGACTGTCCAAGCCTTCTTGTCCTGGCACATCCAGGGTGGCAGGAATGTGGTTTGAGGAACTGTCATCCTCGCCCCGTGCTTCACTTGAAACTTCAGCCCCAGCTCTGTTCTGTTTGGGTTCCACTTAGCCAAAGCTTGCCCTGTTCACTGCTCAGAGGAAAGCATTCCACGGAAGCTCAAGTTGAGGTTCCTCTAGACGCCCATGGAACTACAGAAATACAATGTCCCTGCCAAAGCCATCACCAGACTCGAAGCAACCAGAGGCCCCAGTGTTCTCATTTGCTCCTTAGAGTAACATCAATTGCCCAAGAACTGCCTTGGCAACATTTAATCAAAGGCAGCTGTGCTCCAGCAAGGGAAGCATTCATGTTAAGATGGGATTTCAGTGACAAAAATAATCAAACACACACAACATCAGCTTACTCTTGCTATTTAAAGTATTAAAAAGAAGCACACATACTAGAATGTTGCAAAATTGTTACCTGTATTTCATTATCATTGTTTTTCTTTGAAATCCTATGTTGTCTATTTCATGCATTAAAAACCAACTTCCTGTGCTAAGAGGAGGCCTAAAGCTTCAGCAAGCAGCCAAAAGGGGTCGGTGGTGCAAAACATGCTTGGAGACCCCTGCTGTGGTGCCTCCAGCCAAACCACGAGCTCCAGATTCTCCAGCCAGTCTATAACGGTTCACTTACTCCATATTGTTGCAATCAGGTTGTAGAATAGAATTTTGTGGACTGTTCTCAATTAACCATAAACACGTTTTCATGCTATTTCTTACACACACAATTTTTAAAGGTGGCATGATAGTCCATTTTGTTGATGCTCCATAATTCATCGCCCCCACGGTGGCCTGTCATTTAGAATGGTTTGAATCTACCACTTTTATAAATGACATTGGGAAGAGCATCTTTCCCCAAAAAGGATCTCCCATATTTTAGATTCTTGCCTGCAGTGAGCTTCCCAGCAGAGGGAGAGGGAAGCATTTGCAGGTTCTGACACCTTTCCTGGCTCCTGGAGAGCTGGAAGCACAGGTAGTTGGGAGGGAGGAAGTGAAAGTGAGAAGGCTTTGGAAGAGGAAAAGGAGGGAGGCTGAGGAGGAGGAAGATATTCAGGAGGACAGAGTCTCCATGGACAGGTGTCCAGGCTATGCCCTGCTCAAGGGTGCCTGGCCAGGTAATATGCATGAGCTAAACTCAAGTCAGCCTCTGTTTCCAAGCCCTTCTTCATTCTGGCCAGAATGGATGGCCCAGAGGAAGGCACAGGGAAACAGAGGCAGGCCTACTGGAAGAATTCACCTTGGCTCCCTGGTCATGGCATCTCCTTGGGGCCTCCTCAGAGATTGTCAGAAAGGTGAGACCACATTTTCAACCTGGAGCCCTGACCTCTAGAATCTGGGAAGGAATAGCTAGTGAGTAATTTTTACTTCCAAAATCTTTCTTTCTCCTTTCTTTCTTTCCTTCTTTCTGTCTTTCTTTCTCTGGAGTACTGTGAATCAAGCCCACGGTCTGGGGCTTGCTTCTTAAGTGCTCTACCACTGACCTTCATCTCCAGTCCCTTCCAAAATATCTATTACAAATTGATGATGTGCCTTCAGTAAACCCTTCCATGCAAAACTTCTACAGGTTGAAGGTCATAGCTGTTTGTTGCTCCTTCTGCACACATAGACCACCATCCTAGCGGCAGTCTGCTCAGGGCTAGTCCCTCCCTATTGGCTAAAGGAAGCTGCCTTGCCTGAGGTGAGGCCCCTGCTGATTGGGGACATGGGGGACACAGAACTGGCCCTTTTGCCAGATGGAGACAATTGCAGCTTCCCCCAGCACTAATGCTGCTGGGGGGTCAGCTGACACCTTTATTGCAATGCATCATGGCCCAACCTTTTCTGCCCCCCTGGGTCCCTTCCTCCCTCCCAGATGGCATTGCCAGAACATGCTAATCTCTATCTCAGGATGTGTTTCCCAGGAAATCCAATCTAAGACCATTATGTATCTTTGTTTAATCAAAATCAAGAGAAGGAGTAAATTTCCCCAACATACATTGCTAGATAATTTTTTCTTAGAACATGGTGTCCATGAGGTGGAACATCATTTTTTAAAAAGATCCTTGCTGGTTAAATCAACAGTAACGTAAACACTTATCCAATCCTGATCCTCAACTAACCCTCATTTTATGGAAGCCCAGGGGACAAGTGACTTGAAAGTCACCCAGCCTATAAGCATTAAAACTTGGATTCAAAGCCACACTGATAACCCAGGACTAGCAGAGCTCCATCCTCCCCCGAGCCTTGGGTTCAGGAAACCTGTTCTCTAGATGAAAACCTACCTCACAGAACATTTTGATTATGTACATCCTGAACTCCTTCTCTGTCCTTTCATCTGCTGTGCTAGCCATGGATTCTAATAAAGTGGTATCTTGATTTGTTTGGGGCACTTCCTTCCCATGTTGCTCATGTGTCTTCCTTTCTAGCTCTGTGGATCTGAGGCATGACCATTTTTACCTTATAGGCTTACAGTGTCCCTGTAGGGTTCCAATACCTCTCCTTTGAGGGGAAGCAGTATAGAAATTCCTTGGAAAATTGGAAATGGAACCACCATTGACCCTCTCCTCAGTCTATACCCAAAGGACTTAAAATGACATACTACAGGGACACAGCCACATTGATGTTTATAGCAGCACAATTCACAAAAGCTAAACTGTGTAACCAACCCAGATGCCTTTCAGTAGATGAATGGATAAAGAAAATGTGGTAAAAATACACAATGAAATTTTACTCAGCATTAAAAGAGAATAAAATCATGGCATTTGCAGGTAAGTGGATTGAGTTGGAGAATATAATGCTAAATGAAGTTAGCCAATCCCAAAAAACCAAATGCTGAATGTTTTCTCTGATATAAGGAGGCTGATTCATAGTGGGGTTGGGAGGGGGAGCATGGGAGAAATAGAGGAACTCTAGATGGTGGGGGAGGGAGGGGACAAGGGGTGATAAAAAAGATAGTGGAATGAGACGGATATCACCACCCTAAGTACATGTATGAAGACACGAATGGTGTGAATATACTTTGTACACAACCAGAGATATGAAAAGATGTGCTCTGTATGTGTACTATGAATTGTAATGCATTCTGCTGTCATATATAACAAATTAGAATAAGAAAAACATAATGTAAAAAAATATCCTACATCACTAGTGGAAAGAAGCAGGAGCAGGAAGCCTGGTGTCACTCCCAGAGGGTGAGGAATGTCCCTGCCTTCACTCTGACACCTGGAGGGCAGTCCTTGCTGTGAGGTGAGCCTCTCACAGATGTTAGCCTCTGACAACCAGAGTTCAATCTTGGCTCTACTACTGGATGCCTGTGTGGCTTTCGGACAATTTAAAAACCTCCTGAGCCACATTTTTATTTATTTATTGAATAAAAATTCCAAAATCTAATGTCAGAGTTGTTTTCTGAATAAACGAGAAACCTGCATGATAGATTTCCTAGCACTGTTTGGGCCTTGGAAGGCCTAAGCTACCAGCCCTCTGCCACCCTTATCCCACAGAACTTCCTGCACAGTGAGATCGAAAAGAGACAGAGAGAGGAAAGAAAGAAAGGAAGAGAGACAGACAGACACTGACAGATTTTCAGTGTGAATGCTCCATCCCCTTCTTGGATTGCCAGGGGAATCAGAAGCTGGCCTCCCTTTTTTACAGGACCCAAGGCCCTTTGAGCTTCTCAGCAGGTGCCTGAGAATCTGCGAGGCCACCCATGGGCTCAGCCCACACCAGCCAGCAGAGGGCAGCACCATCCTGCTAAAATCCCACCGGGGGTTTGCTGCCCATTCTAGGCCTCCACTAATAGATCATTTTTCAGCTGGCTGGCACACAGGTTGGTTCTGCCTCTGAACCTTTCCCCTGGAACCCTGGAAACTGTAGTGTGTCTCCTTAGAAAGAGAATGTCAGACCGGCGACTCTGCAGCAGCTGGGGCTGGATTCCATCTGCAGTGCCAAAACACATTTTAAAAATAGGCTCTTCTTTTTAATACCTTTGTTACAAATCACACTGCCCCAGGGAGGAGACTCAAACCAGACTGAGGCCACCAGCACCTCAAGCTCAACCTTTCCTGACATTGCACCATCTACTAGCCAATGCCTCCCCTCCACATCCTAGGTGGAGGGATCAGGGCAGAGGAAACGTTGTGTGTGTGTTCTGCATTTGTGTATACCCATGCTCCAAGGTAGGCCCTGAGCCCCAATGCACAGCACCCGGAGAGAGAGCGGGCAAAGCTAGGGTGAGGTTCCCCCACCTCTCTTGCTCCTTGCATGAAGAATTGGGACAAAGCCCAGGAGCAGAATCCCTGAACAACTGAAAGTCATTCTCAAGATGGTGAAATTAACAAGTAAGGGGGCCACGTTGGGGTGTAGAGAGTCTGTTGACTGCCTGCATCTCAGAGTTTAGGTTTTTGGGAACCTCTGGGCTTTCTAGACATTCTGGCATGTGGGACCCCCTGAACTGCAGCTGGCCATGCACTGAAATAGTGCTGCCCCTCTTCCAAGCGGACACACTCAGGGGACAGGGACAGACTTCCACTTCAGGGGACATTTTCCTGCACAAGTCTGTCCATGGGGAGCACACGTTACTGCCATGCTGAGCACACAGGCCGGACTGCCAAAGCCTGCATCCTTCTTCTTTCCTTATTATTATTGTTATTTTGCTGTGAATATAGTAGATAAGCAAACGGATTTCTGCTTACACATTCATTTCTCTGTTAGGACATTCTCAACACCCCCTCACACATCTCTCTCTCTCTCTCTCTCTCTCTCTCTCTCTCTCTCTCTCTCTCACACACACACACACACACACACACAGCAATGTTAATGCTAAAGAAGTAAGCAAATTCCTCCACAGGCGGAATTGCTGCCCAGGAGACAGCCCCCGTGGAGAGAGCTACTCTAAGGAAGCCAACCCTCCCAGCACGCTGGCCTGTGAATGTGGCTCAGGCCTTTCAGACTGCGGGGTTCAGATAATCTTTTCTTCACGTCTCTCCAAAATGCCTATAACATCTGCGAGGCGGAACAATGTGCAGTTCTGCCTGTCCTTCAGGCCACAGAGTGGTTCCACTGAATGCTGTGCCATGGCCTTGTGACAAATGGAGCTTTCACTTGTGTTCTTTGACCCCGGTGGGATTTAGGCTGAGAGAGTCTGCTGCGCCTGGGTGGGATGGGGGGAAGCTGAGGGGGGAGGAGGTAGGGCCGCCTACCGCCGGGGGCCCACCGAGGCGGGTCTGCGCTATAGGCCTTAGCCATGAGGGTGTGGCCCTGGGTTTCTGGAAATTGATTCAGAGAAGCAGAAGAAGGGCAGAGTGAGGAGGCTGAACACTCAATGACGATAAACTGTGAATTCCCCACAGACGCCTCACACACGCCCCCCCCTCTGGTGGCTCCATCTGTCCATGGATTCCCTGTTCCTCTGCCTCTTACTCTTCCAGGCCTCAGGCACAGTGAAGAGGCAAGCGGATGGCGATAAGCTCTTTCCCGGGCCCCTCCCTGCCACCTGCACACGAGGAGGCTCTGCCCTGTCCCCCAAACTGGCCAGGCTTGCTGCCTTCTCCAGGAGTTCAGGCCACTTGGAGCTCAGCCCTGGCATCCTTAGAGTGCGGCCCTCATCAATAATTCACCAGCTTCCCCTTCACCAGACAAAGGGAAGAGGGACCTGCAGGCCTCAGAAGCCCAGAACGCCAGGCCTGTGGAGTCAGGGAGCTAAGGTCCTCTCCCAAGAAGAGCAGAGTGGGGAGAAGAGAGGACGAGGGGAGGCCAGCGCAGGGAGGGACCAGAGGAGGGGACAGCAGCGAAAGGAAGGGTAAGAAAAGACAATTCTAGAAGTTAGGTGTGCCATGTGGGTAAAATGGGCTCTTCTGAAAGAAGGAGACGCTTTCTCCCCACTATCTGACGGCAGAGATGCGAGGAAGCAGGACATGGCTGGGTTTACAGACTATTTCTTCACAGCTTCTTACACTGTTTTGACAAGACATCTGCTAACGCTGCTATTCTGAACCATGCCGTGTGCAACCTCTGTGGGCTGTGCCAACTCCAGCGTTCTGCAGTGTACCACAGAAGGTGCCGGCAACGGGCACACCAGGCCGGCTGTGAGGTGGGAGTGTGGGTAGCAAAGAAGAGGGCACTTAGGGTCATGGCTGGGAAGAGCCATCTGGGCCCATGTCTCAAAGGAGGTCCTGCTGCGTGACTCAGGCTATGTCCCTGGCCCTCTCTGAGGCTCCACCTGACCTTCAGACACCCTCTTCATGGGGATGTGAGTCTGGTTTGCAAATATGTGAAATTTGGTCCCAGTTACAAATCAGTCAGTCTGCTCAACTCTTCGTGTTCTTCAACTGTATCAAAGAAAGTGAGAGTGTGCGGTTTCCATCCCGAGAGAAGATACAGGGTCACGTGGGAAGAGAGGTGCTTTGGTTGTTCCTTAATGAAGATTTACGGAGCGCAGAAGATGAGGCAGTGAAGTGAATACACCCATAGCTCCTTCCCCTGTGCTGCATACAGCCATGAGTTCAAAGCTCTGTTCCAGAATTGACTGTGTATCCATCTGGGCCAATCTCTGTGGGTCTCAGTTTCCTCATCAGTGAACAGGAAATTGTTACTCTGGCCCTGGTGGGGTAACCCGGGGCACTTGGTGAAGTTTTAGGTACAGGGTACTAGACCGGAGTTTGCAGACAGTACGCACTGTGCATCCCTCACCCTCTTTGTTTCTTATTAGAAAACAGGGGCTCTGAGGGACTCTAGAAGGAACTTGGAATTTCTTAGCCATTGATTTCCTTCACGAGGCCAGTGATCAAATGCACATCAAGAAGAGCTTTTCTGCTGGACGCAGGGTCGCACACCTGTAATCCCAGCAGCTCTGGAGGCTGAGGCAGGAGGATTTCGAGTTCAAAATCAGTCTCAGCAAATGCAAGGTGCTAAGCAACTCAGTGAGACCCTGTCTCTAAATAAAATACAAAATAGGGGGGGGGATGAGTCTCAGTGGTTGAGTGCCCCTGAAAGCAATCCCTGGTACCCCAAATAAAGAAGAGCTTTTCTTCTTTTCTTCCTTGCATAGTCAATAGTCGTACTGTGTTGAATTTTCCTTCCTTGTCCTTAGGCATATCTGCATCAGGTCCAGGAGTTTTTCTGGTTGCCTTTGGGTACTAGAACAGTCTCTCTTCAGGTAGTACAGAGCCCAGTGCAATCTAAATCATAAATTGTGCGTGTCTCACCCACTCCCACGGGTCCTCCCTTGCTGCTGAGAAGGGGAGCTGTGGGTCTCCAGGCCAGCCACAAGGAGGAGGTGGGCCCTCCTGTGTTACTTCCTTTTTCTGTCTCACTTCCTTGTTCTTTCCTGTTAATGGTCCCTCCAGAACTGAGGACAGGGGACAGAGTGACCATTACCAAAGGGATTAATATTTTTCTCATCCAGCTTATGGTACCCCTGGTGGGGTAGATGGCCTAGTACTAGTTTGGGTTCCTGGGCAATGCTCATGGGTCCACTGTGTCCTTCATGAGTTGGGGAGGCCCTGTGGGATGAACTCTCCCTCCTCTATTATGCTCACACGTCATGTGGTGCTGGAGTCCCCTCACCTGACAGGCCACCAAAGGAGGCCCTTTGCAGATGGCTTTAGCCTGGCTATTGTTTGTTCTCCACTTCCACATATTGACGGGAGGGTTGCTTTCTCGTGGTCCTCTTTGCTCTGGGGGCAAGGGTATCTCCTTCTGGCCAAGGTGTCTCTTCATCAGATGAACCCCATGTTCCTGGGTTACTCATCCTTCAAAGCCAGGACCAGGTGGAGGGGGAGCTATGAGTTCCCATAGGGGTTAGCAAGTATCCCACCCAGAATCAGATGCAGCCTCTCTTCTTGAAGGCAGCCTAGGTCTCTCTGAGTAGTTCCAGAAAGATGTCCTTCCCTACACAGCCCTTGGCTTCCCTTCTTTACCCTGGAGGCAGGAGGTCTAGGACTGGCCTTGGTCACCTCTTCACCAGCCTATGAGGATATTTCAGCTCCTGGCTTTAGAGGGACTGTTCCCCAGCTTTGAAACCTCAGTACAAACTCCAATGATAAGAAATAAGCTCTTAATGACCTGTTACATCCAGAAAGAGGAGAACGACCCTTGGTCCCAAAGACTGAGATACTACTTGTTTAGGAATCCAGATTATCTCATCTGGATTCTGTCTCCAGGAAGTAGTTATCTGAGAGAGGTGCAGTCTATTTTTTCTTATCTGTAACCTCAGACAAAAAAGTAGGCAATGAAGGACATTGGTCACCTCTACTTAAAACAAAATACTATGTTATCTTGGAAGCATTTACATGTTTGAAACAGAATGTTTAGACTGTTTTAAAATTTACTATTATTTGTAGATGGTAAATATGGGGAGGGGTACTCTTTGGCTGTGAGCACAACTGTACTTCATTGATCCCTACTCTCCTAATAGCACTCAGTGTGACCTCAGGCAAATGACTTGCCATCTCTCTGCCTCAGTGGATATGTCTGCAAGATGGAGATTATCAGGCCCTACCTCCCAGAGTATATGAAATCAAATGACTTGGAATAAGGCCTGGTGCACAGTAAAGGCTAAGAAAATGTTTGCTGTGGGAAGTGAAAGACAGTGACTGCATTCCCTTGCCATCTGATTTCCCTTGATTATTCACATCTCCAGTCACATGGTTCTTATCTTTAATGTTTTAGGACTTTGCTCTTATTATTGATAGATCCTTTTCTTGATTCTTTTATGTTGATCTGTGCCCATTATTGACAGCTATGATATTGTTAAGCAGTTAAACCTACCCTATGAACTGAGATACTCAGGGAGGAAAAATGGCAGCCAGAGAGTCTAGGCCCTTGTGTCTGAATCTGACCTTGTTACTACTCATCTGGACAATTCGCAGCACTGTTACACAACCCCTAAGATGCTGGGCTTCCCCATCTGTCAATCAGAGATGGTGCTCACATTGACTTCACCTTTATCCATCCTTCACATACTTCTTACGGACCCACCAAATTCCAGACATTGAAACTTCTACTATTAGATATTTGCTTTGTTTAAATTAGCATGGCATAGAGCCCAGAAATATCTCAAAAAGTCAGCTCATTCCTTGTAGTGAAAGTGAATTTTTAGTTATAATCTCATAATTATTGGTTGTTACAATTATGATTTTTACTATCATCATTATGAGTCTGGGAAATGCAAATTTTAGAGCTAAGATGAATGGGTGGGTTGGGGTCCTACTTCTCTCCTGGGCCCCTAGCCTCAACTTTTTCCTTAGTAAAGGGCTTCAAGGAAAGGGGAAAAGAAAGAAAATATCTAGAGGCAAAGAAAAAGGGGAAGCAAAGAGAAAAACTGCAGGTAGAAGCCAAGATCCCCTCTCAGTGCCTGTTCACGCAGCATGCGGAGTAGAAACATACTTCAGGCACCTGCCATCAAGAGAGGACTGAGCAAAGCCGTGCAAGAGAAGGGAAAAAAGAAGAGAAAAACTCAGTGGATGAACCCATCTAGAGTCTGTAATTAGCAAATCCAGAAAGAAGCTACTTTGTGTCATCAGTTTCATGTTTGCCCTTCCCATTGGGGGTAGGCCCAAGAGAGGATCCAAAGAGTTTCCAAGGTCTTCCAAGCTCTGCTTTTGCAGGGGCTGCTTCTGGCTCCCAGTTGAGCTTTGCAGTTCCTTCTCAGCCCAGCCTACCTCAATTAGCAATGGCTTTCCATACCCTGGAGTGGTGGCCTCCAGAAAGACTGCAGTATTATTAACATCTGGGACGGCAGCAATGCCACATTCAAGCCAGGGGTGCACAGGAACCACCCTCATGTCAATTTTCAAAGGAAACCGGACCCAATCCCCGGGCACCCACCTCTGATTCTGCACCTTCCATTCAGAAAAGAGGTAAAAGTTTGCATCTGAGCTTCCAGAATTCCAGTGTCAACTATGGCTTAAACTCCAAACTGGTTTCCCAGACCCTGATCTGAAAATGAACTAGAAGTTTTCTTACTGGAAGAATCCTAAAGGTCACTCATTTATATGTGAGGAAATTATTGCACCTGAGGGTTAGAAAGTGATGTATGTTAGGAATGTTGCTTCATATCTCAGGGGGAAGGAGAAACAAAAAAATAAGATAATGGAAAGTAAATCAATTGAAATGGTTTTAGGGAATTAGTAGGGAGAGACAGCTCTCAAAAGCTGGGAAATAAATTTTTTTCTATATTCCCCAAAGCTATTTAAACAATACACCTCCCCCCCCCCCCAAAGCCTAGGGTGATTAATGCTAGAGGTTGGACAACAGAAGTGGTTGCCAGGGTAACCAGCCTCTCCTTCAATATAAAACCCCCCAGTCTCCTTGCAGTCACCCCGCCCTGCAAGTGGCTTTGGAGAGCTGGGGATTGTGAAAAGTGTCATGGAGGCCAGCCTGTCTCCCTACCTGCCCACAGTGGATCAGCCCTTACCTAAGCCCCAGCCCAGGGCCCAGCATGGCCCACCACGGCCCACCATGGGGCCTCCATTAGTCACGCAGCCAGACCCCACCGACCAGCCTCACCCTCAGCAGGGCCTCAGTTACACAACAGGCAAGCTGGAAGACGCGGGAGCCTGCGGGCTGGGGTTTCAGCCTTCCCTGTCATCTGCTTTTCAGAAATTGGTCCAGCCTTATTAGAAGCCCCAAATCAAAACCAAATGGGGATGACATTTTTATTCAAGCCAACAGCTATTTGCTTTCCATGCCTGCACGAGCACAGTTTGGGGTGGCTGCCTGGAGAATACTGTGCTTGGTTTGATCCATAGAATTTCAGGGCTCCCTGGATGCACCTGATAGAAACTTCCTCAGTGGGGGAGGGGATCCCCCATCCCACTTGGAGCTGTTCAGCTTTCATTTATATTACAGATAGACTGTAACTAAATAAGTGTGTGTGTGTGAGAGAGGGAGAGGGAGAGGGAGAGGGAGAGGGGGAGGGAGAGGGAGGTGGGGGAGAGAGAGAGAGAGGGAGAGGGAGAGGGAGAGGGAGAGGGGGAGGGAGAGGGAGGTGGGGGAGAGAGAGAGAGAGGGATATGCCAGAAGACTTATTGTGCTTAAAAAGGTTGAGAACTCTTAAGGTACTTTCCTAATGTTTAATTTCTTCAACATTTAGTCCCCTCAGGGAAAGAAAGGACACCTCTGGTGTTCTTCTTTGGCCTGGTTGTTCCACACTGAACTTCCCAATAAGAAACTGACTCCCCGTTCCTGCACTCCAGTCCCTTAAGTGAGCGAGGCTTCTAGGAAAGATCCCCTTTCCAAGGTAGCACCATGGCCGACAGCTTGTTCTTTCACCTTCCACATACCAGGAGTGCAGCTGTCCCCCAGGAGGGGACTTTGTCCTTGCAGGACACATCCAGGACAAATGGCAGTCTCTAAAACAGAAGCAGCTCCGAGAGACAGAGAGAGAGAGCACACATGTAGCAAATAATTCAGTTGGCAGCCACGACCGCTCCAAGCCCCCCTGGAGGTAGCATAGAGACCACATCTGCCCATCTGATGAACACTGAGAGCAGTTGCCAGTAAGGTCTGGCTAGCAGTTTGGCCTTCCTGTGATGGATGCTCCCAATGTGTACCTTGGTGTGGGGGCCGAGGTGCAGCAGGTACATGGGAAACTAATGATCGGAAGGATGGGAGCCATGAGACCCAGAGGCCCATCATGGGAGGAAAGCGGTCTTTGATTATGGCAATTGCTCAACTCCAAGTTCGCTCTGCTGCCTCCTGTGCTGAAAGCAGGGTAGAGAGGTGGAGAAGGGGTCGTTTACTGTGGCCTAACCATGTGTTCAGTGCTCTGCAGGCTGTCCTTGATCCAGGGTGTCCTTGCCACAGTACTGTGATTCTGGTATGGTGATTCCCATTCCCATCCCTTTGCTTAAAGCCACTCGCAAGGAAATTAGGAAGATTGGACTGAGGTCTTAAGCTAGCAAGAAAGAGACTCACTTCCAGCTCTGTTCAGCTCCCAAGCTGGAGTTTACTCCACTGCACCCCTGACTCCCTCCTCTGACTTCTGGGGCCTTCTGCTTACTCTCTCCAGGAGCATAAGGTAACCAGGTAAGCAGCCAGAGGGTGCTCCAAGGAGCAAATTTTGTATTTCTAAGCCTTCCACATAGACAAGGGCCCCAGGGTGGAACATGGCCCAACCAAGCCCTTCCTGACTTTACCTTTCCATGTGTGGAATGTGGACTCCAGGGAGGCAGAACCCAGTCAGGCCCTGGCACCTGCTATTTGCACCAGAACCATAAGAACTTGACACAGAATTTGAACCTGGCCTTTATGGCAGTCTCTGTTTATGTTGTCACCCCTGAAGCCCATGTCTTGCTTGCAACATGGATCCCATTCTGCTTGTATTGGAGAGATTCACAGTGGAAGGAACTTAAGAGTTGGAGTTGAGGGATCTGGTTTCAACACCCATCTCCTTCCCTGCCCCTTACATTCCTTGGTCTCCATGGCAGCTGCCTCTGCCCACACAGATGCTACCCTGAAAAAGCATTCATTCACTCATTTAGTTCACAATCCTACATTTATTGAGCACTGACTCTGTGTCAGGCACAATATTAAGCATTGTACATCTACAGGGCACACAGTAAATATTTGAATGAGTAAAGTGCAGATCCTTTGTTACGGTAGTAAGATCACAAGCTTTGGTCAGGAAAGGCAAAATAATTGATTTATATTTGAATGACAATTTTCATAAGGCTACAAAGCACATTCATGTCCATTATAATATTTGATCGATGATCCTCCAGCTCAGACGGAGTACACAGCTCTTGTGGAATACAGGGGGCAGTACAAGAGGAAGAAAGATGACAAATAGCACTTGCTGCAGCTGAGAGGTCAGCCTTGGAGCTAGCCCAAGTGAGACGTGAGAGCAGAGAATAAAAGAAGTGCTTGAAACCTACTGTACCTTATTAAATCCCAAATGACCCTAAGGGGGCAGGTAGGTATTTTCACCTCCCTTTAAAATACAGGACGCCAGGTTCAGGGAGGTTAACTAACATTGCCAATTCACACAGCCTACAGTGGCCAAGCATCTGACTTCAGAGTTTATGGGTTTTGACACCTCGGCAAGGGCTGAAGCTTTCTTAAAAGAGGGGCACAAGTTGGAGTGACTGCCCTCGTGGGTGGGGTGAGGTGAGGTGAGTGGAGTTCTGACACAGGAAGGTGTGGGGGTGGGAGCCATGATGTTTCGTAGGTGACAGCAGCGGTTGCTGTTGTGTTGCTTGGCAGCACATAGCATGGACCACTGGAGCCATGGCTCCTGTCACTCTGCGTGAACAGATATGTAGGGAGGACCCTTAAGAGGAAGCCCAAACTTCCAAGACGAAGACTGACCACCATGCCAGGTTGCCTCTCTGCTTCATAGACAAGGAAACGGAGCCTCTGAGAGGTTAATTGATTGCATGCAAAGGAAAAGGCAGAGCAGGGATTTGAGCCCAGGTCTTTCTCACCTTCAAATTTACATCATTTTCTTCAACCCCACTCTGAAGGTGACTAAGGATGGATGGAGGAACTCTTAGAATCTGGAGGAGACTGTGTGCTTTCTCTCATCGGGTGGCTCTCATACTTTGGTGATTAGACCCTTGCTTGACCAGCTACAGGGAAAGTTTGTTGAAGAGAGGGGAACTCCATCCCAGCAGAGGGGCCTGCCCTCCTCTCTGTGGCTCTGGGGGCAGGAGAGATACCAGGAAGCAGGGTGAGAGGTGAGCAGGAGAGTGAGGAAGAACTGGGAGTAGGCAGACCTCTTGGCTCTGCACCTTCTAGCTCAAGACTTGGATAAACTCCTGAATTTTCCAAGTTTCAGGAACTTCACCTATAGAATAGCAGCATAGTAGCATGTAGAAGCATGTATTTAGGATCAAAAGACCTTGATTAGAATCAATCAAGATTGAATCTCAGATGAATCACAACTTCTGGGCATCTGGGGTCCTTTTCTCTAAAATGGGAATAATAAGAACTACTTTAGGGCTTATTGCAATGAAATCAGATAGTGTCTATGGGACACCTTAGCCCAGGGCCCGGCTCCATGTAAATATGTAACACACTATTCTTACACAAGGGGACAGAGCAGAGTGCTTAAAAGCTTAGCCCTGGAGAGAAATTTTTCTCCATGTCTTACTGTCTATGGGGCCGCGAACATATTCCTTAACCCTCCATGACTGATTTAACTCAGTCTGTAAAATGGGTATATTAATAGTACCTACTTTAGAGGTTTATTATGAAGATTAAATATGATAGGCATGTCAAACGAGCAGCACACTGTTTGGCAGGTGGTCAGGGTCCCTTAAAGGGCACCAATTAATAGCTCTATAGAGAACCAAACTTGTCAAAAACTGTATAATAGCAGATAAGTTTGCACTGTGCAGGAATGAGCTCCCTGTTTATGGTGGCTCAGGCAATGGGTAAGAGGATCTGTGAAACATGGGTCAGAAGGATTCCCATCTGAGGTTCATGGTGGGCTCTGCTGACCTCTAAGACCCTGCCTGTCTTCCCATTCTGTGACTCGCAGTTTGAATTAGTGGAGAAGACACTCACCCATCAGTGCTACCACTCACAAGTGGAGAAATCACTTCCTAGCTCAGTTTTAAACATCAGAGTCCCTTTGCAGCCAAAGGCAATTACAGACTGATCTGCTGTAAGGCAGAAGCATATTTCAGTTGAAAAATGGCATCTTCCTAGCCATTGCCATATGGAGCCAGGACACCAGGTGGCCCAGGGCTGAGACCAATCACAGGGTCCAATTGGAACTAAATAAAATGACCCCCTGGAGGAAATAGCTCCAGTGAGGCCCACAAATCCCTATGACATGTCATTTTGGCATGTCCCACATCAGCCTGGGCCTCATGCTCTGCCTGATGCCTGAGGTCTTGTCCCTTCTCTCCAGTGGGACAAAGAGATCAGGGGCCTCAGCTGTGCATCCATCTCCTGTGTGGGGGAGGAGCCCACGGCGCAGTAGAGAAGTCCTGGCCTCAGCCTGCTGCTGTAGAGAGCCCCAAGGAGAGTTAGCTTCACATGGGGACTTTGCCATCCCCTGTCAGTTGTCCCTAAAGATGAACCACCTGACCAATGACTGCATCTATATTAACACTCTTGTCCCTGCATTTCAGCTCCATCTCAGGGCAATACTCACAATGCAGCCATTCTATCTTCTCCTTCCCTGTCTTTTGGAACAATGTGTCCTTTTACCTGCCACGAGAAATCAGGTCACCTTTTTTGCATACGAGGTGGTATAGCAGATGCTGAAAGATGGCATTTTGTGCTGCTGCCAAGGTCTTACAAGAGAGCTTGGCTCTGACACTTTCAGCAACCATCCCAAGTCCAAAGCAATAGTCAATGAGTCTGTCTCCACTGAGGGCTTCAAGGGCCATGGGCAAGAATCAGGATGTGCCTAACTTCCTTGAGCTGGCAGCCCCAGGCCTTATAGCATAGTTCAGTATTTAACAAAATGTAATGTACTGGGAGCAAGAAAAAGAAAGGCCAATACTTGGGAAATACTGAGGTAGGCAAAGTTCACAGGTTTCTTTTCTCCAGCAAGACTTCCTGGACTTTTTAATAAATTAAAGTTCATTGAGAATTTCCAAAAAAAAAAAAAAGGGATCAGGGCAGAGCAAGCTGCTTCAGCCTTTCCCAAACATTGAATTAGTGGAGAAGGGAGCACACTTTGGGAAACATTAAAATACCTTGCAGCATGGGACTTTGGAGATTGACAGCCCCAGGGGGTGGCTGGGGGGGTGGGTAGAAGGATTGCATCTGGGTCCTGCAGCTTACCAGGCCATGTTTAGGCTCATGTTTGCCTTATTTCTTGGGAATGACCATAGTTCTCTTGCAGAAGTGCCAGGAGAATTTGCAGCTAAATGCATGGATTTATATAAAATATTTACCCTCTGGGAAATGAAGGCACAATAAATGGTTACAATTCATATTACTGATATTGCTAAGATTTCATTGTGAAGAAAGAAACAGAGAAGGGTCCTTGGGCTTGCCATTAGAAGACATAAGGAGGAGTTTGGGGAAGATCTTCCATTGCAACCAGTCTTGACAGGACATTGAGAGATACTCAGGAGCAGGTTGTTTTTACTGAAGGTGGGTGGTGGCCACCGGGTAGGATAGGAAGGCAGGCTGAGTCCCCCAGCTCCGCAACCTAACAAAGAAAAGGCTTTGGGGGCTCAGCCTGGCCCTTTGTGGATAGTGGCTGGGAATAGCCAATCGTGTTTACCCCCTCAGTTGCTGGGAACAATTGTCCCTCTCAGTTGGTCTATTGTCCCCAGTAAAGCAGGCACATAACTCCCATTGGCGCTGATGGGATTATGTGCTCCTATCTGGAGAGAAACAGAGCCCAAGCTTGAATAAGAGACAGGGCAGCAGTGGGTTCCCCTCAGAGACCTGTCTCAACAAGGCCATTCCTTTGATTATCAGCTGAACACAGTGAGGCCCCTTTCAAGAGAACTATTCAGCCCTGAGCATTTGTAGCCTGGCTGCTTCTTGATAAGTTTTCAGGGAGTAGACTGATTGCATCAAATTCAGGATGCAATGAAAAGCCTTCAAAATGCTCATGACATTAGATCTTGAATCAAAATGGCAGCAGATAATGGTTTTCCAAATGGCTGTGTTGTCTCCGTGGCCTTCAATCCTTTTGCTCCCATCCCTCCAAGGAGAATATGGAAAAACATTTGGACGCCTTTGCATGGTATTAAACTGATGATCTAAAAGTTGTCATTGTGTGTATTTGTAAGTTTAGTTCATATTACTAGGAAGTAGACAATAATACAGATTTTATAAAATGAGACAAGATTAGGATCGAGTATAATTATAAATACAGTGTGTTTCAAAAGAAGAACTAAGATTCAACTACCTTAATGGATTAAAGCCTACCAAATCAGACACAGATCCCATATAAATTTTAGCTGTGGATTTTACCTAATACTGCTTGAAAAAGACACTCCAGACCCCTTGAGAAGGATGAGCACCCCCTACTTTGACGGCTTTCTTTGTGCTAGACTCCATGCAGGCCAACGCAAGGCGGAAGACCATGATTCCAGTGCCAACTCTGCCTGGAACTGGAGTGAGTTCACTTCAGGTCAAGACCAGAAGCACTGTGTGTTTACAGATGTCGGCTAATCATTAAGGGTGGCTTACCCAAACTAACATCTGAATTTATCCCTTTGTTTGTTACCTCCCTGGGTTTCAAACTCCAGTGCAAAGTGTAAATAGCAAGATTTGGGATGTGAGCCACTCTTGGGTAGATCTCTTTGGTCACATCAACATTGAAAAAGAGCAGAAAAGCAAGCTGAGTCTCTGGAAATTGATTCCCTTCAAACTATTCGTGCATGCCTACTCCTTGGAAAATCTTCATGTCCCCCTAATCTGAAGACCATTGCTCTAATTGATCTTAAGGAGACTCAGAACACAGAATTAGAGAATCCTGTGACTTTGCAGGGTACAGGCTACCTGGGCATCACTTAAAGATTGAGGGGAAGGTGGCAGGGGTGATAAAGCACACGGAGTTCTTGCTTTGTATTTTTATTTATAGATTTAGTAAATGTTTATTAAACACTATGTGCTAGGCATTGGTCTATATATTGGGAATATTGTGTTGAACAAGATAAAGTCCCTGATTTTGGAAACCTTAAATTCTAGTGAAAACATTAAAACACACACACACACACAGACACACACACACACACCATGTCACTATCCGGGTTGTAATATTGCATTATAGTTTAGCAAGTTATTACCACTGAAAGAAACTGGGGAAAATTTATCCAGGAGCTCTCTGTATTATTTCTTAAAACAGTAAAAGAATTTATAATTATTTCAAAATGAAAACTTAATTTAAAAAGATATGCTAATGAATAAAACACACACTAAACAGACCATAACATGAAAGTATAACAATAAGCAAGGATGTTTTAATTTATAAAACAAAACAAAGGAAATTGCTAGAATAGAAGCAGTGAGCTTCCACAGATTGACAGATCAGGGAGGGCTCTCAGAAGAGGTCACAGTCAAGCTGAGTGATTGATGACAGCCATCTAGGCCAGGTCACTCTAGAGATGGGGCACAGCTTGGTAGGGTTATGGGACCTCACCACAGCCCTTCCAAAGTCCATGATATTTAAAGATAAACCCATCAAAAAAAAAACAATCTGGGAGATTCTACTGATCTGAACTGCATTCTGGGTGGCATTTTCTCATCAAGCGAGCTGCAGAGCACAGGTATTGCAGAAGGGACAGTGAGGTGAGGGACTCAGATCTGGGTTCTGGACTCTCCTTATGGCAGCCCTATAACTAACCTTGAAATGAGCACTTGCTAATTTCTCTGGGACTCAGCTACCTTCCTGCACAGTGCAACCTCCAGGCCATTCCTTCACATACATTTCATCTCTAAGTGCTCACAACACCCTGTAGGCAGGTGCTATTATTATTTGCATCATACAGATAGAGAAACTGAGGCTTGGGAAGATTAAATAACTTGTCAATGTCACACAGAAAGTGGCGAATCATGCTGGGCATGGTGGCACATGCCTGAAATCCCAGAAGCTCAGGAGGCTGAGGAGGAAGATGGCAAGGTTAGCCTCAGCAAGTAAGTGAGACCCTCAGCAACTTAGTGAGACCTTGTTTCAAAATAAAGAATAAAAAGGGCTCAATGAGAAAGCATCCCTTGGTTTAATACCCAGCACCCCCAAAAAATTAATTAAAAAGCAAGAAAGAAAAAAAGCAAGCAAGTGTCAGAGTGAGGACATGAATCTGGATCTGCCTGACATGAAAAGCACTTAAACTAGATTGGACATACCTGAGCTTGTGTCCAGTACTAAAGAGAGCCAGCCTGGACATACATGGTCAAGGTCACCATGCCTAGAATTCATGTAAGAGAAGAAAGAAAAGAGAAGGTTCATGTGGTGATACTGAGAGATGGCTCATTCAAAGCCCATCACCAAACTACTATAGTGAAACTGTCAACTCCATCCGCACTGCAAACAGAATCGAGGCCTCAGGAGGGGTGCAGGGCTGTGAGAAGAAAAGGAGACCTGGGCTTTGAGTTCCTGCTCCATGACCTGTTAGGCAGGAAGCTTTGGGCAAGTTATTAAATCTCTGTCAGACCCAGTTCCCTTGGCTGTGAAATGGGATAGTAATGGACCATCCTCACGTTGCCTTGGAGCACCACCCAGCACCCCTGTCACCACCACCATCACAATCTGCTGTTATTATTATAGGGTTGCTGAGAATTAAATAAAATACCCCACACAAGGCAACACCCACTGGTTTGTTCTAGACCCTGAGGGATCCTTTTTGTAGTCTCCTTCCCATCAACAGATCTCACAATTTGAAAGCCATTGTCTCCTAACAAGTCAAATGTTTAAAAGGTAATGAATTCATGTATCCATTTTTATCATCCAAGGCATATGTGATTGCCAATCTGAACTCTTGCGTAGTTTCCATGCTGTTGTTTTTTTTTTTTTTTTAATAATTGTTGCCCAAAGCAAAGATATTTGTGCACAAGGTCATGTCCCTACGGTCTGATTATGATGAAGCAAGATCATCACTTGGGCCTTGGGAGAATGCTAAAAATGGCTCCCAGCCCCCATTATCATCTTAAAGCCCAAGGACATCAACCTAAGAATACGGGATAATCTTAGACCTCAGCTTCTAGAACTGCAGGTCAAAGCTAAGGACCAATCTGGTCTGCACTCTCATGGTGTGCATGCCCAAGGGCAAGTCTCTTAACTTCTCCTCATCTGTTCAGTAGGGGCAATATTATCCTGTTAGAGTTATGTGCTGAACAAATGTCACATCTCCAGTTTGTTTTACAGACATTAATGGTCATTGGCATATCCTGGGGCTCTTGTTAAAGTACAGATTCTGATTCATGTGCTTGGGGTAGGGCCTGAGATTCTGCATTTTCCACATGCACCCAAGTGAGCTGGTGCTATTGGTCCTTGGACCACACTCTGAGCAGCATGGATCTAATGTATCCTCCAGATGGTCTTATAAAAAAGGCAGAGGGGTTCAAGCTGGGAGAGATTGATTCTAATCCACTTAGCATAGTGAAGTTGACAGAGAGAGCTCTTTGAAGTAGACAGACCTTGACTTGAGTGTCCCAGGCTTCTTGCTAACTGCGTAGCTTTAGGGAGGTTGATTCATTTCGCTAAGGCTTGCATTTCTCTTCTGGAGACTAGAGAAAAACTGCTTACACCTCATTAGAAGACTTGAAGACTAACAGGGACCATGTTACATAAAGCACCAAATATAGTACTTGGTATATAACAGGTACCAAATAAGTGCTAATTCTCTACTGATTCTCTAATCTTCGTGGCCCAGCTTTGTGACTCCAAATGAGTTATTTAACCTTTCTGAACCAGGCTGAAGCCCATGAGCTGTCTCATGGGCTCCTCTGCCTCTGTGTCCCTAGTTAGGGAATTGGGTCTGAGTGTATCTGAAGTCACAGTCTCATGCCTGTTTGCTTGATTCTAGGAACTTCATCAAAAGTCTGTGCCCAGGAGGTCCCCATACCCTTGACCTCAGGACAAGGAGGCACACAGGTGCTGTTTGCTCACCTGGGGCTTGACAGGACAGCAAGAAGATGGATCCCCATGTTATTGGGGATTGACTGAGAACCCTAATTCTCAAACCCCAATCAAGACTGGTTAGGCCCACTACACCCTGAATGTCAACAGGGAATGATTTGGCTCAGGACTGATGAGACCCTGTGATCAAAGGAGGCAGATGAAACTGCTGAGATATAATTTATTAATAAGGGATAAATAGAATGCTAATTAAAGCCAAGCTTTCAAGAAGGTGAATTCCCAAAGTAAAACTTTAAGGAATGCTCAAATTATTACCATTTTAATTAAAAGTATATCACTGGATACAAATGACAAGCCACCCCTTGTCACCATGAGGGCTGTCTGAAGTGCAGAGCTGGCTCCATCTTCTAGGGGAGCTGAGGCTGTGAGCTCGGCTCCTCACAGTCCTCATTTGGGTTGCTCTTGCTGCTCAGGTTTGGGGCTCCTCTTCTGCCCACTGTACCCTTATTCTGAGGGGCAAAGTATGACTGTGTCTCTGGCTACTGACATTCCCAGAGTAGATATCCCAAGTCCGGGGATCCAAGCCTCCCCTTTTGGCGTTCCTTTATCTTCTAGCAGCTTCTTAACTGTTTTTCTTGGTTTCTGTCTCACCTGCTTTCCTTGGGGCCACCGCCAAGCCACTCTCCTGGGTGCTGCTTGAGTGATCTTGCTAAAATGCAAACCTGTCACCTCCCGCTTCTGCTTGGGAAACCTCCACCGCTCCTCGTTAATCACACCAATAATAACAGCTTTGATTTATTGAGTATTTACTATATTCCAAGCACGGAGCTAAGCATTCATTTGCGTTCAAAACAACCCTACTAGGTAAATGTTAACCCTATTCCAAAATGAGAAAACTGGGGTTAAGAGACATGAAATTTCTGGGCCAATCAGGCTGTGAAGAAGTAGCAGAATGAGGGCTTGAACCAAGGTCTGAAACTAACTTCAAAAGCCTACACTCTTTCCGTTGGTTTTGGTTTTGTGGTGACTGGGGATTGAACCAGGGCATCTAACACGGTCCTATGTCCCCAACCCTTTTTATTTTATTTTGAGACAGGGTCTTGCTAAGTTGCTCAGGCTGGTCTTGAACCTGCAATCCTCCTACCTCAGTCTGTCAAGTAGCTGGGATCACAGGCGTGTGTTACTGCACCCCACTAAAGCCTATGCTCTTGATCATTTGTCTACAGTACCTCCATGACTCCTCTTTGCTACAGGATCAGGTCCAAGTTCCTGCCACAGGATGCGGGGTATTTCTCAGGGTTGCCTTCCCCTCTCACCAACCTCACTTCCTGCTGCTTCAGACATTGCTCCAGGACCCCTGCAGTTTTGTGCCGCTGCTCCTTTCCTGCCCCTGGGAACCCTCCATGATCCCACATCCTCTAGAGACTTCTTCAGATGCTGAGTGCTCCCCTTTCCCTCCAACCACCTCACCCACACCTCCAACCCCATACTGAGGTCTTTTCCCACCCTGCTGCCTTCTCTGCCCCACCTCCTTCTTTGTTCTCCCTCAACCAGGCCCTGAGCTCCCAGGATGCAGGGTCTGTGCTCTTCACCTTGGCATTCTCAGCCTCTCACCCAAGAGCAGGTGCTTAACGCAGTTCACCAAAGCTGTCTGACTAATGACTTGCTGTGCACTGTGGACCCATCAGGGGTTAGACTGGATCAGTTCCCTTTCCTCGGGGAACATACAGTGGAGTGAGGTAGACAAGCAAGAAACAAATAAGCAAATAAATGAGGACAAAAGCCGAGGGTGGCAAATGCTCTGGAGGTCACCAATCAGGGAGAGGCGGTAAGGAGTAACTGGAAAGGACAGTGAGGAGGGCCCATAAATTGGTACTATGTGAAAAGGAGGCCTGAATAATGAGAAGGAATCACACTGGTGAGGGTCCAGCGAGTGCAAGTGTCCTGAAGTGGGAAGACATTTGGTGCATCTGAGGATAAGATGATGCCCAGATGGGAAGGAATAGTGTGGGAGAGTGAATGCATGTCTCTGAGAACGTTTAGCATGAGACGAGTCTAGGAAGAACCTGACAGAACAGGGAGAACCTGGCAGTGGACTCCAATCTTGCAGTCAGATGCCACATGGAGGAGAATTCTCAGGAACAACCCCTGATATCCAGGACATGCATGGGGGTGGCCAGCTGATGACCTGAGCAGGTGAGGGAACTGTTCACACCAAAGCTCATCAACCCTGGAGAAGTGGGGGTGGGGAGATACTTTGGTCCCTCAGGGAATATCTGGTAATGTCTGCAGATATTTTTGGTTGTCTTAATAGCGGAGAGGAGGTTGCTCCCAAAGTAAAACTTCAAGGAATGCTCAGATGATGACCATATTAATTAAATGAATATCATCTGATATGGGGGACCAGCCCCCCTTGGTCACATGAGGGCTGTCTGAAATGCAGAGCTGGTCCCATCTTCCAGAGGGCAGAGGCCAGGGATGCCGCTAACCTCTCACATAGAGGACAGTCGCCCACCACAAAGACTTATCTGGCCCTAAATGCCAATATTGCTGAAGCTAAGAAATTCTAGTCTATGATGTAATTCCTTAGGCTAATGGTAACTGAATCTGGTCAACTCCATGACAGGCCTCAGCCAAAAGGCAGCTTTTCCCCATCTCTCCAACTTTCTGAAACCCACTCTTCCCTTCTACTCACTTCTTAGAAAACCTTCTCAGGATAACAGAAAAGGCCAGGCAGCCCGTGCCAGCCCTTCCGTGCCAAGGGAGCCCATCAGCATGGCTGGGTATGGACACGGGCTCTTGCCTTGCATATGCCATGGTCAAGGAAAACGCTGAGCTGGAGTCAACAGGATGGAATATGAGTCACCTCTATGTGTTAACGTCAGCTTCCTCCCCCTCCGATGACCTTTCTGGTGACTCCCCATTCCCACAAAAGCATGGGAATCCCCAAGACAAATTATGCTCCCTGTTTATGTGGGGCAACCCCTGAAGTTGCCCCGCATTATGAGAAGAAGGTGCTCTTGGGCCCTGGCCATGATGCTTCTAAATTCCACTCCAAAACTAAATAGCCATCCCAGCAGGCAGGCCAGGGGCTGGGTAGAATCCAGCCCGCCTCCTCACTATGAGTGGCCTGCCCTTTTCTGGGCCTGGGTGCCTTGTCTGTGAAATGGGAACATAAACAGTCCTACCTACTGTGGGTGTGTGCGATTAATGCCCCTGGAACCATCTAGTGGTAGACTCTGCGGGTCACGCGCTGCAGCTGGGGTTACTGTAATGCGAGTGCCTGAATCAGGAGAGGAATCAGAGATCAGCCTGTCCAACCACTTCATTTTACAGATGCAGATACTGAGGCCTGGAGGAAGGAACAGATGGCCATATTTGGGGTTTGGAGACAGAGCAGACACCATATGCATGCATCCCTGAGGAGAAACTGGCACCAGGTGTGAACCAGGCAAGCCCAAAAGTTTGACCTTCCCAGATGTCACCATGCAGCCAGTGTTATACAGTGCTGGCCAGCTGCCCATGAGCCCCACAGAGCAGCTGGAACAGCGCCCCTTCCAGACAAGAGCTTGAGCTGCCAGAGTCACAATGGTCTTGACTGGGCCATAGCGTCCCAGCCTGAAAATGCGCAGTCTTAGAACTTGGTCCCTGAACCTCAACTCTCTCTATATATATCTTTTATCACTATCTTCATAATTTCATCATCTCCTGCATCCTTAATCCCATCCACACTGGAAACTCCCAAACCTGATGCTAGGACACATTTTTTTTTTCACATCTTAATATCTCTGAATGGAATGGATCCCAGTTTAACTGATGGTGCTTTTAGTAGTAAATAGAATAATGGTGGTCTTACAATCAGAGACACCTTAGATTTGATGAAATAGTGGACACATGTAGCCCTAGAACACCCCCCTTGAATTCTCGACTTATAAGTCTCAACACGTTTTCAACATCTCCCTTAGGAAGAGCAATGGACATCTCAGACACCAGTGAGTTTGGATTCCCGGATGGATCTCCCAGTTGGATTCCCAATGCCCCCGTCCACCCCACCTCTGCAACTGGCAATTCCATCACTCCAGTTGTTCAGTTCAAAATCTTGGAGTCACCTTTGATTCCTTTCTTTCATTCACAATCTGCATCCAATCTGTTAACAAACCTTTCTTGCTCCCCCCTTTTGGAATTCAACCCCCCCACACACACCAATCTGCTCCCATCATTCTGATCCAAGCATTCCTCACCTCTTACCTACACCACGTTGACCACATCCTAACCAGCTCCCTGCTTCTCTGTGCACCTACAGTCCTGGTTCAGGCAGCAGCCAGGGAGAACCTGTGGTTAAAACCCTCTTTCATGATGGCATCAGCTCCCTGCCACTCATTCGCTGCCTGGTCACGCTATTTTAAAAACAAGTTATAATTAGCTGAAGTTATATATATGTATTTCTTTCCATATTTATCATTTGATTTTTCCACCTGAATGTGAAACCCAAGGCAAGGATTTTGTCTCTCCTGTTTAGTGCTTAATTCCTTCCTTTGAGAGCAGTCTATGTTAGGCATACAATAGGTGCTCAGCAAATATCTTCTTAAATGGGTTATTTCTCCCAGAATGATGGTTTCAAGGGCAATCAAACAAACCTGAGTTCAAGTTCAAGTACTTCATGGTGGTGTGAGTTGAGAGAGTCTCTTTCTCATCTGGGTAACGGGGATAATAATAATAGTCCTCTTCCAGGGCTGTAGTGAGGAGTAAGGAGCTGCCGGGCATGTAGTGCCTTCGCAGTGCCTGACACACAGCAGGTGCTTGGTTGTTGTCATTTGTTACTATTATTACTATTGTCATTCCACCTTCTAAATCCAGCCATGGGGCTCTGGAGCATGTCACAAAACCAGAGCACACTTTAGTGGGAGGTAAGCACAGAGATACCAGTGCACTGGGGGTGGGGGTGGGGTGGGCTTGGATTCAAGTCTTTGCTCTGCCATATCTCAGCATCGTGACCTTGGGCACACCACTTAACCCCTCTGAGCTTCTGTGTTCTCATGCGTGAAGAGGAAATAATGAGCACATCTATTACATGGGATTCTTGGGAGTACTTCTAGCACAAGTGATATGCATGTAAAGCACATCCCATCCAGTGAATTCTAAGCAAATGTTAACTTGCATTATTACCAACTCAGTCCCCAGCTCCCCATGCCTGGGGCACTGCTTTGAGCTTTGCCTCAGCCTGCCTTCCTGTGGCTACACACAGTGAAAGGAGCTGGCAACTGTTCTCCTGTAACTACAGTCACCTCCTGAGAAACAATTACACTGCACCCACACAGAAGCAGCGCCCACACCTGCCTCCCTGCTGGGGTGACTGGAATGCTAATGCCAGGCTCTGGTCCTGCTGGAGAAGGATCTCCCCCACACTTCCAGCCTGACAAACAATGGTGACCTGAGCAGGGGACTTGTGGCCCTCCTGCTGCCATCAGCATGCTTTGCTGGGCCAATGGTTTTCACTGGGAGGAGGGGAGATGGAAAGCAGCTGACTTTTCTTTTCTAAATATTTCCCATGACCTTCCAGCAGTCTCCATGCCCCTACAAAAGGAAAACAATGGTAAAAAGCAGGGTTTTTTTTTTTTCTATTTCTCTGTAAAGAAGCACTGTGTTCCACTCTATCTTTCTGATTGGAACTCCATTAATTCAAAGTCAGAACACCCATGCAGGGCAGGTATCCATCTCCCAGGTGGATCACCCAGTGATCTGAAGAGGTTACTATGTGAGAGGCCACATGCATCCTGTCCTGCTCCCCCTCCCAGCTCCAGGATCCCATCCCACATCAGCCACTCTGGGAACCCTGCTCCTCACTGCTAGAGTTGCAGGGTAACTGAGCCAGAAGATGTTCCTGCACCCCTGAGCCTACATTCCAGAGGAGACAAGCCCGAGGCAGGATGCAAAGACCTGGAACAAGTCATTTCCATTACGGTAAGGGCTCAAAAAAAAAAAAAAAAAAAAAAGAGAAAGAAAAAAGAAAAGAAAAGAAAAGAAAATGGGGACATGTTATAGAATGACTGGGGATAGATGGGCTCCCAGTTGTCACCTCAGGGGTGTTCTCCAAGGGTGTCCCTGCAGGTGATATCTTTACATTCCCCCACTCCAGTATATAATCACTTGAGATCAGGGAGCAGGGTATGGCCCCAGCCCCAAACCTAGTGCCCAGCAAGAATTAAGTAATCCAGGTGTGTGTGTTAAACATTGAAATCAGTAAAGGTAAAGGGAGGTGGCTGTTTGCATATTTGAACAAGTGTCTTAATTTTATGACGGATTCAGTAACTTTAGCTCTGGCTTCCAAACTTTAGTACATGGAACAGGCTATGACCAAATTTTCCCAGACTGCCAACAAAATATGGAAAACAAAAACCCTCCTGGGAGTTTTTACACAAAAATCTAAAAGCATCTGGTTTAAAGGGCTATCATTTATTTTGAGATTAATTTCCTTCTTATATATGGGGTGTATATGTGCATGTTAAAATGTCTTTTCTTAGCCAGGTGCAATGGCAAACACCTGTAATCCCAGTGACTCGGGATACTGATGCAGGAGGGATCGTAAGTTCAAGGTCAGCCTCCACAATGTAGCAAGACCCTGTCTCAAAATTTAAAAAATAAAATTAAACAAGGCTGGGGATGTGGCTCAGTGGTTAAGCGTCCTGGGTTCAATCCCCTCTAACAACAACAACAACAACAAAAAGTCTTTTCTTTTCTGAAATAGTGTTGTTGGGCAGGAGATTTTCATTTTTTTTCCTTTAATGTCCCTTCTTAACAAAATAAGTTTCTTCCCATTCTTAAAACTTTTTATTGGTCTGTGAAATCCAAGGACACGGGAACCATTGTTTTAAGGCTTTTCTACGCGCAGCAACCTACAGGGTAAAGGAAACAGCTTCATTCTCGGGTGGGGTTGGGGGCTTGGGAAATCCTCCCAATGCTTTGCTCACCTGCCAACATCTGTCTCTGATCTGGGGATGGGATGATGGGTTCCTATCTTTGGAAGCCAGGCAGTGCATATAAGAAATAGAGTCACCTGCTGTTTCCAAAAAGGTTGGGAAAGAAAGAAAAAAAAAAGATACTTCTCGCATTGCAGAGTTCCCAAACTGCCAAACTCTCCTTACCATTACAATTGCAGGAGAGGAGGGAAGGCAAGGACCAGGAGGTCCTGAGAGACAGCAAGCTGCCGGAGTCTGCTTGGGCTGACTGACAGTGGGTTGTGCAAAAGGTCTTCTTCAAGACCACCTGCTTTTCTGCTACTGTCGTTTTTTCTTCCCCTGTGCCCCTCCCAGACCCCTCCCTGATGAGGAAGATGCTGTTGGAGTGGGAGGAGAGGCCTTGACTAAGTGTTATATTTCTCTGATGCCAAAGTTGCTATTCCTTCATGCCTGTTGCTGTCCCAACCCCAGAGCAGTGAAGGTGACTCCACTTCACAGAAATCCTGGGGAACTTCCCCCTCCTGTGCTCATGTTAAGAGAAACAACTGCAGTTTGTGTGTGTGTGTGTGTGTGTGTGTATGAGAGAGAGAGAGAGAGAGAGAGAGAGAGAGATCCTTCTACTTTGGTTGCCCAGTGTCCCACAGGAGAGACACAGGGGAGTCTGCAGAATTCCCTGTCTTCAGTGTTCAGGTGGGAGACAGCTGCCCAGGCTCCACCAATCACAGGGACCAGCAGGGCTGTGAGCCAGGAACCTGGTTGGAATGCCTGACAGCCAAGACCCACAAAAGACATCACAGACTTTGCTAAGTATGGTGGGAGCCCAAGAGGCAGAGGTTCACAGTTGGTACCTGGGTAAACTCAACAGAGAGCTGTGGGGTGGAGGAGAGGACGTCCTCTGGAGAGTGGAGGCTCATTCACAGGCCCAGGAAAGTTTGATCAGGGGAGCGTGGCTGTTGGCAGAGAGAGCGAGACTGGCTGAGAGATGCCCTCCCTCCCAGCAGCAGTCAAAGGGGCACGATCTCCACGCGTCTGAAACTTCCATGGGTCTGTTGGCCTAAGGGGCAAATTGTGACCAAGAAGAGTCCTGCTATCTTATCCCCAGGGGCTGTGAGTCTAAAAATGGCATTTTTTTTTCAGATGTTGGCTCCCTACAAGAGGAAGAGTTGGCCCAGGAAAGCAGTGGGTCTTCAGAAGTAAGCTAGACCTGACCCTCAGGCTGTTGAAGGGGCTTCTAACTAATGGCAACCTTAGGACTAAGGTTGGTCTTCCAGACTGGCAAATTGCAAAAGGCAGTCCCAACAATGTTGGGGACTCTGAGAAAGTGTGACAGAGCTCTGGTGCAGTGTGCCCTCACGACTGCCCACACCAGGAGCAAACACCGGGCAGGGGGACTCTGTCCTCCCTGCCCTTGTGCTGTCCTGGAGTTCAGAGCCCACCAAGGGGGAAGGGGAACAGAGAGGGAGAGAGATGAGACCCACCATATGCACCCCCACCCGAGACGGGCTGACCCTGAAGCTGGCCTTGAAAAGAGGGGGGAGAAGATTTGTCTCTAAATCAAATGCAGATCTGGAATGAACACAGAGGGCTGGCTATTGCATGAGTCGTGAGAGCAAGAGTCGTGACTTGAGTCCTCTCTGAGTTTTTATTTGGGGGCAGGAGAAAAACTTCACTGAGGAAGATGGAGATGTACTTGACCAAAGTCCAGTGTAACCAGGAGCCAGGAATAACCATTCCTGGGGGTGGCAGAGGCTGCAGAAAGCTTGCCGGGTGCCCAGGACCCGCTGGGGCAGTTGTGCTGGTGGCTGTGGCCAGGCTGCCAGTGGGAGGTGTTAGTACAGGCCATGGCGGTGACCTTCAGTTAGGGGCAGCCGTGGGATCTTCAGGGCTTTGGAGCTTAACTTTGGGTGAGTCCTGGCTGCTCCCTTTCTTCCCCACTAGGCCATACCTTGGCAGGAGTGCTTTCTGTTTTGTGTAGTCAGAGTCCCTGCCTGACACTGTTTCTCCCCTGGTCCTTCCAACCAGTTGATAAAGCCAGGCTCAAGTCCCCAGCATCCCAGGCAGCCATCCCCTGGCTCTGCACAACCTTGCTAAGAGGCCTTGGGAAAACGGCTTCCCCTCATTGTAAGATGGATGCAATCAAGCCCTGAAAGAGAATGTCAGGATTAGAAGGGATTATCACATTTGAAGCCCAGAGCACATTACTCTGCACCTAGTGATAAATAACTTTCACTAGTAACACTCATGGTGATAGTGATAGTATTCCTATGGAGTAGAAGTAATGGTAATACATGCTGAGCCTCCTGAAGCTCCAAAGCTGAAATCTGAAATGCTCCACAATCTGAAACTTTTGGAGCACTGACCTGACAACACAACTGGAAACTTCCACACCATGAAACTTTGTTTCATGCATAAAATTATTTAAAGTATTGACTACCATTACCTCCAGGCTGTGTGTATAATGTGTATATGAAACCTCAGTGAATTTCATTTTTAGACTTGGGTTCCATCCCTAAAATATTATATATATGCACATATTCCAAAATCTAAAGAAAAAAAATCTGAAGTCCCAAACACTGCTGGTTCCAATCATTTTGGATAAGGCTCTGCAGTCTGGAGTAGTAGTTCTAGAAGTAGAAACTTAGCTTTGATTTTCCAACTGAAATTCCCTTGCTATCTTTACATTTAAATAAAAACTGTCTTGAAAGAGGAATCGCGGCTGAGATCATGTTTTTGTCTCTTAAGAGAGGAATGTGTGCCTGAACTCTCCTTAGCTGGCCCTGGAGTAACTGAAAAACAAAGAAAGGACAGGTGTTCCCTGGTGACAACGTGGGAATAGGGCCACCTGCCTCTCAGGGTGACACTCAGAGAATGAACCCTTCTTCCTTCTGGGCCACATTTCGTAATGGCTACCTCCACCTTTGCCTCCCCTGACAGTGAGGTGGGGCATGGAGAGGTAGGGCTAACCTGCAGGTCACCAAGACCTGTGCTGCAAGGTCCAGGACATTTGTTCCAGTGCAACCCCCATGTCCTCTGGTATTCAGCTGCCCACCAGCCTACGCTGTTTTTTCTGGATTGAGGTTCCTCCAACATCATCTCAGCAGGTCATCAGGTAAAGATCCAGAATTTCACGTGGGTGAGGCAGAAAGGCGGAACCTCCATATGCACAGGGTGGTCTGGGAGGCTGCCTGGAGGAGGCAGCTCCATACATCTGCTAGATAAGAAAAGGCAGGATGAGGGTGGCTGGCCCATGGGGTGGGGAGGGTCTCTGCAGCCACTGCTTCCTGGGAGTAAGGTTCTCCCTCCAGCTCCACCTGTAACCCCCTATGCCTGAGAAGTTCCTGCAGGGCAAAGGTGGGTGAGTCCCGTAGGAGGCTGCCTCCTACCACAGGGACTTCTCCCCTCCACTCACATTCTTCTCTGTGCCCAGGGACTTGTCAGCACCTCTCTAACAAGATGTGTGGTTTCCGCATCACTAACAATAGACCACAGGTTTCTGTTTTCTCAGCGGCCGGCACTCTCTTTTCTGTTTCACTCAGGCTGAGTTTGTTGACAGGCCGTGAAGGAAGCATATCTAACTCAGCTAGATGAATTTATGCTAGAATGGCTTGGGGTGGGTACGTAGCAAAGTCAGGACTTTTCTGATAATCTGAAACATGGTGTAGGAGACCAGTACATGGTTTCAGCTTTGGCACCTGCTTGCTATGTACCCTTGGGCAAATTTATGCACCTCTCTGAGCCCTGGTTTCCTCATCTGACTAGGGTAGAATCTATCTCTGGTAGACCCTAATTCTATGAAATCCACACTGGCTTAGGATACTGCATTTCGGTTTGAATTTATCACCTGGATAGAAATTTGAATGTCCATCTGATATTTCTTTTATGGAGAAACGAACACCATTCCCAAGATAATAATTAGTTCAATTCAAGCCAGGGATTAATAGGAAGAAGAAAAAAACCATCTCCAAACTCACTTCAATAAAATTGTGTCTACATAACTCAGACCTTACCTAACTTCAAACACTAAATCCCAAAGGTCTGTTAGCTGAGGCCAAGAGCTCAGGACCCCATAATTCTAAATAATTATAGTAGAAAGCCTAGAAGCTTCTATAGAATTAGCAGGAGAGAGAGAGACACCACTTCCTTAAGAGTTGGAGGCAGGATTCTAGGAGCTTCCCATTATGAAATTCAGATCTTAAAAAAATAAACAGTCCCCAGATTAGAGATGGGACACCTACCCCAACCTTTCTAAGAGCCCGTTACATGGCCTGGCCCTTTTAGGCCCAGCCCCCTCCAGGGCCATTGTGCTGACATCAGCCCTGGGTCTCCACAGCCAGCAGCCCTGGGAGCTGGACTTGCTAGATCAATGAAAACATCAACTGTGCCAGACGTGTCTGCCCCACTCCAAGCTCACCGTGGAGCCAGGGGTTCAGGCATGGAGCCGGACCATCTGTCGTTAGGCACTGCTGTTAATTGCTGTGCTAATGAACAAGGTTTGAATCAGAGGCATGAATGCACATGCAGATTTATCTACAACTCTGCACTACTATTTCCTGTCCCCTTTCCACCTGGCACGGTCTCCAGGCTGCAAAGGTAAAGGTGGCCGTCACAACATGGGCCCAGACAGTGCATACCCCGATGGCAGACACTCAGAAAAGCAAATGCTGAGAATTTCTCAGCCAGGTGCCCCAGTTGTCTATCTGCCCAACACATACTCACTTTATGGTGGATGCTGGGTCAAGTGTCAGGGCTCCAGAGATGGCAACAACATGGTCCCTGCCCTCAGAGGATCATAGCCTACCAGGGGAGATGGACAGGCGGATAAATACGACAAATGCAGTGTGACAAGTGGTAGGAGAGAAGTCAGGCTGCAGGTTACGGGAACGAGGATCTAACAGGCCCATGTGTCCATAAGTCTTCCCTAGGATGAGGGAAGGCCTGAGCTAAATGTTAAAAGATGAGCAAAATTCCCAGGGAAGGAAGTGGAGCAGGGAGTTAGGGACGGAGGGAACCTGGAGGTGAGAGAGGACATAAGCTTCTGGGGGAGCCCAGGGAGTTGGGTATGCTAGGGCTTGGGTGTGCAAAGGAGTGAAGAGGGGAGGATGTGGGGTACCCAGGGAGTGGGAATGCTGGAGAGAGAGGTGGGGTGCAGTAGGGGAAGAGCCCTGAGGACCAATTGCTCCACAAGCACAGGAGCTCCTTGAGTCTCGGTGTGAGGTGATAATCCTTAGAGCAACACAGGCTTCATCTTTGGAGTCTAACAGCCTGGGGACAAGTGACTTATCCTCCCTTGGCTTCGGTTTTCTCACTGGAAAATCCCACCTAACACTTCTTTTCTATGGATGACATTAGAATTCAGAGAGAGAGGGAGTGAGTCGAGCCTCACACTTTTGAATCCTCAGGCATGATGACATCATCGTTTTTATCGACAGTCATCGTTATTGCTAACAATAAGCAAAACCTCAGAGGTAGGTTGGGACCAGTCAACATACTTGCAGGTTGCTGAGTGCCAGGCAGGCACATGACCTTGACCTGGTCAATAATGGGGAATAATGGGGAATCGTGATACAAGGTTTTCAGCACAGACATGCAATAACAACTTGGACAGAGTGTTTTCTCTTTTGCAAAATTACACAGCATCTCTGTTATTCAGAAATTGAACGACTCTTCTCCTGCCTAGGAAACTCTCCTTGCCGTGATGAAAGGTATTTTCAATGCCTGCAAATGCTGGCCATGAGGTGCCAGAGGGGTGGGAGGGACTGTCAAAAGCCTGAGCACATGCCACAGGAGGCTGAGAAGGGCTCATGGGCTCCTCCAGGGTCAGGGCAGCTCCAGCTGTCGAGGAAGGCCAGATGCTGGAGCTGCTGCTGTTGGCTCCTTCCCACTCGCTCTGTGAGCCTGTGTGAGGTGGCATCCTCTAAACCATTTATCACCAAATCACAATCCTCTGGAGACCATACTCCCGTAACCATAGAAACAGATGCTTTCTGGACCACTCCTCTCTTTATTTAAAAGGACAAGATGGTGGGTACCCTTTGCCAGTGATGGGTGTGGAGACAGCTGGTGGTGGGGAGGCCTTTGTGCAGGGTCTGCTGTGGCTTCATTCATACCGTGCTCTACCCCCTTGCTGCTCTACAGAAGGGGGCGCTGTGTGGTAGCATCCAAGCTGCACAGCATTCCCCGAGGAGGGGACAGGGATCTGACCTATGTTCAGGCCCCAGTGCCTCCTTGAGTTCCTTACTCTCTAGTGACCCCTCTGTGAAGTAGGCCTTACCCTACAGGGAAAGGTGGCCCAAAGAGGGCAAATGGGTCTCTAAGCCATGCAGCTATGAAGCTGGCCCGCCATAGTCTGCTTCTCAAAGCAGGGGGTGAGAGAGATAAGAGCTGGCTACAGCGCTTCATAAAAATGACCAGATGATGGTGGCCAAAGAGAAGAGAAGGATCCAGATGACTTCTGGTTCAAAGCCAAGGGGAGGGACAGGCTAGGGTCTGCATCTTTGCTAAAGCAACTTTGGGCAAGTTCCTTATCCTTTCTGTCTCTGTTTCCTCATCAGAGGGCCAACATGCACAATGGTGGCAAAGAGCGGAGAGAATGTGTTAAAGTCCCTGGCCTTTAATAAGCGTTCACTGCTGTGATTATTGGTTATTGCAAAGGAGAGGTAGGAAAGAAGTCTCCTCAAATAAGTCTATTAGTATGTAAGATAAGCCAAACATGGGGTGTGAGGACCTCCTTCCCTGAGAACTGGCCCTGGGAAGCAGTCCTTTATTGGAAGCACTTGTGTATTTATCTGATTTCATCCTCCCCCTCACCCAGTGAGGCGAGCATTATTCTCATAGGAGGGACCAAATGGCCTGTCACTAGCCAGCTAGCTCTTGCTTATGGGTGGACTCGGGCTCCTGCTCTTCAGAGCTCTGCTTCCTGCCGCTTCCACTCACAGCTGCCCAGGACAGAACAGGCCTCTAGGCCTACAGTCTCCAGAAAGACTCTGTCTCTACCCTCAGCCTTCACAATGCCCCCCCTTAGAGGGTCACTCCAGAGGTAGAACATGGCTCAGTCACTCTTCTGAGCTCACTGGTGGCCATTCAGTATGAGGGACCTACCTGAGGACTTTGCTGGGACACAGGGAGAGGCAGGACTTGGCTTGGAGTCCATCACACCTCCCTGCCCTGTCACCATATGGCTGTAGGACCCAGACTCATTTGCAGGGCCTGAATGCACCAGCCAGCCAGGCGTGTGGGCCCTTGAAGGGCCTCTGAGGCTGGTCTTCCATCCGCTTCATCTGGGCACTGCCACAGCTCAGGGAGAGGGCCAGGGGAGCTGTCAAATCCCCATTTGCCACAATTAGCAGATGAATAATGAAATGGCAGCAGCAGAACCAAGGCCTCTGCTCTCCAGCGGCCCACACCTCTGCCTCCTGTGAGCGCCAGCTTGGGACAGAAACCAGAAGAGCACCTGGTACCCAGAGGCAGCTGGAGCCCCAACCCTGGGCTTTTGATTGGAGAAACACCTTTCCTCTTCCTCCACCCTGAAATCCTGGCTGTGTTTGATGTGACTGAGGAGCTCAGGTCCCATGTGTGAGGCCTTTGCTTGGTCTCTCAAGAAAGAGTGAAAAGTGGGTCCTAAAGGATGAGGAAGGAGGAGGAAGAGAAGGGGAACCACCATTTGCAGAGACCTCTTGGGCAGGGAGGAGCTGTCTGCACAAAAGGCAGGCAATTCACTCTGTGGCTGGAACAGGGAGGCACAGGGTCCGGGGGCTGGACGGTGGGGCAGAGATACACAGGTGGGCTCCTCAGGCCATGGGGTGTCTTTGCCACTGAACCGGCATGGCTTCTAACCCTTCTGCTCTGGCATGTCCTTTAATACTTTTCTAGAAGTCAGCAGCATTTAAAAATTCATCTGTAGGTAGCCATATTTGCCTGAAAATGAGCTGGTGTCAACTCCTGGGCCGTGATCTGGTAAATGCCCATGCGTGTTTGTTTATGGGCAACATCATACATAAGAGGATTAGTAGCAGCCTAGCCTTCCGGGGTCCCTGAGGCCAGGGGCTGGAGAAGTGTGGAGAAGAACCGAGTTCTGGGCGTCCTGCCAGGAAACCCCCTGTCTCCTTTGGTTCAGCCAAGAAAGGACCCCAGGGCCCAGAAGCCCAGAGAGAAGAGGAAAGAAAGTCTCAGCCAGACTGAAAGAGTAATTCTCTCAAAACACTTCCGTCCTGCTTGGTTAATCAAATCTGCTTTATGTAGCACAAAATAAGCACAACCCTAATTAGCAGGTTTGTGCTGCAGCTGGATTATCAAAAGCGCATTACAGACTCCAACCTTAGCATTCCCAGAGAAAGCCCAGCGCCTGGAGAGGCCCAGGTGGCGTGTGTGGAATTGCACCTCCTCTGCTGTCCAGGCAGCTTGCCTCAGTCCTCCAAGGAGCTATGTGCTAGGGACATCTCCATTGGGTCTGATCCTGCTCTTGTCAGCAAGCGGCCACACCCAGGCAGAGTCCAGTTTATGGGAGAGGAGGAGCAAGGGGCTGCATGGATGTGCTGGGCGAGCCTTCATGGTCAGGAGTGAAAAAGACTTATTTCTTGCAGTTCTGGAGGCTGCGAGTCCCAGATCATGGAGCTGGCATGGTGGGGTTCTGGTGAGGGCCCTCTTCTGGCTGGCAGATGCCTCTTCTCACTGCATCCTTACGGGAGGGCAGAAAAGGGGAGAGAGCTGCATGGGCCCCCCCTTTTAAGAGCACTAGTCCCATCCATGAGGGCTCCACCCTTATGCCCTAGTCACCTCCCAAAAGTCCCACCTCCCAACACCATTCCATTAGGCACTAGGATCTGAATATATGGATTTGGGAGGATGCAAACATTCAGACCATTGCAATGATTATCATTAAACGGTGTGAGTTCTTGTGCTTTGCACGAGGAACATAGGGGTGATAAGTCAGCTGTGACTTCCGCTTTCATCCACTTTACCACATATCAGGAGGGAGGAATGTTAAACAACTAATAAATGTTTGTTGAGTGCTCCGATAAATGAATGACCTACAGGGTTATTTAATTCTAACTGTGAAGGAAAAGCCCAACAAAGGATAGGGGGCTGTGTATAGCTGAGGACCTCTGTGGACACGGCCATGGCTGTAAGACCATGAATTAAGACGCAGCATGGGGAACAGTGCTGTGCAGTCTGGAGGGGCAGAGTGACCACAGAACAGAGCCACCTGGTTAACCAGGGAGGGGGCTGCTCAGGGGAGCTTCCCCTGCTGAGCGCTAAATATCTCCCGTGGAGTCAAACAAAAGGTGGCGGTGGACTGGAGAGGTGGGCGCTGTGATGAGGCTTGCTATCAGCTGGGGTGGAAGGGTGTGAGAGGCAGAAGCAATGAGGACAGGTCACTGAGGCTGCCCGATGAGCCCATTGAGAGCATGTGTTTAGGGTGGGTGGGTAGAAGGGGGAGGAGCAGGGGTAGGAGGTGGGGCAGGTGGAGTAAGAGGGCGCACCCCTGCAGGGCCTTGCTGGCTTGGGGAGGAGTCTGGCCTTTTTTTTGGACCACAGGGAGCCAGGAGTGGGTGGGTACCAGACCCTGCCTCCCAGGGCTTCGGGTGATCTCGTGTACAGCATCCAGGGATTGGTGTTCTTCCACAGAGTG
The DNA here is from genome assembly GCF_047511675.1 of Marmota flaviventris. Lineage (NCBI taxonomy): Eukaryota > Metazoa > Chordata > Mammalia > Rodentia > Sciuridae > Marmota > Marmota flaviventris. Next base: position 43,982,964 of record NC_092506.1, read on the forward strand.
CCCTCGTCCCCTGGCACTGCCCTGCTTCCATCTGGCCCAAGCCCCAGCATGTGCCACGGGGGAAACTGGAAACTTCATGAGGAACCAATAATATCAATGTTATGAAACTATTTTCAAGGCTTTCACCCTCTGAGTTGTCAAGCCGCTACTTCACATGATGCCGAGAACATAAGCATCTGGCAAAATGTTCACATGTAACATTCTAAAGTGAAAAAAGATTCATAGAAACTGGAACGTTATATTCTAAAATGTCCTCTGTGTTCTGAAATGACAGGGATTTGAAATTTCTTTTTTTTATGTTTGTATTTTCTAAAATCTTTTAAAGAATCAATTATGTTCATTATCAGGAAAAATGCAGTTAAAAAGAAATGATGCGGGGCCGGGAGCAGGGGCGCATGCCTGTAATCTCAGCAGTTTGGGAGGCTGGGCAGGAGGATCTCGAGTTCAAAGCCAGCCTCAGCAATGGCGAGGCACTAAGCAACTCAGTGAGACCCTGTCTCTAAATAAAATACAAAATAGGGCCGGGGGTGTGGCTCAGTGGGTGGAGTGCCCCTGAGTTCAATCTCTGGTACAATAAATAAATAAATAAATAAAATGATGAAAAAGGAAAAGACAGAGGCAGACACATGCATGTTGAGGACAAGCAAGGATAGGCTACAGTTCCTTCTCCGGCATGGAATGCATAAGCCCTGCCACTCCCATCTTACAGATGAGGAAAGAGAGGCCTGGAGATGCAGAGTGAGTTGCCCAGAATGACCCCTGCTCCCATTTACCCCACGGTGCTAAGTGCTTCATAAATTCTATCAATCATGTTCTCCACACTAGCTGTCTGAGGGTAGGAGCATCACTCTCACCACCCACCATCCCACAGGGGAGGAGACCAAAGCTCAGTAACAGCATCTGCCCAGAATCACATCGTTGGTCACGCTCAAAGCAGTTATCCAAACACCAAAAGTTATGCTTAGTGATTGTTATTTTCTTACTTTACAAAGCATAAGTTTAGTTAGGAAGGAGAATCTGGGTTTCCAAGTTCCCAGGCATCTTGCACCATTTTAAAGTAGAGGGCCACCTCCTCTGCTCTGACTCATGAATCCAAAGCTTCTTCCTCACAGGAGGGACAGCTGCTGTGGGCAGGAACCTTCCAGACAACAGGGAGCAATTAGATGCAGAGGACTGGCCTGGGAGGTGACCTACTACCTAGCACCCTCTCCTCTGTGAGTCCTTCCAAGGCAGTAAATGCAGAACTGACTGGGGGAGCACATCCTGGGGTCAAGTGTCAAACACAGATTTGAGGATGGATGATGAGAAAGTGGGTGAGTGGCTGTCCAGAGCTGCTGAGGAAGTGGACTCTGGTCACTTTGGCAGGGTCCAGGCTGGGTGGAATGGGGGTGCAACTGAGGGGCTCTGGTGGCCCAAAGGGGAGAACTGAGCTGAGGAGATGAAAAATATGTCACCTAGTATGTCTACACAAACAAGGCCAGGGAAAAGCAAAGAGTTGCTGAGGCTCTCTGCTGAGAAAATGTCAGTGAAGCCCAAGGTGAAAGACATTGTTCTGGCCCTGAGGACACCAGTCCCACCCTGCACTGGCCAATGGGGAAATTAAGATCTTTCTTCTACAGGTACCCAGAGGACAAGCTCAGACACACTGGAGCAGGTCAGACAAAGCATCTTGAGAAGGCAGAAGAGCTCCCAGACCTGGGCTGGAAGTTTGATGCCAATCTCAGCATGTTTTTTTAAAAAAATGCAGGCCAGGCTGAAATGGTAGGGCAGGGTAGGGGTCTGTGTGCTAATGCCTAGGGCTGCCGGAGCAAAGTACCTCAAATGGGGTGGCTCTAAGCAACAGATATTTATCATCTCGCCATATATTTTGGAGTCTAGACGTCGAAGACCAACTCACGGGCAGGATCATGCTCCCTCTGAGGCTGGGGAGACTCTTCCCTTGCCTCTTCTTAGCTTCAGTGATGGCCAGCAGTCCTTGGTCCACCTTGGCTTGTAGCCGCATGGCCCCTTCTCTGCTGGTTCCGGGTGCTGTCCTCCCTGGGTCTCTCTCCCTCATAAGGGCACCTACGGTGTTGGATGAGGGCCCACCCTACTCCAATACGGCCTCATCTGAGCTAATTACATCTGCAATGACCCTGTGTCTGAAAAGGTCACATTCCGAAGTACAAAGGTTAGGAAGTCAACATATCCTTCTTAGGGACACCATTCAACCTGTATTAGTTGGCCAGCAAAAGACACAAAAATAATTGGGGAATCAGAGTCAGGGAGACAAAAACAATCTGCCAAGTGTCACTGTGCGCCGTCTGTGGAACAGGGATCGTGGATTTTTTTTACTACTGGGGCTCCCGGGCTGCACCCTAGCCAGGAACACCAGTGCATCCCCTCCACCCTATTGTGGAGGCTCAATGATGATAGCATGGAAGCCACAGAGGGTGGCACCACTCTGGGGTATGATTGGAGAACCAGCAGGGCTTCCCTAGGTGGCCCGGGACCCCACTCCACATTTCATGCAATCAGCCATGACGATGCCTGACTCGTGGCTCGTCCCGCTGGCTCTTTGACACCTGTGGTTATTCTCAACCTTGGTTGAAATAACACCCTCTTGAATAGAAAAACTGTGAACAACACCGGGGTGGATAGAGATGTGAGATGCCATAAAATGAGTCGGCGATGATGACAGCTTTGCTGCTGCGGCAGCAGAACCAAGTCGCACCCTTTCTATAAAAGTGCCCGCTTATCACACTTGTCACGTGGGGTCTATAAAAGCAGCTGCAGAAATCACGTAGCTCTGATCCACCCGCTGCCCCAGCCCAGGTCTCCGTGTGAGCAGAATCACGAAAAGCCCTTCCTGTGCTGTTCTGCAGATTTCCAAAGCCAGGTTCTCGCATGCTTCAAGTCAACTGAAGGGACTCGCTCTTGCATTTCTTATCAACCCCAGCATCTGTCGCTTCTTCACAGCCTCACCCAAACTGGTGTCATGGTACCTGTATGTGGTTCCTGCAGAAAGGAAGGGCACTTGTCATTCTAACTGGAGCCTGGTGGAGCTCCTGCAAGGAACGGCACGGGAGAGGGGTCCCAAGGCACACGACTGGAAGACACTTGCCAGCTCTGGCAAGAAGGCCTAGGTATTTCCAAACATTATTTTTTTGGCAAAGGTTAAAACACAAAAGAGGTTCCCACCTGGCTCCTGAGTTACCCAGAAATTCAAATCAGCCCCATTCTAATTAATTGAGCTTTCAATCTAAGAACCTAAAATAAAATGTGAACACAGAACAGTTGTTACCTGGTGACTTGAGCCTACTGTCAAATAGGGAAACTTCTTTTTCCCTTTGATCCTCTCCCATCTCCTTCCACAAAGCCTCCACTTGGCAGGTGGCCCCTTCACCATCCTCATTCTCCCCTCCTGGATACCCAGTTCCAGCCTCTAACTGAACCCCAGCCTATGGACTCAGTGGCTCTCACAGACAGGAAACTGCCAGCTATGGGTTTCATTTGCAGCTAATGCAAAAAGAAGCTGCTTTCCCTGGAGACAGACTCAGAGGAGCCTGGGAACTGCCACTCTCCCAGTGGCCCCTAGCTCTCAGCCACTGACCAGATGTCCCCACCTCCTTCCCTCCCTTTGGGAAGGACACTTGGGGTCTCAGCACAAACTCCTGGCGAGGGAGCTCTTCGGGGAGCACAGTGGTTTCCCAATGCAAAGGGAAACAGAGTTTGTCTATTTCCTTTGGAGTGTGTCCAGGCGACACAATGTCAAAGACTGGGCTGGGGTACAAAAGGCATTAGGCAGGGACCCCAGAGGGCAGTGTGCATAATTCTGGCCACAGACCCCAGAATGTGTTGTTACTGGCTGTGTCCATTCCTCCTTGGCAAGTGGTCTTTGGACAGGACTCTGTTTTTCAGTCTGGGCTTAATGTGCAAAGTACCCTGGGTCAGGAGGGAAAGCTGGTGTCTGTCCAGATGGCAGGGACTGAGGAGGGGAGGGTTGCGATACTCTGCAGGATCCCCACAGTGGCAAGGCCCAGCAGAGTCACCACCAGGGAACCTGGACCTGGGAGACAAGGGCAACAGTTCCCTTGCTCTGGCCTGTCCCTCCAATGGTGCCTCCTAGGCCTAAGCAGGAGGCTGAGGAGCCTGGCAGAGAAACAGCCATTATTGCTGGGTGAGAAGTAAACAGTGTCTGCTTCCAGGGTCTTGCTGGACCAGAAAGCCCGTGTGATACATCTCTGTTTCTCAGCCTGGCCTTCCTCCCATGCTAGCCCCCCTGCTTCATGCCCCCACAGGCCTTCTTCACTCTTTAAAAAATAACAGCAGCTTTATTGATACATCATTCTCAAACAATTCGCCTAAAGTGCATAACTTAATAGTTTTTATTTACAGAGCTGTGCAATGAATCCTAGAATATTTTCACCCCCCTCCAAAATCTGTACCACACACAATTCTTTTCTCCTCACCCCACACCTCCAACCCCAGGAAGCCACTAATCTACATTCTGTTTCACACACAGGCCTGTTCTGGACATTGCACATAAGGCTTTCTGGAGTCCAGTTTGGGCATTTTGGGCTTTGGCTGCCTTAGGCCATGGTGCAGACTGGGTATCCACGCAGTGGATGAGAAGACAGGCCTGATGCCTTTGTGTGCTCTCTCATCTTTTCTGAGGTTTTTCCCTGGGTCTCTTGGCTATTCTCTCTAATTATGAGACCACCAAAGCCTACTGACCCGGCTGTACACGTCTCTTAGGCTCCCAAACATTTTCCTTAGGCACAGATCAAGATCAATCCATGAAGTCTACCTCCTAGCCCTGCACAAGGATCAAGCAGGATGGGGTGTGTGGACCCCACTGTCTGCCCAAAGCCCTGAGTGACTGAATGTCAGGAAACTCCAGCCCCTTTGAGTTTCTAAACAAAAGTGAAGAACTCATCTTCTTATCTTGCTAACTCAAAGCACCCCCGCCCCCAGCGCTCCTCCCCAGTGTTCTTTGGTTTGTGTGCCTGTTACATGACTGCCAACCATAACGCAAGTGACGCCACCACGAGAAGCCGGAGAAGAGCTGACCACCTCCCGGAGTTACTGGGTGAAAAAAAGATCAGCCCCGAGGTTGAGCAAGTGGCCACCCAAAAAGTGCTGGCACTGCTACAATGCACAAGGCTTATGCTATGACCAGGGATGGTCTTGGGTGAAAGGCTACCTCTGTTTTGTTATTTCTGACAGCCTAATTAACCTCCTCTCCCCTGATTCTGTACATTTTGGATAAAACAATTACAACCTTGTGACATGTGTGCTAGGATTACCTGAGACAAGGGCTCAGCACAGGACCCGGCAGATGGTAAGCAATGAATTTCAACCACTGTGATTAATATTATCACGCTGTAATTATCAACTATTATCGGACAGGGGTGCAATGCACCAGTGACGAGCACAGGCTCTCTGCCTAGCTTTCAGACAGGCTCCATTGCCAGTCAGTGCCTCAGTTTCCTCATGTTTAGAAAGATATAAAAATAATGACAAACTCATTCTGTAACCCCGAGGGGTGATGAGCTCATGTATATAATGTGCTTAGAAAAGTGATTGGAATATCGAGCCATAGATTTGTTACCACTATCTCCTAAAAAGACTCTCCTGGTGCCCTCCCAGGATCAACAACCACTCCTGGGCATTTTCCTATCCTTTTCTCCCTTGTAGGCCTGCGTTGGTCCCTGTTTTTCATCTCAAAGATCCTTCTGATATTTTTCCAACCTTCAAAACAGTCTCTGGCTTTATAGTCCCATCTAAAAATCTGTTTGCACCTACAAAATTTAAAGGATTGAATGCTGGGTTTGTTGCTCATGAGCAGAGTCCCGGGTTCAGTTCTCAACATTTCGGGGAGGGGGGCGAGTTAAAGAGTTGAAACCATTTGATAGTTCTTCCTCCTGGAAAATGTGAGTGCACAGGGGAAGAATGACCCCAGGAACAAGAAAAGACCTCCAGATGCATTCTTGGGGCTGGGTGGCTGACTGCAAGACCCAGCTCAGAACATTTCTTTCTGGCAGGATGTTTCGGGCAGGACTAAAGAAATTCTAGCAAATGTCAGGGGCTGCACTGCCCAGTGCAGTGCCTCAGAATAAAATTCTATTTCCTTCTTAGAGTTTTAGGGAAGTGATTCTGAGGCTTTCATGGGTGGGGGTGGGAAACACTGATGAAATCTAAAGAACCAGCAAGGGGGAGCTGGGGCAGCCGATCATCTTCTCATCTCGCCTGTGTCTGCTGATTGCATTATCATTTGTCGCAGCTCCTGCTTTTGCCTAAGAAAAGCATCTAGTGATACTGAGTTGAATAAATAGCCCAACCATCAGCGCTGGGAATACAGCCCGATTCAGCCAAATCTCAAACGCATTTGCATCTAATCCCTTCATAATCCTTTCTGTGGAATGGTGTAAAAGCTGAGCAAGACGGTCCATCCTCCCCTGGGGACAGGAGACACGGGTACACCTGCCCAAACTCAGTGATGTAATTATCCAAGGCCCGGTGCCTTGTCTGAGTTTTGCTGGAAGCCCCAGAACTCACTGATGACAAAGTTCCTGTCCAAAGTGATTTTGTGCACTAGCATATACTTAAGCATACAAATGGATGACAGGAGACGGAATCTCAGGAGAACGGCCCACTCAGAAGAGACTTAAAGAGATGTCTCACCCCTTCACTAAGGTCCAGAACAAAGATTAGGGCAGACCTAATCTGTCCTCTCTCCTATCTGTCCTCTCTCTCTCTCTCTCTCTCTCTCTGCTTCCTCATTTATTAAACACAAATAATTCCCCTTTGTTGCAGGGCTTTTGAGGACTCAATGAGAAACACAATCCTGAAATGTAGAAATGTACAAATGTAGAAATGTCATCATTTTGCCTTGATTTCTTCCTTCCCAGTGTAGGGGACGGGACTTTGGAGATCTTATTCACGTGTCCATTTACTCAACAAATTGAGCCAGTCATTGTTAGAGGCATTTGGAGATTCAGTAGTGAATAAAACATTTATTGAGACAGATCGTAACAAATCATTTAATTCATAAATATTTAATTAAAATTCTGACAAGTGACACAAAAGGCAGACAGGTGGCTGCAGGAGTTGATAAGAGAGGACTTAACAGAGCCCAGGGTGGGGTGGTCAGGGAAGGCCTCCCTAAGGAAAGAATATTTATGCTCCAATAGGAAGGCTGATTAGGAACTTGCACATCAATATGACTCCACCAGGCTGGAACTGAGGGTTGGGGAGACCCACCCAGGAAAAGAAGGCAACATATGCAAAGTTCCTGGGGAGAGAGAGTACCTGCCATATTTGAGGAATCAGACAGCAAGAAGTCCTAGAGGTTGGTTTTATGTTTGCATACTAAGTTGTTTTTGTTGAGTCTGGGAGAGGACAAGAGTCAGTGGCCCCAAAGCTCTGGGGAGGAAGGACCACTGGAGTGAGTAGCCAATGAGTCAGCCCATACATCTTCACCCTGACTCCAACCCATAGATCTGACCAGGGTAGGAGTTGCTGCATCTTCAGAAGAATCAATGGGATAAGCTTAGGGAGAGACATCTGAACCCCTGAGGTTGGGCAAGGACGGTCTCTGGAATAGCTCCACCAGCTGTCCTTAGTAAAACACCTTTCTACCCAACAGCTTCCTTTGTTATGAAAATAAATGTATTTCTTATTTCATGAAGGACCAATCTTCCAGAGCCAACTGAAATTTCGGAAGATTGCATGTCCCTTAGTCAGGCTTTATGTCATTACTAACCCTCCAACCCTTGGGTATTTTGTATACTAATTTAAGAGTTTGGGTTTTGAAGTTTGGGTACGTGAGTTTGAATCCTGACATTGTCATTTACCAGCTGGGTGACCTTAGGCAAATCTCTTCACTTCTCTGTGTCCTGATTTACAAGCTAAGGATAACAATGTACTCACTGGCAAGGTTATAAAGATTAAATGAGATCATAAAATACACATAAGGACACATAGGTGGAAGCCCTCAATAAGTGTAAGCTTGATGATGAAGATGATGATGATTTCATTACTATCATCAGCACAGCCATGTGGTACCCATCTGCAATGCTGCAGAAACTGAGCTAAGCACTTCATGTGCTTTACCGTGAATGCTCCCACAAGTTTGATATAATGATACCCATTTTCTAAATGAGGAAACAGGCTCTAAGGAATTTAGTGACACAGCTATTTAGTGACAGAGTGAAGATTCAAACCCAGGCTCCCAAAGCAATCCACCCTCCAGATTTCTATACCAAATTAGCCACTTCTCAGTAACATCCTGTAAAATCCTGTTAATTACGACAAATGAGGATGAGGTTGGCATAACTACCTGTTCATTGATTTGCAGATTTTTAATAACATTCCTTGCCCCAGGAAAACTCTCCAGGGGACCATCATTACCATACAGTTCTTTGGGGAAAATGAAACAACAGCTGGCCCTGCCAATCACCATGGCAACACTCTGTAACTACTAGAATCGTGTCAACAGAAAACATTTATATATACATATATGTTCTATATTTGCACTTAGCCGTAATATTGTACTTGCTGATGACACCACTCGGGGCTCAGGTAGAGGAATTTTCAATCAGCTCCAAAATCTCTCCCCCTCCTTAGATATTCCCAATACTCAAAATAAGCTGGATGCAGGTAGGAAGAGAGGTTGCTAGGAAGAAAGAACACCCAAACTCTGGCCCCCTGTACTTCACTCTGGCAACATGTAAGTGTTGGGACAGGGCAGGCCGTGTGAGCATCAATCAAGCATACCAGGCCTGTGCTGGGAAAGGCTTGGTTCAGTACTCACTGGGGCTATCTTGAAATTCTTCATCATTTTTGAACAAGAGGCTCTGCATGTAGAGAGCAAAGGGAAGACACTTGGTGCATTTGATTCCCCTATGCTATTTTCTCCTCCCTCTTAGACTGACCAAGCCACTGAACACTAGCTCAAAACTTCCACTATTTCAAACTTAATGTTCTTGCAGCTATGCCAATGTCTCCAGAACTGAGCTGCTCTGAACCCTGCAAGCAATGGTTGCTGTAGACTGCATGTCTGAACAGGTGCCAGGCAGGACACTCAATTGGAACCGATATTATTTCTAATATGGGAGATGGGTAGGTATGACCAGCCTCATTCACAGGTGAGGACATTGAGAGATGCAGTGACTTGCTGAAGGTCCATAGCACATCAGACGCAAACTGGATGAATCTTTCCTCTTGACCTTCCATAACCCTCCACTGCTCACCCTGCCTAGGTGGTGGCTGTGCCTGACTTGGGCCCAGGCAACTCTGCCACATGGGACAGACCAGCCACGAGACCTGGGAGCATGGGCCCCTCTAAGCCACGGGCCCAGAGTTTCTGGCTCCTTTTACCTCTTCCAGATTTGAATGAAACCTTCTCCAGCATGGTGTGGGAGGTGGCCTGAGAGGCTGCCTACAGGACAAGGTGACATGATCCTCAAGTGAAGAGGAGTTAACTCCCCACTAGGAAAACTTCAACCACTGGGAAGTAGGAGCTGCGCAGGAGCTGGGCACATGCCTTCCCTTTCCTTTCTCTTCTGTGGTCTACCTCATGACAGTCGGTTCTTGTGGCTCACTCAGCCAAGTCCCTGATGCTAAGCTGAGAGATCTTGGGCAGTGACCCGCTTAGTGCCTCTGAGGGTGTCTGTGAACTAGTAGTCACTGAGGAAGTGCACCGCTCAGAATTACTTCCCCTCTTTTTTATGGCCTTATTTCCCTTGCATCTTAGCTCTTTGCGATGGGTTAGCACCCTGACATTGAAACATCCACTTCTCATTTTTGTACCAGGTTTTATTTTCAGAGAATCTGGCCTAAGACACATCCAGGAAGAAAAGGTTCCCACTCAGCCTAAGGGTATAGGAAAACTTCATAACGTCCAGAAGTAGAAATCAGCTACCTGTGGTTCTCTGCTCTCACCTGTAGAGCACCTGTAGGAATGATTGCTGCCTGAGATAGACAGTAAGCAGTACAGGCTGATGAATAACACTGTCTTTTTTTCTTCGCTTCCATCCATTCTATCTGTGTGGCCCTGGTTCAGGAACCCCCACCACCTGAAGTCATGGTTAATTGATCCACCGGTACAATGGTCCCAAGCTGAACCAATCACTTTCTCCCTTCTTTGAGATTATTTAATTTGGGACAAAGTGATGCAGTCTCTGCTTCTCTTTGCACACACTCTCTCAACACCCCCCACATACACACACACACCTATAGTGTTAAGTAAGAAATCTTGGGAATGATCAGTGTCCACATTTTCTGTCACATGGATAAAACTGATCTACATTAGGAGAGAAAAATTCTACCTACATGCACAGGAAAACAGACAGGACTACAGTAAGAGCCCTGGATCTGGCTTTCTGTGCTCTTAAAACTCAACCTCTTCTACCTCCTTGAGGTTTAGTCACTGTAGGTGCTCAAGCAGTATCCCTCTATTGAATGTTCCCTGTTGCCTAATTCTGTTCTGTGTTTCTGTCATTTACAATCTAAGGAAGCCCATTTGAGCCCACCAAGGGGAGCTAGAATAGGGAAGGAGGAGGAGGCTTCATTTGGAGCACATTAGACCTGGGTTAGGGTTAGAATCTTGAGCTTCATCACGTTTATCTAGGGACCACAGGCAGGTAATTAAACCTTTCTGTGCTTCAAGTTTCTTATCTGAGAAATCTGAGGAATTGGGCCACCTTTTGAGCCAGGTGTGAGGATCTAATGAAATCATGTGCATAATATACTTTGCAGAGACCCATGCTGATCCCTCTCCCTGTTTCACATGTTAGTGGGAGAGACTACCTATAAAGGCAGGCTTTGCTTTGATCCCACACTCCATTCGGTTGAGTCAGAAAGCACTGTCCGTCGCTCCTAACTGTCCTCATTTCCAGCACTTTGGATGGAGAAAATACCTAGAGGTCCTCCCCAGAAATCAAAGATCCACAAACTCTTATCCCTGAAGTATAGCTCACAGATAATATAGCTCCATTTTTCATGTTGGACTACTTTGAAAATATCCAAGGAGTGGTTATTAAACTTGGACTTGAATATTTTTAATGACAGGAAACTCACTTCCTCACAAATCAGCATATTCTGTTACTGTATAACTCTGATATGAATAAAGAATTCAGTTCATCTCCCCCATCAGGTTTGGAATCTTTGGCAGACAGGGAAATCCAGATTTCTATAAGTTGGCAGGACCTAAACCTTCAAAGTTCTTATATGCCACCAACGGAAGTCAAGAAGAAATATTTTTAAAAGACATGACACGGATTGTATGATAAAAAGATGCTTAATTTTGTAAGAAAGCACCAAACTACACTGCAAAGTGGCTGCCATTTTGCCTTCCCACCAGCAATGAATGAGTTCCTATTGTTCCACCTCCTTGCCAGCATTTGGTGCTATCTGTGTTCTTGATCCTGGCCAGTTTAGCAGGTGTGCATAGTGGTATCTCATTGTCCTTTTGATTGGCATTGCCCTGATGATATATGATGTGAAACATCTTTTCATGTGTTTATTTCCCACCTGCATATATTCTTTGGTGAGATGTTGGTTAAGGTCTTAGGCCCATTTCTAAGTTGGATTATTTGTTTTCTTATTGTTGAGTTTCAGGAGTTCTTTCTGTATGTTGGATAACAGACCTTTATCAGAAATGTCTTTTGCAAACATTTTTTCCCCCAATCTGGATATCTTTTCATTCTCTCACGAATATCTTTTACAAAAGAGAAATGTTTAATTTCTAGCAACTGCGCTTCTTGGTCTTCTTCCAAAGGAGCTGAAAGCTTATGTTTTCACAAAACCTATACATGAATGTGAATCGCAACTTTATTCATAATTGCAAAACTTGGAAGTAATCAAGATGTCCTTCAGTAAGTGAATGAAGAGGTAAACTATGTTGCATCAAGACAATGTAAATTTTTCAGTGCTAAAAAGAAATCAAATATCAAACCATGACAAGAGAGGAAAGTTTAAATGCATATCAGTAAGTGAATGAAGCAAAACTGAAAAAGCTACATACTATATGAGTGGAATTACATGATATTCTGGAAAAGGCTGAACTATGGATCAGAGATCAGTGGTTGCTTGGGGTGGACAGTGAATAGGCAGAGCATAGATAATTCTTAAGGCAATAAAACTATTTTGTCTGATATTCTAATGGTGGATACATGACATTATATATGTATCCCCACGGAGAGAATGTACAACACCAAGAATAAACCCCAATGTAAAACACAGACATTGAGCAATTGTTACAATTTAGATATGAGACACGTGTGAGAAAAATGCAAGAAAGCTTAGAGGTGAAATGGGTTGAGAGGTTATAAGAGTCTTAACCTAATCCATGCATTAATCCATTGATAGGAATTAAGTGGATGGTGACTGTAGGCAGATAGAGTGTGGCTCAAGGAGGTGGGTCACGTGGGAGATGACTTTGGGGTCTATATTTTGTCTGTGGTGAGGGGAACTCTCTCTGCTTCCTGCTTGCCATGTCCTGAGCTGCCTTCCTCTGCCATAAGCTTCCACCATGATATGCTGCCTCACTTGGGCACAGAGAATGGAGCCAGCTGTCTACAGAGTGAGATTTCTGGAACCATGAGCCAAAATAAACTTTTTTTTCCTCTAACTGTTCTTGTCAGGTCTTTTGGTCACAGCAGTGGAACAGCTGATTAAAACAGTGATCACGATGTGTCAATGTAGGCACATCACCTTTAACAAATGCATTACTCTCGTGGCAGCTGTTGATAATGGGGGCGGCAATGTATGTGTGAAGGTTAAGGGCTAGGTTGGGTATTTCTGTAACTTTCCTCTCCATTCTGCTGTGAACTTAAAACTACTCTTAAAAAAAATAAAGTATTAAGAGAAGACATTTTAAAATTCACTTTAACATGTTTACAAGGTTAGCATGGTACATATACGTATGGTGTGTTGTGCTCACACAGCATGATCATAAGATCAGGATCATTTTAGACAGTCAAGAGAAAATTCTTTGACACTCTTCAAATCCAGAAAGGAAGTCTATGCCCATCCCCCTGAATTTGGGTGGGCTTTCTGTCCACTTTGGCCAATAGAATGCTGCTAAAGTGACACTGTGCCAGTTGCCAGAGCCAGCCTTGTGTTGCTGGCAGTTTCTCTGTTGTTTTTTGGAACAATGACTCTGGGAGCAATGCCATGCCATGGCAGGGACACACAGGGCTCCAGCCAATAGTCCCAGGGGAGCCCAGCCTTCAGGCCGTCCCTGCAACCAGAGCAACTTACTTGTGAGTGAAACCATCTCAAACCCTCACCCTAGCTCATCCGCAGTTGAATTCTACAAGTGGGCCTTCGTCAATGCCACGTGGAGAAGAAAAATGGTTCAGCTGAGCTGCCTGAACTCCTGACCCCCCCCAAATTGTAAATTATAATAAAATGGTGGCTGTTTTATGCTATTAAATTTGGGCATGATTGGTTATATAGTAAGAGGTAATTGGAACAATCGCTACCCAATCCCACCAATGAGGAAATGGAGGCAGAGTGGGGTCAATGACTTGACTAGACAGCTGGGCACCGAATGGGCTGGGACCCAAGACTTCTCATCTTAGTCCTATTTTTTACCTTGATGATGCTATGAAAACCTATAATCATCAACAATAACACTTGCTATTAATTATAATTTTTGCTAAAGTAACATTATCTGGCACTTTTAGCAGCCTGGTAACAGTAGCGTTGTTTAGCTCTGTTCTAAGTTCTTTGTGCCCATTTAATTCTTATGGCAAATCTCTAAGGTAAGGGCCATAATAACCTTTAATTTATAAATAGGGAAACTGGGGCTGGGGTTGGGGCCTAGTGGTAGAGCGTTCGCCTAGCACGTGTGAGGCCCTGGGTTCGATCCTCAGCACCACATAAAAATAAATAAAATAAAGGTATTGTGTCCAACTACAACTAACTAACTAGGGAAACTGACACAGGCTGATTAAGCAATTTGCCCAAAGTCATGTAGCTAGAGAGGAGAAGAGCAAGGATTTGAACCCAGATATTTTGGCTCTTGAGATCATATGCTTAACAATTGGGGCATATTGTCATTCAAATAAAGGTCTCCTCTGCTCAGAGATGACTTGAACTCATGTCCATTATGTGTGGCCCAGTGCCACAAGTGGCTTCCCCCAGTAGTTCTTAAGTTTGAAAAGGTCCCAAAAGCTTCCAGGATACTTGGGACCCACCAATTGTTCACTTATAACATAGAGCAAAGCTAAAAAGTATATAAATGCCGGGTGAAGGACAGCATCTTTTTTGTCTGTCTGAAATCCTAACAGAGAACCAGGGCCACCCAACGAATGCCACAATTAATTTCCCAGTGCGCAATATTGCCTGTGGGGAGAGGAGGCTCCGGCTCATTTCTTATTCATGAAGTCACGCTGCCAAGCCTCATTTGCATGAAGTAATTTCTGCTGCTGCTACTCCACCATAAAATAAATCCATTTCTCCTACAGGATCTGGTCTTTTTACACCAAGAGAGATGAGTAAGCAATATATGCTGTAGGAACATACCCTTTGGACCATTTTAATAAGAAGTATGTCTGAGGCTAACAATAAGGGACTTAATAGGAATATTCTATTTCCTGGTCTCTGAGTATTCAAATGCAACACTGCCTTAAGATCTGTTTTGGGTGTAGGGAATGTTCAGCATTTCTGCCTGCTTGGTCAAACGCTGGGGTTCTATAACCAATGGAGCTATGGAGCTGTAGCTGTTGCACCTATTGTCCAGGAAAAAAAGAAGAGGAAGAAATGGAAGGAAGGTGGGTCAGTAGGCTGCCATGTTCTGATTAGATGAGTTACTGGAAATGTAGCTGTGCCCTTCAGATTGGCAGGAGTGGTCCTATGAAGATGTCCACACCTTTGTCACTGGAGCCTGTGACTATACTACTTTACATGCAAAAATGACCTCATCAATGTAGTAATGTGAGATGGTGAGAGAACCTGGGTTATCCAAATGAGCCCAACACTTTAAAAGAGGAGAAACTGCAGAAGGTAGCCATTTCTCCCTGTCAGTGTGTATCTGACAGAACAACTCCAAACAGAATCTCCACCTTTGCCCTGGTGTGGGGTTATCACAGTTGGTAGATGCTAACTAGTTCCTTTAAACATCAACAACAACAACAGAAGCTCGTAGCAGAAACCATTAATCATCATTACTGAAGCCTCTGGTTCACTTCAGTCTTGGGATCCCAGCCTTTTATTTATAGTGCCTTCAAAGAGGTTCCACGTCATTAATTGCTCACTATGTAGGCCAATTAGATGAGGTTAGCACTCCTGGTTAAATCACCCTCCCCAGGTGGCACAGGCAACTGGGCCTGCCAAAGGTGCTGGCTCTGCCCTCTAAGAAGTGGGACAACCTGAAGGAGTCTGAGTAAGTCGGCCAGCTGTCTGGCTTGTATGAAATGAATGGACAGATGTTGACTGTGGATTTATTTCAACAAATCAAACTTGATCATGATGAGAGGTTAAACTAATGGCTTAACCATCACACCTTGCTACTAAGTGAGGGTAAACCTTATGGGGGAAAGCTGCTTTAATAGCACAGCCATCAACCTAGTGAATTAAACCTTTGGAGCAAAGCATTTTACATCTGATTGTCATATGATACTCAACACATTTGCCGAACCCAGATTATGAGTTTCTTGAGAGCAAGGACCTTAGCTTTTCGTCTTGGGAATGCAGCAGAGAGTAGTAGCTCAACAAGTATCTGAGTGATGGAATTCGTGGATGAGGGATAGGAAGACAGATGGACAGACAGAAGGATAGATAAATGAACGTAATGGGATAAATATGGAGATGACCAGGTAGAAGTAAATTTTTGATAAATCAAAAATGAATGAATTTGTGAATTTTTAAAAGTTCCAGTATATTTTACAGGGTGGGCAGGGACAGGAATAAAATATTTTTTGAATACCTTCTATACTGCAGTACTTTTGGTTCTAGGGATTGAACCCTGTGATGCTTAACCAGTGAGCCACAACTCCAGTCCTTTTTAATATTTTAGTTAGAGACAGGGACTCGCTGAGTTGCTTTAGAACGTTGCTAAATTGCTGAAGCTAGCTTTGAACTTGCAATCCTCCTGCCTCAGCTTTCAGAGCCACTGGGATTACAGGTGTGCACCACCACATGCTGCTATACTGCAACACTTGATGCATGTATTGTCATTTGGTCCTATTTGCTCCTCCCTGGTCTTGTCATGATCATTCTGTTTATAGAAAGAGACACTGAACCACAGAAAAATTACTTAGGGGGTTTAAGCAACAAACAAACAAACAAACAAAACCCAAGGGTTCAAACCTAAGCCTGCTGATTTCTTAGAGCCTGTGACCTCCCACTTTTAGGGATCCATCTCTTGGTTTTAGAAGACAGAATCAGGGCAGGGAGGAGAACACTGATTCAATCTTCTTAGTGGGTCCTGTGTAATAAGTCAGGGGAGCTGACTGATCTGTTGCCCTCGTCTCTAGAGGAGCCACATGGCAAATGGGGCTGGCCCAGAGAGACTCAGTCATCAGGGTAGCATTTTTGAATGTTCAGAACCTGGCTCTGGAGCCAGAATAGGATTATGACAAAATGACCCCAGGATTATTGTAGGCACTAAATGAACTCTGATTCAGAATATGCAAACAATGGACATGAGCCACTGTTCTTCTCAGAGTCTGCTGTTCCAGGGCCTCTTTGTGGCTCACTGCTCCAAACGTGGTAACTCCTGACTCAACATGACGCTCAAGCTGAAGATGGCCCAGGGAGGCCTTGCTGCTAGTTGATGTTTGGTGTGTTTGGTACACAGAGCTGGGCTTAGCGAGGCATTCTGAGAGGGAATTGCATTTTCTCTATTGTGGCTTTCAGGTCACAAGTTCAGGTGGCAGGCTCACCTTTGGTTAGCAAAATTCATTCACTCCAAGCCCATGATTAATGACTCCTGAAAGCTCAGATCCATCTGGACCTTGGGGCCAAGGGCTGCAGCTGTCCTTCTAACTATGGAAAAGTGAGGACAAAATGTATACATGGGAAGAGATCCTGGGCAGTCTGAGGCTGTGAGAAGTCAAGGAATAGCAAACACTTTAGATCACTCTGGGGACGATCGCAACACACATCCTAAAGGTTCCCACTTACCAGGGCAATGAACCATTTTTTTCTAGAATGTTCTGGTACCTTTACTCTCTGTTGTGGGGGAAAAGCCTGGATGGAAGGGAGAGAGTGCTACTCATTATTAAACATCTACTATACACCAAGACTATCTTTCATTTCACAAGTATTTGTACTGCACTTACAATGTGTCAGAAACAGAGTGGAGTACTTTATAAAAACCAATGCATCATTATCATTGCCATTTTACAGGTGCAGAAAGAGGCACTGAGAGGTGCAGAAACCTGGATAGTCAGGCAGCCAGTAAGTGGTCATACCAGGATTCAACCTCTTAACATCTGTGTTTGGAGTGGTGCCCTCTGGGATGGGCACAGTCTGCCTTTACTCCTAAGAACAACCAGGAAGGTGGCTGTTATTGCTCTCTACTGTCACGGTTTGGATGTGAGGTATCCCCCAAATGCTCATGTGTGAAACAACACAAGAAGGTTTGGAGGAGAAATGATTGGGTTATAGCCTTAACCTAATCAGTGAATTGATCCCTTATGGGATTAACTGGGTGGGGACTGGAGGCAGGTGGGGTGTGGCTGGAGGAAGTAGTTCATTGGGGGCATGGCTATGGGGTATATATTTTGTATCTGAAGAGTGGAGTCTCTCTCTGCCTCTGATCATCATATGAGCTGCTTCCCTCTGCCACACTCTCCCGCCATGATGTTCAGCCTCATCTCCAGCCTCAGGGAACACAGTCAGCCTTCTGTGGACTCAGACCTCTGAAAGCGTGAGCCCCTTAATAAACCTTTTCTGCTCTACAGTTCTTTTGGTCCAGTCTTTCAGTCACAGCTGCAAAAAAACTGACTAAAACATCCACTTTATAGGAGCGGGATCTGCTGCATAGAAAGATTAAGTAACATGTCCAAGTACAACTGGGAAAAACTCGAGGAAACCCCAGTTCTGGATGAACTCAAAACCATGCCCACGTCATTGGGAGCAAACCTAACCTTAAGCAGAAATAGTCCTAGATGGCCCTTGGGATCCCTGCCACCTAGTATTCATGCCCATGCACAGCACAGTCCCATACTGAATGGGCTGACCTGCAGAACAGTAGGACACTGCAGATATGATGTGTCATGGGATGTCTGTGCCTGGGTGGTGATCTACACTGGGACTTCTGCCCTGCTCTTCATTGAATCACTTGCTTTGAAGAAAGTCTGCTGTCATGTTCTTAGACTCAGGCAGCCCTTTGGAGAGGGTTGCCAGACCAGGAGCTGAGCCCTCCTCTCAATCAGCACCAACTTGCCAGGCTGGGAGTGCCTCATCTTGGAAGTGGACTGCACAGCTTGGCTAAGGCTTTGGAGGAGTGCAGTGCAGCCTTTGCCCATATCTCAACTGCAACTGCATGAGGGACTCCGAACTAGAACCACCAGTCCAGCCACTTCAGGGTCCCTGCCCAACAAAAAGTCAGCTGATGAATATTTATTGCTTGAAGCCATGAAGTTCTGGTGTAACTTATTACACAGCAAAAGATCCTAGTCATATGTCTAAGCATGAATTTTTCTACCTTTTGGAGACTTTTTTAATTAGAAAAATATAAAGATTGTCTCAATATTTTACTTGGAAAAAAAAAAACAAAACACTTCCTCTGTGATTCTGAACCTCACCCACTGCCATGACCCTGTTTTCATGCTCTACCACTAGTCTGTGCAGAGATGCTCTCCTTTCCGTTTCTTTATTTCTAGAAGCCTCCTGCTCTCTTGTGGCCTCAACTATACTCACTATGTTAGAAGAGAGGTGGGACAAGGTAACCCAGCATTAGCTTCCCCTGGACCTGCTGCCTCCATTCTCCCTCCCCATCTGCCTTCATCTTTTTTATCTATTTATATATATTTATAACATTTTGTATTTATCTTCTTTCTCTTATCCACGCATTTTTGGCCTTTTTTCTTTTCTTTTTATGTCAATCAAACCCAGGGCTTTGCATATGCTAGGCAAGCACCTACCACTGAGCTCCTTCCCCAGCCCCTTATTTAAGCTTTTTGAGGCAGGATAGAGTTATGTCCAGAATAAATCCTAAAACACAGTAAGATCTTGTTTAATGCTTGCTGAACGAGTGGATGGATGACAAAATAAGTGAACGACAACTTGCTCAGGTCTAAATATTTCCTGTATATTCTGTGACCTACGAGTGGTATGCAATGTATTAAATAAGCTGTCAGTCCACCTGCAGGTTTACCTCCTCCAAGTAACCTTCTCTTTGCCAGGCTCAACCAAGGGCCCTTCTGGGTTCATAGCCAGGTTTGCTTCCATCTCTCAGCAGAAGAAACACCAAACTGCAGTGGTCTGTTAACAACTGGGGCTGGGCCTGCTGCACTTCTGGCTGCCAAGATCCTAGTGGAGAGCATGGTGTTCCCTAGCTGAACTAATGAAGGAGTGAGCCAACAGACAAGAGATAAGGAAAAAGCAAACACAGAAAGGAAAACAGCTTCCCCAAGGGAACTCCTGCCACAGGCTGAGCTGACAGCTGAGTTTGTGTTGTGACCTGGTTCCCTCCCACCTTTTTGGCCTGCATGCTCTAGGTGAGTATGAGTTTCCCTGTCTTGGAAGTTACGCAGAGTTTGGGGGAGAGAAAACTATGCTCATGAGGAACATTGTACTCTTACCATTGATTAGGCACCTGGTGTACCCCAGCACTTGGCAAGACAGTTCTCACATGACCTCGGAGGGTCGCAGTGAGAGAGCTGAGAATCTGCACTGAGCACCAACCTTGTGCATCTCACTTAACTCCTGATGTGCAGGCCTCTGATTTGCCTCCCAAGATGTGCTCCCATAAGTCAGGGCCTGGGGTGCCCCATTTCATGGATGAAGAACTGAGATGTCAGGAAGTGATAGAAGTTGTTCAAATCAGCCTGTGAATGGAGAGTTAAGCACTACTTTGAAACTAGAATCTCTGCCCCTTTTTTGTATTATAACACAGTATTCCTTTCTTTTCAAAGCTATGTGTTATTAGAAGTGACAGCAGAGGTAGAAAGGCTCCACAGTTTTCAGATGATACAATGCCTTCTCTTTCCCTGCCCACCGCTAGAAGGTTGGTACCTTGAGTCCCAAGGTTTGGATGATTTGCAGA
Source organism: Marmota flaviventris (assembly GCF_047511675.1). Lineage (NCBI taxonomy): Eukaryota > Metazoa > Chordata > Mammalia > Rodentia > Sciuridae > Marmota > Marmota flaviventris. The sequence goes on from NC_092506.1 coordinate 44,003,173, forward strand.
TGGGGCTGCAACTAAGATGTGGATCTTTGGGGAAGGGATGCTGGGATCCTAGATCTTTATACTTCCAGGGACCCCACAGCTATGACAGCCTTTCACCTGTACTCTTAGGGAAAAGAACCTTCTGGACACTGCCTGTTCTGCTCAAGGAGAATCAGAACTTGGCAGCAGAAGAGATGCTGGATAGTGGGTCCAGGGCAGCATTGACTAAGAGACTCCTAAGAGCAGACACCAGTGATGTTCTTTGAAAGGGTGGCCTGTCTGAGAGATCCAAGGTATCCCAAGGGAGAAAACTGCCAGCTTTACCCCAAAGAGATGAAGTCCTATAGACTGCCACCTGAAATACCATATGAAGACTTTGGCCCCATAACCTGCACATGGTAAGCTCTCAGTAAATGTGGCTGTTAGAACATAATTATGTCAATAATCATGCAAGAATGGAATGTTTGCTTATTAAAGTTAGTACTAGGTGCTGTTATAGAGCATTAGCTACTTATTATGCATTATCAAATTTAATTTTATTCTTTGCAGTGTTGGGGATTGAACCCAGGGCCTGTACATGCAAGACAAGTGCTCAACCACTGAGCAACATCTCTGGTCCAAATTTAATTCTTTTTTCCCCCTCAAATTTAATTCTTATGAAAATTCTGTGGGATAGGTCCTATGGTCCCCACTTCTGGATTGAGGTGATTGAGGATTTATGAAATAACTCTCTGAAGGGCACACGGCTGAGAAGGAGCAGAACTGAGCCAAGAAACCAAGACTGTGTGACCTCGGTGTCTTTGCCCTAACCTTGACCTTGCCATTTGTATATTGTGCCGTGTGAGTCTAAAGTAAGATCCAAGGGGGGTCTGTCCATGGAATCTGCCTCCACCTCACTCATGATATTGCTGGCATAGCAGCCAAATCACTGCAGGCTGAGGGGTCAAGGGCTTTAGTAATCACTGCCTATAAGCAGAGGCTGCCCATTGTTCTTGTAGCATGGACCTCATATGGCAGCTTGCTTCTCCAAAGCCAAGAAGGTGATAGAGGAAGGGACCAGTAATACCGAGGTCACAATCTCTTGCTATCTAATATAGAAGCTACATCTCTGCTGCTGCTGTGCTGTGAATAAGGGTCCCCCAAAGGTTCGTCGTTAAGGGCAGGGTCACCAGCCTGTGATGCTATTAAGAAGTAATGGAGCTTTTAAGAGGTGGTGTCTAGGGAGCAAGTTAGGTCACTGGGGCATGATCTTAAAAGGGATTTTGGGATCCTGACTCCTTCTAATTTCTCATTGTTTCTTGGTTGATATGGGATGAGTCACTTCCTCTATTACACATTCCCACTATGATCTATTGCCTTGCCACAGGCCCAACGTCCACCTGGCCAAACAACCATGGACTGAAACCTCTAAAATCATGTGCCCCCAAAAATCCTTTCCTTCCTTTAAGCCAATTATCTCAGGTATTTTGTCACAGTAAGAGCTGGCTAACAGAGTTACTATATTCTGTTTGTTAGAAGCAAGTCACTAGGGGGAGGGAATTGCACTAGTGGGTGAATACCAGCAGGCAGGGATCAATGAGAATGTGAAATTTTAAAATGGGAAAGTTTTTGAGCATCACTTCCAGGTGACCTTACAAGTGACAAGTCTTCACAATTTGAAACAATTTTTTCAGTATTGCTTTCTACACCCACTCTCTGCATCAGATCCAGGCTGAGGGTATAGTTAGGTTGAAAGCAGCCTCAATTCAATGTCGTTTAGGTACTTTCCAGATAAACAGGCCCAGAGAGGTAAGGCCACTTGCCCAGGGTAGGGCAAGTGGCTTTACCTCTTCACTTCTGATCTGCCCTGAAGCCTAGGAAGAGAATGCCCAGTTGATTCCAGCTTCCCCTGGGCATCCTGGGGGGCCTCCAGGAACACCTTTGGGCTATAAGGCACTTACTCAAGGATCTGGGAAAGTACTTCCATGGATTGAGGATGGTTCTAGATTCAAGGGATTATGACTATTCATCCACTTGTTCATGGGAAACTCCAGAGATGCTGTCTGAGCAGAGTCTTGCAGGATGAAAGGTGAGAAGGGTGGCTAAGACAGAAGGAACAGAAAGGTCAAGGCCTGAAGGATTGAGAGAAAATGAAGAAGGCCATTAGCTAGTGGCTTTGATGCATATGATCTGGAGGTGGGTGGGTATAAACTGGCACATCTAACCCCCACTGCTCCTTGGCAGCCAGTTCGCTTCCTCCCACAGTTGTTCTGATTCTGCCCAGTTTGCCTGCTTGTCCTCGCACCCCAAGGGCTGCATTGGGTGAACATCAAACCCAGGCTATTTTGCACCTGCTGGGCAGGGCTCACATCACGGGGTTCTGGGGATAAAGAGTCAGGGCTCTGGGCAACCTCAGGTCTCAACATACCTTTGCACACTCATGTATAACCTCTGGATAAGATGTTACTCAAACAGAAATGTGATTTGCCTAAGGCCACAAAGCAAGTTTATAGCAAAGCCATGAGACAGGGTCTATAGATCCCCAGACCTGAGCTTTGTCCTTTATATTATACTTGATTCCAGAGGGGCTTTGGAGGAGTAGCTGGTGGTAGGTGGTAGAGGAGGGCCAAGGTGGAACTGGAATAACTGAGTTTGCAGCTAAGCCTCTAGTGCACAGGGAAGACCAAGAAACAGGCACTTCTGGTCTCAGGGGACTGCTGCCCTGCAAACCCAGCCTGAAGTCCACCCCAGCTCTGCCTGGTATGTGCTCACTCAGGCAGGAGCTTGTGTAGGAGGGTGGGCAAGTGACAGTGGCCCTGTGCCTGCTGCCAGAGACAACTCTGGGAGGCTTCCCTTGCACCTGCTGCCCATCCAGCAGCAATTTCCCTGCCTGATGGGCTGTGAGGCTGGAGAGGACCTGTGGTGGAGGGCTGATGGCTCAGTGGCTGGTCGGGCTCAGGGAGAGGCCCTCTGGGAAAGAAAGACTAGAAGATGAAGCTCTCCTCGGGAGGAAGCCAGCCTGGAAACAGGGAGAAATCTGCCCAAGGTGTAAGATAACAGACCATAGGGGCCAGACAGCAGGCTCTCAGATCAAGAGCTAAAGTATCCTTCCTCGGGGCATGGGGGCACTAGAGGCTGTGCTGCTCCTCTGGGGTCTAGGTTTCCAGGAGATTATGATGGTTCTTAAGAAGATGGTTTCTAACAACCAGAGATTTGCAATAGAGGGACCAGCTCTCTTGGAGTTGGTGATCTCCCTGTCATTAGAGGGGTATAAGAAATGGTTGGATCAGCAGGATGCTGCAGGGTAACTGACCCAGATGTACCTCCCAACCTTTCCAGGTGGGAGGCAGCACAGTGCAGGTGACAAAGTCAGGTTTTAATTAATTACTCATCCTCTGAGGGCCTGAAGAGGCACAAAGATACCTTGTACATGTGCATGTATGAGTGTGCATGTGTGTGTGTGTGTGTGTGTATGTGATATGTAAGACTAGTCAAAAATCCAAGGTCATATAGAAACCAGCAGAGCAAGAATCAAGAGGCAGAAAGATAGTACTTTAGCAAGATGTGTGGAGCCTTCTCCCAAGATGCTCTGTGATAACCTCAGGGGAGGGACACCCTGCATGAGCTAAAAAGGTGAGTTTGGGAACTGAGAGGCCTTGGGTTACATCCTGGCTCTGCCACTCCTTTGTGTGCCTCAGTCTTTTCTTCTGAAAACCAAATATACTCAAAGTACACACCTACCTGTGACTGGCTGTTATGAGAATCCTGCTGATTAGAGAACAGGCCAACGGACTTGGACTTGGCACCAAGTCTGGTAAATAGTGAGCTTGGCTCAATAACTGGAAACTGACGTTTGTTCTAGGATAGGGTGTGGGGCTGGGAATGCTGCATAGGAGCAAAGAAGTGTGATGGCAAGATTAGCTGCTGCCCTGCCCCCCAGTCCTCCAGTAACCCACCATATGCATGTATATACGTGTGCACACACACCTGTACACATGTGCGGGTGGAGTCCCCTATCTCCCCAGCAGGCTGGCACTGGGGAAAAGGCTGCAGCTTATCACACCTACTTTAAAAAGAATACCCACCTACCCCATGTGATAAACAGCACTAAGCTGTGCTGGGCCCTGCCTGAGTGGACCTGATGTCTTTTGACCTGCTCATCACTGCCCACCTGAACTGCTCAGGCTGACTTCACAGCCTCTTGGGGCCTCACTCAGTCCACACCAACAGCCTTGTATTGCACAGGCTGCTGGGGAGGGCAGTGCAATGTGGGAAGAGGCTCATGATAACTTCCCAAAGGCCTGACCTTCCCCAGTCATCAGCAGCAACATGTCACCTCCATTTCCAGTGAATGTACACATATTCCCAAGCATATCACCGTGGCCCTGGCTTGACTTGTGGATAACTGCCTTCTTATGATTCCACAGGAAACAATAACCTTGGGTCCCAAGGAACATTTTTCATGGCCTAGGGCAGTTGGGTGTCTTGCAGAGGGCTCAGGTAACAGGGAATCTGGCAGCACCCTCTCCTTACTGCAGACTCAACCCTGCATTTGGAGCAGCGGACGGCCCATGGAGGAAATTCATCTTGGAGTTGTCCTAGAGCTGAGGGCTTCCTTTTTCCAGGGATCATATAGACAAGCTTCAGGTCGGTAATAATGGTACCTATCTTCCTAGACTGTTGTACAAATGTAATTGAATTAGATTATCATAAGTGTAAAGTTCAGGGCATGGTACTTAAACATTGCTGGCTTTCAATAAATGAATAAGACATTTAAAATCACAAGTGTGTAGCTATTATATTTGTCTGTAAAAAGCATTAAGAATTTCCCACTTGAGTCAGACCTCCTACGTATTTGCCTGGGATTCTACCTCTCAGATCAATGCTAAGGACACACTGTGGATGATTACAAAAGCAACCAATCATTTCCCATGTGCTGGGCACTGCCCTAGATGCTTTTCATGGATTACTCCATTCAATCTTCCCAAGAACTTCCTGAATGTGGTTATTTACTATTATCCCCATTTTCAGATGGAAAAGCAGAAGTTTAAACAGGTTATGTAATTTGCCTGCATTTGAACCCTAGTGTTCCTACTTCCAGAATCTTATCTCTTAATCATTGTTCAGGTATTAGGAAGAAACTGTTACAAAATAAAAGTGAGGTGTAAGGATTTTCACAGAGCAGTGGCATGGATGTCCACACCTGGGGTCTCACTGTGCGACACAGCCTATGTGTCAGGGACAGCCCTCCCAAGAACTTGTTCCTTCCTGTAGTGCCCTTGACCTGGTTCAAAGGCCTGGCCCTAGGCCCTTGGCTCATCTATCAACATGAAACCACTTCCATCCCTGTCCAGATGCCAGGAGCTAGAGATACTCCAGGGCACTGTGGACAGACCTGGAAATACTGGCAATCTGATTCAGTAGTGGACCACAAATTGAAAATGGCCCTAAGATCTGTCCCCTATAGTCACTTGTCGGGCGGCAGCTGCTGCAGATCCCCATGGCTGAGGTTCCACGGAAGCCATCTGCTCTGCCCGCACCTTCACCTCTCTCCCCAGCTTGTCCAGGCTCTGTCTGCAGATGGTGTCGTCACCCAGTGAGCAGCCTAAGGAGGGATCCAGAGAGGGAATGCGGGAGTGACCCAGCAGCAGCTGCTCTGGGAGGCTGCATCCTCACCTCTCATCTCAGCTCCTGCATTCGGAGGGGGAGGACTGCCGCCATTTGCATGACAAGGGCCAAAGGAGAGAATTATGGCAAATCAATTCTGCAGGAAGAGATAAAGCCCCCTATTTAATGTATGCAGTGAAAGGTAGAAATTCAATTCTCATAATGTCAGATGATGCTGATTAAAACTGACATTCATTATTAGTAGGATGATTTTTCCTTCTCTTCTTAGGCTTGAAGAACAAACAGACCCTACAAAGACAGGGTTGTTGAACACCATTGTAAACAGACAACGGAATAAAGACAAGGCTGCTATGGCCAGCCTCGCTGATGACCCCCTCAGGAGGAGGAGCTGCTGGGACTGTGGCTGTTCCTCTGACCAAAGCTGGAAAAGGGCAGGCAGGCCCTAACCTGCCTTGGGAAGCTTCTGGAATCCTTATCAGGTCCTAGTCAGCCACAGTAAGCTGCATGCCCTTGGACTGACTAGTCACTTGTCTGTCTGAAGTGGTCTCCTCCTTGAGCAAATGTTCTGGCAGAGTCTTCCAAGGCCTGCCTTAAAGATGCCTCCAGAGAAAGGGTCCCTGAGTTACCCTCACAACACACATTGGCAGGTTAAAGGCTCTAAGAAGTTGTGTAGCAACGACACATGCTTAATTTTATTTGACCCTGTGTTTCCTTGTGTTGCATTAAGCTTTTCCTGTTCAGGGCCAGATAGGAAGTATTTTAGGCTTGGCAGGCCATATGGTTTGTCATAGCTACTTGGCTTCACCGTTGTAGCACAAAAGCAGCCTCAGACAATATGTAAATGAAAGGGTGTGACTGCGACTGTGTTCCAGTAAAACTTTAAGAAAAATAGTTTGCCAACCTTTGCCCTAGACCATGAGCCACCCCAGCTCTAGCAGCCTTCTTTCCATGTGAAACTTAAAACAGGCCAATAAATAAACAAATAAATAAAATAAAAACTGGAACAGGAAGGAGCTCAGGTTCAAATTTCAATTCTGCTATTTTCTGCTATTTAGTGATTCTGCATCTTTGGGTAAATCACATGCTCACTGTGGCTCCTGGCACATAAGACTCACTTTCCCAAGTGGTGGGGGTCAACACGACAGTTTATTGAAAGAATATACATAATGAACTAGGCCGGGCATCTGGCACATAGTGCTAAATAACTATTCACGGCTGTTGATGACAGCTTAGCTATTATTAATATTCTTATCCGGCAGTAGCATATTCTTTAAACACTTAGCTAAAGCAGTCTCCAAAAAGGCATTTGAATTCTGTTAGGAGGTAAGGACGGGGGAGGCCTCACTGCAAATATGTCACCAGAGAGAGCCACAGCAAAGGCCCCTCGTGGAGTTTCTACACTATCATCATTAATTTCCCATCAGAGTTCATCTTCCCTGACCTTCCTGTCAAAGAAGTTTCTTTAGCTTCCTTTCTGCTTGGGTAATTACACCCGACACAGTGACTGGGCCATCAAATGAACTGTGGCTCAACTCACGACCACCCTCCAGATGCAGTCCCATCCAACTGGCTGGGGTAACCTGGGAAAAATGTGCTCCCCACCTCTGCAGGCTTGGCGCAGACCACCAGCAGCACTGAAGACCCCCCTGGAAGCTGGGAACTATGCTAAAAATGCACACCTGTCTTGGGTAATGAAAAACAATTCCACAAATGCCTGGCAAAGCCTCCTTTTTAATTACTTCATTTCAGGGAATGTACTAAAGTAGACATTGTATTTGCATCAGAATTTCTGACCTGACAAGTAAAGGGGACTTGGCTTGGTACAGGGGAGAGATGCCTGGTAATCTCTGTGGAAGGCAGCAGGAATCAGAGACTGGGATGAGGAGCACGTGTGTGCACACACAGTATGTGTGCAGATGCACACACAAGCAGGTGTATGCAGGCACTGGATAGGCATTAGGGTGAAAGGCAAAATCAAGGCTCTCATCTTGTGATCAAAACTTAGATTGGGCAACACCTCCTTTTGCATTTGCAAAAGCAAGTACCATGTTTTACACATAGAAGCTGCTCAATAAATTTTCATTAACTGATTATTTGATCAATGAATTAATTAGCGAATATCATTCCTTTTTTTTCCTTCCACTTTAACTTGCTGGGCCCTTACTGTTCTCCTCCTCATGAACTTCCAACTGACCTGCTCTGCCTATTGCACGAATATTGTCTCTTGCCATCCCTTTCTGTGCTGTTCCCTAACAGCGAAAACCCTCCATCAGTGATTCTTGCAGGCACCTGGCTCTGAATTTGTCTGTCCAGTCAGCCAGAGTGACTGGGGCTCCTCTTTGCTTTGCCAATATGGAGCTTTCTTTTGCCCTCCCCTCTTATGGCCCCCATTTGAATCCCAGCTCTCCCATGTCTTCCAGAATGAGGTATTACTCCCATGCCCAACTTTCCCTTGCCTATACACTTTCTCTGATTGACCCTGATTGTCTTCTGCCTGATAAAACTTTTTTAAAAAATGTACCTAGTTGATTCTCTTCAGAAAAGCTCATCAAACATTTTGAGGGTACTAGGACATCTTTCTAGGGAAGATACTTGCTTATAGCAGTGAATGCTGAATTTGGCATGATAGCAGCGAATTAGCTTTATATTGAATAGTGTTTACATTTGGCAAAGCATTGTCACTGGAGATCCAATGATATGCTGGAGGCCACCTGGGATGTAGAATCCCAGGCTTAAAATTTAAATTCTGGCTTCCTTCTTGGCTGATAAGCCTCAGGCAAGGCCCTTAGACTCTCCAAACTTCTGTTTCTTTATTTGAAAAATGCAGATGGTCATAATCCTGGCCTTACCTAGCTCAAGGAAATACCATGAAAATGAGGTGAAATGATGTGTCTGAAGGAAAGGTCCTGGTCAACTTCAGCCCTTACCATAGCAGTGTTTTCCTGCAGCCTGGCAATTGTCAGGCTCTGTGCTGGGGATCCTCATGAAGGCTGCAAATTTCCTAGTGTGGTCTTCATGTTACAGATGAGAAAACGGAGACTCAGAAGTGACATGACCAAGAGCTCATAGATCAAAGAGAGGACCCAATTCTGTCTGATTGTGAAATCCAACTTTTCGCTCTGCCATACTGTGGACATTTGACTATTTATAAGACTCAAAAGTGGGCATGGAACCCCATTCTGTAACTCTATCTTCATTAGCTGTTTGAATGCATAAGATAGAATAAATAATGCAAGTAAAATCAATGCCGGCTTCCTGCCCTCTAGGAGTTTTTGGTGTAATACAAGCAACAAACATTGCAAGAGACAGAAAGCAAAAGAGTTGGACATAAAAGGGCTGTAAACATGACAGGTCTCACAGGGTGTGCAATTTGTTCTTAGCATCACCCTCATCAGTGCTTATCAGCCAACACTGAGGAAGAGCTAAGTACCTGGTTCACCTTGGAAAGTACTTTGATTTCTTACCCCAAATAATAATTTCTCTCTAACCTAAGATTGGCTGTTTTTACCTCTTTGTGATTTGGTTTGGAGGCAAAGGACCCTTGTTTGAAATGCAAAATGATGGGAGGGAGTGACAGCTTCCCTTCAAGCTTCTTCTGATACCCAAGAGGGCTTAGAGAGAAAGGGTATACTGGGGGCAGTAGAAGAAGGAAACAACACTGGAAGGTGGCAGTGGCTGGGACTGCTGGTGCTGGGCAAGACAGCTGGGCTCACGGAGGGTTATCCTGGCACTGAGCCTTTGTGCTGGGCAGGAACTTGAACATCATTCTTTGCTTCCCCGAATCTAAGAGAACCCTAGTGCACTGTGAAAGGAGACTTTCCTAGAGAGTTCTTTCAAACAGATGTACATCAATTTGGAAAGTCTTGCATAAAGGGATGGACTTGATTTTTTTTTTCTAGCACATTGTCCTGGTGGATTAGATCATGGGACTTTATTCCTGGCCTGTGGAGCTAATGTTCTTTGGGACATAGTATGGGGTGGGGGATGCCCTCTCTTTTTCCACATGGGGACTCTGGGACCCAAGGTACTGGGGAGGGAGGAACGTTTGATTAAGGTCAGTTGTTGAAGAACCAGTATCCAGGCCTGGAGGCTGCAGCCGCAGCACAGTTTTTGACAACACAAACACCTAGAGCAGTAAAGCAGACTGATTATAAGAGCAAAGAAAAGCCTCTGGATGGTCCAGCTTATAGTACTTTACATTTTAATATGCTGTGATGCAGCAATGTGAAGATGTGAATATATGTGTGTGTATACATATATATATATATATATAATATACATATATTTTAAAATATATATTTTTTAAATTAGATAAACATCTATACAAGATGATATGTTCTTAAAGGCACATGGCACTGAACTGCATGGAGCAAAAGGGAGTGGTGGAGACTGGGGCTAACTGGAGTGGCCTGGTAAAGGGCAGGTGGCACACCTCTTGGTTTTTACCATGCATCAAATGTTGTTGGCTTTTATAGCTTTCAGGGAAAGCAGAACAGACTGATTTCAATACACCATCTCCTGAAGAACAATTATTTTAGGGCTGAATTTTGTCTACTTTTGACAGTGTGTCTCTGTTTTCTCTGTGCTACATCCTTCTTTCATCCCTGTCCATTCCACGTCCATTTCCTACACAGCTGGCCAAACACCAGCTAGCTCTAGGCAGTGGTGGGCAGAACCAGGCCAGTCAGCGGGGAGCGGAGGAACCCCTGCCCAGCTTGCTTTGCTTCCAGGGATTCCCCAGAGCGATTAACAGGGACCACAGGGCTCCCACACAGCAGTTCTCAACATAAATATTGCCAGGTTTGAGCTAATGTGATATCAGCCAGCCTGTAATCCAAATAAAATAGACCATTGTCCCGTGATTATTTCTCCTCTGGACAAAAGCCTGTGAACACTTGGTTTCCCATTTTTTTAACCTCTGTATTTATGGGCCATGTTAATTTAACTCAACAGCTCCGCCTTCAATGTGGTTCAAAAGCAGCCTGTATTTGCATTTCATGATTTTCAAAGCCTTTCTGGTCTGCTGGGTTTCAGTGAAAAGGGAGGCTTTGTCCTCTTCATTCTGAGAAAGAAGAGGACAGAAAAACCACCCAAATCCTTTGACTTTACACAAAACATCCCCAGCAGCTACACACGCGGCTGCTCATATCGCAGAAACAGACTCCATCCCAGAACACCTGGAACCGTCCACTGTCAGCCTCAGCCTCCTTCCCCGCATCCTTGCAGATGCAGGCTGTGCCCAGGCAGCAGAGACCACCCTTCCTCTGTGGCTGCTGACCGGAGCCCAGCTGACTGTGTTTCTGAGCTGCTGGTGGTGCTCACTGAGTGAGAACAGCTGTCCATTGGACCAGCTCAGTCCCCATGGAGGACTGCCAGGCTGTGTTCTCTGCAGCAGAGGAGCCTTCCTCAAAGTCGGCCACCACCGCTGACCAGTGCCAACCAGTAGTCTCATTGGGCTGACCTCATTTCAACCTTACAACCCACAGGATGGGGTGTAACTGTCACAGATGGGAAACTGAGGGTTAGGAAGGCAGAGTGATTTGCTCAAGGTGTCAAGGCCTCTGGAAGTGAGAATAAAAAATTCTCTTTGGAACGCAAACCTGACTTTTTTTCATTTGTCTTTAGGTAACAGCCGGGTGTGGTGGCGCATGCCTATAATCACAGAGGCCTGGACAGCTGAAGCAGGAGGACTGTGAGTTTGAAGCCAGCCTCAGCAATTTAAAACAACTTAGTGAGATCCTGTCTCAAAATAAAAAGGGCTGGGGATGTGACTCAGTGGTTAAGTGCCCCTGAATTCAATCCTTATTACCAGAGAGAGAGAGAGAGAGAGAGAGAGAGAGAGAGAGAGAGAGAGAATATAATACAGATAAAATTAGATGTCTTTAGGAAACAACTTGGACTTTTAGTCTTATGAGAATATGTTCTATTTTTTTCCTTCACAGTAGAAATTTTTAACTATACAAATAACTCCTTAAACCACCTCCTTCTAGTCCCCAAGCTCACTTAGCCCAAGCACCTTACAGGCAACCACAGTGATCAGCTTCCACAGTATCTTCTGCTAAGAATTTAAAAACTACATACTTTCTATGGCTACACAGACCTGCATGGCTTGGAACTTTTTAATAAAATGGTATCATAAATGTATGAATTCTATAAAATGTATTTTTATATTCAACAAACTCTTGGAGAACATAAACTGCAGTGAATCTAGAACTTTCTCAGACTTCCTAACATTCTCAATAGCACAGCCACACTATGGTTTACCTGGCTGGGCTTTGTTCTCACAAGCACAGACTGTGCTGCAAGGCCAGCTCTGGGTATGTCCTGGGGCACATCTTCAGAGCTTCTGTGAGGAGTGGGATTGCTGCAGGTAACCAGGACCATTGTTCCCACATCCTTCTACTACTTCTGAAACACAGGATCCAGGTTTCTCAGTTTGGGTTCCTTGCAACCCTGTGGCATGGAGGTATGTGAGCAGGCTTATTAGGGAGTGCTCTAGGAAGGGGCATGTGTAAGAAAATGAATGGCCAACTCTGGGCAGAGGGAAGAGTGGGTCTGGACTCCAGTGGACCCTAAAGGGACCTCTAGAACTGAGATGACTCTTCAGAGTTGTCTCAAATTGAGGCAGAGGATCACAATATTTCATGCATAAACCAATTGCTGGCAATAATGACCTCTTGGGGAATCACAGAGGGATCCAGCTGTGGATCATTAGCTGCCAGGAGATGATATATCAGTTCCAAAGAGGGGACCTGGGTGATGCACTGTGACATTCATACACAGGGGCAGTCGGAAGTGCAGTTCTGTCCCCCAGTCCCCCTCCTAGCCATGTGCCTGTGACTGGGTTCTGGCCACCAGAACTTGAGCAAGAATGTGAGCTACTTCCAGGCTGCACCTGGAAAGGAAGCAGTGTGCCACTAAATCATTACAGACTTTTGCAAGAAAGGAAAGTCAACTTCAGTGCTGTGTAGCCAATTTTATTTAGAGTGTCTCTGGAAGAGCTGAAAGTATATACTAATGAATATACTACTAGTTCATTGGCATGAACTTTTAAGTAAATTTAATAGATATTACTATTACTTAGTCTCTCCCCCTCTATCTATACCTTTTCCAATTTTTACCTCCATCTGCAGAGTATGAGCCTGTTAATTTCATGGAAATGACTCTACAGAGCCATCTGTGTCTTGTAAAACCAGGGTCCACTTAGGACCTATGTGCAAGAATTCTAGCAATGGTTAAGGGTTCTATCAGATATGTAGAACAAAGCAAGCAAAAGATGGCAGGAAGCAGACCCCTATAGGTTCCACTAATCCACCTAGCTCCTGGCTGGGATAATCAAGACCAAAGAAGCATACAGGTCTGAGGCAGAGCTCTCAACTCTGAGACCTGGGCGCCTGTCCCTGGCTAATTTAACAGATATTACTTAGTCTCTATGTTCCCTGGAAAATGAGCCCTGACTGGCAACACCACTAAGTGGGGAGTTGGTAAAGGGCAGCTCTTCCCCAGACCCGGAAGCCTCTGTTACTCTTGGCTCCTCTGAGAGCCCCACAGCTTAGCTTCTGGGGTTCTCACCTTGGACTGACAGTACCAGGCCTGGCTGCTGAGTGAATGATGGTTTTTACCATTGAAACTTTGGGCAGCACTTCGTTTTCCCAGCAGGTACCACTGACTTTATGAACGGTGCTGCTTAAATCAGCCAGGAAATAAGGGCATTGGGGACACGGCACTGACAGAAGACAGCAGCAACAACACTCCTGGAGGGCCTGTTGTGGCCCAAGGTGTGCAAACATCACCCCTCTTCATCTTCCTGACAACCTGGGAGACTGAAGTGTGACTACAGATGAGGAAACAGGAACCAAGGCAGTTAATGCTTGGTAGACACAGTGAGCCTTCAAGCCAGTCCTATATTCCTCCAGGCTCAACAATAATAGATCAGGACTCATATTAATAGCTTATGCTTTTACATTGCGTCTAGCATAGGCAAGATCTGAGCACTTTACATACATTAACTGTTGAATTCTCAGGACAACTCTACAAGGTAAATCCTGTCCCCCACTTTACAGGTGGCACCTTGGAAAGGTTAACCCAAGCTGCATCAGGGAACCGATTGCCTCTTGATGTGTGTGGTTCACATGGAGCCCCAACTCTCCCTTAGTGCCGTATCAAAAGGTCACTAATGACAGGAGGCTGTGTTGCTAGTGGTCATTTGCTGAAAGGCATAGAAGGCAAACTTGAATGAAATGCTAGAAGGCTGATGGAAGTCTGGTGAAAGAAATGACAATTTGTTAAAACAGGAGAATTTGTTGGGGGGGGGTGGTGGTGATTTTTTTTTCTTTTTGCTCAACAGACCTGTTCTCCACATTGCATCCTGCTCTGTGGCTCAGAAGGCTGGGTCACCCAGGCTCCCTTGCCCTCTGGGTACATGAGGGAGGAAGGGGCAGGGGAAGCTGGTGGTTAGTCCCAGCTGCCTCCCTGTTGGACTTGCCTCTTTCCTCTCCCTAAGGCCAAAGCTGTGGTGGGGCAGCCCCTTCCCCCAAGTCAGCTCTCTCCCCCTGACTCTCAGGTCTCAGAGCAAGAACAGCTCCTGCTTTGGCTAGGTCCTCCTGGTTTCCTTAGCCATGCCCATCCTTTTGCAAAGAGTCCTGGGATGGTCCTCTTGGGCACCCTTTCCAGTGTCCACCTGTTTTCTACCAAAGCCTGATAGAGGTTTATAAGGTCCAGGGTACTTAAACACAGGAATGTTACTGAAGTCACTATGACTCACTGGGAGTCTATTTAGGAGATAGTCCATAAACTTCAATGAGTTACCAAGGCAGCCAACAGCTTTCTGAAGCCCCCATGGTACTGATTCACTGGTTCCTCTGGGTCTCCCTCTCCCCACTTCAGCTCCAGGGGACAGAAAATTTTCCTGGAAACAAATTCCCAGGAGTCACTGTAAGGGTTTCTAGCATGACCTAGGCCATCCCCCTGGCCAGGGTCAAGCCCAGAGTCTGCAGGTCTTCTGGAAACCCTTCTCCACCAGTGGTAATGAAGAGGCAGAGGGGAGGGACAGGGCACAGGGGCTGCTTTGCTTTGCATTCTTGTCTCCTTCTAAGAAGACAAAGGATCAAAGTGAGAGTCTCCCATGGGGCTTTCGTGCAGCTGGCCAGAGCTGCCTAATTGGAAAAATTCAATACAACAAGGAAAAAATGATGGCAAGGAGTCCTGTAAGAAAACATAAAACAGGTAGAAAAAAGAGAGTGGTCAGAAACAGCCATAGCTCAATCGAAAAATGATGTTTGGACTTCAGTGGTCTTCTTCCTTCTCATCTCCTGAGTTTTTTGACTCCTAACACATTTGTAATGAAAAAGGCTGCCAGGATCCTTCAAGAGTACACTTGATGAGGTAAGGGAAATGGAGGCAGTGAAGTGACAGAAATGAAAGTGCACAGGAGGGCAGAGACTGGAACCAATGCTCTGACCACATGGGGAAAATGGCTGTGGTTGACCAGATGTCTTTATTAGCAAGGCCTGTGGAACCAGATCCTAGGAATGGTGGACTTTCCCCATGTGTTGTTCAGGAAAGCAGCATACACCATCCTCTGAAGCTGGAAGCCAACCTTTCAAGCCCCACTATCTTTTCCCTGACCCCAACACTCAGAGTAGGTGGGAAAGTCTGGGGATGGCACTCAGAGATGGTTTCTCCACCACTCTATCCTCATCCCAGGCCCTACCTCAGCTCATTCTTTACTCGTTTCCCCAAATGGTCATTCTTGGGGCCAGAACTGGCATCAGGGGAGCAACTGCCAATTTGGGGAGGTAGTGGGCTCTCTGGGAAGCCAACTCATCACTGGATGTCACACTCGTCTGAAGTTTGCTACCAATTCTGCCACTTGGAAAAATGACTATAAGTTTTGAGTATTCTGTACATTCCAGGTACTATGCTAGGAACATTATGCAAATCATTTATTTAATTCTCGTGAGAACACATGACAATTCCATAGCATTAAGTCCAGTTATCCCTATCTTGCAGGTGCAGGGTCACAAGAATAATTTATGTGGGGATTCCAATCTCAGCTCTTCATCTCCCAAATCTCTGCACTTAAGCCATTATGTGGTCTGTCATTCATATGACCCATCTACATTTCAATTTCCTCTTCTAAAAAATGGAGGACAAAAAGATACCTAAAATATAATAATTACATCATAGAGAAATAGTAATAATAATGATATAGCTTTGAATTTTTGACATTTACTTCAGCCTGGCACAGTATTAGTTTTATTTTAATTTAATCCTCCTAACTAATCTGTTATGGGTTGAATTGTGCCCCTCCCCACACACACCAATATGTGGAAGTCCTAATCCCTAGTATCTCAGAATGTGACCTTATTTGGAAATAGGAACATTTCAGATGTAATTAGTTAAGACAAGATCATGTTAGAGTGGCCCCTTAATGACAGAATGACAGAGAAGAATGCCACATGAAGAAACAGATACAGAGAGGAAAGGAAGGGGCAGAGATTGGATTGATACTGTCACAAGCCATAGAATACCTGGGACTACCAGAAACCTGAAGAGGAAAGAGAGCGCCCCTAAAGCTTTCAAAAGGGCCACTGTCCTGCCAACATCTTGATTTTGGACTTCTAGCCCCCAGAACTATGAGAAAATAAATCTCTGCTGTTCTAAATCACTCTATTTCTTTACTTTTGGTTGTTTTCCCTCAGATTATTTTCCCAGTTAGTTTTTCTTCTGATTTCTATAGATGGGGGAACCAAGGTCCAGAGGCAATAACCAACTTGCCTAAGATTAGACAGTAAGTGAACAGCAGCTGGGAATGGAACGCAGGCCTGTGGGACCCCAGAACCCTGTGCTTGATCACAAGGCCTATTGCCTCTCCTGGGAGAGACTCAGCACCTGCCAGTTCCCTTCTGTGTGCCTGCCCCTCTGCCACTCGGAGACTCCTCCCCACCCTGAGATTCTTTCCATGTGGTATCTCCCTTCTCACCTCCAAAGACAGCGCAGGGCCATGCAACACCCTTCTGGTGACTTCCTCTGCAGACCCTGGTAGCTTTGGAACTTCAAAGACAGCCTGGCCTCTTTCATTAGGCTGAAAGTTCTTTTGGGCCAGGACCAGGTCATATTTTCTGCTGCTCTGCCCAGAGCCAAGAACAGAGTTCAAGGCTCATTTGAAATTTGCCAGTCTGCCCTGAGACTGCCCCCTCCAGGGACAGGATGCTGATGTTGGCAGAAAGAGTCCGTTCTGACTTGGCTGCAAACGTGAGAGATCCAAAGGTCCTCAGGAGGAACAAGAAACTTCCCAATGGCCATCAGTTACCTTTAACACAGTCTAAATTCTATGCTCAGTTTCTCAGGAAAAAAAAATCTGTGTCATCCAGGGTACGACAAATAAGCTCTTTCACCACCACCATAGAGTGGTCACAGTGATTGGAAATCACAGTGGGAAGGTGCACTGGTACAAACTTCCTGTAAAGCAAGTCAGCTGTGAACATCACAAGTGGATTTTTGGTTAAATTCACTGTTTTTAACCCACTCATAGGAATCTTTCCTAAGGAAAAAGACTAGAAATTCTAAGATTTATGTTCAAATATGCTCATTAAAGTATTATCATTTAAAAAAACCTTGAAAATAGCCTAAGTAACAGATTAGTTAAATTAAATTATAGTATAGTCATAGGAGAACTATGTCTTATTCACTAGATAAATTATGGTTCTTCTAAAATATTTAAATATTATAACTGGTGTATTAAAAATGTTACTTCTGGGGCTGGGGATGTGGCTCAAGCGGTAGCGCGCTTGCCTGGCATGTGTGCGGCCCGGGTTCGATCCTCAGCACCACATACAAACAAAGATGTTGTGTCTGCCGAAAACTAAAAATAAATAAATAAATAAACATTTTAAAAAATGTTACTTCTGATGAAAAATGTAATATCATGGGGAACGTGGATGGTATAATGTTAAGGGGAAAAGTCAATCTACAAAATTTTGAATATAATCCTATTCATGTAATATGATCCCAGGGAAAATAGATATACAGCCTGGAGAGAGAGGGGGAGGGAGGGAGGGAGGGAGGGAGGGAGGGGGAGAGAGAGAGAGAGAATGAACTGTAGTGGGTAAGAAGAGTGTGAGAAAGAGAGATTCTCAGATTTACAGAAGGAAATACATTTTTAAAATCCCATTCCTTTTGGTAGAAAGACTAGCAGTGAATTTCTTGCCTTTGCAACTTTCTGTATTTTCTAAGTTCCCCACAATAATTCATGGTAACGTTTTTATAACTGCAGTGAAGGAGTCAGGAGCTATCTCTGCACAGCGAGATGTGCCTGGGCACCTCTCTTGTCCTTCCTGCATGTGTCCCTCCCCCATCCCCACTCTCAGACTCCTCTGGGTGATGCCCACAGCTAATTCAGAGAGGATGGCTCCTTCCTTGGTGACGTGGTGCTGTAGAAAAACCAAGCATCAGTGCATTCAGAAGTCATAGAGTGGTCACAGTGATTGGACAATTTCCTGGTGCATCTCTCTGCATCCCATGAGCAATTGATCATCCGGGGCTATTTCCAAGAAAGACTCATCTGCTCAGCGGGCGCAGCAGCTGGCGCCCACACACCTCCCTTGCTCCCAGACTTTCAGATGCAAAGAGAAACTGCAGGCAAGCCCCTTGGCCAAACTGGACGTGACACCTCCCAAGCACATTGCTACCAGCTATACCTCAGGGATGAGCACAGTCAGGGCATTTGGTAGAGGAAACAAGGGATTATGGACAGGTGCAAATGGATTTTCCAGATCGAGGTCACAGGAGGGGAAATCCCACCACTAGAGACAAAATGAAATGACTAACCTGTTCTGTTGGCCCAGCACCCAGTGAAGGCTGTGATGAGGCTTTTATAAACGCTGCTTGTCTTTCTAGCTGGTGTGTGGCTATCAAATTTAAATAAAATACCAAAGACACATAGCACCAACATTATAGTCATCATCACTCTCTCGGAAACGAGAAATTCAACTAAATGAACTCTCCACTGTGCCCTGCATTTTAATGAAACTCATGCCCATGTTTATTCCCAGACCCCTACCTCTCTTCATCATGCATCACATTTTACAGGTTGGTGCTCTCCGTCCACAGCTTAACTGTTTAATTCCTCTCTATCCTTGCCTTTCTAGTTTTCATCCTGTAGGACAAAGACTATTTCTAATCCTAAGGAATAAGGAAGAGTAAAAGAACTGGACAACTGGGTCAAAATTGTGGCTCTACCACTAGTTAGCTAAACCTCCACTCCCCCAACTGTATAGTGGAGATTAGAAATATCTATATTACAGGGTAGTTTTGAAGATGAAGTGAGATAATAGATATAAATAGTGTTGGCCCACTGTAGATCCTCAAATGACTATGTTTTATGTTCTGTCATATTCTTTTTTTTTTTTTTTTTGGTGGGGAGGGGTACCAGGGATTGAACTCAGGGGCACTTGACCTCTGAGCCACATCCCCAGCCCTATTTTGTATTTTATTTAGAGACAGGGTATCACTGAGTTGCTTAGCACCTCAGTTTTGCTGAATCTGGCTTTGAACTTGCGATCCTCCTGCCTCAGCCTCCCAAATCACTGGGATTACAGGCATGCACCACCACTCCCACCTTCATCTTCCATTCTTGAAGGATCGGTTATAAATTTGGCTTGGTCCCTTTCTCTCTCAGGGACCTTCCTGTCAACTTCCTCCTTCTACAACTTTCCAACATACAAAAAGCCCAGATTTTCTTCCTATTTTATGAAAGACAGTCTTTCATAATGAATCGAGTATAAAGGGATTCTTTTTTTTTTTTTGAACTGGTTAATTAAATCTGATTTATTCAATAACAATTAAAATGATTAAAGTATCCTAGAGAGATAATGGTTATTTAATACAAAGAAATTCTTTCATAAAATAAAAAAAAAAAATGAGATCTTTGATTCTACTTTACCTGTACACCGACAGGTCCTGAAAGAGAAAAGTTGACATAGCTGTGGCTGCCAGGGCAGGCAGCTCTCCCCTCCAGCAGGGGGCTCCCTTTTCTTTGGGCAATCAGG
Source organism: Marmota flaviventris (assembly GCF_047511675.1). Lineage (NCBI taxonomy): Eukaryota > Metazoa > Chordata > Mammalia > Rodentia > Sciuridae > Marmota > Marmota flaviventris. The sequence continues at coordinate 44,022,810 of NC_092506.1, forward strand.
AGCATTCTAACCTCCCCCACATCTCCCCAAGTACACTCAACTGTAGGAAAAAATAAGCTCTTAGGTGTCCTCTGACCCTGAGGAAAGTAGAAAATGTCGTTCGACTGATGGTTTCCTGAGCTTGCCTATAAAATAGCTTAATTCCAAGTGAGCCTGTCAAATAACAACACTATTCTAGACCAATCCAAAGAAATTGGACTACTCTGCAGAAGCCCCATCAAAACTAGCTATTCTGGGCTGGCTCATGAAAGAGCCCAACTCCAGGCTACCTCATAAAAATAATACTACCATAAGTTCAGTCTTATAAAACAAATATTATTTTGATTCCATCAGAGCTGAACAGAGTGTTTACGAGTTGACCAAGAAAGTTACATTCAAATTAAAGATCCCCTGGAAAGTACATTCTAAGTTTTCCACAAGAGATCTAAAAACAAACTTTAGGATCATAGCTCGTATCTAAGTGTTAACCCGCTTCACCCTTTTGCACCAAATAGTTTGTCTCCCATCACAGTGGCCCTGTTTGGACCAGCACGTTGGCCACGTACATCCCTCTGACGGATGAGAACAGGCACAGCCTGGCGACTTGTTGATGGAACTTTCTCTGAACCAAATCTCCCCAGCAACTACTGTCTGAACAAGGAGTATCACTGGTGGAAGGAAATTTAGACAACATGATTCTCACTTTTACATTCTTCAGATGAGGAAACTGGGACCCAAAGAGAGGATGGGATTTGCCCGGTGTTGACAAGCTTGAATACAGACCCGCTCTCAGAGGCTGCTTGTACCCCTCATTCTGCTCCAGCCCGTGGGATACTCCCCTATGTCTACTTTCATTCCCTTTATTTGCCCTCCACTTTAAAGCTTATTAATGAGAAAGTTCTGCAGCCAAATTTCAAAGCCAATCACCCCCAAGAGTGTGGCCTTAAACATTGTTCTGGGGCCCCAACCCCTCACCACAGCAGCAAAACCCAGGCTCAATGAGAGGACATTTTTTTAAAGCAGGGATGGCATTTTTTTTTAAAGCAAACAGTCACTAGTATGGCAATATGTAAAAACGTGGGTGTGTAACTGATGTGATTCTGCAATCTGTATTTGGGGTAAAATTGGGAGTTCATAACCAACTTGAATCTAATGTATGAAATATGATATGTCAAGAGCTTTATAATGTTTTTAACAACCAATAAAAAATTAAAAAAAAAAAAATAAAGCAAACAATCCCATTAGAGTGTAGCCTGCAGTCAGCTCGTGATGGAAACGGGTGCTCTGGGCTGCTTTGGCCCAGCACTAATCAGGTTCTGTGCTTGATCCTGAGGGACCTGGATTACTACCGTCTGAAATAGAGAAATGCCTCCATTATCCCTCACATCTTTTTGCTGGATTCAGGCGTTTTCACACAGAGGAGGAACATTTCTTGCCTATTGGCCTCTTTTCTTCAGGTTAATCCGCATCAGTTCAGCTTTCTGTCCAGGTGCTGCACATCAGGGACACTTTCTGCCTGTTCCCAGGGGCATGGTGGTGGTCTCCTGAATTCAGCACAGCCAGGCAGGACCCCCAGTCCGGCCTTCCCTTACTCCCTCCATCTCAGCATTCACCACCATCCCCTCCCCACCCTCTGTCTGTCCTTACAGTCCACCAAACATTCCTTGCTCCCTCTTGACTCCAGGTCCTGCATACATGTGCTGTTTCCCTGCCTGGACTGTCCTTCTCCCCAGCTGCCACTTATCCTTTTAACCCAGTGAACACCTATTTGTCCTGCCAGACTCAGCACCTTCTGGAAGCTTTTACACATCAGATGCTCTCCAGGGAATTAAGCATAAGGTTCCTGGGGACCTCTGTTTTCCTCTGCTGTGACACTGACCATACACCAAAATAACTGTCTTTTTTGTGGGGCCTCACCACTAAACTAGGAAAAGTGAAGAATTCGGTGACATATGTTCACTCCATCTGCAAAGCACTGCTGCCTGAACTCTTGTGTGGAGAACTATGTTAAAGTTGCAGAATGAGCTCAGTATGAAATGATACAATAATCAATTAGTAATGCCTGCTACAGGCATAGAATCAGAGAGTGGTGAGAGAGCTTCCAGTTTAACAGTAGATTGTGAGCTGCTAAAGGTATCTCAGTGACTTTGGTACACACAGCACAGCATCTATAACCATAGCAGGTACTTGATAAATATTTGTGAGTGGATCAATGAAGGATATAATATATATTACCTATAATATCTATTTCTTAATTACCAAGTACCATTTAAGTGTTTTATATGTTACTTAATCTTCAAAAAAAATTCCTATGAGTTATGGGTATTTTAAATCTAGTTAAAAAGTGACATTTAAGACTTGGAGAAAGTTAGGTAATTGGCTCAGGATAACATGTAATGAGCCCCAGATTCGACTCAGCTTTGTCTATTCTCAATCCTGTTGATCTTTCAACTCAGTTATAATAGAAGCAAAGAAGTACCCTCTGAACACAATGTCCCAGCTGAGGAAGGGCCAATTTTGGGCCTCCACTGAGGTCCATCTGAAAACAGAGCAGATACATTCCTGGACAGTCAGCCTTTCTCCTGGTCTCAGGGTCTCATGAAAACCAGCCATGCATGTGTCAAGAATCAGTAAGGACCCAGGCATGGAGGCAGTGGAGAGTAGGGCAGCCACCTGACTTCTCCTCAAGCCTGTGCAGCTCAAAGGTGGTGTGATTTTCAAATCACGCACTTATCCTATTAGAGTATTACCCAAATAATAAGGGAGCTGGGCTTGCAGGCTCCAATTTTTCCTCTCAGGCAGCCCATGTGTGACTTTGAGACAAAATGCAAAAACATACATAAAATATACAGAGAGGAATTCTTGCCAGATGAACTCATTAAAGATGGATTATTTCAAAAGCTAAAGTGAGCATAACATGGTTTATAGTTCTGAGGTCAGGTTATGACTTGGCTTTTAATTGGACTAGCTGTGAACCTCGCATGATTCCTTTCTCTCCCTCTGAATCTCAGCTTCCGCATCTGTGAGATGGAAATGATGAGGCCAGAGGTTTTCCAGTTGTGGTCTGGGACCAGCAACATTAGCATCACCTGGAATCTTGTTAGATGTGCAACATTTTCGGCCATATCCGGACCTACTGAATCAGAAACTCAGAGGGGAGGGTCAGTACTCTGGGTTTTGACAGGGTGCCCAGGTTATTCAAGTTTGAGGAGCACTGAATTAGGCTAGGGACTTTCAGACTGTTTTCCAGCACGATGCACAGTAGGGAATTTATTTTTCTTTTATCCCAATCTTAAGCACATACATATGTTCATACCTAGTTTCAGGAAACCTTCCTCTCTTTGCTTCTTGGAGTGTTCTCTGTGGTTTGCTCTTCTGTTCCATTCCATATCATTTTATCCTATTTTATTTTTTAATTGCTGGTTTCAATCCATCAAATTGATTTCCTGACCCATTCATGAATCCCATGCTACCGTGTGAAGAGAAACATAGATACAAGTGTTCTCTCCCAAACTGGGCTGATCAGAAAGTGTCGGTAAAATATCCAGCCCTCTGCCTGTTGCACAGCAGATTCTCAATTAAAGGAGCTGTCACCATCAATGTCATCACCATCACCATCATCACCATCACCATCATCATTATCATCATCATCATCATTATTAACAAACTATGTAGTGGCTGAAGTAGCGGGTAGAATTTAGTTTTTGAAGGGAAATGAACTCACGTTAGTGCCTGAAACCACATAATACGCACAAGTCCCAAACCTCTCTTCTCATGTGTGCTTATACATAAACCCAAGTTCATCTTTCCCTAGGAAATCCCTCTGAAAGTTATAATTACTCTGGTTCTTGGCAATAAAATAATCATAGCGCTGGAAAATCCCCACAGAGGAGTGCTGGCAATGGACCAGTGAGAGGGGAGGCAGGGTCAGGGAGGATGGTGCTGTGGGGCTCAGGAGAAAATCTCCGAGGGGCGATGAGCTCTGTAGGTAAATTTCAACTTCCCCGTGGCATTTACTCAGCACTGCAGTTGCCAACAAAACAGATCCCTGGTAAGGGGACCAGATGGCCACAGAGGAACCGAGTGGGAAGGTGCTGTTACAAATGACAAGCACGGCACCTGAGCTCTGCAGACGGAAGCTGCACAATGCTAATTACCCCCTCCCGGAAAATCAGACTCGGATTTAATTCTAAAGACCTGAAATTATGAATCCCATCAGAAATGTCTATAAGTCTCAACTCCCTCTATTGCCAGTGGAAGGAAATGAGGAGGGTAAAGGACCCGCCTGTCAAGCAACTGGGAACCCCTCTTTCAGGGCTGCCAGACAGGATACTCACTTATCTGCTAAGTTCATGTTGGGTTCCTTCCAACCTCCATGAATTTTTTAAAATGATCATTTCTGATAGCCACTCTCAGAAGGTCACCCACTAGGAGCCAGGACTAGAGCAACACGCTGAGTTAGGTGAACTAGGATTGTGAATGAAAATTTTCAGATGAGGAAGGAGGTTTCGAGAGGTTAACTAAATTGTTCAAAGTCACAGAGATGGTAAATAAGGAAGTTGGGTTTGACCCAGATCTCTGACTTTAAAACCCAACTCCGTGTTCTAAGTCAGCACTTACTTCCTCGAACTCTTCAGCTGAATCAGGTCTCTGGATCACAGGAAGAGGAAGGAAAGAGAAAATAAACTAGTACTTACTGAGCATTGACTATGTGCGAAACACTGGGGGAGGTGTTCTATAGACATTTTCTAAATCACATAATTTCTTTAAGATCATTATCCCATTTTCCAGATGAAACACTGAGATAAGGAAAGGTTAAGGTATTTTCCCAGGGTCACACCATTTAAAAGTGGAACAGCTAGGATTTTAACACTCAGTCTAAACCTCTTGCTGTCTCCATTACACTTGCTCCTGAAAACCTTGGGAGAGCATCCTCTCTTTACTTCCAATCTACTTGTTACTGCTGTCTTAATTTCCCTAAGATACAACTCAGGCTGTAGCACTCTCTTTCTCAAACACACTTATGGCTTCCAAGTGTAGAGATAATAAAGACAAAAATCACTTAGTCTGGCTTCAGACTCTCCTCAGTCTGGTTCCAAACACCCTTTCCAGGACTGATAACAATAATTCAAACACAAGCAGGCACCTCCCACAGCCTCCTGGCTCAGGCCAGCCTCCACACCATCACCAATCATTCTTTCTAAAATATGGGTTGATTACATCACTCCTTTGTTTGACCATCTTAGATGGCCCTATGGAGACATCTGTTCTATTTACTATATGCATTGGCTTTTCTTCTGGTGACAGAGGTGACTGTCCTCCACTCTTCTTGGCATGAGCCTATCACCAGGCCTGACTGACTAGAGCATCACACCCTCAGGCCATGGTGATGGTTCAGGTATGGACAAGGGACCAGAACCACGCCAATCCAATCAGCTTAGAGATGCTCCTAGGACCCTGGCTTGGAGGACAGCATTGTTTGTTCTGGGGGCTGAGGATTTGAAGCCTGGGGTTGTTGGCAGCCACTTCGCTGCCACAGGGGAGACTATCTGAGAATGCAACTCATACAGGGAGAGATGCAAAAAGATAAGCTCTTAATGTCATAGCATGTCACCCCTGGATCTGGCCTGGCCTGAAACAGTCCCATAAGCTGGACATTTCCATGATGTTGGACTTTCTGTGACTTCCCCTGGAATCTCCTCTGAACTAGAAGCTGTCATTGAAGTGGGTCTTTTGAGGGATCCTTGAGGCCCGGGCAATAAGGACCTGCCTACTACTGAGGCTCATCTCCTGCCACTCCCCACCCACAGTGGCACAGTCACTGCTGTGAGGGACACATTCAGTACTCCCCACATGGCTCATGCGCTCCTGAACTTAGTGACCCCTGGGTACAAAGCCAGTGAGCCAGGGTTTGAACCCATGCACATCTGTCTCAGAGTTGAGCTCATCACAGCTGTGACACATGGCCTTTCAGAGGAAGGAGGTGAGACTGAAAAGGCAGATGGGGGACCAAGAAGCACCACCTACCAGGAGAGGAGTCAGCTTCACTCCTTTCTTTCTGTGTGCAGAAAACTGGTTGAGGGCTAGGGCTCAGCCAGACTTTCTGGGTTCAAATTCTGACTCCACCTATCACTGACTGAGAGGGACACTTTTTCCTCCATTTGCCTTGATTTCCTCGTCTACAGAACAGTAGCCATTAGGGAGTCTCCTAAGAAAGGCCATTCCACTGTGCGCATAAATACCTTACCAAAGATAAAGCACTTAGAACCGTGCCTGACACAGAATTGGCACTAAGTCTTAGCGCTCATCACCACAAATCTGTAGGAGACAGGGAGCTATGGAATGTTCCTGAGCAAGTTCTAAGGCAGGCACAGGGTGTTTCACGGGAACATGTGGCTTAGTCACAGGAAGGCTCTGGTGAAGCCTGCGCATAAGCAGAGGATCCTCATCTAATGCTTCCTCTGTTCAGACCAGAGGTCCATGGAAATGGGCAATGGGACAGCCGCAGCTGACTGGCCCCTAGCACATGCACTGCCTGCTCCCGGCTGTGACTGCCACTGTGCTGACCTCTCATGCACATGCTTTAGGAGCAGAACACGAGCCACTCCTTGGATGGCAGGTCTGGGCACTAGGCCAACAGGACACTGCTGGGCCCCTCTGCCACTGAGGCTGGCGCCTCCCACATGCTCTCCTCCAGCTGGACTTACAGACTGGCAAGAGCAGGACGCCTGGCACACAGGTGCCAAGCCTGCCACCAAGCCACGAGTGGGATGATGAACCAGATGGGGTCATCAGGCTGGAAAAGAGCCAGACAGCAGCAGGTGGGTCTTCTTTGTCTCCCCAGCTCCCTGCGCACTTGCTAGCCAGCCCCTGCCCCATGACCCGCTCCGGGTCTCATTCGCTTCAAGTCTTTATTATTATTTCTTGGGGATAAGACATGAGTCAAGAGGTCTATAAGAGCCTCCATCACACATATCTATGCCCTCCCTTCTGCCAAGGACAGTCCTGCCCCAAAACTCGTTATATAATCTCTCTGCTTTTCTCCACATCCCAGGGAGCCTCTCTGGCAGGGATGACTGGCCTTCCTCTCCCCTAGCCTCTTGCCATTCATCCTTTAAATGGCAGCCCAAGTGACCTTTTAAAAAATGCAAATCGCAGGGTGTCATTCCTTGCTTAAACCTCTCAAACAGCTTCCCGTCCAAATTAAAATTGAGCCTGAGCTCTTTACCACAACCAATAAGGGCTTCATGGTAAAGCTCTTGGCATCTCCTCCATCGCGCTCCTCAGGGACCCTGGCCACGTTCTCTCTCTCATCTTCACCAAGCAGCTTCTACCCCAGAACATCTGCACTTGCCGTTCTGTTCCCTCTGCCTGACATGTGGGTTCCCAGGTCTCCAAAGGACCTGCTCCTGCTTGCTGCCAAGTCCCTTCTCAGAGATGCATTTCCTGAGCTGGATGCACCCAACCAAAACTGGCCTCGCACCCTACCCTATGTCCTGGTTCTAGGTTGGCTTCTTCATGGTATTTACAGTTACTCTTCCAAATGAAACCCAGTGTTTTCCTACTCATTCTTCTTTCAATTTTGTCATAATTTTTGTTCTCCCATTAGAACATAAACTCCACTGGAGTAAAGATGGTGTCTGTCTCTCATCTTCCCTGTCCCCAGAGCCTTGAACATGGCCTGGTGCATAGTGAAAATGGAATAAATCAGTATTTTTATATAAATGAAAGAATCTAAAAAATCAAGTGATCCCTTCCTGCCTTGACCACATGTTACAGAAATACAGTCCTGAAGGAAAGAGACAGAGGATTTCACTACAGGACTCCCAGTCTACAAGGCTCTCCTGTGCACCTCCCCATTTAGTGGCAGCAAAGTCTTCGCAAACAAAGTCTAGTCCAGGGAAGGGACAGTTACATCATTCTGGGAAACTGAGCCAAGAGTGATAATAGGGTAGGGCAGAGCCTGGACTCTCGAGTCAGACAGATCCAAGTTCAAAGCCCATCTCTGACACTTGTACCTGGGAAGCTGGGGAGTTATTGATTCATTCTCAAAGACTCACTTTTTTCATCGGTGAAGTGGGGATATGAAGAGTTATTTTCCAGGGTTGTTCCACACATTAAAAGTCATTATAATGACCATTATAATGATCTCACAAAGATGCTTGAGGAGTAAAGAAAATACCCATGGACCTGGCATGATAACTGGCTCCTAGTAGGTGTTATAACCTACGTTTCACACTAGGGAATACCCAGGAATACCTGGTACATCACAGGTGGCCTTTAAATGCATGTTCTTTTACTTTCCTCTTCCCAGCAATAAAAGAAGAACCTTCTGATGGTTTTCTTCAGAGCTGGATCCTCATCCAACTGGAGGAGTGAGTGGGCGCAATCCAAGTTGTGTGGAGGACACCATCATTCCTCCAAGGTGTCCAAACCCTGCAGAGCAGGGACAGCCAGTGCTGCTGCCTGGCTTGATCTCCCTCCCTCCAGCTCTGCAGGGATGGCCTCACCATGAATATGCACACTCAGACCTCAGCCACATCCAGAAGGAGGACTCTGCCTTCTATAGGTCAAACACCATGGCAACCAGGCAGGCCAAACTATTCCGGTCTTTTGATGCGATGGGTTCTGGTGCATTGCACAAAAGGACTATCTCCCAGCACAGGCATTACCCTGGAATCCTACTGATGGTTTTTCTTAAACAGTGCAATGATTAAGGGACAAAGGAGAGAGGAGTTGTCAGAGTCCTGAAAGGCAGGGTTGATTCTAGCTCTGAGGTCCTAAGATAACATTTACTCTTGTCATGGAGCATCTTCTGTAAAATGAAATGATAGTAGTGCCCACTTGCAGAGCTGCTCTGACTGTATTCAACTATTCGTTCAACAAATCATATTCATTGAGGCCTGAGGTGCCACGCATTATATCTGGGACCTGCTTTTGCCTCATAGAAATTACAGCAGAATGAGAGAAACACAATTCATTTAATTTCACGTGGCAAGTGTTATGAATGAAATTTGCAGAGTGCTATGAGGGTACATAGCAGTCTAAAATGTGATCCTCCTGCCATTAAATATTTCCTGACGTCTACTAGGTACCACTTGTGGCTCTGGGACCTAGGGACACGGCAAACATCCTCTATCTTCTATCTCTACTCTACAAAGCAGCTATAAATATTCTAAAAATAGAAACCAGATCATCTCACCCAAGTGCTGAAAATTTGTCAGTACCTTTCAATTGTACTTAAAATCCAAACTGCCTCTGGCGGCTTGCCTGGCCCTACCTGTCTTTCTGGCTCCTCTTGGGTCTCTGTGCCCCTTATTCACCCTGCTCACACACAGGCTCCAGTGTGTATGAGAATCACCTGGAGGGCTTCCTGGGTTCATGCCTGGAGCTTGTGACACAGTAAATCTGGGTGGAGGGACAAGAATGTGCACCTAACCTGCTCTCAGGTGCTGCTAATGCTCCTGGGGCAGGAATCCACCTTGACACCTGCTGCTTTAGCCTCGGGCCTTTCATTTTGTTCCCTGAAGACACTAAAGTCCCTCCCAACCCAGGACCTTTGTACATACTTCTCTCTGTTGGAATGTCCCCCACCTCCCTCTCTTCCCTGCCCAGCTCCTTCTCAAATCAATTGCCCCCTCCTCGGGAACTTTGCCCTCAGCCACTGCGGCCTTCCTTATTACATGTCCTGTTGACTCCTAACCACAGTCCCTGGCCTATTTCCATCACTGTCCCAGCCCACTGTCCTCTAGGGGAAGGGCTGGGTCCACGTTGCCTACCAGCTCAGCACAGCGGGCAGTCAATGGGCATTTTCAGATGCATGAACCTGTGAAGAAACAGGATCCCTGCCCTCAGGAGCTTCCAGTCTAGGACTGCCCACCTAACACACCAAGCCCAGCTCACAGCGGATGCCAATCATCATCACCCTCCATCCCTCAGGTGCTGGGCCTGAAGGAAATGTCCGCCCTCTCTAACTAGGAGCCCGCAGAGGCTGTGTCCTCAGAGCTCACCCGAGACCTACTTTCTCGTCCAGCATTGAGGCAGCTGTTTGCAGCTGGCTTTGGCCTTGCACCCTGAGACCAGACAGATGGCTTTCTCTTAGCGGACACCCACCGGCTCCTGATTCATCAAATCAAGGGCACCTTGTGGAGACAGCCCTCCCTCCAGCCCCCCAGGCCCTTCGCTCACTCTTCAGACCCACAGTCTGACCGGGTCCTCCCCCGCTGCTCTGAATGGCAACTCCTCTGGGGTCAGCAGTGTCGACTCCAAGTAGGGGTCAGTCCAGAGCCCCTAGTTTTGTTGAAGCTGCAAGAATCTGTCCCATGAAGTGGCCAAGAATAGTGTTCAAAGTTGCTCAAGAAGCCTATTCTGAGGCATAAATGGATGGGTGATTAATAACAACAACAACAAAAATGATCGCAATGGCCTTCTCCACGTAAAGGAGTTCAATTAAGGCACAATGGTGGTGAGAAGGCGAATGGAAGGCTCCGGATGGGCTCTCTCCTCCCTTTTCTAAAGGGCTGACTCTGGCCTTGAGTAGGAACAAAACCTAAAGGATAAATGGTCTGACGTGAAGGGGTTGGGGAGGAGGAGAGAGCTGGGGGCCCTGAGGGTCTGCAAAGAGCCTGGGCCTCTGCTCCAAGGCCAGGTGGGACTGCTTTCTGAGCCACTGCCTGCTCAAGAGTGGCCCAGTGAGGCCTCAGACAAAGATAGCACCATAGGTCTGGGAGCGCCTCATGCCAGTTGGAGGAGAGTTAAACCAGGGCTCCAGTGACCGTGGCTGACTGAGGGAATGGGGCGTTTTCACACCAGGCCTGCCTTGTGGAGGTGAGGAATGATCTCTGGTGGGCAGGGTTGTGACCAGTCCAGATGGAAGGTGGAGCCCCCACGGAGCCCTGGGGACAGCGGGGCAGGCGTCTGAAGTTGGAAGGAGCCTTCTGGGTTGAGTGGAAGTGGCTGGCCCACTGGTGGGATTCACATGAGCCAAGCTCCCAGTTCAGATGAGGCTACTGTTTTTCTCAGATGACATCTTAAGATCCAGTTTGAGGTTAAAGCTCAATTTCCCTGAGTTGATCTGAATCTAAGAGTTTACCCGATCTTTGTTGGGATCTCAGCTGAAGCCCTCTTTAAGAACACCTGCCCTTTCTTAGCGCCTCCAATCCCAAGAGGCTGGCTTGTTCCCTGGGCCCCATGTCTGCCCTGCATTTTACTTTGTCATAAACTGCCCTCAGTCAGTCCCATTTAGGACACCTGTGCTGGACCAGGCACAAAAGCGCTGGGGCAGAGGGCAAAAGAGACCCCGTGTCTGGTGTCAGATTCAGTGGGGCATGGAGAGCAGCGAACAGTTGGATGTGGGCTCTGTAATGCAGCAGTTATGACCCCAGCCTCTGGCGTCAGACTGTCTGGGTTCAAGCCCCAGTTCTGGCATGTGCCAGCCATGTGGCTCTAGTTTTATGGGATATTGACCAAATTACTTGACTTCTCTATGCCTATTAGGGTTTGGATCTGGAATGTTCCCCAAAGACTCATATATTAAAGGCTTAATCCGCAACGCAGGGATTCTCAGCCATGGGACTTTGCGGAAGTAACTGGATCATGAGGACTCTGACCTCACCAGTGAATTCATCAGTGGACTTTGGGGACTTAGTAGACGCTGTCGGAGGCGGGTCCTCCTAGTTGAGGAAGTAGGCCCCAGGGGGCATGCCCTGGAAAGGACATTTGTACTCAGTCCTTCTCCTCTTTCTGTTTCCATGAGGTGTGCAGTTCTGCTCTATTTCTCCTCTCCGCCATGAGGGAGGCCCCGGTCTCTGGAGTCAGATGATGTGGATTCAAGCCCCAGCTCCAACACTTGCCAGCCACGTGGCTCTGGCTTCATGTGATATTGACTGAATTACTTAACTTCTCCGTGCCTGTTATGGCTGGCATCTGGAATGTTCCACCAAAGCCTCATGTGTTGAAGGCTTAATCCCCAATGCAGCACCGTCTGATCCCACCAGGAAGCCCACTGCTCTCACTTGCCACAGGCCTAAAAGCAATGGAGCCATTCAATTATGTACAGAAACCTCTAAAACCAAGAACCAAAATTAATTTTTGTTATTTTAAGTTGATTTTCTCAGGTGTCTTGTCACAGTGATGAGAAGCTACCTAACACAGTGTTCCAGTTTCATGAACTATAAAATGGAGATCCATCAAAGGGCTGTTCGGGATTGAGTTAATACACATATAAAGCTTTTGCATATAGAACCAGAATTTAAGTGCTTGCTATCTTATTGGAATTATCAAAGTATAGATAGGGGTCTGTGGAAGAGGGAGGAGCATTTCTTACCCAAACAGCAGGCTGGGGAAGCCAGGAGAGGCTGAAAAAGAAACTGTATCAGTTTGGAAGACCGAGGGCATTGTTCACTTGTGGTCACCTCTCCAACCTCTGAGCTGTGCCTTCCTCATTCATCTCCCTATCTCAGGGCCTAGGGTGGTACCTGGCACGTAGCAGATATTCAGAAACTATTTAGAGCCTTAAACAAAATTTTAGAAAGGATTTCCTTAAATTCACCTTAAGTCGGACAGATTTTACAGGGCTATCCACTTGGGTGTAAAGAACAGAAAGGAAATGAATACGGGGGAAACTTTGGCTTTGAGGGGTATTTTTTAAATCTCTCAGAGCTGGATCAGGTGGGGATGGTATGGTTAGAGGACCATGCAGTGAGATGAGACCACTGACCTCACGGCTGTGAGGACACCTCATGTGGAGACCCGGTGTCAGTCCTCTTCAATGGCCCCCTGCTCACTTAGGGTGGTCTGGCCTTCAGGGTCTGCTGGCCTGTCCTTGCCCACTGCAGCAGCTGTTGCTCACTCACTTTCTAGACTCCAGTCAGCCTCTTCTACTTCCAGGTTTTTGAATGTGCTTCACTCCTTCCTGCCTCAGGGTCTTTGCACAAGCACAAGAGGCTGTTCCCTTTTCTAGAACTCTCTTCCTCTTCCCTGCTGTCTTCTAGGGAACCCTCCCCAACATCTTCAGCCTGAATTACGCTGTGGCAGGCCAGCCTTTCAGAACTGCAGGCCGGGTCTCACTGTGCCTTGCTCTCCTAGTGTCCTACATGTCTCCTTTGCAACACCTAAGTTGCCTGTATTTAATTTGCTATTTGCAAAATTTTTCTTTTAAAATCTCTTTCTCTACCTCTAGATTGTAAGCTCCACTGCTGTGTATGTACAGCCAGCACAGAGCTAGGAATAGGTGCTCAATAACTATCTACTGGAAGGGAAGGAGGGAGGAAGAAAAGGGAAGAGAGAGGATTTATGCCATCCAGAGACAGGAGGAGGTGGACAGTGAGTCTGTCAGGGGATGACAGTTCCCCTTTCTGTGGTGTCCAGGCTCTATGTTGCCTGGGGGATAAAAGCAGCTGTCTAAGCTGGGTATGGTAGCACATGCCTGTAATCCCAGTGGCTCAGGAGGCTGAGGCGGGAGGATCGTGAGTTCAAAGCCAGCCTCAGCAACAGTGAGGTGCTAAGCAACTCAGTGAGACCCTGTCTCTAAATAAAATACAAAATAGGGCTGGATATGTGGCTCAGTGGTGAAGAACCCCCTGAGTTTAATCCCTGGTGCCCCCTCCCCCAAGAAAAGCAGCTGTCTAGGAATAACCATGAGTCACAGGGCAGAGAATGGGGGAGGCACAGGGAACAGGAGGAGGTAGAGAGCATGCACAACAGCCCTAGAACTCAGTTCTGAGGCAGAGGGAGAGGGAAGGATTATATGTGGATGAGGTGTGGACAGAGCCAGGGTCCTGTGTTGTATGAGCTCCTGGCATGTGCTGTGCACCAAGGTAGAGTTCACCTGGGGAGAAGTGAAGTTCTGAATCTCCATAATGAGAAGGAAACTAGAGAAGGCCCTACAGATAGTGGCTGCCCCCATCAGATGGAAGCCTCTGATGCCCTCTGGGGACAGCTTTCTATTCCCTCTGATCATGACTCCATACCTCATTCAGAAACTGGTACAGACCCTGCCTGACCCTGTGGACTCCTGCACTCACCCACAGTTGGCACCATCATGCTCAGGTGGCCACACACATGACCCTGTTCTTGAGAGAGGAGGATCCACCCCTCAGTGAGAACTGCACACAATCGTGCTCCAGCCTCAGACCAAGCTCATGAGGCCAACACAGCAGCTTGGGTTTGTTGTGAATGATGAAGTTGCGTAGGTTATGCAGGAAAATCTTGTTAATTCAAAACTCGGGAGACCAGACATTAATTCAAAAGTCAAAACAAGAATGAGAATGTGCTGGTTTCTGATATTTTTATTAATGGGGCATTTTTGTCAGCTGGGAAATAGCAGAGGTTCTGAATTATGCACTGTTTGAATAAGCCATTAAAGGATTTGGAAAATTTTTTTAATATTATTTTTTTGTTGCCATTTATGCTACAGGACATAACAAATGACTTCGGGGCTTAGCACCAGTGATTTGCCTGAGCTGGCTCTGGTCAGAAAAGGATAGACTAAGCTATTTTCTTCCTACCAAATGGTATTTCTCCAGCGCTCTGTAACTCAAGCTGGTTTTAGACACTGAGAAAGGGGAGATGAGAAGGAGTTAGGTAGCACTGCTGCTCTGAATGCTACGGATTACAAGTGACCCGCTGCCACTCAGGAGCCTAATCATCCTATGCTGCACACAGGTGCACGTGCCTGGCGGTCCCAGGCGTTCAGCAGGGATTTTATAAAACCCTTAGATTCCATATTGCTGACGGTCCACTATACAGTGGTACAGGGACTTCCAAGTCCCCTGTCCAGGCCATCATCCCACAGGTCTGCTTTTACCATTCCAAACACTTAAGATAGTCTTTTTTTTTCCCCCAAATGAGGTCCCAGTGGTGAATTTTAAGTAACATGGTTTTCAGATCAGACTCCCTTCCTGTCAAGCCTTTCCATAGAAAAAGGAATAAAAGATCCTTAGTTTTAGACACTGGATGTCTGGTTCATTCTCACCAGAACAGAATGAAGCCACTGGTCTATAAAGTGGAGGGCAGGGTTGAGAGAGTTTGCAGAAGGAAGGGGGTGTCACTGGAGCCCACAGCCATTTTCTTAGCATCATCACTGTCTTGTTCTGGACCAGGCACTGGAGACATGAAGACCCTGCCCTCAAGAGGCACACAGCTGGGTGGGGAAGGCAGATGTGGATCAACAGAACACCCACCCTGGGCCCTGCCCTCTCTTCCCATTCATACACACGCCACCTCTGTTCTTCCTTTGCCTCAGACAGGCCAAGGAGGTCAGTCCAGGGAGGTGGCAGTCCGTGAGTGAGGGTGTAGGAGTCCCAGGGCCCTCCCTGTGGGATTGTCATCAATGCATCCTGCCTGTGGCTGCTACTTTCTGTCTCCCATCTTTCAAACCAGGCCTCTGCATGCCCTGGACGCCTCTCTTTGGGAAGTGTTTCAAGAGCCCGTACTCTGCTTACCCCTCTGCTTTCAAGGCCACACTTATCTCTTCTCAGCACAAAGCCCAGCTGGGTCCAGCTCCCCAAACTGAGGACAAAGTCCATGATGACTTATCAGACCCAGGAGCTGGGGCTGGGAGACAGGGGTGGAGAGAACCAAAAATAATTGCTCAATTTCAGGCTTGCTCAAAGCTAAGTGAATTTAATAATCCATAGATCATGTTATACAAATCGCATTTCACAGTTTGAAAAAAATAATCCCACACTGTGTACAATCCTTGGTGGTTTATTTTACAAATAAATAACCATACTCTAAATGGCCTTGTTTTCTTAGCAATCACTCTTGGAGAGCAGATTGACTCTCTGGCTCCCCTCTTTCCTCCCTCCTTCACATACCATAATTTTACTACCAAAGAGGCTTTATTTATGAAACTAATTACTATGTGAATGAAAGAAAAAACGGTGGCATTTTTTGAGTGCTGAGGATAAGGTGGGCAGCGTGCTCTATGTGTGTTATTTCATTCAACACAATCTAAAGCAAGGAGTGTTAGTTCATTTACAGATCAGTGATCAGAGAGGTTAGGTAACTTGTCAAGTTCATATAACAAAT
This sequence comes from Marmota flaviventris, assembly GCF_047511675.1. NCBI lineage: Eukaryota > Metazoa > Chordata > Mammalia > Rodentia > Sciuridae > Marmota > Marmota flaviventris. The sequence continues at coordinate 44,038,821 of NC_092506.1, forward strand.
ACTCATAGCCCAGACTCCATAAAACAAAATGACCTACCATATAGCAAATGGCCTTCCCTTGGAGAACCAAGTGCCAGAATCCTGGAATAAAATGATCTTGGAATGGAGGAGACTGCCAGGCTCCCTAGAGTGTCCTGACACTGGGGGCCCTAGCCATTTGTCTCTGGACGCTATCTCTGAGGGTACCACTGATATTCTGATGCATGCAATGGGACAGCCAGGCCTGGGTGGTGATGAAGTAACACCAGGCCATACTGAGTGACCGGGGGCAGCAGGGGTGCGGGAGGAACAGCTCCTGCTAAACCAGGTTGCCAGGGTGTTTGTCTGTGGAGAGGAGAAATGGGAGGGGCTGGACTCCTGAGTTCTGAACAGCTCATGGAGCTAGGGGTAGGAGTGAGGGTCCTTATGCCTCATCTCTTATGTCTCACTGCAGGAATCCAACAGAAGGACCAGTTCCTGGAACAGTGAGGATAAATAAGGAAGGCAGAAGAAGTACTCTCTTCCCAGTATGCTTTTACAAACCGACTCAATTTCTAGTTGGTCCGGAAATAGACCTTCTGTGACTTGCTCTGATAGTAAGGGAAAGAGACATGACATGGTCTCTGCCCACGAGGCAAACTTACACTCCAAGTCAGGGGTGTTTAATATTTACCCTTGCTACTTCGTAGTGCCATGAGAATCAATAATTATAATAGCAGCTAAGTAAATGCTGGAGCCTGAGTTACAGGCTTTAAATGCATCGTCTTATCTTCCTCTGTGAGGTAGGAATTACTATCCCCATTTTGCAGATCAGAAGTCAAAATTAGGCATTTGGGTCCAGCTGTATCTCAGCCAGGAAGTGGTAGAGTTGGGATCTGAGTCCACTGTTAGACTCCAGAGCTCAGGCTCTGACCTCCCGCTCCATACAACCTATTCAAGTGAGGGAGGGAGGAAGTGTCTTAGAAACTGAAAACAGACATCGCTCTTTTACCATAGGCCTCTGGGCTAAAGTGGGGGTCAGTATCCAAAATCGTACAGTGAATGGATCAAAGCCGTCTTGGAGCTGGGGAAGGGAGACCCAGGATTCCATTCTGACTCAACCAGCAGCCCCTGCTCATGATGTGTTCTTTGCTTCCCTCGATTCCTTGCAGGGCTGATGCAGGCTCTTCCCTCACCAGGCCCAGTCTATACCAGCATCTCTGCCATGCAGCCATCCACACAGATCCAGGCCTGGGAGTCATGGGACCTCCAGGCCCCAGATGGGATGGATGTATTAAAGGGACACTGGTTCTTATGATGACCTGGTTCTCTCTCTCCCCAGACTCTGGCTCCCATGTATGAGGAGCCCCAAGCAGTTCTACAATTCAGCTGTTTGCATTTATAACGACTCCAGTGGGCAGGCGCACAGCACCGTCTGAGAGGCAGTCCTCACTCTTGTTATCAAATCCCCTAAAGCAATCACCAACCCCCTGCGATCTCACCTCGCAGGCTGGAAGCAGCTCATTAAGAAGCAGAAAACTCCCCAACATGCCCCCAAACTCTGTTCCCTTGAGAGCTGCCTATTGAAGCAGTTAAATCTCAAGTTGTGTCAACTTTCATTTAAACCCAAACAACCCCTGGCCCTGCTCTCTGCGCTGGCTGGGTCTTGGCTAATGACGCAGAACACACACCAGAAGAACTGGGAGGGGAAGAAGAAAGGATGCAAAATTAGCATTTAGATTGCTCCTCCCCCATTTTTTTTTTTTTAAAAACAAAGACAACTAGAGCCAAAGCTGTGATTCTGTGAGAGGGAGTGGGGGGCTCCTGGCCACAAGTGGCTCTGTGGACCCCATTACACTGCCTTCCCAGAAGAGGGGGATGATGGACCTAGAGCTAGAGGGCCTTGTCATTCTCATTCCATTGCTTCTTGCAGGAATTCTACAGATGAGACTAAGATCTGGAAGAAGTCTTGAGGATGCACTGTGTGGTGACATGGAATGACCTGGGTCTCTATGCCACAAAGATATTGTTCGCGTACATACCTAAGAAGTTGGATATACCAGAAGTTTGGGGACAAATAACTTAATCTCTCGTGTGTTTCAGTAATCCTTGCCTATAAAATGGGAAGAATAACATCTCCTTATATTATGTAGGTTATATGATACAGTTGCTCTATTAAAGAACTCAGTAGGGTTTCTATACATGAGGCTTCTCTCCCTCCCTTTTCCTCTAAAAAAAAAAAAAAGTCCCTGTGTTATAAAGAGACTTTCCCAAGGCCACAGGGCCAGCTAGTGGTAAAGAGAGGGCAGCTATTTGTCTACTGACATTTCCTGCCTTTTCCAATAGTTACATCTGAAAATTCTCTGCATTAGCCTTGGTGAATGGATATGGCTCTGTTCAGTTACAATTCAAATCCTGGCCCCACAATGAATGTGACTGGGCAAGTTCCATTAGGTACCTCCCATCAGTTTCCTCTTCTGTGAAAAGGGGATCACTGCAACTTCAGGACATTCATGCTGAAGCCTAAACAAGTAAAGGTGCAGGAAGTGCCTAGTCCCAAGTCTGGTGTGTCCCCCCCCATCCCTCCAATATCACCCAGCATGGTGCTCTGCCTGCAGTAAGCACTCAGAAGATGCATGTTGGCCAGTAGGATTAAAACCATCTTCCAGAACTATGATGCAGGCCACGGCTGTCTTCAGGAGCACATCATTTTCTCCTTCTGCTTCTCCATTGCCCTTTTTCAAGCCTGTGCACCATATTCTGAAGCTTTTGCATGTCTCTCTTCAACCCCAACGTCGTCCGTCCACCCCTGCTCACTCAGTGCACTGTTCTCCACTGACGAATGATGGTTGGGATGGTGATGAAGACAATGGTAATGACAGTGGAGATGGTGGTCGTGTGTCTGTGCCAGACACTGTCTTATTTTTTATATAGATTTTCTTAGCCAATTCTCATAATATTCATATGACCCATATTTTAGTTACAGTAATTTAGCACAGAGACCACACAGCTAGTAATGTGATGGAATTGGACTTCACATTCAGGCTCTCTAACTCCACTGTCCACATGCCTACCCACTAGAAAAAAAGGGGGGGGGGTGCCTCCTGGAGAAGCCCTTACTTAGAATAATTAGTAATGATGTTGACAGTAAATTAAAGCAATGGCAGTGTAATTATTTAAATGATACTGTTTGCTACAACCCGTAAGGTCCAAACTCTTGGTGGTACGACACCAGGAATTCATTTCATGTTCATAAGGAGTTCAATGCTAGACAGTAGGAAGAATCTGGCGAATGGGGTCGAGGGTCTCTTAGGGTCCAGGATGATGGATGCTCTGGCCTCTTAGCACATGATTAAACTGTAGCAAAAACATTTTATGAACCAGCCTGGAGGAGACACATTTCACTGCCCAGAACTTAGTCACATGGCTTTCCTTAGATGCAAGAAAGATTGAGGAATGAAGTTCCTGGTTGGGAAGGACTCCTGAGCCACAGTCTTCATGGTGGGAGGGGCATAAATCTCTGGTGGACAGCTAGGCATGTCTGCCAGTAACAGCTGCAACAATAAAGAGGACAACAGAAGGAGCTGTCTTTAATTGAGCATTTACTATTCATATTCACTAGACCCTGGGCTAAGTATCCTTCACAACTGATAGCTATTATGATACCTATGAGAGAAGAAAATTGACTCTTTAGGGGGTGTGAAGAATTTGGACATATGGTCAGCAAAGTGGCAGGTCGAAACCTCAAGGTTGATGTGTCAGCCTGGACCCTCTGCAAAGCAAAGCTCAAGCAGGAGTTAAAGGGCGGACACTGGAGGAATTGCAAGCCCAGGGCAGTGCCAGTGAAGAGCAAAGGACACCAAGGCAAGGAGAGGGGCAGATGAGATGCCTGACTCTGCTGGCCACTGCTTAGTCACACACTGCCGACAGATGCAGCAGGTCACCTGGCAGCTGACTTTGCTCAGCATGTGGGACTTCTTCAAAAGACTTGCAAGGACAAACTGCATCTCAAGGTAGTCCATGGTGGGGAGAATCTTTCCCATTGATCCATATAATCTCTACATTATATCACTCAGATATAATGGCCATTGAGAAGAACCCTGAGACTAGACCTGCAGTGTGGCATTTCACCCAAGTCTCATGGTGAGGAGCAACTCAACAAGGATGAGCTCTAGCGTGTAGGGTGTGAGGGCCACTCTGCCAGGGCTCCAGCTCAGAGTGTCTAGTGAGGGTGCTGCGTGGGTGGCAGCGGGGCTTGGATGCATGCCACAGTGCCTGGTGGAGGTGTGAGCAACGCCATGCCCAGGGCTCACGTCTCATTCCTGAAGCGCAGGCTCTCTCCACTGCAGAGTCTGGCCTCCCTCTCGATTTAGACCAACGTGGGAATTTCAGACACTTTGAGGCCAGATAGGAAGACCTCTTTGGACAAGAGTGCATCCCAGATCTTACCCCCAAAGGGGCCAGTGAGTCACCTTCTTTCTTCTCACGATGGAAGGAACAGCTGAAATCAAACTCAAGAGAATTCACTTCTGCAGCTTCTCTGGCTCTGGAAATGAGACACATGCCTGAAGTTGGATGGTACCTATTAAAGAGCCCATTGTCACACTCATTTTAAAAACTGTATTATGGCCTATGCTTAAAGGGGAGACTTGTCTAGGGTCACACAGTCAGCTGGTGACAGGATGGGTCCAGAGCCCCGGCCCCTTCCTATGAAACCAACATCTCCCACTGTATCCACAGGTTTCTGCAGATTACCCTTGCCCTGACCCCTTGCCTTGCCCTCCAGTGCCTGGACTCCCTCATCAATAACAGAAAGTCCTCCTCCCTACGTCTGAGACGTGAACCTCATTCCAGCCAGACCAGAAGTGGCTTCTTTGGGGAAAGCCCTCCTCGGCATCATTTCACCTTCCGTTTTCAGTGATTCCAAACCCACAAACATAATTATCCTTGTTTATCAGCTGGCTTTATTCCAAGAAGTCAGAAGCTTGTCCATGCTGCCCGCAAAACCCAGATAGAAGTGAGGAGCCTGCCTGAAAGGCTCTGGCAGCTCCAGGAGCAAAAGGAATGGAGGCCCAGCCTCCCACACCAGTCCCCTTTCCTCAACCCATTAGTATTCCCGAGAGAGCCTCTGGGGAGATGGGGAGGAGGGGGACCATAGATGCTAATGGTTGTGGTCTCCCCTCCCTGGTGCCCTCACCCTTAGAGCCTACTCATTTCATCAATGAGGGTCCCTGTTTCTGAAACTGGAGACTGCTTGAGAGGAGAAAGTGGCAGCCGGAGCCCTAGTTCCCAAGCAGCCCTGCACCCTCTGCAGAGCCATTAGGAAGGAAATTGAGATGATGGCGCATGGGGGCAGCCACAATTAGGCCAGCACATCGCTATCTCTGCAAATGGCATGAGCAATGTGATTTAACAGCTCATTATTAATGGAAAAATGAGATAAGGACTGGGTTCGGTGTCCAAAGGGGAGCTCCCAGACCACACTGAATATGTGCTAATGCTCTGTTTCAAGCCAATGGCTGACACAGGGTGGATTCCATTCCTGCCCAGCTTTGCACCCCAGACCCCAGGCCCCTCTGAAATCAGACTCTGGCAGATTATCTGCTGACCCACATCCTCTCTCAGAGAATATCAGCCACAAAGAAACATTGTATCTGTTCTTCCACAAAATTGATGAAAAAATAAACAATGAGCCCTCTTACTAGTGCCCACCTTAATGCAGGATGAAGGAGTGGGTCATTGCAAAAAGACTAGAGAGAAACAATGTGGTATGACTGTGTCCTCTCTCAGATCTCAATTTCCTGTTCCTACTACCATCTGTGTCCAGGGCATTGTCCGCCTGTTGAAGGGTATATGTTTGTGTGTCCCCATGTCCTTTCTTGCTCCTCATTAAACCGTCCTCCTCACAGCAGCCAGTGTCATTTGATCATATTTTTCCCCTGTCCACAAACTTTCAGTGGCTCCTCAGTATATTAGACCAAAGGTCAAAATCTCTAAAGCGGCTGAGAGCCCTTGTGTGAGGAGCCCCTGGCATGCGGCAGCCCCATCTTGGCCTTTCTCAGCTAATTCTGGCAGTCCAGCCATGCTGGCTCCGGTCATGTCCTTGAACACACTGCACCCCCACCCCATCTTGGAGTCTTTGCTTCCGTGCTTCCTCTTCCTGAGACATTCTTCTCTGCCCCCACCCCTCACTCCCTTTTGTCACTTCAGGACCTCCTTCAAAAACAGATTTCTCAAGAGAGCCTTCCTGGGCTCCCTTATGTGCCCCTACATCACCAAGCACATCTTCTTTGAATTGCATGCCATAATTTTTAATTACAGTGCATAATTGTTTGTGTGGTTAGTTATTTAATGGCTGTCTTCCACATTATTCTGCAAGCTCCATGACAGCAAGGTCAAATTGTGTGTGTGTGTGTGTGTGTGTGTGTGTGTGTGTTTTCTGTACTAGTTTCCAGAACATTCTGTCAGAGGATTCAGTGGTTTTGTGATGGGACAGAGGTGTTTCGAGATGTGTATGCAGCTGAGGCTAAAGGAAATGGCTTGAGTGGTGAAGACTAAACCAATCCTCCACTCAAGCATCTAGTCAAGTCACCAGGTATTCAGCGAAGGCCTGCTCAATCCCAGCAGACAAGTGGGTTGGGCACTCAGGATGAGCATTTAATAAGAAAGACATGGCCCCATCTTTGTACCTGACTTGCACCTCCTACCATGCTTGATTGCTCTTACAGAACCGTCTTCTTCATCTGACTATGTGAATTTTGAGGTCCAGGGCCACTCCTGCTTAGGGCCACTTGTGCATAGCCAGTGCTAACATATCCAGTGTCCCCAGCAATTCTGGTGCCAAATAAAAACCCAATGTAAGAATGAGTGACTGGGGCTATGCAAATGCAAGCCTCCCATTAGACATCAGCAAGTGGCATGACCTGGCCCTTCCCCCTTCTTCACCTCCCATCCCCACTCTCTGTCCCAACCAAACTGACCTCAGCACCTGGGACAACACCAGGCACTCTCTCAGACTCTCCTACGCTTGCCTTTTGCCTAACTCTGACTCACCCCGCAGCTGGTAGCTTAAGCATCACTTTCTTCAGAAGATCTTCCTGACCTGATCATCACCCTTACTAGTCCCAAACCCAGACTAGGTTGGGACTCCTGCTGTAGCTTTCCCATAGCCCCCAGCACTTTCCATGCTAATTCTCTGCCTTCTCCACTAAATAGTAGCTTTACAAAGATAACGAACATGGCTATCTTGTACAGCAGTCCCTTACCTGACACATACTAAGCTCTGAATGTATGTTTTCTTAAATGAATGATTGAACAAATATTTGAGTGGCAATTGCATATAAAAAAAAAGAATGTTTTATTATCTGGCATTCAATTATGTACCTTCAAATATATGGGCATTTTGTTGAAGGTCTGAACAAAAAGGTAAATTACTTTTTTAAAAAATTCACTTTTGAAATTAATTTTTTAAACTAATTTGCATGTTATTCCCAATATCCTACATCATCCTTGGCTATACCTGCAGTCTTGGGTAATGAGGACTGATGTTCAAAATGATTGGAAGATTAAATCATGCTCACTGCATGTAAGAAAAATGGATTCTGACATTTTCTAAGGGTTTTTTAACAAGGATTGGAACAAAGGAGGATTTGTAATTAACCCTCAGTTACCTAGGAAATTGTATCTGTCAGAGGGTTCATTCACACAAATATGTTTCTTGATGATGTAATTTGTGAATGATTAAGAACCAAATATGTGAATGGCCACATGGGGTGAAGGAAATAAACACGGGACCACATCAGGCCTGTTACACATATTATCCCATCCAAACCTCACAACCTCTCTGTGAGCTCAGTGTGATCATTACATTTTTATAACTCATGTGATATAAGAAATATCTATTTGGTTCTGGGTTCCTGGCACAGAGCTTCAGAAATTTTTGGGATTTCCTGAGTGATAAGGGTAAAGGGAGCATATCTTTTTACTCATAACATGCCCCTTTCAGACATACTTGCACTTACACCAATGGGGTGAATCTCCTGGTGGTCTCCTGGTTAGTGGTGGCTCCTAGTTAGTGTCAGGATGGAGCTATTTATCAGAGGAGCCAATCATATGATTTGAAGGTTAGAATTTTTATTCTCAACCCCCTGACTTCTGGGGAGGGGAGAAGAGTTGAAGATTTAGCCAAGCACTAATGGCCAATTATTTAATCAATCATGTCTACTTAAAAAAAACTCTGTAAACCCCCATAAACTATGGGGTATGGAGAGCCTCTGGATTGGGGAGTGCAACTCCATGATAGTAGGTTGGCCAGTTCTAATTATAGGGGATGGAAGGTCTTGTGCTCAGGATCTTTCCAGACCTTGCCCTACACACACACATCTTCATCTGACTATTCATCTGAATCCTTTATAACAAATTAGTAGATGTAAGCAAAATGCTTCCGTGAGTTCTATGAGCCATTCTAGCAAATTATTGAACCTATGGAAGTGGTCTTGGTAGCCTCTAATTTATAGCCAGTTGGTCAGTGTCACTAACTCCAGGTAGTTAGTGTCAGAATTAAATTGAATCATTGAACACCCCGTTGCTGTCTGGAGAGCTGGAGAATTGATTGCTGGTGTGGAAAACCCCACAGACTTGGTGTCAGAGTGTAGTGAGTAAAAACAGATCCTAGTGGCTGGGAAAGTAGACTCAGAGAAATAGGATAATTTCCCCAGGATTGTATGGCTGATAAGGAAAACAGATAGAATTTGAGTTTTGGTCTGCATGAATCCAAACCTGGCTTCTTGCATATTTTGGTCTGCATGAAGCCAAACCTACCTTCTTGCATGCAATGGCTGATTAGTGTGGGGAAGGTAGTCAATGATGTCAATACTGGTCTTGCAGCTGGGAGGACAAGAGCAGGCAGGAAAGTGAGGTTTGGATCCTGATCTCACCACTACTGATGTCTACTCTCTTTACTTAACCCTTGGAGCCTTAGTTTTCTCCTTTATAAATGGGGATAGCAATAATTCCCACCTCACAGGGTGGTTGTCAGCATCCATAGATCATCCACCTAAGGCACTTGGCACATCAAAGCACAATGAATAATGAGGCCACATTGAAGAGTTCACTTAAGCCCAGGGACCAGATGACTGCTGGGCAGGGTAAGGCATGGGTGGTGGTAAATCAGAAGTCAAGAAAGCAGAAATAAAAAGTAGGCTCCTGGGGAAGGGAAGGGGATGGGAATAGGAAAGAGAGTAGAATGAATCGGACTTAACTTTCCTATGTTCATATGTGAACACACAACCAGTGAAACTCCACATCATGTACAACCACAGGGATGGAATCCTAATTAGAATAAGTTATACTCCATGTATGGATAATATGTCAAAACACACTCTGCTGTCATGCATATCTAAAAAGAACCACAACAACAAAAATGTAGCTCGGTAGTAGAGCATTGCCTAGCACATGCCAGGCTCTGGGTTCAGTCCCCAGCACCTTAAAAAGGAAAGAGAGAGATGAAGAGAAGGAGGGAGGGAGGGGGAGGGACAGAGGGAGAGAGAGAGAAGATATAAAACTAAAGTAGGCTTTTTTTATGTAACTGCCAAGGAGGCAGCTTGGAGCCTTGTTCCACTGAAGGCTTCTCACTTTTTTATGGATTCATTTCAAAAACACTAAATGACCAGGGCTCATGCTGGCATGGAGGATGATATCATGTGGGAAAACAGATCCATGCCTTGAAAAGAGATTCTGAAAACTCAGCCTCTAATTGGGGATTTTGGAATCCAGTTCGCCTGTTTTTTTTTTAAACTCATGCATAAGAGTGATAGGATAGAAAACTATGTTTAATTAATTATAAAGACCCTTAATAAGTAGGAAAATTCTAAGCAATGAGAATGCATTGTGTCATGGTTTACTTGGCAGTAATTTTTTCCCCCTGAGTGTCATATAAAATCACAGTGAGTTTTACAACCAATGATGATTGAGATGCGATGGTTCTTTACAGACAGACTTTGTGACTCACCTGTGAGCTTGAACTGCCTCAAGAAGGAATTCACTCTAAGATATAAAGGACTGCTGTCCCCAGAATATCCCAGGGTTTATTTGTTAAAAGCTGAGGGTGCAGAGACAGATAAGAGGGGAGCAGGAAGAGGATAGAAAACAGAAATGGGAGGCAGAGTCCAGGAGGTGCTAGAAGCAAATTTTGTATGATATTCATTTATGTTTAGGGCCAACCTGATAGGAATAAATATTTAAAGAATTTAAATCCAGGACACTGAAACCCTCAGTCCAAGCAAAGACCCTACTGTACTCATTATGTTTGTTTGGGAATGTGGATTATGTATGTGGATTTTGAGTTAATGATAAATTTCTAGGGATTACAGCAAAAGATTTTTTTTCTGGTTAGCTTCAAATAACCAGAAACTTAGGCACCTTAGACAGTCCAGTTATATGAGTTGATGATGGCAGTAGCTTTATTTCAGGAGTAGTTGCTGTCTCCTTTGTGACAGATCACATCCCTCACAATGCACCAGCTTCCTCTTTCACTCTTCCTACCTCACTGTGCCACCTGCAGAGTGGCCCCATTAAGATTTAGAACTGGAGTCCAGTGTGAGAAATTGAGACAGATTTTGAGAACATAAACCTTTTTACCTTTTCAGAAAGAAAAGGCTCCACAGCCTTTAGCTGTTTTCCTGCGCATCATTCACCATGAAGGTATAAGAGATTTCAATGGCAACTGGCATTTCCATATAGAAGGTGGATGAGCATCTTTTTTAATATCTGAAGGCTCATTTATAACAAAGCCAAGGTGACTCCCACCTCCCAGCCTAATTTGATATGGCCAGGGAGCAAAATGCCTTGGAAACTGTTAAAACAGTACCAATCTCCTGAAGGGTAAAGAAGCCTGCTCACATGCAGGGGCAAGCTACTGTGTGTCTGTTCTTGGTGACATCGTGTAGCATCTAGGAAGGCAGCCACTCTTGGTTTTGGATTCCAAGCTTTGGATGACAGCTTGTTTCTTTTTCCCAAGATTGCTTGAAAAACTTTCTATCCAAGTTCCTACTTCTTCTTTTTCTAACTACAAACAATGAAATATTGGCCATTCCGACATATTAACTCTGCCCTGAAAAATGCTTCATTTATCCATCACCAGATTGCACAGGAATGACTCCAATGCTGCTTTCTCCCTTTAGGGATGAAGATGCTTTAGTATCCTCAATGTCCACCTTAGTAGAACATGATGCTTGACTCCAGTTTCACTGACAGACTTGTAGTATCCATCTCCAGACACACCTGGAAAGTCCTATCTTCTGTTTCTTAGGGAAGAGACTTTGTGTGTTCACCAACATCTCCCAGCCCTCTTTTGTCCCACAGAGTCCTTGGGATTAGTTTGCACCAATGGAAATGGAGTATGGGAAAAATAGTCAACATTACTTCAAAGCCTGGTACCTTGATAAACCTCCTGCATGAAACTTTGGGCTCTCCATTCATTTAAAGTCCAGATGCTAAAACCCAGGAAAGAACTCTAAGGCCCTGGGTGATATATTTGATGGGAGAGTCCTGAGATGGAAGAAACCTGGGGTCTTGAATACTTATATGGGGCAGAGCCCCTGCCAATTCATTTTAAACCATGGCATCAACAATAAAAACACCTTGATTTTGTTAGATCTTTGAAATATTAAGGTTCATCTGTTATAGCAGCTCATATAACTTAGGACTGTAATATATTTCTATTTTTGAATTTTTTTCTAATGAAGATTTGATTTGTACATGTGACATTTTAAACATTTCAATTGTATGTAAGACTTTTGAAAAGCAATGATCTGCCTTTGAGTCAGGGAAAATACAATTTACTAGTGATGGTCACAATAGCAAGGAGTTAGATTCAGGGGCCTAATAGGGTGGTCTCTATGGAGCTAATATTCTTCAACAAGCAAGCCTGTTGCCGGCTCATGAAATGCTTGGTCCGTACTACCTTTCAGTTGAGCAGATGGGAGTTTTGATATAAATTGTGTTGGCATTTGCTGCTCTGAAAATAGATTTATTTTTGCCTGCTTCCAAATTCAGTTTTAAAAAAGCAACAGTCAACAAGTTCCATTTCCTCCCTTTCAGCAGGTCAGCAGGATCAGACCTCTGTTTCCTATTAAAAAGCTCAGGAATGAAGCCAAGGATCTCAGGCTGTGGAGGCCTTTGGGCTTTGCCTTGTTGGTGCCCTATCAAATGCAGAAACACCTTCTAGAGCATTAGAGGGAGTATGCAAACTGTGCTTGCTTGCCCTCTTTGATGGGGAGCTCACCACTTGATGAAGTAACACATTCCAGTTTTGAGGAATATTGCCCATGAGAAGCCTCAAACTGATTTTAATAAAAATTCCATTGTATATGGGCTCAGTAGAGGCATTTACTCAAAATAAAGTCCCTTCTCTATTTATTGACCCTTCAGATATTTGAAATCAATGTTGGAAGCTAAATTCTTGTCTTTTCCATCTCTCTGCTCAAAGTCGTTTCCTCTTCATATGGCATAATTGTCAGGGCCCTTTCTTCAAATGTACACCAGCTTGTCATTGTCCTACAAAAGCTGAAGTGCCAAGAGCTGCCCGGTTTGTCTGAGCCATATGGAGAGGAATGGAGTTAACAGCCAGCATTTCCCCAACATTGCTTCCAGGTGAATTGGGTTCTGTTGATTGAGTAAGAACAATCTCAGAGGAGCTATAGCACCAGGTTTGTGGGGACTTGATTCAAATGGAGATTCAAATGATTCAAGAGGAAGACAAGAACTTGGACATCATAGAAACCCCGGAATGGATTAGTATCAAGACACGCTTTGAAAACTGTGGGGTAATTCAGGATCTGATGCAGTTCCAAACATGGGGAAATTTAGCCGCTTCACAGGGGACCCTCCTCCACCCTGTCTCTGCTTCTGTTGCTGTTGACACCAGCCACCTTCCACAGCCACCTCTCCATTTGTCTTGTCTTCCTGCAGCTACATATTCCAGGTTCCGCCCGCCTTGCTGTGCAGGATGCCTCTTGACTTCTTCTGCCTCCTTGGGAGGGTGTCATTTGTGGTCTTTCCCTAAAATATTCTCTGTGATTTAAATTCAAGACCTCCACAGGGAGAGAGAGTCCTTGGTGTTTCTACTTTATCACCATCAACCAGGTCGGCAGTGTTGCAGCAACAGGTTGCCTGAGCAGTTTCTGGTGAGCAGACAAATACCCTCTCCTGATCAATCGGCTATGATGAGAAGCGGGCTGAAGGAAGGAGACAAGATGGGCCTCTAAGTCTTGGTCTGACTTACAGTCCCATTCATAAATCCAGGTTTATCAATGCTTTTTGACCATCATGCCATACTGTAAGCCTCCCAATTATGGAAAAGTTCCCCAATTGTCCTTTTACTAGTTACTGCTAAGCCACCTGTCTCCACCCTCCACAGTACACGCGGGGCTTTGCCTACTGCAACTCAGGCTGCTAGACCCTGTAGAAGTCCTGTAATACCGCTGTATCCAAATCCTGTCTTCTGACAACAGGCGTGTTTTCTTCATCTCTGCTCGGTACATCCCCAAGGTCCCTCAGAGTCCTGTCAGGACCATGAGGAGAGGACGCAGATCAAGATAGGAGTTAGCACCCAGCCCCAGCCCCACTTTGGCCAGAAAAATTCCTTAAGGCAATGAAATTCCAGGTAAGGGTTTTTTGGCACCATGGTTTCTGAAATAAAAATAAAATTTGAAAAACATGAAACCCGGGCCTCCTTCTGGCTTCTGTCTCAGTGGTTGGTTTCATTTTCCAGTGCATCACGATCTTGGAGGATCCCTGGGGCCTCCTCCCGGGCACGATGAGATGGGTACACTCCATCTCCCTGTTGCGGCTGCAGCAGTCATTAGACACGGCAAAGAGCTGGAAAAATGACTGCTGACCTCCCGGCTCCAGGAAGCAACAGCCCGCAGTGTTGTTTCCCACCTCAGGCTTTAACCAGCACGGCTCCAGGGGATGAGCTGCGTATCCTTAGCACCATGAGAGCAAGGCCGTGGGAGAGCCGTGGACACTGGCTGCTGGCAGCTTCCAGACAGGGGGTGAGATGCCTCTGTGTATCCATGTTGCCTTTAATAAAGCTCAAATTAAGCAGATACACATTGCAAAGCTTTAACAGGCCATGGGTGGTGGTGGTGGTGGGGGGTGGTTCCTGTGTCTCTGAATCCTGGCTAAAGCTACGAGTTACAGATAAGGGGTGGCAAACTGCCTGTGTTCTAGAGAGCAGCTTGACACATTGCAGCAGCACTTACTTAAGAACAGTGAAGCTAGTCCTGAGATTCCATCCAGGGAGGCTGCCGTGACCGAGGAGCAGGCCACTCTGAAGACATTTGTAGAGTAATGACAGAGGATGGGGCAGCCATGGGTTCCACCCCATCCCTTATTGGCCAACTGAGGGGGCCCCAAGAGAACCATGGAGAGGTTGGGGATCCAAGCAGGCGTGGGAGAGGTGGCATCTCACCTCCTTCCCTGGATGTGTGATGAGTTCCAGAAGTTTGTGAAAACAGATCCCTGTTGTTAATGGAGAGGCCCAAGTGGAAGAGGTCTTGGGAACTTGATGTGTCTCCAGGAGCTGGAACATGTATATAAATAAACACTTCTGTCCACAGCTGAAGCTGATGATGGAGGAATGAGGGGGGCAGAGGCTGAGCTAATGGCTCCTGCCTCTTGGCAAGCCAGGGAGACACTGCACCCCTAGCCAAGGGATGCTGGGGAAGGTCACTAGGCAATAATTAAGAAGGTTGGGAAAGGGAACTGGAGTGGGAGAGCAGTGAACAAAGAGGTGATCGGGGAAACACTGTCCACTTTAGGGTTGGGGCAATGCAGAAGACCTCAGAGAACCCACCAGGCACCCCATGGAGGAGCTGACTTTGGGAAGCATCCCTGACAAAGCATCACTGGAGAGCCAGAAAGAGTCAGCCGCATGAAGAGGCTTCTGTCTCTTCCCTTCCTCCCTCTGCTCAGTCCCAAGAAGCGTGAGTTGGGGGCTGGCAGGGGAGCAGGTGGGTAAGAAGTGCAATGGTAGAGTGCAGGGACATGGGGCCCCTCTTTCCCTGTAGTTGCTGCCTGTGCGCTGCCAGGAGGGATCGAGTTTTATGTTGAACGTAATTAGTTTAGTTTTGATTCAGATTGGCCTGTTATTTCTAGTAACTCAAGATGAGGCTGCTGCTTCTTTTTTAATAGATGAAAGAGACTGGAAACGATGTGTGTTGCCAAGTGAGAGAGAAGTGTTTGAAGGCCCTGGTGGGAAAAGGTGGTGTGCTTTCCTGATGGGCTCTGAGGACTTCAGGGCACTCAAGGAACCAATCGCACAGTGAGAGAACCCAATCTTCCCAAACCTCAGATTCCTCCTGTGTTAAGTGGACGGTGTAGTGCCCACCTGCTGGAGCAGTTTTGAGGATCAAAATGAAAGCAGTATGTCAACTGGTGTGTGGAGTGCCCAACCAATGGTGCTCCTTCTGCCTCTGTCTGCCATCACCGAGCAGGGGTCCCGCCCTGTGACTTCTGAAGCAAGACTTCTAGAACAGCAGAGCTGGACAGACTGGAGCTGTGATCCAGCCTCCTCATGTTACACCTGATGACATCAAGGTTCAGGGAGGCTGGAGTCCAGTTGCCCAAGGCCACCTAGTGGATTAATGGCAGTGCCAAAATTAGGATCCAGCCAAGCTGACCCCCAGGCCAGCCTTCTGTCGTCCAAGTTAATGGATAATGCTGTAATTGTTGATGGTTGACTGAAGAGTAATCAGGGTCCACTAGACTCGGGTCTGACCTTCTTGGAAGATTAAAGGAAAGCACTAGCACCTTTTTTTGGGGGGCAGGGGTGTTTACCGGAAATTGAACTTAGGGACACCCAACCACTGAGCTACATCCCCAGCCCTATTTTTTAAAAAATTTTATTTAGAGACAGGATCTCTCTGAGTAGCTTAGTGCCTCGCTTTTGCTGAGGCTGGCTTTGAAACTCTCGATCTTCCTGCCTTAGCCTCCAGAGCCACTGGGATCACAGGTGGGCACCACCGCACCCAGCAGTGCTGGCACCTTTTTCCACTCACCCAGCAACCTTTACAGAGCACCAGCCCCTTGCCAGGAACTAGGAAGGGAGCAGGCGATAGATTTGGAAGCCACCATCTCTGAACACACCGAGCTCCCAACTCAGTGAGGGAGGCAGAGGCATAAGACTGAGTATTGCTGGAGGATTCTAGAAGGACTTTACAGAGAGTTAGGAGCCTGTGTAATGAGCGGAAAGACGGAGGTCTGTGCAGAATCGTTTTGCCTTTGTCCCAGGTGGCCTCTCCCTTTTCGGGACGTCCGATTTGAGTTCTCTTGCTCTGTATTCAGAAAGCAGAAAGTCCTCTCTAACCTCACTGTTACCTCCAGGTCTGTTACTGCACGGTGCACGTGTCAAGGCTCTGTGGCAAGATGCAGAGAAGATCACAAGGGAAAGAGGTTGCCCACAATTAATTTGCACATCTCTGTTCATTTCACAATTGAACAGGTCCTCCACTCAGCTCTTGACTTCCATCCTGATTGTCTGCTGATAATTTTTTACAACTGGAGGATGACTGGAGGCCAGAGACGAAAGAAGACTGCTCAGGCACTGGACTTCTCCAAAGAGGGCAAAGCAAATAGAGTTGGAGGTTTAGTTTCTGCTTAAGGTATTTAACTTCACATTTGAGCAGCATCATTGACCCAGTGATCTCAAAGCATTAAAAAGAAAGACATAAACTGCATTTTTTTTTTTAAATTCCAGGCATTCAACTCTGAGTTCAGTGTACATGTAAGTAATACGGAGATTAGCACTTCCTTCTTTGGATTCAAAACCAAATAACGCAGCCAAGACAGTGTAGTGGCTTGACTGAGTCAATGAGATAATTCCTGATGATGGCTAATCTGATCAGCCCCCGAAAGCACAGCACTGAGACTGGTTGTGAGTCTACCCCTTTCATGCCAAAGGCACTAGGAGACAGAGAGAAGAGGCTTTGAAGCAAATTGGGAAGTGTGTGTGTGTGTGTGTGTGTGTGTGTGTGTTGGATTAGTTAATAATATTAAAAATTTTAACAATTAAAAAAATCCGTCTTCTGAGTTTTCTTGAAAACATGGAAGATTTAAAAGACCTAAGGAAGGAAAACTTTATAATTGAAGAAGTCATTGAAGAATCATTTTATATCCTCAAGGTAATGAAGGCCTTTCTGATTTGGGCCCATGGGCCAGAAGTTATAAAGGAAATGATTGATAAGTTTGAACACACACATACACACACACACACACATAAAAACACCACAAGAAAAGTAAAAAAAAAAAAAGATAAACAACACACTGTAGGAGACAGAATATTGCAACTTATAATAAAAATGGATAATTTCTCTATTATATAAAAAAATCAATAAGTAAATGATCAACAACCTAAGAAGAAACACCCAAATGATACAAGCTGGCAGATCACAGGCACCGGAAGAGAAGAGGCTTATCAGCACAGAAAGGATGCTCAGCTTCATCACTATTTAAAAATAAAAAAGTTAACTTACATGGAGATGTCATTTGTCATGCACTGGAATGGCAAACATCCAAATCCTCGACTATACACCATTAACATGTCTGTGGGAGGTTATAATCCCTCTCTTAGGAAATTCAAATTTTAAAAAAAAATTACTTGTGCCACAGACCAGAAACTGCTCGACTTTTCATCATGTGTTACAAAGACTGGGTTCCCTTGGGAGTTCCATACCTGGATTCTGAAGATGGAGACAAGAGCTTTGTCCAGATCCTACTTGGCATTGTACTTGAATAAACTATTCTATAAATACACAAAGATCTTAGTTAACAACAAAAGTGCTTCCTTAGTCATCTTAGCTGCGTGTGCTCTTTGCCTATTTCTTATTAAAGGAGAGAAAGCAAGGGAGAAGCAGCAGGAAGAAGAAGAAAGTCTAACACCATGGCAGGCTCACTGTGCACGGGGAGCCGTGGAGAGCTATTGTGAATTATCTCATTTATAGCCCACAACAATTCCAAGCGCACTGCCTTCCCCTCTTTGAAGGAGAGGAACCAGATTCAGAGCAGTCATGTGACTTGACTTGTTTGACAGATGTGTGCAGGGAAGAACGGAACAGAGAGCCATGGCTTGTGTCCCCTTGGAGAAGCTTTTTCTTTCTTTTTTTTTTTTTTTTTTTTTGATGTGGGTGGCTTTTGTTGAATGAATTAAAGAAAATCTGGAAGCTAAGGATGGCTTAGTTAACTGCTGAGAGGTCTTAGTCACACTGTAGCATGGTCCCATGCCAGGGATTTAATCTGTGTTTTTCTTTAATCCTCTTCTCCAGTGAGAGAGGTGCCAAAACTGGCCTTAAATGGCTGCGCTGTGTGAAGCAAATGGCAGCAATGAACCCGTCAAGTGCCATTGCTCCCTCTGATTAGAGGAAAAGGCACGGCTGACCTTTTGCACTACCTCAGTCACCAGGTTCCTGAGTGACGTGGTCTAATGGGGCATGGACCTCAGGGGGGACGTGGATGACCTACTGATAGAGCAGTTGGAAGAGGAGTCAGTAGAGGAAGGAGAAAGCACCAAAGGGCTGAGATTGTCCACTCTGAGTCTGCAAAGAGAAGCTCACTGCTTACATCCTCTTTGGTTTCCTTCCCCCCTCTCCCCGAATCACATTCCTCTTTTGGCTCCTTTGCCAGGAGAGACACTATGATCCTGCTGGTCAGCCCCTCCTTGAGGGTGGAACCACTTGTGGGTAGATCTTGTTGTCCTTGGCAAGGGGATGTCATTGTAAATCAGAGTGAAAAGACCAATGTGTTTTTCTGTAACCAAGGAGCATCTCTGATTGATTTCTTCATGGAGTCCTTCATGGAGTATCAGGTTGTGATGGCAAAAATTCCCAGATAAGCGTAATAGGGAAGAAAGACATTAAAAGGCCTGGAGAAGCTGAGCTCCTGCAGAGACTGCCAGCAGCAACCCCAACACCTTCCTTGTGACCCATCTGAGCCCTTCCTCCGGGGAAAAATAACTGTCCATCTACAGCAGTGGCATATACTGTTTTCCTGTGATGTTACAAACACTGGACAAAACCATGGGGAAACGGAGACATCCTGCAGGAAGCTGTCAAATTTTGCAGAAAAACCTCATTTTCAGACTCTCTCAAACCCAAAATTGTGCTTCTTCTCGCCATGACTGAGAGTCACTGAGCTACCATGGTCAAGATAGTACATCTCTCTGGAACAGATCAACTTCAGTTATCAAACCCTGGTAAGTCTAAGCCCTAAGTGGCTCAAAAGCTCTCTATTTTTTTCTGTCCCTCTGTCATGGAAACAAAAAAGGCGGACCAATCTCCCCTTGGGACTTTGGACAATAACTTTGAGCAAGTATCTTGGGCCTAACATCAACCTTTACAAAGTCATGGGAATTGAGGTTCCCAATAACAAACCAGAGGTCCTTTAACATCCTCAGTCATCTAAAAAGGATTTGATATGAGTCTCACACTCTATCTACTAGAGCATGAAAAATAACTCAGAACTAAAAAGGTAGAAACCAAAAGGGTTTTTCTGGATAACCTTCCACTACTCAGGATTCTTCCAAGTTTAGCACTTTGTGGAAGTTGTGCTACATCTTCCCGTTAGTGCAGGTGTGTTTCTTGGCCATTATTCTGTGAACTAACAGAGCAGAACCACCTAAAATGCAAAGAAGACCAAACCCCCGGAGATCTAACTCTAGTCAAGACTGTAACAAGCTGACTTCACGTCCCTCTAATTCTCTGGGCCTCAGCCTCCTCAGCTGTGAGACTGGCCAGTTGAATTAGAAACAGACCATTCTTAGATGAAAGGGAGGAGGGATGAGCAGGGCACAGAGCACCCGTTTAACCCAGAGAAGGAAAAAGGGCATAAGACCATTCACGCTTCACCAGTGGCAAAACATGTGTGTCATCTTCCTTGAATTTGCTCACCCGATCTGCACTCTTCTTGAATACGGATTGGTTGTCCGTGTCCAGGGATGGTTCTCCCATTCTTCTGCATATGTCTGATTCTATTCATCCTTACAGAGCCAGTTCAAAAGTCATCTCTTTAAGAACTCTTGTATGAATGATCTCTTCACCCAAATATTCTAGCGTTGATTTGCACCTCTACAGAAGACTTGTCACTTTGCCTCATTCAAAAATGCTTCATTCCAACCTGTAGCCTTCCAGACACAAGACCATATTCCATATTTGTGCCCGAGGGAGCCCATGTTACCGTGGCATGGCTGGCCAACTGGAGGAAGGAATCAGTGGAATCCCATAAAATCTGGACATAGCAAAATCACTCCACCTAAATACTTCGCTATTTTGAAATTCTTATTTAGATCTTCTTATAAAAACCCTGAACTAATCCCATTCCAAATTCTATAGCTTGTTTAGTTATGGTTCCCACATCTGACCACTTAGACTTGAGAAGAAACTCTCACTTCTGACAGTCAATCCCTGATGAGTGCCACACATAGTGGTTTTCTCGTACCCCTCAAATCAATGCCCTTGACAACATTTCAGCCCAAGCCTACTGGGAAGACGTAATTCCTCTCTTATAGCCCCACCTCCCAGGAACCAGAAGATGACACTTAGAGAACCAGTAATCTTAATTCAACACAGACAAAGGAGAAAACAATACCCATGGCTCCTTAAAGCTGTGTATTAGCCACACTGCAGAGAGTATCTCAATTGATATTAATGTGCTTACAGCTTATTACACAAAATTAATTAAAAATTGAATAAGACCAGAGCCCCAAATTCTGCATGTCTAATTTTTCTGCCAAAGCAGCTCACACAATGAATAGCTAAAGTTCTAAGAGCATTAGTTTATCATAGTGCAGCATACACCTTCATTTTGGATCACTCCCTTTCAAAGGAAATGGGGACTGTTGGTGGCTTTTGGGGTCTGCCATGAACATGCCATCTTTGGAGATTGGGGCTAGGTCTCAATGGATTTGTTGCCATTATTCTAGGAGACTCAGCTCAAGTCTCAGTCCCCAGAGAAGTACCCATTTCTTTTGAAAAACCACCAACAGCCCCTCCCAGGCAGGAAGGCTAGCCCTGTCATGCATCTCTCCTGGCCTCAGAACTCTCTGCAGACTCGTGGGTGAGTATCAGGAAGGAGCCCCTGCCAGGCAGGCCAAGCTGACTCCTCTCTCTGTTCTGATGCATCTGCTCCCTGGAGTAGCTGGATAGGGTAGAGAGCTAATGAAGGCTGGAGCTAGACAGACAACAGCAACAGCTTTCCATCTCTGAGCCACTGTTCCCTTACACAGCCACTGTCCTGTGAGGATGGTGTTAAGAGCTAAATGAGATACGGTCTAGGTTGTGCCTGGCACAGGGAAGGTGCCTGATAAATGTGATTGACATTTAAGACAAACCCCTGCCATATACAGTATTCATAAGCCTATTGCCGTCAATCTAGAGGGAACAATAGATTCTGGAAAGAGTGCATTTCAGTCATCTCTGTGTTCTCAGTGCCTCATACAGCACCTGGCACACAGCAGTCTATCAATGTCTACAACACAAATGAAAGAAAGGATGGAAAAGAACAATCACTGGACTCTGGGTGTCTACCATTAGCACCTTACCCATGCTAGCTCGTCGAATCTATCCATCAGTCTTAAGAGTCGATACCATCTCTGGTAGACAGTTGAAGATAAAAAAGCTCAAAGAAATGTAGTGTGACAGCTTTGCTGAGGCCACACAAATAAATAGACAAGCCACGTGCAATCATCCATATTCCATCTTTAAAAAAAAACATGAATGTTATGTGCCAGACACTGAGGTGAGTATCTTACATATATTATAATTTAAATATTATAATCTAGTGAAATTTCAGGTGGGGACACTGAGGCTTACAAGGGTTGGATAGCTTGCCCACTGTTTTCAACCCCAACGGCCATTTCAAATGGGTCCAACTGATATTAAAAGGGGAAGCCAGGACTCCAGCACTGGCTGCAGGCCTTGACCTCCTGATGTGCTACGCTGCTTCTGCAGAGAATGGACTACCAAATGGTAGGAGGGACTGGAGAGAGGAGGAAGAGCTGGCAGGGAAGAGAGAGAAAACAGGAATGGGAATGGAAGCTGTTGGCAGGCTATAGATATGTGGGCAATCCCACCAAGGCCAGACCTTTCCCATTAACCTTCTCCATCCTGGCAGCCAGAAATGGCTGTCTCCAAAACCCAGAGTGGCCAGCCTGTATGAAAAACACCAGAGGAAGGCTTCTCCCTTACGCCTGGCCCCAGAAGGACTGTATGGATGCTTTCCTGTTGGGATGGGAACAGGCTGTCCAGTTCCCACCTAACCCAGAATACTGTGCAGCCGCCATGCTCAGCTGGGATTGGCATCACAGGGCCATTCCTTCCCGGTCCATCGGCACCTAACTGTTCTCCAGGGAAGTGGAGGCCTCCTGTCTGGCTGGCAGCCACAGCTCCACAGCGTCTCTCATGAAGGCCTCTTAAAGTCACTGGTGCCCTTACCATTGGAAGTCAGAGCAGCCCAGCAGAGATTATAGAAAACCAGGCTGCTGCCAGGGCAAGCTCTTCTGGCCAGCATTGTGTCAAGGAAACAAGGACTCACAGAAATGGAATGAGGAGGGATGGCTCCTCAGAGGAAAGGACACAGGGAGGAAGCCCTGCCTGTATTTGAGACCTTCTGCAAGACTACTCCTCTCTCTGAGGAAGAAGATAGACTAATTCTTTTAAGCCTTATAAACACCCCGTGGCACAAACCAAAGGTTTTTCATAACAAGTAAGAAAACTGCAGCACAGAGAGATTAAGTGACTTGGGCAATGTCACACAGAAAGAAAATGGGGAGTTGGGCTGTGACTTCAGGCTGGTCTGGCTTGAAGTCTTCACTGCCCTGCCATGGGCTCTGCTCCCTCCCTGGTGATAAGGGCTGATGGTCATTGTCTTACCCTCCCAAGCTGGCACAAATCTGTCTATTAAGAGAAACTCTCTTGAAAGACACTATAGGGCTCTCAAATAAGGTATTAATGTAGGAACTAAGGTCATTATGCTGTTCTTCCCCAAATCTCCAACCCGTTTCCCACATTCCTACTGCCATGATTTGCATGATAGCTTCATATCATATATACTGATATTTGTTTTTAAATCAAATTTGAACAGCCCATTTAAAAATGTAATATCATCCTAAGGTATATGAAATCAAGGATTTAATGCATGATTATATTCTTTCATAATGCACAACAAAAATACATTGATAATAATTTAATTATGCACTCTTAAGTGACATGTAGGAGCATCCCTCCAGAGGCCGTCTGGGGGGACCACCTCTGTGAGCCTCTACCCCTCTCCCTACATGGATACACGTATGTGTCTTGGACCACATCTTCTCCCAGCTGTGTGCTCTGTCCTCCATCATGGATGCAGAACTGGAAAGGAGCAGGTATCTTTTAAGAGAACCTGGACTGCAGTAAGTGGGCATAGGAGGCAGAAGTTGAGATCTGAGAACCAGGAGGAGTACAGCTTCCAGTGGGAGGCAGCCAGAGGTGGCTGAGGGGTGGGAGACTGGCTTGCAAGAAGAGGTAGGGCAAGAAAGAGGCCTGTCCACTGGGCTATGGCCCATTCTACCACCTGCAGTAGCACAGTGGGCAAGTTCTGGTTTCTATGTATCCTGGCTAACACTTGGAATTCTTAATCTTTTTAATTTCAGCCACTCTGGTATGTGTATAGTTTGGTTTTATCCAAACTGCAAAGCAAACCATAGATTCATGCCATTTCTAAAGACAGCACAGAGAGATAATGGTGTGCATGCTGACCCACAAGACCTAGTCTCAATGTGTGCTCTCCAGCTATGGACCTGATCAGGAAAGATTTGCCATTGGTCTTTACAAAGCCCTCATCCAGCGCCTTGCAAAATATCTGACCTTCCTAGCAGACTAAGGAAGTCAAGGAAGGAATTATTCTCAAGAGCTTACATAACTTTCCAAGTAAGTGACTGAGACAAAATTCAGAACTATCTTCTTCTGATTCCAGTCCAGCATTCTTTCATTAGGCTAATACTGACTTTTAATTCATTTGCTCCTCATTTCCATGAAGCTGTCAAACTTCATGATCTCTGGTGCTCCTTTTCGTTTAAATACAGTAGAGGATTTATTTCTGAATGTATGCGTGGCTTACTCACTAAGGGTATAAACAGGGGAAGACCCTGGGCCAACCCCAAGAAGAAACTGATCCAAGCTCAAATGGTAACTCAAATGTTAAATAAAACAGAATCTTTGTGAAGACATCACTGTTGGAAACTAAAGAGACTCAGTAAGACTAAGAGTGAGCAGAGATTTTCAGTTTGATCATGATGTTCATCCATCCTATTATTCAGCAGCCATTTATTCAGTATGCTCTCTGCCAGTCCCGTACTAGTTTGGAGAGTTGCAGAAATCATTCAGAAACAAACCCTGCTCTCAAGAGGAAAGAGCCCAGACCTGGGAGCAAAGAGCCCTGCCTGTATGCAAGACTTTATGTAAAGAGCCCTCCTCTCTTGGGGAAAGAAGGTGGACCTACTCCGGGGCTTGATCATCTCTATTAAGCCTTATAACCACCCTGTGGTGCAGGCAGAAGGTTTTTCTCACACTATACACACCTCTTTATATTTTCAGTTACTAGACAGCCTTATCTCATCTCTCTGCCATTCCCAGATCATCTATTACTAAGTCTGGTGCAAAGTATTGCTAAGATAAACTTGACGAATGAAGGAACTACTCATCCCTGAACATTCTAAAAAAAAGAATTTGGAATATGCATTTCTGTCATTCCTCATTTTTCTCATTAGGCTGAGCATCATGTCTTCACTGGCCACAGTCCCTTCCTTGGGTCCTTTAGAGTGCAGAAAGGGCAGAGGAAGTGATATTGGGACAACCTCCTTTTCCAGTGGTCCCAAGGAGTGTGCACATCAGGGAAGAAAGTTCTGCCCACATTCCCAGGAGGCTCTTATTTATGAGATTCCTCTGTATCCGACATGGTTTTTGATTTTCCAATTGGCTAGTCATAGATTTCCACAGAATGCTTTTGATGAGGCCCACCTGCAGTGCCTCTAAAGACAATAAGAAAGTTCCAAAAAAGCAAATTATTCCCAAACACAGCATTTCAACAAAGAAGATGTGTAAAAAGTAGTTTGTAAAAGGTGAGAAGCTTACAGACAAAGACCATTGAAGAAAGAAAGACACCAAAACTCCAGCACAGGGACAGCATCCCCAGTGTCCTTGCTTGCCAAGACACTAGGGCTCAGCTCCCAGACCTAAGTCATGAGTCTGTCAACCAGAGACCTTCAGGTCCATAAACATTCCCTGAGCTTCGGTTACATGGACCTACCCAGTGGCTCATCTGTCTCCCTTCCTCACCCCTCAAATATCATTAGTCACCAAGTCCTCCAAACCATGTATCTTTGGAAGCCATCCCCAGTTAGCACTGCTTACTGCCACCATCTAAGGCCAGGTCGCCATTCTCCTTTACCTGGACTCCCACAAGAGCCTCCTTAATCAGCCTCCCTGCCTCTGCTAAGGCCACTCACCCACACAGCTGGTGCAAATTTAATCGCAGCACTGTCCTACCACAAAGCCTTCTTCAGTGGCTACGACTCACCCTCAGAAAATGTCCCAACCCCTTCTAATAGTCTGCAACAGTTGCTGCCTCCAGTTCCCACCCTATCTCATGCATTCTTCCCAGGGTTCACTGCTCCAGACAATACTTTTTCAGTGAACCCCCACCTGAGCCCAAAGTGCAAGCTAGTCCCTTTGCCTTAAGCCTTGCAGTACCTGGGCATTCTCCTCTGGTGATGCTCATCCCATTGGTAATTCTTCTCAGCGTCAGGCCTCCTTCCTAGACTGCAGGCTCCCTGCAGGCCCATGTACATCTCATCCACTGCCCATCCTCAGCCCCTAACAGGCAGCCTGCCCGGCAGGAGGCTTTCAATAAACACTGATGGACTGAGAGGCTGACTGAGTGATGCACCAACTGTTTGATTGTAAGCACTGAACTCAGTTCCAGACAGTCAGAAGTCACAGGGCAGATACTTGGGTGTCTTTCCAAACTCAGGAAGGATCCATGAGCTATGTGACCCATAACAGGTAACTTCACCTCACTCAACTCTTCATCTTCACCAGCACGAAGCAATCCTGCCCTTTGGCCACAGAGAGGCTGTCCCCAACTGTGAGGAGGCTTCACAAAATGCAGATGCTCTGAGTAGGGCTGTGCTTGCAAATAAACCCTGCCCTGGTCCTCTCCTCTCCCAGATGGAAAGGAAGAGTCTCTATGTACCTGTGCTGCAGTCTCCATCCTTAGTACATTCTCAGGGCACCTTGAGATGGAGCTAAGAGCCTCTCAATAAATAATAAATGGACACAATGAGAAGGAGGAAATCAGGAAGATTGTTAAATAAGGTTGAAGAAAGATATTCCAGTTCCCCCCAAATTAAAATAGCTCCAGCCCTCTCTGTCTCTGGGGTCTTGTAATGAAGGGAAAAGGCCTAAATTCATGTGAGAAGAGGAAAAAAATGCTCTTGAGGATTTGTGGGTAGAGAACATTCTGGGAAGGTCCTTTAGATTCTCTACAACTTACTGGTTTTGATGGCTTCAGAAGTTCAAAGTGTTGTCCAGGTCACATGGAAAAAGATGTTGTCCTTGGAGAAGGGGCATCACCTGGGAACTTGTTAAAATGCAGATTTACCCGCCTTAATGATCAACTATGGGGCTGGGGATGGGGATGGGGCAGGGAAAACTGGGTTTGCAGGAGCCCGTGAGTGACAGCAGCTTGTCATGTGTGAGAACTCCTGTGCCTGTGGACCAGAGGAAGGCTCAGAGAAGGGGAGGTAGGATGGAGCCTTTCCTATCTAATCAAGGGGTGCCAGTGCCCCCCTCCTCCAGCACCAACCATGTATTTCAGACTAGCATAAAGAGGATGTAATGTCAAGTTGCACATGTCTGGGATTCCCTTCATTGCTAAAAGCACTGGTTCTGAAATCCCAGCAGAGATTTAAGAATAGGAACCCAAGAAAGCAAATAAATATTTATGCCCGCCCACCCTGTTTCCTTCCCCAATACTCTGGCAACATTGGCTACGGAGATGTATTTGTCAGTCCCTGCTCAGTCTAGGGGGGTCTTGAAATTGAGAGGGAGGATGAGAATAAGAAGTGGGGCAAAAATTTATTGACTTTCAAGGGTTTCAGGTTTACATTTACATCCGCCTGCTAAGGAAAATCCCAAGTTTGACTTTTTGATTTCTTCCTGCCCTCTCTGAGAGAGAAAAGTTTCCATTTGCTAAGAGAGAGACCAAGTCCGAAGGGAAAGATTGAAGGGACAGAGAAAATAGGAAAATAGGTATGGAAAGTGACAGAAACCCCTTACCCATTGTGTGTTGTGAGACTCGGGATTTGGGGTAGATAGAGGGGTGGAGAGAAGTTAAAGAATGCAAGAAAAGTGGGGAGGAGAGGAAAAGGTTGTTCACACAGGACTGGGGCAGACAGATGATCCTGAGCACCCTCAATATTTCCTGGAAGTGCAAGAAATGGATTTCAGTTACTCTTCAGTTTCTTTTTTTTTTTTTAAACTAAAAGTAGTTGAATTACTTTTGAATTTTAATTTTGATTGTTAATCCTTGGATACAGCAATGCTCCAAAACTGGATCATGTGCTTCCTTCGTCTTATGGCCACACGTCTAACCTGACCAGCAGATTACATATGTAATGTACGCCCTCTGTGCTAAGCTTACTCTGCTGAAATCAGGCAGGGAGGCCTCTCCATAGAGAAGACATCAAGGCAGGGTCTGAAAGAATGAATAGAGGTAGTCAGGGAACAAAGAGCAGCTGGTCAATGACAAAGGACCTGTATTTTGAAATAGCATTTTGGTGAAAAGACCAAGGAATTTCAACAAGAGTGAGCCGCCATTCTGAATACTGTGGGTAACAAGGAGCACATCCAGCATCTCCTGGTACAGGTGGCACTGCCTCAATTACAGAGAGTTTATGATCAGCCACCTGGACATTTCCAGCTGCCTGAAATGAACTATTGGATGGAACTTGCCCGTGCTGAGGTGCCTCCTCTCACCCTCTGCCATGCCACGTGTTGGGGACACTAACTCCTGTCTACAGATGTGACCTTCCCCGGTCTCTCTCTGAGTCTCTAGAAAACCAGGAAGTTCCATCACTGCTCATCTCCAGGAGCAGCAGCAGCATTTCAATTCTCATTTATTGGGAGCATGTTTAAGAAAGAGTGAAAGCAAAATATCAAATGATATTATTAACAGGATGTTATCCCTCCTTGACAGATGAGGAAACTGAGGCTCAGCCAGAATGTGGTGGAGCCAGATAGATCCCAGGTAAATCTGGCCCTTGTCCACTAAGCTCTACTGACCCCAACTCTTATCACACGTTGTCCTTTGCTCTGTCCTCTACATGCTGAGGTGACATTCCTAAGCAAAGAGTTTCCCAGCAAAATACCTAATATATATATTGAGTTCTCTGGGGATGTGTTGAATTCTTAATTGAAGGAAAGCACCCTGTGTGTCCAGGAATACATGATGCTGGTCTCATCGTGGAAGCTGAGGTATGATGTGAAGGATGGCTAAAGTCCCTGCCTCCAAACACTAACCCCACTGCATCACATGCCATCTATTTGCCTACCTTAGTTATGTCTTAATGTGCTTTTTTTTTTTAACATAATGTAAAAATAAAGCTATGGCATCTGGGTGCCCTCAGAAACATCAGCACTGGGGAGTGGCCAGGAGTACAGATGCTGGATACAAATTCCAAGTACAAACTCCAGCCCAGCCACAGACTTTGTGGCCCCGGATAAATTAGTTAGCCTCTCTGTGCCTCAGCTTGTTCATTTGTAAGATAGTGATAGTGACATCTGACTTGTGTAGTTGGTATGGAGATTGAGTTTATTAG
Organism: Marmota flaviventris; assembly: GCF_047511675.1. Lineage (NCBI taxonomy): Eukaryota > Metazoa > Chordata > Mammalia > Rodentia > Sciuridae > Marmota > Marmota flaviventris. The sequence goes on from NC_092506.1 coordinate 44,067,685, forward strand.
TATTTGTAAAGTGCTTAAGAGGGTGTCTGGCACATTTAACACTATTTAAGCATGGGTTGCATATGTAATCAGGCAGGGCTTAGATGGAAACCAGCAGAGAATCAGAATGAGGTTCCATATAAAAGGGAAGATGAAAGGCAGGAAAGGGCCCAGATGGAGGGCGGGGGCGCAGGATCTGCCAACTGTATGATATAGTCAAGGCTACCCTTCCCTGGACAGTTCCCCCTGATCCTCCTTCTGTCTGCACCCCTTGAACCAGGACAGGAAATGGACAGGATAGAGAACAACTCCACGGAGGATGCTGTGGACTCTCGGGGTCTCTCTCTGTGGGGTCCAACTCTGAGCACAGCAGAGCAGAGCAGCTGCCCAGTCCAGCCCCAGGACTCTCAGCACTGGCTGAATCCTGAGCTCTGGCCCAGCTCAGAGCACTCAGTCATCTCTCTCACCATCTCTGGGTCAAACAAAAAAATCTCAAGTTTGATTTGGGACTTGAACTTCAATCCAAGCTCTACAGCAGACACTGTGTGTGCTCTTTGGTCAGTAACCACCACTTATGACTCTCAGTTTCTTCATCTTCAAATGGGGAAGGGTAGTTAATTCACTTCCAAGGCTTTGGGAGAAACTAAGTTAAATAGTGTAGGCCAACCCTGGGGCAAGGAGCCTGGGCCATGCTGGGCAGTCTGAGAGTATTTGCTGGAGGACTTCCCGGATCATGGCCTCCTTTGTTCCAGTTAAACTTGGACCCCTGCACCAAATCACCCCTTCCCCTCTGAACTCTTCCAAGGCCCCTCCAGGCAGCCCAGGACTATTGGAACCCACGTGATGCGAGGAGGTAAGAGCTTCCAGGCTCCACCCGCCACCTGAGAGCCCAGGGAGCGGCTGGGATAGAGGAGAAGGCTCAAAGGGAAACCAAGCTCTATTAATGAAAGATCAGGAAAGGTAAGGCCCAAATGGGGCTTTTTAAACCTGGAAGTCACATTAAGTAAAACAAAAGTGATCGAGGTGGAGATTTTTTTCCTTTCCTTCTCTTTTTTAAAACTTCTAGCCCCATTCAGCTTTTTTTACCTTTGCAGAATAAACCCATGTCTTTCTAGCTCCTATAAGGCCCAACAGACAGGGGGTGGGCCAAAGATTTGCTCACTGAGGGGAGCTGATACTCCCAAAGGGGAAAAAAAGGCATGTGATTTACATGGCTTAATATACTCATTAAGGGTTTAATTGGAGTCACTTCGCCACTGATCCTCCAACAGTCCCCTTTTCCCCCCTTTTAATTAACAGGGTAACCTTTAGCTTCACGACGCATAAAGAAAGACGAGTATAAAAGAGGGAGCTCTATCTCAGTTCTTGACAAGATCCTGCCAGACAGCTTAAAACCCCAGTGGGATTCATGAGTTCTGGGGGTGTCTGTCTTTGGGGTATTAACATCCTCAGAAAAGAGGTTGTAGAGAGCTGAGTCAGCCAGACCCAGTTTCCAATACTGGCTGTGTCATTCACTAGCTGTGATCTGGGGAAGGTGCTCAATCTCTCAGCCTCAGTTTCCTTATCTGTAAAACAGGGACCATAATTGAATAGAAAGTCCACAGGGTTATTGTGAGGGTCAAAGAAGGGAAACATCTGCTGTGAACTTAGCACAGTACTTGGCACTCAGTAGTTAGTGCCCAAGGAAAGTTTGCACCAAAGTCACAAGACAGAGGATAAAAAGTTGCAGGGTAGCAAGAACAAGGGGCTTCCCAAGCAGTAATAAATTGTCATTTTCCCTTGACAGAGAAACACACAGTAAAACAGTCTTTTTTTTTTCTAACTAAATAAAATATTTTTTAGCAAAAATTATGTGGGGGTGATGACGCAAAATTGCCTTACATGATCGAGGATCAGAATATCTTAGCTGATGGGGTAGGGTTGTGGCTCAGCAGTAGAGCATTCGCCTAGCACCTGTGAGGCCCTGGGTTTGATCCTCAGCCCACGTAAAAATAAATAAATTAAGGTACTGTGTCCAACTACAACTAAAAAATAAATATTTTTTTTTAAAAAATGTATCTTAGCTGCTTGTCGTGGTCTCAACTGGTCGGGCACCCCCCCCCCTTTCCGACCTCCCTTCTTCCTGCCCCTTCCCTGCTTGCTTGTACCATGAAATATAAATAATTAATGTTATCCAATTACCCAAGCCAAAAATAAATAAAGTTTCAAGGATGTATTGGATTTCCACCCGAATTCACCGTTTGGAAGAAGATGCCTGCCATGTGCAGGTGTCTGCACCTCGAAAGCCATTTGTGATGGGGCTGCTCAGTGGGTACCAGGGTTAGTTAAAGCTCACTTCATTACGGTGGCATCGGGGCAGATGGGAACTGGCGGCGCTGGGCTGTTTTCATAGGGAAATGTGCACAAAGTCCCAGGTCAGCGCGGTGATAAATGGTCTTGCAGACAATTTGCTGGGAGCGCACATCTTGGGGGACTCCCGAGGTCATGAAATCTCTGCTGTTAAGCTACACAATTTTCTTTACTTATCAGTTCCAACCACATCGCAGACACATATTTGAACAATGAAACAAAGGACGGTACTCGCATTATCATGCCCCAGGCGAAGAACGGAGCGGTGCTAAGCCAGACAGTGCTGATTGGACAAAGCCTGGGACATACAAACCACGGACTGCAGAAGGAGAAGAAGGCTGGAGGTCGCTTTTTAAAGTAGCAAGTTGGAATGGGGGTGCACTCTCTGAAGAGCACACATCCCAACTCCCCTGTGGCTGGTCCTATCTATCATCCACACAGCCATCAGAGGGATCTCCACAATGCAACTCCTATGTCCATAGGAAATAGGAGTCAGAGAAAGTCAGACTCCTCTGCAAACCTAGAAACCCTCCATGCCTGATCCCGCCTTCACCACCTCACTCCTCTCCCATGGTTCCTTCTGTCTCTTCCACACTCTGGCTATACCTGCAGGGCTCTGTTCATGCTCCACTCTGCCACCGACACTCTTCTCTACCTCTTCACCTGACTCGATCCAACTCATACTGAACATCTCAGCCAAGCACCCACTGTTCTCACCCCAGCGCCCTGCAGTCTTCTTTGATCACCATCCAGCTGGGATCTGGTGCTCTTCCTTGGACTCACATGGCATAGCCCTGTTACCTGTCTCTAGATATAGCTCCACTGGGTCAGGGACTGTCTTGTTTGTGGCATTTCTGGTGTCCCATACCACGCCCTGGGCAACGTAGATGCTCAAAATTGCTTATAAAATGATTGAGTAAATACGCAGAGAAAGAAACTTTGCACCTGCCGGAGGCGGCAGTCTTAAGAGACCACACACACATCCTGCCAAATAGGGTCAGGACCCCCATCTCCTCCCCTGCCTTCATCCAAATGAGCCTCCATCTGGCACTGGGAGACAGAGATTAAGTGAGTTAACAAAGTTAACAAACCATACAGGTCACCAGAATTGAAATCCCTGGAAGGAGTTGGGAAGTGACCCTGGAATAGGGGAGTGGAGGCAGGTATGGGATTTGGTGTATGCACCAGAAGTTTGGGGTCAGAGGTATGGGAGAATACCAGAAGGTTAGGAGCAACAGGAGAAGAGGTGGTTCCAAGAATTCCCTTAAACAGTCATGAACATATGCTGACACCTTCGTGAGTGAGCTTTATGGGCCAGAACAAAGCAGAATCTCCTGGCTATGGGGAGGGGGCAGGGAGGCCTAGCTGCTCATTAAGGCAGAGGGGACAGTAGAATTTCTGAGAACAATAATCTTGGCTAATCAGAAAAAGGAAGCGTGGGTAAAGGGCAGGAGGAGGAGAATCCTGGTGATGTAGCTCCTTCTGGAGGGAATGGATGAATCCAGGGGGATACTCAGAGAAATATTAGAAGTGTCTGAGCTGGCAGCTTGGAGAAGAGAGCAGTGGCTCTGGTTCTATCTGCCCCATGACTTTAAGCAAGTCCCCTGCTGCCCTTGTCTTTTCCTTTCCTCTTTTGGAAAACACTCCCCTCCATAGTCTGTTAGCATCTTGCCATTCTTCAGGGGCCTTCCCCACGAATACACTTTAATCTTCCCACATCTCCTTGGTAGAGACCCCCACATAGCAGATGAGGAAACTGGGACCCCATCTAAGCTCATTTAGCTAATGAGTGGCTATGCTCAGATTGCAACCAAGGACAAGTCTGAAGTGTATGCTCCCTTGAGCTCAGGTGGCTCAAGTTCACCATGCTAGCCCCACCGGCTGTCACCTGGAGGGAGAATGTAGAAGCCAAGTCAGTTCGGGTTGACCCCAGCAGTTGGCAAAACGTTCTACCTCTCCCTGCGTCAGCAAACTCCTGGTAGCTCTTTTCTTGTATTTGTTGCTTGGTACCCAACATTAAATTACATTTCCCCTGCCTACTGCATACTTTCTATACTCTGACTCAGTGACCTTGTCTTGTTTACATAATGAGCAGTCCATACCAAGTTAATTATGGGTGATGACAGTGTCATATGGCATCCCTTCTAGATAACACTTTGGCATTCCTAGAGGGCTCTTCTTGGCAACCCAATGCCTTCACTTGAAGGCCTAATAAAAGAAGAGAAAATGAGAGCACTCACTGTTCCCCAAAGTCCCTACTCTGTGCTGGACTCATGCATGGATATTACCAAGCAATTGCTACAGATCCCATTTTAAACATGGAAGAACTGAGGCCTAGAAAGACTCATAACTCATCCAACATCATGGGTAGAAAGTGGCAAAGCAAGGATTCCACTCTAGGCCTTTCTGAATCTCAAACATGCCTTTTTCACTATCTTTCAACAGAGCTGGGTTTCCAAGCACCTGGGGGGTGTGGAGGGAGTTGGGTGTTTCTGGCAGTGTGCAGAGCAAGGGACTTCCAGGGCAAACAGACCTTCTGACAGTCTTCACGTCACTCCTTGTAAAGGGAGTAATACAGCCCTGGCAGCCAAACCATCTCCATGGAGAAAAGCAGCAGCCACTACAGAAGGGAGGGGATCCTTTGTCAAGGAGGGGGCAGTGGGAGGTCCAGGTGGGGAAGAGGTAGGGGAGGAAGTGAGACCAATGTCAGAATTTGGGTAGAAAACAATCAATATCCTGGCAGGCACCTCCCAAACATCTGCTTCTCTGTTTGTTTGGGGAACCTGGTGGTCTAAAACCAGCAGCTTTCGGTGCATTAGTCAGAGAGTATTTATTTCTCTTCTCTATCTAGAGTGTCCAGCAGCATCCTAGGCTTTTCTAGGACAGTTAATGCTACTTCTATCTTCTGGAGAAAAAGGACAAAATATTTACAAAGGACAAGTTGGCTACCCTTTGCCTCTCTCCTTGGTCCACATTCTTTGAGCACCTAGAACTCTAGGTCAGGAAACAGAGGCTCAGCCATGCTGCTTTGAAGACCAGACAGACAGAATTCCATATTAAAACGTAAAGAGAGAAAAGAAGCCATTTCACCCTCTGTTCCATGATTCCCTGCTGAATAGGAGTGGGGGTTTAAAATTTAATCATGAATTCATTGGAAGGAAATAAATCACGGAGTAAATGTTTAAAGTGCAAAATTGCTGAGCTCTTGGGTTGTGATCACTTGATTTAGCATAAAAATTAAGAGTTCATGTTTTCCAAGAGCAGAGACAGAGACGCATTTAAAATTTGCTTAAATGACAGATGCCATTAATTTTTTAAAAATAATCTGATTTGCAATGCAGTCTACAACATAAAAATGTCTCACTGCTCTCAACCTGGGCTTGGAGCTGCAGAAGTTGGATCTATGGAAGCATCTGCAGAAAACTGGAGACTGATCCCTACTCTGCTTCATGGGCTTAGGCAGATGAATCCTGACATTTTCCACCCATGACTCAATCTAGGAGGGAATGCTCTTGCCCTGCGAGGTGCTGTTGAGACCCTGGTGGAGCCATCAGGAGAGAAGTAGCCAATAATTAAGAAAACAGGTGTGTGTGCAATCAGCTTGCATTCCGGCCAAATTCAGGCCACTCTTCTCTTACCTGGGTGGGCTAGGAGCTCCTTACTCTGCCCTTTTCCCTTTAATAAACTCTAGCACCTTGCCCACCACATTGTGACTACATGGCTAATGATTATGATCCTTCCTCCTTCCCACCCCAGCCCAGCTCTTGTGGAGTAAACCCAATCACCCAGCAGAGCTTATGCCAGGACCCTGAACAATCAGAGCCCTAAACCTGAGCTCAAGGTTTCTCTCCATGAGTCCTCATAAGGCCTGACCAAATCTGGTCACCGCTTTGCCTGATCTCCCTCACTCTCCCCTCTCCCACTGTCAAACAGGCCCAGCCTGCTCTACCTCATGACCATTCCTCTTCAGTGAGAACCAGTCTCCCCTTAAAAGCCACATAAGTGAGGGAGTCCTCACTTTGCTTAGGGTCTACATAAGTGTCACTTATCAGAGAGGCCTTCCCTGACCTCCCTACTCATCTAAAATCACACTCCTGCTTCTACCCACACACTTGTTATCCCTTTCTGTTGCTTTATGACTTCCCCCCGTAGTACTTAGGGCCACCTGGTGCATGGTATCCACACCTGCTTTTGCTATTGGTTGTCTTCCCACACTAGTGAATATTAACAGGAAGAAATCAATGAACAAATGGCATCCTGTTCTGTTTGTTGTTCCCAAAATATGTGTGCCACTGCCTGCCTTCCTGTATTTGAATACGATGTTCCCTTTACAGGGAAACAAAGCTAGGCTGCAGCTCTTCTCCAGTGCCTCTTCTCTATGAAATTCCATGTGTCCCCCCACCTCAGATCCTGACCTGGTGCAGGTGAGGGTTCTCTGCCACATCCTTTTATGGCACCAGAGTGTAATTATTGATGTGCTTTGCTATCTCCCCTGGAAGATTTGACCTTCACTCGGGAGGGTGCATTCATTTTCCTATATATCCTAAGCAACCAGCAAGGGCCTGGTGCATAGTAGGTATGCCATAAATGTTTGCTGATTTAGCAAGTAAATGATCATTATGGCTGACATCTATTAAGCAGTTAGTAATTGTCTGCCATTCTTCTAAGCATTTTATAGAGATTAACTCATCAGCCTTCCAACAACCCTGTAAGGCAGGTGCTAACATAATCCCATACTTCAGAGGTGGAAATAGGTGCACAGACTTACACGTTGTCCCAAATTCACAGCACATGAGTGGCTCAGCTGGGACCTATACCCAGACCTGCAGTCTGGGCTCTTCACCGCCATCCTCTATCGCCTTCATAAGGAATGAAGGAGAGGAAGTGTTGGATCTTAAGTCATATTTTCCCCTTCTGTCAATGACCCTTCTGTTAGTCTTACTCTCTCCTGTTCCATATAAACGCTTATATATTCAATTAACAAGTAGTTTTTGAAAACCTCCAATGTGCCAGGCACTGTGCTGTGGGACAGATACTACACAATTTCATGGGTACACATGGACAATCACAACAAAGGCTATCCACACCAGGATCCTATAATGGCCTATTGATTGCCCACTGTGTGCCAGGAGCTGTCCTAGGTACTGGGGATAAAGCAGTATTTATGTGTCCTCAAATGTACCAAAACTAAAGAGGAAACAAACATTCAAGATCATTTCAAAGTAACATAAATTGCATTATAAATGTAATGACAAGGAAAGAACCTGTGAAGGAAATACTCAAAAGGCCACAAGAGCATACAGGGGAGGGCCTTGATCTAGACAGCCAATGGCAGGACGGTACGGAGTGCTTGATCTGTTTCAAAGCACCCATCTCTGCATGGATCGGTTCATTGTGCATAACCACCACATGTAGTGGGCACTATTGGCCTCATCCTACACATGAGGAAATGAATTAGGCACAGAAAGGCCAAACCTGTCCAAGGTCAAGCCTAGTAAGCAAATCTAGATTTAAGCCAATATAGCCTGGGAGCCCGCACTGCCCAGCACCCAGCTAGCACCTTCCTATCATCTAGAAAGGTGGTTTGGGGATGAGATATTGGAAGCTAAGTGACCCCAAGAGGGCCACCACCTCTTTGGACTTGACAATCTTGTTTGAGAAATTGAGACTCCTGGACCATCTTAGCAACTAACATTCTTGCATTGGGAGCAAAAGACCCTGGCAAATAGCGTGTGTGTGTGTAGATATGGCCACACGTTTCTTCATTGTGGTCTGGCAATTTAAATTTTCTAAGTGGTATGTGGCCCCTAAAATGTTCAGTAAATCCTTCCTTCTGGAATTCAGGGTTCCATGAAATGTACCAACAAACAGCATGCATACTTTTATACGGAATATACGGTGGTCATGCTCAGAACACCAACGTTAAGCCTCTATGTGGAAGGTGAATTCTGAGTGGATCTTAAGTGATTTCCCTGCATCTTTGGGATTGCCCTTTGATTTGCGATCCCCCTTCAGTGGCTACATTCCAGATACTGGCGATCCAAACAGCCCTCTCTGGTCCTCATGTCATTAAGGCCAAATAAAGCTGAACTGCACAGTTGTGATTTCATAAATGTGCCCAGTAAATCTGACCATAAAACATTTTATTAGGTGGGAAATGCCATTCATAAGTTATTTATCTGCCCATCAAAACATGAATAAAACAACTTCATTTTACAGTTTGAGTCCATGGCTGCTGGCATGGTCAGTGGGATTCAGTTTTGTCTTTATATTTTATGTTAATATCCCAAAGCAAAATAAATCTGATTGCTCAGTGCTTGAGTCTTAAGTCACTTAACATTATAAGCATCTTTCAATAATGCATTAACATATAAAATATATTCTTAAAGACAAACAGAAAGAATGAATATTTTATGGGCTACATCCCACAAATGTCTTCGGGAGCCTGGATAGCATTGATTGTTTCCTAAATCCATTAGGCTCTATTTTGATCTCCAATGGCTGGAGACAGTCTGCTGTGTGGTAGGAGTTATTTTGGCAGCACCATAATTTAGAGGTGGCCCACGTTTTGATGACCTTCAGCTTCTGACGCTGAGCACTAAAGAAGCTCTAATAAGAAGATGTGGCTTCTGGCTCACCTCTGCCCGTGGCCATGATTACATACTAGCTGGTCACATTAGAACTGCTCTTCTCTGATGAAAGCTGAATTAATCAGGTTCATACTGGTCCAACCAGCCTCCACAAAGGTCAAGGTGATGATGATGATTATAATAGTAGCAGCTCTCATTTATGCAATGGATAATGTGCATCCTACATCACCCCAGGGAGCACCGTTCACATCATGGGCTGGGAAATCATGATGTGCCTTGAGGGAGGGGCACTTTTTTTCTAGTTCTAATTCTCACAGAGGCACTATGTAAGCTGATAGCCTCATCTTCCAATCACAATCCCCCACCCTACATTTGAAGGAATGAATTTAGGAAAGTTAGTGACTTACCTATAGCCACACAGTAGCCAAGGTAGATGGTGACAGCCCAACCCAGGCCACCTGGCTTCAAATCCAGTGCTGTTTCTTCACCCAGTGCCCGATGACATAAAAGCTGGCCAAGAAGAAGGACCAATATGACTTCAGAACACCGAAGGAAGATACCAGCTGGAGCAGATGGGAAAGCCAAGACAGGCTTCCTTTTCACCCAGATGGAACCTTCAGAGCTAGCAAAGCCCCTCACAAGAGGCTTCATCTAGAACATGGCAGGGAGAGCACCTTACCTGTTGATGAAGATAACTAATGTCTCTCTTCCTCAGGACTCTTTTGTGTCATGGTCCATCAATTCTCCAAAGCTCTTAGTGAATTAAACCCTGGCCTATGAGGTGTGTCTCTACTATAGGGAGGGCCTCAGTCTCTTCTCTGCCCACCTCTCCAGACACTTTTTCCTACTTACTCCAGTTCTCCCAATACCTTGAAAGACCTGCCCACTCTGAAATGCACCTGGCCCTTTATAGTATGGACGGTTACCTCTGCCTCCTTCTATTGCTCTCACCACCTCCTCCCAGTCCTTCTCTAACCATGAATATCTCCTACTATCTTTAGGGTGAGTTGAAATGTCACCCCCTCTAGCAGTTCTTTCCCACCAGCCCTTCAGGCTGAGCACAGGCTTTGGTGTTCCCACAGTCCTTCACCCTCCTACCATAGAACCGCAACCCCATCTTATCGTGAATGTCTGTAATGTCTCAAACACCCCTCAAGGGCTGTAAGTTTTGAATGTTTCCTTATTGTGGTAAGACCACTTAACAAACACTAATGTGTATAATAGGGTACTGTTGAACTGTGGGCACAATGCTCAGCAGATCTCTAAAAAAGAAGGAAATTCTGCAATATGGGACCACGTGGATGAACCTTGAGGACATGGTACCAAATGAAATAAGCCAGACTCAGAAGGACAAATGCTGCATGTTCCACCCATCTGGGGTATCTAAAATAGGCAAATCTAAACAGGCAAAGAGTGAAGATGGACTGGGCGCTTAAGAACATCTTGTTACATTCTCTGGTGTAGCTGCTCAGGGTTCCTGTTGACTGAATGAATGAGCTCCAAGTGAAAGTGATTTCCTGTCAGCTCCCTTGTCTCTGGACAACTAGAACTAAACAGAGGCTGCCCCTCTCAAAGCCATTCTATCCACAGGTAGCCCATCTTCTGGGTGCAGTGCAGACCACATGTCACCTTCTAAATTTCCTCCTCCCTCAGACTATCTCACACCATGGGGCTCATAAACTTCTGTCATATATGCAGACTTGCATGTCCAAATGGATCAAGGAATTTGTCATGGGAGAGGAATAGCCTTAGCAGATCAGAGGCACATACACACATTCCCAGTGTGTGCTCTTTAACTTTTCTAAGAAGTCCCACATTTCCTCACAAGAGGAATGCAAATAGAACCAACCAACTCCAACTGAGTAAATTCTTATAATGTCTCTAGGAGTACAGAGAAAGTGTGCCTATTTTGCAGAAGAAAAATTGAGGCCCAGAGTTGTGAAGAAACTGGCTTACAGTCAACTAGCAGCAGATTTGGGATTTGAGCCCAAACCAGGTCTCTTCTTTCTAAAACACCAGGCCACTCTCTGAGCTAAAGCAAAAATATGGTCTCTAACTTATAAGTTCTGTTGGAAGTTAAAACAATTCAGTTTCCAGTAGCGAAGAACCACCAAAGAAGTAGTTTGACCCCCAGAAACATCACCAGGCTTCATGAAGTCTCTTTATGCCACAACTAGACCTTCAACTTAGATTCAAAACTGAAAGATGCCCATATGTTCTTGTTTTGCAATTCAAAATTTAGAGGTTCTCAGCCCTTTCCTGAATTCATAAGCAAAACTTTTTTAAAATATATATATATATATATATATATATATATATATATATATATATATATATTAACTAATACACTGGCTTAAGAAGGCTGCTTGCCAGCTAAAATGCAGTGCTGATTCCTCCCTGCCAAAAGACCAGTGGGACCCCCTGTAGGCCCACTGGGGACATTTTCTGGGGCCAGCACTCTGCAGCTCTGAACCTGCTATGGTGAGACCTCGAGGTGAGCCCTTGAGCACAGCTGCAGAAGGAGTCCAAAGTTAAGAGGCCTTAAAAGAATGAAGGAGGCAGAAGATGGCAAGAAACCGTATCTTTTTCTAATATCAGTCACACTGAGGCCCACCTTCTGCTTGTCCTCCTGCCTCACCAGCCCTTTTCTCTCATGACCACCCCCAGGCCTCTGTCCCTGCTGATGCTCTCATCTTCTTGACATTTTGGGATGACATGTTGGAGTGAGTGTACCAAAGAGGAGACTTTGCATCTCTTTTCCATTTCCTAGTGTCATGGATTAAAAATACAGTCTATACTCGGACGACCTGCAAAAGTATACATCAGGCCTGGGCCTTTCCTCTGAACCTCAGACTCACATATCTAAATGCCTACTCAGTGTCTCCATGTGGCTGTCTAAAAGCATCTTGCCCTTAGTGTGTCCAGACCCAGGCTCCACGGGCTCTTCCCCCCACACCTGCTGCTTCCACTATTTTCTCTGACTTATTAAATACCAATTCCATTTCCCCATTTGTTCACTTTTAAACTTATAGTCGTTAGCTCCTTGCTTTCTTGATAATCCAGGACTCATCCATCAATGAACCTTGTATATTCTATTTTGTGTATTCAATATATATCCAGAATGGAACCCCTTCTCCACGTCCATGGCCACAGTTGTTTAAGACACCCACCTTGCTAGGGGATCTGTCCCTGCACTTCCCTGTTACTTGTCCCATGTCTTCTGCACTTACACCATCTTACCATGCTCCACAGTGCAGCCCAAGTGTGTGCTTTAAAATACTAGTTGGATCTTGTCTTTCTTCTGCTCAAACTTTTATTGACTTTTCATTTCACTCATGGCAAACACAGAGGCCTTATGGTTATCTCCAAGGCCTCTGGCACTCATCCTCTTCCCTGCCCCAACTCTACTCCTGCCACACTGGGCTTCTTGCTATTCCTGAAAAATGCCAAACTCATTCTTATCACAAATCCTCTGCACTTGCTACACTTCCTCTTCTGGGCACCTTCATGGTCTCATAACCACCCCCTCTGCTGATATGCGACCCTACCAGCAGAGCCCTCCCTGCCTGGCCTGTGGAACCCACCAGCCCTGTCAGTCACCATGTTTCCATTTTTGAATTTCAATTGGTCTACATCTGTCAGACATGCTGTATGTTTTACTCCTTTTCTTATTTTGATTGTCCCCTCCCTTACTAGAGTACTGACTCCACTCAGGATCAGACTTGGCTTGTCCATCAGTGCAGTCTCAGTGCCTAAAACAGTGCCTTGTACACTAAGTGGTTTTCTGATGAGTGAGTGGATATATGAATCAGGAGAAATGCTCAGAGCCCAGGAAACCAACCAGCAACATAGCCCAATGAGCTTTAGAAACACACAACAGACCACTCTCACAGCCCAGTCTGTCCTGTGCCTTCTGCCAGTAGAGAGTGGAAAGAATCTGGTCCCTTTCCTGGAGGGGAGTCTTAAGTGGTTGGGTATGTGTCCTTGAGAATGAATCTCCAGTTTTGTCACAGAGCTCTCTTCTGGTGAGTTCTGTTTGTGAAGAGTGAAATGCTGCTATGGTGTGTCCTTTGAGTACTTGTCACCCATAAGGCCCAAAGATTTCATTGGTGGCAAATAGGGGAAGAAATAACTCTTCTCCCCATTGCTCTAACATTTCCTCTAAGGGAAAGCCCACCCATGCCAGCCAACCAAGACAAAGCAGGCTGTGGGACCCATCTCTGTGAGGGTGCTGGCCTCCATGTTCAGTAGACAGAGGAATGGGAAGAACAACAGAGAAAAGAAAGTAAGGTAGGATGGAGACACAGGAAAAGGTGGTCTCCTCCTCCCATCTCCTGAATGTACTGCTGCCACTGGACTCCTCCAAACATGCACTTGCCTTTCTCCAACACACCCTGCAGGTAACAGGCATGGTACCTGCTCATCCTGGCCTCAGAAACCTGCCTCAGCACAGACTGATCTCCTAAATCTGGATGCAGGAACCTGTCATTCAAGAGCCTGAACCTGCTACTGAGAACCATTCATAGAATCTCTTTTATTAAAATGGAAATGGCTTTCACAGAGGCTATATACAAATTGAGGGTGTTCTCTGTGTCCTGACTCCTGGCCTGGGGCATCTCTGGGGCCAGGAGAGGAAATATTCTATGTGTGGTATAGGGCTAGCTCATTTTAGGGCCAAGAAGAGTGGTTCCAGTCTTGGATCTGGGCATTTTAACCTCCTTAAGCCTCAGTTTCCTCACCATCAATGGAATCTTTATCACAGCACCTACAATTTAGGATGGATGAATTAATTATGCACATAAAATGCTTAGCAGAGGGCTGATATCTTGGCAGCACAGGGAGGACACTGGGGGGCTTTGAAAACATCTGCCCACCTCCGTCACACTGGAGGCTATGGGCTCTGAGGGCAGGAGTCTTGTCATGCCCCTCTGTGTCCCCTGTCTACTCCACTTAACCTGCATAGAGCAAGCTCTTCAGTGAGGATTTGCTGAGCTGTATCAAATTGCAGAAGACCTGAAATGAGGGGTAAATCCAACCTCAGAGACATGCAAGAGAGAAGGAAGCCACTGTATTACTGCCAGGGACATTACCATTCTGGTAATGTCAGAGCTGAAATAACAGGCTGCTGACTGTCTCTCCAGGTTGGAATCTGACTTTTGAAGGTGGCAGGGGGTGCAGCATGGGGAGAGGGAGTTCTGATTTTTTTTATCTTGCAAAATTCATCACAGACACTCAGCCTAAGACACAGGGGAAAACAGAACTGTGTTTTGACTTCTAATTTATCTTCTTAATATCCACTTTCTCCTGCCCTGGAACACAGCCAACAAGTCTCAAAGATCACATTTCACCAGCGACCTTGAAAGTGTGATTCAACATCTCTTTTTGCAGTAATAAGATCTTTTAACCGAAAGTGACCATTTTATGAGACTGATACATTACAAAAGAGCCAATAGGCAAACTGAAGCCCTGGGTTATTAAAGCCCTGGGAAAAATCAATGTGCTCTGAAGCCAGCAACTTAAGCAACAGTGACCCAGAGTTCAGGAAAGGTGTTTGCCAGGGACTGAGGCTGCATCCAAGTGCTGTTCACCCACCAACTAGGAGCATGCCTCAGGGGAAAGGGGACCCAAATCCTCAGAGGGGGGATTTCACATAACTCTGACTAGCAGGGTACCCCTTAATTCCACACTGTAGAACTGGCAGAATTCAAGGTCTGGGTAAGAATTCAAGATATGGGTAAAAATTGAGAATTAGAAGCCAAAAATGTAAGTCAGGGAGGACACCCTGAAGGATGGAAGATGGAGACAGGGATTAGAAAGCTCAGGGATAAGACAGAAGAGGGGAGGATGGCATGCAGAGAGAGCTCAGTGGAGGGTGTTAAGGAGGGCTGACAGGCCTCATGGGTGCTCCTTGTGGAAGAAGCATGGTGCCTGAGAAAGCCAGCCATGTTTGAAGGGACAGGGTCAGGTTGACAGAAGGGGAAGCCAGCAGTGCCATCTCCTAGGCTGGCTTCTCCCAGAGCACCCCTCTAGGCATCTTAGAGCTCCCGAGCACCAGGGATACTGTAGGCTTCTCCTGCACAACACCAGCAGGACGTTGCCAAGGAGGTGGGGACATGCACACACCCCTTCGTAGTTACCAGCTCTAAACCCATTATTATGGTTTGATATGAGATCTCTCCCCAAATCTCCTTTGTTAATGTAAGAATGTTGAGAGATAAAATGACTAGATGATGAGTGCTGTAACCTAACCAGTGGATTAACCCATTTGATGGATCACTAGTTTGAAAGGGCTACGGTACTGGGTGGTAACTGCAGGCAGGTGGGGCGTGGCTGGAGGAGGTGAGGCATTGGGGATTATATCCACCTGGCTCCTCCTGGTTCTGTTTCTCTTGGCTACCTTGTGTCCAAGTGAGCAGCTTTCCTCCACCACACCCTTCCACCACAATGTAATGCCTCACCTTATCCCCAGAGCATGCAGTCAGCCAGCCATGGACTGAACCTCTGGAACTGTGAGCCAAAATAAATCTTTCCTCCTCTAAGTTGTTCTTGTCAGGTATTTTGGCTACAGTGATGAAAATAAATAAACCTATAATTAAAAAATAATAAACTAATAAACCCATTTCAGAGGCACTGATGTTAACCTTTCTCCCCCTTCTTTCTTCCTTTTTCATATCCCATTGCAGGCCAGGTGGAGAATCGGAGCTGCATGGGACCAGGCTTAACAACTAAACTATATAGTTTAGTCCTCCCATTTTACAGATGAGAAAACTAAGGCCCAGAGTGGAGATGTACCTGGTTCAGTCATATGGCAAAAGAGCAGCAAGGTTCTGGCTAGACATCAAGTCTCTTGACCTGATCTTTCCTCTGGGACACATAGTTCAGAGGCAGTTTTAATTCAAGTTGCAATTTTATCTTATTTTTTATTATATAATCAAAACTTGCTTATTATAAAAAATTCAAGTATATATATAAAAATAAAAAATGTGGAGATGATGTACTCCCTCCCCCCATTCACCCACAAACACATACACATCAGAGGTAAGCACTCCAACAGTTTAGCATGTGGGGGTCAGGAGTTTGCAGTCCCATTTCAGGAGGCAGGTAAGAGACAGTACTCCTAACACACGCACACACACACACACACACACACTCCCCCTCTCTACAATACCCCAGGAAGTGGTCACTCAGTCTTGATGTGCACCTCTAGGAAGACAGAGATCCCAACAAGTAATGGAGTCCCCAGGCCACCCACTAACCGCACATGAGTCAGACGATCCTCCCCGTCAAAGACAACCAGGAACACTTGTACATTGCTGGTGGGACTGCAAATTGGTGCAGCCAATTTGGAAAGCAGTATGGAGATTTCTTGGAAAGCTGGGAATGGAGCCACCATTTGACCCAGCTATTCCCCTTCTCGGTCTATTCCCTAAAGACCTAAAAAGAGCATGCTACAGGGACACTGCTACATCGATGTTCATAGCAGCACAATTCACAATAGCAAGACTGTGGAACCAACCTAGATGCCCTTCAATAGACGAATGGATAAAAAAATGTGGTATTTATACACAATGGAGTATTACTCTGCATTAAAAAATGACAAAATCATAGAATTTGCAGGGAAATGGATGGCATTAGAGCAGATTATGCTAAGTGAAGCTAGCCAATCCCTAAAAAACAAATGCCAAATGTCTTCTCTGATATAAGGAGAGTAACTAAGAACAGAGTAGGGACAAAGAGCAGGAGAAGAAGATTAACATTAAACAGGGATGAGAGGTGGGAGGGAAAGGGAGAGAGAAGGGAAATTGCATGGAAATGGAAGGAGACCCTCAGGGTTATACAAAATTACATACAAGAGGAAGTGAGGGGAAAGGGAAAAATAATACAAGGGGGAGAAATGAATGACAGTAGAAGGGTTAGAGAGAGAAGAGGGGAGGGGAGGGGAGGGGAGGGGGGATAGTAGAGGATAGGAAAGGCAGCAGAATACAACAGACACTAGTATGGCAATATGTAAATCAATGGATGTGTAACTGATGTGATTCTGCAATCTGTATATGGGGTAAAAATGGGAGTTCATAACCCACTTGAATCAAAGTGTGAAATATGATATATCAAGAACTATGTAATGTTTTGAACAACCAACAATAAAAAATTTTAAAAAAAAAAGACAACCAGGAAACACATTGCAGAGAGCCCACTGAGAACCAGCCAGCACAAGGCGGAGACCTCCCCACCGGGTGAGATGCGAGGGGAAGGAGAGCACGAGCCTCCTTCTGGGGATCCAGCAGACTTCCTGGATCCCACTGTGTGGTCAAGGTGAGCCTGGATGAGAGCACGGCATGGCTAGGTGCGCTGAAGGATGTGGAATTTCTTCACAGAGAATGCACAGCGCAAAGACATCCTTATGGGTGGTAAGCTGGTGATACATCGTACACTGACCCAGTTCAGACCTAATTCCTGGTCTCCTATATCTCACGTGCCCCCACCACATGGGTTTAAATACTGCCCTTCACTTCCTTACTGGGTGGTCTTAGATAAAAGCATAAACAATTCCTCTGTCCAGTGCTCAGCATATATAAAGTGCTCAAATGTTAGCTAGTGGTATGGGTAGGAGCTTAAAAAACACAAGTTGCTATACTGATGAGGACACCCTCTGTCCCTTGTACTGTCCAAACTGCTCAGATTGGTTTTTTATAACAACCAATTATCATTTCTTAGAAACAACTCAGGCAGGACTCCAGGTAATTAACATGCATCATCCCTGTTAATCCCCATGACATCTCAGGAGGAAGGCACTACTAACCCATTGTACAGATGAAGAAACTCACCATTCCTGCCTGAGGCTACACAAACCTTCCCAGATTAAACCTTGTGGGGACCTACAGGGCTGACTCTGGTAGGAAATGAGATTCAGTTCTGTCACAGGAGTACCAAGGGGTGAAGGGAAGAGGAGGGGCAGAACAAAGGAACAGGGGCCATAAGGTAGAAAGACAGCAGAGGGCCAGCACCAAGGACAGGGACTGGTGTGTTAGGATTGCCTCCAAATGACATCAGAAGCCTGCAGTGGCTCAGAGGTTGGCCCTTTTCCTCCCTGAGGTTTCCCTTTCCGCTGAGCACAGGGTTGGGAGATGTCGGCCACCTTCCCCGCAAGTCAATGACTGCCCTCATACTCCAGCAAAGACAGTGTCCCTTTGGTCAGGCCATGCGAAGACCCACCTGGCTCTGAGCAAAGGTGGAGCTAGAGGCTGCTGCAGAGCAGTAGCCTCAACCCTTGCTATGCCTTGAACATCCTCACCAAAGCTCATATGGAAATTTAATCCTGCCAGGTGCAGTGGTACACGCCTGTAATCCCAGCAACTCAGGAAGGTGAGGCAGGGAGGATGGCAAGTTCAAGTCCAGCCTCAGCAACTTAGGACCCAACTTGGAGAGACCCTGTCTCAAAATTTAAAAAAATAAAAAGGGCTGGGGATATAGCTCAGTGTTAAAGCACCCCTGGATTCAGCTCAATTCCCAGTACAAAGCAAAGGGGAAGAAAGAAAAGAAAAGAAAGAAGCCAGGAGCAGCAGGCACACCTGTAATCCCAGTGGCTCTGGAGGCTGAGTCAGGAGAATCGCAAGTTCAAAGCCAGCCTCAGCAATGGTGAGGCACTAGGCAACTCAGTGAGACCCTGTCTCTAAAAAAAAAATAGGGCTGGGGATGTGGCTCAGTGGTCAAGGGCCCCTGAGTTCAATCCCTGGTACCCCAAAAGAAAAGAAAGAGTGGGGAGGGAGAGAGGGAGAGGGAGGGATAGGGAGGGAGAGAAAGAAAGACAAAGAGAAAGAGAGATGGGGGAGAGAAAGGGGGGGAGGAAGGAAGGAAGGAAGGAAGGAAGGAAGGAAGGAAGGAAGGAAGGAAGGAAGGAAATTAGTCACCATTGTAAGGTACTAAGAGGAGAGTGGAAATTCAATCTGACTATGGTATTTGGAGGTAAGACATTTGGGAAGCAATTGACATTAATTGAGGCCACAAGAGTGGGGCCTAATCTGATGGGACTGTAGTTTATAAGAAGGGGAGAGACCAGAGCTAGGACTCTGTCTCACCATGAGTTCCCTGCATTACCTTGAGATTCTGTGACTCCACAGAGTCCCTACCAGCAAGAAGGCCCTCACCACAGGCAGCCCTCAACTTTAGACTTCCCAGCAGGACTATAAGCAGTAAGTTTCTTTATAAGTTACTGTGGTATTCAGTTACAGCAACAGAAAATGGACTGAAGACAACCATGTCTGGGTGCTCACCACAGACCCAACTCTCCTGGGAGTGGTTTTGTCAGAAGCGAGGGTCCTCTCTGTATCCCCTGCTCCCTGCAGAGGAGGCCCTCAGTAGACACACACCCAGCTGCACTGAGTAAACGAAGAGGAAGGAGGGATGAGTGCTGTCCAAGGTAGCCGAGGTGCACCTGCCTGCGCTTCCTCCCCCCTATGAAGGCCAGTTCGCCTACACACAGGCATGTTCCTGCGGCCAGGCACACACGTGCCCACTCAGGGGCAGACCTGGACTCACATATGCACAGCCAGGCAGACAGACACCTACTCACTGGGGTGTCCAAGGGAACACAGCTTCACTCATCCTCGCTGATCCCAAAGCACAGCACCAGAAGATTTCAGGGTACTGTGTGAACCCTAAGATACAACAATGTCCACACCCAGAATTTCATTAGAAGCAGCTCTGCTTCTTTTCCATTTCACAGATTTTAAAAGACCTGTCTCTAGCAAGCAAGTCTTGGCAGTTTGGTGGATTCCGGCATTTCCTTTGCAGAGTTGAGGAATGCTCAAAGCACGCACATGCATACACATGCACATGTGTGCACACACACAGTTGTATCTAAGCTCTGGGTGGTGTGGTACCTGCCATTTGTCCCACCTCCTAGCAAGGGCTTAACCCCAGCCGCAGTGCGCCCTTCAGGCCCTCAGGCCTCCCAATGCTGGGCTGGGCTGTTCCCTCCGTTGGGGACACTCTTCTCTCCTCTTTCACTCGTTAAGTCCTATTCTGCCTAAAGATGTCAACAGGCAAGAGACTTATCTCCCCTCCAATGTCACCAGGCCTCTGAAAGGAAGGGGATGGATCTGTTTTAAAGCTACAGATCAGCCCAATTTGCTCATCTGTGAGCCCCTATGAATACTATTATTGCTGGAACAAGGCTCTAGGCTCTGAGAGGTGAGGAGTTGTGCTACTAATGCTTACCATTATGTGCCCACAGTCTAACCTAGTGCCTGGGACAGACTAGGTACCCCAGAAAATACAGCATGAAGGAATAAAGGAAAGAATGAATAAATGCCCGGGAGCCCTGGACACAGTCACTCCAAACAGTTATTCTTTAGAGTCATGGTTTTCTTTTTAAATCAAAAGTTTTTCTTTCCCACTATAAAAGCATTCTCCATACCTTAAAGCAAAATAGAAAATACACACTTTCTCAGTGCCCAGAGTGACCCCAAATAATAAAATCACGAGGCACCAATGCCAGAGCACCCAGAAGGCCAAGGGGACTGAATCACTCCTGGCTCTGATGGGTCAGGGGTCATGCTGGCTGGTGGGGAGTGTCACTTTCAGAAGAGGCCCAGGATGGAGCCTCTGACCTCCTGCTCCCTTCCTTCTCCCCAGGAAACCAGGGCTTCATCTGTTGCTGTCTCTGAAAACAGTCCAGTCCCCAGTCCAAATGGAAGGAGGAGCACCTGAGAGAACACTTTGAAACATGAGACTAGAATGGAAAAATATTTTTAAAATTATAAATTCTCCTTTTAAAGTGGAAATAATAATATGAAGCAAAAAGGCCCCAGATTCAGTCCATTTTAAATTTAAAGCAAGCAAATTGCTACTGGGAAAGAAAGAATCAGGCGTGAAAGGGAGAGAGAAGGAAAGAAAAATCCAGATTAATAAGCCTGGAGGCATGGGCCAATTACATTGTCTTCTTCCTCAGATTTTTGTGTACAAAAGGTACTTTTCATTTCAGGGAGGAGGAATACATTTTAATGTGACAGCTGATATGATTCCTATTGCAAAATTAAAACACATTTTGTCAGATTTTTTTTCTAGATTTTATTGACACACATATGATTTCATACCACAGAGATCCTTATGTTTTATAAGCCCCATAAACAGACAAAGGGATCCGTAACTTCCCTCTAAATCAATGGAGCACAGCGAAAGGAAGGGGATGGCTCTGTTTTAAAGCTACAGATCAGCCCAATTTCATCAACAGCTGTAGGGGAGGATAGAAGCACCTGAGACAAGCAGGGGAATTTTAGAGGCCTCCCAAGGTACAAGGGGACTGGGGCTTGGAGGGGGGATATGATACACAGGCCTATCTGGTGTCTCTATTTGAGTCCTTCTGGACAATGACCTGAGAAGAATGAACTTATGGGTCTTCCTGTGTCAGGCCCCTGGCAGGGTGAGCAGCACAAAGCAAAATATCACAGTCCCAGGGAGGTTACTAGGTTAGGAGCAAGAAGCTCTTGCACGGGAGGGTGACTATAGATAACAATAGGGAACTGTACACTTCAAAAAGAAGAAAGGAGCCTTAAAGTTTTCACCATAAAGAAATGATAAACCAACCTAGATGGATGCATAAAGAAAAAGTGGTGCATATACACAATGAAATATTATTCAGCCTTAAAGAAGAATGATATTATGGCATTTGCAAGTAAATGGATGGAACTAGAGAATATCACGCTAAGTGAAATAAATCAATCCCCAAAAAAGCAAAGGCCGAATGTTTTATCTGATAAGCGGATGCTGATCCATAGTTGGGGGTGGGTGGTTAGGGAAGAATGAAGGAACTTTGGATTGTACAGAAGGAAATGAAGGGAGGGGAGAGGCTGTAGGGAAGGGAAGGACGGTAGAAAGAGGCAGACATTATTACCCTATATACATGTATGATTGTACTACTGGAGTGAGTCTACTGCACCAGGTACAGCCAGAGGAATGAAAACTTGTGCTCCATTTGTGTACAATGTGTCAAAATGCATTGGACTGTCATGTATAACTAATTAGAACAAATTTAAAAATTTTTAAAAGGAAATTATAAATGTTGGAAGACATGGATATGCTTACCCTAATTTAAGCATTACACAATGTATTGAAACATCACATACCATCCCATTAATCTACATACTTTTAATGTTTTTATACATATCAGGTAAAAATTGAACTTCAATGGAAAAAAAACAAACAAACTAGCACAGTCCCCATTTCCAAAGTGCAAAGAGTGTTAGACATCCTGGGACAGGGGAGCTTTTGGCTGTAGAGGTTAGATCATCAATCCAGTCCACATCCTTTTCCTACAATGTGTGGGATGGCATATTTCACACAGGGCAGTGTGCTGACAATACTGAGTGACATCAGGGCCATGTGCTAGCCTCTAGAGGAGCCACGGGGAGACCCCAAAGCAACAGTTTCAGATCTCTGCCTGGAACTCAGGGAACCTGAGTAAGCCACGTGACCTCTCAGAGCCTTGGACCCTTCAATTGCAAACTGGAATCTAACATACTTCCTGAGATTGGCCTTGTTATCCATTTGTGCTGGGCCTGGTGCCTGGTTTTAACTGCAAGGTCACACTTGATCCTCAGTGGAATCCTGGCAAGGTAAGACCTGTGCAGTGATTTTAAGCACGGCTGCGAATTATTCACCACTTCTCCCATCAAAAGGTGGAACCTAATTCCCCTCTCCTTTATGTGGATCAGCCTTCTAGGTAACAGAGGTGATGTTGAGTGACTTTTGTAGCTTGGTCAGCAGAAGCAGTGCATCTTCTTCCTGCCCCTGCCCTGGATGATCATTCTTGGATCAAGCCCCCACATTGTGAGGAAGCCCAGATCGCAGGGAGAGGCCACAGGTAGCCTAGCCAGAGCCCTAGCTGACCACCAGCTGATAACTGACCAGCACTGACTCCCAGAGAGGAAGTGAGTGAATTTTCAGATGTTTCCAGTTTCCAGTCACTCCAGCGGATGCTAAAAAGAGCAAAAAACTACCCCTGCTGAACCCTGCTTGAATTGCAGGTTTCCAAGATAAATGCTGTCATAGCTGTAAGTCACTATGTAGGGGTGGTTTGTTATACAGCAATAGAGTCCTAGAACAAACTATTGTGATACCCATTTTGCAGACGAGAAAATTTGTCTCATACACCTTACAATTTGCACAGTCAGGACTCAAATCCAGCCAGCAAAGGTAAACCCATAACCACCATCCCACACTGCCTTCCCAGCCTGGTTCCACATCATGGAAGCAAAAAATTACACACATGCAGTCTGGTTAATCCTCAGTTACTAGAAAACACCTATTATAACTCTCCATTCTCTTGCATTCTAGTCATGAATTTCATGAATTCCCTCCTTTACTCATTACTTTTTAGCTTTATTTAAGTATTATTTTCTCACGGAGAACAACATTAAAAATACACACATAGCCAGGAGACCTTTTAACCTCCTGTGGGTTTCTCCTGTGGGCTGAGCTGATGCAGGGGGATCATGTGGGAAGAACTGTCATTAGCATCTTCTACATGCACAGCACTGTGCTGAGAATTTGTCACTTGTTATTCTAGAAGTGTAGAGGAAGAATAAACTTAAAAATCACAGTTGTGATTTAACTTCAAGGTCTGTTACAAGACACAGAAAATCCTCCTTCCCCACCAGCTCCTTCAGCTCCTTCCGCTCCCCCACAACCCCCTCCCTTCCCTGAACACCTCCAATAGGCAATAAAATAGCTATTACTTTCTGACTGTGATGCCATTAGCAATATCCAAGTTCAAAATCGTATCCCACTGTTCCTGCTACTTACAGGCACACGTGGACAGCAAATGCCTTGCTCAGCCCACTATCCTCCTCAAGTGCAAGAGCCTGTTAATATCATTCATAAAGTTTTGAATACCTGACCTCCCTTGAAATTCAGAATGTCCAAGTTCACTGAGGATTTAACTCAAGACTAGGGATGGAGCCACACATGAGAAGGATAAACCAGGCGGAGGGCTTTGGGATTCGGTGGGAAGGCAGCTGGGAAGGAACAGAGGTGACACATTGAGAAAGAACTGACACAGCACTGAGGGAGGGCAAGGAGACAAGCCAGAGACAGCTGGGAGGGGGCAAGAACAAGCTAATGACTTAGCCCTTTGCCTCTCAGCATCTTCATTCTAAAGATGGAGATGACCCTGAAGTAACCCTGAGAACTTGGGAGGAATGGTGTTACCACTCGCCTCACAGGATCAATTAAAACTTTGCATTTAAGAATGGCAGACAGTGCCCGGCACGTAGTTACTGTACAACAAATAGCAGCTGTTTCTAAAAGCTCACCAAGCTCTTTTCTACCTCAGGGCCTCTTTCCCGATCTCTCAGCTCCTTCTCAGTATGCAGGTTCTCTCTGAGGTCAGCCACTTCCCAACCACTGCCCACCCTCCCCACCTTCCCCCACCCCACATTTAGGTTCCTCATAGCAGGCACACCAAGGGCTTGCTCATTAACCCCTAGTTATGACATAATCCATCAGCCCATTCTCCCTAGTCCCTGACTTCATGGTTTATTCTTTCCTTCCCAGCCCCAACTGAAACTTTATGATTTATTTCTTTGTTTTACTTGCTTATTGCTTTTATGCCTAGGCTTTGTCTATCTTGTTCACCCTGAATTGCCCCGAATCCCCAGGGTTTGCATACAGTTGGAGCTCAATGCATGTTTGCAAAAGGACTAAATTCAGATTGATCATTATTTTGCATTCAAAAAAAGCACAGTTAGGCAGTTTTCCACTGAAGATCAAAAATGGAGGCAGGTTTAAGGTGAGTTCTTGCTTCTAGAAACTCAGAGACAGAAAACTGTGGTCCCAGGTCTGAACATCATGCAAGTCTATGGAGAGAGGGAAGGAAAGGGAGTCCAGAATCATTACAGCATCTGGCCACTGAAACCTACACAGCTGGGCCCACAATAAACTGGTGACCAAGGGGAGAATTCTGGAAGGGGTGTGGAACCCTAGATTATCATTTAATCGGGACACGGGTAAACCTTCCCACAGATTTTTGAGCCAGTACAAACAACTGCTCCCTGGAATATTGCACAAATTGTATAAATTACAAAACTCTGTCCAAAGGACAAATATCACATGGCCAGGGTCACAGAGCAGCCTGGTCGACGGAGGAGAGGGGAAAAAGGGTTCTACCTCTGACCCCCAGTCACAGTTTTTCTGGTTGACCAGCTCACAGTTGAGAGCTGATGCAGGAACCAGGCCAGGCCCTGGCTGCCCACAGCTTAGCACTTTTGGCTGGGCAAAAAGTGAATTCAGAAAAGTTCAAGAGGCCTGAGCCAAACTACTCCCACCACAGAAACACAGATGAGATGTCAGGAACAGCAAACTTTGAAAACTATTAATTGCCATAACCTTTTTAATGCACCTACTAGCTAGGTGTGGTGGTGCACACCTGTAATTCCAGTGACTCAGGAGGCTGAAGTGAGAAGATCCTAAATTCAAGGCTAGCCTCAGCAACTTAGTGAGACCATATCGCAAAATGAAATTTGCAAAGGACTGGGGATGTAGGTGAGTGGTAAAGCTCCCGTGGGTTCAGTCCCTAGTACCACACACACACACACTCACAGAAGCACCTCATTCCTATGTGGTCCCTGGGACTTGGAGCCCACCTTGTGCCTCATAGCTATTTACCAAATGTTGATTGCATTGACCGGTTGGTGACTGCTACCAGACAGGAAGTCCAGCAGACCAGCTAGTGCTCTCTCTCTACTTACTCACAGATGAACAAGTTTATGCGTTCACTTCCATCAACTGAGGGTAACAAGTTGACACGGGGACAGCAAGGGGCTGGATCATGAAGCACAGACCTCAGGAAAGATAACGCAGGCTAGTGGGTCTCATGGCAGCAACACAGAATGTCAAACCCAAAGTGAGCCCAGCTCACAGTAGGCAACTTTGCGTAGATCAGAGAAAGTGTAACCTCTGGGCATAAAAGGACCTAGATTCCCATCTCAGCTTCCTGGCTTGCACTGTGGCCTTGCATAGGTACTGAACCTTTCTGAACTTGAGCTTTCCTCACCTGTAAATGAAGATAATGCCAACCGACTTGTGATTGCTATAGGGATTTTAGATAATGTGTGGAAAATCTATCACACACAACAGGTTTTTGACTAGTCATGGCTATTATGGACTTCAGGGATGATACTTATGATAGAACGACAAAATTTCACAGACAGCGTTTTGTCCACACCACTAACGTTCAGTTCATAATAGCACTTAGAGGTCAGGTGTCATTCTCCAAGTCCACCAACATCCACTCCTGCCTTCCATGGCCCCTCAGACCTCTAGTCACAAAAATCCCTGTTCATCTTACAGTTCAATCTTTCTGTGAAGATTATATTGTGGGAAGTTAAGAAAAACAGATAACTTCAGATGAACTATGTATTACTTGGGTGTTTTTAATAACTAGCAAGTATAATCTTCAGAATGAGAAAGTGTCAACGGGAAAGCTTTCAATGCCCCCAAAGATGCTCAACCACGAGGAAGCCAGACTCAAGACATCGCCAGCACAATTGGTTCTCTGGGTTTGGAGCAGTTGGACAAGGTCACACATTTCCAAGTTTCTCAAAGTTGAGCAAGGAGCTTGCAAGGAGAGTCACGAATGTCCACTATCTTGAGAAACTCCAGTGTGCCATTTATCATCTGCTGATTTATATTCTAAATTATGGCAAAGATTGACCATTGGTTCTAAAATTCCTTAACCCTTTTCCTTCCATCCCAAAGTCTAGTGTTACTAGCTTGGAGTCACTTCCTAGGAAGCAGGGCTTGCCTTCTATGATTGTCCCTGCATGAGCATCCACAGTACTTGAGGAACTTGCTCACAGGCAGGGTCTCACTCAGAAGGTCAGGGGCCGTGGGCTGGGATTCTGTGTTTCCAACAAGCTCCCCTGTGACACTGTTGCTGGTGGTCTACATGCCTGAAATGCTGAGGCACAAGGAAGAAAGTGACTAGAAACCCTAATGCCTAGAGTTCATCCGAGAGAACTAAATGTTTGCAGATTTTTCCTCTCCACTGAGCTTTTTTTTCTATAAATGGACCTCATAAATGAGGCTTGAAAATTAAAGAACTCTATTTAAATCAAATTAAAGCAAAGGAAAAGATTCGGAGAAAATAAATGACTTCATGGTTGTTATGCTGAACCAGGTTCAGCCATCTTCACTGACTCTAAAAAGGCCCCTGTCCTCTCCTCACAGTCTCAGGGATGCCCTAAGTCAAGTCCTCTGAGGCTTAACTCCATCTCCCCTTCCCTGGAGGAGGGGCTCGAGCACTTTCTGCAACCAGACAGTCTCCCCCAACACCCACTGACTACAGATCCCCCTGTCTCTTGGCTTGAGGAAGAAAGTACTTTTCTGTTCCATTTGGTTGGCAAAGTTGGAAGGGAAAGAAAATGTGTTATGGAGGAAAAGGTTTGTGGGGCTCAGCAGCTCCTCCGTGGCCCCTATTCCAGCAGGGCAAGCCAAGGCGATTTCTTTAACACCGCCTTCCTCTGGGCCCCTGTGGTTTCTGCCCATCAGCGCTAACCAGCTCTTTCTCTATAATGTGCAGTGCTCTCCCTCACCTGGAAATCTCCACTTGGGAAGCCAGCGGGCACCCTCTGTCTCAGCCTGCGGCTTTCTCCACTGCTACACCCTCCTGATACCACACGCTCAGGACACCTGGCTATCTGCACCACAAATGATGAAAACCCTCAGACAGGATCAGGAAGACTTCAGGTTAAAATGTGAGCTGGTGGACGGTCTCTTCTCCCAGAAGGTGCTTGCCCATTTGTGTATATGTAGACAGAGCATGTGTGGGCGCTTGAGTGCGCATGCTCAGAAGCTAAGGACCTGGGGTTATTAAAGAAAATCTGAAATGGGACAAAATAGGATGTTTGGGGGATGAACTATGAGTTCTCTTCCTGGATCAAGCAGCAGCCACCTTTGTAGTCCTGAGAAACAGCCCCTGCCTCCCCTCATGTACCTTTCCTACATTTTACCCCAAAGAAAGTCCCCACTGTCCTACCCCGGGCGAGTGACCTCCAGCAACTTGTCCTTTCACTCTCAGCCCCTCTCATGCTTGATTCTTTCCCAGGAAATTATTAAATTATTTCTGATGGCCTCACTCCTCCTCACAACCCCCCGCCCTTTTTGAGTCTTGGAGAGAGTAGTGTAGGGCTTGTTTCAAAAACTCATCTTAGTTCCGCCAAATCATGTTTTCTGTCTATCAAACCAAAGTCAAAGTTGTTAACACATTTCCTGATGTGCTACGGCTCAATGAAAACTGCTGAAAAATCTTTGGATGGAAGTTACTCCAAATGCTGTGCCAGCCCAAACTTGAACTTGATAATGCAGGCTCTCCCACGGTCCCCTGGTGTCTCAACGAATCTATTCAAGCACCTCCTAAGCCTCCACCAAGATTTAGATTCAACAGGCACCTATCACATGCAAGACTTTCTTTAAAATATGATCCATTTAAATTGACCATGAAAGATTGGTATTATTGTATCTATCCCACTCAGGAGAAAACAGAAGCTCAGAAAATTCAATGTGTTGAATTACATGCTTAAGACATCGCAGGTTCATAGTTCAATCCAGCTCTCTAACTTCAAATCCAGCACTTTTCTCATTATAAAATGGTATCGGTTTCTCACATCAGAGACCCACAGTAGCTGGGTTAATGTTGGGCACAAAGAACATTCATTAAATGGTTTTGTCTTTGCCTTGCATTTAAGTTTGTAGGCAAATGTGCAAAGTCACACCAATTTATAATTTAAAGATTAAAATAATTTCGGTTTTTTTTGTATTGAGGAGTCAAAATGCAGCTATTTTAAAAACAGATTAAGAAAAACAGTTTCAACAGATATGCCAAGATCATTATTAATACCATGAGCTTCACTTTGATGTCTTTTCAAAGAACTTAAATGCACAGGTGAGAGCAAGACATTAAAAATCACCTTACCTGAGAAGCCAGGTCTCAGAAAAAAGAGACAAATAGACCCAGGCACCTCGAGGCCTCCATTTTTGGTGTAAATTTTTCTTCAGTCATCATACTTATTTTAAAATTTTTAAGATAATGCTTGTATCTAAGAATTAAGAAAATATAGTAAATAATACTAGCTAAAAGGGGCTGATTTAACAAGGCTTCATTTTGCAAACTGTATGTTCCTCCAAGGAATTCACTTGGCTTTACCCATCATGAACTCCAAGTTCATAATTGTTGGATAAGTGTATGAATGATTAAGCATTTTTATCCCAAAACTATTTTATGATATAAATCAAACAATTTTAACAGAATTTAACATGAACAGACATTTAAATTATTTCCCCATAGCCCTGAAGTGAGATCCCAGTAGCTCTATACGATAACCAAACTTGGGAACTATCAGACGTTTTTATGTTCGCTGTTCTAGTTGACATGAAAATGGATGGCACTTTGGGTTTAAATTGCATTTTCTTGATTACTAATTATGTAGAAATCCTTTTAATTTGCTTGTTGGCCATTCAAAGTTCTTATTCAGATCTTTCATCCACTTTTTACTGAGGCATCTTTTAACTGTGAATTTTTAGTAAACCTTTATATATTGTGGATGTAGATCCATTGTCAGAGGTATGCATTAAAAAATTGTATTCCAGATTGTGGTTGATTTATTCTTGCAAAAGCACAATTTTGACAAGCTTGGAGACAAAGTCATGAGTATCCATTAGGAGCCCAACTCAGCGGTAAGAAAGTCCAAGGTCTGAGTATTCTGAGAGGGCTGCCTTTTCTAACCTTTCAGCATGAGGTCCCTTATTATGTTAAGACAGAGTTTCCAGTTGTTATCTTGTGGTTCTCAGTCTGTCCAGAGAAGTTGACAATCCCTAGGCACACGGCCCTACCAAGGACAGGGTTTACACTAAAAGCAGCAGGACCTTTGTAGGGGAGAAAAGGAGAGACTCACATGCACATAAATCCATGCAAACAATAAGCACAACACTAAGCACCCAACAACTAGCACCCAATGGAACCACAAGTGACACCACCAACCTTGGACTAGACATTGCCATAGATAGATACTCTGTGTCACTCAACATCTGTCTTCATCTCTCACGCTGCCCGAGCGAACACTAAGAAAGGTGATAAAAGATGTTCAATGTCACAACGAACGCAGGCAAGGCCAAGACATGATTTTTTTTAGAACTTAATTCACTCTCTTTGCCAAAGTAATGCCTGTTTACTATAGAAAATTTGGAAAATACAGATAAGCAAAGAAGAGAAAATCTCACAAATCCCATTCTCCAGAAATAAACAGTTTAATATTTTAGTGTATATAGGGATTCAGTCCTTTTCTTCTGCATATATGTTTTAGCTTTTTTAAATGGGCTCACAGGAGGCATGCTGATTTGCAATCTGTTTCTCCTACTTTTTTCTTTAACTGTGACAGTTTTCCATGTCATTGCACTGGGTTCTATTACCTAATGTTTAATGGCCAAATAGCTCTCAGTTGAATAGCTACACCACAATTTATTTAACCAATCTCCTATTGCTGAACTTTTTAGCTTGTTTCCAGTTCTTCACTTAAATGCAACCCTAGGATAAATGTTCTAAAAACTGAATCTTTGAGCATCCAAGATTATTTTCTTCTAGTGAACTTCTGGAGATGGAGTAACTGGGTCATGAGGGATGCAAAGGCTTTAGGTTTAACAGTCTGCACAACTACTATCTCATTTAAAGGAAAAAGCTGGGACGGGGATATGGGTCAGTGGCAGAGTGTTTGCCAAGCATTCATGAGGCCCTGGGTTCCATCCCCAGCACTACAAAAAAAAAAAAAAAAAAGGGAAGGAAAATTGGAAAGAAAAAGTTTACATTTGCACATTTATAGAGCAAATATGCAGCCCAAACCTTTAGGGAGGGCTCTGTCTCCATAGGCATCACTCCCACTGCTGGAGATAACCCAGCACGGGTGGTGTCACCTTGATTCCACACAGGAGGCCCCCAGGGTTCTGCAAGGTTCAGACACATGGCTAGCAAGTGGTGACTTAGGATCAGGACTCAGCTGTGTCTGAAGGTAAAGCCTGTGTTGTTCCCATACTTTGTCCTCTTGGCTTCTATTTATTGAGGCAGAGAAGCACTTCTCAAGGGCTTTTTCCGAAGGGTCTGTCTATAGGGAGCGGGGGTGGAGGAGGAGCTGGCTGAAGTATCAATATTGCAGATACTTAATCCAACCAAACATGACGTCTCACTGGCATCGCGGTCCAGTGCTGGGGCAAGGGTTGCTCCTGTAGTCATCCAGGTACTCGGGCTCCTTCCATGTAAATTCCATGACCTTCTGTAAGTCCTCTAGGGTCACTGACAGGAGGGTTGTCTTGGGGTGGGAAGGGCAAGCCTGGAAATGGAGCACATCCCTTCTCCTCATATTCTGTTGGCTAGAATTCACCATGACCACACTTTGCGGGATGTAAAGAGCCCAGGAAGGAGAGAACAGAGATACTAAGCACACTGTAGCTCACAGGGTAGAATAAAATGAGTTTGTTTGTTTTCCCAGCCCTCAGTTAACTAGAAAAATCTACAAATCCCTTGCTGAAACTAATATGGAAGTTTAGTATGGATATATTGGAGTCCACATCCACATCAGTGCCAGTTCTGATCTCATAGCTGTGTATCTTTGGGGATAATAACAATAATAACAGCTGACGGTTATTGAGTGCTCTATGTAAGGTGTGGAGTGAGTAGTTACGCACTCAAACTTTGGAGTCAGACTACCTAGGTTCAGATTCCAGTGGTCCCTTGTTAGCTGTGTGACCTTGGGCAAGCAACTGAACCTCTCTGTGCTTCAGTTTCTTCATCCATAAAATAGAGCCAAGATAGGAACTTGTATCAGAGTGTTGGTAAGGATTAACTGTGTTGTGCCTGTAAGTGAGCTTAGAACCATGTGTGAATCAGAGCAAACCATACCTAAGTTTTAGCTGCTACTGTTGGGCTGGTGTGCCAGTCATTGTGTGAAGTGCTTTGAAGTTATTAGACTTGTGGTTTCCTCCTCCACAAAGTGGGGGAGGGAGTACAACCCACAGGGCTGTTGTTGTGATGAAGCGAAGTCATTTATGGAAAGCAACGCCTGGCATCTGGCTGGAGTGAGCTGCTCCGTGAACAGCAGACGCTGCTCACCTCCCCCACGTGCTCAATTCATCAAGGTTTGCCGGCCGGCACAATTGTCTCACCCTGTGCTGCTGTCGGAAGGTCACTGACGACAATTCTGGTGCTCATTCAGAACGGGCAGAGAGAAAAGAATTCTATAAGCAAAGCTGTCTCCCATGTGCACCTCCCGTCCCATTGTGCGCGGGGGAACGTGGTGTCGCATGCACATTATTCCACTCCCCCGCAACACCGTGCCCTCCCCCCTCCGCTCTATTCAGCATAGATTAAAAGGCACTGCCTTTCCCAGCTGCCTTTCTGAGAGTCTTCCTGCCCACAGGGATCCCAGTGCAGGAGGCAGCCCCTGGGAACCCCAGGGGATTCTCTTGGGAGCCAGGCAGTAGCCTGGCCCTGGCCACCACCCGGGAGTCTGGCATGGGATGCAGTGCCCACAGCTGCCTTGAGTCTGCTGACACTGCCCTCCTGCCTCAGATGCCCAGGAAGGGTCTCTCTAAAAGGAACCTCCAGAGATCTAGGTCCTGGTCACCTTCCTGTGTCTGCCCCAGCCCCAACCTCTATAGGCACCTTAGTTCAGAATCACCCTCGGCAACAAAGGCCATATAACCACATTGGTGCTGATGTTGTTTTGGCTCACCTCAGCCCCATTTTTCCCTGGAGTTCAGTAGCTCTAAACTGTCCCACTTCCTGTCTTGTCCTTGGAAAGAGTCAGGGTCTATCTGTCTTTCAAGACCAGCAACCCCATTCCTACAAATAGACCACAAGCACACAAGGTCTGGAAGTTCACCAGCACCTCTACTATAGAGCGCCATCTCCCCTCTCACTCATTCATCCGTTCACTTAAATATTTAGATGATTAAATAAATCTCTAAGTTAATATTTACTGAATGCTTATGTCTGGTCACTGTACTTGGTGCCAGGAATACAAAGTCTAATCTAACACATTTCTGCGTTCACAAAGCCACCAGTAAAGTGGGAGACAGAGAGGACAGGGACCAAGGGACAGGTAGCAAAGGAAGAGAGGGATGATTGAGGAGCACCAAGGGGAGAAGCCCCCTAGCTTGAGGGATCAGCGAAGCTTCCCAGATAAGGGAGTGCCTTGCTGGGCCTTAAAGGATGAGGGGACTCAGTTACACATATATAGGGTGGGTTTCTTGGCAGCAGAGAGAGCACAGGAAGGGGCATGGAGGGCACAACAGCAGGCACCCATTGGGAACCACTGGGCTGTTGTTCAGGGTGGAGAGGGGAAGGGCAGGGCTGCAGCAGGTGGGCTGGTGCAGGTCTGGGTGTGGCGGGGACAGCTCAGCCAGGTATTCCCAGACCTTCCTCATCTCAATACCGAGGGTTCCACTTCCCTGGGACCCACTTGATTCTGGGTGAAGCAGGGAGATTGGCCACCCTACTCCAGTTCCTCTTTGCATGCTTAGAAATTTTGCTCAGATAACAAGAAGTCAGGAAAAAGTCATAAGCAGGCAAGTGACATGATTGGATTTGTATTTATAATTTATACAAAACCCTGCTCCTCTACTTTCGCCATGCGAACAGGGGTATGCCCTCTTTCAAGAGCATCACACCATGAGGCTTGTGATGTCCACCAATGCCTTTCCACCAAATGGAACATCCTGTCCACACCCCCCCCCCACACTCCTCATGGTAACCTGTTCAACAGCACTGGCCCTCCTGAGCAGCCCATGAGATCACAGAACATGGAAATTCTGAAGAGAGCTCAAGCATGTCAGCATTTTCCTAGAGCACAATTTCTAGCCAGTGCCTTCCAGCCTTTAGAGCCATGGAGACGATGTATCTAATGTGAGGGAACAGCAGTAGCCTAAGGAAATCCAATACGGAGAGAATCCCACTGTAACAAGCTTGACAGATATCAATGCTGCTGTTTTGTGTTCAAATCTCATTAAGGCTGACCAGACTATTGCCAGAGTGGTGAGGAGACATGCTCTATTGTTTATTAGTTTTATTTTGTTTGCATAAAAAGATTCCAGTTACATGGTTAATTGCAAACAACACAGCAACAACAGGGGGTGAGGAGAAATAGACAAAAGGGATGTTTTGTGCAAGAGCCTGGAAGGTAAAAGCCATCAGGGCAGAATTCAACTCTTCTGCAACGGTAGCCCATGATATTAATTGTAAAAGTCTATTATATATGTCCATAAATAAAGACACTAGAGCTACTCAAGATATTCATTAAGTCTGTTTTGGAGATGGCTCGTTGGGGATTTGGAAGAGCTTGTTAAATTCTTGGTGCTGGTGGAAGCGCTGTTGGCAGGTGTGCAGAGAGCAGCCGGCTGGGCTCTTTGCACAGACAGGGAAGCTGTAAGGAGGAGGATGGGTGGGGGTGGGGCGGGTTTTGGAGGAGTGCTGGGAAAGGCAGGCAGACTGAAGTGAGATGGAGTGAAACCCTCGAAAAAGTGTGCCCTGGGCTCTGTCAGCTCCCCAGAGATGGCAGCTCCAAGAGGCACTGGGGGAGGGAAGGTTGTGGGCAGCAGAGCTGGGCCAGCCAAGGAGGTGTCCCCACCCTGAGGAGGTTACCACCCTCTCTGGTCCTCCCAGCTCTGCTCCTTCCTCTAAAACAGCCACTGGGCAATCTGTGCAGAGCACAACTAGAAAGTGCAGAGAAGATGGATATTTTCTAGCAAATCAAGTGTGAAATCCAGACATGAATTTCTTTGAAATTTCACTGGGGATTTTCACAACCAAGGTCATTGTTTCGTGGCCTCCCTTCCAGGTAAGAGACCTCATTCTTACTCTGAATAGTTCTCTCTCTGGCCCTCTTGACATTTCCATATTATCTAAGCCCTGAGTGGCTCCACACCCTCTCACCAGGAAACTCCTTTGCCCTTGTCCCCACTCTGCCCGGGTAGGGAGTCAAGGGAGGCTGAGAAATCTGCCCAAGATCCCAAGCAAACAAGGAGAGAAGCCAGGGCTCCAACTCCAGCCAAAGCAGAAAGTAGACACACTTCACTCCCTCCACATTCCTGGCACTGAGGCTGGGGCTGGGCAAACTAGAGGAACACCACAAAGCCTCTGCCCTCAGGGAGCTCAGTCTGGTGCTGACAAACCTCCTGCCCTCGGGTCCAGGCGTCTCAGAGCTCCCTTAGCATGGCTTGGGACATGTGCTGATCACCTATTCTTTTGGAGCAGACCTTCAAAGTCAACGTCAACCCTGTCCTCCACTAGACACCTAGCAGCTACGGCACAGACAGTCGGTTTTACAAAAAGGGACATCTCCGCTGTGAGAGACGCCCCACCCACCACCCGGCTTTCCATCTGCCATTTCAAAGGCCCATCCAAGCGAGATGCTTCCACCACAAGCAGCCCTATCATAGCCAATTGCAAGGTGCTGCTCTTTATTAAAGGTGCAGGCCATTTCCACTAGTGACGCCTATCAGCAATTCGGTGTGTGCACACGGCACTGCCACCCTGTATCTGCCAGAGGACTGATAAGGTGCCTCTCGTTGGGTTTTGACAAGCAGCAGCATGGGAGGATGCATCAGAGGCCCCACCAAGCCAGGGGCATGTTGCCAAGGAATAGGCTCCGGGGTGGGGGGAACAAAGAGGACCAAAACAATATCTCAAAGCAAGCAGTGAACCCTGAAAGTGAGAATGAGGCAGGCAGACACACACACACACACACACACACACACACACAAAGAAAAGCCCAGCCTCGGATTTCTTCTAGCCCAAAAGAGTTCATTGCAACTTGGAAGTCAAAAGATAACTGACATGCGCGCGGGGGGGGGGGGGGGGGGGCAGGCTGTGACAGCCGAATGGAGGGGGAGAAGCGTGTTTGCAGCACGCATCACTTCACTGCGCATGGAGCTTGTCTCATACACACGCTCTGCGCTCTGCGAAGCCCTTCTCTCTCCCCAGAGAGGAGCTGTTTGTTCAGGCCCCGGACAGCTCCGCCTTGTCAAATGCTGTCTCCTCTGATCTTCCACCTGCCTCCTGCCTCCCAGCCTCACCTCCTTAATCTATGCAAAAGGCTGTTGCCCAAATGAACCTTCACACACCTCGAATCACTTCCGAGCAGAGCTTTACACCTCCTCTCCCATCTGCTTTAGCTTAGACCAATGAATATGCTCCTTCTGTTTTCCAAAAGAAGTGAAACCAAATGAAAGCCCTGGGCGCCTAGGTGGAATGGTCAAATCATGGCCCCCGGGAGGGGACCTGGCTTGTCCTTCTAGTATGTCTTTTAACCTCTCAGGGCCTTGAAAATCTTGCCTGTGTGTTGGGTATGAAAGTATGTTATTCCGAACATCCAAGTCGTCTTTTGGTAATCTCTTTCAACTCAAAGGCCTATGATGGCGCCAAGTCCACAGTCCCCCATCATTCACTGACAGCTGTGTCATCCAGGCACCAGGCTCCCTGTGAGGGACCTGGCTCCCCCAAGAAGCCCATGACCATATGGAGAGTCAGGCATGCAAATATCCAAACACAGAATGTGGGACAACACATTACAGCCCAGGGCTGAAGAGGAGCTGGAAAAGCTCCCCACATTAGCCTGGGAACAGAGAGCAGATCAGGAGATGACTGACGGACATCATGGGCAGAGGCTGTCCAGGCAGAAGGAGAGGATGGGCTCTGGAAAGGCATCCCCCTCCCAAGATCCCTGACAACAGTCCCGTTTGCCAGGCTCGGTGCTTCCTTGGAACTGTGAAAGACACACTCTTTCAAGCTTTTTAAAGATCCAACCCGCTAGTATCACTAACAAGAAAGCAAGACCTGGAAAAATGGCAGAACTTTCCCAGGGCTGGAACCAGGTTTCCTAATCTTGTCTGGGCACTTTTCCCATACCGTGTGTCCACGGCCTTCTCCAAGCCACCTTACCACTCAAGCTTCGCTCACTGGGAGTGTCCTTCCTTCTTCAGCTGGCTCTAGCTCCCTATTTCTTCACAATTGAGCTCAAGAGTAGCATAATGGCCAGGCGCGGTGATACATGCCTGTAATCCCAGCAGCTCAGGAGGCTGAGGCAGGCGGGTTATGAGTTCAGAGCCAGCCTCTGCAACTCAGCGGGACCCTAAGCAATTCAGGGAGACCCTGTCTCTAAATAAAATATTAAAAAGGGCTGGGGATGTGGCTCAACAGCCAAGTGCCCCTAGGTTTAATTCCCAGTACAAAAAAAAAAGTAGCATAAGGGGTGGCGCAAGAAGTGATACACACATGCCCACATGCCCATGCCGGTCAAGACAGGGTGCCAGCGTCACTTCCTCCAAAAGCTCACTCTAACCATTGTCCCTCCTTTGACTTTTCAGAGCCCCAGTGCTGATGTTTAAGCACTTGCCACACTTTAATTATCCATTCATTTTCTGTCTTCCCTGTCAAACTGGGAGTTCTAAAGAGCATCTGGTATATAGTAAGTTCTTAATGAATAGTTTTAGATGAATGGATGAAGGACTGAACAAATGAACAAATCCTATTGGAGAAATGGGGTGAGATTTTAGAAGTAACTGGAAACAAGTGACAGAACTTCAGTTCAAGTCCAGCTCCCCCCACCTCACTAGCAGGGCAAGAGCAGCTCCTCATTCCCTCTGAACCCCAGCCTTGTCTTCTGTGGCATGGGTTTCTAAGCGTACCTCTCTCAGGAGTGTCGTGAGACTTAAATATGACTATCCTTGTGAAGGTGTTTTGAAAACTGCCAAATGTGCATGTATTTACCAGTTAGAATGCTTTGCCAGCAAGTAAGGAAAAAATGCACTTTAATGTAGCTTTAATAAGGGAATATATTGGATTACATACCCAGAAATGAACAAATATGAAAAAAAAATTGAGCAGCAGACAGCTATATAAAATAGAAAGCAAGATTTTCCTAAACATGAGATTTTTCTTAAAATAAGCTTCCTAAACTTGCTTTTCCTCTGTGACATTTCCAGCTTTTAACCAGCAAGTACTGGGCTGTTACCACCCATCTGAAAGACAACAGAAGAAATCCGCCTTTAAGAAAAAAGTCTGTGGCTCTATTGTGGTCATTTATTTAAGCAACAGTTTAAACCCATAGATATTCTATTGTTTTGCCTAGTCTCTTCCAAAATCCCCTTCAGTCTCCCTATCAAGATATTTATAGTGATATTTGTGTTTTTAATAAAAACAGAGCTTGTGAGGAGAGGTTAATAAAATGATCGTAAACACACACCCCCCACCACTGTCACCACTAGAAGATAAAAAATGAAGAGCTGTAGGAATGCCAAGTGATAGTAACATGGGGTTCTTTTGTCGAGGCCTTCTGGGATAGTTCAGTTCTTTATTAGATAGAGAGGCAGGACCTAAACACCCTCACAGATGAAAGCAAGATGCTCTCACATAATTCTGTAGATAAATTTTAGTCCATCTAAGCCACAGCATCCAGCAATTCATGCACAGAGATGGCAACTGCTGCTGAGCTGTGTTTGCTGGTGAATCCACTAACATCTCATTTAATAAGAGAACGGTAAAATCAGATTGCTACAGAGCAAGATCTAAGCTTGTAGAGAAGGAATAGATATTGAAATGCAAGCTCTACAAAAAAGTCAATTCCCCAAAGGATTCTGCTGGAATGGTGCAGAAGGAACACCAACTCATTGTCCATGCTCTTGCTGACTGGTGGCTGGCTCATTTGCTTCCTGATTTTGAGCAATCCTAGCAGGGAAACAGTGTTCCTGCAGATGTCTCCCACCATCCTCTCACAGAAAAAAAAAAAATTTAAAAAAGAAAAAGAAAAGAAAAATAGAAAAAAGGAAAAAGAAAAAAAAAACGGCATTTTACCCAGATTTGTGGGACCATACTCAAGTCCAAGGGGATCATGGAAAGAACAACCGGCTGTCACAGACCAAGAAATTAGACAATCAATTGTTTACTGAGTGGCCACAGGTAGCTTGCCAGTCTTGGGCCAAGATTTGGAAAGAATACAGAAATATACAACACCATTCTGTCCAGGAGAAGGCCTCAATGTGGCTAGAGAGGAAGATGCCAGCATCTTATTCTTGACAGGGGGGTGGGGGGGACCAGCCAGGTGGGGAAGCAGCGTTCAGTCAGAAGGGTCAGATATAATCAAAGCTAGTCTCTGCGTGCCTGAAAGACTGTAAGTCAGAAGGCAGGTGGGACAGGGGTCTTGATAAAGGGCAAAAGGGACAGGCTCAAACCCAAAGGGAAGGGAATTGAGTGATCCAGGGGAGATCAAACTGCCGATGGGCCAAACAGCTGGGGAACAAAGTGGGAGAAGGTGGTGCACTCTGAACGTCCAGATTCTGAACAGCCCTAGGTTCCTTGTATTCCCAGTTTAGACTTCCTGAAATTCAAAAGGACAGATGATTAATAAAAGAAGGGTTGATTTAGCTTACCAGCTTCTGTTTGGATTATCTGTGTGTCTTAAGAAATGGATATGTAAAATACATTTGCATAGTTGCAACATAAAGGTTGACAATAACTAGCTTCCCCAAGTGAACGAGGACTGGGGATCTCCTGACTAGGTGTCACTAGAGGCTTGGCAGGGGTGCCCTGTGACCAGACAGCCAACTGGCAGCTGTCCTATAGCCACATGGCAGGCATACAGCAGGTATTACAACAAAATGTCCTTCGGTGAGGGCATGATGTGGGGTTTTCAAATAGGTAATTTTTTAAAATTCTGTTGAAAGTACTTGGTATTGAGCTTCCTAGACAAACAGACTTCTACTGGGACTGACAAAGAGTTTTGGGTGCCAAGTTCATGTATATATCACAAATAACAAGAGAACAAGGTTATGTGTAAAGTCATAGAGCACGGTTTTGAGGGATAAAACAGATGGGGGATGGACGTGGTAAGTTAAGATCAATACATTATCACCATGGCTGTGATATGCACATACTGAGTTTTGCAACCTGGACAACTCAGAAAGATGTAGACTCATTATAAGTTCTAAATCATTATCAAAATAACTCAATGACTTGTTTTCATAATGGTAATCTTGATTAAAGATATTGCACCTTTTCCAAGGGCAAAATAAGGTAATGAAGGGTACAGTATGTTTTTCATTCTCCATTTCCTCCTCTCTTAAACAGGGAAAGTTATATCTACCTCTCTTATTATTATTTCATTCAATACATAGCAAAGATTCATGGGGCCTAGGTCTTGTGCAGCCATGTGCTAGGTACTGAACGTATGGCAGGGAAAGTGACAATACCCTATCTAGCATTTGTGGATTATACAACTTGGACAGACCAACCAATACATGAGTTTATACACAAGCATGCAATGTCATTTTCTGTAGGATAAGTGCTCTGTTATGACAAAACAAGAACAAAGAAGACAGGATCAGGGACTAGAGCATGGGAAGTGGGGTCCTGTAGGAGGTGTCATTCAGATGATGTGGTCAGAGTAGGACTTTCAGAGGAAGTGCCCTGCATGAAGAGTGAGGTGGCCATGAGAACCCTGGGGGAACCATTCCCCAGGAAGAAAGGACAGCAGCTGCCAAGACCTCCAGGCAGGAATAGTTGGCAGCTTCAGGGAACAGCAAGATGACCCTGGCAGGTAACAGGGAGAGTGGAAAGAAAAGAGGTGGGAGAAGCAAGCAGAGGCCAGACCTTGAAGTGCCGTTTAGACATCCAGGTGGGCCACATGATTCTGAATCGCAGGTGACTAGTTGGACCTGGAATCAGACCTATGGGAAATATCAGGATAGAGGTGGAAGGTAAAACCAAAGTCCACGTGAAGAGAAAAAGGGACTAAAGTTCTGAGCCATAGGACATTCACCAACCAGAGGATAAGCCAGCCAAAGCCAAGCCAAAACAGAAGCCATTAACCAGAAACTATTAACATGTTAGAGAGAGCAGGAGAGAGAAAACTTGGCACACAGAGAGGGCTGTTTATTTGTGGAATGGTATGGGTAATGTGTGAAAGTCTTAGCATAGTGTCCAGCTCTGTTTCATAGCTCTCAAAAATGTTATTATTTTCTGCAATATTTAAAATAAGGAAGAAATCAGTGTCGACCAGAAAAAGAAACAATATTCCTCCAATTGAATAAAAAGGAATACAGTAAGACCATTTAAGGTTAAAATAAGAAAATTTTCCCCCTTGAAATCCCAACAATAAAAATGGCCAAATGTTATTCAATTATTAGAATATAATGTTAATGGGCACAGGAAGTCCAGAAATCTGATTTCTGTGGCCATTCCTCAGCCTTATTTTTTATTAAAACCTCTCCAGCCTGGTGTCCTTGCCCTCTCACAGAGGTGGGCAGTACTTTGGAGCAGGATTCAGCCTATCTCTTTGGAACCAATGGGTTTTATGCATGATACAACTGTTTGACACAAAGTGCTGGGGACTTGGTACTGGTGGCCCTACTGATCCCCTCTGCTGGCACCCCAGACATCTGGAAGGAGCACTGCCAGTCAGGCCCTGTTGTCCCTCTGAGCCAGCCAGAAAGGAGGTTTTGCTGACAACCACTTAATCCCCAGGCCATACTACATCTGAAGAAAATGCAAACCCAGCTGTCATCTAACTTACAACAAATGTGGACCCTCCAGTGGAGAGCGGAGTGGACCTTGCAAAAGAGAAAGCTCCCAGACCCCAAAGGACAAAGGGACCTAAAGGAAAGAACCCGAAGAATCCTTGCTCAGCACTTAGCAGCTGGGGATGCACATGTACATTCACTGTCTCACAAGATGCAGGGGCAGAAATGGGGGATGCCACCTCTCACTTATAAATGGGGAAATCAAGGAACACAGAGCAGGAAGAGACTTACCTAAGAGTACAACATACTTAGTCATGAGCTTGGATTGTATCCAGGTCTCTGGATTCCTTGCCTACAAGGTTAATATAAGGACTAGATGAGATATAGAAACAGGTATGTACAGGTGATTCTGAGATGCCTGGACCCCAAAGCAGAATTAGGCAAATCAAATTTTGGAGTTGGATTACTTCCACTTGAATCCTAACTTGGTAACTATAAAACACCACAATAGTTACTCTTAACCTCCCTGCCTCTAGGTTCCTTCACCTAGTAGTACCTACCTTATTCTAAGACTGTGGTAAAAATTAAATAGAAAAATGTAAAGCACCTGGCACCATCCCTAACACATAGTACATACTCAATAAATATAAGCTACTTTTAATAGCAATAACAATATTGTCCACTAACTATGTGAGTGGCCTTGCATGAGTTGCTTCTTTTTGTATTCTAGGTGCCCTCATCTGTAAAGTAGGGTGGTGGGTGGGTGGGGGGCGTTAAACTAGAGACAGTTGGGAGGTGGAAGAAGACTCCGGTGTCAGGAAGTAAGCCTCTGAGTTCTGGCTCCT
This sequence comes from Marmota flaviventris, assembly GCF_047511675.1. Taxonomy (NCBI): domain Eukaryota; kingdom Metazoa; phylum Chordata; class Mammalia; order Rodentia; family Sciuridae; genus Marmota; species Marmota flaviventris. The sequence continues at coordinate 44,110,001 of NC_092506.1, forward strand.
CCCCATTTATTCTTTCAAAACTGCATTGTCCCATTGGAGAAATGAAGGTAATAAATGGTACCTATCTGCTGGATCTCTTTGAAAATTAAATAATGCACATAAAGTTCTTAATGCAGGGCACATAGTAAATACTTGCTGAAGCCCCGATACTGCAGCTATTTCCACTGTCTGCAATTCTTCTCCAAAGATGACAAAGATGATAGAGTCCAACTTCCTAGGTGACACTGAATGACTCCTTGCCATCTGAGACCCCCAGTTTCCCCACTGTAAAATGGGGGCTTGGAGCAGAAGGTCTTAAAGGAGCCTCCATTTCTTATGTTCTAAGGTTACAGGCAGCTCAGGATCAAACGGCCAAGAAAACATCTCTTCCCAGGGAGTCATGGAATCCTCCCAAAACTCAGGGTTGGAGAGCCCGGCTGGCTGCTGTTACACAAGCTTGGAAGCCATATCTCCTGGCGCGTGTCCCTTTAGCATTAACTGTCAGCAAAGCTGGCCTTCAAAGCAACTGCAAATGATGTATCTGTGCACAGTGGGGAGCCAGCAAGCACGGGCGCCATATTCTCCTCTGTGGTTAGACCACTGTGGTCTCCGCCAGGACTCCTCTGACTTAGGCCATTTTAGGACACTAAGACAACTGTTCTCTTCCTTCCTTATTTCATAGAGTTCAACGTCAATGTTGTAATTATTCTCTGTGTAATATAAAACATTTAGCAGAAACACTTAAGGAGTAGGCAAACAGCTTCAGGAAAGCTGTATCATATGGGGCCTTTACTGCTCAGTCACCCCATATCAGATGACACACTCTAACCTGCGTAATAGCTGACTAAGGGTCATGAGAATCAGTCTCTTGAGAAAAACTTGCTGAGCAAAATGCAGCTTCCTCTATCTCCTTTATCTCCCAAAACCAGTTCAATGAGAAGGACTGTCCAACAAGAAGCCTTAGCCATTTCCTCATTAGCCACTCCTTCACCCATTCAGGCCAAATGGGTATTTGATACAACAAGGAAATGTGTCCAGTACATTATTAATTGGATTCAGTGAAGGAAAGGTCACAGGGGTGACCTGCACAATTATGGGATATGGGCAACAGTCCAATCAGAGAGAGAGTCAGGGAGGCAGGGAAATCAATGGCTATGAAATCATGGAGGTTAGGAATAGTTGGAGGCAACCACAAGGCAGATGTTCTGCCCAAACCCAGACATATGCAAAGTTGCTGTCTTCAACCATCTTCAACTGTTTATTATTCTGAGGGAAAGTTCTTGTCTCTAAGGTATCTGGTGCAAAGAAATGAACCCAGAGGGTTGCCACCAGATCACAGGAACAAGAACCACTCAATTCAGTAGATTTGATTGGAAATTTATCAGACTGGTTAGAGCTGCAGCAAGAAAAGAGATGTCAAGGCGCCCACCAAAGGAAACTGGGCTTGTTATTTTTCGATTTCCTGATGTGGTTGCTCAATATTCTCAATAGTCTCATGAGGACATGAGTTTCTAAGAGGCTTTTCCAGAGAGAGTGTGTTGGGGTAAGGAAATGGCCCCAAACTGCCTTAACTGGGCATTGATTCTTTAGAATCAATGTGCATTTAATTCTACAATGAAATGGTAGTGAACCATCTAGAAGATCTCCCGAGGGCACACAGCTCAAAGGAAATCTCCAAGGAAGTCACAAAAGTTAGCACAGGGTATTGTGCCAGAAATGGACCACACAGTATTAAAACCCTCAATCCCTGTGAACGGTCCTGGCTAAGGATTCCTTGGTATTAAATGATAACTACAGAGAGAACAATCCATCTTGCTTATCCAACACAGAGTAGACCAGGCAGAAATGAAGTTGTGATCATTTTATAAAGGTTTTTAGATTATTAATCTGAATCATCAATGAAAGCTTTCATTAAATTGCACCCTAGGAATTGATTTGCAATGGGTAGTTCCAATGTAGTATGCAAAGTTGCTGTAGAAAATTAGCCATCCTAGACTCCCTAAAGAATACAGACATGACATCCGGGCATCTGTTAAGTTTGCTCAAAAACATATGCGAAGGCTTTTTTTTTTTTTTTTTTAAAGAACCATAATTACATCCTGCTGAAACCTCCAAGGACCCTGCTAACTGCCTTTGTATTACAACATCCATTTCCCACTTAGGAGGCTCGGCTCTGCTATTTAGTGTGCCTTACAATCTGCTTGACTGTCCAGCACACTTTGTCAGCCACAGTCTGAGAATGGTCAAGTCTTTCCATGCTCCAAGAAGATCCACTTGAAGTCGGTAAGAGTTGTAATGTGCTATGTTGGTGTGTCCTTTGTTAAAGTATGACCAGGAATTTAAAGCTTAAAGGGACTTCTGCATTAATTCATGACAAGTCTATTCATTTTCAGATGGTACCATTGAAGATTGGAGAGAGAAGCGGGTTGTCCAATATCATATAGCTAAACTATGAAACAATATACAATATAATGATTAAAAACTTAGGCTCTGGGGTCACTTATTTTCTCTATGACTTTGCGCAAAACACTTGACTTCCCCAGGCCACACATAACCGATGAGCTTCAGCTGTTAGTATCCTTTTCTTCTTCATAAACATGATCTCACTTAATCCTTATAACAACCATTCATTCAAGGGAGGAAAGGGTTGGGGTTACCAACCTTATCACACAGATAAGAAAACTGAGGTCCATGGCTATACATGCCCAACTGCTATTCTCTTACAATCCTGCTAAAGCAGACAGTAGGGAGTGTGGACGCCCTCACCATCCCATCAGCTCTCTTCGTGTGCCTAGAGAGGAACAGGGAGGCGAGGGGGAGCTTGCTTGTTTGTTTCTACACACAAGCTAAACTAGTGTGGCTGATATGCTCAGGTGTGGAATCCTGCAGTGCATCATGGTCCACTGGGCTGCTCCCTGTCCTATGGGAGGGAAGAGAGCAGTTGGGTCTCTGAACCTGCTTCTGGATGATGGGGACACATATGTAGGGGGAGGCAGCATATCACTTCAGGATTCAACCACATATTTTAAAGCTAACATCAGAGTACTTGTCACTACTCCATCAGCCTGCCCTCCTGACCCCCAAATATGGCCTTTGGGAAAATGTAATTGCCTGCTCTGAGTGACACCGGAGCCGGGTGTGTGATAAAGTTGTAGACAGTCACTCTGATTATGAACCCTAACAGAAGGGGAACTATATTGAATGAATGCAGGAGTGAATGAATGAATGCACATCAGGGCTATTTATTCTTGAGCTCTGGAGTGCAATATGGTGATGTCTCCATTATTGCATCTTCTGGGAACTCAATCCCCATAAGGATGTCAGCCAAGGACAGGATTGCAAGGAAGCGATAAAGACTATATGAAACATAGACCCTAAATCTCAGGCTACTTTGGGCCTCTTTTAGGAAGGTTTTCTAGTCCATAGGACCCACAAATATGTCCGTTCAGTTTAGATGGAGTTGGCTGCCCTCAGCCACTGGGAGAGAGACCATCCCAGAAAGAGGAAGAAAAATCTCAGGCGGAGTGGGGCTCTGCCATCCTATTAGCAGAGCCAGCGGGAGGTTCTGTAGAAGAGCCACCCCTCCACACACACCTTATACTCTTGCATTTGTTAACTCACTCATTTGTTCTTTGATGAATAGCTTCTGGAGTACCTACAATGTGCCAGACATGAGAACAGAAACAAAATGAGTAAGACTTGGCCTGAATTCTTGACAAGCTCGTTGTCAACTAGGAAAGACAGGGAAACAGCTTTCCACAGTACAATGTGACAAGTGCCCCCACAGAGGCCAGCTTAGGGCCCCTGGAAGCATAGGGGCACTCCAGGGAGGCTTAATTTGGGGGAGGGATGAGCAGGGAAGGCTCCTCAGAGGAGGTGACTCCTAATCTGAGCCCTGCAGGCAGACGGACAGACCAGCAGAGTCAGCAGATGGTTGCTCCTGGCAGAGGGAACAGTGTTGTCAAGCGCTCAAGAGACCGAGAGAGCATCCTGAGGGTCCAGGGAGTTATAAGTGGTGCTGTGTGGCCTGGATGGAAGGCCTGGTCCTGGTTCTACTCTCTGGGCATGACTATTCTGGACCTCGGTGTCCTTGTCTACACAATGATGACTGAATTTAAAGACCCAAATACCAAAGGCAATCTGCCCAGACCTAAAAAGCCTCTCTGGACAGTCCCCAGGCAAAAGTGGAGCGCTGACACGAGGTAGCATCAGGACATCCCAGCAGTTACTCCAAGCAGCTGAAGGCTCCTTGTCTATTTCATCTTTGGGTGTGGAGGGGTGGGGAGGGGCGACAAGGGGCTGTCACGGAGCCCGTGTTCACTGTGAACCTTCTCAGTGTTCTCTCAGTATCTCCAGTGCTCTCATCAAAGAAAAAGACCACAAAATCCCTGGAAAGTATTGCTCTCCCTCATTTTACAGATGAGAAAACTGAGGCTCAAAAAGAAGCAATTTGAGAATGGTTCCATTGGAAGGCCTAGGTCCAGGACTTCATTCAGAGTCAAGCTCTTTCCAGAACCATTCTGCCTCCATCCACCACTGGCAGATCTGGCAGGCCCATTCCAGAGACCTGAAGCCTCTCCCCAACCCAATCCTCCTTACCTTTCCTCCCTCCAGGGCCTCAGTACCACTTCTCTATAAACTGCCCACCCCCGCCGAAAAGCTGCTAAAAGAACTGAGTGAGTGGGAAGGAGAAAGTAAAAGGAGACCACTTCTAGCCCTCCTGCCATCCACCAGAGATCCAGACCTGGGAGGGCTCTTCAGAGGGGCACGGTCATTGGACCCAGCTGCTGCCTCTCTGTGCCGGCCAGCACAAGGCTCTCAGGAGCCAGGAGCTGCCCTGACGTCATGCCCACTGGTAACCTGACCCTTGATGACTGCTCTCTCCTTGCCCAGCTGGGCCCTTCCTGCCGGTTCAGGCGAAAGGTCAACCCCCGAGGGGAAGGGGCCAGGTGGGGCTCTTTTCAATGGCTGCTGAAATGAGAGATTATTTTGATTACTAACATCTCCCACAAGACTTCCCCTTTTCTTTGAGCTGCTCCTAATTCTCTCCCTGACTGCTTCTAGAATTGGGTCCACTTTCACTTCCTGCTAAGAGAGCAAAGGTGGCTTTTCCTCTGGGCTTATGCTCTTTCTGGCAGGTATTCGTGGGCCAAGAGCAAGAATTTTAAAAAACAAAGTCCTTGTCTGGATGCTTATTTCTCCAAAAAGATAAACACCAGTGAATAAGGCTTTTATTTAGTCACTGACACAGCACTCTATAAAATGGGTCTAAGTACCAGCCAAATGCTACTTTTATTTAAATACAATTCTAATAAAGCAGACAGAAGGGAAAACATGACATTTGCAACCTCTTTACATCTGTTGAGTAGTTACAGAGTGATGCCATGACTTCAGCACTACATTCAATGCAGGGGGACAGAAAACAAAACTGTCTCAATCCCTGCCTTCTGGCACCTTCCAGTCTAACTGGGAACACAACCATTGCCATCGCCATGATCCACCGCTGCTCCTAGTTGACATTCACCCCATGCACTCCCTGCCTACCAGTACTCACATTATCTCATTTGATCCTTAAATTAAACCCAGGATATAACCACTGTTGTATTTCACATTTAACAAAGAAGGAAGCTGAGGCACACAGAGGACTTTCTGAAGGTCATTGAGCTGGGATTTTCATCATTTTGACTCCACAGCTGTCATCTTAATCTGCAAGTGATCCCATGAAATCATGTATGAGGGATGAAAGAATAAGAAAGAAGAGATGGGGAAAGTTTCAAGTGCATGAAAATGTGAGATGAATCTTGAACAGTGGCCAGGGGTGACTGGTGGGAGAAAAGAGGAGAACAGGTAAAGGGGCATGATGCCATGTATATTCCCACCACAAAAGCAGGTCCTGGCTGAGGTGGTCCAGACACACACTACTGCTGTCTGCATGCCATCATCCATAGCCTTGAAAGTTGGGCCCTGAACACGCCTGCAAAACAGGATCATTTCTGGCTCATTCTTACCAAAGAAGGAAAGTAGTGAATTTCTTGTCCTCAGAAGGATTCTCAGATGCCACAAATGATAACATATTCTCAGAAATCTTCTTAGGAAGGGGAAGAAAATCAGAGGCCAATGCATTGTTGTGTGGGTAAACCTAGCTTGGCCCAGTGAACAAGTTCATGAAAAGTAACAAGTGGGAGTTCCTTATCAAGTTGTCTTACTATTAGAACTCTCTGGTGACACTGCTATAAAATAAACCACTCTTCCTTGCCATGGAAACCAGGCCCTTACCTCTTGCAGCTTGCAACACAAGATGTTCACATAATAGGCCCTCTTTGGGGTTCTGTTTCCAACAAATGTTGCCCTCCTCTGTGTGCAGGGGCACCGGGACTCTGGGCAGACACAGTGAGCCACACAAAGATGCTATGACAAGCTGCAGGAGCTGAAGACCCACTCACACATACCTAGACTCATATTTGGATGATGGACACAGGCAGGGGAGCACTGGTGGCTCGGCAAGCTCAGGGGTCACAAGCTAACTGCCACGTGAGGCTCAGTTGGTTCAAGGTGAAGTCAGGCCATGTGTCTGAGGAGTAATGGCCTTCCTCTTCCATCAGGAAGAGGCCCTGCTTTCATGGCAGTAGTGACAGAAAAGATAAGAGTACTAGCTATGGCTTCTATGATATTGCCATACCATGAGGAATACATATTTGGCCCTTGTCCCTGGTTCCTGGCACAGAGATTCTAAAACCCTTGCAATTTCCTAAGTGATAGGGATGAGAAGAGTATCTTATGTTATTTATTATTTTCGTTGGTTGCCTGCATTTTGTTATTTGCTGGTTATTTATATTTTGTCATTTAATAATGAAGTGACTCTTGATGGGCCCCTAGATAGCTTCTGGATAGGGGCAGGTTGCCAAAGAAACCAGTCATATGATTAGAGGTTGGAAATTTCAACCCCACTTCCCAACCTCTGGGAGGGGAGAGGGAGCTGGAGATTGAGTGAATGGCCAATGACAACCCTTCGGGTCCATGTGATGGAACCTCCACGAAAACCAGAAACAATGGGGTTTGGAGAGCCTCCTGGCTAGTGGATGCTTTGAGGTGCTGGCAGGGCTGTGTACTTGGAGAGGGAACGGAAGCTCTGTGTTCTCTCCCTGGACCTTGCCCTCTGCACCTCTTCCATTTGGCTAAATTGTATTCTTTAAAACAAACCTGGTAGCAGTAAGTAAACGGTTTTCCTGAGTTCTGTGAGTCATTCTAGGAAATGATTGGACCCTCCCCTAATCTATAATCAGGCAATCAGAAACAAGGGGAGGCCCAGACTTGTGACTGGCACATGAAGTGGAGGAATCTTATGGGATCTGAAGCAAACGCCAGGTAGAGGATGTTGGAACTGAATTGAATTGTGAATCACTCCACAGCTGCCAGAGACCTTGTCAGTGCAAGGAGAAAGCCCACATAGCTGGTGTCGGAAGAGTTCTCAGGCTGAAAATGGATCATAATAGTAGAGCTTCAGCCCTATGTGGGTTTGAATCTCAGTTTCATCATAAATTAACTTGGAGACCTTGGAGAAAACTACTCAACCAGTATTCTTATCCCTAAAATTAGAATAACAATAACACTCACCTCACCAGATTGTTATGAAGATTATAGATCAGAGGCTGGCATGCAAAGTATCAAACATTAACTGTGAATGATTAGATGGAGGCACGTACCAAACAGCTGATGCTAACAAATATTGCACTGCACTCACCATAGGCCAGGTATACTTTCCCTAAGTATTATCAACTTAGACACAATAAGAGAGATATTATCATTCTCAAGACAACTCTAGACCGTAAATATGATTATTATCCCCATTTCATAGATGAGGAACTCAAGGCACAGAGAAGGTAACTGAGTTGTTCAAGGTCACTTGTCAAAAAAAAAAAAAAAAAATGGGGGATTGGAAGTCCAAGCCCAGGTCTAATTGTACAGACAGTGTTCTAAGCACTATGATGCTTTGCAGTTTTGGGTACATGGTGATCCTCAATAATAAAAGATATCATTATTTTTGCTGTTCTATTGTCATTTATGCTACAGTGTGGTGTTTCCCATACTGAAATCTGTACAATCTGTATGCACATTGTAGATGGTACATTGGTGAACTTTTTAAAAACTTATAGCCATGATTTTATTTTCATATGTATTAGGAAGAAAAATAGCACCTCAAACCTAAAATTTCATTGGTATTATCCCTGTGATAAGGCTAAATTTTTAAATAGTCAATTCAAAGACAGATATAGGACTGAGGATGTAGCTCAGTGGTAGAGTACTTATCTAGCATGTGCAAGGCCCTGGGCTCCATCTCCAGTACTGCAGTAAACATTTAGAGAGAGAGATTAAGTAATAATAATGTGGCAGAAATCAGATCACATCAATGTCTGATAGTGGTATGTGATGAAAAAGAACATAGGCATTGAAGTCACCCAGAGCTGGCTTCTAGACTTAGGTCTATTTCTTCCAGCTGCAGGGAATCATGGAAAAGTTGCCCAACCTCTCTGAGCCTTTATTTTCTTATCTAAAGTAGGAACACAGCACCTTCTTGCATTCTGCAAAATGGGGATTGAGGGACTGAAGTCCCCTGCACCTGCTTCACAGTCCACAGCAATTCCCTGTCCACCCACATTCCATCCACACTGCCTCAGTCACGGCCTTCCTAGGCCTCTGCCTCATTCTCCTCCCAGAGCCAGGAACTGGATCTTTGGGCATCATTCTTAAAACCTGCAAACTCTCCTCACAACTCAACTCCAGCAGGTGAACGCCTTCCATCTCCTCAGTTGTGCTGATAAAATTTGGAGACTCCATAGGAATCCAAATGGGAAGATACTCCAGGGACACAGCAGAAATTAGATTTTTTTTCAATTACCATAGGCAAAAAGGGTTTCATGTGGTTCTAATAATACAAACTGCTTATTTGCCATTTCTCTCTCTGCTGCCCTATCTGAGCTCTGCTGGTGATTGATGGACACAGGATAGCATACCCACATCCACTGCTCATGCTGTGGATCCCCCTTGATTTCTATCTGCTGAGTGAATTGGCTTCCTGGGCTGAGTGCAATGGGTTCAGGATCATGGTAGGCATCCAGGAAGGAAGACATTTCACAACTAGAAGCTTGCTCAGCCTTCCAAACAGAAGCCTCCCCCTAAAAGCAACCCACATCCCAAGTACCAGAAAAAGCATAGATCAAGGAGTCAAAAGAATTTCACAACAACCCAGCAGGACCTGTGACCCAAGGACAAGATGTGACCCACCCTGTCACAGCTGTTACTCCAGGAGACAACAGCCTGAGAATGAAACTACATCCACTCTAAAGTGTGACTTTTTGAGACTTCCGTTGACAAGAGATGGTGGTCCCAAAAAGTAGACCACTAATTTTCAGGGCCCAACATGAGCTCAGAGACAGGTAAAGGTGACAAACTCACTTTTGGTCAGCACCAGCTACTGTGTTAAATGTTTTATATATGGTACCTTGTTGAATATTGCTCTACAAGGAAGGAGCTATTAATGTCCCCGTAGTTTAGCTGAGGCGGTGAGGTTCAGAGAGGTTAAGAAACTTTCCCAAGATCAAAAAGCCAAAACACATTACAGGGCAGGGACTGAAACCCATACTGTTCTAATTGCCAGAGTTTTCCCCACCTCACTATTTGGCCTCCTATTTCCCACTGTCGAAAGAGCCACCTTTTGTGGTATATTCCACTTGTCCATTCATGGACCCTAAGTACATATTTATTCATGTGATACCTAGTTGCTTCATTGGGCTGTGAGCTTTGTGAAGGCAGGGACAACCCCATGAGGAAGACAGTCACCAGATGAATCTACGACTTCCGGACCACCCATCCCAGAGAGTGCCTCTTGCTCTCCAGTCTGTTCCGCTCTTCTCCCGAATTGTACTGATTCCTCCTTCTGGAGGAATCCACCCTCAAAGGCTAGGTTCTATACCATGTGACCCTGTCCCACGGTAATCATAATTGATCATCCCAGGGACAGATAACAGAACTCAACTGAGGCTTTGTTGAAAAAAGAAATATATATAGACACACACACACACACCAGCTTTGTTGAAAAAAGAAATATATATGGACACACACACACATGCATATGATATAACATATATATATAATTTGGACACTTATTAAAATAGTAAGACTTCATTTAAGACTATTGTAATAGAGGCTTTGCAATGGGGAAGAGAGATCAGGTTCAACTTTGAATATATAAAGACAGTTGGTGATTTATAGCCAATAAGCAGGTTGAAGGGTCTGTGGAAGGAACAGTACTGAAAGGAGACATCAAGAATAGGCGAATTCTTAACCTAAATGCCCTTCAATAGATGAATGGATTAAAAAAATGTGGCATATATATATACACAATGAAATATTACTCAGCAATAAATGAGAATAAAATCATGGCATTTGCAGATAAATGGATGGAGTTAAAGAAGATAATGCTACGTGAAGTTAGCCAATCCAAAAAACCAAATGCTGAATGGTTTCTTTGATATAAGGAGGCTGATTCATAGTGGGATAGGGAGAGGGAGCATGGGAGGAATAAATGAACTCTAGATAGGGGAGAGGGTTTGGAGGGTAAGGGAGTGGGCATGGGGTTAGAAGTACATGTATGAAGACATGAATTGGTGTGAATATACTTAGTATACAACCAGAGATATGAAAAAATTGTGCTTTATATGTGTAATAAGAATTGTAATGCATTTTGCTGTCATATAGAAATTTTTTAAAATAATAAGAATAGATGGATTCTTGCTAAAGGCAGGTTGAGGACTTACACATCAAAGGCAGGGAATAAGGAACTTAATGAGATAGCAAGGGTTGGGAGGCAGCAGGACTCTTGTCTACTCTAGGCTAGGAAGGCCAAAGTCAGGCCAGGGGCCAAGGCTGAGATCTAGATGAATAGATGGCTCTGGGGAGCCTGGCTAGTTTGGTCCAGGACAGAGTCGGTCAGCTTCTAGGTTTGGCAAAACAAGGCGGGCCAATCAGACAATCTGCTGAACTGAGAACCACCCAGGGAAGTTCTGAGTAGGCAGTGATATTGAGAGAGATGGGTGAGGCTGAGGGTCATCCTTGGCCTTAAGAAGGAAGGGAAAAAACAAAACAGGAATAGCAGTGGAGGAAAAGTGTTGAGAAAAAGGGGCAGGAATTGGAACACTGAGAAAGGGGGAAAAATGACCTTTCAACCCCAGAGGCCCGAGAGGCCAGCACCTTGAGCTGTCCCATTTCCTGCCTTTCCTGAAGGCTTGCTGGCACCCGCAAAACCAACCTTCATCAGCTTCTCTCCATGCAAAGGTGTTTCTCTTGAATGTCACAATGTCACTCCCATTCTTCTAGAAGAATTAGCTGGAAGAATAGCACCACCAGCTTAAAGCCATACACTTCTTCCAGGTGAGCCCCACGCATTTCTAAATCGGTGACTACATGATTTGTCTCCATTTAAAATGTTCTGTGGACTTCAACGGGATACCTCGCCCCCCAGCAGTAGAGAGTCCTCATTATTTGCTCTCACAATTTGTCCCACTGTGAGGCAACACATAAGGGCATATTTTGCACTGATTTATTCAGGGCATCCCCTTTGGGGTACGTCTGAGCTACTGTTCTTGCCTCTTATCTCACCTCTATAAGTTATCAGCCTGGGGAAGACATCAATGAAATGACCTTCCAGGTCATCCATCACCATGGACCCATGGAAACTCAAAGGGGAAACCACACATCTCAGCTGGGGGTGGGGGAATAATAGATTCACCATAGTAAGACTGGGTCATCACAGTTCAGAATCCCCACACAACTAAAGATTCACAAATGGAGGACATTCACCTCTAGGCAGTACTCCTAGCCACATTTTCTCCCATCAGAAAATCAAAGACAATTAAAATCTCCTTTCTAAGATACTACTTCTCTGTGTCATTAAAGAGTCTGGCTCAGAGAGTCAAAGGAAAGCCCAATCCCCGACCTTCGCCTGCCCCACATTCAGAACACTGGCTCTCACTCATTCACTCAACAAACATTTGCTGATTCTCTGCTATGTGCAAAACACTAATATGTGTTCCGAATACAGAAACAAACATGAAGCTGAACAGTTAACAAAAGAGTGATACCAAGCACCAACTATGTGCAGGTTTACACATGAAGATGCTCAGGGTATAAGAACTACAATTCTTTATTCTCATCTTTTAGCTTCTTGTGATGATTTTCTCATGTCATTGAAGAAATTGCATTTTAAAATTGCATCAAATTGTTGTTGCATTTTAAAATTATAACCATAAGAGGAAAAGAGAAATATTTTAACCTAAACTTAGAACCACACACTCCCTGGGAGCCTCTTATCCACAACTCTCCCTTTGGGGGTCCCCAAAGAAGCCTCCCTCCCCTACCTAGAAACTGATGGGAACCTGGATTCTGAACCTAAGAGCTCAGTATCCCAAGTGTCCAAACGGACATCTCTGAGAGGGCATCACCAGAGAGAGAGCATGGAGGATGCTGTAGTTGTTACCAAGGTGTTGACTCTTACCCCTCAAGGTGCACCATGACCCCAGAAATTCCAGAGACTTTGGATGTTGGAAATTGACAAAATTTGAGTCACTAGGTCCTTGCTTCCTCAGCTTAGCCAAGGAAGAAATCACTACATACACCCAAACATACTTCTCAGCCTCCCTAACACATGCAATTGCACAGCTCTGCCCTCTTCCCAAAAAGATCCCCAGATCCCATGTCAGGATCCCCTGGCTTCTTCAGCCACCGGCCCAGTCCCAATCCTTGATGCTGCTTCCTCCCAGCAAATGGACTCAGATTGCATCTGCAAGCTTCAGTGTCGCATAGTAAAAACATCCACTCTACCATCAGCATCTCCTCCCATTTCTCTTCCCAACCCCCACATCCTTCTCTTTCTAATCATCCCAGAGAGAAGGAAGATTAAAAATTAATGCCCTGAGGATGGGAGTCAGGGATGTCATTATTCTGATTCAAACCCCAGGCATGGAAGAATCTGATCTAAGGTTTAGGAGCAAAGTAACCTAGGATGGATTTTGGAAAACCTTGATTAATTGGAACTCATTTCTAGGTAACCAGATTTCCCCCTACAATGCTGGAGTCTTAGGGAATGCCACAGAATGTAACAAATGAAATTCATAGAACATATTCAAGTAAAATTGCAAGGCAAGGTGTGTCTGAGACTCACACAAAAGGTTTAGTCAAATGCCTGCCTACATGCCTGAGTCCTAAAATGTATGGAACAATGATGTCAAGGTAGTTCCTACAGAAACACTACACAAAGGAAGACCCAGTTGCTTTCAACTACTGTAGTTCTGAAACTGAAAGTCAGGCTTTCTTTTAGGAAGATGTGCAGTGACAGAAGTTCAATCCAGAAGGAATTTTATGTGACCTTTTGTTAACCAAAGGAGTAAACCCAAATGAACTAGCAGCAGCCTTTTGGCCCCCCCAGTCCCATTTCACTCCTCAAATATACCATTTACAGGGATTCTGCCAAATAGAGAAAGGGAACCATATGATGAGAATTATAACAAAACACAATCGTGTACTAATTACTGTGTTAAGTACTTCAAGTGCATGATGCCTGGTAATCCTCACCAAAAGTTTCATTATTGACCTAATTGTCATCATGAAGATGCAGAGAGTAGAAATATTAAGTTATCCAGTGTAGTGAAGACCCAAAGTTTTGCAATTTACAAATAACAAACAATCTAGGTGACATTGCCACTCTTCCCCCTCCATTTGAAAACTACACTATAGACAGTTTAAGGCAGGAGTGGGTAGGGAAGGTATAGACCAGCAGGACAAAGTGATGTCCAAGGAGTTCAAGTGGAGAGAGGGCTTAGGCAAGGGTGCCAGCCCACATCCTGCAAGGAAGCCAACAGGAGAGTTGGCACCACTTTCTACTTCTTCATATTAGATCCCATCCCTCTTTTGCGCTGGCTACTGGGAGCTCCTGTGGGACAGAACTGGAAGGCCAAAATAAATTCAATTTACTAATGTTGGAACTATCTTCAAGCAATTGATGTGAGTCTTTTGAATAAATGGGGAGTGGACATCTATGAGCTGCTGGGATTGTTCTTAATTTATATATAACCCAGATTTTCTGATATCTATTAAATTAGATCCTTCCAGAATGCCAAATATTCTTCCTCACTAAAAATTAAATTAAAAAAAAAATTAGCATTCACTTCTGCTGACTGAGGAAGGCCATTTTATTACCGGGAAAGCAACTGTAAGTAAGAGGAAAGGACTGGAATCTTCACTCACTTCTGATGACTGACAAGCTGTGGGACCTTGGGCAGGTCACTCACTTGTCTATGCCTTGTCTACTTAAACCACCAAAGGGAGACAGCATCAGTTGATCTCCTGTGACAGGTGCAGGGCACAGTGCATCCAGGGGCATTAAATAGACACAACCCGAAGTGCCACTAGGTCATGAGACACTATTCTCCCAGATAGAGGTTAGGAGGCTCTGAACCTTAACACCTGGGATTCCTGCCACCTGGAATGTGTCGACCACACCTGGCCAGATTCTGTTCCTCAAATGCTATTCTATTCCTTTGTATCTGGGATTACTTTCCCCTTTCTTTTTGTCCTCACCCTGGAGTAGGAACTTACTGCCAAATGCCAACATCACTACTGTGGCCTCCCACCCCATCCCGTGACTCCAGGCTATTGGGTGGTAGAGATCGGACCTAATGTGCCTCAGGGGACTTATAGTCCTCAAACTACCTTCAGCCAACTTTCCCAACTCACCCGTGTATTAGTGTTCTTGGACTGCCAATAACAAAACACAGAGGCTGGGAGGGTGAAGCCACAGATATGTCATCTCAGATCCAGAGGCTGGACATGCAAGGTGAAGGTCTCAGCAGGGTTACGTCCTCCTTAAAAACCTAATCTCACTGCGTGCAGTGGCACATCCCTATAATCCCAGTGGCTTGGGAGGCTGAGGCAGGAAGATCACAATTTCAAAGCCAGCCTCAGCAAAAGCAAGGTGCCAAGCAACTCAGTGAGACCCTGTCTCTAAATAAAAAATACAAAATAGAGCTGGAGATGTAGCTCAGTGGTAGAGTGCTCCTGAGTTCAGTCCCTGGTACAAAAAGTGACCACCCCCACTGCAGCCCCATTGAAAGGCCACATTCTTTATTTAGTCCTCCAGACACAGCTCAAGTTCCTTCTCCAGCAATCCTTTCCTGACTTCTCCAAACCAGAAAGACACTTACTTAATATAACAGTCCTGGTTTAACTGACCGCCCTACCTCTACCACCCTGCCAAAACACTGGAAGCGCCAACAGACAAGTATCTAATTTTATCATCATGACCTCAGTGCTTCATGCTGTGGTTGGCTGGCACACAGTAGGTACTCAATAAGTGAATGTGGGGTGAACAAATGAATGATTATGCTGTCTCACAGTCTCCCCATTGAGACAAGGACAGGGAGCTGGCCTGACCCCTCTACCATCCTCCCCACACATCCTGTACATGAGTTAGGGCTCAAAGCTTACTGATTGAGCTGCATCCGGCTAGAGTCCCTTTCCATCCTTCTTCCATGACATGTGAAATGTACTGTGGTAGGTCCTCAATGTTCAGCCCCTGAGCTCTTGGTTAACACCCCCTTCATTCATGCCAGCGATACAGGCAGGGCAGCCAGGCAAGGACCTGTCAGAAGCAGATCAAGCTGTAACTGCTACTTCCTCCAGCTTCAAAGGGGCAGCAGCAGCACACTGGTCCAGACCAAAGAGCGAGAGTTCAGCTCACGTGGAAAGGGCTCAGGGGACTGGGGCTGGGGCCTTATCCTTGCCTGGCATGCAGGTATGCATGTATCCATCCAGAGCTCTGACTACATCATCAGCACCTCAGAGAGCAGATCACTATGGCAGAGGATATTCTTCTAAAGCAGCAACCTTATCATAGCCTCTCACCTTGGAGAGGGTGGTAGCTGCCGCCCTGATTTGCTGAATGACATGTACACAGTTCCCAGATGAACATCAGTTAGATATCATACAGGCCAAGACCAATACAAAGTGTGTGTATGTGTACATCTATATACACACTCATGACGATGGCAAAGAAGATGGAAAAGATCATTTTAAAAGTAAAATCCAGTTTAAAAGACTTAGACATAAACCTAATGGAGAGGTGAAATTACAGTGAGGTCCTGGAGTCTAGCAGGCAACAGAAGCTGTGGAACCTGAAAGATGTTTAACTCTTAGCCACAGGTTTTGCATGTATCAAATGGGTGAATGAAACCTTCATCCAGGGCCTGGGGAAGATCTAAATGAAATAGAGTGAAAGGAATGCCTGGGACCTTCCTGACACATAGCAGGTACTCAGTATTAATTACTTTCCTTATCCTTAGTTTACTGGTCCAAGTTTTTAATACTTTTGGAAAAGTTCACCAAATCTAGCCATCTCTGCTTGGAAAAATCAATTTAAAACATTGTGTGTCTTACTTTCCTTCTGTGTATAAAGGAATAACAATTGCCCTGCTGCTATAGATGTAAAACAAGTGCAAGGACATTGCTCCCCAGAGAGCATGAGAAGGCACCATTCCCTCAAGTCACCTCTTCCAGAGAGCTGCCAGTTCCCTCCAGCCACAGATGTGGTTCCACCTGAGATTCATCCCTCTCCAACAGCTAGGTTGTCACTAACTCAAACTCTTGCTTCTTCTTTTAAATAATCACTTTAATTTACCTTTTGCTATTCTACTCACCAGTAGAATAATTAATTAAACTTTCTTAATTAAATGTTTTGATCGTTGCAGAGAACTCCTCCTAAATGTCTACCTGAATTTTATATCTCCCTCCTCTGCTCATGAGTGGATAACATAGTAAATCTTAGAGGACCAGATTCATTTTCATCATTGCAGGAGAAGAAGGAATCTCAAACCAACACCTACCATTCATTCATTCCATCAGTATTTGCTGGAAGCCTACTATGTGCCGGGGGGGGGGATGGAGAAAGGGACAAGATCAGGTTCCTCCTCAAGGATCCAACAGTCTGTTCAGAGGTATGACATGTGGGGAAAGATCAAGGACCTAAGGAGAAGGGAGTGAACTGCTACCAGGCTGCATTTGAGCAAGGTATGGAAACAGGAAGAGCATTCCTTCTTACACAGGATGGATGAGGAATCCTGGAGCAAGAGCCACCTTCTTATGATACATAAGCAAAACTCAGAAGTGGGAGCAAAACTCAGGGAACAGCCATCAGAAGTTAGCAAGAAAAGATTTGGGTCAGAGAGAATGTGAGAATATAGCAGTCCCAGCAATCTATCTACTGAATACTATGTGCCGGGCACAGAGCTTGCATCTCATAAGCCCTGTGCATATGATACCACTGGGGAGACATCTCACAGAGGTTGCAGAACATCTCCAGGTTTGAAGCTGAGGACAACAAGAATTCCATTTAGGTCTTAGCTTTCACTCATCAAACCCTAGAAATTAGACACAGTGTTAAGTGCCAAGACCTTGGGGGTCATGGTTTGTTCTGAGGATACAGAATGATAATAGCTATACTCTGGATGAGTGGATGGTGAACTGGGAGCCAGGCAGGAGCCTATGCCACACTCCAGGAAAGAATTCCTGCACGTGAAACTGGGGTGGTAGAAATGAGAGCAGTGAGGAGGTACCCAAGTCCACCATGGCTAGGGGCAAGTGTGGCTGAGGACCCAGTGAAAAGTCGTGGGTGTGGGGGAGGGGATGGAGGCTAAGGTCAGGTGCTTCTGATCTGCAGCCACAGTGACAGGGAAGTCGGGAAGCCATTAATACAAATGAAGAGGAGAGGCCGATAGGGCAAGGACGATAATGCAGTCCCCGTGGAAGGACAGAATTTGGGAATCCAGAGCTGCTCAGCCAACCCTGGAAATTTTAATTACATGAAGCCCAAGTTCACCCTCTCCAAAGTCATTTTTTTAAAACTGGCTCTAGGAAGCTTTCATGCTGAGAAGCTGTCAGCCAGGAGAATATTCAAACTAAACCACTTTTGTCACCACTCAGTCGTCAGCAGCTTTCGAAAACCCCCAACAATTCTTATTTTACAGCGCTCACCCTCTGTGGAAAAGCTCTGTCTGTGAAGGACAAGCTTCTAAGGAGGAGTAGAGGAAAAATCAATCAAAAGTCTGATCAATGGGTGTCCGTCGGGGAAAGATTTACTTGTCCCCCCTCTGCTAGGAAAGTGCGTTCTTAGGGAATGATACTTTGCTGGCTGAAGTTCTGTTCATGGTGACTTGTGCCCCACTGACTCTCTGGCAGTTTCTTGACTCAGCATAGAATTCTATTCTGGACAGGGAGGCAGATGGAGTTGCCATCCATAAGTGGCACCAAGATAAGTCACCAAAGGGAAAGAGATGAGCTTTGAGAGCTCTGAATGGCACCTGCCCCGGTGCAGAGTGCGACAGGCACCTTCAGGTCTGAAGTCCACTTCCTGATCTTTCCATGACCCGCTGCTTCTCATCACTGAGGTCTGCGCTCAGAAGAAACTCCCTCAGGAGGTAACCCCCTATATCCCACTAAGTCCAGTCTCCTGGGGCAAGAGATGTTCCAGATCTTGGTCTGCGTGGTGGTTGCACAAGTGTTACAAAAGGGGCAACAATCTGTTGATCTGCAGACTTAAAAGTATGCATTTTATTGGATCTAAGCTGTATCTCCCTAAAAAAGGAAATGAAAAAGTAATCATGAAAAAAGAATTTTCTCCCTCCCTCACCCATTTCACCACTTTGCCTTACTTATTTTCTTCAGAGCACAGACCGCTCTCTGTAGAAGCAGCTCTTTGCTCATCGCCTTGGTTCAGAAAGGCACTGTCCAACTTGGTTACCACCAATCACATGTGGCAACAAAAGTTTAAATTAATTAAAACCAAGTAAAATGGAAAACTCGGGTCCTTGTTCACACCGGCCACATTTCAAGTGCTCTGTGGTCAGATATGGATAGTGGCTATTGATTTATACAGTGCATGAGCAGAATGCCCCACTATCGCAGGAAGCTGTCTTGGAGAGCACTGGACCTGACTGTAGACTCCAGGAGAGAAGAGCTCTTAGCTGTCTAGTTTAAACTCAGCTCATAGAACAGTGCCTGGCACGTGGAGGTACTTCATACATACTGTTGAGGAGATAGAATTTTGTAATATCATAAAAAAAAAAAAAACCTCACAGAGCCACAAAGACCTGGAAACATCCCAAACATGCATCTATATGTGATGTTATGTACATTTTGACAATTCCATAGTGAAACTCTATTCAGCTGTTAGAAGACAGGAGGCGGGTGTTTGTGTAATGATTCAGATATCCGCACTATATTAAGTGAAAAATGTGTCCTAAAAATATGTACAATATAATTCAATTTTATTTCAAAACTTAAAGCAAAATTCAGAAGTGATATGGACCTAACTTAATAGCAATCACTGATGGATAAAATTAGGGAAAAGAGAAATTTACATTTCATATCTGTATGTGTACGTATTTGCAATGTTATGTATTATTTGAGTATTTAAAACAAAATCACAGATCACCCTAATTTAAAAAGGGAAAACGCATAATCTGACATTGCAATCTGTCCCAAGGATATATAGAGCATTCCTTAAATGTTTACCAACTTACCAGTTTTATTTCATTTAATCTTAATGATATCCCTATAATTAAATATTATTGACCTTTATTGAAAATATAACCTCTGAAGATCAGAGTGGTTAAGTAGCTTTGTCAGAGTCACACAGCTATCACACATCACCCCTGGCATTTGAACCTGGCTTCTTGGTTTTACAGCTCACCGCACTCTTCGCTGCAGAAAGCACACACAAACATCCCCAAAGAGCCAGATCCCAAATGAGCCCTGAATTAGCCACTCCATCCATATGAAAGCCCAAACATGGGCCAAACTACAATAAGGTACAGGAGAAGCAGGTTTAGCTCTTAGGCAGTAGGAAATGCAGCAGCATGAAAGCTATTTATCCCACCATTGTCCTTCCCTAAACATTATAGCGGGAGAGAGCGCAAGGCCGTGAGGATGGCATGCCAGCGAAGGCTTGGTGACTCAGGCTGCTGTGGAGACTCCCGGGCTCCCAGCAGATGTGTAGATGGTGCCTTTGTTACACTTCAGCCAGCCCCGCCCCTCAGGGGGAGTTTCCAGCTCACTCGGGTATTCGGAGCCAAAACACTGCAGAGTTCCCCTTTCAGCTCCTGGACAACACATTCCAGGCTGCAGGCCGGGAGGCTTGTTTAGCTTCACACTTGACGCAAATGGGGAGTGTGTTTACCCACAAACACACACGCACACACCAACAGAAGCTGCTGCTGCCAACAGAAGCGGCTGCAGTGGCGGTATTTCTCGGAGCCCAGAATTGTACTACAGCAAGGGAGAGCTTGGTCACAATGCCTATCAGGAAAAACAATCTAATTCCCTCTAAGCAAACTTGCAACCACTGCCCAGAAAATTCAGTAGAAAATGAAATGTAATACTCTATTAAGCCTTATTTTGCCAGCGCAAGTGAGAGCTTACCCAAGCATGGAGAGTCATTAAAATGGATCTTACATATATCATTATAAATTTAATAATCACCATGACGGCTAGAGTTCAAGTTAAAATGAATGTCAGCTGAGCATGACCAATTGATGTTACCCCAGCTGCCGCCGAGCCTCACTTGGGGTTATATTCTACTTCCAGCGGCTCAGTAGTACATGTGGACCCGAGACAGCGAGAGCCAAGAACAGATGGGAAATGCAGACAGCTACACCTAGCCAAGGAAAAGCCATCATAATTGCATATTATCTCCGTGTACCAGCCCAATTAAAATTTTCTACAGTGTCAGAGGTCCCAAATGTTCCTCCACCAAGTGTCGGGATAGCAAACTTAGCTTATACTTAGTCAACTGCAGTCAATCCTGGGTTCTGTGCACAAGAGTTATCGATTTTCCTGCTATTTCTCAGAAAGCTCCTGTAGAAACAGGAGCAGAAGGTCTAGTGGGCTATACTTTTAATAAATCAAACACCACAAAACAAATTCCACTTATCTAGGTGCCTGAGATAGTGGGCATTCTCCCAGAATTACAGGGAGTTCAGTATCTGGAGTGGATTTTTTTTTTCTTCTTTTAAAGAATTGAGTCAGTATCCATGTTTTTAAAATATATTTCAATTTATTTTTATCCTTTGAGAGGCCGCGTAAAACCCAATCCAAAAATCTTTTTCCCATACTGAGAGAGAAAGCACACGCTAAAACTGTAAATAAGAGTAGGAAAGCCAGTTTTCACCTCCACATGTATTTTAGACTGGGGAGAGTTGATCTTTGAGACTCACACTAGGAGAGGGTTTATTCACACCACACTGAGAGAAAATCAGAAGTTTTTCTACCATCCGTGACATTTCATAGGAGCTACTAGAAATTATCTTCAGATGAAACAGACTCGGTCTCTATTTGTGCATAGTAACCATTCATCACCCCTGGTCCCAACTCCAGCCCCGGGAGCAGAGAGACCCAACTTCACCTTCCCTCCCCGACAATCAGCAACTCCACGCTACTATCCAGCATGTCTGGCTTTTAAAGACAAGTTGAACTTTAACTGGTAGACACAAGTCCTGAAAGCCACAAGTGATGGTGGCTTTCAGACTGATGACAGCAACTGACCTACGCTCAACAGGCCATTTTAAATGGTTGTGACATTGTCACAGATGGGGCCAACGAGTACAGTAGGATGTATTTGATCCATAAACACAAGAGCCAGAGGACCACACAGAGAACAACTCAAACAAAACCACTGTCATCAGGAGCAACATTTCCAAAAGGTGCTAAGAGCATGTGAATCCCAAAGAGGCTTCAGTACCAACAGACTCGTATTTGACTTTGAGAACAACAATATTTAAAAAAACAAAACAAAAAATCTCCATTGTCTACAGCTTATAAATCTTTTCCTTTCTGGCTCTCAGGATTAATTTTTTTCTTTTTTCTTTTTCTTTCTCTCTCCCCTACCCATCACCAAGTCAGAGCACAAAGCATAGTACCAAGACACGGCAAATCGTGAGCGCTACCCTGCCTCTTTACCAGAGAAAGACCAGCAGACGCAGTCAACCAACAGCACAACCCTGCCAACCTCTCAGGCTCAGAATCACACGTGGCCATTCCAGCACCAGGCGCCGAGGGACAAAGAAAGTTCTGCCACTCACCCTCTTTTGATCTTCCAGTCCGTGGGTAACCGGCTTTCTCTTCTGCTGACTGGTCTCAGAAATCGATTCCATTTCCCAGGCATAGAATCCCCTGTCTTCTTCAGCGAGACTTCCCAATCCACAGAAGAACAAAATCACCCAGACGAGAGTGACACCTGTACCCCACCAGACACGGCTCCTGCCAGCCCCTTCAAAGGTCTTGCTGTCTTCTTAAAAGCCACTGGGGAACCTCGCTCGCCACCACTGCCATAGCAAGGAGGGCAGCTGCTGCTGACATCGTGAGAACAGGGACTTGGGTTTTACGGTGAGATTCACTTCATGAGAACCCAAAGGACAGATTCGGGCAATGAAGAGTCCATGTCCTGAGGCGCATGCCACATTACTGCCCCAGAAAGCCTCTTCCTCACTGTCTCCTTGGCACAGATAATTTATATGTCAATAACAATGTAAATGGGCATTTAATCCGCCGAGCTGATAGCATCCACATCCCTCTCCGGCAGCCCCTGGCTCCCATAAATCACCACAAACACCGCGCGGCCAGCCGCCCCTCACGGTTCCTGTGAGCGTTCATCACAGCGGTGCTCCCCACCTGGCTGTCATCCTCCTCCATGGAGTGAGACTCATACCTGAGGAGAAAACGTTCAACAGTCAGATTTGTCTTTTGTGCAGAGGCGCAGGGTTGAGCTGTCTTGCCTACCATCTGGAGCCACAAAGTGAGGCCTACAACCAGAGCAGCAGTCGGCCATCCTCCGAGCCCCTCAACACTCGGATCACATCCGTGGACAAGCAATCTCGGGGGCTTCATGGACTCCCTGCTTCTCCTGCTCTTGAAGAGCACACCAGAGCTGGAAACGAGTTCTCCTGGAAACCTATGTGGGGTGCATTGTCCTCCTCATAACAGGAGCAAGACACCAAGGTATGATGAGACGGGAAAGCAATGGTCTGTGAAGCAAAAAGCATCAACATTTTTCCCCCAATTACAGCTGCGGGAGACAGCGTATGGCAGGAGAGACTCCAGGGTCCACTGGGAGGCAGAGAGAGCAGCCTAGATCATCTGAGGACCGAAAAGCAACTGTGCTGTGGAGCCGGAGCCGCATTCCCTGCCTGGGAACCTGCAGGCAGAGCAGACACCCAGTCACCTCCTTGCTGACGTCACAGAAGCTCGAAGGGACAGGGAGGAGGAGAGAAGAGGGGACCTCTGCACCCAGGAAAGCACTCACACTGGATGTGCCCCTCCATGAGTGGTTTGAAAGGTGGAGACATATCTGAGAATCCTCATGAAGATGCATCAGTAAATAATGATGAATGCCTCTTAACACCAGCTCCAGCAGGAAAGAAAGGCAAAGGGGCAAAATGACCTGAACTAAAAGGAACTAGTTTCTTGCCAGCATTTCTAACCAAGTCCTAGCCATTCTACAATTCAGGCTGCGCCAGCCTCCGGGAGAACTGTGGCCAGATCCGGCCATAGCCAGCGCTAGACAGAAGCCCCCAGATCCTCCCTTGCAGCTGTCCTGACTGGCAGCTACTTTGGAATGAGGCCGAAACCATACCCGGTCACAAAAGGCTTCCGCCCAGCTCAATGCCAGGTTGAAAGATGGATGGACGTGAGACTTGGCCACAGAGGGCTTGTGAGGAGGAAGAAGACTAGGGGATGCCTGGGAAAGATGCTGCAGAAGGGCTATAAATGTACAGGTGCACCACCTGAAACGCCTGGTGAGAACAGAGTTAAAAATTCACGAGGAGCCAAATGTCCAGAGGAAGGGAACCCAAGGGTGGCTCACATTTGTAGCAGCATGACTGATATAGCTGATATATACCTGAGCTCCCAGAGAGAGGTTGACACCATCTGGTTGCTTGCCATGACCACAGGCCCTTCAAGGAATGCACAACACAGGTAGAAACTCAGATCTATTCTTTTTAGCTCCAGACCACGATGCATGTAAACTCTGGCAAACTGGGTCCAAGTAGGTCCCCTTTCTGAATCGCCACTGAGACCTCAGACAAGAGGACTCAGATCTGGGTTTGAGTTTCAACTCAGCAACTTCCTCAATGTATGACCTTGAACAAGTATCTTAACCTCTCTGATCCTCAGCTCTCTCCTCTTAAAGTGCAGATATTGGTGACACATAAGTTCGGAAAGATCAAGATCACTTATTAAAACAGAGTATGTGATCAAAAGATAACACGCAATGTACTGAATGTTCACTGAATACCAGGCACTATCTACTGCTTTACACTCATTCAACAAATCTGCCAAGTACTTTGGTACTTTGCTATGTGCCAATTAGCTTCCTTCCAATAGCTCTCCACCCCCAGGTTAAAGACAAGACAAGTGAGGTCAAGAAATTTACCTAAAGTCATATAACTGAGAAATCGTGGAATTTGAACCCAAGTTTGACTTCAAAGTTCTTATATCCATGCTGCCCTGGAAAGATCCCTGTTATCTGACTTTTCATAAGCAGCCAGAGTTCAGAGTGCACACTTTGTGTAACTCCTGTCTCTCTTTATGTATAATAATAAGAGAAGAAAGAAAAAATAAACCCAAGTGCTCAGAAGGGTCTCCTCCTTGGAAAGCCTCGTCTGGAGGGGCTCCTTCATTGGCAGCTCTGGGCTGTCTCCATATCTGAGAACAGCTCTGCACTCTGCACCAGGCCCCAGTGCTACAGCTTTCTCCCCAGTGAGACCCTGTCACATCCCATCACGCCAGCCAGCACACATGACCCAAGTGAACATGAGGACAGACATTCTGGCCACAGAAATACCTCCCCACCAGCAGGGAGTGGGAGGATGCTCAACACCTCCTGTGAGCCTTTGTTTTTTCCAGTAGTCAGTCTCCACCAGTTCTGGGGCCATTACTGTCCTTGTGTCCTTATGCAGAGGGGGGTCACAGGAGAAAGGGTAGAAGCGAGGATGCTGCTGTCAGCTAGCTGCCATATCCAATCTGTTTCCTGATTGGCAGGGGGCGGGGGAGGGGGGACTTCACGAGGGCAAAGTCTTAATGTAAATGGTTGGGTTTCTCACAGCCAGAGGAATCTCAGGAAGTTTAAAGACACTTGGAGGGAGATAGAGCCAAAAGGTAGGACCATGAGAACATTGAACTAGATTGTTGAGAAGTGGACGTGGTTGCTGGATTGGTCTCCAAATGCAGCCATCTATCAGCAGCTTCTCCTCTCTGCCATGAGTCAGTCAGTGGCAGCCACAGGGCAGAGCCAGAACAAGGAGAAGACATGGAGGGTTATCCCATGAGATTGGAGTGGGGAGCAGTGTGGGCAAGCCCCATCTTCGCCAGGAAGTTCAGAAGACAAGACTAGCCATATTGAAGATATCCTGAACACTCTGCCAGGGTTTTCTCCTGACTGGTCTAAACACAGTCTCCTAAAGGCTTCAATCTCTCATTCCACAATCTGTCCAAATCCTTCCTCCTCCTGGGCAATCCCAAAGGATAGATAGATAGATAAATACATACATACATACATACATACAAGTTCAGAAGTATAGACCAGCACATAGGAGGACAGGAAAGGGGCTTTCTTAGAGGTAGAGGCATCAGCAGAGGGGCCTACTGAGGTCCCTCCTGCAGGAAACCCAATTCCGTGGTACGGGCTAATTGGGATTCCAATTTGGGTTTCCAGGTACCGACAAATCACAGTCTAGGCCTTCCCAGGTGGAGCTATGAGCCCATTTTATAAGTTTTGGCTAGCATCCTTAAATTCTCCAAAGTTTTCAAAATTGGGCAATGCCCCTTTGACCTTCTCATTCCTCTGCCACCCTCCGGCAGCCCCTGCCTCCCCCACACAACCTTCTTCCTCTTGGTGGCTGCCAAGACTGGGGAAACTGGTTTTAAACCTGTATTAAAGGCTGGGGGCGAGGGGAGTACTGACCTGTTTCATCTTATAAGTGGAGTTAAGCTTCTGAAACAACGGTGCATCCGTCTTTCCAACAGTCTAATTAACACTCATAACCAACACAGCATATTTAATTAGTCTTTGGTGCCAATAGGGGTATCGGAGGAGCTTCTTGGAAACCCAGGCTTTCATTAATCAGTCAATAAATAAATTAAGATGGACAAAAAATATAAAAACAAAAAGAGAGCCAAAGAGGCATGGTGGCTTGGAGAACTGGATTTTTTTGTTTGTTTGTTTGTTTTCGTTTTGATTGGAGGTGGGTAGGGATTTTTTGCTCCCAAAGGGAGTCCTGAAACAGGACACTTCTGCTCAACCTCAGGGTGGGTGGACAGAGCCAACCCCAGTGCCTTTATCTGTGTAGGAGAGGCGGCAGAGCATGCTCCCGCCTCTTCCTCGAAGAAAAGAAAGGATCACACACAAAAATAAGTCACTAGGGCCCCAGCTGGGCGGCGCGGGCTGCTGCTGCTGCTGCCGCCAAAGTCCCTTTGCCTGCAAGAAAGGAGCGGGCTCAGCCGAGCGAGCGCAGGCTTGGCTCCTGGAGCTTGGGCGCCCCCTCCCAGCCCTCCGCCCGCCCGCCGCCTGCGCCTGGCCGCCTGCGGCTACCCTGGAGCGTGGGAGAATGGAATGGAAGGTTGGCCTAGTTGCCCCGGCTCCGATTCACCTACACACACACACACCCAGACCCAGACTGATACTGACATAACAGACACTCGCAGACATCCAGACATCCACGCACAGACTGAGAGATACACACCCAGCTACCTACAGAAGCTCTGATCACACACGGGGAAGCACACCCACCCAGACAGGCGCAGACAGGTACTAGACCTACATTCGGAGACAGGCATGGCTAGAAAATAGAGACACGGGGAGCAAACCACACAGGCTCAAAAATACACCGAGACACGCACACATAGAGGAGGACACACAGGCAAGCCTAAAACACAGAGAGCTGACGGTAGAACCCACCACAGTGATACTCAGACACAAGAACCCGGAGAGGGCGTTCACAGACACCCACGCCAACAGCAAGCACAGAGACCCAGACGCAGGGATATACTCTGAGACACAATCGAGCAGAGGTGGGACACACAAACAGAACACACACAGAAACACAAGAACACGCACGGGGAGATCGCCCGTACTCAGGCGCATATACCCAGAGGGACACACACCCACTCTGGATAGGGGCGTGCACAGTGTCGCCCGAGGCCAAGGGAAAGTGCGCCCTGGAGCTCGCAGAACCCTTCTCATAGCACGACACAGCGCCCCCAGGCCCGCATCAGCTGAGGAAGAGTTTCCCAGAGCATCTCTGAACAAGGGCCGGCTGGCCGTTGGCGTGCGTGTGTGGCTGTGCATCTTCCCGCCTGGTCTCTGTGCTCTAGTGGGGTGACTTCAGAACCCTCCCGCCCCCAGACCTTCTCCAGGATCCCCGAGCAGAGGTGTAGCTTCCGAACCTCTCAGCGAAGGGCCAACCCTCTCCCTAAGGCAACCACAGCCCTGTTTTGGACCCCTGAGCCCAGCCCAGAGCATCCCAAGTCCTCTTCTCCTTGTCCATCCAGTTGCACAGCAAACTTTCCCCAGGCTGGTCCTGGCGCCCAGCAGCCCAGCCCACCCTGACCTCCAGGGAGTAAGTGCGGGGGACTCTTACCTGCACCCACGCAGCTTCGCGGAGCCGCTGCCTCCAGCTGGCCTCTCACTGTACTCCGGCCCGGCTCCTCAGCCCCGGCCGCTGCCACTGCAGCCGCTCCTTGCCCTCGCGTTACCCGGGAAACCGCCTCCTCCTCCCTCCTGCCAGCCAACCAGTGCCGTTCACATGGCGCCTCACAGCCAATGGGCAACCTCGCCATCCCGGTCCCTTTTCTGGGTCCCAGTCTTTCCCAGGCTAGGGGGCCGCAGAAAGAAGCAGGGTTCTCTCCAGATCTACTGCTACTGGAGGTCCAGCCCCTGGGGGATAATAGTCATCTCCTAGCGCTATTCTTTTGTGGGACAGACGCATCTGACACTTTAAAGAAGACAGAAGACAGACGGGGGAGGCTGCAGAATCTGAGTAGGAAGACACCTCAGGGCACGTGGCTCAACCTGTCACCAAATCCAGGAATTCTCTAGACAGGTTCCCTCCAGGGAGCTGTCCAGCCTATGTTAAAATGCCCCTCTAAATGGAGTGCCTGCAATCTCTCAAAACAGAGCTTCCTTGGAGGCTTTCCTGCTGCAGAGCTCAGATGGGAGCAAGTTCTTTAGAACCGGGAACTCAGATCTGCCTTCATGTGAAAGTCCATGTTTGTTCTTTGGACCCGCAGAAAAAAAGTTCCTTGGGCCTCTTAACAGCCAAGCCTTTGGAAACCAGAAGACAGACCACCCAATCCCCCAGGTGACCCATCTCAAGGGTCATAGTTCTTGGTTTGTCTTGTTTTCCCCCAGGGCCACTTTAAAACTTGAGAGTTTAATGCTCAGCTGTGCCTTTCTCTCTCTTTTACAGAATGGTTAAGTACCTAGCACAAGGTGGAAGAATCTCCAGAACCCAGTGCAAATTGCAGACAAGAATTTGAACTAATGAAAACAAAAACTCTCATTTAAGCTGAGGTCAGGTCCCAAGACATGGAGTAAAAGGGGAGACCAGACATGTTCTGAGAGGTGCTACAGTGGACATTTTCACTTGTTCATTCATCTTTCTCTCTCCTCCTCCTCCCTCCCTCCTTCCTCCCTCCTTCAATTTTTAAAATTTCATTATCTATTCAAAACTTGCTTCATCATACACAGTGCCTGAGGTGAGAAGGCAAGGAATCACTCCAGTTACTCCTGGCAGGAAGGTGGTCTGACCTTTCCGAAGCCTATGGATACCACCAGGCTGCAGGGTCTGTCTACAGCCCTGGACAGGTCTTCCCATACCACCACCAGGTGAGGGCCATGTGAGCCCAGCATTCTTGACCCAGACATCAGAGAACAGAAACTGAGGACATGCATCAAAGCAGAAGGATAACCCTGCTGCTGAGCCTCCAATTGGAGGTTCAGGAAGGGGGCCAAACTTACCTACCATCAGAAAGGGACTGATGATAATCAGACAGAGTACTCAGCTGTGTCTCTGCCAGCTTCAACCAGGAAGGAGGCTGGAGCCCTCTCTTATTGAGAACAGAGGGGTCAGCTGCAAGGATGTGGGGATGGTAGAGGTGAGGTATCACAGCTGCGGGGGGAAGCTCATGCCCACTGAAACATAGCCACATATATTACACTTCTGGGTCCTCCATAGAGGAGTCCTGCTGTGATCTGAATGTCCCCACCAAAACTCATGTTGAAATCTAATCACCACCACGTGGGACTTTTAAGAGACCATTAAATCATGAGGGCTCAGGATTAATGCATTCATGGATTAATGGATTAGTAGGTTAATGGGTTATCTCAAGAAAGGGTCTAATTTAGAAGCCAGTTTGGCTATCTCTCTTGTATAAAACTCTACTACCAAGTGATGACCCATGCCATCTTGAGATTCTGCCGAGTCCCCACCAGCAAGGAGTCCCTCACAGTGCAACTCCTCAACTTTGGACATCCCAGCCCCTAGAATCATGAGCTGAAGAAAAACCTTTATTCCTTATAAATTACCTACTCAGTTAGAGCAACAGAAAACAGATTAAGATAGGTCCATTGAGACTGGCAAATGAGATCCAGGCAAGTGTGTCTTTGAGGTCATACAAGGAAGAAGACCAATATGGGAATGGTAAGAGGTAGCAGAATGTGCCGCTGTAGGGTGTAGGATATAGTTGGAAGAATGTAGAACTCAGTCAGACTGACAGCCCAAGCTAGAGTCTCCTCTCTACCACTTACTAGCTGTGTGAGCTTGTTTCTGAACCCAGATTTCTTTTCTTTTTTTAATATTTTTTTAGTTGTCAATGGACTTTATTTTTATGGTGGTGCTGAGAATCGAATCCAGTGCTTCACACATGCTAGGTAAGCATCCTGCCACTGAGCTATGAAACCAGCCCAAGATTTCTTAATCTATGAAGTAGGGTGGTTAATCCTCTGCACAGAGACATCCTGATGATCAGATGAACTATGAGTGAACACATGCTTGGACCTTGAAGAGAAGGACTTTTACCAATGCATGCAGTTTGCCCTTGTAATGTTTAGTTTTATGTGCCAACTTGGATAGGCTCCCAATTTGGGGGAAAACCTTGTCTGGATATCCCAGTGAATGTATTTGTTTAGGTCTGATTGACATTTAAATCACTAGACTTTGATGAAAGCAGATTATGTTCCATAATGTGGATGGGGGCCTCCTCCCATCAGTTGAACACTTTGGAGAGTAGACTGAGGTCCCTGAGGAAAAAGGAACTCTCTCAATAAGTATATACTATAGGTTCTGTTGATGTGGAGAGCCCTGAATAATACAGCTCATTCTTGGAATGATCAAGATTTGCTAGGCTAATTCAAAGAACAGAGACAACCAGGTGGCTGAATCTATAGACTGATCGCAGGCTAGCAACTTGCTAGCACATGTTTCCCCAAGTCCAGGCCAGCCGAGTATTGACTTCAACCCACAGTGCCAAGCAATGACCTTTCCCTTACTACAGGTGGGGGTCCTGGGGAATGTTTTTCTGAAAGAGCTAGCCTTTGACTCCTGCCACTATGCCACTAACCCCACTCCCCACCTATACACTAGGATCCAGGAGGACAGAGTCTGTCTTGTGGAGATCCTCCCCCCCACCCCCCACCCCCCACACTGTGATCCCATCTGAGAGTTGCAAAAGTGGCAAAAGACCTAACACCTACTCCAACTGCAAGGCCATTTTTGCCTCAATTAAGGTCTCACACATTTTAAAACCTTAAGCACAAAATTGTCCTCTTCTGTGTTTAGGTCTTTCTGAATTGGACACCAAGCCAGTTGGCCAACAGAACAGGAAAAGAGTTGAAAATGCCCTTTTATAAAATTCTTTTTTGGACTGAGAATTTTTTTAAACCTTTAGGGACCCAAATCTAAGAATTTCCCTCCCCCAAAATCTTTGTCAGAATTGGTTGTTCCCTTACTTGGAATCCCACAGTATCCCGTCATCTCTTTTCATATTTATCTCCCTCAGTAGCTGTTTTAGTCAGCTTTTCATCACTGAGAACAAAAGACCTGACAAGAACAATTTTAAGGAAGAAAAGTTTACTTGGGGCCCCTGGTTTCAGAGATCTCTGTCCGTAAATCTCTAATTCCATTTCTCTGGGACTGAGGAGAGGCAGAACATCATGAAGGAAGTGTGTGTTGAAGGAAAGCAGCTGGGAACATGGCACCAGGAAGCAGAGAGAGTGACTACTCCCCACACAGGGACAAACTATATACCCCAAAGGCACACCCCAAATGGCCCTCTCCTCCTGCCACACCCTACCTGCCTACGGTAACCCTGAAGTTAACCACTACCGGGGGACTAATTCACTGATTAGGTTAAGGCTCTCATAACCCAGTCATCACCTCTGAACTTTCTGGCATTGTCCCATGCATGAGCTTTTGGGGGACACCTCATATCTAAACCACAACAGTAGTCATTCATTCATTCATCATTCACACAATTCTGCCACAAATTTCATTTATTCAATAAACATTCTGAAACAGAGTAGTGGACAAGGTAGGTAAAGTCCCTGATTTTGTGGTGACAGTGGAAGATGACAGAAAATAAACATATATTTAATCCACATTATTACAGTGGGATAATTAGAGTTCTGCAAGAATAAGTATAGGCTGGTGTACTAGAGAAGGACTCGTTCCTTCCTTCAGTTGGATAGTTGCAGATCACTTCCTTGAGGAGAAGAAATTTAAAGTGAGATCTGAGTGGAGAAAAGGATGCATTCATGAGAATATTCCAGGTGGAGGCAGCTGCTAGGGCAAAGGCCCTGTGCCAGATGGCAGAACAACAAACTTCATATGCTCACAGAGTAAAAAGGTGTCAATGCCCCTGCAGTATGGAGACTTAGAGGGAGGGCAGTGCAGGATGGATTTGAAGAGTGGATGGAGCCACATCATATGGAACCATTGAGTTCACTAAAAAGAGATTGGATTTTACTCCAAGTGCTATTGGAAACCATGGAGTGTTTTGTGTTTGAAAGTGTCCTGATGTGATTTAATAGACCTTTGGCTACTTCATGGAGAATTAGCAAGAATGGAAGCAGGGAGTTTGCTTAGGAGCTCTTGCAGAGCTCAGGCAAGAGTCTACTGGACTGGGACAGAGAACAAGACAAAAGGATAGATTCAAGGAAGACTTTGCTACCAGTTGGCAAACTGACAACTATAGGAAGTAAGAAACAACAATCTGACAGCCAGAGAGGAGCCCAATAAACTATGAGAAATTGGAGTCCTAATCAACAAGAATTCCTAAAGAACTGAAGGTTGTGGGAAGCAAATGACGTGTAACGTCTAGGTTTCTTTTTACCTGAGTTATAAGAAGGAGTCTCTCAACGCAAGAATCATCTCATATTTTTCTTTTCTATGCTCTACACTTGGAAAAGAACTTAGGACATGATATGCTCATCAAATGTCTGGATGGATGAGTGGGTAAGTGCATTCATACCTTAGAAACACCTGATTCCAACCTGGAGCAGCAGCGCACGCCTGTAATCCAAGTGGCTCTGGAGGATGGTGCAGGAGGATTGCAAGTTCAAAGCCAGCCTCAGCAATTTAGCAAGGACCAAAGCAACTTATGAATACCCTGTCTCAAAATAAAAAATGAAAGGGGCTGGGGATGAAGCTCAGTGGTTGAGCACCCCTGGGATCAATTCCTGGTACCAAGAAAAAAGAAAAGAACCAACACTTTGTTCATATCTGCCTGTGGAAATAAACCTATGGGTTAGCAGGAACAAGAGAGGGTGTACTCCTTTCCTTTTCTCTAACCCTACATGATACCAACTTTATTCTCCCTCAGCCTCCTTCCTTTCCTTTAAGACTTAGTCAATTCATTTCTTCTAACATGTCAAGCTACCCTCACTCTACACTCCCTCATCTCAACCCTTCCCTCCATACATACCCTGTAAGTTTATGTTGTATTATATCCCTATGTTTGTTTTCTTGCTTTATTTGATGCATTATTTAAAGTGCCTGCATATGCCAAGAACTTCCATGTCTTTCCAGGATGATCTCACTGATGAGAACACACCAAGTATCAGGAGAGTTGACTCAAAGGTCTGTGGTCAAGGACACAGCACTCAGGTCTTCATTCAGAGTCTGCCGGCTCTTGCTTTACTCACACCTTTAATGGGACTGGCGTTTCGTTTCCAAGCCCACAACAAATCAGAGGAAGCCATTGATTGCTACCAGTTGGCAAACTGACAACTATAGGAAGTAAGAGACAACAATCTGACAGCCGGAGAGGAGCCCAATAAACTATGAGAAATGAAACAAAGGGTCTGAACAAGCCAGGCCTGGACCTATTGTCTGGTTCTCATTGGATGATTGGAAAACAAACCAAAGGAAATAGAAGATGATTCCTGCACTGAGGGGGCGCTCCTTCAGTGAATGGGCAATCAATCTTGCACATCGCATCCATTCATTAGGCCCCGTGGATCCGTCGGAGTGCTGACTGGGAACTTGACAGAGGTCTTACGTAGCAGGGGAGGTTTGGGGATGCCAGAAAGCTTTTCATATAAATTGGATAATGGAATTTAATGGCAAAACCCAGGGCTGCTAAAAAAAGTGCAATGTCAAAAATGACTTAAATTTTGGATTGTCAACATTTTATACCGATAAGGCTATTCATTTCAATTTATTGAACAACTCTCTTAAGACATGCAAGGTGCTCTAAATTGACTTCATTTGAGTCTCCCCAACAACTCTATGAATAGGCACCATTGTCATCCTCATTTTCTGAAGAATGAAAGAGAAGGCAATGGCGTCAGAGGGGTGGAGTAACTTCTCTTTGGCCACAAAGCTAGTTCATAGCAGATATTTTATGACCCAACCGAAAGTTGAAGAAGAGTATGGATGGGGTGGATCCATTTCTTAGATCCCAAAGAAACATTCCTCTTAATGCTTAGCATAGATCTGGACATACAGTAAGTCTCCAAAGGAGGGGATTGGGCTTTATTCACTCAATAATTTGCCCCAGGAACTGTGCTGGTACAAGAGATGCATCAGAGAGTAAGTAAGCCCAGCAGAACCCGTCCTCAGAGGGAAGAAACAAGAATGGAGGAATCTATTCCACAGTTTCAAGAACATAAATTTGTTGAAATCATATTAAATCACAATTGTGGATCTTTTGGAAACAGCTGAAATTTCACTCTTAAAAAAGCAAATACCAGACAACAGTAAAGTTAGAGGTTAGGATATAGTAGAAAAGTCAACACCTGCCACCTGTATTGTCCCCACTTCTTGGGCAGCCTGCAGTTCTCATTTTGAGGCCACCCTTGTGCACCTTGGTGGAAGCCATTGCAGTTGTTTTCTGGGCCTCATGGGCACAGTGGAGTGGGTGGGGAAGAGATGGGTGGGCCATGATTCTCTGGGTCTCCCCTGCTCTTGTCCCTGGCAAGTCCTCCTCAAATGCTCTCACATCTCCCTCAGCACGGAGTCGTGGAGCAGCCAGTGTAGATATAAGCAGCCTGCTCATCCTGCCCATAGGGTTGAGACAATGCAGCATTGTCTGAAATAGACAGAGGCTGGGAGTTTGCCGTGAGCTGATGAGAGCTGCAAGCAGGGGGTGGGCGGCTCTGCTTCCCTGGCCTCTAGTAGCTGGCACTTCTGTAAGCATGGGAGGATGCTATAAAAACAGGCTTGCTGAGAAGCTCCCACGGGTGGCAGGAGCTCATCAGGTGGGCTGTGAAGAGTCAAGTGTAGAGAAAGAGGCTCTGAATGGAACATCTTAGGAAGGGTGGAATGGGTAAAAAAAAACGAAACCTGAGCTCCAAGTTTATCTTAGCAGACACTTGGTTTTCAAACTATCTTAAGAAAAGGGAGGATGTACCTATATTGGAAATGGAGTCAAAACTAAAATTGTGGGGAAAATCCAACAAATACGTATCAGGTACCTACTAGATCCCACATGTGCTCTGTCCTAACTCCCGGAAATAACACAATAGCAACTAATCCACAATAGAGGAGTTTCCTGCCCTCGAGGAATCTGTATTCTAGCAGTGGATCCAGTCCTCAAATGGAGAAATAAACATATCATCCATTTATCTTATATTCATTAAATATATCATGTATTCATCTTAGTGATGAAAATATGAAAAACAGAATGATATTACAGTGAGTTGAGAAGAGCAGCATTTCAGAGAATGACCAGGGAAGGCCTCTCCAAGAAGAGGACAATTCAAATGAGACCTGAAGGAACTGGCCATGTAAAGGTCTTGGGTGAAAAATTTACAGACAGAGCAAATAGCAGGTGCAAAGACCCTGAGGCCCCAGTGAGTTTGAAGTAGAAAAGAACCAGTGTGACTAGAAAGTGTCCAGTGGTGAGATTAGGCCAGGGAAGTTTGTTCTGGATGCACCGGGAAGGCACTGAAGGCTCTTCAAGAATGTTTTCGGGTCGCATTAGCTGTGTCATTGAGACTGAGTTTAGGATAGGAAGCTGGGAGATCAATTTGAAGGTCACTGAATTTCCAAGCCAGAGATAATGGTGGCTCAGAGTGAGATGGAGATAAGAGGAGAGATTCTGAATGTATTTTGGAAAGAGAAGCACCAAGGCAGGGCAGGCAGGAAAGTCAGAGGAAACTCAGGGGCCTCTGGATCTACTTGCTGTCTGTGCATTTCTCTGACCATCTGCTCCACTGCTCCACGCCCTGGTCTCCCCAGCAGGTTCCTGTTTACACATTGGGCTCCCTCAGACCTCAGCTAACTGCTGCCTGTCCCACCCAGGGCACCTTCAGCCCCTACGTCCACCTCGTGCAGACATGAGGAGGAGGAGGGGTTAGCCCTGCTCATCTCATCATGCCAGGCACCCGGGGGATCATCTCTCTTAGTTGTGGGGTCGCCTCTAGGGCAGGTACAGAGACAGGGTACATTTACTTAAGTCAGAGCCACTGAGGGAGTGGAAGCTGTGACAGGGCAGCCTCTCTCAGATGGTGCTCTGTGCCGCAAGCAACACGCCCATCCCAGGGGTCGTTATAGCTTACACATCTCTCTTGCTTATTTTTCTAGGCACAGTTGTACACATAACAACCCATGTAATCCTCACAATTATTCCATAAAACAGATTTTATTACTATCCTTGTTTTGAAAAAAAAAAGGAAAGGAAATGGACACAGAGATTAAGCCAAGTGACTTTTCCAAAATCACACAGCTGGTTAGGGGTGAAACTGGGATTCAAACTCAGGTGGTCTGGCTGTCGAAGACCCCAACCTTAATCACTATTAAAATCCTTTCTAAGCTCCAGCTCAGACATTACTGACATTACATTACTGAACATAGATTTCGAAAAAAGTAGAAAGGAGTGTCACTGCAGCCACCGCTGCTGTCTTATCGGGTGAAGCCCAAGGAGGCTGTAGGCACCGCCAAGCTTAAGCTCCTGCTCTTCCACTTCTATTTCTGTGATCTGGGTGAAGAACTGGAATTTTTTGAGCTTCAAGTTTCTCATAAGAAAATCAAACATACTGTGTGTCCTGGCAGCCTCAGCCTCACAGGGTGGTGTGTGGAACGCTGATTAGGAGCCAGTGGAAACACTTGGTAGGAGATTCTGCTGGAGCAAGAGCAAGAATGAACCAGATCAAGAGGAGGCCTAGGGTATCTCGAACAGAAATCCCACGTCCAAGGCCTGAAGTCCTAGAGAGAGGGCCCATCTAGGGCCCTGGCACAGACTCCAGGGCTGTACTGCCCCCTAAGGACAACAGGGGCCGCTGAAGGATTTTAAGTGGGAGGAAGAATGCTGTGGTCAGCTGAGCTGTGCACAAAGACACCTCTGTTGAGCGGTGTGAAGAGTGGGAAGGACTTGTAGACTGGGAGTCCAGAGGCAATGGCAGGATGAGCAGGAGAGGGAGCGGGTACAGAGGAACACTTAGACACACCATCGGAGAGTATGGGGTCTCTGCACTAGAGCCAGGCCATGGTCTGAGAGAGGCCTGCAGAACATTGTTAAGTAAAAGTCTCAATGACTCCATATCTGCATGGTTTGTTTCTTGGATGTGTGACATTTTTTTCTCTAAATTCTTCAAAGGGAAGGTCTTTGCTCTGATGAGGAAACTCGCTCACCCTAGCTTCCTGTGTGTGGACCAGGACCTTCCCTGGAAGGACAGGTGTGGGGGCCCTGGCCCGGCTCCTTTGCGAGGCACATGGAAAATATTTGCATTCCTAGGTTTGTTTCTCCATCGAAAGGGGACCCCATTGGATTTCTTGTTGTTCTGTGGTACCAGATGAAAGTGCCACGGAAATCAGGCAAATTCCTTTCATCTCACGTGAGCCTCCTAACTATGAAGCCCAACAGGCTGAGCCAAGCAAGGACCATTAGAAAACTCCCCCTTGGATTCTCTTGGGTAAGTTCCTGGACGCCTCCTGCCAGACCTTCCCTGGTCAACATGCCATGCGCACACTCAAGTAGTGCCGGAGCCCATGAGCCCCAGGCCCACACTTTCACAAGTCCTTCCTCAAGTAATCTTTGAAGTCCAGTGAAGGCACCACTCTGTGCCTTTGCCTTCTCCCCAGGGGGTTACTGATAGAAGCCTATGTGTTCTAAATCCTCAAAAGTAAAAAAAAAAAAAAAAAACTCTTTTCTGTCTTTCTAGGTCAGTAGGTTAGCTTTGTGGGGAAAAAAAGAACAAAACAACAAAGATGTATCCTTTGTGGGAAAAAAAAAATCAAGTAGGAGTGCTGCCGCCATGAAGCACCATGCGTTCCCTTAGCTCAGAGCTTCCCAAAGTGGGGTTCAGCACTCCATGTAATTGGGTTCATACAGTAATGTCGTCTGGGAATCTCCAAACCCAGAGATCCCACCTCTGTGGCCCTTGGTTCTATGCAGCTTTGGTTCTGACAATAGTTTTAAAACATTTAGATCCTATTCCTGCAGGTTTGCTGACCATTTTGGAGAAGAGAATGAGATGAATTTATGATTTTTAAATGTAGAAACCATTATTTTTACATCATACTGAAAAAAAAAGACTTTTTAAAGAAAGAATAAATATCATTGGTAAGGGTATAAGGAACAAATTCAACAAATATTCATTAAGAACCTACTACATGCTAGGTATCACCCTAGGCTAGAGTCACTGTAGTATAGAAAATAAATGGACAGACCCTTGATTGATGAAATGTACATTCTAGTGCAATTCATTAGAAGGCAGAGTATATCAAAAGTTTTAAAAATATGTCTGTATCTGTGACATGGAAAATCATGCACCCTATATGTGCAAGACAATGAGGTTTCTTGGAAGAGTAAAAATTTAGAAAACAAAAAGCTAAATATATTACATTAAAAAACAGATTTATTAAAGTCCATTTTTTTGCAACTGAATATTATGCTACTACTAAAATAATATAGAAAAATATTTATTGATTTTGAAAATGTTAATGTATTGCTACACACACACAAAAGGCAGGTTACAAAAGAGTTGGGAGAGGGTAATTCCATTTGTATAAAAATGTATATGGACAAAAAAATTCAGAGAGGTTATTTATCAATATTCCTAAGCATTCACTAGGTTCTTGGACCCTGGGGCCACAGAAATGAACAAGATAAACAGAGTTCTTTTTCTCTTAGAATTTATGGTAGTTATCTTTCAGTGGTAGAATTTGAGGTAATTTTAATTTTTTGTTTCTTTTCTGTGAAATTCCATGTCTTCTAAGTGGGTCCAAATTACCCTAAACATAATTTTTAAAATAAACCTTGGAGATGTTAGTCTGAACTTGGAGCTAAAATATGTGCTTCAAGGACTAAAGCTCACCTCCTATGTCCTCCCTCCCTTGGAGGAAGTGATTTGAAGGGTCCCAAATGGTACAGCCAGAGGGCAAGAGCCAGAGAGAGAGGAGAGGAGACCAGGATTGAAAGGAGGTCCCACATCTCCAGCCAGGAGTTACAGTGAAGTAGACAAGAAGCCAAGACCAGGAGTGAGCAGGGTGGGAATGAAATGGAACCAAGGAGAAGACCCAGCATTTCACCATGAATAGGGCTATCAGGCTCCCCTTGGTGTTGGCTCCTGAGCAGATGGGATCAGCAGGGGTTAAAGGTAGAGGATTATGGGAATTTTCTGACACCTTTTAAAGCCCACCCCCCATCTGATCAGTAGTTAAATGCTGGAAACCATCCAAATGCCCATTCAAGGAATGGTTTAGCTTCTTTTAATATATATCCATATAGATACAGCCAAATAAAATTCTGAGATGCTAGCTATTATTGAGATGTTATTATTTCCCTTATAATTCTCTAGAGAATTAGGTTTAATGGATACTCTGAGGTGGCTCAGGCCCTCACCATACCAACTCTCATTTCTTCTGCCCCAAGAATCAGTGGAAATAATTTTTAAGATAGGGTTGGGGGAATTTGAGAGGGGAGGAGACCCATGCCTCACTTCCTTAGGACAGTTCAGGGTTTCACACAGTGGAGGGGGCATGGTGACAGGACAGTGCCAGACAGAGCAAGCCTGTGTGGCCCTTGAGTCTCCTATGACCCCCCAGTATATAATGAATTATCCAAAATTTGCTATAAACTCTGAGAGGGAATTTTAAGGGATCAGAGAATGTCCAATGGATCTGAAGAGGTATCAGGAAGAGGACAAGGACATAGTGTATGTAGAAAAATGACCAGACACTGCAACTCGACAATGGAAATCTCAGAGGAAGCCAGTGGGAAGGGATGCCAGCCACAAAGATCAGAAAAGCCTGGTTCTTCCACAGCAAATGACTACATAGGCCATATGGTGCCAGCAGTGGTCATTCACATTATCCTCAGATCCACTCCCCACCCTCAGAGGACCCCATCTGCTCTCTGCACAAGGAGCTACCATATTTCCCAAGCTCCTTTGCCAAATGGCTCTTAGGTAAGGTGAACAGCAGAGGCACTGGGGCCAGCTGATGTGCTGGAGCAGGAGAGAAACCAGGTTCTCATTCTTCCCACCACATGTGAATCTCCACCTCTACCTCAGGTGGATGTCACCTTTGTGATTCTGGCTCATTCCAAAAAACTGCTTTCTACAGGGTCCTCACCTTCTATGTCCTCCCTCCCTTGGACAGCTTCTGCCATGGATCCTGGCTCTAGCCAAAAGATCCTGGCTCTTTAGCTCTTTTGTAAAGCCATCATCACCCTGTGTCCCTGCACCCTCAGAGTGACAGTGGCGTCCCCTGCAGCTGGTCATTGTCAGGTTTGACTTCTGAGTCCCTCTATATGGATGAATCCAATGTCCTGCATTATGTTCGGTTTCTGTTTTCCTATCTGTACTCTGATTAGTCTCATCTGGATCTGATTAGACTAATCAGGATCCCTCCCTGCCAACTGAGTTCTTGGTGCCGTGTGAGACCCTGGGATTTCCCACAGTTTCAGAGGGAAGGAAGGAAGCAGAATATTCTAAACTCACCAAATGTACCCATCAATTTTTGAATGATGACATTTCTGTGGAACTGATTAGGTGCAGTTTCTCATTTCTTTGTTTTTGCCATCGGGTCTAAAAGGAGTTCAAAACAGAGTTAAAGATATGGGAAAGTTCGTCCTCATCTTAGATGTAATTTGTGAGTCTTCCTCATGACATTAAGTAGAAATATAAAATGGATGTGTGCCATTTTGGCCGAGTAAAATTTATATGTGTGTAGACAAAGAAAAGGAAAATAATATAAAAAATGAATTCTTTATGAGATAGGAAGACGATATGTGATTTTAAAAAAATCTGCATTATTCTTTATCAAATACATTTTCACAAAAAGATAACTCTTCAGGGTCACCTGGGAACCTTAACAAAGTAGTCACCTCTTCTGTCCTAGTGTCAGTGTCTGTGGACAATGGCAGATAGTCTTTGAGGCACCACAAATTAAATGGGGGCACTTGAACCATATGGAGAGTTCACAGAACCCAAGGTGTAAAGCTAAAAATACAGACAAGCAGGAAAGAACAGCAGAGGTGCTAAGATACACACATAAGAAGCAAGTGCTAGAACTTTCCTGAGGCCACATGACAGTTAAATTAGGTCAGATGGAAGGCTTTAATTACAAAAGACTTTGTAGGGGTGTGGGGCCAATGTGCCCCAAGAAAATAAGGGCAGTTTGTCCAATTTAGGGGGTCACCTTCCTGCTGAGGTTAGATATCTTGGCCCTACTGTCACTCAAACCAGTCCTTGGCATCCCCTTGAAAGACATAAGCCTGGCCAGAAGAGCCAACCTGGACTCCATGTCCTCAGACCCAGGGGGAATGGTGAATAGGCTCTGCAGAAAATTTGGAAAAGACATTTAAGAAGAGGAGACAGTTCAGTATGGTGGTTCTGACCATGGACTTGGAGCCTGACAGACCCAGTTTGATCCTAACTAACAGCTTACTAAATATGTGACCCAAACACAGCCCTTAACCATTGAGGGCCTCAGTCTCCCCATCTGTATAATAATGCAGATGATAGTAGGACCTGCCCTGGAGGATGTGAGGGAGTCGTAAATGGATAACATTGGTAAATGGTTAGTATGTCAGTCCTCTATCAATGTTAGCTGCTATATTTTTATAGAATCAGATCCCTCATTAGTTTTTTAGAGTAAACTAAAAGTGTCAACTGTGACAGACCTTGAGACAGACCATATACTAGTCACAGACAGAGAATGTGAAACAAATATGCTGCTAAAAATATCTCACATTCACTGTCGTTTGAAGGGAGGGAGAGAGAGAAAGGAGATATAAAACCCAATCAGAAAACCTGAAGTCCCAGTAGAGAGCAGTTTACTGAGGCCAACACAAGAAACACATGTGCTCCAGGTTACAGAAGGTGTTAAATAGCTTCTCTCTGAATCTTTACTGATAGGTCCTCACTCATTTTATAAGCAAGTCTTTCTACCAGTGTTAAGACAAACAGGACTCTCAGATCACTCAGAGCAAAGATAGCGGGTTCCTGCCCATGACACTCCACTGAGGGTATCCCTCCCATTCAATATGCCCCCAAGGCCTCTCATCTTGGGCACTGTCCTGGACCTGGCCAGATATGATTTGGATGGACAGAGAGGAAGGGACACTGTTTAATTTTTTTTCCAGGTCACACAGCAATCTCAGAAAATGAAATTACAGGTCCAAGTCTGGTGCTCCCAGTCCTATGATTCTTAATATTTTGGAGGACAAGCACTGAGAATCTGATGAAAATGTTGCACCCTTCCCTAGAAAAATGCACACGTGCAGATGTGTACTCTATCTTCACACTATTTCGGGGTATTTGAATATTTAAGAAACTGCATAAACCTTCTAAGGTCTAGAGATAATTTGGTTCATGGACAGATTTTTTTTTAATCCTCAGACAGGAAATTTCAAGTGACATCCATTTAGGAAAAATGGTAATGTGAAGACAAACAAAATGAATTCATTCTATAGCCAAGACCAGCTGTTCCCTTTGCCAGTGACCCTTTACAAATGTTAGTGTGGTAAAGCCTAATTTCCACTCACCATCCAAATCCAAACCTCCTATGAGCAATGAATGTCTCCCACCCTGTGACATCCCCAAGGCACTGCCCAGTTGTCCCTCCTCACCAGCTGGATAGTCCAGGCAGGCCTTGTGGCAAAGCTGTCAAGGCGAAGGCAAGAGGTTACATAATTCCAATTAGCGGAAGCCCCGCCAAGTCCAAACAGTTCCTTACCACTTCATCATTTTTTCCCTCCGAGGAAATAATCACAATTGCCACCAACATCCTGGAAACAAAAGCCAACAGAATAAACAGTGCTCTCCAGCAGACCTCAGGATTAAAATGTAATCTCAAAATAAAGTCTAATAACTTTCCCCCTTTGAACACACTTGGAATAAAATTAGCATATAAATCAAAGCTTAATTAGGACATTGTAACAATGAATAGCACCGGCTGGTATTAAGGGTTTCAGGCCCAATATGATGCATCAAATAAACACCGTAATTAGAGAACAAAATCAAGGCGGTCTCTTGGTAATCAATCACCCTGCTAGGTTCAAGCCTTTCAACTCAAGGGTCACCTCTGTTTTCTGTCTTGTGATCTTGCCTTCCAGCCAATCTCTCTCAAGGGAAGTCATACACCTTCCCTTCTGTGTCTCTGATACATCTCTCTGGCTCCTGGCTCTCAATGGGGAGTCCTGGCACTGAGCAGGGGTGGGGGAGACTTGCAGTTTGCTCAGAATGAGAGCCCGTGGGCTTCCAGAAGGAAGCATTTATTCATAATTTGAGCTGCACCAGGCCAATTAGCTACTGGTTTTATCCAATCCAGATATATAACTGTCCGGGGCAGAAAGCCAGGAATCCTTAAGAAATGTCTCCTCTAATTTTGCTGTGCTCCAGTCACACAGCTTCCTGGCGCGTGCGTGTGTGTGTGTGTGTGTGTGTGTGTACACACACATATAGAGCAAGCAAATATCTGCCTCAGGGCCTTTGCAGGAGCTGTCCCCTTTCCCTAGAATGTTCATCTCCACTTCTTTCTGGTCTTTCTACCAAAGTGTCACTTCATCGGAGCAGTGTTCCTCAGTCCCCTTATCTCAAACAGCACCTATTACTTATAACTACCTTTCCTGGGGAGTTTGAGGAGCCACCAAATAGCAACATTCTACCCAAGTTAGGTTTGATCCAATAATGGAATAAGACAAGACAGATGAGAAAATAAAATCTCGCCTTTATTTCCAGTATAGCTGATGTTCCAGAATGTGATTTGTGGCTGAGGGCAGGTAAGCTTCAGGGTATTAATGTGTAGACAGGGTGTGGGAGTCACCTGAGAAGGAAGACAGGAGAAGTAGTCAGCTGAAGGCTGGCTTATTCCTAGCAGAACAGAGGTAGAGGTGGGCCTCACATGCCCCATCCTTTGTCCCCAAACCATGGGATCTCCTGCCTGGAGGAGTGGTCCACAG
Organism: Marmota flaviventris; assembly: GCF_047511675.1. Classification (NCBI taxonomy): domain Eukaryota; kingdom Metazoa; phylum Chordata; class Mammalia; order Rodentia; family Sciuridae; genus Marmota; species Marmota flaviventris. The sequence continues at coordinate 44,153,984 of NC_092506.1, forward strand.
GGCAGGTGCTCTCACCACTTGGCAGCAATGCCAGGAAGGAGGATGCTGTCCCCTCCTCCACCTGCTGACGTTTCCTTCCTAACTCTTGGCACCACCAACAGCTCTTATCAGCATTTGTTCATTTTCTATCTTCCCACACCAAATGCAACTGCAGGAGTGCAGTGTTCTTTGCATTCTGCCACATCCCGAGTTCCCAGGCCCTGGGGCCATGCCTAGTGTATGGTTGGCATTCAGTTAAATGGTCATGGAATTGATGGATGAAGTGGACTTGATTGAATCCTTAAACAAATCCTGTATTCTTAGGTGGCAATATGCCTGGGCCATGGTTGTCTTTGATTCTGTAGTCTCAGAAGTATCTTTTAGGGTCCTAGGGGACCAGAGTGTTCCTTTGGAAAGTCTGAGTATAATCCCCCATGGTCTCCTTAACTGTCTACCTGATTCCCACCTGGCTCAGCTTTTCTGACCCTTAATTCCATCCAGCTTAAGCTCCAGGAATACAGGACACTGTCTTGCTTACTGCCGTATCTCCAGCAACAAGCACAGTAACCGGCACAAGAAACAGTGTCAACCATAAAGAAGAAAAAGGAGGAGGAAAGGAAGAAGGAAGGAGAGAGGGAAGGATGGGTCTCTTTCTTTCTAACCCTCCTTCCCCAGGGTGGACTTTTCTCCTGAGAAGCACACGTGAGCCCAGCCTTCAGCATTATCATCTTCACCTAAGGGATGAGCCCACAGAAGTTAAGCCACCTCCCAAGGTCAAACAACCAAGGCTGCAGGAAGAGATGATGGAAAGATAGCTACAAACTTTCTGATTCCAAGGATGGTACCTATTGTGTGACACCCAATCTCTTAAGTCCATGTGTCATAAGCAACCAGGTTGTGGCTCAGGCACTATAGCAAGCCCTCTTCCTGTCAGTGTCCAGTGAGGGGACTATGTGGCCTAAAGCTAGGTTTGGGTTTCCAACTGTCTGGGGCTAAAGCATCTGCTGAGGTTATGCTAGGGTCTGGGCAGACCCTCCAGCTTCTCTCCTCCCCTCTTCTGTTCCTCCTCCAAATGTCTTCTGGCCTCTGGAAATACCCCCAGACCACCAACATGGAAGCAAAAGTCCCTGCCTGAGTTGCATTTCCTGAGCCTTGGAGTTCCAGCATTCCCTAGCTCTGCTGGGAGGGGGAAGACCCAGATGAAATACCACAGACTGTGCCTAGAGGGTCCCCATCTGGTAGGGAAGGCAAAGGTACAAATGACTGTCATGTGACCTGCGTCTTCTACAGTGTCTTGACCACTGATGATAGCTCCAGGTACTGGGTATCCCCTATGGGCCAGAGGAAGCCAAATGGATGCACTTCACATCCGCCCGCTCATTCAATCCACAATGACTCCATGAAGCAGTTTCTATTGCTAGTAGTCTCATTTCACAGATGAGGAAACTGAGGCTAAGAAAAGTAAATTTCTGTTGAGAGTCCTGCAGGAGGTAAGTGGTGATGTTGAGGTTCAATTCCAAATCTGGAATGCTCACACTTTTATTGCCCAACCCATCCACTTCTGCATACATCTTCTCCCAAGGCTCCCTTTCCCCATACTGAGCAAAAATATAGGGTAAATGAGCAAGAACTCTGCAACATGGCAGCTTCTGCTTCTGCACAGAAGATCTCTTGTCAAATGTGCACTCCTACCTCTCTATACCTTGTTTAGGCTCTGCAAGGAATTCCTGCCCCACCCTGCAAACCCCTGCTCATCCTTCTAGGCCCAGTTCAAATATCACTACTTCTATGCCCACTCTCCCAGAGCTGAGTTTACGCAGCATGCCTCCCTCCTCCACGAAGAGAAAGTGCCTCTGTTCAGTGGCCCTCCAAAGGTAGTCCCTGAACCCAAAGGATCCGCCACACAGAGAACTTGTGAGAGATTTGTGTTCTTAAAGCTCAGTCCAGAGCTGCTGAATTAGAAATGCTTGGGGTGTACCATGGTCTGATGTATAAATACCAAAGTTAGAAAAGCAATGCTTTATTTTTATATACCTCATTAGAGACATTTGCATGTGTTTAAGAAACTGACTCCTCTGAGCACTTGCAAGGCCAGGTCTGCATGGTGTTGAGACCTTGTTACACAGAGGTGATCTGTTGAATTTGTAGGCAGCCTCCTTTCCCAGTCACTTCCAGCAACAGTGATGTTAAGAATGACAGGCAGACCAAGAATGGAGGTATTTTAATCCAACAGGACTTCCAGCGTCCTTAGCAGCAGACCCCCTGCTTCAGGACTGCCCCTGCTTGTTGGAGAAAATCTTACAATTTTTCATTTATTCCTTTCACAAAAAGTTATTGAGCACCTATCAGAGACCAGACCACAAAATACAGAGACACACTAATAAGTGTGTCTCGTGGAACTTACAGTCTAGTGGAGGAGACACACATTCATCAAATAATATGAGCCAATACTAAGTGCCCTTTACATTGATTAGCTTCTTTAATTCTTACAAATATCCTAGAAGTGGGTCCTAGTTTCCTCTTTCAACAGTTGAGGAAGCAGAAATAAATAGAGCCTTGGCTAAGTTTGCACAGCCTATGAGTGAAGAGTGCTGAGATTTGGACCCAGCAGGAGTTCATCGCTGCTCTTAGTCATAACACATAATTACAGAATTAAAATATGGATTTTGATAATCACTGTGGAAAACAGTACACACGAGTATGTAACAGGGAGAACCAACACAATTAGTGTCACTGGACAGCCAGAGAAATGTTCTGGAGGAAATAACATCCAAGCTGGGACCCACAGGATAAGCAGGAGATCGCAGTGAGGTGAGGGTGGTGTGCAGATGAGGCATTTCCAGGCTCAGGAACTTTACCTGCAAAGCCTCAAGGAGGAGTCCTGACAGGAGCCAGGGCCCTGGGAGCAGGGATAGAAGAAGGTGTGTCATGAGGCTGGAGATGAGGTTGGACAAGCAGGCAGAGCTGGGTTGCCATGACAACAGTCCTATCCCTTGGTCCAGCCCAAAGCCTGCCACTTGTCCAAAGAAGTGTCAAACTGAGGGTCCCACATGGATGGATGACTCCATAGTGTGAGCAAATGGAGCTAAAGTCCAGAAAGGCTCATCCTTTACCAACTCAGTTATTCAAAGATACTGACTGGGTGCCTTCTGTGCACCAAGCCCTGTTGTAGGTATCAGGGATACAGCCCCACTCATCCAAAGCCTGCCCAGGGAGAAAGGATTCTCAGATGATGGAAATTTGCATCCTTTCCTCAGCATTGAGCTGGGCTGTGGACCAAGCCCTGTGCTCGTGCTCTTCTGAATGGTCAAGTTTGCATGCTAACGAGAAACACAACTAGACTTTCTAGTGACCGGAAAGGACCGCACTTACCAATTCCAACAGCCGCTTCTACTTCACGGGATTTGAAACATTTCTTAAGAAGCTAGGGTACCATAAATCATTTTTTGGCTTCTCTATAAAGTGAACTTTGCTAATAGAATCCAGGGCAATGAGTGTCTACAGACCTGTAATTCATTCTGCATAACATTTACACACTCTACTTCACTGAAATCTTGTTAAATGATGTTAGTCAGCAAAGCTCAGCCTAAAGAGGAGGTGCAGAGCCAACAGATTGACTCAAAAAGGCCTTCGGAGAGTGTTTTCAAAGCTGTCTGTGTTGCCTCATGTTATTTTTCTTTTTCCATAGAATGAAAGCAAACACCAGTGAAATGGACATCTTGGTTTCTAATCCCAACACAGGATAAAAAACAAACTCCTTTCCTGAGTCTGTAGGCCCTACATGACTTGGCCATCCCCCATCTCTGACATCACTGGTCCTCCCTTGCTTAGTTCTCCAAATCAACCTTCTTTGTGCAACTCAACTAAGCCAAGTCCATTCCCACCCCGGAGCTTTTCTCCTGCCATTTCACTACCCAAAGTGCCATTCCCTTAGATTCTTACATGACTGGCTCTGATTCTTCATTAACAGCATAACTTTGGCTGATTAGTCCAAGGTTCCGTACCTGCAATACTTGCCAGTCTCAAATCATCATGTTTTTTAAATTTACTTGGCTTTTCTAATCTGTTCCACTACTAAAAAAAAAAAAAAATCATCATTTAGAGCAAGGACCAAGTTGTGTCACCAATTGAGCCCATTGACCTTGGAAGCTACATATGTCAGATACAAAGCCTGGATCCCTGAATCACTGCTTGGAGGAGAGTTGCCAGATAATTGTTAATCAATTGGATCTTCAATGAGACTTGGGGTTTACCTGTTATATCAAGCATTCCTTTAACTAATTCAACACTTTTGGACCATTTTTTTTCCTGTAAAATGGAGATTATAGCTGTAATAACAAGATTAATACTTGTCTGCTTGGGAGTCTTTAATATTTTGTATAGAAATCCTTTCTTGGTTATACTTTCTCTTGATCTGTCACTCATCTTTTCTCTTTCTTTATGGTGCCTTTTGTTGTACAATCATCCAAAATTTTTATCTAGTCAAATCTGCCAGTCTTTAATACATATTATGGGCTTTGTTATATGCAAAGAAAGACTTCTTCTATACCAAGATTATAAAAAATACTCTTCAGTATTTCCTTTGGGTTCTTTCAATTATTTTCTAAGTGGATAGTTAACTGTCACAATATTTAAATTACCTATTGTTGTCCTTGATGACTTAAAATATTACCTTTTATTTAATTTCTATGTATACTCTATTCTGGTTCACTGATACAGCTCCACTTGCCCCAGTATCAACTTTTTTTTTCAGTCACTGGTGCTTTACCATTTGTGTTAGTATTTGGTAACGTAAACACCCCTACACTCTGTTTTTTGTTTGTTTGTTTGTTTCTGATTTGGGGCTATTCTTTCACATCTATTTCAGATTAGCTCCAGAATAAAATTACCTGTTTTCACCAAAAATATCCCACCAGGTTCTGCATATGGGTTACACTTGTGCACCAATTTGAGAACAATTATTACCTTTACAATATTGAGCCTACTCATACATAAATATGGTATACTTTATCACTTATTCAAATCTTCTCTTGTACACATGGTAAAGATTTATGATTTTCTTTACATTGACTGTCTGAGTTTGTTTTGTGTTGCTATAACAACACCTGAGACTGAGTAATATATAAAGAAGGGGTTTATTGAGCTCACAGTTTGGAAGGATGAAAGATCAAGATCTGGTAGTTTCCTCTGTTGGGACTCTGCTGAGAGCCTTCTGGCTATACCATTGCATGGCAGGTGGCACAACAGGGCAAGAACACTTGTGAGACAACACATGGTGAGAAAGGAAACAGGAGAGGGAGCTGGGGAAGTTGAACTCACTCCCTAATGACCTGCTCCCTAGGTAATCTATCCAGTCTCACGAGATTGAGAACTCACTCATGACAAAATAATTGATCCTTCTCAAAGCACCCTTCCCAGAACCCCAACTTTGGAGATCAGCCTCAACATGAGTTTTGGTGGAGACAAACTATAGCACTGGCCTTGAAATTTTCCAGCTATAGCTATGTACTTTATAGGTATTATTGTTATAAATTAAAATAATTGCCTTATTAGTTGCTGTTGTGTTTTAGATCTGGAATTTCCCTCAAAGGCCTGTGTGTTCAAGGCTTGGTCCCCAATGCATGATGCTCCTGGGAGGCGGTGGATCCTGTGAGAGACGGGAAGTTTTGCAGACATCAGTGGTGTGCCCCTGAAGGGGATACTGGAGCCCCAGCCCCTCCCTCTTCCTCTGTCTTTTATGTACTAGCCAAGAGGTGAAGGGTTTTGCCACACACACCCCCCATGTTATGCTACCTCACCATAGGCCCAAAGGCTTTGGGCCTAACCCATGAGGGAATGAAACTCTAAAACAGTGAACCAACATAAATCTTTTCTCCGTATAAGCTAACTATCCCAAGTATTTGTTATAGTAATGGAAAGGTGGCTAACACAATTACAAGTAGCTACTTCTCACAGTTAAAGTGTTCTGTGTATTTCCTCTGTGCCTTAATTAAAATTCTTACCTAGAATGGTATCAAACTTCTGCAATCCCAGCTACTCAGGAGGCTGAGGCAGGAGAATCACAAGTTCAAGCCATCCTGAGCAACTTAGTGAGACTCTTTCTCAAAAAAAAAAATTAGAAAGAACTGGGGGGCTGGGGTGTGGCTCAGAGAGAGAGAGCGCTCACCTAACATGTATGAGGCACTGGGTTAGATCCTTAGCACCACATGAAGTAAAATAAAGACATTGTGTCCACCTATAACTAAAAAATAAATATTAAAAAAAAGGATTGGGAATGTGGTCCAGTAGTACAGCTTTTACATATCATATGTGAGCCCTGGGTTCAATCCCCAGTAAACACACACACACATACACACACACAAACACACACAAATCTTAATAGTCAAGCTAGTTAATTCAGCCAAACAAATCAATGATTTCCAAATAATTATTATTTTATCTATTTCCCTTTAATTCCTCTTATTTCTCTTAGTTATTGCATTAGCCAGGGCTCTAGTACCATTTTGAAAAATCCTGGAGATACTGTTAATTCTTACATTCTTCTTTTCTTTACTAGAGAGGCTTCTATTGATATATCATTAAATGTGATGTTTGATCTTCACTTCTTAGGATCTCCATGCTTTAAAACTTTCAGAACTTACCAAGTTTTAATTAGAAAAATATGTTTACATTTGTAAAATGTACTTGAGCACTCATAGTCATATGGTTTTTCTCCTTTAACCTATTAATAAAATGAAAGCATTAACAGATTTCCTAATGTTGAGCCATATTTGCTTTCCTGGAACAAAATCTTATTTTGTCATGGTATGTTGTACTTTTAATACTTTTCTGGATTTAATTTGCTAACGTTTTATGTAAAAATTTTTTGCAACTACATTCATAATCATATGTAGTTTTTTTGGAACCAACAATTCTCTTGAATGTTAGGAAAACACAATGTGGAAAATTATGGATCCTCATGAATGAAATGATTTAGCGAAAAGATAAATAAATTGAAGAAAGGGACAGACTTGGTGGGCATACCTGAAGTTGCTCACTTTAGAAATGTAACCCACCCTATCCTGCTAATCCTCTAGAACTGGAAAAGAAAACTGGAACCTATGAGGGATTTGAAATTTGGCTTCCACCTTTAACTTTGAAAGTTGGAGATGTATTCAATCATTTTAGTAAAAGATAATAGAAGTAAAGTAACAAAGAAATCAAGACTGTGCCCAAGTACTTGGGTGGGACCCCTCTAGTGGGAAATGGGCAAAAAAAGGAATCAAAGAGAAAGATATCCTGAGCATTTTTCATTTGGAATTTTATAAGCAAAGAGTTTCATATTGAAATTTAATATCTCAATGGGAGCTTAATAATGAGAGAGATTCATGTTCCAATTTGAATTGTTACAGATTACATTATTTGGGTTCATTGTATTTTTTTTTCTTTTGCACTGGAGGAGACAAACTGGCTGGGCATAATTCGAAATGGAAATAAAATATAAGAGCAAATTTTTGAGCAATGCACAATTATCTAGAGTGTTCCTAAGACAGAGTGACCTAGAGCTAAGAAGTGCTGTCCTCTGGCTCATTTCAGTGTCTGCAATGCCCACCTGGTCTCAGGAGGACAGAAAGGAGCTGTGGTGGATTTCAGGTGAGCAGCCTCACCAAGGTGAGGTCAGAGTCCTCCCAATGACCCTAGGCTTGGCTCCTAAAACCTGATAGGTTAAGACAGAATAGATAAAAGGAGGGGAATATAGAGCAAGAGGATTCTTCAAGCCCTATGCCCATGAATCTCAACTTGCCCTACTTCCTCATTAGCCTTACCACTACTAGGGAAATATGAATTGTTAACCTGGTCAGTCAAAAGTCCAGAATTTTCAGAGGCAATTTTTATTAACATTACTGTTCTCTAGAGGTCAATAGCTATTTACAGAGTGCTGTCTGTAGCTTCTCACCTCCAACTGGGCCTTCCTGTCCTCAGGAAAAAATGACTTTGACTTTCTATTTTCCTCTACCTGCTCTGTACTTGGAAAAAGAAAAGAAAAGAAAAAAGATTAAGACAGGATTTGTTCTGCAGCTCTTGATATTGAGTGATAGTGGTGGGGGAGGGGAATCTACACCTTCCAGCACAACTGTGCTTACTATTCTCAAAATTCAAACTGGCTAGAGAGATGGAAAAAAGCCATTTCTGAGTCTAAGCCAGATTCTACAATTCAGCTTTTGCCAGAGCATTTGTGCAAGTATTAATCAAGTTATGCTGTGATTCTTATTCTTCTGTTTCTGAATAGCACATGTGCCCTCAATTGTATGAGAAGAGGTCAGGGTCTAGCCATTGTCTCATTTTCCAACCGTCACCAGGAACCAAACATCTGTAACCACAACAGAACAGAGGTAAGGGCTGGACCCCAGGCCTGTCTTCCTCTAGAGTCCACCCTCCCCACTTCTGCTTTCATGGCTCACCAGTTCCATGCACGTGTCTCTTCCTCTTTATTGGTGTCTTGTGCAAATTCTTCTTTGGTTAACTGAAGAGGTTCCTTAAGGAGTTATTTTTAAAAAGTGACATGGGTGGCACACTTGCTACATCTGTGTCTTGAATATTTCTTTCTTTTACCTTCACATAAGAATGATAATTTGAATAGTGATTGAATTATAGGATCTCTATCTTATCCCCCTCTGAACTCATAAATATTCCTCCTTCATATTCTGGCATTTAATGTTGTAGATAAGAAATTCAATACCAGCATAACTCTCTCTCCTTTGTAGCTGGTTTATTTTTCCTGTTAAAGAATTGTAGGATTTTCCTCATTTAGAATTCCAAAATTTTTTTTTCTTGATTAGAATTCTAAAATATCAAAATATATATTTATATATATTTCGCATGTGTCTGGTAATACAAACACATACACACACACATTTATAACAGAATAAAATTGAGTCTTTTAAATCTAGATTTGTATATTTCTTCTATTAAGGGAAATTTTAAAAATATTTTCTTGCTTATTACTTATTCTGTTCTCATCTTCAATGTTTTCATTTTGTGGATCTTGGACCTGCTAACTCTAGGTTTCTTTATAGGAGGAAACTCTTAACAGTTTTCTTTTCATTTATTATCATAATTACTCTGTGTGTATGTGTTTGTGTGTGTGTGTGTGTGTGTGTCTGTGTCTGTGTTTTATTTTTTATCTTTTGGTTTTGTTTTTGTTTTGTCCTGCATTCTGGGAAATTACTCCAAATTGTCTTCTAATTCATTAATCCCATTCTCAGCTCTCTGACCTTCTAGAAGGAACTGGGCTCTTAATTTTTTTCCTTTTGTTTTATTTTGGTCTTAAAATTTTTTTTCTGTTACCCGATTACTCCTGTTTTATGTCAGCTTTCCCTTATTTTATTCATTTATCATCTTTTAAATGATCTCTGAGAATATTCATCATACATTTAAATTTTTTTCTTCTGTTTCCCACATTAACCTTGTTTCTGATGGAAATATTTGCTCTGAGTTCTCAACCTGATCATTTTCCTTTGAAAGGTAGTAATTCTCCTGATAGTTATGATGAGTTCTTGTCTTATTGTAATTCTAACTGAAGACATGCTGATCAGGACTGGTGGATAAACATGGATTTTGTTAGCATCTCTAAAGACCACTATTTGAGTTGTTCTCCAAAGCCAAGTGTGCTGAATTAGAAGGGATGAATTTTGAACCTCTCTTAACATTGCACAGCAGAGTACAGAATAGTAGACAGGATATCCCCTTTGGGTCCATGAGTAGTATCAGCAACCCTCACCAAAGCAACCTGATATTCATACCTCATGGAGCCCAGAGATGGAGGTTATGGTCCACATCTCTGGGTGATGCTGGGAAACCTCCTAAATTCTTCAGTTGGACCCTCTCACTGAACAGTGATACCTCCGCACCCCACCTTCTATACCTAATACCTAATGCTCACCCTGAATTTCACAGCCCCTTAGTAAATGTGAGCCCATCAATACTGACCAACCTATCTGACCAGATTTGGTGATAGATAGGCCTGGGGAGGGAGTTGAATATTCTAGGGAGATGCACAGACTTTGGGCCAGGACTACTAGGGGTGCTCCTCACTAGACTGTGAGCTTTGAAGAACAGACCTGGTTTCTAGCCCATTTGCAGTGCTGGTACATGCTGCCTGCTTGATGAACAACAAGTAAATGAAAGATACACACTGCCAAACCTCTAGGCTTTTGTTCCAAATGTGATGTTGTGTGGCGGTCCTTCCCATCCCCACTGTCATTCACACCCATACCCAGACTCAACCATCTTTGGTGCAGTTCAAGACTCAGCTCAAACATCCCCTGAAAGAAAACTTTCTGTCCTTCCCTTGGGCTTCCACATTCCCTCATAGCAACTACTACACTCTACGTTTTGTAGTAGGTTCCAAACACATTGTGTACATGCATAAATAACAAATAAATGAATTCCCCACTGAACTATGAGCCCAAAGCAGGAATCACATCCCATTCAAGTCACTGGTCTGTGCTCAGCATGGCATCTGCCACAGAATAGCCAGATACTGTGTAACTGAATTGACAGTACACAAGGGATTATTATCTCCAAATTAGGGTATTTATTGTCAGTCTCTGGGAAATCAACATTTTTTGTGGTGGTGGAGTCTCAGGCACCGCAGTACTCACTAGAGTCAGGAAAAAGAAAGGAAATTTACCACTGAGCACCTAATAAAGGCCTAGAACTGTGCCAGGTGCTCTCAACATTCATAAAAAAAAGGAGCTAATATTTTTCAAATATTTACTGCCTGCCAAACAATGTCTTAAGCATCTTACATTTAGCATCACTATGAGACAGATATTAATAGTATCATTACTTTTCCTAAGAGGTGCAATAGCTGGCTCAACACTACAGGCCTAGGAAGTGGCAGAGCTGGGGTTGGAACCCAGAAGTACAGATGCAGAGGCTGGGCTCTCAGTCGCTACAATAGGCCAGCTTTTCACTTAATATCCACATCAACCTTGCTAAGTACTGTTCCTCTCTTGAATGATCAGGGGACTGAGACCCCAGCCACAAAATAGCAACTTCCCTGCTCCTAAACAGCTCCTGTTCAAGCACAGACACAAAACCCTAGGACCTGACCCAAGATGACCTTGAGAGCCTGGTGGAAAACAGAAGTGTTCAATGGGCAAAACCTGAGGAAAGAGACCAAGTTCTCACAGACCTAGATTTGAAGCAAGGGTCCCATCAATATTTGCAGGATGGACCAGTATTATCCACAAGTTCCACCTGGACCAGTAGACTGGGTGGGGACTATTCCACCAAGATATCCAATTACAACCAATCAGCTCCTTATTTCCCTTTACAGAGTCATATAGATTCCTTTGCCACCTGCCAAAAGGGGAGACAGATTTGATCATGTCTCTGGTCTCCTTGTTGGTTAAACTACAATAAAGCTTTTGCTTCCCTTACCCCCACATTGGGGATCAAACCCAGGGATGTTTTACCACTGAGCTACATTCCCAGTCCCTTTATTTTCCCCTTATCTTTGAGAGAGGATCTCACTAAGTTGCTGAGATTGCCCTGAACTCACTATACTTCTGCCTCAGCCTCCAGTGTAGCTGGGATTAGAGGGATGGGCCAATACACCTGAAGGTTCTTACTTTCTGCAAAAAAAAAAAAAAAAAAACAGTTCCACAGTTTTGGCCTCTACGTGCAACAGGCAGCAAGACCTTACTCAGTTTCATGATTTCCTCTTATCCAACTAACATTTATAGGTGGATGGAGGTTAGACATTGGTGCACACAGTACAAATAGAAAACCAGATCTTTCTGTTTCTAAACCCACATTGCCTCTACCACAGGCATAGCTTCCCTTCCCAGCTTATCTGAAATAGAGGTACAGAGGGACGCCTCCTTGCTAAGTATCATACCACAATCTCCAGATACTTCCAAAAGATAGTACAAGGACAGCTGGGGATCCCTGGGTCTCCAAGTACCTCCAAGACCTGGCCTGTAGACACTTGAGAAGCACCAGTGAGCTGAAGACTTGGCATTACAGTGGCTTCCTTTGACTAGGGACTACCTGTGGGATTGAGATGTTATTTATATTTGCCTCTCTTTATTCTCTCCACAATCCCATGGACAGCTATAATCTCTATCCTAAAGAAAAAAAAAAAATCTTGGGCTGGAAAGATGACATTCCTTTCCCCTAGGCAGTGAGTGGCAGAATTGGCTTTTGATCCTGGGTATGTCTGACACTAAATCCTGTGATCTTAAATGGAAAGTTTGGTCCCAAATTCATCTTTGCCCTACGGACATCTCCCTTTAGACCTCGTTCACAGCTGCCAAGTTTGTAAGAAAGTTGGTGAGAAGAACTGGGAAAAGAGGAGTAAGAAGGACATTCCAGGCAAGAAGCAGAAGAGATAGGGAGACCTGGGGGAGGTGCAGCATTGGCAGGGGCATTGACACCTGTGGGGGCCACCCAGGAATCACCTGCCTGAGAGAGATGGGTCAGGGAGAAGAGAGCTATGGGAACAGTGTTCTGGAGGGCCCTATGTGCAGGATCTCGAGCTCTGTGGAGGAGGAGCCTCCCAGGCCTCAAGCTCAAGACCACAAGTCCTGTGATGTCCAAGCTTCCAGTCACAGCACAGGCTACATACCCCAGAGTCTGTTCAAAGGACCCATGCTGGGAATCAGAGTAAAGGCAGAGCCAGCAGTGGCTCTTGGTTACAGAGGGCCTGCTCTGGTTGGGACTTTCGCCTTTCTTCTGCTATGATCACTCAGAGTCACAGTCCACAGTCTTAAGCCAAATCTGCTTGTGCCTCAGGGATTGAGAAAAAAAAAACAAATTATGCTTCTCACAAAGGAAGGCCATTTACCAGAAAGTTCTCTTTCAAACTTTTTGGAGCAACACCTGGACTGACTAGCTTGGAAATTTTCCCTTAGCACTTTCTGCCAGGCATCTGCTTGCTCCCCTGCCTTTACCCATGTCAAGCCTATTAAAAATCAGCACACATGCAGACACGAATGGTGTGACTCTACTTTGTGTACAACCAGAGATATGAAAAATTGTGCTCTATATGTATAACCTGAATTGTAATGCATTCTGCTGTCATATATAACAAATAAGACTTTTTAAAAAAAAAAGAAAGAAAGAAAAACCAATGGGGTGTGTCATCGAGTGTTTGAACTTTGTTAACCTATTAGGTGAAATTTGGCTTCTTGAATTTTACGGGTTTTTTTTTTTTTTCCTTAAAAGAGTAAAGTTATAATATATGACATTAAAAAACATCAGCACATAATGACTTCCAAAGCAACTTGGAAATGTCACACACTGTGCTGTTTACAGTTGGGTGATGGGAATTTAAGACGTAATTCCTGCCCTCAAGAAATTTGTAAAATTCCTGCAAGAATAAAACCACAGTGGCCCCATTAATAAAAAGTCACTATTCTGCTAGTGCCCATCTATTACACATTAGTACATGTTGTATTATTTAGTCATCAAAGCAACATAGAGAAGAAGGTCACCAGGACTTTATAGCTCAGTGTTTTTGTCTGTAATGGAGCCAAAAAAGGTCTAGGTGAAGCTAGGCATGGCTGTACACACCTGTAATCCCAGTGGCTCAGGAGGCTGAGGCAGGAGGATGGCAAGTTCAAAGCCAGCCTCAGCAACAGTGAGGTACTAAGTAACTCAGTGAACTGTCACTAAATAAAATACAAAATAGGGCTGGATGTGGCTCAGTGGTTGAGCGCCCCTGAGTTCACTCCCCAGGACTCCCCCTACCACAATAAAAGGTCTAGATGAGAGCAAATGCCAAAACAGCTTGTGTCAGCCAGACCAGGCCACAGAAGATCAGAGGCCTGTGGAGCCATCTGCATGCTGTACCCAAGCAGCTCCCTGCTGTGATCAGCCACCAAGGTAGGTGAGGACTTCAGAGCCAGACCCAGCAGGGCCCAGAAGGGGCAGCTGGATGCCTGATGTGACCTTGGACAAGTCACTGCCTCTCTGGACTTCAGTTTCCTCCTCTGTAAAACAAAGACTTTAGAGGATACAAGCAATTTTCTAGCCATTGACGATTTATGGATCCCTCTGGTAACCTGAAGGGTATAGATTTGTTCCCCAGGGGGAAAAAATGCATACGAATTTGGCATGAAATACTGAGGACACCTTCATCTTGAGCTAGAGACTTCAGAGAAAAACTGTTGGGCTAAGATCTCTAAAGATCATTCCAGGTCTAAACAAGAGGGTGGGGGTTCTGTCTGTAGGAGACGTTCAAAGCTAGGCTCCAGCAAAGTGGAGCCTCCTGCAGGTAGAAAGCCATGTGTTTTAGTCAGCTTTTTGGCCACTGTGCCAAAAAGGCTGACAAAAACAATGTAGAGGAGAAAAAGTTTACTTGGGCTCATGGTTTCAGAGGTCTCAGTCCCCAGACAGCTGGCTCCATTACCCTGGGCCCAAATGAGGCAGCACATCACAGCAAATGATTGTGGAGGAGGAAAGTAGCTCGGGACTTGGCCACCGGGAAGCACAGAGAGCTCCACTCTCCAGGGACAAAATATAAACCCCAAAGACACACCCCCAGTGGCCTACCTCCTCCAGCCACACCCTATCTGACTTCACTTACCACCCAGTTAATCCCTAGAAGGGGGTTAATCCACGGAGTGGGCTATAACTCTTATCATCTAATCATTTCATCTCTGAACCTTCTTGCATTGTCCCACACCTGAGTTTTTGAGGGACACCTCATATCTAAACCATAACACCCTGGAAGGTAACACAACCTGTCCAATGTCTGTCTTCTTTACAGAGAACCCAGGACCAAGTAAGCCTAGTTTGCACCCCACCACAGACACATGGTTACCCGTTTACTAGGGAAGCCAGAAGGTTTTTTGTTGTTGTTGTTTTGTTTTTGCTGCTCTGATACAGAGGCTAGATTCCAGGAAGAAGGAGCCCACCTCACTCACAGTGGCAGCAAAGTAATTCCTTCAGCTCTCTGGGCTCAGCAGCAAGTGCAGTCCTGTGCCTTTAGACACAAGGCATTTCTCATTTTGGGGGCAGCTTGTGGACTCATATGCTTGCCTGTGTGTTCTGCCCAGGAAACATCTGTCACCAACTCCAGTCCAAACAGCCGGTTGGCTATTAGAGTTGAAACAAAACGTCAGAGTCCCCCACATGGTGAATTAGGTTGTCGGTCTCCTGCTTAACACATCAAGTTAAAGCGGAGCGTTGGTCTTAGTGGAAACTCCTCCCTCCTCAGTGCTGAGAGTGAGTGGGGCCTGTGAGTTGCCAGAAATTTCATGAGCGAGTGAGAGAAATCTTCATGCGTGGCTCTCACCCCAGGCTGCACATTAGACTCACCTGGGGAGCTCTTCCAATACACAAATGCTGCTTTCCACTTGACCAGGTGAGTCTGATGTGCAGCCACAGTTGAGAACCACTCTCCCGGACAACCCAAACATTTAATAAACCAGCTTCATGGCTCAAAAACCAAAAAAAAAAAAAACCCTGATGCAAAGCAGTCAGTGGTGAATGATCAAGCTGTATGCCATGCCCAAGGAAAAAAACACAGCTCCCACTAGGGAAAGATTCCAGAAAGGCTTCTGGATGCTGGATGGCAAAGACAGCAAATCATGAGCAAGTAAACCCAGAGACAGGCCCTCCAGACTGGAAACAGCTTGGGGAAGGATCCAGAGGCAGCAGACTCTGCTGGGAAATCAAGACCTGGTGCTCTTTGCAGGGAGGAGAGCACGTGTCACCAAATGGACTCTAACATGCCTTTTAGATTGCTTCTGACCCTACAGCTCCTGATTGAAAGTAGTTTGACTTCAGTGCTTATTTGTTCTTGTAAAAAAGTGTTCTGCAATTTCAACTGGAGGTGAAATAAAATGGAGTGATAAGTCTATAAGTAATTTTTAAAGACTTTTCACAACAACATTTTAATCTGCTTCCCAGGAAATCATCCTTGAGGGAAGGGCAAAAGAAATGTAGCTGATTTTTACAGAGGAGGAAAGAAACAGAGGTACATTTCCCTGCCTATGTCATATGGGTTGTTGTTTTTTTGTACAAAAAAAACAACCTTAATTCTGCTGGTCCTGAGCAAGACCAGCCCTTCAAGACACAGAGCTTGGCCCCCTGACTTACAGAGAGGACCACATTCAGGAAAGAGAAGGCTGTTCCAGAAGGGCCCTTTGCCTTCTCTTGGATCCACAGAACTCCCCAAGGACATCCTAAGGCCACCTCAGGACATCCTTGCAACCTCCTTCCTAACACAGGCATAGGCAGACCAGAGTCTAAGTATAGCCCAGTGCCTCCTCAGTCATGTGGTCTTGGGCAAGGCCTTCTACCACTCCAGGACCCAGTATCCTCATCTGTAAACTGGGATTTTCAGATTCAGGTAGTCTTTGAGAAAATGCAAAGAAAGAGCATCCAAAGAGGCACCTTAGAGGGGCCGGGGAATGGTAACCATTGCTCTTATTATTCTTTCTCCCCCTTGCTAGTCTCAGAGCAGCATGATATCCAACAAAGGCTTTCCTCCACCTGAATCTCAAAGTCTTTCTTCCTCTGGCCTTTCTTTCTGTGCCCTTGGACTACACCACTGTAAGGACAACAGTCACAAGGATTTATTTCCTGGAGTGGACATTTTCTGGATCCAGGGCTGCCCGAGCTGCTCTCTGCTGCCCCCTGTTGGCTCAGAGCCTGAAGCGTCAGTGGACCAGTTTGCCCATAAGTTACATCTGTGGAAATGAAGGTGACACAAGGCGTTAAAAACAACTCTAAGCATGCTAAAAGCATCCTTCCTAAAGCCAGTCCTGCCCTGTCATGTGTGGCTTCTTTGAGATACTAATGCCTCAGGTGCCCCTCTGATCTGAGTTTTTTGAGAAAAAAAAAGTGAAGAGCAGGCTTAGTTTTTACCCACTTGTGGAAGTTCAGGGGACTTTCTGGATTTCCAGAGAATGAATTTGATCAAGTTCTACAAGAACCTAGCAGGAGTCTTTTTCTTTCCTCCATTCTCAGTGCTCTTCCAGGTATTATCAACCAATCATTTCTTTCCCATTGAGTCACACTCATCCTTGAAATCCTTCTTAATACAACAACACTCCAAGCAGCCAGTCCTAGTCATTGGTCAGGATGGTGCACAAGATGAAAACTGTTTTACTTCTTGGGGTTTCAAGTTCAACTGCTAGATGAGAGGATGTGGATCAAATTCCCTGTTCTGTGTCTGCTCCAGTGCTCACTATCTCCGAAGGGTCAGGATGCTTCCTGGTTGTGATGGCACAGCACTGGACAAGGTAATTTGAGGTTCTCGGCTTCTGAACTGAAACATATGAGCTATACTATTTAGGAAATGTACTAAAGATAAGTATCACTCAACTGAGACTAAAAATCATCACTGAGCCACAGGGTGGACAGGTATTTTTGTTAGGGAGCAAACAATATTGTTGTTGGGCAGGCCTGGTGCCCAGGCTGAGTGTTCTGGAAATGGTAAATAAGAGGGTATCTGAATATCATCTGGTGTGTGTTCCTCCAATATTTCTTGTTTCCACTTTGGTGTGGCTGAACTGGATCATGCAGCATCCACTGCCTCCTGACTGAGTGATTGCAGCAGAAGAGAGAAGAAATGTGGGGCCAAATCCTGGGTGCTTAACCTTTTGAACTTTCAATGCTTTTTAAATAAGACCTGGGATTTTTAGTGTCAGAGTACTGAGATGGTAAATAACAGATCTGGAAGAAATTGTGACCACTCTGAGTCATTCCTTATCACTCCCCAGACTGATTCCACATGCTGTTTTGAGTAGAGGATGGGCAGGCAAAGCAGAGATCTCAGATGCGAGGAGACCCCGAGCAGGGGCCCTCCATCCTATCCACCTCCCACTGAGGCCCCAGGCCCCAGAGCAAGAGAAGTTGGGTGTCTAAGAGCAGACATGGCTGAGGATCTGTCCTGGGTAAAGCCTGGGCAGCTGAATGTCTGGCTGAATTTTCCCATCCTAGAACCCAGCAGGCAAAGGAAAAATAAGCAGAAATGGTTACAAGAAGTGTAACCTATATTTTTTTTGACATCAGAGTAGCAGATATCCAATCTCAGTCAAGTCAGTGAGATTTTATTCAGTCTGGGGTTTCACTAGCTCTTGTCCATCATGGGGTGGTTCTGTTTTATTCTGCTTGGGGGCACCAAGGCATGAAGGAAGGAGAAGCTGTTCTCTGTCACCATCTCTCCTGCCGTCATCTACAGAGCTTTCCTGGTCATGGCATCTCTGGGTTCAGTGGCCCAAGGGCCCCCAGATCTCAGTGTCCTAGTGTGTGTGTGAAAACTTTCTGTGCTTTGTGGATGTGTGGGAGTCCTGGGAGATTTCCACTTAATATGAATTCACATGCAGTATAGGCAAATGATCTACATTAGCCCCTCTGTGACTCAGTTTTTTCATCTACAAAATAATAATACAACCTACCTCTCAGGATTGCTGTGGGGATCAAATGAGTTAATGCAACAGTGTCTGGAACACTACAAATGTGTCTGCTCATATTTTTATTTGCTATTTACTTCTTTCAAAGGGGTGAGAGTCAGAAAGGCTGTACATAGAAATACCAAGCATTTTCTATTTAGCACAGGCATTTTGAAGTGGCTTTCTGGGTGGGAGAGGAAAGGGTAAGGTAACAGTCAGGGCTTAAGGGAAACACATAGTTAGTTCTTAGATGCACTGATGTTCAACATCAGACCCAAGAGAGCAATCCTGGAGATGCATCTGCGCCGGGCATACCCCTCCTTCAGTTGCTGGATGGTGAAGAGGAAGTCTTGGGATACAAGGGAAGGTGGCCAAGGCAGTAGGCAGAGTAGGAAGGACACAACCCTCCAGGAGCTCAAGACACTGGCTTTTTAACCAGTCAATGGTATGGCATTCTTGACTTTTTTTAACAGTGTTTCTTCACCTACCTGGCCCTGGGTATCCCGCAGGAGGGCCCTATGCATGTGAAGGATTGTTGTCATGTCATTATGTCCCTGTCCCCCAGTGAGGGCAGGAAGAGCATCTGGCTGGGGTGTTTTGTTGGGCTACCCTTTGGCTGGGTGTCCATCCAAGTCACCAGGTAAAGAGGCATGACCTTGAATCCAGGGGGGATCAGATGTCCAGTCTGATTAAGCCCATTGAAGCCAACTTACCTTCTCCTTCATGTAGGCCAACCTGAATGAGCTCCTAAAAATAGAATTTCGCGCTAGGCCTACCCTGAATCAGTTGGCCTTAGCTCACCTCTAGAGCTCCTGGACTCTGCAATTCTCAGGCCTTCTTCTTGGACTGAAGCCTGAGGTGCATCACTGGCTGAGCATTACCTTCTGTACTGTAGCTTCTATTTGCAATTGTCCAGGGGTCACATCAGCTTCTCGAGCAATGTCCCAGCCCAAAGATGACAACCAAGTCTTACCTCCTATGCCAACTTGTATCAGTGCCTGCCTGGAATGTAGTGTTTGGAAGGCGGATACTCGGAGGCGGGGAACAATCATGCAGCACTATCTGCCAAAGGGTCAGGGAGCAGAAAAGGCAACAAATATATGTCAACCCTGCCCCAGGCCCATGAGCTTGAGTGGATTCGTTATCTGAGGGGTACAAGAAGTTTCCAGGGGTGGATTTACCAAAATCTGGAAGCAATCACCAGAGCCTTTTGGTGACTATTAACAATTTACAGGTGGCGGCCAAGGACTGTAAATTGTTAAAAACAGGTAACTAACAGTCCCAGTTGACCTGGGACTGTTTCCTTTTAAGCACTGGAAGTTCCATATCCCAGGAACCCACAGCACCAGGCGAATCAGAACTGCTGCTTATCTCACTGACAAGGCCTTGCCTGCCCCTGCTGAGGGCTGACGCTGCAGCTCAGTCACCAGGAACACACACACTCCCCTTCAGAGGTCAGGGGATGCCCAGTGCCCCTCAGCTGACTCTCACCATGCCTTCAGTGGCTTTTATATGAAATATATGACCAAGATCCCGAGGACTTTTGGTTCCCCTGATTCTTCCACATGCATGAAGATTAAGTATTGTTGACAGAGCCATCTGGAGCCAGGGTACTTCATGGCCCTTACCTGCTCAGGAAATGAGACCTATGAGACTGTGTCCACACAGCACATCTGCTAGCAACTGGCTGACCACAGGGACACACGTGGACTTGCTTGGAGTCAGGCTAGTTTATTCATCCAACACTCACCTTTCTTCAGATCAGCAGATCCGTTGAGTGCCACCCTTAAATTCCTGGTCAACAGCTTGTACCCAATAAAGCCAAGCCACCTGCACCTAAGAACCCTTTTAAGGTACCCAACTGACACCTGTTTGGCACCCCAGGAAAGAAGACACTCCTCCTTGGTTTTCTCTAGAAATTATCTTTCCACAGCTAGAAAAAAAAGGTGTGTGTGGTGGGGGCGGGGTGGGGGGCGGTGGACAAAAGCAAGACACAGAGCGAAATCATTTGCATCAGTCAAACGTTCAAAGCTAACCATCCAAAGGAAATCAGGAAATTGAAATTAAATGCAGCTCCTTGGTTTGTGTCCTTTCCATTTCCAACTTGCGAAGAAAATCCTCCACTTGCCCTCACTCAGCTATGTCTGCGCCTGGTGACATCTGTCAGCCAAGGAGTTTAATTGTTGGTAATAGTATTTCCCTGTTATTCGACCACCACACAAATAGCATAAATACAACTTAACCACCCTTGCCAGAAATCGCAAATTTATGCCGTGCCTGCTGAACACCAAGGCTGATTAGCACAAAATTTAATTTTCGTTAATATCAGCCCAAGACAAGTAGAGCATGAAATTAACCTGATGTGTTAATATTGTGCTTCACAGTTCCAACTGTATCCTGTAGACGCTGTCGCTGGAGACAGGTGCCGCTCTGCATGGGGAAGAACTCCCATGCAGACTGAGAGGCAGGATG
The DNA here is from genome assembly GCF_047511675.1 of Marmota flaviventris. Classification (NCBI taxonomy): domain Eukaryota; kingdom Metazoa; phylum Chordata; class Mammalia; order Rodentia; family Sciuridae; genus Marmota; species Marmota flaviventris. The sequence goes on from NC_092506.1 coordinate 44,174,830, forward strand.
AGGCCCAGGAGGTTGGTGTTCCTGAAGCCGTGAGTGTTCCAAGGAGGCATTGGGTGACAGCTCCTGGAGATGAGTGGCAATCAGAGGTGGTGGTGGGAATTGAGGACCAGTAGCCGCTGAGGTCTTTTCTGTTCCTGGGGCTGAGGGATTTTAAATCTTAAAACAACTTCCGCAGGCCAGATGCTGTTATCTAAGAGTGGTTGGCCAAATACCACCCGAAAACTGAATCCAGGCCACCGTTTAGCCCTTGAGCTAAGAATTTTTTTCACATCTTTAAATGGTAAGGAAAAAAATCATATGAAGATTATTTTGTAATGTGAAAATTATATGAAATTCAAAGTTTAATGTCCACAAATTTTCCTGGGACTCAGTCATGCCCATTCATTCTGTTCTTATCCACCTTCTCTCTACAACAGCAGCCCTGTGTGGTTGCAACAGAAACCTTACAAACTGGAAAGCCCTAAATATTAACTATCTGGCTCATTGCTAGAAATGATTGCCAACCTCTGATCTAAGACAATAATAGTTTTCAAATGAGTTCTTTGGAGAAGCGAGGAGGACAGGACTTCATGCTTTTGCCAAAGCAGCTGTCTTTGTGTCAGTTATACACAGTGTGTTTTTATTTGGAAAAGAAGGAATTATACCTAAACAAGATCCAGGAGATGTACAAGAAGTTAAAAATACTTTCCCTTTTGAGGTGATTTTTGTGATTTGTGAATGGTGGGCTGCAAGGTGGCTCCAGGAAATCTCCAGAGACCTAAGACTCGACCAACATGCAGTTCAAACAAAAGTTGTGTGTGTGTGTGTGTGTGTGTGTGTGTGTGTCCACAGGTGCGCCTCCAACCAAGGGTCTTAGCTCCAGGGCAAGTGTATAGGGAAATACAATCCTCATGGAGCACATTACAGGGATTTTCCTGTGTGTTCAAACTTCCCTTCCCTCTCTGGCAACACATACTTAGTCATGTTCAAATAAATTTGCTTAATTATTAATTAAGCCATTCATAATAGCTTACGACGAATATTTATGACAAATCCTTATGACATAATATTTATGACAAATCCTGGGAAACTGTAAGTGTGACTGTGTTGGGGGAAGGTCCTTGCAGAAGTGATTAAATTAAGGCTCTTAAAATCAGGAGATGATCCTGGATTATCTGGGTAGGCTCTAAATGCCATCACAAGCTTCCTAATAAGATACACACAAAGAGCAGAAGCCATATAGAGGAGAAGGTGATGTGACAATGAGGCAGAGACTGAAATGATGTGACTTCCAACCCAAGAATACCAGGATAACCACCAGGAGCTGGAAGAGGCAGGAAGTGGATTTTCCTCTAGAAACTGTCATACATTGGACTTCTGGTCTCCACAACTGTGAGAGAATGAATTTCTGATGCAGTAAGCCACTAGATTTCTAATAAACTTGTTCCAGCTGCCTCTAGAAACTAAGACACAATCACAAAAGGGTTTTCTCATGAATAGTATCCACAATGCTGATGTAATTTTCATTACTTTGTGTTGATTACCTATGTATCACTCAAAAGCCTATTCATGGGTTTCATCTCATTAATTATGCTATAGGGAAAGCACAAAGTAATTTTAAGTCCCTGGCACATACTATATTCCCAATAAACCGGAGCTCTGTGCATACTTTTCTCAAGGCAGAATCAGTCACCCCATCCTTTGAGGTCACAGGGCTCTTCAGACATGTTTTAATTAGCACTTCCCTCTAAACTAGGCATCTGTGTTTTTGATGTCCGTCACCCCTCGTGGGTAAGCTATGAAATTCTTGGGAGCAATGAATATCTCTCATTTTTTAAATACTTTTTATTGAAATTTAACATATACAATAAGGAGCCTGTATCTTAAGAGTATCAAAGAACATTTTCAAATGTTACGTCTAGGCAGCCACTACCCAAATCAAGATATAAAGCATTTCTAACACCCTGAAGCCTCTTCCATGCCCCACTCCCAGCCAATACCTTCTCCAAAGAGTAGCTACCATTCTGACTTAATGCAGTTAGTTTTGCCTGTTTTCGAATATCATAAAAATGAAATCAGATAGTATATACTCTTTTGAATATGGCCTCTCTCAGACAGCATAATGTTTTTGAGATTTATCCATGCTATTGTGTGTAGCAATAATGAGTTCTCTATTGTATGAAATTACCACAACTCCTCAGATGGACTCTGAGGAGTTTCCCATTTGGCATTATTACAATGTGTGCTGCTAGGAAGATTCTTGAACATAGTTAGCCAGGGAGGAAAGCCCTCTTCCCTGTTAGAGACTGACAGGGGTAGAACTTCTAGATCACAAAGGAGGTATGTAAACAACTTCAGTAGATACTACTGAATACCTCTTTCTACACCTTATGCTGTACAAATTTGTATTTACTCCATCAGTGGATGAAATTTGCAGCAATGTACCGAATCCTTACCAAACTAAGTCATTTTATTTATTTATTTATTTAGCTATTTTAGTTGTTGATGGACTTTTATTTTATTTATTTATTTATATGCAGTGCTGAGGTTCAAACCCAGTGCCTCACACACGCCATGCTAGGTAAGCACTCTACCACTGAGCTTCAACCCCAGCTCCTATAGTTACCTTTTAAGTTTAGTCATTTTGGTAGTAACTGATTCATCTTTGTATTTCTCTGTACTAGACCAAAATTTGTACTAACATGATTCCACATTTTTCTTACTGGCTCTAGTGGGCAGGTAGACATCTGGCCAAAAGCCAGGTAAACCTAGGCCAGCTTCCAACTGATCCTGCCTGGAAAAAAAAAAAAAAAAGAGAGATGGGTCAATTTGATTCCCTTCTATCAGAGATTAAAGCAACAAAATAAAGAGAGTAATACAACCTTCAACAGGAGCAAATAATGAAAACAGTAATGGCTATGATTAATCAATACAAGACAAAGACATGAGAAATTGTGAAGAGGCAGACATTATAACAGAAACAATGCAGAGCAGAGGGGAAGGAAACCAGCTGGGACCAGGACAGACAGAAGCAGATACCATAAGAATAGCAATGAACCACAGCAGAGAGCCCAAGGCCCTGTTCTAAGGTCACTATAGTGGCCTTGGATTCAGAACAACCTCCAGCCCCTCCCCCTCTGCTCCATATAACCCTGGATAGGCCTGTTCTTGAGTCTCCCTGGTAGCCTCCACACCTTTCTCTCAGTAAGTACCCTTACCAGGAGCCCTTCCTCACTTCAGTTGTAATACTTTGGAGCCTTTTTTTCTTGCAAATAAAAAAGTTCAACTTCCATGCCTGGTATGCAGTATCAGTAATATGCCAGCAAATAGTTAATAATCAACCACCTAGGAATTAAAAGCCCTGATTAGAAATGTTTGCCAAAATCTTGATGTAAATACTCCCACCATGGCCAATTTCAAGCTATCATGTGACATCATTAAACACAAGCAACTGGAAATAGCACCCCATCATATAATATTTTCACCACATTGGTGCAATAAATGGAAATATAATCTCAAGAGCATAGATAGTTGTAAGATAATTAGTTGAGTATTCCTACTCAATCTGGATGTAACTGAATATTTAATACCTTTGTTTTTTATTGGTGCATCTCAATTATACAGAATGGTGGGTTTCATTGTGACATATTCTATTACCTTTATTTTTTAAGTTTATATAATCTAATTTTTTATAATGGTGATGCTTAATAACTAGCTCACAAAAAATCCTGAAAATTTAACAATCAGCTGGCAGGGCCAGCTCTGACATGCCACTGAAGTAGATGCCCACCAAATGTTTGAATCCTTTCTGGCCTTCTCTATGTTATGACAAGCTCCTCATTGTGCAGAACCCACCTGCCTGGCTCCTAAGCCAACGGCACATCCATGTATGAGTAAAACCAATCATATGATGACAATGTTATACACAATTTTCCACAGTAGATTACTATTGGTGACATTCAAAACCATGGAAATGGGCACGACATATCTCTATTTACCAAGTCATAGGGCCTGGACCTTTCTGGTTTGGAAGTTTGTTTTGCTTTGTTTTTATTTCATCCAACAGCTCAGAAAACACAAGCAGGTATGCAGGATGTTAAGTGTTCACAGAAAACCTTGACTTGCTCAAGTGGCTCCTGGATCAAAAACTCCAACACATCTGATCTCCTTCCATGTGCCCACCACCCTGCTAGCACACACACATACACACAAAAGTCAATCATGGGTGTAGTAAAAGTTGCAGTTTTTGCCCTTAAAAAGTTTTTAAATACTGATAACTGACATTTAATGCTTTTCTGTGTAACAAGATGCTTCTTTTATGTTGGTAAACCGAGTTAATCCTCACAAGGATTCTTTGTGGTAGGCACTACATTGTCTTCCTAATTTTACTGATATGGAAAATAGGGCACAGATAGGTTAAATAGGAGCCCAAGTTTCACTACACGAATACAAGTTTTTGAACCCAAGAATCCAGGCTGATAGCCACTGGACTACCTCACCGCAGAAGGCTAGAAGATGAAGATAATGAGAGAGTGTGTGTAAATACATTAAGATCAGAGAAGAAAGTAGAAAATATGGGGTGAATTATTCTCAAATGATAACTTGCAAGTAGCCTTTAGCCTAAACTTAGACATATATAAAGACATGAATGGTATGACCCTATTTTGTGTACAACCAGAGACATGAAAAATTGTGTACTATGAATCGAAATGCATTATGCTGTCAAATATAGCAAATTAGGATAAATAAATAATTTTTTTTAAAAAGATGAGCAGGATTTGGATAGACTTCAAGGATGAGCTGGGTAGCTTTAGGGGAAGAGAGCTGGGTACATGAAGGCCTAAGAGCAGGAATAAGCACTAGGCATCAGGATGAGTGTAGGGAAATGTGTTCGCGGAAGAGGTAGAGGACACCTTAAGGGTGACGGGTTCATGCACTATATTGATTGTGGTGATATCACAAACGTGTCCATGCACGATGGCTTATCAGATTGCATACTTTATATAGATACAGTATATCATATTTGACTTAGACCTTGGGGATGCTGTTTTTTAAAACTGAAAATATAAAGTTGACATATAGCATGATTCAATTTATATGCCATCCTCTAGACCAAAACAAAAACAAAACAACAACAACAAAAACACCCTAGATCAATAGTTAACAGGAAGGGGGTATGAGGGAAAAGAGAATTTGGGGATAAAGGAGTAATAGACATATTCTATATCTTAATTGTGGTGTTGATTACATATTTACATTCTTTTTGTCAAAAACACTTAGAACTGTATGCCTTGCAAGGATGAATTTTACTACATATATCTATATATCAATAAACCTGACTTTAAAAAAAGACTACATGCAAACAGATACACATCTGCAAGTATTTGTAAATGGGGGTCAATAAATAAATCTTTCTCCTCCTGCTGGGGCTGAAATGCTGAAAAACCCAGTGCAGACTTCAAAGACGGACTTCCACCATGTGTGTATTGCTTTTTATATTTTTAAAGTCTTCTCATATCCATGTGTCATTTGATCCAGTCACCAACTATAGGAGGAAGCGAGGGGACAGGTTTGTGTACTCATAGGGGAATGAGGATACTGTGGCCAGGGAGGTTAAATAATCCTCACACAGTTCAGAAGGGATGGAGTTAGGCCTGGTACTGGCAGACCTTCTCGTTTTTAGCCTGCTGCTCTTCCCATACACTCACCAACCATTCCCAACCCACTCCCAGCTTTGAGGTCCTTCCTCATTGCAATCCATGGCCTTTTTTTGGTACTGGGGATTTAACCCAGGGGTGCTTTACCACTGAGCTACATCTCTAGCCCTTTTTGTTTTTTATTTTGAGACAAGGTCTCACTAAGTTGCTGAGGCTGACCTTGAACTTGTGATTTTCCTCCCTCAGCCTCCCAAGCCACTGGGAATAGAGGATGTGGCCACTACACCCAGCACAATCTATGATCTTGTGTGTCCAGAGAGAAGAAATCCAAACCAAGACCCCCATCCTGGGGTCCCTCCACATTCAACTCACAGTGGCATGACTGAGAATTGATACCGATAGCATCTCGGCTCATCACTCAACATGTCCACTCCTTAGAGGGACCAAAGCAGTCTTCCTTCCCCATTCATAACCCCAATCTAGCCATGAGAAAAACAGCAGACAAAACCAAAGCCAGGGTGACTCGGGAAGCTGAGACAGGAGGATCGCAAGTTCAAATCCAGCCTCAGCAAAGGTGAAGGGCACTAAGCAATTCAGTGAGACCCTGTCTCTAAATAAAATACAAAATAGGGCTGGGGATGTGGCTCAGCATCAAGTGCCCCGAGTTCAATCCCTGGTACCAAAAAAAAAAAAAAACCCAGAGCCAGAGAAAGCCTATAAATTCCTGATTGATACTTCTCAAAACTTTCAAGGTTATCAAAAACAAGTAAAGGTTAAGAAACTGTCACAGCAGAGGAGACTAAATAGATGTACCAACTAAGTGTAATACCGTGGGTGCCCTGAGGGGATCCTGGGACAGAAAAGGGGCATTAGTAGAAAAGCTAGTGAAATCGGAATCAAGACTGGAGTTTAGTTCATAATAGTCATGTGCCAGTGTTTGTTCCTTAGTTTTGATGAAGGAGCCAGGGTAACATAAGCTGTTAACAACAAGGAAGATGAGGAGATGGGCATATGAGAACACTGTGCTGCCTTTATCTTTCCTGCAAAACTCAAATCATTCCAAAATAAAGAGTTTATTTAAAAGAATCTTGGTGGAGGCCCTAGATGCTTTTGTCCTTCACTGTTGAATCTTTTCTCAACAAACAAAGGGCATATTTTATTTTTAGCCTGGATAATTAATTTTCAAGCCAAGGACAGGAGCTTCTGTCCCAAGGACCCTCCAGGCTCCCAAAGCAGCCTGAAGATGGAGTCATCCAGCACCCCCACCCCCTAGCCCTTAACTTTCTGCCCAGGGGTAGCAACACCTGGCTCTTTGAACACAATAAAATCATCATGGAAACAGTATGGATCTGGACTGCTGAGGTCAGAGGGCAAGGGCGGCCTCAAGGCTGCTCTCTTGAAGTCTTGCTTGCTGGTTGGATCTGCTCTGGGCAGGATCACTGCTGGAGGTCGCTAGGGACAGGTGTCCCATCTGAGGCCAGGAGACTACAGTGCTCCCTGTGAATAAAGAAGTGTGTGAGAGACGACAGGCAGACAGAGACCGAGAGGGGAACTGAATGCTGAATGCGGAGGTCATGGTGAGTGACCTGAGACAGGCTCCTGGAAATAATCCCTCAGCAGGGAAGTGGCTAGTCCTTTTGGAAACCAATGAAGCAAGAAAGTGGTGTTGACCAACCTATTGTGCAGGCCATTTTTATTATCAGCAAATAAATGAGAGGCTGAAACTATCCTTCAGTACCAAGACTAATAGTCTTCGTGATTCCTTCCCTCTCCTGACTCCATCCAGCTTCTCACCCTGCATTCTGCCCATCTTGCCTGCACATAATTGTTTTTTGTTTTTTTTTGGTTGCAATAATCACTGTAGCTCTCCATCTTTCTGCAATGGGCTTTCCCCCTTTCCTCTTCTCCTCTCATCCTCTCTTAAAGAATTATTCTGTTTCTCAAATGTGGCCACTCACTTGAGACCTTAACCCTGCTTGCGCCCTTGGTGGCAGCCCGTAGCCCACAAAGCAGCCATACCAAGCCATGCCCCTGGCACAGCTTCAAGGGCCGGTAGTTTGCTCCAACAGGTACTGCTGAATGAGCCTGCCCAGGCAGCATGATAAAGACAAAGCTCCTGACAGCCTTTCTTCAGATCAAGTTCAACACATTTGCTCATAAAATGGATGTTTCCTTCTCAACTGTCTTATTTAGGGAAAGCGAAGTTTTAGATGTGGTATCAGAGAAGATCCAGTCAGGAAACAGAAACCACATCAGTAATGTTAACAGAGATAACTTAGTATAAATAAATGGCTGTTCACCAGAAATTAGAGAACTGAGAAGACAAAAAGGGAATAATGAAGTTTCTCCAAGAAAACTGCAGGAAGCACTATTGTGCCCTGGCTGGAGGACTAAAGGCAGAAGCAAGAAGGAAGCCCCTACAGAAATGGAACCAGACCTCTGAAGAAGGTGCACTAACTTGCCGGGGCTGGGTCCGTAAGTGTGAGAGAAAGAATGAAGGCCAGAGCCAGTTGCTCTCTGGAAATCAACTGCCACTGCCAAAGTGAGAAAGTGGCGCTGGGGTGATGCTGGCAGGAACTGGAAGTAAATGGGAAAGCACTTGCCCTCTTCCTGCTTCCAGTCACCATGTAGCGCCCCCTAGTGACAGAGCCTAACATGGGTCCCGCTGACAAAGGAAAGTGGTTAGCAGAATCCCAGCTGCAGCACCACAAAAGCTGAGCATGAAAAAAGTAGGTGGGAATTTGAGACATGGTAGCTCATTAACCAGGAAGGAGTCCATGGAAATGGAAGGAACTAAAGACATAAATTTACAATTTCTCAAATGATAGATAAGCTATGTAAGTGTATGTGCATGCACTGTATATTTTAATGGTAACTCCCAGTTTCTAATAATAACATCTAATGTATACTGAGACTTGGCAAAGAACCAGGCAAATGTCCTAATTCAGCCTTCACAAGACCCTGAGGGGTTAGATACCAAAAGAATCTTAATTTTTCAGATACAAACATTAAGACTTAGGTTAAGTGATTTGCTTATGATGCTCAGAAAGTAGTAGATCCAAATCAAGACTTCATAAAGTTCATGTGTAGTCATAGCATCATCTCTTATCTGCTGAGCACCACAGCTAAGTCTGCTCCTTTTTCCTATGAATATTTTCAGGACTTCTTACAGTAAGAAAGTATTAACAGATTCCTCCACATTCTCTGCTCAGATGTAACATACAGTTCCAACTCCATGGTATATCAAAAACTAATAGCAGAGCATGCATTAAATGAATACACACATACACCATAACACCAAAGGAAAGCAGAAAAGGATGCTTTCAAATAAGTGTGACAGTATAATATGCAGCCAATAAAATTATGATATATATACATATGCATTAACATGTAGAAATTATAATAGCTAAAATTTAATAAGCAGTTCACATAGGCTTAACTTATTTTATCCTCACAACAACCTAATTTAGTAGATCCCATTATTATCATCTCCATTTTACAGATGAGGAAACTGAGGTAACATAAAGGTTAAAAATAACTTAATTAAAGTCAAAGAGCTAGTAATTGATAGGGTCAGGATTTGAAACAGGTGATCAGTTTCAGAGCACATGATGTTAACTGTCACACTATTCTGATTACAGAAGAACATAAAAATTACCATGACATCCTATTCAGTTAAAAAGAAAGCATTTCAGAAAGTGTGTATAGTGTTGTGCCCTGTCTAAAATATTAATATATTTGTGTTCACATATACATGTGTATGCATATATATGTTTAATTTTAGTCCATAGGGCAATGTCTGGAAAGAGTCTATAACAAAATATTAACAACAGCTATTACATAGAGACTTTTTCCTTTTTTATTTTTAAATAACTGTGGCTTTCTATAAAAAAAATCTTTATAAGAAAATTTTAAGGATTTCATTAAAGAAATGATTGTCATCTTGGGGGAAATGATCTGGCAATTTGAACAGCTTTGTAATATTTGGTATGGGGGAAAAAAAGGAGGAAACTTGTGTCTGCAATAGATATGAACAACAGAAAAGAGATTCAACAGCATCTCCTTCAGCCAGACAAGGTAACAAAACAGTTGTTGACAACCTCTCCCCTACCTGGAGAAGGCAGGAGCCAAGTCCTGTGTGTAGTTTTAAGTGTGTTCCCTTCTCCATTGTGCCACAAGGAGGGCTTGCAAATTTACTGAACATATGTGTAATCATTTCCCTTTGAAACTCATGCCTCCCAGATCCTGATCACGAGGACGGGTCCCTCTGAACAGGGACGTCAGTGTGCTGGAGAACATTGTTGTGGTAGCGGTGATGTTATCCCTGTGCACCGGGAGTATTCGCTCAATCTCCCCAAGCCATGTGTTGCCTTGGAAACATCATGATTCTCACAGAGATCTAAGCAAAGGGAAATAATAAAAATAATACAATCTTACACTTTAAGACTATCTTTTATGCCACCAAAGCACCCTGTTGAATCCTTCCTCTGAATAAAAAGACAGACAGGCAGAGTGGCTTATGCCATGTGTTGTCCCGATAATTAATAATTAGAGATAATTAATAATTAGAGAAAACACATTGATCTCTGTTCTTGGGATAATTTGGGTCAAAGTAGTTTTGCCATCTGAATTAAGTAGATCACCAAAGTCAACATTTTCATCATCGTAAGATTCTGTCCCATATCTAAACGCACAGACATGAAAGAGGCCTCCATGGGAAGAAGCCATGAAACATCTTGGCATCGTGGTATCAACTCACATGAAAGAAACGTCTGACGTAATACAGGGGATCTTCTCTCTGGAGCAATGATCGGCAAACTTGTTCTGTTAAAGGCCAGATACTAAATCTTTTCAGCTCTGCTGGCCATGTGGGCTTGGTTATAATTACTCAACTTTGCCCTTGCAGGGTGAAAGCAGTCACAGATAATAATATACACAGATACATAAGAGGAATGAGTACGACCATGTTCTAATAAACTTTGCGGAAACAGGTCATGGGCTAAATTGGACCCATGAGCTGTAGTTGCTATCCTTGCTCTAGAGCATGGGCTGCGTATCCCCAGCCTGCAGTCTTCAAGGACTACCCTCAAGAAAATTGGAAAGTTGGCAAAGTTGTTCTTGCTGGTTCCCTCAAGCCAGACTCCGGAGGAAACCTTGGGAATCAAAAGTAGAAAAACAAATAAAGTCTAGAGTTTATGTTTGAGGGAGGAGGGCATAATAAGCATGTAAGCAAGGAAATAACCTAGAAAATTCTGGTAAAGACAAGGAATTCCAAGATGATAATGCTCTGGGGGAGGGGAGGTCACTTTAGATTGGGTGGTCAGGGTAGACTCCTGAGCAAGGGCCTTTGAACTCACTTGAGAGTGAAGAGGAGCTGTGAATAAAAAGAGCTGGACAAAGAGTAGCTTATCAGAATGCAAAGAGCCTGAGGCAGCAAAGGGCAGGGCGTAGTGAGTTTGAGGAACAGAGACCAGTCCAGCTGGAACTGACCACATAATAAACAAGGAGAGCAGGATTTGAGGGAGGGTAATAAGAGGTGGTCAAGGGTCACTGCAGGCAGCACCTTCTGAGCCACAGAGCTTCACCTTGACCTCTCCTTTCCCCTGTGCTGTAGTCCTGGCTCTTATATTACCTGCACACTCAGGCCCTAGAACTGCCCCAGCTCTTCCTGTATCCACCAAGTGTGGCCCCTCCTTGAGCAGGTCTAAAGGTACTTAAGTAGAATAGGCTCCCTTCTCAAGTACACATACTGGTTTTGCTTGCAGTGATAGACTTCAGTAAAATAAATTGTTGCAGGAGGAGTAAGATTTTAGACACTAAATCAAGTATCTTCTTAGCATGTACCTTTTTTTTAAATCTATGTTTTAGTTGTAGGAGGACACGATATCTTTATTTTTATGTGGTGCTGAGGATTGAACCCAGTGGCTCACACGTGCTAGGCAAGTGCGCTACCACTGAGCCACAATCCCAGCCCGCTCCTTTCTTAAAATCAATGTTTAAACCAAGAAGAATAAGGAATAAACTAGCTGAGTGATTCAGGGCCATGTTCACTGAATGAAAAAAAAAAAAAAAGAAAGAAAATAAAACATACTTAACTCCTTTAGCTTCTGCATTCTCTGCCAAGGACAATTAATTTCAAACTAGAAGGCACAGAACATACATGCAAAAGCAGACATCTAAACTCAAGGTAAAGAGAGCTCATGAATGTTAGGGTCTGTAAACAAGTCAGGATGGCGCCTGGCATTTTGCCAGAGGGAGTGGTTTGTGAGGTGGCGCCAGCAAGCCATTAAGTGTGGAGATTCCTTATTGGTTGACTGCTGTATCTAGTTTATGTTAATTAAGATAAGCTGTGTGGAATGTATATATACCCCTCCTGTCCTACAATAAACGGCTCCCACTCCTGCTGTATCAATGTACACAAGTTGCTCGTCACCCCCTGGTTATTTTGCTGCAGCCGGACTGCGGCACATGAACTGGGTTTAAACTATTTCAAATAAGATGTATGGGCCAGGCCCACACCAATGATAACCCAGTGTAGGGAGGACAGGGCGTCCCCAACATGTGTGTGTGAACTGTGAGACCAGGAGAGGAGCCAGAAAAGGCCATGTTCTCTTTTTTTTCCTTCATATTAGGGATTGAATCCAGGGGCATTTCATCACTAAGCCACTTCCCCAGCCCTTATTTATACTTTATTTAGAGTCAGGGTCTCACTGAGTTGCTTAGGGCCTCACTAAGTTAGTAAGGCTGGTTTAGAACTTGCAATCCTCCAGCCTCAGCCTCCTGGGCCTCTGGGATTACATAGTATGCCATCACGCCCAGCAGCAATGTTCATTTTAGAAAGAGTGATGAGTAAAATAAAAATAAAAAAAAAAGAAAGGGTGATGAAACTATAACTCACAAGTTGAATACCAATTCTCTGAAAAATCAAAAAGAGATAATTAAATAATAATAGCAGTTCAAGAACAAAGGGAAGTGGTTGGTACACACTACAACCAGTGTGGTTCACTAGGAACAGATCTCACAAGATCACCTGCATTTCTCTTGGGAGAGTGTGGTCACATTCATGGAAGCGTATTATACAACTAAGCTCCAGTGCCATGCTAGAGCAGTGCCAGACAGACAGAATTCCAGCCTTCATTAGTGGAGGTCTCTAGTAACATGCCACTGGGCACTGTCCTTCCCCCTCTCCTGTTCAACACTCTTATCAATATGTTAATGAATATGTGGAAGGCATGCCTATCAAATTATGCATCACGCAATGAGGCCCTAATTGGGCTGGAGCTAATGAAAAGAAATCGAATATTAATAAGTCTTCAATCTTTCACAAGCCAACTCTAGAAGTACAGGATGTGGTCTTCTGCTTAAAAATAGTCCATTGACACAGATATTTATCTTCGTTCCCTCCCAGGTAAAGAGAATTGGTAAGGGACATCAGTGGATGTGAAATTTTAATAAATTTTTGCAACATGCCCTACTGATCCTTAGAGAAGCTTAAGACTTAACCAGAACGGCCGTGGGGGAAGAGCCCAGCAGTGCAGAGCTGAGGTCTGTCTGTGTGTGAAATTGGATCTGCTCATCAGTCTTTCCAGGAGACATGCAGAGCACTTCAGCTAGATAAGTACACTGCCCACCACTACCACCTCCCCAGAGAGGAGGCTCAGGAAACAGAATCACCCCATATAAAAGACTCATATAGTGATGTTTGGGTTGTCCCTATATCAGTCTCCTTCCCAATCACCCAAGAGCAAAACCTGCTAATTTACATCCCCCCATACCTATATACAGAAGTATCCATCAGATTATTAGATAAAAATGGACACCCATGATCTTTGAAAAGGACCATCAATGTAAAGAGAGGGAAAATACACTAGGAAAACAAAAGGTAAAGGAAACAGATATAATGCAGGAAGCAAAGACTTGAAAGAAATGCATCCAATCAGCTTCCTTAAAAATGATACTGCATAGCCAGACGTGGTGGTACACGCCTGTAATCCCACTGGCTCTGGAGGCTGAGGCAGGAGGATTGCGAGTTCAAAGCCAGCCTCAGCAATGGCGAGGTACTCACTAAGCACCTCAATGAGACGCTGTCTCTAAATAAAATACAAAATAGGGCTGGGGATGTGGCTCAGTGATTGAGTGCCCCTGAGTTCAATCCCTGGTACCCACCCCCACCCACCCCCCAAAAAAGATACTGCATACAAAGTAGGACAGAATATTTAAAAAAATTAGAAGAAATATTGTAAAATAAAATATATATATAGTCTATTTTAAAGAATAAAGAGTTGAGAGATAAAGTTGATAAAATCTTGAGAAGTGAAACAAAAAGAGAAAAAGGAATGGAAATAAGAAGACAATGCTAAAGATTCAACAGCTGAAACCTGAGGACCAATGCCCAACCAACCATTGGGTGATAATTCCTGAAAAAAGGGAACAGAGGGGGAAAAAAAGAGAGGAGAAATCACTATGAACAAATGAGCGAATGAATGAATCTCCAGGAGGAAGGACTCATGTGAGCCTTGCACAGTAATGACAAAAGACCACCAAATCCCAGGGATAAAAAGAAAACCTTAACACCTTCAGAGAGAAAAAATGAGCTATTTATAAAACACCACAATCACACCGACAAAGGACTCCTTAAGGTCAAAGCCATATCTTAAGAACAGTGCTTCTCACACTATCTGTAACACCCAGTGACTTAGAGAACAAAATAAAACTTAGAATAGAGTAGGAAACAATTACTAGAAAAAAGTAAATTCAAAAAAAAATACAAATTAAATGCCCCCAAGTTTTATTCTCAATTTCACCACACACAAAATGACTCGAATCAGGATCAAAATTTCAAAATGCTTACTCTCAACTTCTGTACTTCTTTTCACAAACGGATGATGAATAGTTTGCAGACTGACCCTGGGCCACAACCACACTTTGAGTAGCAATGTGTCTGTAGAAGTGTTTGAAAGAAATGCCTTCAAGATTCTAGCTCTCAGCCAAGGATTCTGTATCCAAACTACTTTTTGAGTATGATGAAGAAAGAAACGTGGAATGTTGAGTCTTGAAAAAGTGAAGAAAATGTATCTTCTTGAATTCTTCCATAGGAAGCTACTAAGAGGTGCTCAAGCACAGAGAGGAAAAATTCATGAAAGTCTAAGATAAGTCCAGGTCCAGGGAGCTAAGAGCCGGAGCTCTTGGGCCTCCAAGTCTACAACCTGGACTATAGATGTGAGTGTGGCTTCCTGCCCTGAGACATCTATCTTGTAGCCCATGCCTCCTGCAGCGCTCCTTCAAACCCACAGATGTGACCCTGCACTGGGCTTAGGTTACCTGCAGAGAAAGCTAAGGCAGCCAGGCAAGGAAGGTGCAGGGAAAGAGGAAGGGCTTGACTGCACCTTTGCTGGGCTCTTCTTATCTTCTTGAGTCCCAGGGATTCCAACGGGCTTCAGCCTTCCTCTCTGATCAGGCTCCAGTCTCATGGCTGGTTTCTCACAGTCTGTCAGACGGCATGTGCAAAAGTGGCGTCAGGTTCCCAGCTGGGTCCTGCTCTCTCCTAAGGTCTACTGAATGCAGCTTATTTCACTCTTTTCTTCCCACACTGGCAGTCCTGGAGAACAATAAAAAATCTAAAATATTTGTATTCCACTCAAGTTAACACCACATTTTCTGTAATTATCCCTGCTGCTAAAATCATTTTGTTGTGTGCTTTTTGAGAAAGAGGAGGGGGTAGGGGACCAAATTAATTCCTTGGCAACAAAAATCTAATTAATCAAAAAATGGTTCTTAGTCATTCAGAGCTCAGTGCATGGAAATAGCAGCCAAAAGGGAACAGAACATTTAGCTTAATAATCAAGAAAAAATACTTCAGGTGCTTCTTAAGGTGCCAGTTTCTGTGAATGTGCAGAGGGAGGCAGAGCAGTGTATGGAGACAGGGTCATTAGCATCAGCCTGAGCTGAGCTTCAAGCACACCTCTGCATTTCCTGTCTGCATGACCTTGAGCAAGTTACTTTGTCCATCAGATCCTCACTTTTCCCCTTCTATATATGAGAATAACAATACCCTCTCATATGGTCAATGGAGAGGTTGCAGTGATGTCTGTAAAATCTTCACAATTTTTTGTCACTTGGAAAGCATCATGTTATGATGATTTTTTTTAGCATACCCAAAAACTGCTATAAGTATATAAACTTCAAGTTTTTGGGAGACTATATTTTGGTTTAGTTTAGTTTTTTTTTTTTCTTCCCAAAAGCTGTTAAAAAAAATTAACTATGTTTTTAGGAATAAATATTGAGGACACAGTAAGAGATGTATGAAGAGATTGAGCTGTAGGAATGTTTATCATGCTATTGATTCTAATTGAAACAATAAAACGATTTAAATGTCCTCAACAGGGCTTAGTAAACTGCATCATGGTGCACTCATGCAACAAATAATCACTCTTTTAATCACTGCCAAAGGGAAATGTCTATTGACGAAATATGTTAAGTGGAGGAAAGCATAGGAAGCCATGTTCTGATTTCTGAAGTATAAACCATATTTATTTTGTAGAAAATATTTTGTATTGGGGGTGGAAAGAACTTTCTGAAAATACAACCAAGAATTTTTTAGGGGTTTTGTCTTTAAGTATTTTCTTTTTTAGTCCACTTGTACTTTTAAATTCCCTTATAGTAAGCATACTATTTGGGATTTAAACTTTTTGAAATTTTACTTTGATTTTTTTTTTCTTGCAGTGCTAGAGATCAAGGGGATTTGTGCATGCTAGGCAAGCACTCTACTGCTGAGCCTCACTGCCTTAGTTTATTTTTTATAAACAGAACCATAGATACTCTAACTCTGCTCAACTTCATACCTTTTTAAATGTGAATGTGATCCAGAGAGGAGGTGTGCAGGTCTTCAGCGTAGGTCTGATGGTGCTCAATGCCAGACTCTTGCCATCTGTCCAGGGTGCCATATCTGAATTCCTTCTGTAGCAACTCTCAGCAGCAGCACACTCAACAGCAAGGTAAAGAAAGAATTGTGAATCTCCACAGAACTAGAGATCAGGTGGGAGAGTACTGAGCTACAAACAAAACCAAAAATGCATGTGGAAAAGTACAGGAGGAGGAAGGGAAGGAGGGAGACAAAAAAAAAAAAAAAAAAAAACAGACAAAAAAAAAATCACTATGCAGGTCCTACCTCTATTCTCTCTACATGATTGGAGCTTAAATTAATCCCACAATAAGCCTATGTTTTACAGTTTCAGAATCTCCGAACTCCCATGCACAGTCCAGGAAAGCCTGAGAGGAAAAAAATTAAAGGCTTTGAGATGCTGATGTAGGAGAGGGGTGATGCTGACCTAAGAGCTGTGGCTCTGATGGAAGTGTGAAGTCGTGCCTTTGAGGCTTTCAAGCACTTTCCTACAGAGACTATTTCAAGACGTAGAGCAGATGTTCATAATAAAATGGCATCCTGTTGTGTCTCTGATGGGAGAAACAAAGCTGGGAGCAGCACCACCTTTACAGGAGATGGAACGCTCCATCTACAGAGGTGCAAGAGAAAGTAGTAAAGGGGAAATTTGAAGAATGATTTTGAAACTCTCAACTTGACTTGGATATTCTGTATTTATTTGTTTTTATTCAAATTAGTAATACTAACTTTATTTCAATGTGCTGGATCTATAAGAGCTACAAAGAAGATTAGGACAAGGCTGATCCCCTTGAGCCCTTCATCCAAAAGATGTGTCCCTCCAGGTTCCTTCCTGTGTTCTATTGCATTTTCCACCTTGCTGCATGGTCTGTTTCCTCTTCCTGCAGGTCTGGATGGCTTTGGGACTGCCTTGACAAGGAGCATCCAGCAGAATGGGTGTGTTCCATTCTCCAAAGCTAAGCCTTAAAGGATGATAGACTTCTACCTGCTTCTCTTTTTCTGGGGGGGACCCATACTCCTAGGTTGGGGGAGGCAGTACCTCCATGCCATGTGGAATCCCAGAGGAGTCCATGCAGACAGGCCTTTTGGACTGGCCTATGTAGAGAGGAACTTAGGCACCCAGCCTCAAGCCAGCCGCAAGCAGAAGATCTGGGTGTGAATAAGCCATCAGATGAGTAAGGCCTCCAGCCTTCTAAGACACTGCAAAGGATCTAGACATCATGGAAAAGACCCAAGTTAGGGCTGCTGTACCCTGTCTGAATTTATGACCCACAGAATCAGGGCTTAATCAATGGTTGGTCTTATGCCACTAAAACTCAGTGTAATTTGTTACTCAGCCAAAGGAACTGAAACACCTTAGGTTTTGCTTAGAGTGTAGGGTTTTAGAGTCAGGAAGACCAGTCCCAGCCCTGTCAGTTTTAGGGTCCTGGCCAAGGTTCTTAATCTGTGTGAGCCTTGCTCTTTGTCGAATAGGAACAGCATCTACTTCATATGCCTGCATTGTAGGGGAAAAACCCGTTGATGTATAAAGCAGCTAGCCAAGAACTGTGGAAACTTAGAGAAACTCCTGGGGTAGTTGGGGAGACTCTAGTCATCAGTAACACCTGGAAATGTCAGACAAGCTTCCTTGGATAGGTAAGATGAGCATGTTCTTGAAGTCTGATCAGGACATCTTGTCCTGGTACGAGACTGTCAGATGCTCTCAGAGGGTGATCTCTGGGCCAGGTCTGGATGGGCTACCTGGCTTCCTGCCCCATAGCCCTGCTATCCCTGTTCTAGGGGCCACTTAGAGTCATCTTTAGCATCTGCTTTGGTGTGAAAACAATTCTAGCCCAGCAAACCAGTGTCTGCATACTCTGTCCAACTTCCCCAGAGCTGCTGAGAATCCAGAAAAATCCTGGCACTGCCTGGGCACGCTCTGACCCTCCCTCCACCTGCTCTAACCTGAGCTTCACCTCTCTTCCCTCCTTGCACCTGCTCTTTTTATTTGTGGAAGTCTCTTGGTTGCCTCTGCCTGAACTTAAATGTTCCCTGAGGCTTTTAGCTTCTTGCCATCTGCTAGAACTTTCTGCCCAACCCCAACTTCAATACCAGGTTAATCAAAACAATAATAAATAACTACCGTTTATTGACTCCCAAGAGCTTCTTTATATTATCTCATGTAAACTCTAGCAATCTCTAAGGTTGGTATGACTGTCCCATTTAAGATGAAGAAATAGATGCCACTCAGAGAAACTAAATCGCTTGCCCAAGAACATCGTCAAGCTGATGGTAAATGCACTAAAATCAGCACATCCTTAACCCTGATTCATAATCTAACTTGGCCTATTTAGCACAAGCATATCTACATCATACAGTTGTCCCAGGTCATTCCCTACAGCCTCTCCACTTCCCTCTGGCCTTAAGTCTTTTCCTGACAGTCATCCAGCAGCTGGCTGAACACAACCCTCTCTGTTGCTGCCTGCTTGTCTTGGCTCCCTCCACAGCAGCCAGGACACCCCTCTCTCAAAGGCCAGTATGCCTGGGATGCTGCAGGTGCTTGAAGTGAGTCAGCTACAGGTGACAGAAAGAAGATGGGCCAGAATGGGGGAATTCACAGTATCCAATGAATGTGGAGGCAAGTCCCAGTTCTGACCTGAGATGTCACTCTGGGGCTTCTGGTAGTCTGTTAGATCTGTAGTCCAGAAACTCCCTGAACTTTGACCTTCTGGGGTGGAGAATGAAAGTGGGGCCTGACTTTCCAGGCAGTCCTTCTCACTGCTGCAAATTATCGAAGCAATTGTCAAGCTGTTTATTGCAAACTTCCCACTCAGTACAACTAAGTTGGAAAGGAAGTCAGCTTCAACATCAGTATTTTTGATTTAACCAGAAAAAGTAAACAAGGTTGGTGCTCAATAAATATTCAATAAACGTTTGTGAATGCATGCACACACAAGCCAGCACCATCCCTTGCAATAAAAACCTTTTGTGAGGTGGGGATTATTATAGGGCAGGGAAAAGCTGATGAGGACCTAGCCCTAGAGGTGACAGAAGGAAGGGGCAGATGAAAGAGTCCCTGGGTTTGGGGGAGCTTGACAGACTAGGTGTCAGATTTAATATGAATGGTGGAGGAAAGATAGATTCTGGGATGTCCCAGGATTTAGATCCTGAGATGTGAGAAGATGCTGGGGACTCTGGCCCACCAGTTAAAGGAAAATATGGGATGGTGACTGGAAAGGGCACACACCCAATGTCAATGGACACTTGTTAGACAGGAAGAAAGAGGAAGGAAGGGAGGAAGGAAGGAAGGAAGGAAGGAAGGAAGGAAGGCAGGCAAGCATGCTGAGCTCCAGGAACTGGCAGGATTGTGACAGGACAATGTCTAGCAGGTAACTGGCTAGAGAGGAGCCATCCTCCAGGGAGTCCTCTATGGAGGTGATAATTGAGTCAGGTGGAAGAGGAAGAAGGGTTGGAGGTCCCTGGAGAGGAGATGGAGTGCCAAGGAGGTGGGCATGCTTAACTTGCAGATAAAAATGCTCAGCTGGCATATGGTGGCTACTTTCAGCCAACACAGGGGCTTGCTATGCAAGTGAGGGCATGGTACACTGGGTATAGTCAACCAACCCAGGGTTGCCAATTTTTCTTTTACAGGTACAGGGACACCAGGATGTGCAGAACACATTGAAGCTGCATCTGGGGTGGAGGAGTAAGCAGAGACTTGAGAGGGACCCAATGGATCAAGTAATTTAAAAGGCAGCCAAGTCATAAAGGCCAAGATCAATATGAAAAGAGAGAATGACAGGCCAGGCACAGTGGCACATGCCTATTATCCCAGTGGCTTGGGAGGCTGCGACAAGAGGATCATGAGTTCAAAGCCAGCCTCAGCAAAAGCGAGGCACTAAGCAACTCAGTGAGATCCTGTCTCTAAAATAGGGCTGGGGATGTGGCTCAGTGATCAAGTGACCCTGAGTTCAATCTCTGGAACCCAAGAAAAGAAAAAAAAAAGGAAGAGAGAGAGAGAGATAAAGCCAGGGGTCTGAGAAAGACAGCAGAGTTAGGCCAGGGAACTAGGGTCAACTGGGAATGTTAAACCTCTCTCTGGGGTAGAGGGCTCAACAGCCTAGACAGGCAATGTGGCCTCAAAGGGAAGAACCAGGACCAGGGAGATTAGACCACAGCAAACTTCAGCCCAGCAGCACATATTTTTTTTTACTCCCCCAGTGGGACAGAGGTACAGGGAAAATGAATTTCCCATCACTGAGCATATTCTACCCAGCCCTTGGAAGAGACATGCAAAACACATCAAAGCTGCACCTGGAAGACCACGGGAGCTGTAGGATCTGTCCTACCCTGGGACACCAACTCCCATCATCCAGCTTGCCACTCTTGTTTATCTGTCACCCTTCATTAATACTCAGCACGACCTTATGACCTGCTAATATTTTTTAATATAGTATAACCCTTCCATAATATTATTATCCATTTATTGCAAAACAAATTGTCTAGGGTTGCATGTTGATGTCTTCCAAAAATGCAAATTGAAGCCCCAATCCCCAAGGGGATGGTATTTGGAGGTGGGGTCTTTGGGAGGTGATTATCAGGTTCAGATGAGGTCAGGAGAGTAGAGCCCCCACAGTGGGATTAGCATCCTATAAGACGAGAAAGAGGCGAGGGCTCTCTGTCTTTTCCTCCTGTGTGGATACAGAAAGAAGGTGGCTGTCTATGGGGCATCCGAGTGGCTCAGACTCCAGAACTAGGGGAAATTCATATTTGTTGTTGGCACTAGAGCACTAGTCAGAGGTACTAAAAGCATTCTCAACTAAACCAGATATTGTCTCCAAGCTTACTAATTTAAAAACATTTATTGTCTGACAGCTTCTGTGGGTCAGGAATCCAGAAGCAGCTGGCTGGGATTTAAGAGTCCTGCAGGCTACCTGTAAGGTTCCAGCCAGGCTACAGCCCCCTCGAGCTAACAGAGGAACTGCTTCCCAGTGTACTGCTGTGCTGTGGGACAGAGGCCTGTTTCCCACCAGCTGTTGGTCAGATGCCACCCCAGGTTTCTTGCTGCAGAGGTCTCCCCACATGGCAGCTTGCTTCATCAGAGCAAATGAGAGGCAAGAGGCAGAGTGGGCTGGAGAGATGGAAGATGCAGGCTGTTTTAGTCATCGTTCTCACTGCTATGACCAAAGGATCTGACAAGAACAATTAAAGGAGGAAAAGTTCATTTGGGGGGGTTCATGGCGTCAGAGTTCTTAGTCCATTGATGGCTGACTCCATTCTTTGGGGCCTAAGGTGAGGCAGGATGTCATGGCAGAAGAGAGTGGGAGAGGAAAGCAGCTGAGGGAATGGCACTATGAGACAGAGAGACTAATTTCAGTTCACAAAATAAATGCGCCAAAGGCACACCCCCAATGACCCACCTCCTCTAACCACTCCCTACCTCCTGTAGGCACCACTTGGTTAATCTCTATGCGGGGACTAAGGTTCTCATAACCCAATCATTTTACCTCTAAACCTTCTTGCATTGTTTCACACATGAGCTTTGGGGGAATACCGTACATCTAAACCATAATACGCAGGCTTTTGTCACTCAATCAGAAGTGACATCCCATCACTTTTACTGTATTCTATTTCTAGTAGTGAGCTGCCAGGTCCAACTCACACTCAAGAGCAGAGAATTATACAAGGCTGTGACCATGAGACTGATGGCTCTCACTAAGCCATGTCAGAAGCCCCCTGCCACACTCCTTCACACTCTTCCCCAAAGGCAAGCTCTGAGGGTGTACCTACCTGGTTCACCTCCCCACCCCAGTGCCTCACACAGTGGGTGTCTAAGACACCATATTTAAAGGAATAAACACAGTAACTACAAGCTCCAGAGCTCCCAGTATTGAACCCTAAAATACATGCTTGGTGCTTTAATTTTATTTTTAACTGCCAAATAATTACATATATTTATGGGATACAATTTCAAGTCCAATATATGCATACATTACGAAATGATTAAATCAAGATAATTAAAATATCCATAACCTCACATACTTATCATTTTGGGGAAAGTTAAACGAACATTTAAAAATCTATTCTCTTGGCAATTTTGAAAAACACATTACCACATACTTGTTGAATTAAAGAATGAGTGAGTGACCCAAATGTCCTTTGGTGAACATTTGACACAGTCCCTAAATCAACAGATAAAATTTAGAAGCTGGGCAGAGAAGTGCACATTTGTAATCCCACCTACTCAGGAAGCTGAGACAGAAAGATAACAAGTTTGAGGTCAGCCTGAGCAACTTAGTAAGACCCTTCCCAAAATAAAAATGTTTTGTTTCATTTTTTATTTTAGTGGGGCAGGGTACCAGGGATTGAACTAGGGGCAGAGGAGAGTGGGAGAAGAAAGCAGCTGAGGGAATGGCACTATGAGACAGAGAGACTAATTTCAGTTCACAAAATAAATGCGCCAAAGGCGCACCTAACCACTGAGTCACATGCCCAGGCCTTAAATTTTTTTTTTTTTTACACAGCAGTGTGTGAGTTCCCCTTTCTCCATATCCTTGCCAACATCTGTCATTTTTTTTTGTCATTTTGCTTGAGTCCTTCTTTTTCCCCCCATTTTTAAGTTGGTGCATTATAACTATACATAATGGTGGGATTTGTTTTTGCCTATTCATACATGCACACGTAACAATGTAATTTGGTCAATGGCATTCCCTATTACTTCTCCTTTCTCTCTCCCTGGTCCCTTTCTCTACTCTACTGATCTCCCTCCAATTTTCATGAGATTTCCCCCCCCCCCACACCTTGCTTTTCATTTTTCCTTTCTATAGCTTCCACATATTAGAGAAAACATACTACTCTTGACTGAGTTTGGCTTATTTTGATTAACATAATGTTCTCAAGTTCCATTCATTTTCTTGCAAATGATATAATTTCATTCTTTTATTTTTGGTGGGGGGTACTGGGGATTCAACCCTGGGGCACTCAACCACTGAGCCACATCCCCAGCTCTTTTGTATTTTATTTAGAGAAAGGGTCTCACTGAGTTGTTTAGGGCCTCACTAAGATGCTGAGGCTGGCTTTCAACTCATGATCCTCCTGCCTCAGCCTCCCTAGCTGCTGGGACGCACTCAACCATAATTTCATTCTTCATGGCTGAATAGAACTCCATTGCTTATAGCCATTCTTACAGGAATGAGATGATGTCTCATTGTGCTTTTGATTTTTTTTTTGGTGGGGGGGTACTAGGGATTTTTAAAAACTTATTTATTCTAATTTGTTATACATGATAGCAGAATGCATTTTAATTCATAGGACACATATAGAGCACAATTTTTCATTTCTCTGGTTGTATATAAAGTAGAGCCATACCATTCACTCAGGAGTACTTGACCACTGAGCCACATCCCAGCCCTATTTTGTATTTTATTTAGAGACAGGGTCTCACTGAGTTGCTTAGCAACTCACCATTACTGAGGCTGGCTTTGAACTTGCAATCCTCCTGTCTCAGCCTCCTGAGCTACTGGGATTACAGGTGTGCACCACCATGCCTGTCTGTGCTTTCGATTTGAGAAAACTTCACTGATAAACATTGACAGACAAGTTGATGTTCAGATGGCATGTGGGAGCCTCTGGCACTCAATTTCTTCCCTATTTTTATCTCTAGTTCTCTCTAGTTTTCTCTTTTTCACCTCTGAGACACCAAATACACACACACACACACACACACACACACACTCACACACACACACACACGAGGCAAATATTAAAGCTCTGAAGAGACTAGATTTATCAGTTAAATCTCAGATAGAGAAGAAAGGCAATCACTCCTGTTCCAAGTATTGCATTCCAACTTTGAAAAAAAAAAAGTTGGGGAGGGAGAGGGGAAGATAATCCCCCCCATCAGCCTCTTTATTATATTTATTTAGATGGAAAAAATAATTTTAAACTCTCAGTATTAGTTTATGATTCCTATTAATCATATGTTAATAACTCTCCCAATTATTAAATTATAGAGACATGCATTCACCCAGCCTAACAGAATAATTATTTACTAAAATGAATTAACATATAGAAAAGCCTCCATTCTATGGAAGCTGAAACTTAGCATAATGAGTTTATCAGGCTTAAAAGAAGCCCAGACAGGCTTTTTTGGGGGTGAAATAAATACACTGATTACAGCAAAGCTTATCCATGTTGGCACCGTGCCATTTGCTGTTTCTTTAATAAACACAGCTCCAGTTGTTTATCTGTTTAATATACTTTATCGAGGTTCTGCTTTGCAATTAACAGCAGAGTGGGGTTGGGGGTGGGGAGGACATGTTCTTGCCCATCTCCCCCTTCAGGTCTCCAAAGTTGCTCATTTTTGGTCCTCTTTGTATTTTAATAGGCCTGCCAATCAGTGTGCTGCAGTGCACAGATCTGATCTGCGTTGACAATATACTTGTCACTCGGAAATGCATTTCTAGGACATCAGCCTTAGCAGGGTGGAGGGGGAGCCAGTCAAGGGGAAATAATTATGTAAATTTAAAATTTAAACTCTCCAGAGCCTTCGCCACAACCTGGTAAGAGGATAGAAGTCTGTCTCTGTCTCTCTCTGTCTCTCTGTCTCTCTCTGGGGACAACAAGCTCCTTTGCCACACATCTTCTACACAGAAGGTTTCCTAAGTTATTTAAGCATTTCAAAATGGCCCCATAGACACATGGTTGGGAAATAGGAATTACAGTAGTTATGCCTGGAAATTTTCATTCTTCATGGCACTCATAAAGTCACTCAGTCTCCTAAATTAATTAACTAATTAAATACTTAATCAATTACTTAATTAAGCCCAAGGCCTGTAGCATATTAGGCAAGAGCTTTACCCCCAGTCCCTTTTAAAAAAATGTTTATGTTTGGGAACTGTGGCTCATGCCTATAATCCCAGCAGTTCATGTGTTTGAGGCAGGAGGATTACAAGTTCAAAGCCAGCTTCAGCAACTTAGTGAGGCCCTAAGCAACGTGGCAAAACCCTGTTTCAAAAAAAAAAAAAAGAAAAGAAAAGAAAAATAAGAACTACAAGCAAAATGACAAAAAAAAATAAAAATGTTGGCAAGGATATGGAGAAAGGGGAACTCACACACTGTTGGTGGGAATGCAAATAAGTACTGGTATCACGGGAAACAATATGGGGTTCCTCGAAAGAATAAAACATACACCTGCCATGTGATCCAGTAATCCTACCACTGCGTATGTATATCAAAGGAAATAAACTCAGTGTATCAAAGAGATCCTGCACTCCCATGTTTACTGCAGCACTATTCATAATAGTGAAGATAAAGAATCAACCAAGGTATCCATTGATGGATGAATGGAGTGAAAAAAGCATTATTGGCATACATGCACATACACACACACACATGGAATAGCATTCAGCCATAAAAAAGACAAAATCCTATCATCTATGGCAGTAAAGGTAGATCTGAAGATCATAATTTTAGGTGAATAAACCAGGTTACAACACATAAATACCACATTATTCACTCATACATAGAATATTAAAAAGTTGAGCTCAAGAGAGCAGAATAATGGTCACCAGAAGCTGGACAGGGAAGGAACATCAGATGGGCAGGGAGAGATTTGTTAACTGACATAAAGTAACAGTCACATAGGAGAAACAAGTTTGGGTGTTCCAACACTGGGTAGTATAATTCGAAATAGCTAGGAAAAGGATTTTGAATGTTCTCATTAGAAAGAAATTATAAGTGTTTGAGACAATGAACCAAAATATTATTCTGTATGCCATAGGACGTAGAACTATTACATCAATAAAAAAATTAATAGATAAGAAACATAAGAACAATGTAGTGACTTTTCTAGAGCTCTAAAACACCCAGATTTTAAAAATTCAGGCATCATGTTTCATACAATTGGAATGTTAAAAAATCTTCTTGTGAAATAACAGTAATATCTTGCTTCATCTTCCAACTTGGAAAAGTTAAAAGCTGGCAATGTGTGACCTCTCTCCCCAATGTTTTTTGGAATTTTCAGTTTAGAAATTTACCAGTCTGCAAAAACCCCAGAGTCTCGGAAACTCAGCTTCACACCAGAGCCATCTGGCCTCAAAAGTGAGCACATGCTGAACCAGAATTCCAGAGCTGGTTTTCTTGGGCGATATTCTGATTTGTTAGGTGGGGAAATGATCGGCCTGCATATTAATCCAGCCACTCAAACTTCTTAGTGAGCATCTGCTCTGTGCCATGCAGTCCTCTTAGCACCAAAGGTAAAGTGACGGACGTATTCAAATAGATGATCATCCACTGAGTTGATGCGTGCGCCTCAGAGCCCACGTTGGTGGAGACTTGCTGGGGATGACTGAGGCATGACCTTAGTCCCTGGTCCTTGCAAGGGGAAAGGAATATTTGTTGGTTGAATGATGGATGCACTGCAGACGGTTGTTGTGAACTAGCAGAGACGAAGCTTTTCTATAAACTTTTGTGTTGCTGTTATTGTTCCTGCCAGGAAATGGACCTTTCTGGCCCAAATGAGGACAGCTGGAAAGCCCTGAGGTATCCTTGGCCTACCAAGAGCCACATGAACTGGCTGCCCATTATCATATCAGACATGCTGGCTGCCCAGCTCAACCGTAAATGCCCCACCCATATCTACTCTCCAACCCCAGAACCCCTATCTCAGCCATTCTGTCTAGACCTGCCCACCCACCCTCCTCCCCTAGTCAGGATGAGCTTCCAGTCCCATGGTCTGCTATCTAGCCTCAGGCAGCTTCCCTCACTGTCCAACTAGAATCTGCTTCTCAGTCTGGTACAAGTTGGGTCTGGGCAGAGGCTAGGCATATACAGGGAGCATCCACCTTCATTCATGCCTTCTTCATCCATTTATTCCCTCAACAAATATTTTCAAAACTCCTACTGTGCTTGGCCTTCTCCCTAAGGCTGGGAAGATGAAGATAATTAAGACTTAGTCTCTGATCTCAAGCCTGAAGAGAATTGGATTACAGTGTAAGATGTTGAGTTATAGTCAAGGCTTACACAAGGAGCAGCACAAGGACAAAGAAAGCCCAAGCTGCAGGGCACGCTAGGGAAAGCGTCCCAGAGGAAGTCTTCACAGGGAACCTCACAAGAGGAGAAGAGCGTCACCAGCTAAGTGAGACTTACTGCATTCTCCGGCTCATTTTTTTTTTAACCAGTAGATGTATTTGCTTCTGCCTGTGCATGTGATTGCACACACACAGAAACACACATACGCACACATATAACAAAAATATACATGCACAAACATACATACACACACAAACATGCACACATAAACATAAACACATATATACACAAACACATACACACACACAGAGGCCATTAACTGTCTTGTTCACTGTTAAAAGAGACAATGAGAAAAAACAGAGCAAAAATAGACCATTGACACTGCACATAATCCTTTCTCCCCTGACAGGTCAAGGCCCTGGAATGGGCTAAAGTGACAGATACAGAACTGGGGAGGCCATTTTTATAGACTTGCCGCTTTGGATAGTAGGGAAGTGAGAAAATAAAGTTCATTTCAAATTCTATAGGCTTAGGCTTGTGACAACCAAATAGCCACACTTTTGAAGAAAAGCAAGAAGTCTAAACCTAAATACCACACTCATTACATGGCCAAAAAGTGATCAGGACATTTGGCCTGCAAGTATCAAATAGCAGAGTGATGTTTGACCTTGCTAAAGGGTAGGAATTATGGCACAAGAATATGCTGTCTAGGTGGGCTTGATGCACTGACTTGGCTAGAAGGAAGAGGAGGGGGAGGAGGAACTTAATTCTCCTCACTGGAGCTAGGGGACAAGGGAGGACAGTCAGTTGCCCAGGTGGCTGCAGACAAAAAGATCAGACTTGCCTAACTGTTCAAAGCTCAGAACAGCTCCCAAGGAAGAGTGAGTCATTTACTACAGCTTCAGAGAAGCCAGAAAGAATGAGCAAAGAGGAAAATGCATGTGTTGATTCTGCTCACATCAATAGGCCAAAGGACGTCCAGGCAGAAAGAAGTCTGAAAGTCACTTTCTCCATGGGAACTGAAAGGTGACATTCAGAAGCGGCAAAGCATCCAGCAACAGCATCAAGATGCATTTGTAGATTTAACCAACCATGAAGATGTGCCCACTGAGTAACTTGGTTCCTTACCCCACCCCTCTTCCTGTCCAATCCTCATAGACTTCTGCCTGGCACGGGCTGGACAGCCCTCCAAATCAAACTCCTCATTTTATACCAGAGTCAATAGTGATATGGCAGGAGTACTTTCTTGGGACCAAAATTCTTCCTCTCAGCAGTAACAGGATCCTAGAGTGCCCTCAGCCTCTAAGCTACCCTATCCTCATGGGGAAAATGGGATCACTTGGAGTGATGTTGCGCAGATATTGTGAAGAGGCGTGAGACATTGAACCCAGGATGCTTAACCACCGAGCCACATCCCTAGACCTTTTTTTATTTTGAGACCAGGGTAGCTTAGAGCCTAAGTTGCTGAGGCTGGTTTCAAACCTGTGGTCCTCCTGCATTAGCCTCCAGAGCTGCTGGGATTACAGGTATGTGCCACCACGCTCAGTAGGGGCTCACTTCTCTTGTAGACACTAAGGTCCCAAGAGGTGAAGTGACTAAAGCCCGAGAACCCAGCAAAAGGAAAAAAAACTAGAATTCCTGACTCCCTGTTCTGTGTTTTTTCCTACCAAACCATGACTACCAATCTGGAAAGAGCTTTGTTTATGAGTATAAATCTTATTTTCTCAACAAGTTTCCAAGGACAAAGATTACGTACTCTCCTCTCTGGTTCATGGCACTTAGCAACATCTGATATACACAGGGTCCTTTCGTCTGTAGGGCTCGGTTCTAAGAGGTTTTCATGTACAAACTCATTTTATTCACCTGTCAAATTGAAAAACTAAGATATTATTATTATCATCTCCATCATTACAGGGGAGGAAACCGAGCAACCTATTTTAAAAGCAACTCAAGTTCACATAGGAATTGGTGACATTTCTTTCCCAGCTGCGGCAGTCTGACCTGAAGGCTCCGCTGTCACTACTGCTAGTGGTGGTAATGGTGTCACATGGAGCTGGCTGTTGCCCCAGGGGAGTGGTAACCTGCTGGGATGCAGAGGAAGCCTGGCACAGTGCTTCTACATGCCAGGGACTCCATCAATTGCAGTTTCCCTCAGCTTGAAGAAAACCCTGTGATCAATTGTGGGATCCCTAATAGCACTTCGATCTTTTCTTACAAATGACTCAAGCAAGTTTGTCCTGAAAGGTGACAGACAGTCATGAAGGGGCACAGACATTAAGGAGAAACATCCAACCTCACTGGAAGTAAAAAAAAAAAAAAAAAAAAAATATTTGAGAACTAGATTCTCTTTAAATCTTTCAAATTATAAAGTTTTTGTGTTGTTGTTAATAATAGTACCTTGTGCTTGTCAGTGTGGAGTGATCTGGTTTTGGTATGTGCTGCTAGTACAGTATAAACTGATTAGACTTCTCTGGAAAACAGTTAGGCTGTATGCAGTCGATTCTCGTTATTCACCATAGTTATGTTCTATGAAGTCACCATTAACACTGAATTAGAGAATTTGGAAACTTTGCTTCCAGGGAAAATACATGGTCAGGTTCTTGTGAGACTCTGGTCACTACATTTTCTTCAGCTCATGGATACATAACCTTGTTTGATGTGCATTTCTGTTTAAAGACAACATATTTAATAGTGGGAAGCCACTCATGAATTACTTGCAGGTCTTCTCTCTCGGTATGGCAGGCAAGGAGATTTCAGGTTTAACCTTGGGAACTATCTGTGGCTCTCTCACAAAATAGATTTCCCAAGGCACATGACCTTTATCTCTGTTCTACTCTTAGTGGTTCTGGAGATAGGTGTAACCCATTGGGAACTGGACAGCCCACTTTCAAACTTCTGTGGTGAAGAACATTCTATGGAAGGCCTTTGATGTTCCCTGATATAAATAAAGCAAGCATGGGTTCCATTCTGCCTTTTTAGTATAGAAGCTCAATTCATATGATTGGCTAGCCCGTCCTGTCCCTGTTTTTGAAAATATGTTCTGTGTCCTGTGGGGTTTTTTTGTGGTTGTATTTTTCTTAGCTTTTATTTCACAGCCAAACCATTCCACCAAGGGGAACCCCATTCCCAAGGCCTGCGCAGGATGCAGGCGAGAGTAGATTGCTGTTTTAGTTAGCTTTTTCGCTGCTGTGATTAGAAGACCCGACCACAATAATTGTAGAGGAGGAAAAGTCTATTTGGGGGCTCATGGATTCAGAGGTCTCAGTCCACAGAGAGCTGGCTCCATTCCTTGGGGTTCAAGGCAAGGCAGGATATCCTGGTCGAACAGTGTGGTAGAAGGAAAGCAGCTTTGGACATGGCCAGCATGAAACAAAGAGAGATTAAGTTCAATTCACCACCAAAATTATATATATATATGCCCAAGGCAAGCCCTCAATGACCCACCTCCTCTAGCCACACCCTACCTGCCTCCAGTCACCACCCCCTCAATTCCTCTCAGGGGATTAATGCACTGATTAGGTTAAGGGTCTCATAACCCAATAATTTCACCTCTAAACCCTCTTTCATTGTTCCACACATGAGCTTTTGGGAGTCACCTCACATCTAACCCATAATAACTGAACATTGCTGATTCATAACTCTGAACTCCAGCCAACCCAGCACTAGAACTCAGGCCTGAACAAAGCCTTTCACACACATGGATTTTCTCCTTAAGGCACATAGCAAACTTACACATAGAGACTCTAGCCAGCACTTCAGCGCAGCACCTGGGTAACATTTCAAATAGCAAAAAAAAAAAAGAAAGAAAGAAAGAAAGCACAAAATGCCAAAAATATGGTACTACATAGACCACGAGGACATTGGCTTTCGATGTAACTGAAACAAGAACACAGAACGCCACCTGGATTTGCCTTAGCTGGGAATATACAGACAGGTGATCTGAATTGTCCTACTCTTCTCATGTC
Source organism: Marmota flaviventris (assembly GCF_047511675.1). Taxonomy (NCBI): domain Eukaryota; kingdom Metazoa; phylum Chordata; class Mammalia; order Rodentia; family Sciuridae; genus Marmota; species Marmota flaviventris. Next base: position 44,206,338 of record NC_092506.1, read on the forward strand.
CAAAAATGACTGTATTAATTTAGGGGTTACAAATAAACTTTAGTAAGTAGATGAATTCACAAATTCAGAAACCACGAAAAATTCAGATCCACTGTGGACACATAAAGAAAGAAGCAGCCCGTGTACACTGAGAGGCCCAGGTGTGGGCTTGGGTAGAGCTGAGCAGTGGAGAACTGCTCCATCCACAGCACTGTAAGAAAAGCACAGGTGGCAGAAATGGAGACTGTTTTACTGAACTGATCCTATTTTAGCTGAAGCCCATCCATCTGAAGCTCAGGTGGGCCCTATATAGAAGTACTACTGTGCACGCAGGTTAAGCACTACAGCAGGACAGTTAATGACCCTACATGTGGGTTTGGGGTGGGGAACAGCACAAAACCAGACCCAGGCCTCAGACTCAAGGCCCTGCTACCTCCAGAGAGGAAGCGCCATCAAGATCAAGCCTTTTTCAGGGGTCTGCTGAACCCATAGTTCTGGGCATGGCCAAAGGACAGAGCCCCTTCTCCTATTCTAACTCTACTCCTGCCTCCCTTCCCCCTCTAGATTTCTGACACACTGACCTTCTTCCTGTTCCCTTGAACACTGAAGGCTGGGGACAGTCCCACCTTAGGGCCTTTGCATGTGCTGTCTAAACCACCCAGAACACTCTCCAGACATCTGATTGACTCCCTCTCTCACTTCTTTCCTCTCTTCTTAGGGAGGCCCATCCCCACTCATTTAACCCTAACCCTCCCCCTCCTAAGTTTTGTCTCCATAGCAATTATCACCATCTGATAGATTAGTTATTTTGCTTGTTCATTTATTGCTCTCCCTGCCCCCATGAAAACTAGGGGGAGGTTGGGTCTTGTGGGTTTTTTATTGTATCTGCTATTCCAATAAGAAATCCTAGCACATAGTAGGCACTCAATAAATGTTTATTGATGGAATGAATGACACTAGTAATCATAATAGGGGGAATTAACATTTTTGTATCACTGTGTTAGGTGTTTTACATAGGTTACCTCACTGGAATCACAAAGACTTAACAGGTGGCTTTGATGGGCTTTTAGGTCCATTTCATAGGTACAGGTATCAAAGCACAGAGAGATTATGCAACTTAATTAGGGTTAACCAGCTAGAAAGAGACTTAACTGCAATGTAGTCAAGCTTGTTCTCAGTTTAAAGCCACTATGCCAAAACCTCTCAATCTATCTGTGGCAAAGGACAGTGGGTATTTTTGTATGTGTGGTCCATTGAGATTGATAACAGACACACAAAGTTGGGAAAACATTACAGAATACAGAATGCACTGGGACGTTTGCACTGACCTCCCCAAGGACAGTGGGAACTACTGGGCCCACAGGCTGTGCTCTGAGCAGAACTGCACTGAACCCAAAGAATCAAATGGTCCCACGTTTCCAGGTCATCAGGAGACTGGAGTTGAAGCACCATGAGAAAAGTTTGTGCTCTGTTTTACTTGTGAAAACATGAAAATTTCACAAATCAATTTTCTTCCTTTTAACTTATGGGAGTGTGTTGTCTCACATTTAGTTTTCAGGGAAGAAAACCTGCTTTTCTTCTGCCCCAAACACTGTTCCCTGGGCTCCTTATGGGGAGGACTCCTTGCCCTTCTTGGGGTCACCTCCTTAGAGTGACCTTTCCCAGTCACCCCATCATCTAGCACAACTGAGCTTCTCTATTACCACGTGCTATTTATTTCCACCATTGCACTCGTCATTACTAGGAATGACTTATTTATTTGCTTACTTGTTCAGTTTCTCTCTGCCCTTTTTATAATAACAAACTCCAGGAGGGCTGAAACCCAGCTCACCAAGCCTCTTCCCAACACCTGGCACAAAAGTAGGCCCCTGCATGACTTGTTGAATGAATGCAGTAAGCAAACAGAAATAGAGTGACTAAATAGCTTACCTAAGGTCAGAAGCAGGTAAGTGCCCCATCAGGGAACCAGTTCCACTGCCATTCAACAGATATGTGCAAGTTTGTCTGGGAGTCATCCTCGGAGTTGGGCACTGGGGTTGTGGTAGTGGATACAAGACCTTGTATCCACTACCCTGCTAAGTCCTGTGTGTCCTGGTGGGGCTCACAGGACTTAGCTCCAAACCCAGGGTCCTTCCCCTGATTTTCTGGCTCTCTCCATTTTTTTTTTTCATCTGCACATACTGTTTTACCTACAAACACTCTCTCACAAGCAATTGTGCTATCATGCAAGCAAGGGTGATATTTGCTTTTAAGTTGCCCATAAATGCCATTACATTTGAATTGCAAAAAACAGTGAGTAATTTTTCAGTATGAGTATGTCCTGTGTAAGACTCACGATATACTTATACTAAGATATTAACTCCCTGTGTATCTGAAATTAAAATTTAACTAGGTATCTTGGGGTTTTATTTCTTCTCTTTTTTCTCCTAATTATGGCAACTTTATATGTTTTACAGATAAGAAACTGGGACTTACTGAGAATAAGGAACTTCAATAACTTGCTCCAAAAGTACACAACCAGTTGGAGAGCTAGAAACTAGAACACTTGACCCCTCATTACTCTCATTACTCCTTTTCTCAAAGACTCTGTGATTCTGAGCCCAATTCCTGTGTGGCAATCTATTTGATGTCTCCTGAGAGGTTTGTCTTGCTGTTGAAATGTCTCCTTGACCACCAATATGGAACAGTTTCCATATATTTAATCACTTTTAGTAATTTTTTTACAATTAAAAAATACCTATTTGCAATATATTCACATAACAGAATACCATACATCAATTAAAAAGAACAGACTCTAATATACATAACCACATTACATCTTGGTTAGTTTTTGTGTATTTGTATTCATCAACTTATATAAATAATATTGAGCCAGAGCGCAGACACAAAGAAGAACATCCTGTATGATTCCGTATACTTTAAGTTTAAAAATAGTCAAAGCTAATCTATGGTAATAGACATCATAATATGGGGTGAGTGTCATTGGGAAGGCACATGAGGGAACTTTCTGGGGTTTTGGTAATATTCTGTATCTTGATCTGGGTGATGATTATACACGCGCATGAATTTATAAAAATTCAACAAGCTATTTACATAATATTTGTGTACTTTTCCATTTATAGGTAAAACTTCAATGAAACAAGCAAAGTAAAGCATGTCATCATAACAACAACTAAAGCCAAGACGAGTATAAAACAATTTTTTAAAATCATCTGTATTTCCACCACTGGAAAATATCACAACTAACATTACAGTGAGTATCCTTCCAGATCGTTTCCCAATAGGTTCCTAAGAAAGGAATCCAAAGCCTAACAAATCACCAGAGGTGCTAAGTTAGTTAGGGTCTAATTTCCTGGACGGGTCTTTCACTTATCCAGGAAGCTGTGACCCAACTAGATTTAATTTGACCATTTTTAGAAGAGCATGGAACAATTAATGGCAAATAAATGGAATTAAAATCAAATTGAATACAGCCTTTCAATATGTCTTAGAATTTGATTTTAAGCACAATAATGAAAATGAAATAAAAGCTTGGCTTGGAAGGACTCTTGACTCCTGGGACCCCGAGTGCCACCTACTGGTCAGAATCTGCCATGACGCCCCCATCATATGAATCTGTGGCCTTCCCACTAAAAAAAGCGGCAACTCTGGTGCCTCCTTTACCCCTCTGATCTTATACAATTCCCCCAAAAGCTTTCAAGACATTTTTGCTTCTAGGTGCATTTCACAATTCCTAGAACACATAATCATCTTAATAAATAGCTGATGAATGGATGAAAGATGGTTGGCTGGCTGGATGGACACACAATTTTGTGCCTCATTGTGAAATCCCTGCCCTACCTGCCTCACAGTTCTTTTTGAAAATATGGATAAGACCACTTGTAGAGAACTTATGGATGTAGCAGAAAATTATGACAACCCAATGCCAGGGTTGGAGTCACTGGTGACCAGGACAGACAGTGAGGCTACAGAGACAGGTCCTATGCTACAACTTTTAACTTAAATAAAAGTAAACTATCTTGAGCCAGGGACTTAATAGACACCTGGAAAATGTTAGCTCTTTCCCACTTAAGAGCCCCAGCTCACAAATCCTTTCCAAAGTGTCAAAAGACTTGAGATTGGAGGTCTGTCCTTTCCTGGGCTCAGAAGTGAAGTGGTGATCAATGTTCGTCTGTTGTCAGTTCTGAAACAAGCCAGGGTCACTGTGCTTGTGGATGCGAGCTTGCCCATCAAAGCTCCCCACGCACACCCTCAAGTTAAGAAAGGCGGTTTCTGAACCATAACTGTCAGACTGGCTGATGGTGAGGTGCCCATCTGAGCGTGTCCACTGTTGACAGCGTTTGACAAGCGTCACGCAGGCCTTGCTTTTAGATGCTGCCAGCAGGGGCTCTAGTCTGCATAAAGAGAGCATGATGTGGCAAAAAGTATGAACAAGGGGTCAGAGGCTGAGCTCCACCACTCACTGGCTGGGTGACCTTGAGCAAGTCAATCTTATTAGGACAATGTAACAGAGTAGTGCCAGGAAAATACTATGTAAACTCAAGTGCTGGATCCAGGGTAAAGTATAGCTATTAACAGAACTCAACTGAACATCATGCCCCAGACATGACCTGACCCGGCCCAAAACTACAGAGAGCATCACTGGCATTGATGTGACTCTGGCTTCTACTTATGGAGCCCGATCCCATTTTAGCAGCTACATGAAAAATTGTATTTCACGTTGAGCTTATGACCTACTAAGACCTACCCCTACTGGCTTTTTAAAGCAGACTGTATCCCTTCAAATTTCACTCACTTTTGGTTTGGGTAATTAAAATTAAAAAAAAAAAAGCAGGCTTTGTATTATATTTCTACTAGATAAATTTAATCCTACTGTTTTGGTCTGTCAAAATAGGCTATTAAAAATATTTTAATACTATTTTGTCCATTCCATATGTTATCTCACACTGCAGACTTGGTGAGAGCTGAACAATATATTCAACAGGTTTTCATTCATTCCCTACCCATTTATTGAGTACATTTCCGAGATACTGTGTTAGGAGTCAGGAGATACAGAGGGTGTATCTGATGGAGGATGGCAAACACCATGGCAGAGGTCTGCCCTGGCTGCTATGGTCTAAGAGAGCAGGGCACAGCTATTACTGCCAGCGGCAGTGGGAAGGTTTCCAGCTCAGCAAATGTGGCAGAGGCTAACATCTACTTTCCACTTCTTTCCAAACACACCACTGGACCATATTTTCTGGCCATGGCAATTCTCAGTGCTTCCACATTAGTGATCACATCCTTCTTCGTGGGTAGATGAGAAGATGATGTCATTATGAGGGAACTTTCATGATTCCTTGCCCCTTCCAAGCAAAGAAACTGCAAGTAGGAACAGCTAGTCCGTCCTTATCTTTCTGACCTCATCACCCCATCCTCAGCCCTTTGCCAGTGCCCAAGTTCATCCAGTAACTATCAGTAGCATCCCTTCCAAGGGCCAGGCACTATGCTGGGCTCCTCTGCCTTCTCTTAAATCCTGAGTTCAAAATCTCCACACTGGGGAGTGGGGTCTCCTCCGTCTTGGCAAATCCCCCTTCTCTGGCTCACTAATCCCTGCCTACATCCATGTCTGAGTGTCTGTATCCCTAATACCTCTAGCCTAGGACTGGACACTCCAGGGCACTATGTGAGGTACCACGTCACACACAGGAGAGGAGGAACACCTTGGCCACTTGGTCTCTCCATTAGCAAAGCACTGTGGTGAGAAAAATATGGACTGTAAGTCAAGGGCACTGATTTCAGTCCCAGATCTGCAACTAAACAACTATGTGACTTCAGATACAGCCTTCTGATCTTCATTGTTAAAAAAAAGAAAAAGAAAAAGAAAAACCTGAGTAAACTAGAAGATCCTGGAATTTTCTTTTAGTTCAAATACTGTTTTCCATGCTAAACCTTAATTCCTGAATGAAGCCTCTACTCTCTTCTAATCTAGCTTTATAAAGAAACAAAAAGTTTTACAAAAAGAGGCAGAAGGAAGAGAAAACTATATAAGCATTCTTCCTTATAATGACACATCTGCTGGCAATAAGCAGCCTGAAGCTAAAAAGCAATTGCTAAGGGCTATGATTTCAGAATATCCTAAGAGTCTTCCTTGCCCGTCACCTGATTTCTTTTAGGCTCAGACTAATCTTGTCCAGACTCAAGCTCATTGTTATTTGTCAGAACCGGCTTGAATTATTCATGGAATTTCTAGGCTGAGATGGTCTGGGTGATATTCTTTGCAGATGTGTTCATTCTTTCACATCTTCAGGAACTGTTAATAATGGCTTCGTGAATAGGCAAGTCCCTTAATGTCCTTGGGCCTGCTTCTTCACACCTGTACACAAGGAAGATGATTTTTCACTTGTCTTTGTCTCTAGCCATATCTCTGGTTCTGTGACTGTAAATGTCTCAACCTGAGATTCCACAAGCAATTCACAACCAATAGCAAACCACATAGTCATTTAAAAAAAAAAAATGAAGGATGCCATCTGATGATTAAACTCAAAAGGAATTATGCAATTAGCAAAGGACGTTGATCACACAACATGTGAGTCTAATTGCAGTGCATGCAAATGTTTGCTAAATTAGATAAATATGGGTTTGCAGTCACTCTGGTGCACAGATTGAGTTGTAAAGTTAAGGAAAATATAAAAATTAATTATAAGACAGGAGTGATAAACATAGGGTGCGTGCACTAGACCGATTAGGATTATTAACCAGGTAATCATTTCATGCCAAAGGTGGAGCATTACAGGAGTCCCAGGCCCATAGTCTGACTACTGGGTAATGAAGTTACATTTTATGGGACATGGAAAACATGCTTCATTTTTACACAGCACCTGTCATCTGGAAACATCAGCACTTGGAAGCTGGTTTTACTGGCTCACCAATATGTCAGGTGCAAGTTGCTGAAGAACATCTCTGGTTGACTGGCATGCCTATATATCCTCTTGGTTATAGTCTTATCCATTTGTCCCAATATCCCAAATTGCCTGATGCACATTACTAAATCTATAAGTCCATGAAGCCATGAAGTAGCTCTTTTAAGAGTATGCCTATGAGCCTGCCAGGAGGCAGCCTGCCACTGCCTCCTAAGTGGGAAAAAAAAAAAATTATGGAGAGGTGGCTATCATGGAAACCTGGGTGCTGGAAGCAGACTGCTTAGATTTGAATACTGGGTCCATCACTAATTATTTGACAAGTTAGTTCAACTACATGTGCCTAGATTTCCTCACCTCTGTCATTAAGACATAATATCAACTACCATCCAGGGTTGTTGCAAGGCTTAAAAGAAGAATTACTTTTAATAGCACCAAGAACACTGTCTGATTGGACATAACTTCCTATATTCATGTATGAATGCATGACCAGTAAAACTCTACATTTTGTACAATGGCAAGAATGGGATCCTAATTAGACTAACTTATACTCCATATATAATATGTCAAAATATGCTGAACTGTCATGTGTATCTAAAAAGAACAATTAAAAAAAAACACTGGGACATAGTAAACTCTCAATAAAAGATTTATTTTTTACTATTTGTTTTTGTCTTGGCATACAAATAAATACAGTGAAGTAATATGTTAGTCTACTGTTTAAGTGTTACAAAATACTTGAGGGGGATCATTTTTGCAAGGCAACTGGAGATCCTTAATAGAAGAGAATTTTAATAGGGGAGGTTTGGGTGTGAAGGCGTGTAACATTTTAGGCAAAGGACATGTCATAAGTGAAGATGCTGAAGTCAGCAAAGCCAAGGCAATTAATTATTGCAAGAAGTGATAGACAAGCCTGGAAAGGAGCTTTAAGGACAGCTTGAGAAACAAATTTTGAACTTGAGTGGCAAAGAAGGAGTCATGTGGTCAATCAGAGACTCTGATTCCCAGTAATCTGAGACAAAATCCAAACAAGGTTCTCCATGGAGTGGAAGGCATCTCAAGGTAGGCATTCTGAACACAGGCTTGAGTCAGACTGTGGACAGTAGACAGCAAGGGGTCCCCTCCCAGCTGTTACTCTCAGCAAGCTCCACCCTCCCAGTGCTCTTATTTCCACCTTTGCAAAAAAAAAAAAAATACGGTAAAAATATCAGACTTCTCAGGGATGTTGTAAAGACTCATGAGCCAGCACAATGCTAGTGTGAAGTACTTGTAGAGTGCCTCCCACACACAGGGATGTCTCAGGAAATCTTGGGAGAACAAAAGAAAATAAAACCAGTGCCCTAAACTGTAGAATACAAAAATAAAAAATACTTGCACTAAAATTCATGCTTTAATGACTTAGAAGCTCCTCTAGAATCTTGTAGCACCACCAATGGCCTCTGGCCATGATGAAGCCTTGCAGAAGAGCTTTTCTGGTCAGGATAAAAGAAACCAGCCTACTGTGTTGATGTGGAGCCAGAGGTGGGAGAGTGGTGAGCAACAATCCCAGATGGAATCACACTGTGAATTTGGGTGCATTTCTTCCATGTTTTCATTAAGGATTCATAATTCCCCCCCCCACCCCCGCCTCCAGCAAAGCTAGCTTCCACATGCCTTTCTTGATTTCCTGTGACAAAGGTTGTGGTGACATCCTGGGGGCTGCTGACTAGTCAGCTGGTGAGTGAACTTCAAAGGGCTATTGACACAGCTGCACATCACTGGCTGGGGCCAGGCGCCAGGGGGCATGCCTGCCTGAAATGCTACAGCTACCCCTGGAGAGCAGTAGAACCCACTCCAAGGGGACAGACACACCACCCCAGCTCTTGGAGCACTACTATTTAATCAATAAAAATTCAACATACAAAAACAAGCTGATTCTACTCAATGAGCCTTGGAGTTTGAAAAGTATTGACCTGAATCTTGGCTTGATCTATTTTCTATCACTGCAGGGCTCTGCTCACAGCTGACATCTTACTGCAAGCAAAAGCCCTTTAGCCAAACTGCTGGCTGTTTTCAAAAGTACCCTGAACCCTCTGAGATAGTCCTTTAAGGGTCTAGAGACACAGAAAGACAGTAAGCTGTGAAGTAAGAGATTGATACCAGTTCGCTAAACGTCAAACCCTACTCTTTTCCTAGTTTCCAAGGGAAGTTCAGCCTTAGTGTAGAATTATACAACACCCAGAGAATCAGTAATCAAGTCTATTCTCCCATGTTACAGGAGAAATGAATGCAGCGCACAGGAGTTGAGTGACTTGTCTGAGATCACACAGAAAGTCACAGCTCCTTCAGAAGAAACCCAGAAGCCGGCAAGAGACTTCATCGTATCAATAAGACTGTTTCTTTATAATAGCAGTTAATACTTTCAAACTGTAAGTTTTACAAACATTGCCTTGGTTGTCCACACCAGCCAAGTGAAGTCTATGTCACTATTGCCAGCTCCTTTCATGGAGGAGAAAACTATGGCTCCAAGACTAAGTGGCTCACCCAAGCAGCAGAGCTAGTAGGTGCCAGAGTAGGAGCTAGAGCCACCGTCTTCAGATTCTAAGCCAGTTGGCAAGTATTAACCAAATCTAATTCTACGGCCTGGCCTGTACTGAGCAAGGAAGAGATCTGTGTGTTCTGGGAGCAGAGATAAGAAAAGCAGTATTTACCAAGACAGCAAATAAGGAATCCTTAAAAATATATATGTAAAGCAGAACTCTAGTCGCAAGGCTTCTAAAGACAGTGGGCATCCCCGCCACAGCTGAGCACTGAACACAGCTGTGCTTGCAGTAGGGGCCTGTGGGAGGTGGGGAGAGATGGGGAGGACACAGGTGCAGATGGTTGGAAGAAACTATTTCCTGGACAAAGGTTCTTAAACATGATTTGGCTATTGGAAACTTCTCTGGAGTGATTAAAACAAGCAAAATAAAAACAAAATCAGATACGTATATGTCTGGATTGGTTGGGATTATGTTGTATGTAATAATAATAGCTGCAATTGAGTATTGTGCAAAGCACTTTGCATCCATTAACTCATCTAATCCTCCTGAGGACCTTTCACGGTGTGTATTTTAATTCTCCTTTTAGTGAGCAGGGAAAGGGGATGAAAAGGGGTTAAATAATTTGCCTAAGGCTACACAGACCTAATGATGAGATGGGCTTTTCACAAGCAAGGTCTGTTTCACCCCCAAGTCCTAACTGTTGCCCACATCCTTTCCTAGTTCCAGGAAGGATGACTGACCAGAGGTGCCTCTTCATTTTCCAGACCATAAGTTTCTCCAAAAACAGCCATCAATAATATAAAGCAGATACGTCATTGCCATCACAGTGATGCTAACTAGCAGCCAAAAATTTCGGTTTAACAATTACCTTTATCTTTGCTGATTATATATATAAATACATACAAACACACACACACATACACACACACACACACACACATACTTCAATTATACATTATTTAATGCATTCAGTTATACATTTTTATTTCAAAGACTGGAACAAAGCTTAGCACTACTTAAAAAGCACTATAGAACTAACCATTTTATGGGAAAATTGCAATTCATTAATAACTATAACCACAAGTGGGTAAATTTATTCCAGCCAATTTCCATATTGATAAATGCTGTGGATTTTATTGCAAATCTTCAATTAAGGCTGAGAGGAGAGCTGTCAACTTTTCTTGCAAAGCTCTTTGTCAACACACTAGTTTACATAGGTCGTGTTCCATCTCTGTACTGTAAGACAAAGTAGGACAGTGAGTAGTAAAACTCTACCATAATAAATACATGGGTATTGTGGGGCATATTAAGTCAATTCAGATCCTGAAAACCATGATCTAAGCAGGTTATTCACAAGTGCCAAGGAGCCGGAAGCAACCCATTCAGGTTTAGAGAAAAGTGGGCTCTTGAAGTGTGTGGTAACTGCCTATAACTTTATGGGGAAGGGATGCCCCAGCCTAAGGCAGCCGATCAGAAGCCTGTTCTGTCATCCCAGTGCTCAACTCCGGGACCTATGAAAGCCTGCTGAGGCTTCACTCCATTATGCTGACTGATCATTCAAGGAGAAATGGGGCTGCCCCCAGAGATCCAAAGAGGCACTCTTGGAGGACTCAGAGAAGCAGATAATTTGTCCAATGAAGTCCATATCTCTGGAAAAGAAAAAGAGGATGGGGAGAGGAAAAGAAAAGAAGAAGGTCATGAGTAAACCAAGAGTTGGCTTTGATGCCAGGAACCCAGAGGCAGCCATCGTGTCTCTAGCTTATGTGTAGCCATCTAGACTCAGAGCAAGTGATCCATACATACGGCTTGAAAGAAGGAAAGAGAACTTCCTAGGGGAGAAAATTACAGAAACTTTTTTAAAGTACTACAGACACAGAACATAGAAAAAATAATAACAGTAGCTGATGCTTTCTGACAGGCACCGTTCTAGTGCTTGACTACAAACCCCCAAAAGGCAAGGACTCTGTCTTTCTTGCTCATTGTAAGTACCGAGCCTAATTCAGGGCTGGAGAGCACAGGAGACATGTAGTATACTATTTTTCAGTATGTGAATAAATAAAACAGTCATCTGGCTAAGGGGGAAAAGAAAAACCTGCCATTTTAAAGATTTTTTAAAATTTGTTTTAATTAGTTATACATAACAGTAGAATGTTTTTATGCACTTTGATATATCATATATAGATGGAATATAATTTAATTTTTCTAAGTGTACATGTTGCAGAATCACATTGGTCATGCAGTCACATATATACATACAGTAATAATGTCTGTTTCATTCTACTCTTTCTTATCCCCACATTCCCTCCCCTCCCCTCTAGTCACTTTCCTCTACCTAATCTAAGGAAATGCTATTCTTCCATAGTGCATCCAGCCTTATTGTGAATTAGCATCCGCATATTAGAGAAAATATTCGGCCTTTGGTTTTGTGGGATTGGCTTATTTCACTTAGCATGATATTCTCCAACTCCAACCACTTACTGGCAAATGCCATAATTTCACTCTTCTTTAAAGCTAAGTAATATTCCATTGAGTATATATACCACATTTTCTTTATCCATTCAGGTTGGTTCCATAGTCTAACTATTGTAAATTGAGCTGCTATAAACATTGATGTGGCTGCATCACTACAGTATGCTGATTTTAAGTCCTTTGGGTATAAGCCAAGGAGTGGGACAGCTGGGTCAAATGGGTTCCATTCCCAGTTTTCTGAGGAATCTCCATGCGCTGGAGTGATTATGAGCTCACTTTCCTAATATCATGGAGCATCATGTATATGTCGGGCATTGCAGATAAAGAGATTAAAAAACAAAGTACCCTGTCAGCTTGTGGGACAACATTCTAGAGTAGAACTTTAAACAACCAACATTCTATCAAGCCCCTGCTCTGGGCCAGGCACCTGGCTGGCCTCTGGGAGACCAAGACATGAAGATATACCTCTCCCTGCTCTCTGGGAGCTCAGAGGTGTAGGTAGGAGGTGTCTCTAACAGAAGTGTGTTTACAGCATTATCATGAGGAGCAGGATGTGAGGAATCTGCCTGGAGGGGATCAGACAAGAACTTTTCACTGCCAAGCTTTAAGCAAAGAGCAACAATCACTGATCTGACAGGTTTTAGTATTCCTACATTGAGCATTGAGTAGGACTTTTTTTTTTTTTTGGTAACAAATTCCCACACTTACTCCCAGGAATCTACTCTTCTTTAATGTCCCAGGACTTGAAAAGAGTGTTCTTCCAAACTATTGATAAGCACTAGATTATATGACCCTCAGCTTTATGACCATTTTTTAATTATGCGTACAGTAATACAATGAGGACTGAACTTCTATAGAGGGCCCTCGATATTTTGTATTCTATTATCCTCAAGGGATTTCAAAAATTTAGGAGGGGTCATTGCTCAGTACCTGGCAGCAACTGTTGCGACTACAGCTGAGTCCCTGCCTACAAATATCTATCCAGGGCTACCAGGAGTTTCCCACAGGAAGTATAGTAGACTTTGGGGGATCTCACACACCCTGGGACAAGCTCTGACCAAACCTAGCTCCAGTCAGCATGACCAGCTCTGCCTCTCCCACTTCCTCAGTCTCTTGCGTGTATTCATCCCTTTAAAACCCTGCCCAGAATGGAGCCAGCACCTTTCATTTGTAGGCAGAATAACCAACTTATTAAAAGGACCAGGGAGAGTTCAGATCTTACTGTGAGCAGCTGCAATCCAACCCAGCACCTGGGGATTTGTGTGATTTAAAGCTCTAGACAGCTGTTTTGTGGTGGCTGTACCAACACGTGCTATAGAAGAAGCACAAACCCAAACTTCCCACTGGGTCAGGAAGTAGAGCCAGTGAAAGCAGCACCTGGGAGGCAGGGGCAGTGACAGAAAGACCTAGGAACCCACTAGTACAGCAAGTCCTTTCACGGCCCCTCATCCTGCCCTGATCATAGGGGAAGATCTTGCCTTCTTTTTTTTCCCCCATACCCATTGTGAAGATAAGGCAAAGGGACATAGTTCAGAAATCCCAAATGTTACCTTTGAATCTAGGCACCTAAAATAATGCCCATCTCTACCTTTGATATCTTTTTTCATAATATCTCATTTAGTGTTAAAGGTGTTACACAACATATCAGTCCTGAGTTGTGAAACCCATAAGGGTGGCAGCATAAAGTAGACAAACTGGTCTAACTTCAGTGAGACATGGATTACACAACATGATGAACTGAACCAAACACAGATATTCCCTTGGATTATGTAATTAACAACTGCAAAATATATTTAATGGGAAAATAAAAACAAATTCAAGCCTGTCTGTCCCATGGTCCTTCATTCTTGTTTGTGCAGTAAACTAAGTTTTCAGTAGTCTTTCTTGCCCTACTGGATTGAGGATTGAACCCAGAGGTACTTTACCACAGAGCTACATCCCCAGTCCTCTTTGACTTTGAGAGGTCTCATCTAGTTGTGCAGATTGGCCTTGAACTTGGCAATCCTTTTGCCTCAGCTTCCCAGGTAACTGGGATTACAGGACTGGGACATCACATCCAGTTTTGGTAGTGTTATATCTTTTCTTTTACACTCATGCTGAATTTCAAATTGATGGACTTGTACAGTTTTGAGTAGAATTGTTTCAGATTGCTTTCTTTTCTAAATTACCTTTACATGAAAGGGTCATTAAGCCTTCAAAACATATCATTTCACTCTCAACAGGACTGCTTTTCATCATGTTCTGTGAGTTTGATTAATGTGACAAAATAGTCATGACAACTGTCATTGAGCAGAAATGACATATCCCTCCTTTCTATTTTTTAGATTGGAGGAAGGGCTAAAAAGGTTAAAAGCTGGCCTAAGGTATTACTGACACTGCTTTCATGGTAACATTTTTTATTTATTATTATTATTAACAGTAGTAGTAATAGTATGGGGGATTGAACCCAAGGGGCTTTTTACGACTGAGCAACATCCCAAGCCCTTTTTATTTTTTAGCGTGAGACAGGGTCTTGCTGAGTTGCTTAGGACCTTGCTAAATTGCTGAGACTAGCCTCAAACTTGCAATCCTTCCTCAGCCTCTTAAATCACTGGGATTACAAGCATGCACCACTGCTCCTGGCTCATGGGAACTTTCAATGGATGTATGAACTGGGAGCAGGCAGGACTGGACTCTAATTATGGTTCTATAGCTAACCTTTTGTGCCTATTTTCTTTATAAAATTGGGCACAACTATTCTGCTGTGAGGACCAAAGCAAGTGAGGACCAGCCCCCAGTACAGTGGAAAGCTCTGAGGAGTTAAAAAGACTCGGCTTCAAGTTCTAGCTCTGTCACTCCCCATGAGACCTTAGATTTATTACAATACTCTGCTTTGCTGACTGAGTCATAACCCATGCTTTAACACCTGAGTATGCAATCTAAGAAATGTCACCAGAGGAGCTATTCCCTGCATTATATGCTTTACAGGTACTTGACACTCAGACATCTGTAGCATGAGTGGCCCTCTATTTCTAAACACCAGGCATCAAATTGGCTACTTCTAAAAAGTCCCTTTAAAGGGAGCTTATGGCCCACTAGAGTCCCGTGGCATAAAAACTTGGGGTAGGTTGAACAGGGATGAATGCAAGCACTGCTATAAGCACTAATTGGGGACAGGTAGAGGTAATCTAGCAGGCAGTGGCTAAAGCAGAAGCACCAACTGCTCACCTTTCATGGATGCATTTATAGTCTCACTTTGCTCCAGAAGAATAAGACCTAACCACAGCAAGAACCTGATATTTACTGCAATACTTACTGGGACCTGCCCAGTGACTCCAGCTATATTTTTAAATCCCAGAACTGCAGGCAGCCAGTCCCCTTTGAAGTCGTTTTTGAAGTGTGTTCAAAAATAAAACCTGCCTGAAGATGGGTGCCCCTGCCAGGGATGGTCCCTAGAAGACAGGCTCAGGATGGTGCTAACAGTTTTGGGTGGCCACTGAGCTCACCGTTGAGGCTGCCTTCCGCAGGAAGATAAGCCAACCCTCATAACCTAGGCCCCCAGGCCTGTGGCCAGTAGCTTCAGCTAAGTAATCCTGGCCTCAGCATCACAGCATCCAAGCTCTTATTTTGTCTAGGAAAATGTAAGAATGTCTCGGACTTAGAGTCAGAAATGGGTGATTCATTGATACACAAGTAAGCAATGGGACTTGGACAGCGTGGCCCCTATAGCCATAACCAATGGAACTTAAAGATGCAAGGTTACAGAACAGGAGGAAAAGCCCAGACCGAACACTCTCCGCTGGGCGTCCTGATCTTGGTGTGGTTGGGCAACACATGTGGTCCAGCAACCGCAGCCGGGTCCCCAGAAAAGAGGAAACGTTTAGAGGCAGAAAAGAGTGGAGCAAAAAATGAGAGCGCAAACAATCCAGGCACAGGCTCGGAACCCGGTTTCCCCCTTTTCAAAATGAGGACTTAGGACTATAGTGCCTCCTAACTTCACTATTACTGTGGAACTTTACAATATACCAGGCTGATGCCGCCGAAGGCTCGGAAACCGAAAAAAAGAGGAAAAAGCGAGGGAGGACAACAGAAGAAAGGAAGAAGCGGGTAGAAGGCTGAAAGGGAAGACACCGGACGGCACGGACAGGCTTGGCGGGTTTTCAGTGTTACTCTTCTTTCTCCCCACACCTGAGTTCTCCGGGACGCGCCAAGGCCCGCGCCCAACGAGTTTTGGTATCAGTAGCCAAACTTTTCCCTCTGCACACCAGTTTCTGGAAGTTGTGGAATAGATGCTGGGCAGCCCAATAATGCATGCTTGGTATTAAAAGGTGAATGATCCCGACGAGCTCCGGAGGGCAGGTAAGCAGACCCAGGCTGGGCGGTGGGTAAAATAGCCCCAATCTGGGGATCACAGTGCCCAATTCTCAGCCCGCGAATCCTGGGCAGGCCAAATTTCATTCACCAATTTTAGTGAGGGTAAGGGGTGTAAGCAAAAAAAGAAAAGAAAAAAAAAGTTGCAGAACTTTTCCCCCAACTCTTCGTGGAGGCAGGACTAAAGGGCGGTACCTGCACCCTGATTCGCAGGCGGCTGGTGTGGAGAGGCTCGGATTGGCGCGCGGGGCCCGGGGCCGGGAAGAGCGGGCGTGGGGGAGGGGAGCGGCCCTCCCAGCCCGCGGGATCGGCTCGCGCCGGGAGCGGGTTAATTTCAAATCCGGGGTTTGACTGCTCCAGGACGGTCACACTCTCTCTGCCCGCCCGCCGACCCGCCAGTCCTGGTCCAGGCGTTTCCCTCCGGCACCCACCTCCGAGCGGCGGAAAGACTGACAGACAGCCAGACACGCGGACTCCCGGGCCTGGGCGGGGAAAGGGTGCGGAGGAGTCCCCGCTCATCCCCTGCCGACTCCAATTGTGAGGTGAACTGACAGGTCAGCGGGACGCAAAGGGACACGGCGCCAGGCCTGCCAGCACCCGGAGTGGGCTTCGGCGGGCGGCGGCGGCGGCGGCGGCGGCGGCCGTTTCCCGCCTCCCGCTCCGCCGGGGGCCGTGGAGGGAGGAGCTGAGCTCCCGCGCAGAGGGGCGGGGGCGAGCGAGGGGGAGGGGCGGGGATGCCGTGGTTCCGGGCGCGGGTTTGCCCGCGCTCAAGCCCCGCGCAGCTAAGGGGCGGTGCCGGCCACGGTCGGGCTTTCCGCGCCAAATTTTTAAATCGAAGGCGGAAGGTCCGGCCCCGCCCCTGGGACCGTCAACCAATCGTAGGCCCGCAGCTGTCCCGCCGATTGGACAGGAATCGTTGCTCTGGAAACCAGGAGGATGCGGTCCGGGAACTGTCGGGCTGGCGGCGAGCAGGGCGGCCTCCAGGGGAGGTGCTGTTGGTCTGCAGGAGGGGGAAGTACTCTGCGCGCGGAGCGGGTGGCGGGCTGGATGACCGTACCTGGTTGTTTGACTGAGCAAACGCAGCCTTCCTCAATGGAGTTGAGCATCGTGGTGTGAACCAGCCACCCGAATAGCGAATACATACAACTCTGCATCTTTAAGGAAGTCTATTAAAAGGAAAAGAGTCTTAACCAGAAGGCGCTCTTTAAATGCCCAGCAGTACCCTTAGAGCTTAGGTACTGAATTTGGAAGTTCCATATCGCAGCGCCCCAAGACTACTGCTGAGCATGTGCACATATGTGCAAGGAGAGAAATTCGGGCATCTAGATGCAGATTCGTGTCCAGAAACTTGGGGTCCTGTGTGCTCAGCCGGAACCTGGGCTCGTATGCTCAGTCCGGAGCCCTGATCTGTGGACAGGTGGGTGCTTGCTAGTGAACTTGGGGCCCGGTAGAATGCCTTCTCTGAAGATGGCAAAGAGCTGTCACTGGGAATTTTGTGGGTTACTTGAAAGCTCATGACAGAAGATGTTTTTTACGAAGAAATCTATTGATGTTGGAGTTGTCCACCCCGTGGTGGGGCTATCTCTTCTGGAGATCAAGAATAAAATATAAATCCAGTTTGTCATTTTTTGTAACTCTTTGTTTCGGCGGCCTCTTGTGTCCCTGAAGGTGAAGGAATTTTTAGCAAATCTACTGGTGCATATTTTCTCTAATTTTTTTCTATTTCCTTTTTTTCTTTAAGGATATTAAAAATTTTAATAGAATTGATTGGACTACTGGAACCATCAGGATTTGGGGAGGAACTACAGATTTTTCATTTTAAAAGAAACACTAAATGTATGAAAAATTAGCCGAATGGAGAACGAAAAGGTACTTTGTAGCTTTGGCATTCATTGTTGCAGTTTTAAATTTGCATTATCATCATGACTGAACTGTTTAATTTTTCATTCTCCTCTGCCTTATTGACATCAACCCTTTTTGGTTAGTTAGCTTTTGCAAAAACCCAGAAGGAAGGAAATTTTTAAGTTTTGAAGAAGGGTAGGATTGCCCATGGTTAAAGTAATCTTTCTATTTTAATGGTTTTATGGAAGTTACAAAGAGAAAAGGTATTTTTAAGAATACAATAAAATTTGTTAGTACATTATGAAATTTCTGAGGATTCTTAAGCAATTGGAATTCAGAAAGGGTATTTGACATAATTTGATATTGGATTTGTTTATAATTTTTTTATTAATTGTCAGCTTCTTTAACTATTAGGGCTCCAAATTCTGTCCATGAGTAAATATTTTGGAAAATTACAGAGGAATTGTCAATAGGAGTATCCCACTGGTGTCTAGCTACTGATAGGTTAAAAAAGTGAACTGAAACTTTACTAAAAGCTTTAAATGTTAAATAAGAGAATTAATATTGTTCTTGGCAGTGTGAAGCAAAGAGCAGTAGTCTTTAGCAAAACTCCATCTGTAGGTCAGTACCTCATGAGTGCACATGCTGGCAAGGAGTCCCCGCCTAGATCCATCATACTAACCGCCATGTGGGAACACCATACATGGAGTGAGAAGGTCCAGATTCCTGTGCTGTGTAACCACCTTCAGCCTTGTGTCCTCTTCTGCTAAATAGGAATGCAAAATTCAGTGAAAATACATATGGAAAGCACTTAATAAATCCTTAGGCGTCTCAGACATGTAACAACAGTACCTTCCGTGTTCCCAAAGTTTATTGAGGAGTTAGTAGTTCTCCCTGTTCTTTCATATATTGCCATTTCAAGTATTTTCTTTAAAATAGATACAGCTAGGAGCAATGTATAAAGTACCTGGTGTCTGAAAGAGTAAGGAACACAGTCTTTATTATTCTTTATTTGTGAACAAGCCACATTTTCTTCATCTGTAAAGTGGAAGGGTGGATCTGAATTTTTCTGGTCAGAAAACCTGCATTTAGGCACTCTGGATTTCACAGATTCTCTGGATTTCTGACTATATGCTACCTCTCACCTCTGTCTGCTTGGCTCTCTTCCATGTCAGTTTTGTTTAATCATCATGCAGCACCCAGTGTAGCCATTATGCTAGCTGGAAAATGGTTTCTGCCTTAGAGGCTTACTTATAATACTGTTTGGGATTATTTAAAATTAACAGGTCTGTTAGGGAAAGATGAGTAGAGATATATGGGAACTCTCTAAACTACCTTTGCACCTCTTCTCTGAATCTAAAATTATTTCAAAATAGAGTTAAAAAGTTATAAGTCCTAATCTTTTTTTTTTTTTTTATTCTTGGAACATAAGATGAAAGCATTTGAATCCATGCTTTTTGCAAACTTGAAAGTGGAAAATTTATTAGAACAGACAGTAGGTGTGAAATGATCATTGTAATATACTCCTTAATCAACTTTGATTTCATTAGATTTTTTTCCTTAGCAATATTCTATTCATTGTATGATTTTTAGTCAAAAGCCATCTGATAAATCTTATTCTACAATGGATCTAACTATTTACTTCTTTTGAACCAGGAAAATCTCTTTTTTGAGCCACATAAAAGGGGACTGATGAAAACACCCCTCAAAGAATCCACAAAGGTGAATATAGCACTGGCCGAGATCCAGCCTGACTTTGGCCCTTTAACCACACCCACCAAGCCCAAGGAAGTGTCCCAGGGAGAGCCATGGACACCAACAGCCAATCTGAAAATGCTCATCAGTGCTGTGAGCCCTGAGATCCGGGACAGAGATCAGAGAAGGGGATTGTTTGACAACAGAAATGGATTACCTGAGGCCAAAGACTGTTTACATGTAGGTTTTCAGAGGGCCAGTAGAGACTGGGGATTAATGGGGGGTTTGGATCTTCTGCAGAAATATTGAAAATATGAAGATCACTACCCTCAGGCTGTTCATAATAAATCCCAGAGCATCAGAAAGGTTTGAACCCCATCAACCACTGGGAATTGTGAACCTTTGAGTGATTTTTATTTCAGGCTTCCCTTTCAGATTTGCCAAGTATTCTACTGGGTCCCCCTTCCCCACCCCACTTTTTCTTCCATCTCAAACTTCGCAGCTGTCCAAGCTAAGCATGTAGATAAGTGGTGTTAGTCATCAAACACAGATGCCCTTAATAAATCTGTCAAACATTATTTCAGAATGAGATGTTATTTACCTTTTCCTTTCATAGGAACACTTATCTGGAGATGAATATGAGAAATCCCAACCAAGTCGAAAAGAGAAAAGTTTAGGATTATTGTGTCATAAGTTCTTAGCACGATATCCTGACTATCCCAACCCTGCTGTAAATAATGACATCTGTCTTGATGAAGTAGCAGAAGAACTTAGTAAGTATGCAAAGAGTTTACTGAAATGGTTAATAATTAAAATAATTTCATGGATTTAACTCCTGCAAATGCATGGTTACATAGCCAGTGTTTGTAATGGACACAAATAAGGTAACAGGGAAATTGTAAGTCTCAAAGTCCTCTTAATTAAGGAATAAAGGTGAATAGTTTCTAATTTCAGTGAATCTTAGAAGCAGGTAGGTTGTCTCTGAATCTGTTTCAAAAGCAGATACAACTCTGAACTTTCACCTTGGCCCTGTCCTTGAAGGTTAGATGTCTTCACAGTTAACAGTAAAGGCCAGCTCCTGTGAGTGGGACCAGGGTTTGTGTAAGCGCTGCCACTCAGCCACCATTAGTCTGAGGACTGATGAGTTTTCAGAATATTTTGTGTTTCCAGGAGTTACTGTGTTATACACCCTTTTGCTCTACTCTTCATAGACCTAAAGCTAGTTAGAGATAAAAAAAAAAAAGGGTCTGTGGCAAATATGGGATCTCTTTGGAGTTATGTAAATATCTTCATCTAAAACTTGAAGAGATATCCTATTCTATCACTCCATAAAGAAAATTTTGCTCTTCTAATACATGTTTATAAATATCACATTTCATGAATTAATGAATATGTCTAGCTGGGTAGTACGTGCTCTTTAATTCAGCAGACATCTGTTGATCAGCTAGTATGTGCCAGGCAACGTCGAAGGAGCTTGAGATACATCAGTGACCAAAAAAGGGCAAAATCCCTTCTATGAGAAACCTGCATTCTACGACATGGTAAGAGGACCAGGAATTGTGGAGGTGTGCTTTGCAATTTTAAATTAAGTGGTCAGGTCAGGCTAATTGAGAAGGTGGCGTCTGAGTCAGGACTTGAAAGATGCCAGACAGAGAGCTATGAGAACATCTGGGAGAAGGGATTCCAGGCAGAAGGAACAGCTCAGGACTGAGGCCCTCAGGCCCAGTGGACTTATCCTGCAGGTCCAAGGAACAAGAAGAGGCCACTAGGGGGCAGCCTTTTTGAAATAGATTTTTAAGCACTTTCCCTGAAAGACTAGATTTCATACAATATTTGAACTTAAATCAATACTAAAAGTAAAATTCCAGAACAAAGAGAATCCTAACATTGTAGAATACTTATAACTCAAGTTAACTAGAATTATGAGAGTCAAAGAATTACTCATATGATAGCTGGAATGTAGGCAAAATTAGACCCAAAAAGGAATATACTTTTCAGTTTTTTTATGTGGATTTTTTTAAAAACCACATCATGGTTTCTGCACTTTTCTGAAATCTCAATGCTTTGTACCTATCACATTATTGTTATAAACAGGCTGGGTGTGTGTGTGTGTGTGTGTGTGTTAAGGGTGGTAGAATAAATAGGTTAGAAGGTGTGGGATCTAGAATATTAGAAACTTAGTTTTGCCATTTCCTGGCTGTTCTTTGGAGGGAATTACTTAACTGGTTTGATCCTCATCATTAAAGTACAGATAATAAAACCTACCTCATAGGTTAGGACAAAAATTTCCTGGAGCTGTATGGCACATTTTAGGCCCTCAATAGTTGTTGCTTTCCTAATTTGTATTAACTTATTTGTACCCTTCGAGAGCAGGGACATGTCTTTCTCACCTTTGCACTGTTTGTTAAGTGTATGTGCCTCCAATAAATAAAATCACATTATCCAGAACCTTCTGACAAAAATATATAGAATAAATGATTCTTAAATTCTAAACACATTGTAAAAGTATAATCCTAATAACATACAATTGTGCATTCTTTGTAGATGTTGAGCGTCGACGAATTTACGATATCGTGAATGTACTAGAGAGTTTGCACATGGTGAGTCGCCTCGCCAAAAACAGGTACACGTGGCATGGGCGACATAATCTCAATAAAACTCTTGGGACT
The DNA here is from genome assembly GCF_047511675.1 of Marmota flaviventris. Taxonomy (NCBI): domain Eukaryota; kingdom Metazoa; phylum Chordata; class Mammalia; order Rodentia; family Sciuridae; genus Marmota; species Marmota flaviventris. Next base: position 44,228,763 of record NC_092506.1, read on the forward strand.
CTAAAGAGTGTCGGGGAAGAGAATAAGTACGCGGAGCAGATTATGATGATCAAAAAGAAAGAATATGAACAAGAGTTTGACTTTATCAAGAGTTACAGTATAGAGGATCATATCATCAAATCAAACACTGGCCAAAATGGACACCCGGACATGTGTTTTGTCGAGCTCCCTGGAGTGGAATTTCGGGCAGGTAAGAAATGGTACTGAAAAGCCCAGGCTGCATGGTACTTTTCGTGGGTCTCAAGAAGAGACCCCACAGAGAACATTGCTCTAAATTAGCTACTGCAGCTTTGAATGTTAAAATACTGCAGTTGTCAGCTGGAAGATCAGGTGGTGGTATTTTTAGCCTTGCTACTTTAGAAGTCACTTGTCCCTTCATGAATTTTAATTCTCTAATCCTCATCCTTCTCCAAAGCTTCTGTAAACAGCCGCAAAGACAAGTCCTTAAGAGTGATGAGCCAGAAATTTGTGATGCTGTTTCTGGTGTCAACGCCTCAGATAGTAAGCCTAGAAATTGCTGCCAAGATTTTAATTGGGGAGGACCATGTGGAAGATTTGGATAAAAGCAAGTTTAAAAGTAAGTGTCATGACTACCAGGGAATTTTGGACCTATCCATACAGTCTGAGTTACCAATTGATTTCCAAATGTATTGGGCATATACATGTCTAGTTATGCTTCAAAATTTTCACTTCTCCCCAGGATCTGTGATGGTACTGCTTTAGCTAAACTGCAGGATTCAAAGATATATATATTTAACTATTCTTATTTGTCTGACACTTTTGCTTCATCTGATACTATAACATTGTCCCTGTTTTACATAAGTAGAATTTGTACTGTCTGGGGTCTAAATGAGCAATAATTTGTAAAGTAGGATCAGACCCTAGATCTCTGCTCTTTCCACTGATGCTGAAATACAAGGGTATATTTAGTTTAGAAAATTGTCCCCTGAAGTGACCTGCAGTACGGATGGCATTTGAAAGAAGGATCTTAGATTACCTGCTGTCAGTTTGAAAGGGACCATAGATTCGGTTCCTGACACAAAGCTCTGCCTTCATTGCAGAAACCTCCTTGTGGAGAAAGAGTAGAGAGAAGATATGGAAAGAAGAAGTGGTCAACAGATGTGTATCTTTCTCAGGGGCTGGCCTGGATGTGGGCCACTCTGTATGGGCCCTGGCTGTCTGGTGGGGAAAAATCGCCCCCAAGTAACCTCAGGCAGTGGTGATTGCATGAGAGCTCCCATACAGAAACAGCTTCCCATCCTGTAAAGTAGTCATGCTCCTATGGAAGTATATTCAGGATTGATACTGTATAAAGACCAAATTACATAGAGAATAAAGGTGATAATGCTGGCAAATTGGCTTGGGAGGCCTACAGCTTGAGAAAGCATACTGATACTACTGGTGGGTTGCCTGCTTTTTCTGAGTCACCTGATGGTATTCAGCTCTCTATTTGACTGGTTAGTCACAGTTTTGGAAGCTATTCCAGGAACTGCAGATGTGTAATTTGCTGAATCTCCAGGAAATTCAGAACCTTCTGGCATGGCTATGAAGGAGAATTGATTTATAATTTTTTATACTATCAAGATGGAAGGGAACAGAGAATTGTATTGTAGCAAAACTCTTTAATAAAATACATGAGATTTGTAGAATTAACAAATCTGTCTTTACATATAAGGATGACCTAAAAATTTACAAATTTTGTTGGGTACAGAATTTTCCATGTTTATGATATTAAATAAATCTTATTATAAACCATCACATGTAGAAAAGCAAAACAATACACTGATGCTATATTTCCATTTGTTCATAAAATTCTTCTCTTTAGAAGTTTCTGAGGATTGCTGATTTTTTTCATAAGTAGGGTGATCTCATCAAGTTATTTTTCCTTTTGCAACTTGTACTGTTGTCATTTCAAAATTCAGGGCCGGCAGTAACTGTCTTTTAAATATTCAAAACTACTCTTTTGTTTTAATTAAAGCAATATCACTAGAATAACTTAAAAGGAGTTAGATGTTTCTATCTGACATTGATGGTTGGGATAGCTCTTAAAATATACATGAATTTCTTAGGAAGCAAAATCCTTTGATCTTTCATTATTCTATTAAGTGGCATATATGCTTTTTTTTTTTTTCCTAGCAAAAATTAGGAGGTTGTATGATATAGCTAACGTTCTGAGTAGCCTGGATCTTATCAAGAAAGTTCATGTTACAGAGGAAAGAGGTCGAAAACCAGCTTTTAAATGGACAGGCCCAGAAATCAGTCCAAATACCAGTGGTATGTACTTTTCTTTCATTCTTTGCTTCTTTTTTGAATTAATGCACATCTGGATAGATTCTCCCTTCCCCTTCCTACCCACACCCCACATGAAAAAGGTCATAAATAAATAGTTAAACAAAACAAAGATGAGTGCTAGTATAGAAAGTTGGCTACTGGTTTCATCAGCAACCTGAAGTCTATAACCACCCTCCCACCCTGTGTACAGGAAGTAGAATTTGTGTGTGAAAGGATTTGATAAATTTAAGGCACCACAGAACATACAGTACTACTGCTGTGTATGTATGTTTGTTCAGTGACCACAACAAGACTTGTACATCAAGAATACGAAAGTAGGGGCTGGGGTTATGGCTCAGCAGTAGAGCACTTGCCTAACATGTGCAAGGCACTGGGTTCCATCCTCAGCACCACATAAAAATAAATAAAGGTATTGTGTCCAACTACAACTAAAAAAAAAAGAATATGAAATTAATGTATTCTGATTTCAATGTAGAAATAGTTCTCCTTTCAACTCTGTGAGGCTGACCTCACATTTTGGATTCTACCAAAGATCCTCATCCAAAACTGCTGGACCTTGAGACCTTTGGAGTTCTAGCAGGGAAGTACAGCTACTCATATGCCCTTGACTAAAGAACCGTTCTCTATTAGGGAAGGTTGCCCTCTTTGACCAAGCTTCAGAAGGGATGTATATGGAGCAGTGAGGGAGGAAGGGTCACCTACCTAGCCACCAGATCAGCTTAATCAAACCTGGTGATGAATGGGGTGACAAATGTCACAGCCAAATCACCCTCACATCCCAGAACCACTGGAAAATAGCAGGAACATGGGCCATGAAAGGAGAGGGAGACCTAGGTTGTAGTCCCAGCTCTGCCACTCAATAGCTGTGCGACTTCAGGCAAGTTACTTCTCTAAGACTCACTTTCCTCCCTGTGAAATGACTTTGCCTTTGCAGGCTTCTTATAATTTTGGCTGTGATCTCAAGGAGAGGTCTTTTGGTGCAAGAATTTGGAATAAAGGCTCTGGGGCCACACTGACCAGGAGAGTCAATGCCAGCTGAGAGACCTGGAGTCGTGGGTTAAAATCTGTGTGTCTGTGCTCCGATCTCTGACAGGGATGCATTTCCCTAGAAATACCTGCCTCCTGGACCTCATGTGAGGATCACTGTATTTCATGAACTCTAACACACCACTCATTATAAGACACACAATTTTTTCATGCACTAAAAACATAAAAATCAATAATGATTATATTCTAGCACACCACTTGTTGTAAGGTACAGTCTCAGTATCTACAGGTTCCACATCCAGGGATTCAACCAATTATGGGTCAAAAATATTCAAAAATAATTTTTTGTCTGTACTGAACATGTGTAGATGGTTTCTTTATCATTATCTCCCAAACAATATAGGAAATTCATACCAAATTACTGCACCAAATATAGTATAGTTATATAGTATAACAAATATTTATATAGCATTTATATTGTATTGGATAAGTAATCTATAGATGATTAAAAATATCCAGAAGGATGTGTATAGATTATATGCAAATACTATGGCATTTTATGTAAAGGACTTGAGCATCCATAAATTTTGGTGTCTGAGAGGGATTCAGGAAACAATGCCCTGGGACATTGAGGGAGGGCTGTAAGGTATAAATTCATTGATACATTATGGAATAGTAGCACATTGTCTGTATTCTATAACTGTTGCCACCTTTATTTCATATCACAAGAAAGCCAAACCACCTGTACTTTAATACACTGAACTTTTCCATTTCAGGCTCCAGTCCAGTCATTCCTTTTGCCACCTCTGATTCGGAGGTAAGGCGGTCTGCAAAAGAGAACTGTGCCAAAAACCTCTTTTCCACACGCGGGAAACCAAACTTTACTCGACACCCATCTCTTATCAAACTGGTGAAGAGTATAGAGAATGATCGGAGAAAGATAAATTCTGCTCCCAGTAGCCCTGTCAAGACCAACAAAGGTATGTTTTCCATAATATCAGGACTACGATAGAAGAATTCCTTTTTATCTGATTGCTTTTAGCTTACTAGATCCTTGCAATAAGTGTTAAAAGAATTGTTTCAATATCCATATGTCCAACTCCTCTAACTCATAAGCCTAATTTATATATGAATTCATGAATAAAAAGTAATTTGTAGCCAGGTGCAGTGGTAAATGCCTGTAATCTCAGTGACTCAGGAGGCTGAAGCAGGAGGATTGCAAGTTTGAGGCCAGCCTCAGCAACTTAGGCCCTAAGCAATTTAGCAAGACCCTGTCTCAAAACTGACAAAATAAAAAAGGCTGGGGATGTGGCTCAGTGGTAAAGCACCGTTGGGTTAAATTCCTGGTACCCTGTGCTTATTGTTTAGCTGCCATGCAATATTGGGGCAGGGGCTGTTCCTTTGACTTCAGTGAGGTTTCATTTGCCTGAACATTTATTCTTTAGATTTACCCACCTTCTCCTTTTTGTTTCACCAGCTGAGAGTTCTCAGAATTCTACATCCTTCCCGAGTAAAATGGCTCAGCTTGCGGCTATTTGCAAAATGCAGTTAGAAGAGCAATCAAGGTAGGTTGGCAATACTCTTTAGGAACAGGATGGATTATTTTTGCATTGCATTAATAGAATTGCTTACTTTATGTGAGAATAGTCACTCACCTTAGAAAATGAAGAGATAATCATTTCCCTATCTCCTACTCAGTCATTACAGGAAATATGACCAGGTTCATAGAATTGCGGCTTCAACCTCAGGCTCAAAATGGTAGGACATTTAGGATAAAAATGTATTTCCATTGTGTCATGTTTTAAATCTTATCTTTTAGTGAACCCAGAAAGACAGTGAAAGTACAGCTAGCAAGATCTGCACACAGCAAAACAGGGACCCCTCTGGACACCCCAATGAATGCTGAGCTGGAGCTGACGACACCATCCCTCATCCAGCCCCTGGGAGTGGTCCCCCTAATTCCTAGCCCATTGTCACCAGCAGTGCCTGTAATCCTACCTCAGGCCCCTTCAGGCCCATCCTATGCCATCTACTTGCAGCCCACCCAAGCCCAAACCATGACGCCACCCCAAGGGCAGAGCCCAACAGTCTGTCCCATCCACTGCTCTAAAGCTACTGGATCAAAAGACTCCACAGATGCCACCAGTGAGCCCACCAAAGATGCCACAAAGTCCAGTGCCTCCTCCAGACCTGGAAGCTTGCTGCCAGCACCAGACAGACAAGGGGCAAAGAACCGAAACAGGGAGGCGATTGGAGAAAAGGGCTCAAAAAGGGCGAGCCTGCTTGAGGACAGTGGTTCCAAAAAAAAATTTAAAGAGGACCTAAAAGGACTTGAAAATGTCTCCACAGTAAGTAAAACCTCCAATTGTGCTTTAAAATGTGAGGGACTGAGAAGAATTTGGTGGCTTGTGAAATTTATCAAAGCAAAGAGCAGTCTTTCAGAAGATAGGGAACTATTCTTCAGCATCCGTAATTCAGATGAGGCCCCAGACAGTTAAGCCCCTGACTGGGATGACGGCAGGGCCATTTTTAACTTTTGGAGGAAGGAATTACTTACTCTCTTTTTAAAGCACCACAGGTGGTTGTCCTTAAGTCCATTTCTCCATCACACACTGGAATGCAAACACCTGTCATGAAGGTCATAAATAATTTACAAGCAGACATAACCCTGAACGGATGGGTGCCTAGGGTTCCTCTAACTCCTGCTTTCTGAGTCATTTCCAAATATTTGTTTGATATCATTTAACTGGAATCTGTTGCCTAGAAAATAATGTTACTCTACCTCAAATTTAAACCACCTTTTCTATTTTGTATAAATAGAAAAGTCAAGCTGATCTTGACAAATTGTAGGTATATTAGATGCATTGCTTTCTACAGGTATTGACATTCTAGATACTTTTTTCCTGGGTGGAGATTAGTACAGGAAAGAATATTTATTGAATGCCTACCCACATGCCAGGCATCATAGGTATTACTATTACCTACATTGTCTCATTATCCCCTCTTAGGACATTTATATATGAAAGACATTATCATCAAATAAACACCATTAGACATAGAAGTAGAAGTTGATCTTTCATTTTGCTCCTGCTGTTAATTCAAGTTATTTTACTTCTCTGTGTCTTATTTTTCTTCACCTATAAAGAATTTATTCCACCAATTTTCCTGCTCACCTACTGCGTAGAAAATGCTCTGGATCAAATCTAACCCAGCACCTGCCTTTGGTGGTGGTAGCTCCTGAGTATTTGCCCTGTGGCCATATTACAGTTTTTGTGGGATTAAATGAATTTATTACATGATGATATTCATAAAGGGGTTTGTGATTCTTTTAAGACATCGGATCAGCTGAAGGGCATTATCTGTAACTATTGTTATTAAGGAAGCTTTAGAGTTTGTCAAATCTTCCCTGAGGATAGCTTCGTGGAAACCATTCAAAACACCTATTATCTCACACATTATCGTTTTGCTTTTAATGTGCATACTAGGGGAAAATCACAAGGCCGCCTTGATTCAATTTTCTGGGAGGTCCATAATCTCTCTGGGCCAATGGGTATGATTTAATGTTGGGCTCCCATTGCTCCCTGAGTTATTCAGGATTAGTGTTTTCAGTGTGTAGGTCCCCTGCTTCTTTTTGTTTCATCTCTGGGACTTCATTTTGAACCATTTCTTTTTAGCATGGACTGAACAGAAGAAAAAGAAATTCATGTGTTCATTTGTTTAGCAAACATTCACTGAGAATCTGCAGTTGTGGGGGTAGATGAAGACAGTATGCAAATAAGGACAGATGTATTAGTGAATGATCAGAAGGAGAAAAGATGAAGCAGAGGTGATAGGAAGAGGGATGAGAGGGAGGCTGTGGCTAGAAGAGATGCGGTTCAAATGGAAATATGACAAATTTGCTCGTTCTGCTAAGTTAATAAGATCTGATACTTTTTGAAAAGTAGAATTGCCATTATAGGTTAAACAATTTTATAATAAATGTAGTTTGTTAAAAATCGAATAGTTATTATGAGAGTCCTACAGGCTTTACTGAAGACTTGAGAGAGTTAAACCAGCAATCATAATAACTTGTGCCTGAGAGAATATGACTAAAGATAACAGCAGTTATGTATGTGTAAAAGACCTAGCTCTACCCCTTAAGAATTCTCTAGGGCTGAGGGTGTGGTGTCATGGTAGAGGACTTGTCTCGAATGTGTGAGTCTGGGCTCAATCTCCAGCCCTGAATTTTTTTAATTTTTTTTTCTGCAGCTCAAGGTACCAATCAATTAGTAATCATTTTGAGCACTACCAAGCATCTAAGAGACAAAATTTAAATCTTGTGGTATACTTTCAGCTTTGTAGATTTTTGAATTCACTGGTTCCCCAGGAAAAAACCTATTAAGAGCCAGATCAAAGTGTGGTCTGTTGTTTTGACAACATAGAGAAGAAAGGTCTGAAGGAAGACAAAAGACGGCCCCTCCTTGTAAGAGCTACTTTTTAGCTTTCGTCAGCATGGAGCACAGTGAGGCTAAAGCAGACTTTTCAGGCAGTTCAGCCACCCATGGAGACTCTGTGTTCGGTGAGGTAGAGCGATCTAACAGGCAGAGTGGGAAGTAGATGCACCCTGAAACAGGGGCCTTTTCTATTTGGAGTATTATTGACCTGGAGCTTTTGGTCAATGATATTTGGGCCTCTAATATGAAATTAATCTGTTTTCGTTTTCATCTGTCATTTTTCAACTGGTGTGCTTTAGTTTACATGTTGTATAAGGCTACTTGGCATCATCAGAGTAAGCAATACTGCAAAGAAGTACCAGAAAAAACTCTATACTCATACAGTTCCTTTGTTCTAAATCAGGGGTCAGCAAACTTTCTGTAAAGGGCCTGACAATACATTTTGGTTTGGGGACATATGGTCTCTGTTGCACCTACTCAATTCTGCCACTATAGCAGGAGGGCAGCCATAAAGACAATAGACAAATGAATTGACATGGCTGTATTCCAATTAAACTTTCTTTACAAAAACAAGAGGGTTGGATATGGTCATAGACCATAATTTGGCCATTCCTTTCTCTGACTTAACATTGCTTAAAATGTTTTCTTTGACTATTAGTCCCTTAACAGCTTACCAAAAACTTTATTGCCAAATAGTCTGGGAAATGCTACATGCAGTATACCCCACTTGGAGATTAATAATGCATGCTATCATTAAAGTTTCTTGAAAACTCTCTTTGTTTAATTAATTATTTCCCAAACATATTTGACCATGAACCAAGTAATGCCTGTTTGGGTCCCCAGGAACTAGGGTTCCTCAGAATATTCTTTGGGAAATGGTTCTACATAATTCAAGAACAATCAGGTAATGGCCCAGCAGTGCCATATGTGGTGTTCACCTGCATTAAACTGGGTCCTGACAGCACCACATCATAGCAACAACCCTGATGGCAGGTGTTAGGATGTCAGTGTGGAGTGTTATGTGAGTCCTACCCCTAAGCAGGCTCAGATGGCATTCAAGAAACAGATGCTGGGTGCCGTGCTCTACACCTGTCATCTCAAGCTACTTGCTAAGCAAAGGCAAGAGGATCACAAGTTCAAGGCTAGCCTGGGCAACTTACCAAGACCCTTTCTCAAAACAAAAAAATTTTAAAAGGGTTAAAGATGTAGTTAAGTGGTAGAACTCATGCCTAGTTTAATCCTTGGGCTTAATCCCCAGCACTGAGAAAAGAAAGAAAGAAGGAAGGAAGAAGAAAAAGAAACAGAGGCTCTACATTATTCAGGACAAGCATTGGAAAGGTGGGAGGATACTGTCCTCTAGGAACAAACCACCTGAGGCTTGATTTGATGAGAAAAACAACTACCGATAGATATTAACCTGGAAGAGTCACATGGCCCTTTTCTTCCTATAGGATTTGTGTAAGACTAAACGCTTCCTCTTTGTTTTCTAGACCCTGTTTCCATCAGGATACCTAATCCCCCTCACCCAGTGCTCATCCTTGGGGGCAGAGTCCATTTTGTCTAGTAAAGAAAACTCAGGTGCACTTTCCCCGAACCACAGGATCTACAGCTCCCCGATCGCAGGTGAGTGTAGGCAAATGACTAGTCAAACTTGAACCAGTCTCAAGTTCACTTATGCCTTGTAAACTTCTCAAATGCCTGTGCTTCTAAGATATCTTCCCCTGTTTTTCCCCCAGGTGTTATTCCAGTGACAACCTCGGAACTCTCTGCTGTTAATTTTCCCTCTTTTCATGTCACACCTTTGAAGCTAATGGTCTCACCAACTTCTGTGGCAGCTGTTCCTGTTGGGAACAGCCCGGCTCTCGCTTCGACCCACCCCATTCCCATCCAGAACCCAAGCTCAGCCATTATGAACTTCACCTTGCAGCACCTGGGACTCATCTCCCCCAGTATGCAGGTGTCTGCCAGCCCTGGGCCTGGAACTAGTACCATTCCTGTGTCCCCAAGGATAGAATCAGTTAGTGTCATACCAGAAAATGCAGGCTGTCAGCAAGGAAGGACCATCAGCTATGACTCACCAGTTCCAGGCCAGAACCAACAGAATGGACAATCAGTTGCTGTGCCAGGGGTACAACAGGTGAGGGTGTTTCTCTTTAATTTTATTACTCCTTGAATTTGTCTCTTTGTTTTAGTACTGGAAAGTCAACCCAGGGGAGCTCTGTCACTGAGCTACATACCCAGTTCTTTGTATATTTTATATTGAGATAGAATTTCACTAAATTGCCCAAGCTGGCCTTGAATTTCTGATCCCCTTGACTTGGCCTCCAGGGTACCTGGGATTACAGTCGTGCACCACAGTTACCTATTAAGTCCCATATATTTATATCATAGGAGATTTATTTTTGCTTTCCTTCTTTGGAGAGGGAGAGGATGAGAGTTGAAAGCCTACCTTCTTTCCAGACCCATATTATGGGGTTATCATGAGATAACCCAGTAAGATTTGTCTTCCCTTAGCAAAAATTATTGAGAATATATAAAACTCATCAGGCTTCCCTAGCCAATTTTAGAATATGCTGGTTTCCCAACATATGACATATCCATCCAGTCCCATCTTCCAAGTCTGCAGGTCATATGTATCTCTGTGTGTTTAACTCCTTTCTCCATCTCTCTTTCCAATCAGCCCATTCCTGTGACACCCAAAGGGTCACAATTAGTAGCCGAAAGTTTCTTCCGTACCCCAGGTGGACCAACCAAGCCAACCAGCTCATCCTGCATAGATTTTGATGGTGCTAATAAAATGACCTTTGGAGCCCTCTTTGTCCCACAGCGAAAACTGGAAGTCTCAACAGAGGATGTCCACTAATTGACAGACGTTGGCTTAATTTAATTTTCTAAAGAGTTATTTAATGGAGAAGATGTACAGAGACTGTTTTGAAGAACATAATCTCTGAAAATACTGTAAATACATTGGGCTTTCCTCAATGTCAAAGCAGATACTTGTTTTCATACTTACATATACATGCACACACAACCAAATATAATTGTATAATGCCAAGTTCAGCCATCAGTCCTATAAAATAAAAGTAAATGTTGAACTAAGGTATATTAACTTTGGGGTAGGGAAGATTCATTATTTCAGTTGTGCCTATACTATTATGCAAAGTAACTGTATTAAAGTTTACTTCCCTTTGAGTAAATGTTTAATATGCCTAACACAGCGTTCTCTTAAACTTTTTGCACAAAGACAAGGCTGTGTAATGTATAATGTTGTATTTTTACATAGGATGACTATAGCGATATTTTTTGTAATTCCTTTAATCCATTGTTGTTGTAGTATGTCTTTGTAGAGTTTGCAACAATCCTCAATCAAGTCTATGGAAAATTATTTATAAAATGTATTTTTAATCATAAGTTGTTCAAATTAAAACTTTTCTAAAATGTAGTTAACATTTTTATTTGGCACCTAGGGCACTGTTGGGATAAAAAAAAAAAAATCTAAGAGGCAGATTCTTGATAAGGAGAATTCTGGGTTCCTTTTGATATTCAAAGTTTGATATTCAGAGTTTCTGCATTTCTCCCCACTTCCTTCCTGTGACCCTCAATATTGTTTAGAATTGTAAACTTGGCTTTGGAGAGGCTGTTGCTTGGCCAAGGACACCCTGCGAAGTCCCATGTCCTTCCCACCCTGCTGAGGGAGATGAGAGATGAAAGGCAGAAGCTGGGCTACTTCCTGGCCTGGCATGACTAGCCCCTATCCCAGCCTCCTGCTCCCCACTGAGGAAGGTCTGCCTCCAGTCCTCTACCACACTTCTGGATAGTCTCTCTCCAGGGAAAGGAGAACAGCAATAAGGACCCTGATTTCCTCCATATTATGCCTCCATGAACTTCCAAGAAAAGGAATGAGCTACAATGTGTTCTATATCTGCTTGTTATGGGACAAACTGCATCTTGAAAATTGACAAGAGCCTTTCCTGGGCAGGGTTGTGTATGTGTGTGTGTGTGTGTATGTTAGTTACTGGGGTCTGAATCCAGAGGCACTCTACCACTGTGCTGCATCTCCAGCCCTTTTTATTTATTTAAGACAGGGTATCATTGTTGCCTTAAACTTGTAATCATTCTGCCTCAGCCTCTCAAGTACTAGCTAGGATTCCAGGTATGTGCCACCACACCCAGCTAAATGGCCCCTGCTTTTAAGGTACTTAGTTAAGAAAGACATGAAAAGATTAAGCCTTTCCATGCAATAAAGAGAAGTTGCCAGTGGTCTATATAGACAAAAGAGCTCAATAGAGCTACTAGGTTTAATTTCATACAGAACAATAAGAAACACCAACCCAACTACAGAAATAATGCAAGGCCATTCTGCTTCTGTAGCTATGGCTCTGAGGAGGTGGGGGCTCTCATTCCCCCTCCTTTGGCAACTAGAGAGGATAGAGGTCAAGGTTCTGTTCTGTTCCCTTCATCAATTCTCTATGTGAAGAAACCTCTTTGGGAGAAATCAGATGCACAGGAAGAAAGAAGGTATGTTAGATGCTGAGGCAGCAATGCTATCTGTCCCACCCAGTCTTCCTCTCTGACAGATTTGTGAGGCTTCCCCTCGATCACCACCTTCTAGGTCCTCACCCTCGTGTGATCCCCTTCTTGTGAGTATGGGTGGGACCTGGCTTGCTTCTTATCAATAGGCTATAGTACAAGTGGTAGGGGTGTATGATTGTGTGGTTGTGTGATTGCATTAGATGAGTTATAGAAACTGACCCACTGGAGTCTCTGTCCCTTGCTGGCTTCAAGGAATCAAATTATGTGAGAGAACCCATGGTCATGGACTGTGAGCAGCCTGTTGGAGCTGAAGACTGTGTACTGCCAGCAACCAGCAAGAGACTGAAATCTCAAGTCCCACCATTAGCTCCAAGAATGGAAATCTGCCAATAACCTGAGTAAGCTTAGAGCAGATCTTTTCTGAAATCAAGCCTTAGGTGAGATAACAGCAACAACTGCCACCATGATCGTAGCCTTGTGAGACACTAAGCCAAGGACCCAGGGTCTAGGCCCTGCCCAGACTCCTGACTCACAGAAATGGTGAGATAATACAGGAATGCTGTTTTAAGATGCTGTTTGTGGTAATACTGTTAAGTAGCAATAGATAACAAGTACAGCCACATAATCCACCAGTGTCCACAAACATCTTCTTTCTGTTTGTTCTGTTATTGTTCATTGGTTTTATAGGCATTCATAGAAGGAAACATCACTGGGACATGGTAACTAACCCCAAAGACTTAAATGAAAGAACATTCCATTCATTTTTACAGTTGGAAGCAACTGTAAAGATGCGGGTAATAGTACAGTAGAGGGCAAAGTTATCTACCCAGCATGCGATTTCTTTTCCCAAATCGCTTCTTCATTTCCTCTTCAGGAATTTCATTTTCCACACTGGATACAGCACAGTAGACTGTAACTGGGGGCCCAACCAGTGCCTCGCAAGAATGATCTTTGTGTTCCGCTCAAACCAATCTCCCTGGAATTGGATGCTCCATTTCATGGTGGTCTTGCATTCTATTTCTGTAGCTGGGGTTCCTACTTTGCAGCTTCCACAAAGGCATCTGCCCATATTCACACCTGAGTTTTTGCTATTTTCTAATTCTCTGAACCTTTGCTATCCTTCCAATAAATATCTTTTGCTTAAAGCAGCCAGTCATTTCTGTGACCGACAATTAAAAGACTTAACCAGATCACAGAGGAAAATCCAGGACCAACACTTCCCAGTTTTCAAATCAGTTAACTCCCTGCACCCTGGGCCCAATAAAAGAGTAAACAGAGGAGGACTTCAGAAATTCTTATCTCTCCAGAAAATGCAAGTAACTCACTTATGTTCCAGTGATGTAAAACACCATTTCAAATACCTGAAGGGGAAATAGTTGAAATAAGAGAAGGAAATGAGAGCAACAGAATTGATGCAAAAAAAAAAAAAAAAAAAAAATTCTAAACCTACTTTAAAGCAAATTCCTTCATCCTTGTCCTTTTCAAGTGATTAGTGTTCCTGCAGATAAAGGATAAAGAGATTTTCAGAACTTAAAGCAGATAAGCTGTCTGAGCAATCCTATTAATTATATAAGAGCATGTGGGTTGACTGCTGATTCTTTACAGTATTTATCAACGACAGGTAGTTTTCAAATCTTGAGGGTCTAAAATAAAAGACAAGCTCAAAGAAAACCATGTCATTACTTTGGGTTGAAAAAAAAAACATCAATCAATCTCATAATTGACTTTTAAAGGAGTGGTTTTACATCTCAATGTCCCACTTGAGTGAACTCAGTCAATGATTTTCTCAATTGCATCAGTAGCTAAATGAGGACTTGTCATGATTGTCAACATTTTGTAGAAAAATATAGGTAGGGAATATATTATCAGTTTCCTCCAGTAGATCAACAACATTTTTGAAAGACACTTTATACAGATAATCTTCAATTTACAATGCTATGGCTTAATGACTTTTTCACTTTCTTACGGTATGAAAGCATTACACATTCAGTAGAAACCATACTTGAGTCTTGATTTTTTTTCCTGGGTTAGTGACAAGCTGTATGATACTTTCTTGAGATGGTGTGCAATGCAGCAAGCCACAGTTCCACTCAGTGATGAGATTCCAAGGGTAAACAACTGGCTCCCTGCACTGTATTGTGTTGCTAAGCTATAGTATTTGGCAGGGATTAGGAAAATTAAGTGCATTTTCAATTTACAGTATTTTCAATTTATGATAGATTTATAGGGATATAATCCCCTAATAAGCAGAAGAGAACCCTTATGTTGAATTCTATTTATAAAGTATTTATTTTGTTTTTACACACAAGGAACACTGTGTTGTACAAAACAATGTCTATCATCCTACTTTGTTTAAAAAAATCCTCCATAAGTGACTCTCCTAAAAGTTTATCCTGAATGAAAAGCATTCATTTCAATTACTATGGATTACAATCTTTCTAAAATTATAATATACATTTCCCCAATTCCTGAACAAAATACATTGAATATAACCTTTTTGTTCAAGTTTCAGAAATTCATGAACATAATTGTTTTGTTCAAATTCAACCAACACTTAAACCATCCAGCATCCAGGGGCTACTAAATGTATAAGTCTATATTCTCCTACAATTAATGGCTCAGAATGTTATTCTTTTTAATCTCATTTGTTATGGCTCTTGGTTTCCAACTTTGATAACAGCTTCTAGTTGCCTTGTTTTTCTACCCTCGGGATAAATATCTATCTTCTGACATTGGAAAACTGAAGGGTTCCAGAGGAACTCAGGTCACCAAACTCACTTTTATAAACCATTCCAAACCAGTTGGTGTCTAACTAACCATTCAAGGAGAGCTCCCTTCCTCTCCCATGGGGGAAAGGGCCATAAATTCATGTCAGGTGTTTCCCTTGGCAATCAGTGGCTCTCTCTCTGTACACACAAAACAAAGCTTCTTAATGCAGGGTATCTGTGACCATGATGGAATATCAGGAATGCTGAATATAAATTATATACCTTATTTTTTAATCAAAATTCAACACTTGGACAATAAGAGCATTTCTGCACAAAGGTATTTGAAAAACAGGATGTGTTCTAGGGGAAGAGAAGGACTTGGGAGACATAAGGAATCATTTTTATTGAGAATCTACTATTATACCAACTGCAAAACAAAATTATGAGGTATTTATCATCAGCCCCACTTTGAGGACTCTAATTTCAGAAAGTGAGAGGATTACATCTCAATCACACAGGAAAGCACAGGGCCAGCATGGGAGTGCAAACATGCCTGGTGACAAAGTCTATGCTGATTCCACCACTTCACACTCTAGAGCCCAGTCATCTGGGAGCTACTACTCATTTAGAGACTGAAGAAACAGGCTGATTCCAGGTTGTGCATGACAAATGGGAACGGCACTTCGTAGCACTAATCCCAAGGCGTGACAGCTATTGCTATTTCGGGCTCTCTACCTGTGTTGATTTATTCTAGATCAAGTTGCTTAAGTTTGAACAACATTTAAAAAAACTCTTTATGCTATGCTTGTGATTCTAAATTGGTCCAATGAGGAATTTGCAGTAGGTGTCGAAAGAAAAGTGAAGCAACTACTATTACTCTCTGGGGTTATTACAATTTGATGCAGTGACATACACATACCCAGAGGCTCCAGCTTGACATTGCTGTCTTCCTCTTCTTGTCCACCTCCTCTTCCTGAACACGGGCTCTGCTGCCCTATCACCAGAAAATTTGTTATTTCTCTACTCCCAGCCCCTCTTGGATGGCTGGGCATACTTCTCAGATTGGCTGGTTCATGACTCCTCTGGTCCTTCAACTTGCCTTTCAAACCTTCCCTTCTCTAGCCCCTCCCACAATTGTGTAAAGTCTAATTCCTATTTTTAAAAAAAGCCTTCTCTTACTTCATAACTCATGGTGGTTCTGCTTTCCTAATTAAAACCTGACTATACAATACCATGTGGTACTTTTGAGAGGAAATGGAGGAGGGGGATTCCAGAGATACCCAGAAGCCACTCACTTTCCAGAGCCCAGAGAATAGAATGAGCCAGCAAGTTGGCACTTTGCAAGCTGTGGGTCATTTTAGTTGCCTGTACTTTCAAAGCTGCAAATCCAGGGGCTGAATCATCTTAGGTCAAACTGCCCTTTACAAATGCACATATGGAGCTCAGCCACTACATACTGCACCTCTCTGCCCCAGCTCATTTACAATGCCAGGAGATTCTGCATCCAAGATCTCACTTGACTTAGCTCAGTGCATGGTCTATGAGCTGAAATCTGGCTTCTAATCCCAGCTCTCCCTAAATAAGGCACTTAATCTCTCAGAACTGGATTCCTCCTCTGTTGTTACAAGGTGATCTCAAGGAGATGATTTCGGAGGTGTCTCAGAAATAATGTTTCATGAAAAGTAAGTTCAAATGCACTAGTGATTCAGAGCACATAAGCAGAAATTGCACTTAACAAAAAGAATTTTATCAAATACATGGGAAAAGGCTGATCCCAGGGGAAAAGGAGACTCTAATGATTAAACCACTAATCCTCAGACTTCAATGCACAATATTCCTCTCAGCTAATATAACATAAAACAGATTTAGATTTTATTGCTGCTATTATTGCAAGAAGTTGTTACTTCTATGAAATTTAATCTCACAGATCAGGAGTCTGTCCACCCTCCTGTTGGTTTTAATATCTTGACTTTGCTTACCAGTTCTATATTTTTTTGTCCTCTAGAACATTTTTTTTTTTTGAGATGACCTATATGATCGTGAGCTTCAGCTGTAAATCTGAGGACAGTGAATAGACTGGCACCTTCTTGACAAGAAGTTTTGTGAATGAGATATTCTGAATGACGGAGATCACCTCATCTAGGGGCTCCTAAATTTCCAAATTCAACCCTAACTTTGGGCACCTGAGCCAGGGCCATGTTGATAGTATCAGAAACACCAAGAAAGCATCTTCTACAGATTCGTGGGCTCCCATTCTCAGAAATGAGTCTAGGGCAGAGTTCTTGAATCTCTATTTTTAAAAGATTCCTAGGCAATTCTGATATGTTGCTAGGTTTGAAGAACAATGATCTAAGAGAATCTTCATCCAGCATTTAAATTATTAAAGAACTTCTGGTGCTAGTTAAGACAGAGTAAGTCCATTGTAAGCTATCTGTTCACTGATGACAATAATACCTCTTGACGGAACACAAAAGCGACAATCAAAAGAACAATTGGTACTACAGTGAACTTACAGGGGTTTTCTTTCCTTTTTTAACTCTTGGCTTTGATGTTAAAACCACCAGCCTTCAGATGGTAAGATACAACTCCCGGTATGAACCTAATCAGGCTGATTGCCTGTTAAAATAACAAATCCTCAGATTACAACTCACTAACCCAACATAAATTAACAGTATTCAGAGGATTTTAATAGGACCTAGAATTCTCACAGCATATTATTCAAAATTCTAGGAAGTTACTTGACTTGTAAGAAAAAAAAAAAGAAGAAAAAGAATAAGAAAGAAAGAAAATATGCCCAATTCTCAAAGGAAAGGACAATTAACAGATACCAAACTAAAACAAATTGAAGATGATCCAGGTGTAAGGGTGAACACTATCGAAATGATTGGAAATAGAGAAGTTCCCATCAGAATAACAGAAACTATAAAAAAGAACCCCATGGGAAAGAAACACTCATTGAACGGGCTCAATAGCACAACACAAAAAATTTAGCATTCTCCAGAAGTTTTTAGTAGGACCAAGAGTCAACAGAATGGAACAGAGAGTCCAGAAATAGACTTATGCAAATATGGTCAATTGATTTTTGTACAACAGTACAAAGGCAACTCAATGGAGAAAAGCTAGTCTTTTCGTCAAGTAGTGCTAGAATAGTTGAGTATCCATGCACACAACAAACATGAACCTCAACCTACACCTCACATCACACATAAAAATGAAATCAATAGCAATAATATCCCTAAATATAAAATGTAAACCTGTCAAACATTTAGAAAAAGACAAGAGAAAAATTTGCTGCTTTGAGTTATGCAAAAAAGTCCTACATACTACGCCCAAGGCATGATCCATGAAATAAAATACTGTTAAACCAGAATTCATCCTAATGAAAAAATTGCCCTCATAAGAGGCACTCTAAAAAATGAAAACACCAGTCACAGACTGGGAAAAAAATACATGCAAATCACAATCTGATGTAGAACTTGTAATTCAACTACTTAGAAACTCTCAAAAACTCAACAACAGCCCAATTTTCTAAATGAACAAAATATCTGATCGCTTTACTCAAGAAGATATATATGATGTTAAATTAGTACATAAAGATGTTCAACATCATAATTCACTAGAGAAATACAAATGAAAATCACACTAAAAACACCATTACACATCTATTAGGATGGATAAAATTGAAGAAAAACAAAAACAAAAACAAAATTGGCCATACCAAGTGCTAGTGAGGATGCAAAGCAACTGGAACTCAGCATAACTTGTGGGAATGCACAGACACTAGAATATAAATTGGTAGTTTCTTATAAAGCTGAAAATGAACTTATCATATTATACAGGCATTTAACTCAGGTATTTACCTTTCAAAAATGAAAGTCATGTTTAAAAAAATTCTATGTACAAACATTTGTGCCATATTTATTAATAATTGCCCTCAAGTCAGAAACAAACCAAGTAACAATCCATTTATCTTGCTTGATGTTCTCTGAGTTCTTGTATCTGTGCTTTTGTGTCTAATTTTGGGAAATTTTGTCATTAGTATTTCAAGTATTTCTTATTTCCTTTCTCTCTCTTCCTCCTGGCATTCTTATTTTGTGTAATTGAACAATTTTGTCATTGTCACATAGTTCTAGCATATTCTGCTCCATTTATTTCCAGTCATTTTTTTCTCTGCTTTTCAGTTTGGGAAGTTTCTATTGACAGGTCCTCAAGTTCATTGACTGCTTCCCCAGCTGTATATAGTCTACTAAGGGACCTATCAAAGATATTCTTCATTTCTATTACAATGGGTTATTTTTTTCAATTTTTAACATTTGTTTTTGATTCTTTCCTAGAATTTCCATCTTTCTGCTTACATTATTGCCAGGTTTCTCGAGACTGAAACACTCAGGGGTCACTCCAAGGGAACTGGGCTAATTGGGTTGTGCGAAATAACCACACAAGAGACAGAAATACCTTTTTCTTTGGGGGGTGCTGTGATGGCTCCTCTGACCTTAAGGGTCCGCAGAAGAGAGAGAGAGAGAGAGAACACATACACACACGCTGACCCCTTTTATTGAGGAGAAGCTATTCAAATGAGGCAAAGGGTCAGGTTTCAGGGGGCTGAGTCTAGCTTCATGATGTCTGCTGTCAGCAGGTTGACTGACATCTAAGTAGGCCACACCCAAGGGCAGTGTAAGAGAAGGAGACACACAAAGGGTATTTCCATGGAACATTCTATCCCAAACAGGGCAAGGGGTAATATTACAAAGGAACAGGTGAGCCTAGTTCCACCCATGGGGATGTAGGAAGGCACACCTATGCACAAAGACACAGTCGCTTGCACTCTAAAAATTGGGGTTATCATCTGGATTGACCTACAATGCTGCACCAATCAGAAGGGAAGACAGACATAGTCACATGCTAGTCAGCCTCCCCCACATTACCAATCTGTTCTTACATATTGACATATTGTCTACCTTTTCCATTAGTGCCCTTGGCATATGAATCATAGTTATTTTAAATCTCTAGTCTGATAAGTCCAACATCTCTGCTGTAACTGATCCTGGTTCTGATGTTTATTCAGTTTCCTCAAACTCTGTTTTTTATGCCTATTAGTATGCCTTATTATTTATTGTTGAAAGTCTAATAGGATGTACTCTAGTTAAATTAACTCATTACTGGTTCCCAGAGTTTTCTCTCATTAGTTTCTGCTCCAGTAAAGCGTGTTCTTTTAATCTACCTTCCTGTCTTTACAATTGGAATGCAGCAGCTTTTCCTGTGATATCATTCTCAGATGGAACCAGGAGGAGTTATTGATTTTAGTTTGTTCAGCTTTTTACTTATTGTTGGATGAAGTGATAACTTCCAAATTCTTTAAATCCCTCGCTAGAAGCCACGAGTCCCCTAAATATTCTGCAACTGGTGAATGAATGGATACTGTGGTAGATGCATAAATCAAATACTGCTCAGCAACAAAAGTAAACACACATGAGTCAACAACATGGATAAATCTGGAATACTCTATGTTAAGTGAAAGAAAACTGATTCAAAAAGCTGAATATTATCTTTCTATTGATATGAAATTCTGGAAAAGGCAAAGCAGTTGGGATGGAGGACAGATTACTGGTTGCTCAAGGTTACAAATGGGAGTGGATGTGACTTCAACAGAAAGCACAACAGAATTTTGAGTGGTGGTGGAGCTTGCTCTGTACCTTGAATGTGCTGGTAGTTATGCAAGTCCATGAATTTGTTAAGTTGCATTAACTGTACAATGAGAGAGAGAGAGAGAGAGAGAGAGAGAATATGTGTGTGTGTGTATATATATATATATGCATATATATATATATATATATATATATATATATATATATATATATATATAAAATTATATGTATATATTAAAGTGTTTTTTTTTCCATTACAATGCCTCACCAGGTTGTCTACAGATTATATTTAAAAGTTTCCTGTGGTGGGGGCTTTACTTTTTTTTGGAGATCACTGACCCCAATCACTGTACTGGGAATGGGATATAGGTTGCCAAGATATTAATCATCTCAGCCTTCAGGCAGGTGGGAGCCATTAGATTTCCTTTATTTATAGCAGACTGTAAAAATTATTTCAATTTCTATCATCACCATAAAATGAAAAATGATATACCTTATTAATACAGCTCAAAGATTTTCTTTTACACTGATACAATATCAGCCTGTCTGCCATTCTACCCTCACTAATCTTAGTTCTTCTTTATCTTGGAACAAATTTACTCCCTCTTTATGTAAGACAGTTCATCAGATATTTGGAGATTTTCTATAATTTTTCACTTTTCAACCATCATTAATTCTTCTCTGAGTTCCTATGTTTGGTTCCTTGAGCTGTGTCTCACATAGCATATATTTAAGATTATCTCTCTGTAGAATTTGATGTTCATTTTCAATATTTCTTCCCAATTACCACAATAGAGCATGACATTTAATTTTAGCTTAGAATCTACAAGGAAAGTTCTTTAAAAGAAACTCGAACTCACTCTTATTCCTGTCTTTACACATTCAGCAAAGTATATACATAATGTAGACTTTCTCTGCAAACTAAAAATATTACAAGGTCTCATGGCCATAAAATTTTGTGATCTACCTCTACTGGTTCCATAATGTCTGAGAGTTCTTTGACTATTGTTCAAATTCTAGTACTGGGGGGATTATTCACTAGAAGGAATTAATAGACTTGAAACTTCACCAAATAAGTCAACAATAACCATACCACAACTCTTAGCATCATATCTCAGCATCTATAAAAGGATCTACATCTATAAAAAGATCCACAGCTGTCACACACACTTGGCCCCTTTGCAGCACTGTTATCCTGTGACCAGAGCTCCTTATTACCCTGACCGCTTTCCTCTCAAACAGTCATGAGGTAAAGTCTTCCCATCTTTTAGGAAACAGGAGATCTTTCTTATGTTCCAGTTAATCATCATAAGAAACTGTTCCTCACTGACACAGTGTCTCATCATCTATGTAGTCCACATTCCATTTGATAGACCCTGCCATAACAGTGGGTATACTCAGTAAAAAATGAATTTTGTCTTCTGAGGGTTTATGGGACATTAGTTGAAATCTTTTAGTCTATGACAATACAAAAG
The DNA here is from genome assembly GCF_047511675.1 of Marmota flaviventris. Lineage (NCBI taxonomy): Eukaryota > Metazoa > Chordata > Mammalia > Rodentia > Sciuridae > Marmota > Marmota flaviventris. Next base: position 44,250,836 of record NC_092506.1, read on the forward strand.
TAGGTTTCAGAAGTAGGGCTGAAATTTGCTAACCCCAACATACCCCCTCAATGAATAATTGAAACATGTTCCAAATTATAACAAATTTGATTTCTTAAATTCTATTCCTACTAATTCCTAAGTGAATGAAGTATCTATAAAACAAAGCCTATTACTGGATGGAAAGAAATTTCTGGGTAAGTGAGATTTCCACAAAAGCAACAGAAAAGTAGAATTTTATTTGAGCAGGTCTACTAAAAATTGGAAAAACTGCTATATAGTGTTCTGAAAAAGAAACTGTAAAATTTCTTCAAAAGAAACTGTCAAAAATAGATATCAGAGTCAATATATAGATGAATCTAACTAGAATAATAGTCAAATAAAGGAGAATCACATCTGAAGTAAGCATTGAAAATATGCCAAAATGACAGGAAACAAAAATCATATCTATAACAACATGAAATGTAAATGGTTCAAACTCTTTAATCAAAAAAAAAAAAAAGATTGGCAGAATGGACTAAAAAAACAGAGCCCAACCATATGCTGATTACGAGACTCTCCTTACAGGTATAGACATCCCCAGACTGAAGATGAAAAAATAAAAAAAATAACATGCAAATGGAGGCTGAAAACAAGTAAGAGTAGCCATTCTAATATCTGACAAAGTAGAGTAAAACCAAAATTAATCAGAAGAGACAATACTGGTTAAAGGAATTATCCAACAAGATATAATAATTGTAGATAGTAAATATTTATGACCCTAATCGTGGTGTGTCTAGGTACATAAAACAAACTCTACTAAATGTAAAGAATCAAATAGACACCAATACAGTAACACAGGGTGCTTTTAACACATCTCTCTCACCAATAGATAGGTCATCCAGACATAAACTAAGTAAAAAACTAAAAAATACTCTTAATCATATGGACCTAACAAATACCTATAGGATATCTCATTCATTAACAACAGAATTCATTCTCTACTCAGCTGCACATGGAACCTTCTCTAAAATAGACCATATTTTAGGACACAAAAAAAGTTTTAGCAAATTAAAAACATAGAGATAATTCCTTGTATTCTCTTAGATCATAATAGAATGAAATTAGAAATCAATAATAAGATAAAAAACAGAAATAATATTAAACCTGGAGATTAAAATACATTTTTGAATGAGCAATGGGTTAGAGATAAAATTGGGGAAAAATAAAATTCTTAGAAACAAATGAGAACAGAGATACAACATACCAAAATCTCTAGGACAGTATGAAGGTAGTTGTAGGAGGAAAGTTTATAGCATTGAGTACCTACATTTAAAAAATAGAAAGATCCTAAATAAATAATATAATTACATTTCAAGGTCCTAGAAAAGGAAGAACAAACTAATTCCAAAATTAGTAGAAGATAGGAAATAATTATGATCAAAGCTAAAATTAATGAAATTTAGAATAAAAAAATACAAAGGATCGATATAACAAAGATTTGGTTCTTTGAAAAGATAAAAACAAGATTGATAACCACATAGTCAAACTAACCAAAAGAGAGAAAAGACCCAAATTAACAAAATTAGAGATGAAAAAGAATATATCACCACCAATACTTCTGAAATCCAAGGTGGAAACTGAAAGAACTAACAAGGCTTGTCGTCGTCGGAGAAAATGCCCATTTATTGAGGAACAGCTCTGCATATTTATAGAACCGGGGTGGTTTAACAGTTATGACAGTTTAATGGTTGAAGGGTTTGACAGTTGGCATGGGTAAGGATCTGATCTTTCTGATTGGTGGGTAAGGATCATGTGAGTCAGCAGGACTAGTCTGATTGGTGGGTAAGGATCATGTGAACCAGCAGGGCTAGTCTGATTGGTGGGTAAGGATCATGTGAGCCAGCAGGGCTCACCATTGGACAGCTCTTCTCGGGAGGATGGGGAAGTTAGTCTTTGGAGCTGGGGCGACTCCCACCATTCCCCCCTCTTTGGGAACCAAAGGATGTATGGGCCCAATGGAGGTGTTGATGAGTCGTGGGTCCTGAACTAAGTGATAGGACCCATTGGGCTTTTTTACGGCTAGTATGGGAGTAAGGGGAATGAGCAGAAAGTAGGCACCCCTTGCTAAGAAGGTCCTGAATAATAGGTTGTAGGCTCAGAAGAGCTTTTGTGGACAGGGGGTATTGAGCCTGATTGGGGAAGGTGTTAGGTTCTTTGAGATGAATGTTAACTGGTGGGCAGGAAATGGTGGAGGGGGTGGGGTATCCCATACAATCGGGTCAATCAAGTTTGTAGGTAAGGGGTCTTTTTTAGTATGGTGTTTCATGTCAGCTTCACAAATGGAGCAGAATAGCCAGTCTTCTGCCAAAAGGGCCAGAAAAGATGAACAGGCCGATTCTGGGGCCTGACTGATGCCAGGAGCCCAGATGTTGATTGTCGGTCATATTGAATTTAGAAAGAATATCTCGGGGGAGCAAAGGAACTGTTGGCTGAGTCAGAGGGAGCACCTGAGGGGCTAGATGGAGCCGAAGGGGGTGGTCAGTAGAGAGGGGGTTCATCTGCTGGATAGGTCGGGGTGAGAACAAAGAAGAGAAAAAGCCTCAACATAGGGGATCTCCTTCCACTTTTTTGAGCACTCGCAGAAGTTAAACAGATCTCTGAGAATTGCAGGATCTAAGAGACCCAAATAGCTAAAGCATTCCTTAGCAAGAAGAGTGAAGCAGGTGACATCACTGTACCTGAAAGAACTAACAAGGCTCATCATCATCGGAGAAAATGCCCGTTTATTGAGGAACAGCTCTGCATATTTATAGAGCTGGGGGTGGTTTGACAGTTATGACAGTTTAATGGTTGAAGGGTTTGACAGTTGGCATGGGGTGCTTTCTGATTGGTGGGTAAGGATCATTTGAGTCAGCAGGGCTAGTCTGATTGGTGGGTAAGGATCATGTGAGCCAGTAGAGCTCACCATTGGATGGCTCTTCTGGAGGGGATGGGGAACTTAGTCTTTGGAGCCGGGGCGACTCCCAACAGAAACTGTTTTTAAATTTATACTTCAAAAAGCAGAAACATCTAGAATATACTGATAGATAGTATATTCTTATAGAATATAAGACAAACTTATAGACACACAGGACCTACCCTAATTGAACCATGAGTATATAGAAAATCTAAAAAGACCAGTTTCAAGCAATGAAAGATTGAAACAGCAATTAAAAGCCTTCCAACAAAGAAAAGTCCAAGATCAGAAGGATTCTCAGCTGAGTTCTACCAAACTTTTAAAAAATTATTAATGCCAATCTTTCTTAAATTATTTAATAAATTAGAGAAGGAACATTCCCAAATTTATTTTATGAAACCAGTATCACTCTGATACATGAACCAGACAAAGACACATCAAGGAAAAAGACCAATATCCCTGATGAATGTAGGTGCAAAAATCCTTAATAAAATATTATCAAACTACACTCAAAACACATTAAAAAGATGGTATACCATGATCAAGTGGTTTTCATCCCATGGATGAAAGGTTGATTCAACATATGCAAATCAATAAATGTAATTTACCACATAAATAGAACTAAGGATAAGAATCGTTTGATGGCCCCTTAGTAGACTGGATACAGCTGAGAAAACAATCAGTGAACTTGAGGACCTATCAGCAGACACTTTCCAAATTATCAGAAAAATCCTTTGAAAAAATTCAGCACCTATGCATGATAAAAATGCTGGGGATATAGCTCAGTTGATAAAGTGCTTCCCTTGCATGCACAAGGCCCTGGGTTCAATTACCAGCCATATATATATATATATATATATATATATATATATATATATATATATGATGGAGAAACTAGGTATAGCAGAAACTTAAGTCAACATTACAAAGCTGTATACAAAAAAAAACCCTAGAGCCAACTTCATACTGAATTAGGGAGAAAACCTGAAAGCATTTCCTTTTTCAAAATCAGGAACTAGACAAAGATGTCTACTCTTACCACTCTTGAAACTAGCCAGAGTTAATCAGACAAGAGAAGAAAATTAAAAGAACATAAATAGGAAAAGAGTTAAACTAGTCTGTTTGTTAATGACATGATCCTATATCTAGATCCAAAACCACCACAAGAAGACTTTAAGCACTGATAAAAGATTTCAATAAAGTAACAGAATATAGGATCAACATACAATGATCAATAGCTTTTCTATATACCAATAATGAACCTGCTGACAAAGAAATCAGGAAAACTATTCTATTCATTGTAATCTCAAAGGAAAAAAAACAAAATATTTGGGAGTCTTTAACTAAAGGAGTAATTGAAAACTATAGAACACTTCAAGGAAAAAAATGAAGAGGACTTTAAAAGATAAAAAGACCTCCCATGTTCTTGAATAGGCAGAATCAATACTGTCAAAATGATCATTTTATCAAAAGTATTGCACATATTCAATTAAAATACCAATGACATTCTTTACAAAACTAAAACAGTCCTAAAATTTATTTAGAACAACAACAACAAAAAAGATCAGAATAGCCAAAGCAATATTGAGCAAGAAGATCAATGCTGAAAGCATCACAATATAGGACCCCAAATTGTACTACAGAGCTATAGTAGAGAAACCAGCATGATCCTGGCATATAAACAAATAAATAAATAAATAAATAAATAAATAAATAAATAAATAAATAACATATAAACCAATGGAATAGAAGATAGAGAGAAAAACACACATAGTTAACAGTAATCTGATACTCAACAAAGATATCAAAAATATGTTGAAGAAAAGATAGCCTTTTAAACAAATGAAGCAGGAAAACTGGATGTCCATATGCAGAAGAATGAAAAGAGAGCCTTATCTTTCATCTTGTACAAAAGTCAACTTCAAATCCATCAAAGACCTAGGAATTAGACCAGAAATTTTGTAACTTCTAGAAAAAAACACAGAGCTGATACTCCAACATATTGGCTTTATTAACAAGGCTCCTTAATAGGCACATTAATGTTTATAGAAGTGCAATTCACAAGAGTCAAGTTATGAAACAAGTCCAGGGTCCCATCAACAAACGAATGGAAAAAGAAAAGACGGTATATATACACAATGGAATTTTTTTCTCAGCCATAAAGAAGAATGAAATTATGGTTGCTGGTAAATGGAAGGAACTGGAGAACTTCATGCTAAGTAAAATAATCCAGACTCAGAAAGTCAAGGGTTGAAGGTTTTCTCTCATATGCAGAAGCTAGAACAAAATAAGAGAACAAAAGGTGGTGTGGGGGTAACCCCATGAAGACAGAAGGGAGATCAGTGGAGTAGAGGAAGGGAATTGAGGGAAAAGGAGGAGGGATGAAAAAAGGGAGGAACTGAGGAATGAAACTGACCAAATTATGCTATGTACACATATGAATATACCATGGTGAATTCTGCCTCTATGTATCTTTATAAAGCACCACTTTAAAAAGAATAAATATCCCACAATTTGGGAGGCTGATGCAGAAAGGTCACAAGTTTGAGGCCACCCTCAGCAACTTAATGAGGCCCTAAACAACTTAGCAAGATCCTGTTGAGGATGTAGCTCAATGGTAAAGTGCTTCTGGGTTCAATCTTCAGTACAAAATTTAAAAAAAGGTAAGGAATACATAGAAAGAAGACTAGCAGATTAGAGGTAGGGGTTCAGGGGCTGGGAGAAGGGGAGGGAAAGAGGAAGTTCTGGGGACTCAAATGGAGCAAATTATATTCCATGCATGTATGATTATGTCAAAATGAATTCCACAATTATATATAACTATAATTTACTAATAAAAACATAATAAAGAGAAAAACAACTGTCAAGAGAATGATAAGTCAACCCACAAATTGGATAAAATGTTTGTAAAACACCTATCTGGTAAACGTCTGTGATTCAAAATACACAACCCTTCAAACTTAACAATCATAAAACAAAAAAACCCAGTTAAAAAAGTGGACAAAAGACACCTGACCAGGGGCTGGGGTTGTTGCCCAGTGGTAGAGTGCTTGCCTAGTGCAGGTGAGGCACTGGGTTTGATTCTCAGCACCACATAAAAATAAAATAAATAAAAATAAAGGCATTGTGTCCCTGTACAACTAAAAAGTATTTTAAAAAAGACGTCTGACCAATAGTTCACCAAAGATATATAGATAAACAATTAGAATGTGAAAAGATGCTCAATATTATATGTCATTAGGAAACTGCAAACTCAAATAGCAAGGAGATACCACTACAAATGCATTAAAATGGACAAAATCTAAAACACTGACAACACCAACAGCTGATGAGGATATAGTGCAACAAGAAGTTTCACTTACTGATGACAGAAATACAAAATGATATTGCCAACAGGAAGACAGTTGCTTGCAAAATTAGTCTACTCTTACCATATGATCCCGTATTTGAGCTATTTTGTATTTACACAAGTGAGTTATGTCCAAATAAAATGTGTACATAAATATTTATAGCAGTTTTATTTCTAATTTCCCAAGCCTGAAAGCAACTAAGATGTCCTTCAATAGTGGAATGGATAAATGATTTATGGTGCATCCAGACAATGGAAAAATTTTCAGCACTGAAAAGAAATGAGCTATCAAGCCAGGAGAAGACCTACTAAGTGGGAGAAGGCAATCTGGAATGGCTACATACTATATGACTCCAACTACAAGACATTCTGGAAAAGGAACAATATTTTTGAAGAAGGTAAAAAGATGAATGGTTGCCAGGGGTTAGTGGGGAGGAAGAAATGAATAGATAGAGCACAAAGGATTTTTTAAGTCAAAGAAACTAGTCTGTATGATATTGCAGTGGTGGATACATGTTCTTATATGCTTGTCAAAACCCACAGAATAAACAACAGAAAGAGTGAACTCTAAACCAGGTGCAGAGGCACATGTCTGCAATCTCAGTTACTTGGGAAGCTGAGACAGGAGAACCACAAGTCAAGCCCAATCTTAGCAACTTAGCAAGACTCTTGTTTTAAAAATAAAACAAAAAGGGCTGAGGATACACCTCAGTGGTAGATGCTTGCTTAGCATGTGTGAGGCCCTGGGTTCCATCCTCCATACAAGGGTGGGAAGAGAAAATGAGTGAAGTCTAATATAAACTATGAACTTTGGGTGGTGATGATGTATCACTGTGGGTTCACTGACTATAACAAATGGACCCCTCTGGCACTGAATGCTGATACTGAGGGAGGATATGTGTGTGCGGGGGGAGAGGGTAAGGGATACATGAGAATTCTATATCTTCCACTCAATTTTGCTGTGAATCTAAAATTTTCCTGAAAAAAAAAAAGACTATCTTTAAGAAAAGAGAACATCATTTTGAAATGTTGGAGGGCTTTCTGTTTTCTTCTTATATGAAGGGGATTGTCATGGTATCTGGTAGGAGTCAGTGACACAGTGGCACACACCACTTTGAAGATTCTAATACTCTTTGGACCCATGTCAGTTTGGATTCTGCTTTCCCTAAAGACCTGGCATTTATTCATTCATTCAGTGCTGGGAACTCAATTACTACTGAGTCACATATCCAGGCCCTTTGATTTTATTTTTGAGACAGAATCTGACAAAGTTGCTTAGGGCCTCACTAAGTTGCTGAAGCTGGCCTCAAATTTGTGATCCTCCTGCCTCAGTCTCCCCATTTGTGAGATTACAGGCATACACCACTGCACCAGACAAGACCTAAGTTTTAAATTCAACATCCAAGCATCATCTTCTTACTATTGAAACTATCTTCAGGTCTGACCTGACCACTTTACTCTCTTTTCCATCTTCATGAACCCAGTAGATCAACTAATCTTTCTGAAACCTTTTCTCCTGGTCTGTGGCTTTCCAACTTCAAAGGAGCAGAGCCCTGAGGTTTTATCATTAAGGAGAGGTTTGTTGGTTGGCTGTTTTGTTTGTTTTTGTTTTCCATGTGTCAAGAGCTCTTATTTCCTAATGTATCTTGTACCCTTCATATGCCCAAATTTTATGTAATAGGGCCATCATGGGCCACAAGTATTTTTGTAATAGACTATTTGCTCTTGTTGAAAAAAGGCCATTCACACTCAAAGGGTAATAAAAATTTAGTATGCCTAATTGGAAAATAAGAATCATGAAATTAGAAGACACCTTAGAAGTCATTTCACATAGCATGAGTATTCCATAAGTAAAGAAACTAGAAAAGGCACACAGGTAGTTAACAGCAAAGCTAAGACCAGTTACCTCCCACTGTCCATTCTAATCCAGTATTATTTCTACTATCAGCACAGAATGGACTTCTTGGTAAAGTTAATAAAAGACTTCCAACCATAATAAAAAAGGCATCTATCTTTATTTCAATATTTTAAAAATGAAATGACTATATTTTTAAATCAAAAATGTTATTTTTTTTACTGAGGTTGTGCTTTATCTCCTGATACTCTATCTTATATATAATAGGAATTTTGCTCTCCCCAAATTACTCAGATATGAAAATAAGTTCAAACAAAAGATTTCAAATGCCATCAGGTGTCAAACCAGAGGACTCACACATAAATAAGATTCTCATTGTCTCTAGGTAATTTATCATTTAATAAGCCCAAGAAACCTGTGAACAACCAGCTGAAGTTCCCTATAATAAGTGTAAAGAGAATGATTTGGGAACCCAGGCAGAGAGTGGCGCATCCTACCTGGAAAGAGCAGGGGTGGAGGCCCTCACTGAAGAGGCAGCATGTGAGCTGCTTATTGAAGGATGAGGAAGATTTCAGGAGAGGGAGGAGGTCAAGGAGGTGGAGAACATTCCAGGCAGAGGACGGAACATGAGCAAAGCAGAGAGGCATGAAAGCGCTGGCTATTTTTGGAGAAGAGAGATTAGACTGAAGAGCTTGGAAGATAGGATAAAGGAAAGGAGAGGGGGAGAAGAAGTTGGAAAGTTAATTTGGAGTAAGATGAAGAAACTTGAATGCCGTGTCAAAATTTGAGCACGATATCAATCTAATGGGTACCAACAAAGGTCATCAGCTGTTTCAAAAGATTCTGGTAGTGGTGCCAGATTAGAGAGAGGTAGGGAAACTGGGTAGGGGGCTTCTGGAAAAGTCTAGCAAGACATTTGAACCAAGGCAAGAGGAGGAGCAGGAATAAAAAGGGCTGAACTCAAAAGATGTTTAACATCTGTTGTTGACACAGGTGACCAGTATAAAGTCTCTACTCGATCCATGGAAGTATCTCCTAAGTTGGTCCTGCTTGTTCACCTTCAAGCCTCTGTGAGTTGATTTGCATTTATTACTTTGCTGGTCTGTGATAGCCACCTCAGGAGCTTGTACTGCTCTGGGCTTCTAAATGTTTGTACTGATTTGAGTAGTGAAAGAACAGCCTCTCCTGAACCCAAGGGACTATTTCTGTAAAGCCCTGCTAATCTCTCAGAGCAAGATGAAGTTGAGTTGGTGCTTTGGCTGTGCAGATGCTCAGACCAAAGCATACTCTTTGCCATTTATATAATAACACTAGATGAGCTAAAATTTCCATCAAAGCATGGGCTCTGGAGTACAGAACCTGGGTTCACGTCCTGGCTTTATCATTTACTAGTTGTGTGACCAACCCTCTTGAGCCAGGTTCTTTATCTTTCTCCTCTCTCTGGTCAGGAGAGAGAGAGAAAAACTGAGATAAAGGGACTAAAAGAGAAGCGAGATCTCAAACCCAAGAGAGAATTAAACTTGGGACAGTTAAGCTGAGAAGCATTATGTAAGGAATGCTGTTATCCTAGAAAGTGACAAATGGCCACAGAAATAAGAACACTAATTTTAAAAATCTGGCTGATGTGAATAGGTAAGATATTTGGTTCATTAAGCCTCAGTTTATTTCAGTAAAGATGATGATATTTGTTTTTATTTCTTGTGAATAAATAAATAAATAAAAGAACTATCTTGATGGGCTTAGGAGTAGCTTTGCCCATTTCTGTGCCTTTCCTAGATGAGACACATAGCCAGGAGCAACCTTTGAATGGTAGGATAGAGTTAGTTCTCTTTTTGAAATAAGAACCAATGACAAATGTCAGATCACTGGTGCGTAGAAACAGTGAAAGGCCCTAGTAACTCTGAAAATGTGGCCGGCATTGAATATATTATAGTCCAATTATGTTTCTTTTAAGAGTGGTTTGGATGAGCAGATGGAAGCTGAGCTTCCTCAGCCTGCAAGTTCTTCTATAAAATATTCCTTCTTTTATTCAGCATAACTTAGAGCAGTGGTTTCCAAAGTTGGGGAGAGGGTGGGCAGCATTTTAGGGAATATGCAAGATAATAAAGCATAAGGGAAAAAATCAGGACTTTTATTATATTTATTTTTAACCTTTTTAGTGCACAGTTTAGAATGTTTCATAATGTACATAAAACTACAGAAATATCCTTATAATTTATAAGTAAGTACATATATAAATATATACATGCAAACATGTGTGTGTATTGCCCAAAAATGTTTACCGTGAGGACTGTGATCAAATTTACAACCAATGTTGTAGAAGGGCTTTGGAGTTAAATCTGGGTTTACATTTCTTTGTCACCTTTGTGATGTGTACTTCCCAAAGACTTTCTAATTTTTAGTTATTCTAGGGGAATGAAGAAGAGGAGGAGTGGATTCTAATCTAACATTGCCACTGACTTGCTGTGGACTCAACTATGTGGCCTTGTGGCATTTACTTGGTTTTCATGAGTTCCACTTATTTCATTACTCACTGATGCAATGAGTGCAATGGGGGGAAAGATAATAAGGTGTTCTTGACAAAGTTATTGTGAGGAGTAAATAAACACGGTTTATAGTTTAGATCCCACTTCTTTCTGATTTTGGATATAAAGGCAATGTTTCAAGGCCTGTATGTTTCGATTTCCCTCACTGTGCCCCCTTACTCTCTTGCCTGGTCTCCTTCGTGACCTGTTCCTCAATGCTTTACTCATTTCTGGCTTTCCTAGGGGAGTGAGGCAGGAACAGTCAGTTGAATTTTAGCATCCATTCACTTACTGTGGGATGAATGATCAGCTAGTATCAAGTGAGACCCCTGCTATGTGTTCAAAGCATGCTTAGTATACGCTATTCTTTTATCATTCCAAAATGAATTTGGGGACTTCTTCGTTTTTTCAGAGGAAGAAACTCAAGAGCAGTGCTGTCCAATAGAACTTTCTGTACGACACACTTTTCTCTGTCTATGCTGTCCACTGTGCAGGCACTAGCCACATATGGTCATGAAGCACTTGGAATGGGGTGACTGAGACAAGTTTTATCTAATTTTATTCAATTTCAATTTGAATAGCCTCATGTGGCTATTGGCTACTGTGTTGAATAACATAACCTAGAAATTGCCAGCAGACCACAGGAATCCAGAAATAACTTTAATAGAAAATAAATTGGAAATAACACTGAAGAACAAAAGAAGAGTGGCCATCAACAAGTGAGAAGCTTTGAAGGATTCCAGAGAGAAAGCAGAAAGACACAGATTACCAGAAAGAGCTGTGATCACATGCAGCAGAGCACTGTGGTGAGCTTAGAGCGGTTTCTGTGACATTCCAAACTTGAAATTGGTGGACATACGTGGGAGAGGGCCCTGGGCAATCACCAAATGATGCATAAAAAAAATGGATCCTGGGCTATTAGCCTCCCTCTCTTCCCAGTGTGGTCCAGGCTAAGGCACTGACTGAAAAGCCTGTGAAGCTTTCGGGAGAACCAGTGACCTCCAGAGGGACTGAAAGATTCCACTGGAGATGACAATCCACCACAGAAGAACACTTGACAGCCTTCTCTATCCACCCCCCAATCACTGTGGGAAAGCTCCTTTAACCCACCAAGAGATGAACAGGAATTCTCAAATAAAATGATAATCATATAACTAAGAATCTGAAATATATTTGACAAGCAAGCACCCCGAAAGAGAAACACCAAATTCAATGAAAGAACCAACTCTAAGAAAACAGAATTATTATAGCAAACAAGACTTTTCCTGAATTCATATAATTAATATCCTCAAAGAGACTCAAGATAATATATCATTCATAAAACAAGGAAAACTTTAAAATTAAAAGTGGAATTATTTAAAAATTAAAAGGTGAATTTGAATAGAAGAATACATTTGGATGAAATACAAATTAGTTCTATGTAAGATTGATTTAAGGAATTATGTTTTGATACTGGAGATTGAACCCAAAGTTTCTTCACCACTGAGCTACATCCCAGTTCTTTTTTTTTTTTAATTTTTTTTTTTTTGAGGCAGTGTCTTGCAAAACTGTTGAGGCTGGCCTTGGACTTGCGATCCTCCTGCCTCAGCCTCCCAAGTTGCTGGGATTACAGGCATGTTACCACTGCACCCAGTTGAAATTCTTGAATATACATAAAAGGAAAAAGAAATTCTAACTTTTAATAGGAGTTAAATACAGGAATGACTGAAAGAATTAACCAAAAAGTTTTTCCAAACTCAAAAAATATAAGTTTTCAAGTTGAAATGACCCACTAAATTTTAAGCAAAATAAATCTCAAAGACCCTGAGAAAATTTTTGTGAAATTTAAGAAAAAAATCCTAAAATAGAAGTTTGTAAAATGGAATAGGAACATGAACAAGACTGGAACTAGAACCATTATCTACATTACTAGAAGAAATAAAAACAGTTCTTTCAAGTTCTTAACCAAAATTATTTTGAATCTGTATTCCTAAATTTGTGTGTGTGTGTGTGTGTGTGTGTGTGTGTGATTCTTAATTTTTCTTTTTTCTATCACTGGTGCATTATAGTTGCACATAATAGTTGGGTTCATTTTGACCAAATCATTCATGCATGTAATTTAATTTACTCCATTTCAGTCCCAGGTGCCCTCCCTCTCCCTTTCTCTCCCCTTCTTCCTCCCCTATCTTCCTTTTCCTACTCTACTGTTCTACCTTTCACTCATTTGTTTATTTTAAATTGTGCTTTATACTTATACATAAAAGTGGAACTCACTGTGGTATATTTATACATGCACACAGTGTAATTTTGTCAATTTATTCTGTATTTCCTCCCTTTTCCCTCCCCCTCAATCTCCTTTACTCTGCTGGTCTTCCTCTGTCTTTATGATATCTGACCCCCACCCTTACCCCCTTATTTGTTCTAGCTTGCTCATATGAAACAGAACATTTGATTCTTGATTTTCTGATTCTGGCTTATTTCACGTAACATAATGTTCTCTGGTTCTATCCATTTTCCAGCAAATACCATGATTTCATTCCTTATGAATGAGTAAAACTCCATTGTGTCTATATACCACATTTTCTTAATCCATTCATCTACTGATGGGCACCTAGGCTGGTTCCATATCTTAGCTATTGTGAATTGCACTGCTATAAATATTAACGTGGCTGTATCAATATAGTATGCTGATTTGAGTTCTTTGGATAAATATCAAGGACAACTTCTAAATTTAACCATACTAGCATTCAAATGGAAGGCAAAATTAAAACTGAATTGGGTCTCCTTCAAATTCACATGTTAGGTCCAAACCCCAAGTACCTCAGAATATGATACTGTATTTGGAGAAACGGCTTTCAAAGAAGTAATTAAGATAAAATGAAATCATATGGGTGGGCCCTGAACCTGTATGAATGGTGTCTTTAATAAGAAGAGATTAGGAGCTAGGTGCAGTGACCCACATCAGCAATCCTAGCCGTTCAAGAGGCTGAGGCAGGGGGATTGAAAATTTGAGGCCAGCCTCAGGAGTTTAGCAAGAACATAAATTTTATTCTATTTCAAAATAAAAAGGGTGACTCATTGGTGGAGTTCCTGGGTCATTCCCCAGTGATAGAGAGAGACAGATTGATTAGGACATAGACACATAGAGTGAAGACCACATAAAGACACAAGGAGAATATCTATAAGCCAAGCAGAAGAAAATAACACCAATAGCCCCTAGACTTTTAGCCTTCAGAATTGTGAGAAAATAAATCTTTATTTTAAAAATGCTTTAAATTTTTGGTACCAGGGAAAAAATTCCGGGCCTCACACATGCTAGGCAAGTGCTCTACTACTGAGCTGCATGACTAGCCCTTTTTATTTTGAGACTTGGTCTCGGTTTGTCTCAAACTTGCAAACCTCTTGCTTGGTTTCCCAAAGAGCTGGGATTACAGACATGTACCACCCTGTCTAGAATAAATTTCTGTATTTAAGCCACCCAGTATGTGATATTGTTCCAGCAACTTTAGAAAACCAATACTAAGACCTTTTCAATTATGAGAGACGTTAGTAAGTTTCTAACACAGACTCAACGAGTTCATCAATAATGTATTCTATCATACACAGAGAATTTAAAACGTAAGATACAAAAAACATACAAGAAGCACTTGAATGAAGAAAATAGTAAAATTTATTATATTTAAATAGCTACTAATGTATCATGACCACAGCTAATTACAATCTGAAACTGAAATCCAGATGATCTACATGTCTTGCTGTGGGCAGGGGTATAAAGGCAAGTCAGGGTGTGGTAAGGGGACATGGCAATGATGGTGCCAACTACGGGCTCCTCTGTCTTTTAACTTTTTATACATTGATGTTTATTTATCTATGGATAAAATGTTGATAACATAAACATACACATGCACAATTTTGAAAGCCACTATTCGAGAAGACTTTTGAAGTCCTTTCTAGCCTTAACTTTACAAGGCAATTATCATTGCCTCATTTCTAAGACAGACACATGCTGTTCTATGAGAACACTGACCAAGGACGGCTCATGTGAAGAGTGCCATGGATGCTATCTTTGTGAAATCACAACCCTCCTGACAGTGAAATCTCCCATCCCTCAACCAATTGCTTTGTGGAGAGGTAACTGAAGAGCTAAGATGATTGAAGGGCTACATTTCAGAAACCTCCTGTTTGAGTCCAGCTATACCCAATCTTGACATCCAAGTCAACATGAGTAAAAAGTGATAAGGAACAAATGACCTGAGTTCCAATCTAGACCCTGCCATGCTCTGGGTTAGGTGCCTCAGTTTCCCCATCCATAACATAAAAAAAAATTGGTCTTTAAGTCTCTGATCTTCTTGCCAGCTGTTAAATTCTATGATTCATGTGGATCCATGATGCTTGGCCAAAACCAAACTGTGCATTCCAGACAAAGAGAAATTCAACCTCCAAGGAAAATGTGGGTCTATCTCTAACTTGTCATAAATACAATGTTTTGATGATAAAAATGATGAACTGCTGGATCAAATTCTTAAACAGAAAAAGATGATGAACAAAGTAGCTCAAAACTTGAGAGAGAACTTTTCTTTGTAAGACAGACAGGCCTCTGATGATCAGCTGGCTTTCCCCACCATGCTTCCTTGAAGTGATTAGCTCAGTGTCGCTTCAGACCCCCATCACTCTTATTTTTAGCTCTGAGTTCTCCTCATGAGCACAGTGACCTGTATCTCAGAATTCCAGAGGATTCCCAGACATGGCTCATGAGTCATTGCAGGTACTTTGTGTCCATTTCCAGGACATTCAGTAGTGTGGGGCCTGGCGAAACGACTTTAGATATAAATTCTTAGCTCTTTCCATTCTAACCAATTGATCAGAAGATAAACATTCCACAAATTGATCTCTTGGTACCATAGGCAATTGACAATTGAAACAGACCCCAAGTGATATTGTTCTCCAAGAGCCTCCCAGCTGGCGTGAGGGGAACAAAACTCAGGGCTGTGGTCACAGGCTATTTTCAGCCTCTGATAGCAGTTGTGTTACTCATGTCTCATTCATCCTCTCCCCTCGGCCTCCCTCCTACTCTTCCCTCCACAGGCCAAGCTGGTGACAGCCTCTATATATTTAAGGAGGACGAGAGCCCCCCTCACTCTGTTGAACTGACAGAGACCACACGGGCAGGTAAGTGGAGTGAAGCCGGCATTTGATCTGGGGGTGGGCTGGCTGGGTGGCAGTTGGGACTCTGATTGTGTACAGGGACATTCAGATTGTATAGTTGTTAAAAATTCAAGAAGCAAGATTAATATTCGGTTCAAGCACTGAAGAGGTACCTCAGTGATAGAGCATTTGCCTAACATGCAGAAGGCCCTGGGTTCAATCCTCAGCACTACCACACATGCACTAAAACACAAAGGGTGTTTAAGACAAAGAAATGTTTAACACAAAGATATGAGTAAGGAATTATTTTTTCTAAAACCACTTTCATGGAGGAATTTTTCCTATTGTCTTAGTTGGGGTGGCAGGAAGCAGAAGAAAATAGATCTGCATTCTAGTCCCAAACCCACTACATAACTAGTGGATGAACTCTAAGGAAGTTCCCACTCATGGTCTTGGTCTCCTCTTCTTCAAAGATCCATAGAAATGTGGTGATATTTTTCTAAACTATGAAGTACTCTAGAGTTCCAAGGCAGTTTTAATAGATGCAGCATCATTGAAGACAGATTTTCATGCTCAAAGTACATTGAATTATGCTACTCAAAAGGTGGGAGTGAATGACTGAGATTTCAGGTTTGTTAGTTTAAAAATAGCTTTTATATCTCAAGGATGTTCAGCTTACTTTTAATCATTTAAAATTAATCAAAACTGATCCCAAAAAAGAAACTGCCAAGTTGAAAATCCATTAAAAGCTCTTATTTAATCAGATGATAATTCCCAGCTAGGGGCAAGGGGTGATTCCCAGTGTTTCCTCTAGGTTTTGTCAAGAATTTCTTTTTAATATGTGAGTGACAGGCATAGCTGTGATTGAGAAGTGGTTTTAACTAATGGCCTGAGTGGAAATGCTGCCAAAAGATCAAAGCTGCTGCTTCCAATTTCTGCTCCTTCCCTGAGCCAGGGCGGTGACTCCTCCAAGAAGGAGGAGTTGGTGACCAGCAAGAAAGCTTTGTCTAAATGCAACTGAAAGCTATTGAATGAGCAGGTTTTGACCACCTCCTGTTTCAAGGTTGGGACAGGTAGAGGCAGCACCAGTAACGGAAGGAAGGCAAGAACAGCAAGGAGGAAGGGAAATGGAGACAGCTGGTACCCTCAGCTTACTTTTGGGATTGGGTATATCCAATGTATGTGAAACTTCTTTATGACCCAGAAAATATGGGAGATTTTTCTGATGTGGCTTTGGTTCCTTTCTGAACAACCTAGTCATCTGTGGTCAGTGGAAATAAGCCCTGGCTGTTAGGCAGGAGGTACAGCAACCCAGGGTTTGGTGAGTGTTCCCCAGGGCCTGGAAAGACAAATATTCTATAATCCCACGTACAAGCCATCCATCAGAGATGGGGAGGCAGGACACGGAGTGAGAGAAAGAGTGGGGAAGAAGGAAGGCTAGTGATTAGCAGCATTCAACAGGCAATTAACGAAAATCCTCTCAAAAGAGGTAGAAAACAAATTCAGAAATTCCAGAAACTTTGAGAAGGGAAGAGAACAAAGGCACCATCAAAGAGTCAGTTTGAATTCTAACTCTGAATATCATTTAGCTTCTCAGTTTCCATTGTCTGAACAGTAAAATTAAGGTAAGGCCACCTATCTTTCCAGAATTTGTCAGAATTGAACGAGATAAAGTATAGACAGTACTTTGGAACATTTAATTAAATTATACAAATACCCAAGGCCTTTTAGAAATGGCCCAGGGCCACGCCTGATGGAGTGTGGAGGGTTTCCTGCTTTGTACAAGGGAGAAGATAAAAGTCCAGGGGTCAGAGTGGGTAAGACACTGATCAGGCATCGGAAGATGATTAATTTGTTTACAAGAGGAAGGACACAGGCCTAGGAATATAACACAGGAAACACAACTAGGCATGCAGCCTTCTAATTACAAGCATGCTGCTCAGATATCTGAGAATAGGATTTGGACTGTTAGGCTTCACAATCAGAGGGAGATGTGATGCCTGCAAATGTGAAAAAATGTGCATATATTTTTCAGGGAAGGAAAGCAGAAAGGGAAACAGCAATATTCTGAAGGGTCAGGAAGGATGGAAGCTATTTCTGAGCCTCCATGAGCAATGTCTTCCTGGGCAAGGGCTAATTGTACTTTGGCGCTTGGTTAATTGCACTAGGAAGTCTCAGAACAAGTATTAACTTATTTAACTATCATGCAAAGTCCTGAAAATGTCATCCTCTCAAGGAAGAAACTAAAGTTCAAAGCATAGTAATGGAACAGGGTCACATGTCCACAAAGCAACAGAGCCAGGATATAAAATAGGATACAATGTTATCTTTAAAAATAAAGCATCAAGGTCAACTTAGAACAAAGAGGGAGTTTCTGACAGTAACAGTGGGTCATGACTTGGAGATAATTTCAGAAAAGGTGTAACATGACCATGTGTTGCCACCTTAGTCTGAGGGTGTGACTACCTTGCCTGCATTTTAATTGAGCGAGAGCCTATGTTTCCGGTTATTTCCATGCTGGGAAATAATGCAATTTATGCTTCTTAGGCTTTGTGAAAGGGCCAATGCTGGGAGAATTTGTATATGTATCTGGGTTCAGCAGCTTAGGAGGAAGCCGCTGACCTTGAGTGTCCTACTCCAGGGCAGATGAGTGTATTTTCCCTGGGCCACAGGGCCACTGTGTGGGACAGGCACACTGCTTCCCTTCAAACTGCAGATCACCAGCAAGGTGAGCTCAACCAGAGCTGCCAAAGAGGCAGGGGATGTCTGGGGCAGAGACTCAGGACCTTGTCTGATTTGTAGCCAATGTTGTCAGGCAACCTGCTCTACCGTGAGGGGACTGCCTCACTTCTGGTCTGGCCACATGTGTGTGACACATTCCAGAGGCTGAGAAATAGTTGGTTCATGATCTGCACCAGAAGGGCCATGGAGAAAAAGCAGAGAGAGATTTGCTTGCTTTTTGAAAATAGGTTTGAAAGCTGGAGATCAAGTAATAATACCACCATCAACAGTAGAAATAATGAAAGTGACTAAAATGATCAAATAACTGTTGGGTATTAAGAATTTATATATAGCATCTTAGATATTATCTTATTCAACCTGAAAACAGTCTTCCCATACACGCTCTCTCATCCTGCCTTTACATGCTTGAGGACAGGGCTCAAGAATTTGAGTAAGTTGCTAAGGTCCACCATGATACTATGTCATCTTTGTTACCTGAACTAAGAGGGAGTGTTTGAGAGGGGACACCACTGGGCAGGATTTCTACAGGGAAAGGCTTCATTCACTGTTCAGATCCTTAAATCTGCCTCAGAGCTGTCAAGAACCTTTGAAAGGGCCTCACGGCATCATGGCCACTTGGATATCTATTACCTAAAGAGCTGAAAATCAATAGCTAGAAAGACCTCTCCAGTCCCAAAGGAGCCCTTTCCATGTTTGAATAGCACTGACTCTTAGAAAGTCCTTTATTGAGTCAAACTCTCTGCTACTTCTCCCATGAGTGCTGTGTCCCATAGGGAGAAGATAGATCTGTCAGGACTCAATTCAAATCAACTAGAAGTTTGGTTAATGGAGATGCCAACTCTTTTCCCTCTCCAGTTTGTTGGATACAGAACCAGCCTAACTGGGGTTTGAATTGCAGCTCAGTGTTCAGTTGCAAAATGGGGATAACAAAATTGGCTGTGTGGAGCTGTTTTAAGTACTAAAGATAATATATGTGAAGCAACTTATGAGTAGTAAACAAATAGTAGCTAATGTTAATGTGGGAATACAGCTTTGGAGTCAAGAGATCTGAGCTCCAATCTAGTCTTGAAATACATCCCAGTCATGTGATCTAATTTCCCTTAAACTCCATTTACTTTCTCTGAGAAGCCTATGTTTCAGCAGTACGTGGCAGCTTATGAGATGTGCTTAGTGTCTGGCCCAAGGGCTGTGATCCAGACCTGTCAGCTTCAGTAATGTGAGCATGTTAGTAATGATATGAGTATCTCCTAAATTCCAGATATGCATTCCTATGATCCAAGATCTTTATCTCAGCCAGTGTAAACAAACAAAACACACTGTGTAGAGTCAATAGGGTGACCAAGAGAGCCAATGCTGAGCTGAAAACATTGTGGCACTGTCATTTGAGATCTCTGCTCAAAATCTTGATCTAAGGTTCCCTCCAAAATTCTTCAATTGATCCTTAGAAGAAGAAACTGAATCACTAAGTGGCCATTTTATGTACCATTTCCACTTTTGACCTAAGATATTGCCTTTCAGTTCATAGTTGGAGAAGGGAAGGAAGAAGTTGGATTAGGAAGAATGTGCTCAAGATTGGTTATTCTTTCAAAAATTCAGATGGAGCTGAGTAAGTGGTGCATACCTATGATCCCAGAGACTGAGGCAAGAGGATCTGAAGCTCAAAACCAGCCTCAGCAACTTAATGAGGCCCTAAGCAATTTAGCAAGACCCTGTCTCAAAATAAAAACTAAAAAGGGGTTGGGGAGTGGCTCAGGGGTTAAATACCCCTGAGTTTAAACCCTAGCATAAATTTTTTTTTTTCAGATCAATACATGACAATTTCACATTGTAGCAGAGCTCATTAGCTCTTAAATTTAATAATACAGTTTACAAAGTGGTTTAACAGAACTGAAGCAATTCTCCAAATAATAGTGATGGCAAGGACTATTGTCCTGTCTTTGAACTACTGTTACAGTTCAGAGAGGTTGAACGGTTTTCCCAGATTATACAGCTTTGAAGCAGCAAGAAGGCACAGAACTCTGGCCTACGCCTGTCCCTCACCCCCACTACTGCACATTTCCAGGCACTCTCTTCCACCTCATTACCGGCTAAGAAGTCTACACAAGGCTGTCTCTCACTGAGCCCTGGGTATCCAAGACTGTACTCCAACCTGTCCCAAGCTGACACAGGGACCCTGCTTTGTCATCCTCATAAAAATCCAACTGCCTCATTTCAGTTCTGATCCATGGCTTGTCTGTGACCAAACAGCCATCTCAGGGTGGGCCCCAAGGGTAGTGCCAGGTGGTGTGATGGAGATTGTGACACAGGTGACAAATGGGGCTGAGTGACGGGCAAACCTATATTTGGTGTCCACCTTCAATGACCCTCACCAGTTCCAGGCAACACTGGTAAACAAATGGCCCATCTCTTGGCACCTTGCCAGGATACATTTACATTCCAAGCCTGGCTAGGAGAGTGTTGAGACACAGGAATTCCGAAGCAATGTGGAAGATGAAAAGGTTATGTTTGTGAGCCAGGACCTAAATGTACTTTCAAATCATTGGGACTTAATTAGCACATTGGTGCTGTTTGAATAACCTGAAATAAAGTGGGTAATGGTGCCTTGCTGTTTTGGCTTCTCAATACTGATTTTGATTTCATCCTTTTTCATGATCTTCACAACAATCCTGTGCAAGAGATAATATTATCCACATTTTCCACTCAAGTTCAAGGTCATAAGGTCATGGTTAGAATCCACATCTTTGGATATAGGATTCTTTAAAACAGCCTCTGACTTTTGCCCTGTGAACACTGGGAGAAGAAATGTGACATTTTCTGTGTTTAGCCTGCATTGCTATGCTCCCATCTTTAGAAATGGAACCACTAATTGCATCTGTTAATAGAATACTCACAGATTTCTATTTTGGGTTTCCAGTTCTGATATGTGTATGTCAGATATTTATGATCACTTAAAAACAAGCTTGCAAAGACACATTAGCTTGTGAAGAAGGTATTATCTGTAATCTTACCCTCATTTTGAAAAGTATGCCTAGGCAATTACTGAAAAAAATATATATCCCAAAAGGCAAATATGTCTCCCATTAACTTATAGGACATACCAATGATATCTCTGAAGATATGGAATGAGAAATTTGACCTAGAATTGTTTTCACTGAAAATTTCTACATCCTTAATTTTATAAGTGTCACTGTCATGTTCCTGGATGACATATATTGACTTTATCCTCTATTTGATTCTGTTCTTTTTAGAACATGTATTATCTTTCTTGAGAGGAGGCATCTGGGAAAAATAAATTAGTTAAGAAAATACCTCCAAATGTTTACTTTTTTGTCACACCTTGGTTATAGGGGGCATGGGATTAGAAAGACGGTGGAATGTGACGGACATTATTATCCAAAGTACATGTATGAAGACACGAATTGGTGTGAATGTACTTTGCATACAACCAGAAAAATGAAAAGTTGTGCTCTATATGTGTAATAAGAATCGTAATGCATTCTGCTGTCATATATAAATAAAAAAATTAATTAAAAAATGAGGAGATGAGACAATCTTAAAAATCTATTCCAACTCTGAAAGTCTATGGTTAAAATGGAATCTAAAGTAAACTATTTAGGCTCTTTTAAGTATATCAAGATTTTTTTCTTTCCCTGAAATTTCCTTCCCCCTTTCTCTATCTGCTGAATTCCTATTCAACCTTCAAACCCCTAATTGAATGTAATCTCCTCTGTGATCTCACAAGACTCTTCTCTGGTCCAGAGTAAAATGGCTCCTGCCTCTGTTTGTCACTAGAACATGAGCTTCTCAATGCCAAAGGACACAAATTACTCTCTTGTTCCTCCTTCCCTCCCTCCTCCCTCCTTTCCTCCCTTCCTTCCTCTCTATACTGGGAATTAAAGCCAAGTTATTGCACATACAAGACAAGTGCTCTACCACTGAGATATACTCAGCCCTTTTTAAAGTCTTATTTTGAGACAGGGTCTCACTAAGTTGCCTAGGAAAGTCTTGAAAGTGTGATCCTCTGGCCTCAGTTTCCTGAGTAGCTGGGTTTACAGGCATGTGCTACTATGCCTGGTAAAATACTCATTTTTACAAGTTCTTCACCTCCTTGATCTGCTACTCAAGACCTAGTACAATGCTTGACACATGATAGGCAGGTAGCAAATGTATGGAGGAGGGAGGGAGGGAGGGAAGGACTATAGGCTTGATTCCAAGCTTTTCCATTCAAAATCCATTACTCTTTCTCTTATACTAAACAAACTGCTCTAAAGAAATAGGAATACCATATTTCCTGTTTTTATTTTTTTTAAGAATTTAACCTTTATTTATTTGTTTGTTGTCATTTACTTGTTTTTATGTGGTGCTAAGGATTGAACCTAGGGCCTCACCTGTTCTAGGCAAGAACTCTACCACTGAGCTACAACCCCAGCCCCCATTTCCTGTTTTTAACACTATTTTCTAAAATTTTACTAACTAAACAGAAGACCCTGCTTCTATCAGAGGAAGGATAGGATGTTCCCAGCTAACCTCAGTTATTCTGAGCAGGAAAAGCTCTTCAGAAAGGTATTTAGACAGGAACATTCCCTTCAGTCCTAGTGTCAGGCTCAGTAGTCTGTTTGCTATTTACTTTCTGTTTCTTAGCAAAAACTGTCTTTGTTGGGAGACTGTGAGATACAATCCCGAGCAGTTGACCCAGGAGGGCTTAGCATTAATCGCCAACTATTATAAGAAGGTGACTGGATTCCCAGAAGGGAAAGTGAAGGTCAGAGAAGCCACTTGGAATGACCTGATAGTGCTTAGTGACAATGACAAGATGACACCCCTGCCTTCTTAGAAACCAAAGGATCCCTGTAAAAATTCAGCCCTCTGGGTGACTGGCAGGATTTCAGAAATTTCATTAAATATTGACAGCTTATTTCAGTTCTGCTTTTGGAGAACTGAAAACTTGGAGTCATACTTAAAGATATGATATATGAAAATTATTTTTTAAAATCCTCTTCTTTGGTTAATGTCTCATAAACATAATCCTCTGGCGAGAAGACAAGGACAGCCTTGGCTGTGCCTATAAGCAGCTTCTTGCAACATAATGAGCTTCAAGGGTGCAGGGGGCAAGTCAGTATCGTTGTCAGGCTCCTGTCAAGTGCTATGAACTCTGTCACATCCCTTCTCGTGTATGGTGTCATTTGTTCCTTAAAACAATACTGGGAAGCAGCAGGGAAAAGCATGGCTATCTTTACTATGCAGGTAGGAGGAGGTAAAGAGAAGCTTTATAATTCTTCCATATACACAGAGCTAGTTAAGGGGACCTGAAAACATAAGGTAGATTCCAGACCACTGACATCATTTCCTTGTCTGGGAAATGATATTCTTAAAAAGGGGTGTGTGTATGTGTGTGTGTGTGTATGGAATAAATATAGTGTATATGTATATATGGAATAAATCTGAATAAAACATGTATTTTTATCAGCAAAATAAGCTAAGTAAGGCCTGGTTATCCAAAGGGTAGTTCACTATTAGCAGCATCAACTTTGCCTGTTACTAGACTCACCAAATTAGAATCTGCATTTTAGCAAGATTTGGGGTAATTAAAGGAACCCTGAGCTAAACTCAGTGTGATTGTGCACGCCTATAATCCTAGTCCCTTGGGAAACTGAAGCAGGAGGATTGGCAGTTAAGGCCAGCCTGGACAAGTTAGTGAGAGACTGTCTCAAAATTTTTTAAAAATAATTTTAAAAAGGACTGGGGATATAGCTCAGTGGTAGAGTGTTCCTGGGTTTAATCCCCAGTACGGGGAGCATGACAGGGGAAGAACTGAGCTAGACAAGAAAATAATACTATTTTCATAGGTAACTCTCTTTCCTGATGGAATAACTTTAAAAAAAAAACATTTTATATGGAAAATAGTATTTATATTGGTACATATTTTATATAATAAAAATTAGCATCCATCCCTTCTAGGAACACTGTGAGACAAATAGGGAAAGATGCTATTGAAATTTAAAAGAAGAGGAAACTGAGTCCCAAAGTGATAAAATGACCACTCAAAGCCTCCTGGGTATCTGAGCTTATTCAAAAACTCGCACATTACTAGCTATTTGCTTAATGAATGAATGAACCACCAAACAAATGGACTGGATCCTGGTTCTCAGATTGCTGCATTACTTGAGATTGATTCACTTTTGGGGCCTCCTAAATTAATAGTATTTGCTTTATAACCTCTTTAGACTTGACCTTGATCAGAGAGTCTTCAAGATGCCAAACTGGGGTGGAGGAGCAAAATGCGGAGCCTGTGAAAAGACTGTCTACCATGCAGAAGAAATCCAGTGCAATGGAAGGAGTTTCCATAAGACCTGTTTCCACTGCAGTGAGTTGGGTGGATACCTCGGGAGGGCCTTCCACATCCAGAGGGCATTTCAAAGTTCTCCCTAAACCACTGGTACTGTAGGTTGATGTCAGTATGTAGGAGCCTGGCCCAGGAACATGTGAGGAATATAACCCATGGGTCCCACCTAGAAGGAACAGTGCTCTCCTGAGTACCCAGCACCCTCTTCCAACCACGCTCCCAACTCAGAGGTCGTTTTCCTGCAGCTCACAGTCAGGACAAGCTGGCCTGCCTCTGCTCTCTGTGGCAAAACCCTTGACCCAGTGGTGACATTTACAAAATGTGACTTGGCAGAGATAGGAAGCCAGCACTTATCTAAAGCCAGGGTGGATTTGGCTTTCTGTTTTGTTACCCCTGCTCCCCTCCCCCCCGCCCCCCCCCCCCCCCCCCCCGCCACTCCTCTCCTCCCACACCCCCACCACCTCCAGCCAGCTGTTACTGAAGCCAACTGTGACTAGTTTTTCCTAAGAGAGAACCTATGTAAGGTAGGAGGCAACACATGCTATTTCTGTAAATTCAGGGCCTGGGAACCAGTGACTTCATGAAGGGAATCCAGCATAGATGCACAAATGTCAAAACCAGAGGTAGCTTCAAGCCCCTGAGGTCCACGGCCAGACTCTTGTGACTTTGGACAAGTCATTTCCCATCTGTAACACACATTTGGTCACACACATTTGCCATAGAGCCAGTGCTCTCTGACACCATTGCATTCTACAGTTTCCTAGTAGCTAGTCCTGTTCTGGGAGAAAATAACCAAGGCTTTGAAATGGCCACTTATCTTCTCTGCTTTCCTTCTATAGGTCTGGCTTAAGAGGTGGCTTTGCTGCATATTTGGCAGACTCCCTCCCTACATCATCCCCCATCCCCATCTCACCCCCATACCTCAGCCCAGTGGCTGCAAAGTGTCCATACAGTTTGAAACAGAACTTCAAGGGCTGGGCAGCATGTATTAGGGCAGGGAGATACTCTAATCTCAAATTGCTAGAAATAGTAACATTTTATCAGATATAGGAGTTTCATGATCACTTAGCTCCCACAGCAAATATAATTACCATGGAAGCAAAAGGGGAAGCACTTCTCTGAGTGTTTGGGTTGGAGGAATTACTGATTGATACTTTGGGTTTTAATGATGGTTAATTATTTTTAATTCATCTTACACATTCCTCAGATTCATCATTATTATTCATTATTATTATTACAATTATCCAGGATCCATTCATTATCAAGAGAGTTCATTCCATAACCCTCTGCTTAAAAATGGCTATTGTTATTAAAAAGAGTGGAAATGAGAAATTTTAGAAAGAACACTGAATTGGAATAAGAAAGGAATGTGTGTGTTTATGTATATACATATGGATAGATAGATAGATATAGATATTTAAGAAATACATATATATGTTTGAGCCTGGGTTTCATTATGTATTACTTGGGCAAGTCATTTCACCATTGTGAGCCTGCATTTCCCCCGTCTATAGGAGGTTGTTCATCTCTACTGCATAGTTTATTATGAACAGGAAACTGGGTTCTTGAGCTGGAAATACAAGTTTTCCAACCTTTCATTATGTCTGGGTGAGAACAGGAAATAATTGGGAAGCTATCTGTGGTAGGGGTATCTTATCTTAACCAGGTAGCAGGAAGGCACCCTGTTCAATAGAGCCATGGAAGGATGGACTTGAGCATTTGCTGTACATCCCTTTTTAACCCTTTGTTGCTTCTTTGGAATTAATAGGTGGGAATGGGGGTCTGAGAAGTGTAAGTTTCAGTAGTGGTGAACAGAAGGGCTCCAGAGAGGGGCATACTTTTCTATCTTCATAAGACTTACCTGTCCACAGGCAAACCTCCAGTTGCTGAAAACAGAATTGAAAGGGGCAGAGTCTACTTTATTTGCACCTTGGCCAGTGTTCTCCTAACTTCTAGATAAATCTTCATAATTAGTTTCCAGACTAATCTTCTATACCAGTGCTGTCCAAAAGAGATATAATGTAACTAATATATAAATGTTCTAGTAACCATTATTTTGAAAGTATACAAAAAAGGTAAAATTAATTTTGAAACATTTCATTTCACCTAATATATTGAAAATACTATAATTCATATGAGCTATTAATGGGGTGTTTTACATTCTTTCTGTATTTGTACTAAGTGTTTGAAATCAGGTATGCATCTTTTGCTTACAGCATACCATGTGGCTATGGTACTGGACAGTACAGCTCTACTCTATCTGTGTACAAAAGCTAGTTGGATACTAAGAAGCCACTACAGAAGTGGCCAGGTCACATAGGGTATAGACTGGGAAAAAGCACAGCACTAGGAATCAAAGAATTTGAGGTCAGCTACGGTTCTGCAATTTACTCTTGTATAGTTGTAGATAAGTGGCTGATCTTCACTGACACATGCATTCATTCATTCATTCATTCAAAATACATACACAGGATTAACTCTGGCCCAGGCCCTCAGCCATGTTCTGGAGATATTAAGGTAAAACAGCTTTGCCCTCCAAGACCTCAGTAGCTAGAATATCAGCAAACATGTGAGCAGTTTTTGCCATGGAGGGTGGTAACTGACAGCAAGAAAGGCAGAGACAGGTCTTCTATGCCCCAATATACAGCATTTTCTCCCCCCAAAATTATTCTTTATAAAAAGATTTGCCTTATATTCAAAGCCTTATATATTTAAAACCTTTTTATTTTAACTGAGAACATTTAACCTACACAATATTGACAGACTAGTTGGATGAACTCCCTCCCATCAACTGCCTGTCTTCCTAGACCTTCAATCAACTCCCGGCCAATCCTACCTCACTTCTTCTATGTCTGCATTCAATTACTTTATCTTTTTTAAACAACAAAATGGCATTTGAGGAAGGATGTTAGCCTGAAACAACCTCATTCCTACTGGATTGATTACAGATATTACTCAATGGAAAAAGGTTAAAAAAAAACAAATTTAATGCACATTTTATCGTTACTGGGGATATGACCTTCTTATTATAAGCACTTTAAGGATCATTGTTGCAGAGCAATACAGAAAATTGTTAAGCTGAGAAATCCTTCATTTATTTTAAAATTGCCAGAATGTTATGCTAATAGGCCTTTGTAAGATACAATTTCCAGGTGACAGCTCCTAGTTAGGTACAAAATAGGACTGCCTTGCAAAGGAAGCAGACAGAAGTGAAGGGGAGCTGCTTAGGGACACTAGGGCAGCTGCCCCCAAAGTGATTTTCTGGCTGTAAGTAGGATGCAGAGAAAGAACTGGATGCAATTGTTTCCTGAATTTGTGTGAGACGAGAAAAAAAGTAACATTTCCAAATCAATGTATTATTGATGTACAATGCAAATTAAATAAGATATTTGACATTTTAATTTAAATCTTTAGAAGTTTTTGCCTTCAGATTTGTTTAAAAAAAGATCTATAAATCTTCTCCTTGGAAAAAAGGGGACTGGTGGCCTTGTAATTTGGGGATACTTCATAGGAGGTAATATATAGTGACCAGTAGACTTGAGCCAATGTAAAACTAAGGAGTCTGTGGACCAGGTCTGTTCTTTCTGCCCCTCCCTGGCTTCTAGAATTGGACCTAAATTGATCTCAATATTGACTATCTCCTTGAATCTCACAGTGCCTTTCATAGGCCAGGGTAAGTACAGAAACTGCTCAGTCCTGATTCCTACATGATTAGGGAAAAATAAGTTCTTCTTCTGCCCCAAACTTCTCCCACCCCCACAAGCTCACTCACTTCTTGGTATCATCTAACATGATTTCTTGTCCTGGGATATTTTCATAGCCGGTTTAAGACCACACACCCATCTCCACTGCTGGCCTCTGCCTATTTCTACCTAGTAGATTAAACACATGTCACTTCCCTTTTCTGTGTACCAATAATTTCCTCATCTGTGAAACTGGGACCCTCTTGAAGTCTACAGTTTAGGACAGATGCTCTGGTCAGGAATCAAAGTTGTGTTCTTGGACTGTGGGTACAGGAAAGGGGAGAAGGATCTCAACTCTAGATCCTTCTCTGATCCTCCCTTTCTTTGGCAGTGGCCTGCAGGAAGGCTCTGGACAGCACCACAGTAGCAGCTCATGAGTCGGAGATCTATTGTAAGGTCTGCTATGGGCGCAGGTATGGCCCCAAAGGAATCGGTTATGGACAAGGCGCCGGCTGTCTCAGCACTGACACGGGAGAGCACCTCGGCCTGCAGTTCCAACAGTGAGTTACTGCCCAGTTTCCTCCCGCCCCTTAGAGTCTCCAATTACCAGGACAGTTCATTCCGTTCCCATGGCAACGTTTTCTGGAAGTAGGAGAATGGACTCTATTGTTGACTTGCCAACAATAGGAATACTCAGTCTGACCAAGTTCTAACAATGTGTCATCTCTCCAAAGACTTTCTTTAAATTATCCGCCTTTCTAAAGGGCAATTAGTTTTACACCATGGTTTGCATGTCAAGAGAAAAACCAGAATGTACAGATGTTCGATTGTTTGACCTTTGCAAAACTGCATGGAGTCTCTTTTCTTCCCCTTTGAGAGTTTCTGTGTAAATCACATAAATATGGCAGGGAAGCCAATGGCCATTCTCTGTGTGCTTGTCACTAAAAAGATTTCTTTCCTTTGGGTGTAAGATGACTAATGTCAACCGTAGGAGGAGGGGTCAACAGAGATGGGATGAGCCTTTCATAAATAAATAACCTATTAAGACTGTTTGTGGGTCTGCCTGGCTGCCGATTGTCCATATACTGCCTGATTTTCCCCCAAGTCAGTCTAAGAAAGTAGTATATCACAAAGGCCACCTCCATCTACGGGTCTGCTCCTCTGGGTCCACATCCTTAATGATCACACTAATCCCCTGGCCCAGAACAGTTGCTCTCCAGTCAGCTGGTGTCCCTGCTCAGTTCTGCGGTGGTAGCGTGGGGGGGTGGGTGGTCCCAAAAGACCCAGCCCAAAGAGGAAATGTTCTCTGGAAGGCTCCCCCAGAGAGCAGGTAAGCTATCTGAGGAGTTGTTGGTCCCTTTAGAAGAAAGTAACCACCCATAGACCCAGGAAAAGTGTGGGAATGTGTGATTACTCATTCTAACGTTATTACTCTATCCCAGCTAGAGACTGTTCTTAAAGAAGATGAAACTAAGGGCATTCTCTGCCATGGGTTATCTACAGCTCACTTTTTGGCATTAGGGTTTTCTTGCAATGCTGCCCAAAGAATGACAAGAATCTAAAGACCAGGGGTCATCCCAGCCCCACCAGTTGGGCAGTTTCTCTCTGATCCTTGCTCTCCTGCAGATAGCTTTGTCTTTTTAGAGGGCTGTGGTGAGGCTCAAGTGACATAATATACAAGGGAACACTAAAATACTAAAACAATAATAACAACAATTACTACAACAACAACAAAAACGGAAGCAAAACACAAGGGGCTATTATTGTGCCTCTAATTTGGACATTGTCCTCATGGGGACAGGTACCCTTTGGATGCAGGCCTACAGATTGAATGGTAATAAGGAATGCCTCATCAGTCCATGGAATGTGTTTGTATGAATCAGCACCAACAGTCAAGACCCCATTTGACTTTCTCTTTCTCTTTTTCTTTTGCGGTGCTGAGGATTGACCCAAGGCTTTGTGCGTACCAGGCAAGCACTCTGCCACTGAGCTAACACCTGAGTTCTTGACCTAGAATTGTCACAACTCAGGTAGAGAGCAGACTGGTGGATTTCTGGAATGTACAGAAAAACTTAAACAAGCACAGTTAATAATCTGTTACACATAATCACAGTAATAATAACAACAATGATAATAGCATACACAAACATACACGGAACACTTGCTAAGTGCTTTACAACAGAAAGGATGGATTTAAACCCATTATAGCTAACATTTATTAGTCCATACACTCCAGGCAGGTACTGTTATCAGTCCTTTTACATGTTACCCCATTTAACTCTCTTAACAACTCTATGAGTAAGGTGCCACTTTCCAGATGAGGAGACAGAGGCTCAGAGAAGTGAGGCAATTCACTCAAGATCACATGGCACATGCTGTGTGCCAAAGGATGTTTACATTTCATTAACTTGCTATTTCTACTAGATCCCCAAAGCCAGCACGCTCAGCTACTACCAGCAATCCTTCCAAGTTCACTGCAAAGTTTGGGGAGTCCGAGAAGTGCCCTCGCTGTGGAAAGTCAGTCTATGCTGCTGAGAAGGTCATGGGAGGTGGCAAGGTAAGGCCTTCTGTGTGAGGCACATGGGATTTGTTCATCTC
Organism: Marmota flaviventris; assembly: GCF_047511675.1. Classification (NCBI taxonomy): domain Eukaryota; kingdom Metazoa; phylum Chordata; class Mammalia; order Rodentia; family Sciuridae; genus Marmota; species Marmota flaviventris. The sequence continues at coordinate 44,281,972 of NC_092506.1, forward strand.
CATCAGATCAGTTGGGGGGAATGAGAGACAGAGTGGGAACTTTGGGAAGGTGGGGGCCAGACTCTTCATTCCTTAGATCCCACAACCTCTTTAGATGCTACACATCCTTGCCCACTGTAGGGGGGCTGTGACTGTCACCTGACAGTTGCCTTGGAAAGCTAGAACTGGTGTGGTTTGCTCTGACACGAATTACTCTACTAAGGGGAAGGCACCCAGTTAAAAGATCTGGGGAATACAAAGGCACACAAGCCCCTGCCCATCAGTGTTCACAATCCTTCCAGAAAGTTGTGAGCCCTGAGAACCTGTAACCACTATGTAACTCAACCTGCTGCTGCCATCACACAACCACTGCCTCACATCGGTGAAAAGCATCCTCACTTACAAATGTCCTGGCTCTCAGGAAAGTCATTAAATATACAAGACAGTAATGCACACTGTTCTATAAGCTCTAGTTTCAGGCCCAAAGCCAAGTTATTCACCAAAGGAGGTGGACCTAAGAAAAAAATCCTGTTAATACTAAATGCAGAGAAGAAGGGATATGGAGAGAATCTGGCTTCAAACACAGGGGCTGTCTCCACACAAAGACCAGCCCTTTATAGACATATGAGGACCAATGGGTGATACATGGTAGACAAGCAATGTACAGACTGCTGCTCTCTGCCATCAGAATTATAGAGTTAAAAAAAAAGGCTGAGGGCTCGGGATGTGGCTCAAGTAGTAGCGCACTCACCTGGCATGCGTGAGGCACTGGGTTCGATACTTAACACCACATAAAAGAAAATAAAGATATTGTGTCCACCTAAAACTAAAAAAAAAAAAGGCTGAATGAGGGCTGGAGTTGTGGCTCAGTGGTAGAGCACTTGCCTAACAGGTGTGAGACACTGGGTTCGATCTTCAGCACCACATATAAATAAATAAAATATTCTGTCCATCTGCAACAAAACAAACAAACAAACAAAAGGAAAAGGACTGAATGGCCTGGATAATTGCCAATTTCTTCACCCATTTTCTTCTCTAATTTTATATTAAATATAAACATTACCCACTGCCCCAAGCCCGAGTCCTTTCTTGTCCAGTTTGTTCCCTGGATTTTTTTTTTTTTTACCCTAGAGCAACACTCTATTCTTAAGGAATACATGCAAATCCTCATGATAAATCCATTTACAGGATTCTGAGAACTGCTAGCTATGGCCATTGCATCTCATTTTTTTCAAACCTCTGGAAAGATTATTCTGGGGCTTCATTCAGGAAGGGAAAGGTTATTCCTTTGTATGCTGCTGGCCAGGGGACTCAAAATGGAATAAACTGCATTGCTCACTTTCCTCATATGCAACTCTTCTGTGCCCCTCAGCCTTGGCACAAGACCTGTTTCCGCTGTGCCATCTGTGGGAAGAGTCTAGAGTCTACAAATGTCACTGACAAAGACGGGGAACTTTATTGCAAAGGTGAGTGGTCCTGGAGACTTACTTTAGACTTGTCTTCCTAAGGGACCTTGGGAGGGAACTGTGCTCATGAGTGGAGGCCTGCCTGTGTCTGTCAGGAGCAGAGAAGCTCAGGCCTGTCAGGTTTTGGGCTTTCAGAATGGAGAGTAAAATGTATTCATCTCTGGTCCTCTCCATTGAAGCACAGGCTTGTAGATGCTCAGTGATTCAGGACAGCTGGTACCTGTGAGGAGAAAGAGGAGGAAACTGTGTCCTGTGTCTGGTCTTGGAAGAGGTCTCAGGCCTAGACAGTTTCAGTCTCTTCTAAAAACACTGTCTACCTGAGTGGCACACAGGGGTGACTGGGGAAGAAGAAACTCAGTCTGGTCTCATTTGAATTTATCAAGACATCTCTCTCTCCTTCCTATAAGCCTCCCTCCTTCCTTTCTTCCATCATTACCTTCTGTCCTTTCTCTTCCTCTCTCCCACCTCCCTTCTGACATTTCTGATGCTGCATGTCACTTAGTGATTACAGGGATAGAACTGGCTTTCCTCCTGGTCCTTGCAGCTCTGCCTTTAGCTTCCTCCACAACCTTTGGTCTTCTGTAGGGGATAGAGAAGCTCAGCCCTTCCTGACACTATGAGGAGATGCCCTAGGGCCAGGACAATGTGTTTTCAACCTCAGAGCCTCTCCAAGGTCTCTTGGGTTGCTCAGTGGTACATCATCACTTAACAATGTCTTAATAATCTCCACGTTTTGGGAGTGGGAGGAGTGATGGGTAGGGGGTCAAGGGGGCATTGTTAACCAAGACCTTAGGTTACCCAAGCTTTTCCCACAATGAGACAGGTTGGGAACTATAGGCAGTTGCTTTCTCTGGGTTGTAGGAGACAGAGGGTCTTTAACATTTATAGGCCATAGCCCCCTAAATCTTAGCCCCCTAAAATCTTCATAGTGTAGTAGCCTATATAGAGAAAAGCAATCAGTTTAGGGTAAAGGGAAAGTCTTCTTGAAAGACATGTTTCTCTGGGCCTGAAGGGTGAATGTGGGTTTGGGAAGGGGCATTCCAGGAACAGGGAGTATTGAGACCTAAGCCTGGACATCATGGTATAACCCAGGGACTGCAAGTAGTGCTATGCACCTGGAGTTTAGGGAAGGAGGCAGAGGCAGGGAAATGGCAGGGCTCAAGGCTGGGCAGGCAATCAGAGACAGATTATGCCAATTCCAATAAGAATATATCCATGAATACAATGTGCAAAAAGGTCTAAGCAAGATTTTTTATTAGCAGATAGAAGTGTAGTATATTTACAAGTTAACTCATGCACAAATTTAACAAAAGGTTGTCTCAAGTAAAAACACTGCCCAGACAGCAGGACCTGGAATAATGTTGGTAACTAATGCACTCTCTTCCCTCATCCCTTTCTCATTCACAGTTTGCTATGCCAAAAATTTTGGCCCCACAGGCATTGGGTTTGGAGGCCTTACACAACAAGTGGAAAAGAAAGAATGAAAAGATGCACCTTCTCAGATCTTTCATCAGCAGAAAGCATTGCCAAGCAATCCTGCAGGGTTGGAAAGCTTTTCCTGGACAGCCTCATTTGAAGCTGGACAGTGTGTCTCTTCTGAAATAAACATAGGCTTTACCCAAAGTGAGAAAGGACCTCTGGAAAAAAAATATGTAAAATTTAATTTGCAATAAATGCTTTATTATTTACGATTCTTGGGATGGGAAAAAAACAATAAATAAACATTTTAGTGGTACCTTGTATGTCTTTGGATTTATTTATTTATTTATTTGGATAGAGGGGAATTTTCAAAAAGACAGAGCTAAAAGCTAGTTCAAAAACCTAGCTGCAGAAAATGAATCTGGATGTCAACTGGGAAAAGACTGAGAAAGAAGAAACAAAGGGCCAAGGAAGACAGTCTTCCAGAATCTGTCAGCTGAGTGTTTTCTAGTTACTGCTAGTGAGGAAGAAATAGGTGGTTGGGGAGGAAATAGAGAACAGGATAACATATTCTAAAAGGAAAATCAAAACTAATGAAATTGCTGAAGAGTTGATCCTTTTGTCCTATCCTGGGCTTTGCAATATTACACACTTGTGAAAACTAAAAAGTGACAACAAAGCATGGCATTTGCTTCTGTATTATAAACAACATGAAGATGATTTTCTTTTATTCTAGGACAATTCCCTGGGGTTTAGCAATTTTCTTAAAACTTCTTCATCAAATTGCCAGCCTCATAAATGAAGCACAGCCAATTAGAGATGTCTGTCTCTGCCTCTTCAGCGAATTTCAGCAGCTCCAGCATTTGTATCTCTTGGGCCCCTTCTTTTAACAGTCACACTATTTCTCCTGCTTCCATGTAATTCTGAATTATTTGGAGTAAATAAAAATTCATTTATGGGCTGGGGGTGTAGTTCAGTGGTAAAGCACTTGCCTAGCATGCACAAGACCATGAGTTGGATCCCTAGAACCACAAAGAAAAGAAAAAAATCTAGGCTAAACCATGGGTTTTTCTATGCTCCAAATCCCAAGAAAGCCTGTTTTCAAAATAAGCATTTATTCAGTTTTGCTTATGTGGTATCTTGGACAATGCCCTGTGTGGATTTTAAAAGCCATATACTACCTTGGTTCTATGCTAGGGATTTCCAGCTTGCTGAGGGGGTAAGACACATGTGAAACTAAAACTTTCAGTTGTCCTTAACTTTGCCCTCCCCCTGGCTTCACTCCCCAAGCCTCCTTGATTCTGACTCCAAATTACCTCTAGAATGCATCCTCTCAATTTCCACTCTTTGGTATGTATATTAGTTTGTCAGGGGTGATATAACAAAGAACCTCATATTGGGTAGCTTAGATAAAAGAAGTTTTCTCACAATGCTGTGGGCCGGAAGTCCATGATCAAGAGGTCGGCAGGATCTTTCTTCTGAAGCTTCTCTTCTTGGCTTGTAGATGTCCGTCTTCTATGTTCACATGGTCTTCCCTTTGTGCGTCTGTGTACTAAATTCCTCTTTTAATAAGGACAATAGTCATTTTGGATTAAGGCCTTTCCATAACCTCCTTTAACTTTTAATTGCCTCTTTAAAGGCCCTACCTCCAAATAGTCACATTCTGAGGTATGTGTGTGTGTGTGGGGGGGTGGTGGTGGTGGTGGTGGTTAGGACTTCACATTGTGTATTATGTGGAGACACCAATTCAGTCCGTAACAGTACGTACCAGGACTTTCATAAATTTACTTAAGCCTCACCCCTTCAACTTAGTTTCAGACAAATCTCTTCTCTATAAGCTCCAGCTGCACTCAAAAGACTTGAAGCTTTCTTAATACTCCTAGTACCCTTACGACATCATGCTTTTGCTAATGTTTTTTTTTTTTTGCTTGGAATTCCTGAAAGACGGATGAACACCTCCATCTTCATATGTAACTCAACTCCTTAGCTTGATAAACTACTGTTAAGCAAGTCACAGATCAAATATCATCTCTTTCGCCAAATCATTTCTGCAGTACCTGAGAAAGAGTTCACTGTGTACTTCCACAGCTGGTATATAACAGCCTGTCTCATGGCACTGAATTTTTAATTCCATCTGTCTCCTTACTAGAATGTGACAGAGGTGCATTCACAGTGCTCAACAAATAGTGGGCACTTAATAAACATTTGTTGAGTGAATGAAGTGGGAGAACATAAGCCAGACTAAACACAAATTCTGCCAAAATTTTAAAGAAAAGATTATATACTACAATGAAGGAACTTCAAAAGTAAACAATAGCAAGGAAAAACCTGTGTCCAGTAATATTAGAGTTTTTCCTGAACACACTGATCTATTACTTTTCTTAGTCTCGGCCATGAAATTAGGTTTGGCCAAAGTCTCTGGAAGTCTACATTCTCTCTATTGGTCTCAAGAGAGGGTTCAGTAGACCCTGAGGCCCTAGTAAATGGTGGAGCCAGTAGTTGGGAAGAAGCTTGGGTCTCTGCATGGAAGGACACCTGCTAACAGCTAAATAGACTGTGACACAAAGAAAAAAAAAATTAGCTTTGTTTTGTGTGTAGCCACCGAGATAGAGAATGTTTAGTCACTAAGGGGAGTTTTTTGTTTTTTGGGTTTTTTTGGTGCTGAGGATTAAACTCAGGGCCTCAAACATGCTAGGCAACAACTCTGCCACAAGCTATATCCCCATCCTGAGGGGATACTTATTAATAATAATTAATACTTGATTAATATGCATCTAAAATATCCAATGTGCCACAACCAAATTATTCCAATTTCCACTGATTTCGGGGCTACCTTGTTCTAAACAGGTGTGTATGTGTGTGTGCATGTGTGGTGGTGGGATTGAACCCAGTCTTGAGTGTGCTAGGAGAGCACTCTACTACTGAGCTATATCCCCAGCCTACCATCCTTTCCTTTTAAAAATCTTTCACAAACACTTTCTTGATTACATCTACTGAGGCTCTTCCAAACCTCTAAATTCCAACAATATTTTATTTGCACCCTCTTAATGGCTTTTAATATTTTCTACCTTATACTATAGTTTTCATTTATATTAGTTTTCCCTCTAGACTGCAAGCTCCATGATTAATATACCCGATTAAGTGTTTAATGGCCTGAAAGACTTACCATGTGCTCAATAAATATTTGTAGAATAATCAAAAATTAAATTCATCTTTTCTGGCATATATCAGTTAGAAGAAGTGGAATATATATAGTGTTTTGAACTAATTTAGAAGGTCTGAGGTGGGGAATTTGAAGTTTTAAAAAAGTAAGATCTGGATTCCCACCTAGTCCCTGTGATTCTGATCTAAATGGTCAATAGACCACAACTTGAAAATACTTATTTTGGTAGAGGTTGCTAAAAAAGGGAGAAGAGAATAACTCCTTAAGAAAAATCCTTCCATCCATCAGTTGAGAATCAGATTCTTAAAATACAATTTTGATTATACCATGTGTTCCTTAAAAAAACAAAAAAACACCTTTATTTCATTCAACAAATTAATTCAAATATTTATTGAATGAACGCTATGGGCTATATTCTAGGTGACTGGTACTGTAGAGTGGCAATCCCACTAAGTATCTATGGGACCTTGGAAGAGACACAAATTTCTTTTGGCTTAGTTTCTGCAAAGATTCTGTAGAAGACAGGTGAGCGGATTCTTAAAGAACTGAAAGTTCAAAGGGATTAAGGTACAAAATGTGGTGTAGAGTAACACTAGTTAAACAAAACATGGTTGTATCACTTGGGGCCTTGCTGGTCATGATGAGAATTTAACTTTTACCAAGAGCAATGGGAACATATGAAAGGATTTATAGCAAGAAAGTGCTATGCTCAGGGGAGCATATACTATACCAAGAATTGAAGTTGAACCAGCATTTCCTCCAGAACAAAGAAAAAATAGTAGTAACAATCACACTAGTCTAATATTTTGATGGTAGCTAGTAAAAGCAGTAATATCTTTAAGATTTCCTATATTTGATTTTCTAAATCAGATGGGAAACTCAATTAATTCTTGCTTATTGGTGTTAATAACAGTAATCTCATTCCTGGGACTGTAAATTACTTTCTTTATATCATATAAACATCTTTTCTCAACTTAAGATTCTAAAAGTGTTTAGTGTCAGAAACTATGTCTCAAATTACCAAAAAAAAATTTATTATACATGAAAGCAAAACAGGTATATTTAAATATTCTTTACACATTAATAGAACAAAGACAATAACATCAAAAATTACAAGTTTAAAGAATAGTACTATTTTGAAACAGCCAATACTGTATCTGAAAATACTCTATTTTATCCATAATTAGTGAATATTATCTCCAAAAAAGTTAACTTTAATTTTCTTGTGAAAAATATGTTTTTTAAAGATGTCTTCCAAAATTGTTCTGGAACAGTCCATTTTTCTAAGTTTGAAAGACTATATGCATTTATCGGGAACTGTTCTGCCAAATGGCTTTAAAACTACTTGTTATTTTCCTTGGGCTTAGGTCAATTCTAAATTCCACTTCACTTTCAGACCACAGGGCACTGACGTAAACAGAAACAAATCTGAGTCCGAGTTTTGAGTTGCTTTTCTTCATACGGAGCGAAGAACTTTCTCTTTAGCTGGGTGAAAGACCATGGTGTACTGGGATGTCCAATCTACTACACAGGGCTTCACCAAGCCAAAGCAGCCACACTGAAAGAAATCTGCCAGGTTCTGTGTGAATCCAAGGCTGCCAATAAGAGAAGAGAACACATCTCACTATACTTCCTGTGTAGTTCTTGAAAAACATTCATTCAAAACATACATTCACTGAGAATCAAAGGTAATCAGACTGTTCCTGGACTTACAAAATCTTAAAACTGAAACCTAGTTCCATTTCTGGACCTGAATCCCTACTTTGAAATTCCTTGATTCTGTCCAGCAATTCAATTGAATTTTTCTTCATTGTTTCATTTTGGGTTCCCCCTCACTGTATTGGTCACTGCCATCATAAAGTATCTTTCAATTCCCACTGCCCTAATTGAGACTTTTGAGTATCTCAAAGGCCTATAGGTAAGAAGAACTATAATCAACGAGATGGGTTTTTCTCCCCTAAGCCTTCTCACCGCTCTAATGATGTCTTTCTCAGTTCCTTCCAGTTCATTTTACATAATAGAGACTTCTAGTCCTCCAAAACCCCTGATACTAACCTCTCAATTACAACCCTTTCAAGATACACATTTGCCCAGAGGCTCAAATCCAAAATCCTCAACTTTGTATTCAAGGCCTTATACAATGAACTCAAGTTTTAGCTGCCCAGCTCATCTCCATAGACCTCCCAGTCTTACCTAGGTCTATTTTCCCCATGATTATAACTGTGTGGGCCTGGAAATCACATTCCTCCAATTTATCTCAGGTAATACCTCCATCCTTTTAAGTCTTACCAGCTCTCAAGGACCCATTCAAGGCTCACATTCCCACTAGAGCTTTACTCACTACAACTATCTCAGCATCCCATTTTTTCCCATAAATTCCTGATTTACTGCCTTATTTATGATTACTACTGCCTGATTCCAGTATAAGAAATGCTTATTTTAAAGCATATGCCCAATGTTTTCAGTGCCTAACTCAATCCTCATGTATGCACAATCATGACTGTGCTACTGTGAGTAAAAAGACCAACTTACTCAAAAAGTACCTTCCTAGAAAGAGGGCTGACTACATGGGATTGATTAAGTGGCAGCAGGGAGACATGTCTGAGAAGTACAGGATCTGGCTCATGACCTACTTTGTAAGCATAAGTAACTTGGAGGAGGGTAAAAAAGCAGAATGTTTCATATGGGCAGGATTTTGGAAGTAAGACTCAAAGGTATTACAAGGTTTTACCTTGGTTCTCAAGGAATGTTCGAGTTTATGCTGCCATTATTCAGCAAAAGTGCACCAGCTCTCATCTCCCTCTCTCCTTCCAGATTCTTCTATAGGACTTGGAATAACCTTCCTCCCATCCTCATCACGCCTTGCTTCAGATCTCTCAAGGTTCAGCTTAAAATTCCACCTCTATTATAAGGTTTCTATACTTTAGTGGAGTAAATATTATTCCTCTGGTTAAATCACTGTGACTTTATTATCACTGCTGGACTGAAATAATCACAAGATTTGCACTGTTCTCCATTATCATTGCTGTAGCCATCTCTTCCCAATTAAGTCAACTTCTCTCCTCCCTAAATACACATTGTAGTCACATCCCAGTCTCTGATTTCCTTGTCTAACAACCTAACAGTTTCATCTTGTACCAAGAGTAGGCTTTAAAATAGACTGCTCATGAGATATGCAGTGAGTGCTCAAATCCCTTGAGGGCTCTGGGTCACCTCTGCAGCACTCTGAACCTCCAAGACCCTGATGATGTAGGTGGTAGAAAGATAAGCTTCAAAGCCTGATCTTTCCTATCACAAGATGACAGCCTTCCTATAAACACTCACATTTTCTACTGAGGACAGGTTTTATACAACCACTTCTCTAAAGAAAACACCTCAAATCTGAAAAACAAAACAAAAAAAAACAGCAAAAACCAGCTTCTCCCTAACACAGATGGGCACATTAAACAGAGGGCTAAAAAAAAAAAAAAAAAAAATGACTGGTGATAGAAAATCAGGTTAAAATTCCTGGCAAAGCACACAACCTAATACTTTCTACAGACAACATTGTGGCTGGGCTAGCCACATGGTTAATTATCTCACACCAATTCTTCGCCAGCAACATACAACCTTGTGACCATGTGGCTTGATTGGAGAGATTTCCCAACTTGGCAAAACTTCAAAGTTACTTACTATTTGTGCTAAGTCCAGCAGACTAAATTCCTTGTCACCTCAGGGCTCATGACCTTACCACCTACCCCTTGTCACTGAGGCTTCCAATAAAGAAGGGCTCAAGTTAAAGAATAGCAGAGTGGCCATGGGTAGTGGCACTAAGTTAAGAAATCAGTGGCTAGGGATCTTCAGATGGTGAGAAGAGAACTCACTTACTTGTAAGGTGTCTTCCTAAGGGACAAGGTCTGTTTCATATGCCTGCTCTGCTTTAGCAGGCTGATTCTCTCATGGGAGGTCAGGCCCAGAAAAGCAATCTGAAAAAGAAGGTTGGAAGATACATGAAAAATACCACATTGTGGCTCCACTGCTCCTAGCAGTACATTACAGGACACTGGTAAATATTTAGCACTCCTTCTCTAACCTTCTAACCAAGATCATGGTGAAGGCAAAGATTCAGCAGCCCTAAACCATTCTCTCATTGTCTGATTTTTATTAATCTTCAAAAAAACACTGGGCAGTGACTCAGAGTCATGAAGTAACTGCTTCATTAATGCAAAGCACGGCTTATGGTCATGTTTAGATTTTCAAGACATCGAGGATACAACTTTTGGGTGAATAAAACAATAAAAGGTCAATTTCAATGCAGTTATTGCAATTTGTGTTATTCTTGAAACTTCTTTGAAAAGGTGCCAAAGAAAAAAGTTAATAAAAAACATTAAAGCCTATACATTTGAAGAATGAAGATGACTCAAAAATTCCCAAATTAGTAAAAACCATTAAGAGGGTTATTTAACTGTTGTTTAATCCTCAAACAAACTCAATGGCAATTTTCTCATCTGTAATATGGACCTTATCATACCACCATATCAAACAGCTTATCACACAGTTTTATGGATGTGAGATAAAAGATTTAAAATACCTAGTGCTAAGGCTTAGAGAGGGAAAATAACTGACCCAAGGCCATACAACTGAGAGAGTGGTAGAGTTGGCACTGACACAATTCAGAGCAAGGGTACAGCTGCCCCTGCTCCTAACCAGCAGTCTGGAGATTCAGTCAAAATCCTGTTTAACCAGTGCACTCAGGAAACGAACATTTTCAAAGAACTAGATTATTTTGCTCATTAAGACGATAAGTTTGTTCAAAATTCTTATTCAAATATATAAGCCTTCGTTTTAAAAATTAAGAATATCATAACCTCAAGTACTTGTTCTAAGAGTTGAGAAAAGAAGCAAGAAAATAAAAATTGATGTCTGAATCCTTATGTTCTGCTTTTAATTCCATCTCTTACCATGGCTGTAAGCAAGGCAGTCAATATACCTTAGGGTTGGTTTTCTTGTCCATAAAATACATAAACTACTTTGATATGGTCTCAAATGCTTACGAGGACATAAATGGGTAAGTGCTTTGGAAAATGTAAAGCATATATAAATATTATAAATGACAGTAATTAATATTAGTAATCACAGAGGCTAATATCCATTCTTACTACCTGAATTGTTGATATCAGAGGGATAGAGTGAGTACTCAGAAACCTCAGTTTAATAAGTTTGAACTCCTTCCTTAGCATTTTTTCTTCCTTCCTTCCTCTCTCCTTTCCCCTTGTCTTTTTTTTTTCTTTCTATTATCTTTATTATTTTGGAATCGGTTACTTCTGCATAAAGTGGAATTCATTCTGCTTTTGTTGAATAATATTCTAATTATCTGAGGTCTTGCAGTAATTGGTTTGGACTGATTACTGCTGCCCATTCCATGTGGGAAGGTCATGGCAACAATGATAATTAGGTTAGGCTCATGGGAGAGGAAGGCAGCAGGGAAGGGATAGATACATCATATAAAGCTGAAGATGACTACTGCCCTGGAGCTTGAGCTTTTTAATAGCCATGACCTTCTCTGAAAATATAATTATCACGTCTGTTGGTCAGGGGTATATCTTCCATTTCTTCCCATTCTTATCCACCTAAGCACTACATATGGCAAGGGTTGAAAAACTGAGGGAAAATAATCATCTCACATTTGTACAATGCTGTAGAGTTTATGTCATCTTTTCACACATCATATGGTTTAACTGTATGATGGAAAGAGCCCTGGAATGAGGGTGGTCAGAAGAACTAAGTTTACATTCCAATTTTTGCCAGTCATTGAGTGATCTTGAACAACTTGATTCATCTATCTGAACCTCTACTATTTGTAAAATCAGGAGATAAAATTAGATTACCCTTAGGTCCAGCTCCAATAAATTATTTATTATTCTAACCCTTAAACCATCTTGTGAAAGTAGATAGGCATTATTACCCTCATTTTACAGATAAGGAAACTGAAATTCAAGAAAGGTCAAATGACATGCCTAGATCCACAGAGGAAGCAACAGATTTAGATCTAAATTTGCTGATTTTAAATTCAAATCTTTTTATTTCACTTTAGGCTACTAGAAATTTTACTCAAAGGATTTATGAGAAATAAATACCTGAAAGAGTTGATTTATTAATAAAAATGTTGACCATGAGAAATGGAAAATTGCTACCCCGAAGATATATAAAACCCAAGGGGAACAGGCCACAATCTGATTGAGGTAGGTCCATAGGCCATCTTCCTTGAATGTTGTAGCACAATGATTTGACCAATCTGTGAATTCACAAAAAAGAACTCATTATTAAAAATGGCAAGAAACTAGTGACTATTTTTCAAAGACACAAACTAATGTTCTATTTAGGGAGCAAAGAAAGCAAAACATGGTGGCAGAGATCAGAATTTACCTTTAGGGGCTGGAGGTATAGCTTAGAGAGCAGAGCACATGCTTAGCATGTTTGCGAGGAATGGGTTTCAATTTCCAGCATTAAATAGACAAAACCCTAGGAATTCAACTTCAGGAGTTTACTTTTCAAATGCTAACTCAACCACCAAAGGTGAGAACATGGTACCTCGGTGTTGGTGAAGGTTTAGATAACACCATGTTAGTAGTTGATAGTGAAGGTATGAAAGTGGTTCATAAAACCTTCATTCAAATCAGCTTATTCAGCATAAAACACACTGGCCAGAACTGCTTAAGGACTTGACAATGGAGAATGATTATATTTAATAAAATACTAGTCCAGGAAAATTACCTCTATTATGCATGTTACACCAAGTTATGGGTTTCTCTTACTTATGGTTCAGATGAACAAGTGATTGCTGTGAGCATAAGAGGTCCTATAAGTGCCTAGATTAAATTAGAACATATACAGCATACAGGGGAATGGGTATGGGTGCACCTTGGCAATGGCACTGTAACTCATTCTGCAGAGGAAGAAAGGCCAGGTGAAGTGACTCCACAAAACAGACACATCCAGGAAAAGAGCACAGAGCATGATTCAGAGGTCACAACTCAGTTTCTCCCCCAGGGCATCTATATACCAATTAAAAGAGGATTTCACTATGGCCTTCACGTTATTGACAACCTAATCTATGCAACTAAAAAGCAGCAGTAAGGAACAATACAGGTAGGAAGTGGCAGAAACAAGGGAAATAGATCTTCAAGGTTATGACTTTTACAGGCACCTAACTACACATAAAGTGTGAATTATTTCTAAAATGAGAATTCTCTAAGCTTGCCCCCTGAGGTTTCATAAAGGCCTCTGACAAATTTGATAAGTAGTTTCTAGCATTTCCCCATACGTACAGAAGAACTCCTGAGGCAGGAAGAAAATGAATCTATGACTTTACTGTCAACTGTTTATTTTAGTTCTAACATCTTTTTTCTCCCCGTTTTTTGAGACTCACTCATTTGATTCTCAACCATTTTTCATAAATATATGCCAAAAGCTTTGTACGAGCAATCATTATAGAGTAAAAATCAGGGTTAAGGCAAGTTATACTCTGTTTAGAAGTACACATTAGGACTGCAAGAAAAGATGCATCCTATGTCCCTAATACTACAAAAAAAAAAATTGAATAAATCAATAAATAATTTCCAATAGCAGAAGGAGAAAGAATGGGAAAGATTATCTATTTTCTTTTAGTTAATGGATTTCTACTGCTCCCTTGTGGGAACGTTCTGATAACACAACATGATCTTATATTGAAGTTCTCACACTGAAGCACTGATTTAAGATTTAGTGTCCAAGATATAAATGACCACCAACATTATTTTATGCAATATAACACTTTAATTTGTGCTAATATATTCTTATCAGGCAGTCACTGGTTAATAATAGGGAACTCACATTATTTCAAGTCTATCATTTCATCATTAGATAGCTCTGACTGTTACATAGTTCTTCCTGATATTGATCTAATACCCTTTTCCCTGTCATTTTTATGATGCTGACACTTTCTGATTCACTTACTGTCCACTCTGAAAATATACCTCCAAGAAAAATGGAATTGATCAAGGTGTGCAGAGGCAAAAGTATCTGCTACTGGATCACATGACAAGTGTATAGGAGGAGAGTATATAGCAGAACTCTACTGGCAAGAGCATTAATGGTAAACAAAGGAGGCTGAATGACAGTGACACCTCATTAGAGAAATGGAACATAGGTTCATGTTTCCTGTTTGTGAAATAATGATAAATGATAAAATTCCCTCATTCAGTGTAAAGAAATATTGTCAGAATATGAATGCAATAAAGTAACCAAGTATGCTCGGGTAGTACACAGAGTTTTAAGTCAGCAAAAGGTGGGATTGTTCATTACCAACAAAATATAATATAAACAATAGTTCAGAGCCAGAGAAAAAAGACAAAAAGGAGGGAAGACTCAATTTATGTAATAAAAAAAAACCACCAAGGAAAGAATGAATGTGATAGAAAATCACTTCTCTCCTTATCAAGAGTCTTATGCTGGGGACACACACACACACACACACACACACACACACACACACACGACTATTTTTAGTGAGGAGAGGGAAGAGAGAAGAGACAAGAGTGGTGTAAAATCTGGCTCCTCTCCCCTAGAATCAAGTCCAAGACAGAAACTGGTCTGCAGGCCAACCTAGAAAGGTTTTCCAAGAATATGCTTTATTGGCAAGCCTTAAAAGGGCAACCCTCTCTAAGGCACCGACAAGAAATCTTTTATTTCTTATGTCACAAGACATAATCTAGTAGGGTTTTAAAATTTCAGTGTTCAGGGTTACTGGGAACCTTAAACAAGAAGTTGTACTAGAGCATGAACCCATGGTATCACACAAACTAGGCAAGTGCTCTACCATTAAGGTGCATCCCTGGGCCTTTCCAATTTTTTATTTTGAAATAGGGCCTCACTAAATTGCCCAAGCTGGCATCATATTGTGAACCTACTGTCTCAGCCTTCCAAGCAGCCTGAATTATAGTCATGTGCCACTATGTCTGGCTCTGAGTGAAGGAATTTTAAACTTCTATTAGTCCTATTTGGGAAGGTGACAGTTACATTTAGCTACAAAGCATTCCCTGGAGATCAGACACTGAAGATATCAATGAGAAATGGTCTGACACGGTAATTGAAGCCCTTGTCATGCCTACGTCAGGGAAAAAAAAAAAAATCCATTTCACGTAGATACTAACAATCTCTAAACATGAAACCCCAAACTAAAGAAAAGTTGCAATACTAGATAATCCTAAGGAAGGGAACTGGGAGGCTGGGGGACAAGCATAAAAGAAATTCTCTTTTGAGGAAAGTGTGGGGCAGGGGACAAGGAGAGAAAGCATGAGCCCACAAGAGTACTATGGCTTGGCATGCTCAGGGAAAAAGAAAACAATGTAGGGAAAATCATTCCTAAAGTTTTCCAGTAGATTTCAGCTCAAGCAATGACAACATAAAAGAAAGGTTTACGGGCACAGATTAGATGTGGAGACTATTTTCCCAAAGCCTTTGAATAAATAAAAACCAAACAGTAAAGTCCAAATAAATAAAAATAAATTACTGGCACTATATTGGTTTTTCCAGTTTGGTAACCTATTCCAATGTGTGAAAAGTTCAGTCATGTATTTTGTTTTTTTGGTGGTACTAGAGATGGAATCCAGGTTCCTGCACATGCTAGATGAGTTCTCTATCACTGAGCTACATTCCCAGCTGTGCTCCTTTTTTCAAGATTTAGATAGGGTCTTCTTGAGTTGCTCAGGCTGGCTTTGAACTTGCAATCCTCCTGCTTTAAACTTTAAACTGAATAGCTGGGATTACAAGGCACTTGCAATTCTTAAGAGTTAACCAAAATTCTTCTTGCTTCAATTTAAACCCTGTTCTTCATCAATCATTTCAGAACAGCTGTCTATTATTCCACATATGATACACCTAGAATACCTTATTAAACTGCTACTAAAAGCCATTTTCCTTTCTCAGAGCTGCAGAATAAGCAATAATGTCTTCTTCCTAGTTAGTATTTCCAATCTTTCAATTGTTCATTTTTGAGAACTTCCATTTCTCAATTTCAACTTGACACTACATGGCATGTGCTTTCAAAGCTCTGTTCCTCAATTTACGGTGACCACCACCCCCAAACCTCTAAACTTGACTGCATGAACTTCTATTTTTGAGCACTTTTCAAACATATGAAGGTTCTCTTCCAAAGTATTGAGAACTAACCTTTCTTTCAGCTTACCACTGTTAAAGAGTCTTAGAGGCATC
This sequence comes from Marmota flaviventris, assembly GCF_047511675.1. NCBI lineage: Eukaryota > Metazoa > Chordata > Mammalia > Rodentia > Sciuridae > Marmota > Marmota flaviventris. The sequence goes on from NC_092506.1 coordinate 44,298,229, forward strand.
TACTTCGATTTTATTAGGGATAAGGTACAATCATCCGACCACTTGTGATATATGAGAATTTATAAGAAAAAGTACATTTTGGTATGGGTGCATTGTAAGAAAAAGTTATACTTACAGGTGAAAGATCCATATATAATCCAGTCACATACCAAGGAAAGGAAAAATAAGAAGAACAGGTAATAGTGATGGTTGCCAAAACCTAAATCAAAAAAAGTAAAACACTCAGTTTCCAGATAAGACCTTTTAAATTTCCAGTCAAAAGGCTTTATCAAAATTTAACAGAAATAAAGTTGTTGCTTTATTTTTTAAATACTATTATATCAAACCCAAATAGTCTGATATGTCATGGTCAACTTATATATTTATTCCCTACTTACCTAAAAGAAAATAATGTGTTTGAATAAAATTAACTAAGCCAAAACAGCTCTGGGCTGGCCTATACTCTGTTGAGGGAGGAAAGTAGGCAGATTTGGGGCAAATCATATTACCTTTTTTTTTACTTTCTTCCATGAAACATGTTTATATAATTATATCCTCGGAATATCAAAGACTGATTTGATCAGAGGGATGGAAAAAAATAAACCTGAGGAGCAGCAATACATACATATATTGCAAGAGATTAGCCATAGCACAGAGGGGAAACCCACAGTGTACTAATAAATGCAGGGAGAAGAAAGTGTGAGGGGTGCCAGGCAGCCTGTGTATGTATGTATGTGCTGTATCCCTGCCTTCTTGATCCTAGAGATGGGAGCATTTCAGAGGTAATGACATAAATGCTTTTTAGGTACGTCATTGTACCATTTTCTCCTGAAGCAGCAAAGCTCAGAAAAAGCATTATCCACTGGAATCAGGATACCTAGATTTATTGATTATTAGTGTGTTAAGCTGTTTAATGTCTTTGATCTAGCATTCTTACTTACAATATGCAGATAACAATATCTCTTTTACTTCTCAGGCCTATGACACATAAACAGGATGATGCATTTGAAAAAAACTTCTAAATGCTGTGTGATAAGTATGCATGAGCTCATTGCTATTGTTTTTCAGCTGCCATTAAATGCTGCCTGGCATAATGCCAATCATCTAATCATTATGGTGGGATGAAGTCCATGAGGGTTGGAACCCTAATAATCGAGCCACCTTTCTCTAGGAAAAGATGGTTGAAATGCACCAAGGAAACCTGACTAAACTAAGTCAAAGTCAGCCTTCTATTCATCAGGATTATAAAAATATATCCTCTACTGAAGACATACAATTATAGTTCCTCATAATAAACTCCTGTCTTTACTGTGTTGGCTCAGAGAAAACTCAGAGCTGCAGGTCAGGAAAATTAATATTTCCTGGGTGGAAGGCAATCCCTAGATTTCTGCCATTCCTGGTCTTACCTAATACCGAAGGAGGCAAATGGAGAATATGAATAAAACAAGTCTTAACATATTAAAACATCATGATATTTGGAGCAGAAGGTGGATACTACTAAAGTGACCTTAAGCATTTCATCTTTTTATACTTTTACAGCTCCAAAACAGAAATGATAATATGAAGTCACATGTGTGTTCTGATGATCAAATTGGATACCATATTTTAAATTCCAAAATACTGTATGAATGACAATAATTATCAGTATCAACTTCAAAAATTTCCCCAAAACTTCATACCATAAAGAGGATTCACAGACAAGGAAGAGCTACAAAATGGGAGCATTTTTTTATGAATCACATACACAACTAAACATGTTTAACTTCATAGTAGTAATCGAAAAATAAAATCTCTCACCTACGCACCGTCCAGTCCACAGGCAGTGTTGATCATATCGAGCCACACAAGAGTTGCACACATGGCAATGGAGTGACCTTAATGGCTTCCTTATCTAAGTGAATAATTAAGAAAGGCCTAAGCAAAAAACAGTGTCTCAAAGTGATAACAAATCATAAGCAGATAGGTTGTAAAGAGATAGGCACATATAATCTTTAAATTCCACAGGATCTTCAGAATGACTTATTAACATTTACTGTTATGTCAACTCTGATTAAGCCACTACTAAAATGGATTTGAATTCTAGAGCCTATTCACACTAGCTAAGGGGAACTGAGGCAGTAAGTACAATATAACAGAATAAGCAGTGGACTAAAAGAAAGGGAAGCTGAGTTCCCTTTCTGGTTCTTCCCATAATCATGAGAAATTACATCCTCCTCTATGTCTTAAGTCTTCAATTGCAATATAAGAAGTTTCTAGGTCATTATAAGTCTCTGACTTGAAGGTGATTCTAATATTCTAATATACACTTTCTGACAGGAAAAGTAAACAAAACACACTGTGGATAATTCACAAAGAGATTCAACCGGAGGCAACTTTCATGGGATTATAAATATTCTTCCATATGTATAAGGCGTAAAATTGTTCTGGCAGTTAATACAAAATTTGAACTGGGTAAAAACAAAGGTAGGTAAGTATACCATGAAGATATGACAAATGCTTATTTGAATAATGTTACCAAGAATTTGCTTTTACTAGAGAAAATAAAAAATTATACAGAAAAGACTCACAAGACATGATGTACAAAATGTTCTGAAATCCAGACAGCCAGTTTCTGCAAGAGTGATGATATTCTGCAAGACATGAAGTTTGACCTTATGATTGCTTTTTATTGGAGAAAGTATTATGCATGGTTATGTACTATTCTTACAACTCACTCCAAACTGAAATAGTTAGAAAAGCAATTTGAAATATAGCCACCAAATCATTCTGTGCTTGAAATAATGTGACTTTTCAAGGCTATGTTTTTAGCCAGCAGCCAAGAAATTAGATTGTACAAAATTGCACCCTCTGCGATCTCCCTCACCATCTTCTCCCAGTTATAACATGCTAAAGAAAAATAAAAATTCATACATACACATCTATTAAAAAAGAAACAAAAATCAGTATACATCAAAATCAATGGTTACAAGCACCAAGGACTGAGTCTTTCAGGTACTTTAGCTTTAGGTAACAATGAACAACATTCTCCCTAACTTTGTTCCAAACAGGAGTACATGGAAAACATGCCATGTCATGTGACAACTTCATAGATGAGGAAGAGAAGGAATCCCCTTGGCCCTTGCCTTTATATAGTAAGTGAGGAAATTTAAGCTAAATGACCCTTACCTAAATATTATTAAAAGGAAGTAGGTAATCATTTCTGCTAACAAAAATCACACCTAAAAAAGTTTTGGTGGGGTATTACTGTCACAGAAAATAAAAGTATTTTTTAAAATTTTCATATACATAGTTGAAAAAAAGCGTAATTGTGAAGATATCTCACTTTGCTGAATTAATTACCTTACATATGTTATATCTATTTGTGTTATCTATGGCAAGCTCTAAAGACACACTCATGGCAAAAACCAATATGATTATGAAATACTCAAGTTTAGATGTCCTCTGATTTAAAACAAAAACACAAAACATTACAAAGAGAGCTCACCGCTTTTCTTTCTTCTTCGGAAGCTTTAGTGAAGCCTGGATCAGTTGCCCAAGTCTTATAAAAAAAGTACAGAAAGGCTATTACGCTGAAAATGAAAGCAAAATAGAAAGGAGTATCTGCTATATGTTAAAGCAAAGTTAAGGAATATATCAAACTTCCATTAAGAACAGCATAATTATGGGGCTGGGGATATAGCTCAGTTGGTAGAATGCTTGCCTTGCATGCACAAAGCCCTGGGTTCAATCTGCAGCAACACACACACACACACACACTAAAGCCTAATTATGATGTAAGCAAAGTTTATCTTTTGTACCTAGGAACCTCTCTTCTCTGCACTGCATCTTACTTCTCTATGTATATACAGTGTTATTCCCAAACATGGCTCAATCTTATGTCCAATCCAATAGGAATTTGCTCCCAGTTGGCTAATAGTTAATGCTCCATCATTAGTTGAAAACTATATTAATTGATAAAAATAATCACATTTATGAATACCCTGAAGATTAAAAAACATTTAAGACCTAAATAAATTAGCATCTAATGGTGTAACTATGGCTTTCCTGCGAGTATATATATATATATATATAAAAATTCTCTGATCATTTTAACAAAAGCATTTAAGGCAACAATGCAGCTTGGTTCAGGGATTCCAACTATAATATTGCCCTATAGGGTAGACAAATGCTTACAAAAATTTCCTACTGGAGAATTTAGTAACTGATTCTTGTAATTGTTTTAATCTGAGTTAATTAAATAAATTGCTCTCCTTGCAAAATAATTACAAATCACATACTATTTGGGAAAGACTGATATTATTGACAAATTAAGAAAAAAAGTATTTCAAGAACAACCACGTTCCTCTTTGAAATATTTTTAAGGTTGTAAAATTTCTTTATATAAAAAGTCAAATTTTACTCCAAAGAAAGACAAATAAATGTACAGTAATAACTCAATAAGCCTCTAGTAAATCCAGTGTCCTCGTCCAATTTAAAATATTATAGACAGTAACTACATCTACCTTACAAGATATTGCCAAGCTTTCTTATGCCATACTTAAGAGTGGAAAAGGAAGCCGTAAAATAAACTCTTGGTATTCAAAATGTGGTCCAAAGACCTGCAACACCAGCTTCTTGGAAAAGCAGAACTTCAGGCCTTACCCCAAACCTATAGAACCAGACTCAATCTCTGGGGCTTCAACCACACATTGAAGTTTGAGAAGCACTGCTCTAACCCTCAATGACCAGCACAACCACATCTGGTTCAGATAGGCAGGAACAAATCTTGGTGGCTTAGTTTGATACAGTTTATTTGCAGATGGGTATAGTTTTAAGGAAGAGGAGCCAGAGAAGTCATGATAAGATGAATTTTTAACAAAGTTTAGTTAGAATGAATTAAGATGGACACTATTAAAGGATACACTGGTCATGATCTTTTGTTAAAAAATTGCATCTAGGGCTGGGGTTGTGGCTCAGTGGCAGAGCGCTTGCCTCACATGTGTGAGGCACTGGGTTTGATCCTCAGCACCACATAAAAATAAATAAATAAAAAATAAAGGTATAGTGACCATCAACAATTAAAATTAAAAAATTGCATCTAATTTTTTTTCAAAGTTCTGATCAACACACACAACATATTCTCAAAAATTCATTCAGTTGAATCATGTGGTGATCATGCATAGTGAACTGATTGAATTTGAAGCTCCTATTCTGAATTAACTTACAAATCACAGAAAAATCAGTGGATCCCCTTTCTCCAAACATAAAAGGCAAACACGTTCCTTGCTTATGTTCACAAACATTTTCTACTTCCTCTCACTGACTTCTGCAGCCACAATTTTAGGATGTCCAAGTCCTAACTGCCTTTAATACTTAATATACCATTTCCTTCCCTTTGTTTTTTCTACTTCCATGGAGAGAAGGATTCTCTCCCATCCCCAAACCTAGGAGAACTTTTTCTATGGTACTTGGACTATAATTATTTATAGTCCTTAGACTATAATTATTTATAGATGTCTCAGCCTCCCCTATAAACTGGAATCTCTTGCAGTTAAAAAAATCTCTCAATATAGAACTAAAATTTGCCCTTCTATAACTTGACCAATCGGTTTCCATCATTGGATCTTTTAGATCTTCCCTACATAGACTTATTCCTTCATTTGTTCAATGATCCTTTTTATTGAGTGCCCATTCCATACAGTACACATTGGCTTCCAAATAATATATTTCCATGTGAAACTGGGAGGCAGTGATCATACAGGACTTTACATGTGTTGAGTTCTCTTAAACTTAACTCAGTTATAACCAGTATCACATATATTCAATGGTATACCATTTCTTTCCCAAGTCTTAGCCGTAACTCCAAACTTGTCAGTAAGGTACACGTCTGTTTCATTCAAACTCCTTCACAGAAGACAAAAAAAATGCATTACTTGTCTGACATATAACAGACATCAAAAGAAACTGATAATCTGAGGAGCAAAACTAGAATTGTTCTTAAAATTAGTTTCAACCTGAGCCTTCCACAGATTTTCTTCCTAACAGTAATTAATAATAAAATATTAAGTATATTTATACAGTGCCAATTACTAAATGGGAATCTTTTAGCATAGTGATCCTTGAAGCCACCTCATAAGTTTGGTACCACTGTCCCCAATTTACAGAAAAACAAAAAATGGGGTAAAATGAACTAGTCAGATGTATATAACTAGTGAGAAAAACAAGCTAAAATCTAGAATCATTCTGTTTGATTTCAAAGACTTTATGTTTTCCTCAGTGTCCCAGACTGTCTTCCCAATGCAGACCAGAGGCTATGAGAGCATAAGCCCCCACTCAGTTGTTGCGGCAACCTGAGCCAAGATTAGTCAAAATACTTAGGATAGGTCTATATAGGACAACACCTCATTTCATCCACAGGGCAGTTCCAATCACTTTTAACATTTAGCTTGAAAAACACTGCTCTCATAGTGAAGTATTCTCATGCTCTCAACACTAGCAACTTCAAGTAGTACCTGGGTCAAATAATTTTATGTAGTACAAGTAAGTAAAACATTCCATCCTGTCAATTCCAACATCTTAACATTCTTCCAACTATGGTAATCAGTTCTTCTAAGGTAATAATAGCTCCTTCACAAAAAAGTTTCTAGTTACATTCAACTAAATATTAACTTCTGTAACTAAGGTTTTGAACTATAGTTGTTACATTTTTAATGTCTGATTCTGTAAAATTGAATTAAAAATGATCTGTGAAAACTTTGAAATATTCTAAGTTGCTCAAATTATTAAAATTCATCAAAAAATGCCATAATTTTAAAAATGGCTTATTACATTGCTACACTGGTTGGTAAACAAAATATCAGTCATCCCTTCTCAGTATCAGGTCCATTACCCAAGGATTTATGAGCTTTGCGTCTTCTGAGAGTGCTGTTGGTTTAAAGTGTGCTGTTATTAAATGTACGTGTTGTTTATAAATGTACTCCTAGTTGCTTAATAAGTAATTTTTAATCTTGTATCTTCCAAGCTTTCATTAAGTGTTGGCAAAAAGGTCAGTGCTTACAAAGGAGCTACCAAATCAATAATTATGAGACAAAGGGTAGGGGTAATTAAATCTTTTGAAAAAAGCCTAATTATTTCCATGGTATGCTGTGCCATTCATTTAGATTAAAGAAATGAAAAACATTAGATAGTGCTCAGAAATAAAAGTAGCATTAAAGCAAAAACATGCTGCAATAGAGGTAGATGCATGCACTCTGAAAACTCATATGCCTATCTCATTTCATATTTATACCTGAGAAAAATATAAATTAAAGGAATATGCTAAAAGGTATTATCTCTAGCCACTACATTCCTTTTTTCCTTATCCTATAAGAAGAACAAGGTTATAATGGATTCTCAAGCAGTGTCCTTAGGAGAGGAAAAAGAAGTCTAGAAAGAGGTGGGAAGATGAAAAATGTGCCTCATCTAATTGGTATTATAAACAGCTCTAACACCAAGAAGTAGCCACTCTCTGCACTGCTACATGACTGGACCTGACCAATCTAACAGGACTATTTACCCTTGAGCTGGACTTGGACCTGGGCCCTGATCCTCAAGTTATAAACCCACATTGAGTGTTTCTTTTTCCCCTTTTAAAACTGCAGGCTATCCATTTATCAGTAGGCCATGAAAGAATTAAGTGGGCTATGACTAGAATTAAAACAACAACAAGAACACAGGATAAAGTAAAACAAGGTGAATTACACATTAGGCATTTTTTTTCAAAGTTCATTTTACATTATTTTGGAGGCAAAAATATCATTTTTTTCTGTGAACTAAGAATCAATGCCTTAGATAATAGCTAGAACTGATGCTTACCATTAATGAGGAAGCCACATTTTCCTAAATATCCCTCTCATATAGGTCATCTTGGTACCCTGAAGATTAAATCATCAACTGTAACTGCTGACTAAATTAAAAGAACCATGTGACCTTGAAGAACTCTAAAAACAATCCAATTTACTATTATGGGATCAAGTAAAACAATAATTCACTCTACTGCTCCCCTCCTATATGTAATTAATATGGGAAACCTATTATTTTCATAGTATGTTGAGATAACTTTCAGAATCAAGGACATTCTCAACATTAAACATTCAAGCAGAATCAATAAATGAATGCAAATGTTAGCTACATTCCCTAAATATTTCCCAATATCTAAGTTTATAACAATAGGCATTATTCTTTTTGAAAGGTAAAATTAAATATGCATTTAAATTTAAGCCTGAAGGATATCAGGAAAGAATAAGACGAACCAAGTCATAAATGTCCAGAAAATGGAACTTAGCAGAAAAACTGCTGGTACGTATACAAGGTTCTTATATCCAACCAAGAACCTAAAAGAAAAAGGACAAACATAAGGTATTAGTGAAATCAAGTATTAGTATTATTCATGTCAATTTTAGTCCTAAACCCCTCAAATAATGATAGTAGTAATAACAGCAGCAACAGCAATACCTTTTACTTTCTGACTGTTTACTAGTGTCATCTGGCACTTTCCATGTGCTCACAGAGTTATACACTACCATCACCCCATTTCATTGTGAGAAAACTGAAATATAATGATCCTGAAGAAGTATATATTCTAGTTCTTCTAATTTATACATCCTTTCATTCACAACCTTAAGCATTTTCATTCTGTAACCACCTCAAGAAACAGTCACTATATGAGAAGATACAAAGATTAAAAATGATATTAACAATCATAACATTAAAAATTTCAGGCAACAAGCAACTTGAAGTCCACATATAATATACTCAGAATGTTTAACATTGCAGTTTCAAAAGAAAAAAATCTGTCTTTCACCAAATACTCAATATAGTCTTTTTATGCATGAATAGAGTTTAACTGGATATATATTAAAATTCTACTAGAAATAAACAGTAGTTGTTGGTGGATATAAAGGGTTAAAAAAGTCATCAGGTCCATAACCATAATTAGGATAAAATTATATTTGAGAAGACCTAAAGAGCCCAACCTTAGGCACCCAATATTCTGCCAGAAGAAGACAAATGGAATCCACACAAACTCCATGATATGGCCTATGTGTGGCAAACATCACATTTGATTTAATTAGGTAGTAAATCACCTAATTTGTAAAAGGCTGCTACTTCTACCTATTTCTGACATGTATCACATAGCAACATGGATGAATAGGCAACTGCTCCTGGAATCCAATAATAATAAAAGTTTGCAGCTACTTATTTCCATAAAATTGGAACTCTACTGATGAGATGAGAAAAATAAGGCAGTAAAGATAAAGTTGCTATATAAATATGACTTAAATTTGAACTGCATAATATACCAAGAATAGCATATGAAAGCCCTTAACTCGCAGTCACCCAAAACAAGTTTTCACATAAAATTTTGTATTCGTGAGGTTTCAGCTAAAACAAATAGCCACCAAGATCACAAAGGCTCCAATTCTGGGTGAGTAGATATTGCTAGCCCTTAAATTCTCTCTGAAAAAAAAAAAAAAAAAAAAAAAAAGACTGTGAACCTTGATGATTTGGCTTCAAATTAACTTAGAGATCAAGTCAAATCAATTAGTGGAAAGTTACAAGTTTTCTGAATAGCGGACTAAGCATTTGAGCTTTCATGTCATATTTAAATTTAAATTCATTTCCAGCCAACTATCTTGTTCTTGGGTGACCAAGTAATAAGATTCCTCTAATATTCTGTTTTCTTTTAAGACAAAAGCAGTGCATGCTTATTCCAGAATATGCTGGCAAGCAAAAGAATTCAGGAATACTTATAATCATGCCCTGTAGAGAGCCAACACCGCTTATTTCCTTTTAGATTATTTTCTATGGATCATCGTGATTACATCTTTCTTTTATTCACTGAATGAAAATGTTCAATAGTGAAGACAAGCTTTTTGCTTTTATGGACCTCATATTATAGGAAAGTGATTAAATACTATACGAAGAAAGTAAAACAGGTACAGCAGAATTAATCAGGGATGGCCTTGATAAAAAGGTGATGTTTGAAGCTTACAATGAATTTAGATTTTAAAAAGGAAAACCACCATCCCCTAAAAATTCTGAAAAATGGGCAAGAATACTTCTAGATAAAAAATAGTTACCAAAATCTCTCCATTTTTTACTAAAACTAACAACTCAAGCAATTCCCCAGGATATTTATTTTCCAATGATTGTCAATACAAACAAATTACTGTGTTGAGCCATTTGCTTTCAGCCAGAAAATATGTCACCAAAGTCTTTTCCTCTCACCACCCCAAGAATGTTGTTATGTAGTTATATAATAGTTATCGCTCAGTATAAATCTGGGATTCCAGCTAATCCACAACAAAAATAAGCAATCACATTGCAAAGGCAATAACCAGCCTTGCAAAGACTAATATACACACCTTGGAAACAAAGATGTCAGAAAGAATAATGTTACTAGAAGACATCCTTTTAAAAGCCAAGAATCTGAATTGAAGTCCAATATGTATCCAACAGCCCACATGGTACTCACAGAAAGCATCAGCAGCAAGAAAATCTATTAAGAGATTAAGAATTTTAGAGCATTATGCATTTTTACCTCCTATAATGTCATTTTAATTAGTTCAGTATAAGAACTATGTCCTAAGTGTATAATAACAATCAATACAACAGCAGAACTAACAAGTTTTCTTAAAAATTGGCTGATAAACTTGAAATTTGAGCAGTTTATATATATATATGCTGGAAATAATCTTTTAAAAAGCCTTACATTTCATTCAATGTAGCTTTAACGTGCTGCCCCTTTCCTCCAATAAACTGTGTTTTTGTTACATAAGTAGTGACAATCTGATATTTTTAAAAATAACTTCTTCCAAATCACATTCTTTATTAGAAAGCATAAAGACTAAATAAGGGGAACAGAAGAGCTTCAAATTGGGCACCAGGTGGTGCCATCCCCTAATCAAGAAGGTTAGAAGAAACGACTCTGCAAAAAAGATAAGCTCAGTTTTGGACATGTGAAATTTAAAAATACCTGGATATATCCAGGAGACAGTTAAAAAAGCAAGTATATGGATTGTAAAGCCATGAATGAACGACATACCAAAGAAAGGTAGAAAGGGGCAGTATCTTGGTCAACACAAACAATGAAGGCAAGGAACAAAGCTAAGATCCTAAAGGTTACCAAGAAAGTCTGACCAGAAAGACAGTCTGAAAAGAAATTTTTTTCCTTCTTTTTTTTTTTTTTTTCCAATGAAAAAAAATTTTTTTTCTTTCTTTGCTGAAAGATAGCAAAGAAAATTTCAAGGGAGTGATTCTTAGTGCCCAAGGGCATATGGAGATCAAAGACTGAAATATATCTTCAGGATGCTAATGATTAAGGCTAATTTTGGTAAAGTCAAAAGAATGAAACTTCCATGATACAACAGTTTGACTGTCTGCACTGAAGTTAGGCTCCACATTTGTGCAATGCAGTCCCTTAACGAAGATCTTGAAAGCAAGCATGGCTTTTGCAACAGCAAAGAGGAAAAGTGTATTTTGTCTTATCTTCTTTATTCTCACTTCTCTAAGCCATACTTAGGGATCAGTAATTTCAAATGACATCAAATCTTTAAAACAATCCCAATTTGTTTGGTGACATAAAGTAAGCAAGTTTAGATTTTTTAAAACAGTTAAATTCAGAATCTACAAGCAGAACAGAAATAAGAAGGAAAGATTTTACAATTCTAAATCTCAGATATAATGCTCAATCAAGAGTCACATAATTCATTAATTTAATAAATATTTGAATGTAAGGGTCTGTTTGAGGCATTTGAGACAACCAAAAGGATTTAAGGTTTTTCCTCTCATAAAGCTTCAGCTCTAGCTGGGAAGACAAATCTATTTAACTTTATAGTACATAAAAAGCTATATCCCCAAGTCTTGGAAGCCATTAAATGACTTTCTTTTTACTCTGGGTGAAACGGGAAGACATCATAGTTATATGAGTAGATGAATGATAGGATCTTAAACTTTACAACAGTCATCTGTTATACTAACATGGCATTACTGAAGTGGTAAGAAGGGATCAGATTCTGGATATAGACTGAAGGAAGAATTAGACACATCTTTCTAATGGAGTGGGTATGTGGTATGAGAGCACAAACTAAGACATGATTGGAAAACTATAGAGTTGCGACTGAGATGCAGAATATGCGACTGAGATGCAGAAGGCTTAGTCACGCATCAGGAAGAGATCAGGAGTTCAGTTTGTTTGTTTGAAATTGAGGATTGAACCTGGAGACACTCTACCACTGAGCCACATCCATAGCCTTTTTTATTTTTTATTTGGAGATAGGGTCTTGCTAAGTTCACTAAGTTGCTACAGCTGGCCTTGAACTTGGTAATCCTTCTGCCTAAGCCACCCAAGTTGCTGGAGTTACAGGCATGTATCAAGGCACCCAGATTGGAATTCAGTTTAAATTAGTGCATTTTCATTAAAAAGAATAATGGGTTTCATTGTGCATTTGACATAGTTTGGTCATATTCTCCCCTAATATAACCCTTCCTTATCCTCTCCTCCTCCTCCCCTGGCCCACTTCTTTTCTAATAGTCTCTCTCCTGCTTTCAGGTCATATTTTTTCACTTTTGTTTGTCTGTGTCTAGATTCCATGTATGGGAGAAAACAAGATGTATGTCTTTTTGAGTCTGGCTTATTTTACTTTAACATAATAATCTCCAGTTGTATCCATTTTCTTGCAAATGACATGATTTCATTATTTATGGCTGAATAATACTGTATTGTGTGTATATGTGTGTGTCTGTCTGTATACATCACGTTTTCTTTACCTATTTGTCCACTGATGGGCATCTAGGATGATTCTATAATTTGCCTACTATAAATGTGACCGAGGTAAAAGTGGGTACACAGGTTAGCTCTATGGTATGCTGACTTCAATTACTTCAGGTATATACTACGGAGTGATATAGCTGGATCATATGGTAGTTCTATTTTTAAGTTTTTTAGGAACTTACTGGTTTCCATAGTGGCTATACTGATTTACATTCCCACCAATAATGTATATGGTTCATTTTTCCTCTGCATTCTTGCCAGCACTATTTGCTATATTCTTTTTTAAAAAATATTTATTATTTTTAGGTGGACACAATATCTTTATTTCACATTTATGTGGTGCTGAGGATTGAATCCAGTGCCTCATGCATGGTAAGCAAGCACTCTACCACTGAGCCACAATCCCAGTCCCGTGTTTTCTGTATTCTTGATGATAGCCATTCTGATTGGGGTGAGATAGAATCTCAGTGTAGTTTGGATTTATATTTCTCTGTTGGCTAAAGCGGTTGAACGATTTTTTCATATAATTTGTACTTCTTTTTAGAAGTATTTGTACAGTTCATTTGCCCATTTACTGATTGTGTTCTGGGTTCTGTTTTTTTTTTTTTTTTTCTGCTGTTAAGTTTTTTGAGTTCTTTATATATTAACCCGCTGTTGGAAGAATAGCTGACAAAGCTTTTCTCCCATTCTGTAGTTGTTTCTTCATTCTGATGTTTCATTTTTTGTATTCCTTCTTAATTAATGAAGTTCCACTTGTTGATTCCTACCATTATTTCCTTTTTAAACATTTATTTTTTAATTTTTGGTACCAGGGATTGAACCCAGGGGCACTTAACCACTGAGCCAGATTCTCAGCCCTTTCTTTATTTTATATTTTAGTCAGGATCTTGCTAAGTTGCTTAGGGCCTTGCTAAATTGCAAAGGCAGACTCCAGTCACTAGGATTGCATGCATGCATCACTGTACCTGGCTTGGACTATTATTTCCTGAGCTTTTGGAATCCTTTTCAGGAAGTTGTTGCCTATAACTTGAAGTGTTTCCTCTATGTTTTCTTCTAGCAGTATTTTTTTTTAAAGTTCCAGGGTCACATTTTATCTATTTTGATGATTTTTATGCAAAAAGACAGATAGGGATCTAGTTTTAATCTATATATGGATATCCAGTTTTCCCAGAAACATCTGTTAAAGGTGTCTTTTCTTCGATGTACATTTTTGGCACCCTTGACAAGGATCAGATGGCTGTAGCTGCATGGGTTTATCTGTGTCCTCTATCCTATTCCATTGGTCTATGTATCTGTTTTTATACCAGTAATATGCCGTCTTTGTTTATGCAACTCTATAGTATAATTCAAACTGGGTATTGTGATGCCTCCAGCATCACCCCTTTTGCTCCGGATTTTTTTTGTTATTCGATGTCTTCTGAGCTTTCATATGAATTTTAGGATTTTTTTTTTTCAGTTCTGTGAATTATGTCATTGGTACTTTGATGGGGACTGCGGTGGCTGTACTTTTTGTACTATGGCCATTTTAACAATATTAATTCTGCCAATCTATGAACATGGAAGGTCTTTCCATCTTCTAGTGTCTTCTTCAATTTCTCTTTTCGGTGTTCTGCAATTTTCATTGTAGATGTCTTCATCCCTTTGGTTCAGTTTATTCTTAGTTTTTATGTTGGTTTTTGGTTGGTAAAACTATTTTCCTGATTTTTTTTCAGCAGATTTATTATTCGTGTATAGAAAAGCTATTGATTTTTCTATGTTGATTTTGTATTCTGCTACTTTGCTGAATTTGTTTATCAGATCTAAAAGTCTTCTGGTGGAGTCTTCGGGGTCTTCTAATTATAGCTTTGTATTACCTACAAATAGAGACAATTTGATTTTGTCCTTTTCCATTTATATCCCATTTATTTTTTCTGTTGCCTAACTGCTCTGGCTAAAATAACAAGTGTTATATTAAAAAGGAAGGTGAAAGTAGACATCCTTGTCTCATTTCTGATTTCAGAGGAGATACTTCCATGTTCTCCCCATTCAGTATAATGTTGGCCACAAGCTTTTTGTATATAGTCTTTATTTTATATCGAGACTAAGATTCTTCTATACCTAGTTCCTTTAGAGCTTTTTATCATGAAGGAATTTTGAATTCTGTTAAAGATTTTCTCCATCTAGTCAAATGATCAAGAGATCTTTATACTTGATTCTATTTATGTGACAGATCACATTTACCGATTTACGTATGCTGAGCCATCCTTGCATCCCTGGAATAAAACTAACATGGTCGATCATGGTATGTGATCTTTTAGTGTGCTGTTGAATTTGGTTTGCAAGCATTTTACTGAGGATTTTTTGAGTCTATGTTCATCAAGGATTTTTTTTTGTTGTAACCTTATCTGTTTTGGTATCAGGATTACTATCTTGGTAGAATTAATTTGGAAACATCCCTTCCCTTTCTATCTCATGGAATAGTTTGAGCAACTGATGTTAGTTCCTATTTAAAGATTTGGTAAAATTCAGAGGTAAATTCATCAGATCCTATGCTTTTCCTTGTTTCAGGATTTTTTATTAATGTTTCAATTTCACTGTTTGTTATCCATCTGTTTAGGTTTTTTTTTAATCCTCTTGGTTCAGTTTTGGAAGGCCAAAAAAATATTCATTTTATATAGATTTTCTAGTTTATTGGAATATAAGTCTTCAAAATAGTCCTTAATGATTATCTAGATTTCAGGGGTATCTGATATAATAATTCTTTTTTCCTTTCTAATTTTATTAATTTGAATCTTCTCTTTCTTTTGGTTAATTTGGCTAAGGGTTTATCAGTTCTCTTTATCTTTTCAAAGAACTCTTTGTTTCATTAATCTTTGTATTATTCTTGTAGCCTCTAGTTTCAGCTCTGATCTTTATTATTTCTTTACTTCTACTGATTTTGTGTTTGTTTTGTTTCTCTAAGACCTTGAGATACACCTTAACATTATTTATCTGAGATCTGATTTTTTAATGTAAGCACCCATAGCAATAAATTTCCCTTTTAGAACTGCTTTTGTTGTAATCTTGGGAGCTCAGTTTTTGATATGTTATTGTGAGATGTCTACTAGACACTAAACTGAATAAGTAGATAACTGGACTTATAAATCTGGAAAGTTCTAGATTAGAGAGATAAGCCTGGCAGTTGTCAACATACAGATGCCTAGTAGAGAATGAATAGATAAAAAAGAGGTTCAAGGACAAGATCTTGGAGCATCCTACCAATAAAAAGTGAGGGGAAAAAAGTAGCAAAGGAGAATGAGTAGTAGCCTTTCTCTCCTCTTTCACATACCTAAATGCAAAATAGGTGTAGCATTCATAATGATCCTCTACATAGAAATCTGGTATTTGTTAATTCTCAGTCACTCTGAAAGTATAATTACTAAGTTTTATCTGATAATGTTATCATATTTGAAAACAACAAACTATGGAATCATCCAATATCCCATTTTGAAAATTTGAATTGAATGTTATTATTTTCCTTTAAAAAAATTAATAAGGAACAATCTCATTAAAAAAAGCTTCTATAAAATTCTTTACAACAATTTGTTGTTCTTATTTTATAGCTTCATTTTCATCTTAATTCACTCATTAAGTAAATGTGGAATACCACAGAATATCCATAAGATAGCCAACTCTCTGGTTTTCCTTATTGCCCTAAAAATCAAAAACAAATTAACAAAAAAAATTTCTTATATCCCAGAGAACAGAGCCATATGAAAATACCTCACTTTTCTGTAGCCATCTCCAAAGTCGGAACTTTTGGTTAGTTCGCATTTTGGCTTCTGTTTTTAGCATATGAATAACGAGCTGGTTTTTGTTTTGCAGAGCCATATCAAGAGGAGTTTGTCCCTTAAAAAAAAATAAAATCTATTATATTTTTGACATATTATGGGTGTTAAAGATTTTTTCATCAGAATCAATTAACTCTAAGGGCAATTAGCTATTATTATTTACATTTATCTTCGTAGTAACTGAAAATAAACATATAGCTTATCTTTTCCTAAAATGACTAATCCTCAAACTGAAAATATAATAAACGAAAGGAGATAAGTACCTGGTCATACCTTAACATTTCGGACATCCAGACTAGAACCAGCTTCCAAAAGTTTATCAACTGCATTAATATTTCCTGCTGTAACTGCCCAGTGAAGTGGAGTGTTTTGGTGTATTTTATCAACAACATTGAGAGAAGGATTAAACTTTAAAAGAAATCCAGTTGGTTCTGGCCTGTCTCAAAATAATAAAATACCAAGAGGCATTAATAGGGATGATGATTTGAGGAATCATTAAGTATTCTGAACAAGTGAGAAACTGCTTTGTTCAGAGTTCTATTCTAACACTAACAGGAGAGATTAAAAAAAAAAGACATTTTAAATAATAATCTGCTATACACATATTTTAAACATCAATATAGTAGAATAAGAAAAACTTTACTTTCATAATGCTGCTCTATTGGTTAACACTTTTTAAAATTGTGGATTTAACTTTAACCAATATTAAGTGTTATGTTATTTATCCAATTTAAGAACTAAATGTAAAATTAAAAACATTTTTCTTTTAGTTGGAAATGGTCACAATATCTTTATTTTATTTTATTTATTTTCCTTTATGTGGTGCTGAGGATCAAACCCATTGCCTCACATGTGCTAGGCAAGTGCTCTACCATTGAGCTACAATGCTAGCCCTGTAAAATGTTTTATCTGAGCAGATAAACCAAAAGTTACTTTATACTCTTCCTTTAATCAATTATTAAATAAAGCATGTATAAATATAGGTTGGGTATCCCTTAACCAAAATTCTTGGGATGTTTCTAATTTTTTTTTTTTTAAATTTTGGAATGTTTACACATATATAATAGAGATTTTCAGGATGGGACCCACATCTAAACAAGAAATTCATTGATATTTCATATATACCTTATACACATAGCCTGAAGTTCTATTTTTAATAATTTTGTACATGAAACCAAGTTTCATGATATGGAATTTTCCACTTGTGGCAACATGTTTAGGCTCAAAAAAAAATTTTCAGATTTTTGCACCATATTGCAGATTTTTACATTAGGGATGCAAAACTGAAGTGCCTTAAAATATCTGTACAGGTTAGAAAGGTATAAACTAGAAAGATAAAATTCAATAAAATATTTTCATGTTAAACATCAATGCCTTTCTTTCCTTTATACTTAAGAGTATAAAGAAGTATATGAAATATGTTAGAGTATGAAGAATATACTTTTTTCCCAAGAAAAATTATATTCTACTATGATTATTCAATGAAGATCTTTAGATATTATACCTGACTTCAGAGCTCAGTAAAGAGAAAATGCTTTCTATTTTTTTTTTTTTTTTTGACACTGAGGATTGACCCAACAGCAATCTACCTCTGAGCTACTTTCCAAGCCTTTTTTTTACTTTTAGTGTGAGACAGGATCTTGCTAAATTGCCCAGACTAGCCTCAAACTTGCAATCCTACCTCAGTTTCCACAGCAGTTGGGATTAAAAGTGTGTGCCACCAAAGAGAGAAAATGCTTTCTAACAAAATTTCACCCTCAATCCCATCATTCCATGAAAAAAAGGAAACATAATTAAAAGAAACTCAGATCCTACAAGAGAAGTCCTAAGGAAAAGCAGAACTGGCAATTCATTTCAAGGACATAAAGAAACTGAAAAAGTGAAAACTATAGTATACATTTGCACAGATAAATACCAGAAGCTGGACTACAATCTAGTCATTAATTATGTATGTTTATAAATTATACAGAAAAAGTTAAATGTGTCTAATGTGAAATGTAAATAGACTCTTTTCATAGGTCAGTTACAATTAATATTTTCAGAGACTCAACAATAATGTCAGAGAACTTCAAATTACTGTTCTCTGGAAAGCAAATTGATCATCTAGATTTCAAATTATGAGAACATTTAAACTTGTAAACATTTAAACTTGTAGAATATCAGTCATGTCAACAAGCATATGCTAAGGAATCTCTACTGTTGTATAAGGAAACTTTTTTCTTAATAGTTTTCAAATTTTTCACCAAAGCTTTCAGAAAAGATAAAATGTACTTCAGTAGTGCATTTCTAACTACAAATACCTCAAAAATCCATATCATAACCCCAGGATAGGCAAGTATCTTTATCAGCTTGTACTATCATCTCATAGTTTCACAGAAAAGAAATTGTAGGAACCAAGAATCAGACTGAGGTAATTCAATTAAACTCACCCAATTACTTTGTGAGCTGATAACATGAGAGGTGTTTGCCCATTTACATCTGTCAAATTCACACTCTATTCAAAAAGAAGAAACTATTAACAAAACTGTAAACATAGTCAAAAGCCTCTTTTCTCTCTTGATAGAAATGCTTCCTTTATACATTCAGAAACTACCACTGTTTCTATAAAAAGAGTTCAAGTCTTATCAAATAATGTTCTTCTTCACTTCCATAGGGTAAAATCCATGGATTTCTACAAAATATTTTTAAAAGTAAAATCTAAATATGTGATATAGAGCATTATATGATATGAATAAAAGTAAAATCTAAATATGTGATGTACAGCATTATATGATAGCTAGGGAAAAAAGCAAAATGTTGATAACCATCAAACATAAATAAATGTACATGCCCTGGAAGTCAACGAATTTAGATCTTAATTGACATATGAATACATGCTATCATTTCTTAAGCAAAGTTATCCAGTCTCTATTTAAATGCTCCCAGAAATAGTGCACAACCTATCTTCTAAGGCCACTTGTATTATTTGACTTATTTTAAGTTTCAAACAGTGTAACAGGAAAAATTCTTTTTATTATTTTAAAGAGAGAAGAAAGAAATCATATCCCCATGAGAATAATTTCTTTTTGTAAAACAGGTCCATGTATGAGGTGTACAATAATGGTTCCAACTAAACCAAAAAAGAATTTGAGTTACTGAAGTTTCTTAGAGGTTTTCGGGAACAGAACTTGGGAAGGAGCTGGAAGAGAAGCAGTAAAGACTCCTCCTCATATGTCTTTTCAAAATGAAACTCAGACGGTTATCAGACAGTTATAATTATTCTACTTCAGTTGGCTAAGTCTGAAAGAAAGTACTTATTTAAAGGGAACACAATCGCTCCAATAGCATTTGTGCAAACATGTTTTCCTGCCTATTTCAGGCAAGAATGCTAATACATAAACTACTTTGCTTCCAGAAAGGCACATTCTAGGCAAGTACAGCTGACAGTGAAACTCCCCATTGCCAATAACCTATAATTTAACCTCTGTCTCTTAAGGCGAATCATTTTTCATGGAATTACTTTAGAGAACAATAAGAGGCATACAATCAAATTGGCTACCATTTGGGCTCAAATAATAAAAGCAAATGATGGGTTAATTTAGTGATCCATTTCCACATTCAACCAGAAACAAAATATAGGCTTTAAAGCCATGTTTTTGAAAAACTCTGCAAATTACTGGGCTCATAAGAAAAACTATTACAGGTTTACAAGTTTCAGAATTATCTATTATATGATCTTTACCCTCCAATGAAGCTGAAAACTCAGTACACGATAGTTAGACTTACCAAGGCTAATCTTTGAATATCAGTGTATCTAATAACTTCTGCTTTAAAAATGAGAACAGACTATGACTAATAATCTCTTCAGATTATAATAGCTGTAGTAAGAGATCCACTTCAAAACATACCTGTCCCTTTGAGATGAGATATGCTATAATAGGCATGTGCTGAAATAATACTGCTAAGTGAATGCTGCTGAATCCCTCTCCATCAATGAGACTAGGATCTGCACCATGCTGGAGTAATAATATGACCATGGGTAAATGCCCTTGTCTATAAATATAAGAAAAAAAAAATTATGTTTTATTCTGTTGAAAAAGATTTCAGACACAACAAAAATTCAGGAAGAAACTAATATCACTTAGATATAATGGTTAGATATAAAGAACATTTCCTAAGAGATTTTTAAAACACTCTAGATTGTACAAATGTCTTTTATTTGGATGCCCCAAACTTAAAACTATAAGGATATTCCTTTCTAAGGGCAAGTGATAAACCTGACAGCCTCCCAATCTAACTTAAGCCTTAAGTTACAATCATGTGTAAATAATAATTTTACATGACTAATACTAATAAAGAAAACTTTAAAAGCCCTTACACTTCACTGTTGCTGTTTTAAAAGCAAAAAATCATGTGCCATATATATGGAAGTATAATATTCAGAGACTGTGGATACACTGTGATAATATTACCATCAGGTTCTTTAGTACTCAGTCTATGGAGAAAAGATTCAACTCCTTGCCTTACAAAAACAATTACTCACTTTAGTTTCAGGTTCTTGTCAACTTCCCAGCAGAGAAGAAATAAAATAAAAGAGGAAGCTGTCAAGTATTCAGATTTATTCCTTCAGTTTCAAAAGGCCAATATATACCAGAGAAAAAAGGAATTTTGACAGGTCAATAGAAATGTACTAATAAGTTGACCCACTCAAAATTTCTTGTCCTGAATTGACACATTTGATACTAAAAGAGAGAATTCCCTCTCTTTATATTGAGAGGGAATTTATCTTTTTAAAATAAAATTACAACTATAAGTAACCAAATGGACATCTGTTATAAAACTGAATACTGAAATGACTGTGTTTGCAGTTCACTGAACTATTGCTTTTATTCAGGGTGACTAAAATATAAAAGATGTTTGTTCTATTTTAAAAAAATAAAGTATAACACTCATATTTGTGTTTGATAATCATAATTGAGCCCTGAATTAAACACCAAAATTATCCTTTCTGGAAACTCCTTGTAATTTCTTTTTAAGCAAAGGGGAAAAAGAAAATCCTTTGAATTCCCTGTATCTGTGATTTACAGTATGGTGGCTACCGGTCACAGATGACTATTCAGTTTCAGGATTAAAAAAAAAAAAAACTCACCGAATGGCCCAGTGAAGAGGAGTTGAATTTAAATCTCCACCCAACTGATCTACAACAGCACCTTTTGAAATATAAAACCTGTTAAAAACAGACACAAATGAAAATATGTTTTGAAACTTAAAATTCATATTGGGACAGAAAACATAATTTTTTTTCTTAGCGAAAATGTATTAGTAAACAGAAATTATAATAACAACCCTCTCTAAAGAACTCAAATCTACAGAAGTCTCAAAAATTTAAAAGACAGCATCATACAAATCCCTGGTGAAATATTCTCAGCTTCACGTCAGTAATCATTGCTGTTGAAACTAGTATTCTTTTATAACTCACATACCAAACACATGATAACTATTCTTTGCAGATTAAAACTACCACAGTACTCTTCAGTTCACATTTAAAAGTTTTGGGAACAGTATATACTCTATTTAACTCAGAGAAAGGTAAAATTAGGTCAATTTTAACAGTTCAAAATTAGAATTACCAGGTGGAAATATTCTAAACGTAGTAAAAAAAATTAATTTAAAATCCTTTCAGAAAAATTAGACATTTTATATGTCTTGCACTCTATTTGGGGAACGTAGATATGATGCACTGTATAAAGCAAACAAACCTCTAATGCAATGAGAGTGATTTTCTTCTATGGTTTAAAACAATTAAGTCATTACTTCAAAGTTGTGCTTTGTACTTTTACCATGTCTTTTGTTTTTTCAAACCATCTTTCTGACAACACAGAAATATAGTACAATTGCTCTCTTCATGTTATGTAAACAATTTACCAGGAGTATGCCTGTGAGTATGTGTTAAGAAAACTGTAAAGTTGAAACAACAAAAAACAAAGGGTAGGTAGTAGGGCTTTATGAAGGGGATAAATTTTATATAATCTGATACATGCTCACCTAAAATTATCCCATATTTAAATTTTAAAAAGGTTTAATTTCCTATCTATCTATTCCTCCTGACATTACAATATAAAATAAGTCAATGTGTCTTCTAAACTAGATGAAACTTTCTTTTATCCTTATGTTATACTTTTCCGTTTTCAAAAATGTTCGCTTTTACTTCCTAAGCTTTCTCTCTCTCTTTTTTTTTACTTTTAATTTTTGGTACCAGGGATTGAATTCCAGAGCACTCCACCACTGAGCAACATCCCCAGCCCTGTTTTGTATTGTATTTAGAGACAGGGTCTTGTTGAGTTGATTAGTGCCTTGTTTTTGCTGAGGCTGGCTTTAAACTTCTGATTCAACCTCCCCAGCCACTGGAACCTTTAGCTTTTTGATAAGCCTCCTTAGCTTTCTCTACTTTCCTTTCTGGACCCATAAGGGTACCGGATTGGATGATCTCTAAGTTCCACTTCAACCCTATAATGAACTGAAGTGTGTGGAACAAAGTTTCAGGTGTTTATTTATAATTGAAGATTACAGATGGCTCAACACTCATACTTGGGCTTAAAAAGAAAGACAAATGAAGAAAAGGTCTAGAATTACAAGTACACAAAAACCACACATATCTCGCGTCTTACTTTACAAGATCCAGCCTGTTGTTAATAGCAGCCCAATGAAGAAGTGATACATTTTCTTTGTCTGGTTGCCTGACATCATATCCTGCTTCTACCAACTCTTTACAGCGTTCAAAAATCCCGTATCTCAAATAAGAAAAAGAAAGGCATAATTGATTATAATTAAAATTATCAACAAATACCAAAATTTCTTTTTTTTACCATGTCTTTTTTTTTATTCAAACCATTTTTATAACACAGAAATACAATACAGTTGCTCTCTGGATCCATGGAGGATTGATTCCAGGATCCCTTTCAGACCAAAATCCATTGATGTTTAAGTCCTTTATATTAAATAATAGTTTTTATATGTAAGTATGCATATCCTGCCATGTTTTTTCATCTCTAGATTAATTACAATACCTAATATAATGTAAATGCTACATAAATAGGTGTTAATTGAAGAAATAAACACCATATATGTGTGAGGTATTTTCCATCCCATCTATATTCAATGAAGATTAAAAATACATAAATATAGGCTTTGGAGAAGATAATGCTAAGTGAAGTTAGCTAATCCCAGAAAAACAAATGCCAAATGTTTTCTCTGATATAAGGAGGCTGACTCATAGTGGGATAGGGAGTGGGGCATGGGAGGAATAGATGAATTCTAGATGGGGCGGAGGAGTGAGAGGGAAAGGGAAAATATATAAATATTAAAAAGTTAAAAATATATATAAGTATGTGAGCTGATATTTTCCATCCCATCTATATTTAGGCTATAGTACATTTTAAATTTATATTCACTTCAGTTTTAGTGTCATTCTAAATCATTCATTCAACAAACATTTATTAGTCATGTAACAGGAGACAGAACCATGCAAAAGCCCTGGGGCTACAAAGACAAAGAAGATATATTCTGCTAGTGACCTAAGGGGAGAGCCTGGTACATAAACAGCTAAGGTACTATGTATGGGTCCTGAAGCTTATGACATACATTTATCTTCGTGCTGGTACCAGTGACCTACCCAGTAGGAAGTGAAGAAGTAAACCCATAAAGTGCACATACATTATTATAATTCAACACAATATACGAATAAAAGAAAGGATTTGGAAGACTTACTGAGTAGCTTTGACAATGTCACAGTTACTAGAGTCCTCTATAAGAGGAAGAACATCTCTTGCTTTGGCAAGGTCTTTGTTTTCATGAGCAGAGATTCCATGTCGACCAAATCCTGGAGGGTGGGGACCATGGCTGTGATTCCTGCACTGAAGAGTAAGAACAATTTGACAAAGCATATAAAAGAATTAATGTCATATTCAATTACATAATGAAGGATTTGCTATCAACAATATCTATAATAATAAATTCGAAATTTTTTGAATCATAGATGTATCCTAGGGAATATTTTCTTTATCTTAATTTCGCTCACTAAAAAAGATACTTATATTAGAAAAATCTAAATGACATATTTTCTCATAAAACAAAAGTCAGATGAAAATGAACAAATGGGCCTGTTACTTGTGAGTAAAGGATCATGGCTAATGTCATCATAAGAATGTTGGCAGGCCCCTACTTTGGGAGGTTGCAGTAGTCAAACTCGTAATGATACTCACCAAAGAATCAAGCTCCTGCATTATCCCTTCCCGTGTATAACGTGTGACTTGTTTCTAGCCAATGAAATATGGCAAAGATGATGGGACAATTAATCCCACAGTGTTATCTAAGACTGTCTTAGAAAATTCTTCTGTTGGTTTTAGAAAAGTACACTGCTGTGATATGAGGGAACCTGAGAGGGTTGCATGGCAAGGAACTACAGGTAGCCTATAGGAACGAAGATGTTCCTAGCTGACAGCCAGCAAGAAAATAAGAGACCTTGATCATACATCTATAAAGAGCTGAATTCTGCCAATAACCCACATGACCTTGGATGAGGATCCTGAACTCCAAAATGGGACACAGCCTTGACTGTGGCTTTGTGAGACCATGAGCACAGGACCCAAATATTCTGACAAATAGAAACTAAAAAATAATAAATAGATGTTTACTTAAATCACTAAAATGTAGTAATTTATTATGCTTCAATAGATATCTAACATAGAAGTGACTAGAGTTGTGTGAGGGTAAAAAGGGTCATTGTTAAAAGATAGTCCCATCAACTAAATCAGCAAATGTTACATTCAGATAACATATTAGAAGCAGGAGCAAACAGCAACCTTATTTATCAAAAAGCTTGAGTGTATCAAAAACTGAACTTAGATCTTAGCAGAAACCCAAAAAAGCTCCAATATTACTTTAAAAAGCCCACAAAATCCTAATTTAAGAACAATTATTCTGTAGATTGTTAATGTCTTGTTTTTCCTTTTTATTACCATTGCCTTTAGAGTTCATTATTACCTCTAGGGCAAACAATCAATTTAGATCAGCAATTTTTACATTAGTCAACAATTCTGTTAAACTATTTGGGGGGGACAAGCAGACAGGAGAGGTGAAAATTATTATCACAAATGAGGCTCACTGAATCACTTTCACCCCCTGAAACAGACCTAGTTTTACTTGAGAGAGGGATACTTCCAGATGAAGAGATATTTAAGGTTTTCTAAAAGTACAAATATATCAAACGTACTTATCATTTACAATTCAGACTATAAAGTGTGACTCCATCATGGTACTTCATATCATTTATTGATTGCAATCAATCTAATTAATTTAACAAAATATGGAAATTCCCAAAAGGAACAGATTTAAGTTATTCAACGTCAATAAATATATTGCTTTTTCTAAAGAAATGACAATTTGAGGTACGGCACATGAATTATTATTAAGCAAATTAACAGGTACCTGGTCTAAAATATTAAAAGCCAATTCAAAGAACAAAACAAAATAAAACAACAAAATTGATATCTTCAAAACAGTTTCCTGGGGAAATTATTAGCTATTCAATGATACTGCCTAGACATGCTTTCAGACTTTCCTTAAGGAAACTGTCCTCAGAGGAAAAAAAAAACAAAACAAAAACAAACAAACAAACAAACAAAACACCTCACTATGTTTTTAAACTTAAAATATTGATATATCAATATAAAAGAGAACATGAAACATATATGTATACAAATGGAATTCTTCTTTCCTACAGCATAAAGAATAAATATAAAATGAACCCTATGAAATTATCACTAAGGTTCAAGAAAAATGGTGCTAGCACCTGGAAGACTGCCCCCAACATGTGCTATGCTCAAATTCTTACACTAAAGGAACTACTTTTTGTTTTGTTTTTCTTTATAGTTTTATCCTTTAAATATGCAACCCTAGAAAGTATGGTTTTAATTTTTATATAATGGTATCATATATGTTTTCTTTATATTTTACTTAATATTAGACTTACAAACTTCATCCATGTTGTTGTGAAAAGCTACAATTAGTTCATTTTCATCACTGTATAATGTTCCAAAAATGTTAGCATACCATAATCAATTAATTTGTATTTTAATAGATAAAAATAGCTAGATACCTGGATTATTCTCAATTTTTTGTTATTATAAACAATACTGCTATGAGCCATCTTGTATGTATCTCTGGATATATATTTATACATATATATAATTTAAATATATAAAAACACACATATAAGTTATATATAAATACATATGTGTGTATAAGTACAATATATGAGTGTATATATATATACACACACACACATATACAATTCTCAAAGAGTCCAGGATATGGGAATTTTTGTGACTCTAATCCTTACCAACACTTGGTGTCATCAAATGTGGTAATTTTTGCCAATCTGATAAATACAGACACACTGTACTAGTTCTAATCTGTATAGCCAGAATAGCAAATTGAACCTTTTTGCTGCTTGCTGGGGAGGAAAAAAAAAAAAAAACAACCTAGAAAATTTAGCAAAATATATGAAATAAACTGTTCAGACTTTGGATAATAGGAAAAGTAGGACTTTGATCCCCTAAGGAAAAAGAAAAAAAACAAGGTGAGCTTTACCATTGATTGTCCTAGCAATTTCAGAACTGTGGGCACTCCAAGGAAAACGCTTTTAGAGCTCAGCAGCCTCATTAAATTGAGACAGAAATTAGAAATTCGAAAGTATAGAAGTGATTTCAAGGGAAATGAGCTAAGTGGAAAAAAATGGGCTTCAAAAATATGACAGTAGGGCTGGGGTTGTGGCTCAGTGGTGGAGTGCCTTGCCTCAGCACCACATAAAATAAATAAATAGAAATAAATAAAGGTATTGTGTCACCTACAACTAAAAAATGTATTAAAAATATGACAGTAATATACAGAGTAAAAAATCTACAAAGTGAGGCAAAAAATTGGGGATTTGTAAGTTAAAAGAACTATCAGAATGTATACATGGCAGGAAGATGGTGCAACTCTGACCAGCCAAAAATGGAAAGGCTTTAATGATCTGGGTTATTCTATGGAGGCCTCAGAGGACTATACCTTACTAGTAGGTTTGAACTGTACTTGAAGTAAGGTTATCCTAGGAGTATTCTAGTAAGACTTAAGATTAAGCTTCCAAGAACTCAAACTGAGGAGCAGGAGCAGCAGTAATATAATGCTCTTTAAAGAAAGGTAACAAAGCCCAAGATTCAACAACATATATTCACAATGTCCATCATCCAGTCAAAACTCATTAAACATGCCGGGAAACAAATAGGGATTCATAACCAGAAGAATCAGACCTTGAAATTATAACCATGACAGAATTAGTGAAGAAAAAAAAGAAGAACATTAAACAGCTATTATAACTATGCACAAATATTTAAGGGAGAATAGCAAATGAAGAGAGAAAATTAAGATATAAGAAAAGATCTGGTTGGAATATCTAAGATACAAAACAACTTCTGAAATTAAAATTATACCAGATAATATTAGCAGATTGTACAAAAGATGACTAAAATTTGAAAACATTGTGATAAAAAGTATCCAAAATGAAGCATAGAAAGAAAAAGACAGGGTAGCCCAAAAATCCTATACCAAAGCATATTAAAACCAAATCACTAAAAACCAATGATAAGGGATAATCTTAAAAGTGATCTGAAGAAAAAAGTTATATTATATTCAAAGAAATAATAAAATGAACTCAGATTTCTCATTAGAAACGACGAAGCCAGAAGAAAATGACACAACTAAAGAGCTGGGGGGAAAAATGTAAACCTAGAAAATTTAACCAAAATATTCTTTGAAGCGAGGCATGGTGACACACACTTGTATCTCAGTTACTTAGCACGCTGAGGCAAGAGGATCAAAAATTCAAGGCTGGTATGTGCAACTTAAAGAGACCCTGTCTCAAAATAAAAGGGCTGGGATGTAGCTCAGTGGTAGAGCATTGCCTGACATGTGCAAGGCCATGTACTGAAAATCAACACAAACAAACAAACAAACCAAAAACAATAACAACAACAACAACAACAACAACAAAACCTTTTAAGATGGAGGTAAAATAACTTTTTCAGATGAACAAAAGGTGAGAAAAATGTCAGCAGATACTATTCCACAAGAAATGATGAAGGAAGTTCTTTTGATTAAAGGAAAATACCAGATGGAAATCAGGATTGAAACAAAGGGATAGTATTCCAGAACTATGTGAAGATATATTTTGTATGTAAACTGATATTTTCTCATTTTTAAAATGCCTGATAGGAATATGGAGGCACATTGTTGTTAAAGATGCTATAATAGTATTTGAAAATAGACTATGATAAATTAAAGCAACTTTCAAATAAAGAAGTATAATAAGCAGATTGTAAAGATAAAATATTTGATTAATTTAAAAAGTAAAAACCAATGAACAAAGTACAGAGAAGAAAACCAGCAAAAATTACAAAGTGATGATCTCAATATTAACCACACAGACAAGTATGTGAAATGCAAACAGTTGTAAAACTCCAGTTATATGCTGTCTAGAGAAACTCAATTTAAATATAAAAATATACATGATTGGTAAGAATAGAAAAACATAGGCTATGGAAACATACTAACCTAAGCCCTGCAAAAATACAAGCATAAAGAACACAGTAGCTATATTAAGAAAGTCCATACCACAACAAGAAATATTGCCTGAGTTAAAGGACATTTCATAATATTAAAGCACTTGATTCATTAAGAAGACATAACATTAAGTGTATGTACACTCAAAGGAACTTTAAAATTCATGAAGCAAACACTGATGGAACTAAAAAGATAAACAGAAAGATTGACGATCATATTTGGGGATTTCAACCTTTTCTCAGAAACTAAAAAGTATGAGTAAATAGAAAACTACATAGGATATACAACTAAGAGTACTATTTACAAATGTGGCCAACTACTGAGTCACAACCCCAGCCTGTCTTTGCCCATTTTCAAACAAAGTTATTTGATTTCTTACAATTGGGTTCTGAGTTCCTTATGTTTTACATTCTAGATATAAGTCTTTTGCAAGATATGTGACCTGCAAATACTTCCCCCTAGTCTATAGTTTTCCCTTTTTTTAAAAACAGTCTCTTTGAGCTGGGGTTGTGGCTCAGTGGTAGAGTGCTTGCATAGCATGTGTGATGCAGTAGGTTCGATCCTCAGCACCACATAAAAATAAATAAACAGAATAAAGTTTAAAAAAAAGTTTCTGTTAAAAAAAAAAGTCTTTCACAGAGAAGTTTTAAATGTTGATGAAATTCAATGTACCAATTTGTTCAATTGTGCTTCTGGTGTCACTTCTAAGAACTACTTTCCTTGGGATCTCAATTCCTCTATTCAGCCAGGAAAGTTCTCCCCCAGAGTTTCCAGTGCCTGTACTGCCTGGACACTTTTCTGCTCCTTAAGCAGAGTTAGATGACTTTTCATGGAGTTCTGTCTGCACTGATGCTCACTTCAAGGGCTCAAGTCTATACTACTAGGGGCAAACAAGAGAAAAAGGTGAATTAGTTCTGTAGTTTTTGAATTCTGATCTTCCTCTTCAATCTAAATGCTACTATTTACTTTTCAGAATCCTTAAAGAGCATCTCTCTGCATTCTGTCCAGGCTTCATAGAAGCTTTCAGTAAGTGAGACAGGGTGGAGTGTGCTTACTCCATCTTACCCAGAAGCAGAACTACAATGCTCTCTTGAATAGGTAAATTCTGATTTATCTGATAAATAATCAAACACACAGCTAAAAATAAACATGTAGCTAATTTAAAGGTAATTAAGAACATTTCTTTGGGGTTCTTTTCATATCACAATTATTATAATCATATTCAAATGGAAGAAGGAAAGGGTTTAAGGTTGAATTATAGTCAGCATTTCTAGTGTAGTGAGTAAGAAAGGAACAAAAATAGCCAAGGATAGAAAAATCAGTTCTTTTTATATTAAACTTAATTGTTTTATTGGAATTCTAAAATTATGAAATGATATATATTAATTTTAGACTCTAGTAATATAAAAGTGAATAAAGGGTCAATAACCTGAACTCTTTCCCTTCTGATGCTATGCCACCAGAGATAAGCATTATTAAATCTGATGTATACTTCCCCATTTTCTTTATATCTTTACATTTGCTCTTTCACAGATGAATTGTGGACTGTATGTAGATATAACTCCCACACACATGCACACCTGACATTACATTGCATTTGCACATTTTTAAATAATTTCCTTTTTATATTTATTTTGAAAAGGATAGGATACACATTATTCTTCAACTTACTGTTCTCACAGTACATCATGTACAGCCTTGCTGGTGGGTAATAGTTAAATTATTACATTGTACATATCTAGCATAATTTATTCAACCATTTTCCTAGTAAGAGATGCAATTTGATTTCAGTTCCACAAATAATCCTACAATTTACACCCAGCATATTTTGCTTCTGCAGGACTGACTCCCCAAAATTGGACTACTAAGTTAAAAAAAAAAATGCATTTAAACTAGATATTGACCAAATGCCCTCCCCAATCTATATCACTAATAGTAAGACATGTTAAATGGTCTTTTCCCTACAAACCTTCCCAATCATCAATCATTTTACAATCTTGTCAATCTGATGGCTAAAAAATGGCATCCTGTTTTTCATGTGCACACTTCTAGTTGCTATTTGAGTGCTTTGTTTTGTTGTTATGTATCTGGCTCTTCATATTTGGACTGTCTTTTCATAGTTTACTTGTTTTCCTAGTAGATCGTGAATATCTGTTTCTATTTGTAGTCAGGAAGATTAACCCTTTTTTATGTACAGATTGAAATCATAGAAAACTGACTCCTTTCATAGGTACAAATATGTTGATTCTATAATCCCTTGAGGTGTTAAAGATATGTTTCATTTCTCATGCATAAAGTTGAGGAGGACTACATGTTTCAATGTACAGATAATTTATAATTAAGAGCAATTAATTATTGTGTATTAATGATGTTCAAAGCATTGTGCTAGGAGCACAGAAGACAATGTTTATCCTTTAGGAGCTCAGGTCCAATGGGGGAAAATATAAAGTTAAAAATAGAAGGCAATCTATAATTTAAATGCCAAAAATGGGTGATAAGAAAGTATGGGCCCTGTGGAGCATGCCTGTAATCCCAGCAGCTAGGGATAGGAGAATTGTGATTTCAAAGCCAACTTCAAGCAAAAGCAAGGAACTAAGCAACTCATTGAGATCCTGTCTCTAAATAAAATACAAAATAGGGGTGGGGATGTGGCCCAGTGGTCAAGCGCCCCTGAGTTCAATCCCCAATACATCCCCCCCAAAAAAAGTATGGAACAGTCTATATTTTCTGTTCATGGTGTATTTTCTTTCTTTTTTTTATTTTTTGAATTTTAACATGAATATTTTATACATCTTCTTTTTAAAATTCTATTTATTTTTAAATACATAACAATAGTGGAATGCATTACACTCATTATTACCCATATACAGCATGATTTTTCGTAACTGTATATAAAGTATCTTCACACCAAATTATGCCATTATACATTTTCTTTTTTTTGCATTACAATTCTTCATACATATACATATATATATATATATATATATATATATATATATATATATATACACCACAATTTTTTCATATCTGTTTGTATATAAGATATGTTGACCCCAAATTCAAATCTTCATACATGTATTTTGTATAATGATGACCATCACATTCCACCATCCTTGCTAATCCCCTTCCCCCTCCCTTTCCCACCCACCCCTCTTCCCTATCTAGAAATAATCTTTCTCCCATGCTCTCCCTCCCTATCCCACTTTGAGTCATCCCCCCCTTATATCAGAGATCATGGTGTATTTTCTAAATTCAATTAAGATCAAAGTAAAACCTAGAAATGACTATATAAAATCAAAGCCTGTTCTATTTGAAGTCAATGGTCTCCAAAGTGAGACAAGTATTCAAGGTAATATATGCAGTGATCCATTAGGTAAAGGGTGAAAATGCTAAAATTTCTGTCATAATGACCTTTATTTTGGGCTGGGAATGTAGTTTAGTTGGTAGAGTGCTTGCCTAGCATGCACAAAGCTCTGGATTTAATCACCAGCACTACCAAAAAAAGAAAAAAAAAGTGTTAAAAATGACTTTTATCTTAAAAACAAAAGGGAAAACAATTTGAGTTTTCTAAGCTTTATTAGTTTTTAACACTGGCTGGAAGTCTCACTGATCTGTGTCAAGCAGGTTGCTCATTATATTCTGTTTATAAGGTAACCTAGGACAGAGTAAAGTTAAAGGGGCTGACAGTGGGACATTCAGCATATCACAAGTAGTATCTATAATGAGAATTACATGTGTCTAGATTATCTAATCCAACCTAACAAATAAGTACCCTTCCAAAACAATCTAAAATTATCAAAAAAGGCTAATTTGAAGCAGATTTATATTTATTAACTTTAATTCAAAGTTGCCATGAGCATATAATAAGCATATAACTTATTAATAAGTTATTTAATTAAAATTAATGAACATAATTTAGAAAAATATTGTCCAATCTTATTGTAAGTTCAATTCAGATCGAAGTAAAATCTTATTTGGACTGCCTTTGTAAGACTATAACACGACCCAGGACAATATGATTTTGGCAACTGGCTTCTGTTTGCATGTTCAAAAGGAGGGGAGTAGAAATTTTTGTTTTCTGTGAAGTCGAAGTCAAGTTAGGAAAAAGGAGGGTAAGGCCATGCAGAGAAAGAGAAAATCCATAGTCTCAAAAGGCAGGGATGAGACTGAATCCCTGCTTCTACAGTATTCTCTCAGCCTCATCTGTCCTCACTGTGCTGATGAGACAGGTATCAACTAACTAAAGCCTCCTAATACTCTCATGTTGGCTATAGTAGTGGATAATCCTCTATGGTATTTTTGGTTCCAGTTTCTACATTTGCAAAATGGAAGGGGCAAATCAATATACCTATAAAGTATAAGAGAAGCTGTTATAATTGTCACTATTGACTTGTGCACTGATGAAGAATTTGCTGCATGCAAACTGCCCTTATGGATACGGAAGCTTAACTGCTACGTGGATGCCTACAATGTTAAGGTAACACAAGAGTCTAAGCAAATGCTCATGATGGCAAGAAGGTTCACAAGAGTTTTCATTAATCTTCATTCAGGGAAATATAAAAACACCGAGGGCCAATTGCACAAGATGAGTAAGACATAATTTCTGCCACACTTCCTTCATTCACTGGATAATTGCTGAATGCCTACTATTTGTTAGGCACTATTCTAGGCACAGGCAATGATCACAAATGACGAGAACCCTGGTTTTCAAGGAGCCCATATTCTCTTCCCTAGCCTCAGAACACAGTCAAATCAGACTACTTTCAGCCCTTGGATTGAAGAATGGCTGGACTCCAGGTGACAGCAACCAATCAAACAAGATCACTATCATGACTGGATCACCTGAATAGTGATGAAAAAAAGTACTGAACCAGAAGTCCTGATATCTAGATTCTGCTACTATTCTGCTGTGGATCTTTGAGAAATAAGCTAATATTTTGGAGTCTCAACTTTACAGAAAAGTTACAAGGATAGGACTAGGTCAATGATTCCTAAATCTTCCTAATGTCATAGTCCTTTTGAAAAGGTTATTATAACTAAGGTCTCTCTAATCAGAGAAATACTCAGAACTACACAAACTAATATAATTTAGGGATAGCTACACATGGCCTGAGCCTCAGTACAGCATGGTGGCTGGTTATAACTTCAAGATATCCACTGACACCCTAAAACTTCTCCTAAACATATTTAAGAACCTCTGAACTACCTAATACACTGAAAAGCCATCTAGTTTCAAGTATTCTATGACTCTGTTTCCTTTTACCTCCTTTGGTCCACTGAGGATTTCAGTTCATAAATGCCTCAAGATACAAAATAACACAAGTATTTTGTTTTGTTTTATTTCTCTGGTTGCTTTAATTAAAATATACAGACAAAAAGTAAGACAGTGAGAGCAAGCGAAAAAGAGGCCTCTTCTACAGGACGGGATGGGAATAAAACAAGATAATATGAAAATTATGTAAG
This sequence comes from Marmota flaviventris, assembly GCF_047511675.1. NCBI lineage: Eukaryota > Metazoa > Chordata > Mammalia > Rodentia > Sciuridae > Marmota > Marmota flaviventris. Next base: position 44,332,912 of record NC_092506.1, read on the forward strand.
AGACATTTGGCTATATCCATGGTGATTTTTTTTTTTTTAAATATGGTATCAGGAACTGAACCCAGTGGCATTTAACCACTGAGCCACATCCCCAGTCCTGTTTTGTATTTTATTTAGAGACAGAGTCTCACTGGGTTGCTTAGTGCCTCACTTTGCTGAGGCTGGCTTTGAACTTGCGATCCTCCTGCCTCAGCCTCCCTAGTTGTTGGGAATCACAGGAGTGCACCACCGTGTGCAGCTTTCATGGTGATTTTTACAACACAATCCCCAAATTCCTTCATACTCTCCTTCAAGAGGTAGGGGTCTGCGTTCCTTTCTCTTGAGTCTAAGCTCTGTGACTGCTTCAGTAATGAAATATTGCAGAAGTGATGCTATGCCAGTTAGCAAGTCTTGGAAACTGGCAGCTTCCTCTTCCTGTCTCTTGAGATGCTTTTTTTTAGAACCAGCTACCATGCTGTGCTGAGGCTCAGGCCACATGTAGCTGTCCCTGCTAAAAGTCAGCATCAATTGCCAGACCTGTGAGTGTAGACACCCCTAGAAGATACCAGCCCCACCTCCAGTTTAAGAGTGTTTCCAGGTGAGGCTTTTGACACAGTGGAACAGAAACACACCAACCCTGTACCAGCTTGTCTGAATCCCTGAAGCACAGAGTTCATGACCATGACAATGGCTATTTTACACCACTGTTCTGAAGTGGTTGCTTATACAATGGGTAACTACATCTTTAAGCTATAAGGTATCATGTAATATCTTCTGCACAAAAATATCATAATCAAATTATGTTTTTAAAGAGTAAATAAATACTGCTGGAGTTAATTGTTGACATTAAGAGAAAACCAAGATCTAGGCTAAGAGCGAGAGCGAGAGTGAGAATGGGACAGCAAGAGAGAAAAAAGGATACTTTCTCATGTGTAAACCACACTCAAAACTCGGATGAGGGTCACTAGCCTGCCTGGTTATCAAATAAAACAGAGGGGGCAAGATATTGATATCTGACAGATATTCATTAAAATTTCTCATGACATTTCTTAACAAAAGTACCAGAATTAAGTTTCCAAGTGCACAAGATCATTCATTAAATACTGGTACTAGATCCTGTTCTAGATGCAGGGAGCATATAAATCACTGCCCTTGTAGCATTTATATCTAGTGGAGGGCAAATAGACCACTGGAAAGGACCAATTAATATGCCAAATATTATATGCCAAGGAGAAATATAAAGCAATGAAGGAGGCCAGGGAGTGCTGCTTGTAGTTGTGAAGATGGGAAGGGCTTGGGATTTTAAACATGATGATTAAAAGTCACATTGAGGTGACATTTGTATCAAGACCTGAAAGAAGTGGGGCAATAATCCTTGTGGATACACAAGGAAAGAGCATATCAGGGCAGAGCAAATAGTAAGTACAAAGGCCCTAAGGCAGTGTGGCTGGGGTTCATTAATTGAGCAAGAAAATAGGAAAAGAGGAGGTCAAAAAGGAAACTGGTGACCAGACTGTATACACAAATTTTGGCAAAATCCCAGCAGCAATGAACTTGAATTCAAGAGAACCAAATTCAATCACAGTAGGAATGATTTTATTTGTCTTGTTCACCTAGAATGGTGCTTAACTCTTAGCAGAAATTCAAAACACATTTATAGAATGAATGAATGAACAAAGTCTTAACTCTCACTTAGCTGCTTTTTGACTTGTAGCAAGTGACTTCAATTTTTTGAGCCTCAGTTCTTAACTCTAAAATTAGGATAATCATCCCTTCCCACCTCACAGAATGGTAGTGAGGTTTAAAAATGGGGAAGTAGTTTGCAAACTGTAAAGCACCATTTATGGGTAAGGTCTTTACATTATAATTGAAAAAACTGACAATAGCAATTATTATTAACAACCAACCAATGTCCCTATCTTTCCTCACTAATTCCCACCTCCAAATCATTCTTTCCCTCCATATCCCAGAAATGAGGCAGGGTGATCGTCCTTTCAGGAGAAGGGAGTGAACTTTAAGCACTTGAAGACTTTTATAAATAAGTGGCAGTATTTAAGACCTAATAGTTACTCCTTACCAACTTTTCTTTGAGGCTGTATGAGAAAAAGAATGAGACAGTTTCCATGTGCAGATTCTACATGCTTTTGGAAAATCTAGGTGGATTGAAAAGCATTTTTTCTTCTTTCAAAATGCAAGAACCTTAACATTTTTTTCTACACATGTTCTTCACTTAAACATACACCAGACTGTTAAAAGAAAGGAGAGCATGAAGAACACTCTCAGGATTGGACGAGGTTTTTTACCAACCAACTAATCCAATAATTTCAAACTGCTTGAAAAATCTACCACCTAACTCTCATTGGGGCAGCTTTGTTTTTTTCCATCTGTAAATGGGATAAATTCCTAAGGATATTTCCATTCTGGAATGAAAAATGCATATAAAATATCTGTCATATAAGTACTGTCTGGCAGAATCTGGGAATCCATCGTTTATTCAACAAACATTAAGTGAGCATCTACGATATGCCAGTCAGTAATCTAATGGGTGGGGAAGGCTCAAAGCAAGCAAGTCGAAATTCTAGTTCTCCTGGAGCTAACTACCTCCTGTAACTTCCTCTACTGGCCCTTCCGTTTTCTGGAACTACATATGACTTTTGGTAATATGAACCTCATGCAAAGAAGGGAGTCGTCTGGAATTTTGCAGATAGCCATCACATATCTCCCTTCCTCCAGCCTAAACAGTCTTACTGCTTTCAAGGAGTAAGCAAGCACTCCGGAACAGAGCTAAACAGAAGTGGGTGGGGCGAAGGCGGGTGCCGGGGCGCCAGGGCTGAAGAACAGAAACTACCTTCAGACTCCGGGCCAAGGTCAAGACAGGTAGATCCAATTCAGGAGTTGTCACCTGACACCTCTCCCGGGACGACACCCCCCACCCCCACCCCCGTCCCAGGCCTCACAGCGGTCTGCCAGGCAAGGGGAACCGGTCCCAGGGGGCGCCACGGCCCGGGGATGGAGGTGGGGAGGGCCGGCTAGGGCCCCCACCTTTCCCGTCATCTCTGAGAGAAGTCCCAGCATCATTCTCATTCTCGGCGTTTCCAAGCTCCCGCCTCCCCAGCCCAGGCCCGGCCACCCCCGGGAGGCCCCTCACCAAGCTGCCTCACATCCACGCCTCCCTCTCTCAGCCGCAGCCGGACCGCCACCGGACCGCGAAGTAGGGCCACACTCACCTGAGAGCCCAGCCCAGGCCCCTCCATCTCTTCAGGCACCCGCAGCGCGGTGACTCCCCGGCAAAGTGGCGGCCGTAGCCCGCCGGCCAGCGCGCCCCAGGCCGCCTCTACTCCCACTTCCTGCTCGCGCCCCCGCCTCCGCCACCGCGGTCCAGGCTCCTGCCTGGCGCTGTCAATCAGCCTCGGAGAGCCAATCCCAGCCCTCACCCGGCTGGAGCCCGGGAGTCTAGCCCTGAACCGCCAGTCGAAGGCCCCGCCCCCGGCCCGCCCCTCCGCTCTCTTCCCGGCTCCTTTCGCTCGCTCCGGACTGCGCCACCTGCCCCAGGAGTCGGTGAGTTACTCCAACGTCAACTACCGTCTGTGGAGAGCAAACCTGGACTGGGCTACTTAATGCCAGATGTCCTTGTGAAAGTCTCCATGTCTGTAAAATGGGGAAGACGAGAGTACCTACTTCAGGCAATTGTCTGGAGAATTAAATGAGAAAAAGCATGTAAAGCTCCCAGCCAAAGTTTATAAGGTGATTATGGATGGAATAGGTGTTGGCTACGAACATATTTGTCACTGTCCGTTTGTGTGTTCTTGGGCAAGTCATTTCTATCGCATTCTGTGAGGACTCTGTTTCCTCATAGAAAACAGAAAATATCCTTGAGTTCCTCCGCGACTGCTAGACGGGAATTGGACTGCAAGAGCTGACATTTAAACTCTGTCCTGATTAATGTCCCTATCCCTATTCCCTTTCATAGTCTGGGGGAACTGGCATTTAAGCCCTCTCCTGCTTAATGATCCACGACGAAGTAAGAATAAGTCTTCGTTCCTGTCTTCGGGGAGCACCCATGGGGGCGTGAAGCTCTTCTACATGGGCACCCAGAATACGTTGGGGCTTTTTTTCCCGCTTAGCAGTTTTTTGAATTATTCCTTAATGTGTCTGATGCCAAACCAAACCGGATTAAGGCATTTAGAAGCTAAAGAACTGAAAATCTGATGAACTGAAAATATTTTGACTCTCTTATTCTATAAAAATAAGGTTAAACCGTAAAATAAGTGTCTAGAAATCCAACAAAGTACGGAATTTTCCCATGAAAAATACTCCTATGATACAATTAAATGATAAAACTCTTATGATTATTTTAGTGCACCTGCCGACTGGTTACACAAGCCCTGGGTTACCCTCAAAGACCAAGTTTACTGAAAATGGGAACCATGTTTTTTCATCTGTGAACTCCCAGTTCCCTCATGGCATTGAAAACTATTCAGCACAATTGTATTGAGTGGATGGGTGGATGTACAGATGTGTCATCAACTTTTAATAATACAAGGAAGGACAAATTGAGTGACAAATAGAAGTTCAACACCTTTCTTTAAGAGCCAGAAGAAAGAGCAAGTAATTAGAACTGAGTAGGATCAAGCATTGGGCAAGGTTTCACAGAAAACAGAAGCTTTGGGTGTGGTCATTTCCTTTACCTAATCAAAGCTGTTTTTTGATCACTTACTATGTGTGCCTGTGTTTTCCATGAATTATGTCTAATCCAGGAGATGGGTGTTATTTTTCTCGTCTCTCAGAAGAGGAAAGAGATTTAGACTGATTCCATAAACCCAAAGTGGAGAGAGAGAGGATTCAACTCAGTTCTCTTCCTGTGCTTTAGTCAAAGTAGTTTGGTTCTTTCATTTTCAAGGATTTATGTTGAAGGTATTATTGAATTTAGGGAGGCTTGAAAGCTGCTACTTCAATGATTTTATATTGATATTCTAACATATTGGAAGATTCTAGTGCAAATAAATTCTAATATTCCACTTTCTAGTCAGATTCCTTATTCCCTTCTGCCTTTGTTTTTATGCCTCCAATGAGCTATTTCAGATTAGAATAATAATGTTATATGAAAATAAACACAGTGATGCCTTTATGTGTCCCCATTAACTCTCATCCTTGAGACTGTCTCTGCCTTACAGACCCACCCCAGTAAAATAGCGTGATTATAGGAGCGCATTCCTGAAGCTGCCTGCCATGCCTGGAATCCCAGCTCCAGCCCTTAGTAGCTCTGTGTGCTTAGGAGAGTTGCTAAATCTCTTTGGTCTTCAATTTCATCATCTGTAAGAATGGGACAATAACGGAACTTACTTAACAGTGCTGTCTAGAGAATTAAGTGAGCTAATAAATGAAGAGTAGAGGACAACCTGGTTCATTCTAGGCTCTGTATATGGGTTAGCTATTTTCCTTTTCATTGTCATTGCCTTCCTCGGGAATGGGTATGGAGGAGAGAACTAAATCTCCCAGCTGAGTGCTGTCATGGGAAGGGCCAAGGATTCAGCAGACCTGGCTTCTAGACCAACTTATATATTGCTTTCTGTGTATATAAGTTTCCTAGGGCGACCTTCCAAAGTACCATAGACTAGGTAGCCTAAACAACAGAAAGTTATTGTCTTGTAGTTCTGAAGCCAGGAAATCTGAGATCAAAATATTGGCAGGGTTGATTTCTTCTGAGGCCTCCCTCCTTGGCTTGTAACTGGTTGTCTTCCTCCTGTTTCTTCACATGGTCTCATCTTTTGCACATATGAGTCCTAACTTTCTCTTCTTATAAGGACACCACTTAAATTAGATTAAAGTCCATCCAATGACCTCATTTTTAAAGTGTGTTTTTTTTAAGGACCCTAACTCCAAATATAGTCTATTCTGAAGTAGCAGGGGTTTGGGCTTTCAATGTATGAATTTTGGGGGCATGGGGGAGAATTCAGCCCATAACTGTGTGACCCTGGGCAAATCACTTCCCCTCTCTGTGAATGTTTTCTTATTATTATTAAGCTGGAAGCACTAATCTCTAGGATCCCTTTTAGCTTTGATTATGGAATTTTCCCAGCTGAGACTAACCTCTGCTTCTCTGGTACCCCCAGTACTTTTTGATTTCCTATAAGCAACACTATCCTCATTCTACAAGAAATATATTAAATTCCTGATATGTACCAGGCACTGTTCAGTGTTGGGAACTTGAGCAACACAGAGAAATTGGCTCCCAGGCTTTCTGGGGCTTACTATGTAGTAGCAAGAGAGACTTTTTAATCAAATGGTCTCTTGTGTACCTTCCTCTCATAGCCAGCTTTGTAGTTCTTGGGCAGATTCTCTTTCTTCTCCTTGGCCATGGACTACTAGTGTACATTGGGCTTTTATTTCCATCATGCACAATGTCTGGCACATGGTGAAGTTTAGAAAGAAATGTCCAAATAAAATGATTACAACTGAAAAAATGGCCCGTAAAGTGATGTTAAAGGTGGCTCAATTCCACAAATTATTCTAAGAAGTGATTCTACAATATCTAACAATTATTTGATTTAAAAATTCCATAGAAGGGTCTGATAATCCCAGCTGTCATAATATGTGTGACCACTGATTTGTTTTGACTAAACTTCTAATTCTGGTCTCATTTCTTCCACATGCCTGGACAGGACAGTGGCATTTATTTGAACTGAAGTTTGTGGATATAATTATTTTGAGAGTGCACCAAAGTGATCCTTTTGAATGTCAAAAAATAAGTAAATACATAACAAGTTAAAAAAAATCTGTCTACATAGAGCTACTTAGAAACACCACTTAGGAAATCACACTATTCTGGGGCACCAAGCTGGAAGGCTGGATAGGATATGTGTTTGCTGTCCTATAGGCAACAAATGTTTGTTGAGCTCCTGATATGTTTCAGCTACAGCTAAGACCTGGGAGTAAAGTGGAGGACAACACAGCCCCTGCTCTTTGGGAGTTCAATTTGAAGGAGGCAAATTCTGATGGAGACAGAGAAATAGATGAAAAGAAGAACTGGTGAAAAGGAGACAGGGCAGGAATTCTTAAGTCTTGTGCAATCTCTTGTCTTCTACTCATAAAAAAAGCAGCACTGAGAAATGTTAAAAATCCTGTACAAATTATCAAGATCTAGTCCTGAGATACTCTAAGAACCACCATTAATATGGGTTGCATTTCTAGACCAGATTAGGATGCCCTCCCTGTTAATTGACTCCTTAGCACCCTCTAATTCTACAACAGGTCCTATGGAACTTTTTTACATTCACATTTAGAGAATCTTTTTTTTTTTTTAATTTTTAGTTATACATGGACACAATATCTTTATTTTGTTTATTTATTTTTATGTGGTGCTGAGGATCAAACCCAGGATTTCACACATGCGAGGCGAGCGTTCTACCACTGAGCCACAACCCCAGCCCCTAGAGCATCTATTTTCTCCATATTCCATGAGCTGTTCTGTGAGCACAGAATCTGTGCCTCTCTCAGACCTAAATGTGTTCCCAATGCATAGCACAGTACGGGGCCCATGGGAGCCCCCTCAGTATTCAGTTGCTGAGTGAATTAACAATTGTCATTCATTTTTATGTATATTCCTAACACTAGCACATCTCCTAACATGGGCTAATCCACAAATACATTAAAGGATCCCATTTATGGCTCTGCATAGTTTGCAAAACACTTTAGCTTCCACTTTGAGATTCATAACTGTTGGGACTCTTAACTGCCTGGTGATCTAGGTAGAGCAGGGATGAGTGTCACACTTCATTGACTATGGCTCAGGGAGCATAAGCAGTTGTCTGAGTATATCAGGCTAGTGAATGTTAAAAAGCAGAGGCTGCAAACATCCAATAATAAAGTCAGTGCTGCCTCCTTGTTGTGACCTTGTCAATATAGTCACTGGCAAGAACTAAGTTCAGAGCCCAGGAACTAGCTGTAGGTTCAGGGTCTTTTAAACTTGAACTTATGTAAATATATGAAAGAGAAAACCAAACCAAATCAACAAAACCCAAAAAACAAAACCTTCATAATGGTGCTTTTTTAAAGCTATTTTCAATCTCACACCTTTTTGGGGACTCAAGGTAGGATATGTGTTGTAGGGTTCACTTTCTTCATCCTCCTAGGAAGACATCACTTTGAGCCTCCATCCTCTCATCTGTAAAATGAGGATTAAATGAAAGAATGTATCTAATGTGCATACAGTAAGTTCTGTATAAATTTGGCTGTTGCTAGGTACAAAGTCAGCTGAGAAAAACTAAAATCTTAGGGAAAACTTGAACTTAACAGTGATCATGAACTGAGCTCTAGAATATTCATCACTTCACAGGAAATACAATGACCAAGGTTTTATTGGCTAAAAGACTAGGTTCCTAGTATTCTTCTGCATTATTACAATTTGTCCTTAAAGCTTATAACATGACATTACTATTGCCAGATTTTAGAATTTTCTGCAGAAACACAATCAGGTAGATTCCTAAGTTTTATAGGTGACCTCTTATAAGAATAATTGTTCTTCTTTTTCCATCACCACCCTACCTACACATTGTATTATTTTGATGATGAGAAAAGCTGCATTCCTCTCAGCTCTGTCTTTACTGGAGGACAAGGCACTGGCCAAATGTCTTGTTAGCTGCTGCTCCAAATATAGAGTTGTGTCCATAGTAATTGCCACAGGGCTGCCTATGGTATGAGTTGTTCAGGAATATAGAAGTCAGCATCATCTGAGTCCCAGTTGGTTAACTGCCATTTCAGTTTCTAAATACAATACTTCTATATTGGAACATGACAAAATCTGGATTTCCTAAACTGAAGGCATTAGATTCATTCCAAAGGTCACTGATTCCCAGATGAATCTGACTTCTGGATACATGGGTTGTGAGCAAGGGAAATAGATGGGATGGTAGGACAGGCAGAACACTAAGTAAAATAATAGAGTGAAATCATGTCATTCCCTCAAATCTTCTGTGACTTCCTGTTGCCTGTCATAGTCTCGACTCCTTAGTGGGACTGAGACACCATCAGGAACCAGGCAGCCACACTCACTGGTTCTTCTCATTCTTTGTCTTCCCCCATCTCTCAGCCTCTGTTGCCTCTGAACATCTGTTCTTTCTGTAGAGAGGGGTCCATGGCCTCATGGCTTTTGCTTTTCTACAACTTCTGCTTGGATATGATGCTAGCAGTAGCTCTGAGTCTATAGGAGTTTGTAGCCCCAGGACTACTACTTGCTTGTTACTATTGCTGTATATTTTCATTCGGATTCTTCCTTTTTTTTTTTTGTAGTGTTGTGCTAGGATGGAACCTGGGCCTACCTAGGCAAACATTATACCACTATCTTTGTTCATATTGTTAAAGGAGAAAGTCCATTTAGTAGTTCCTTATTCAATGATTTAGATGGTCCCACTCGTTCACTCAGCTGTGATGGAATATCTTGGTTTTGTCACAGTCTCCAAAGTTTTTAGTGAGGTTTATAGGTGGAAACAATTTTTGGAGAAGGGAGCCTACACTATCTGAAATTCCATGGATTAGAGATTCATTTGATTTTACAGTAGACATATTCAGGAAGGTGTGTTAGTTTCCTAGGGCTGCCAAAGTAAAATACCAAAATGAATGGCTTAAAACAACATGAATTTATTTCCTCATAGTTATAGAGACTAAGGATCCTAAATCAAGGTGTCACAGGGCACAATCACTCTGAGACTGCCTCTTAGTTTCTGGTGACTATTGGCAATCCTTGTATGCTGGGCTTTTTAGGCATATGTCTCTGCCCCTTTCATGAGATTCTCCTTGTCTGTCTCCATACCCACATTTCCCTCTTCTTGTTTGGATAGAAGTAATTGAATGAAGTTCTGTATTAATCCAGCCTGAAATAATTTTAACTTGATATTTCTGCAAAACCTTATTTCCAAGTAAGGTTCCAGGGGTTCGGATTTCAAGATATATTTTTGGAGGACAGGATTCAACCCACATTAGAGGGTAAAGGTTGGAAGAAAGGAGAATTCACTTAATTCCAGTGTATCTTTCCAAGAGGTCTGAAGAAAATATCAGTTTTGATTTGGGAGTAGGGAGACAGGGGCTAGAAGTCATTCTGAGACTAGAGGCACTTTCTAAAAGGGAAAGGACAGAGTATGGTATAACAATGAGGAATTTTGAATAACCAGGAGAAGTGAAGCATACTGGATTCCTGGATTGGGAAACAAAAACATCAGGAAATGGGAGAAGACAGATTTTACTTATTTTGAAGCTTGTCAAGAATTCAGTGAGTGGAGTCACAGTAATCCAGAGCGAACACCTCATGTCACCTAGGACAGTGTCTGGTAGATAATAAATACTCAGAGCAGGTGAGGGAGAGAGATAAGAGATGGAGGGAGGGAGGGATAGAGAGAGAAAGAAAGAAGGAAGAGGAGAAGAAGAGGAGGAGGAGGATTTGGATGTCATCTGTCAATACTTGGGGCTGAGGTAACTTGTGTCCTCTACACCCTATAGCACTCTGGCATAGTGCTTGTCTCACTCCATTGTACTTCCTGTTCTTTTTTATGTCTCTTCCTCTAATCTGTGACTTGTGAGTCAAGAGTCCTTTCTGTTCACTACTGCATTATCAGAATACAGAATCTACACATAATAGGCATGCAAGAAATGTTTGTTGGGTGAGGGGGTAAAATGATCAGGAATCCTATTCTAAAGACATGGTTGGAGGACAGGGGAGGAAAATGGTGATTAACCCAGGCCTAGTAGCTCCCAACTACTCATGACTCATTTTCAAATTTCACATGTGTCCTGCCTGTCTCCAGTTTGGGTCAAGGGAAGAATAACCCACCAGTCACTTTGCTTTAGGGAACTAGGGGAACAAGGTGGAGCCCAAACTCAACTCAAACATCTTGAGGCTGTGGAGTCTACATATAACCTAACCACAAAGATCTCACAGGGCTGGCTTGTCCCCAGGGTGGGGCTGATTAGAAAGAAGAACCAAAACATGGTATTGCTGGCTGGGGTTGTGGCTCAGCGGTAGAGGGATCGCCTTGCATGTGCGAGACCTGGGTTCGATTCTCAGCACCACATAAAAATAAATAAGTGAAATAAAGTTATTGTGTTCAACTACAACTAAAAAAAATAAAATATTTAAAAAAAAACATGGTATTGCTGGGTGACCTGAATATAAGACACCAGAGGTCAAGCTTCCAAATATGATTAGAAGCAGACCCACAGAGGGCCTGAGGCAACAATCCTGGATCAGCTTCCTCTTCCATCCTCCTCCATTAGCTGTACACAGCAGCTGTTGCCTGGTCTCCGAAGCTGTGGAAAGAGTGAAAAGGGCGCTGGGCTGGTGCTTCAGGAGCCTTCAAAACTTTACACAGCCTATTAACAGCTTCATAGCCTCTGGCAAACAGTACATCTCTCTGGGTCTTAGTTTCCTCACCTGCAAAATGGAACTTGAAACACAGCACACCTGAGTAGCACTTTGGACTGAGGTGCCACAGAAAAACCATCTGTATAGTTCTTCTTGTGATGTGCTGCAGATGAGACAGAAGGGAATTCTCAGTTCCAAAACCAAGTTGGTCTGCTCAGTCCTAAACATCTATGGAGACCTATAGGAGATTGTTTTCCTAGTATAGGACAAACTGGATTGCTATCTCTGGAAGGAAGAAGCAGTTCCACATTGTTTCATTAGAGCAGAGCCTTGAGTAATGGACCAGTAAGTAGGGCAGAGAGAGACAGAAGGAAGCATTTATGAGATATGTTCTCAGAGCTGTGACACTCTGCCTTCATGCCCCCTTGGGTCCTTTCTTTCAGGTAATTCACTTAAATTCTGAGGCATAATATAATAAGTGAAAATATTTTCAAACAAGCAGGAGTCATCTTAACTGAATAGAAATGGAGTATTTAGATGATAAACATGAAACTAAGAACTTGAAAGTCTAAGTTAGATTAAAACACTTAAAGGTGCATAAAAGTCTGCAAAACATCCTTATGGTGTATCCACATGGTCAATACATGGTTGCTTGTTCTGTTTTGAAATAATGTATCATTTCTCCTCCTCCTCCTCCCCACCGCTCCTTCTTCAGTCAATTTGCCATTTCGAGTTAGTTGACCCAGAATTGTGGGCCAGGTGTACAAGGATTGTAAATTCAGGAAGTAGGTGGGAAGAAAGAGAAAGTAGTCATTTCATAGTCATGGATCTTTAAAAATCTTCTATCCAACCTGTTTCTTATGTCAGGGTTCCTTCACTCTCCCACATCCCTTAACAGCTATTATCATTATCTCCTTGAATACCTTAAGTGATGGGATACTCAGTACTTTCTATCATTTCCATCATATTGAACAGAACTCTACCTTATAATTGATCCTGTTTCTGCTTCACAGGGCTGCAGTAATTCCATTGAATTCTCTTTTCCATATCATAGTCCTGTACTTGAGTGAATGATGATACCTCTAAGTGTGTTGTCCTCCTCGTTAAACATCCCTGGTTCTTTTATCTGTTCCCATTAGTACCTTTTCTGGCAAAGCCTCTCTTAAAACCAGTTAACAAGAAAGTCTGGGGAATGTAGTTCCAGGGTCCAAGCCTCCCTGAAATTGGAGAGCAATCAAGCGGTCCAATGTGCAATGTGCTAGGTTTTGTTCTACATCTAGCAATAAGCAGACAAATTAAAAAAAAAATACCACTCTCTGGCAACTTATTTCTGGGGGGGAGGGAGGAGGATAGACAATAAAAAAGCAAGTGTATGAAAAAAGAAGGTAATGCAGCAGGACACAAATTATCAATTGGTCTCAGTTTTCTAGAGGCTGAATATGAATTACAGATTAATAAGTGATTTAAGAGAGTGATCTCAGAAACCCATGTTAGGAAGTGAGGGAAACAAGGGTTAATTTTATGTCACCTTGGTTAAACTATGGTAACCAGTTGCTTGGCCAAACATGGTGTAGATGTTTTTAGAAGGTATTTTTAAAGATGTGATTAATATTTGAGTAAAGCATTTTACCCTAAATGGTATGGATAGGCCTCACCCAATAAGTTGAAGGCCTTAAGAAAAAAGACTGAAGTATCTAAAACCAGAGAACAGATTCTGTTTCCAGATAGCAGACAGAAATTACAACCTTCTGATTCAAGACTGCAACATCACTTCTTACCCAGATCTCTAGTCCCTGGTTCACTGACTTGTCTTCTCGCTTTCAAACTTGCTAGCCCCAACAGTTGCATGAGTCAGTTTCTTAAAATCAATCTCTCTCTCTCTCTCTCTCTCTCTCTCTCTCTCTCTCTCTCCCCTCCTTCTCCCTCTCCCTCTGCCTTTCTCTTTGTCTCTCTCTATCTCTCCCTTTCTCTCTCCCCCCCTCTCTCCCCCACTTCCTCCCTCTTTTCTTCTGGCTGTTTCTCTGGAGAACCTTGATTAATACAGGCAGGAGAAGGAGGATGTGATTTCAGTCAAGGTCTAATCTCAGCCTTATGCCTCTGGCAACTCTGGATATAAACTCACCCTTGAACTGGGCTTTATAGATGTGTATCAGTTAGTCCCCAGGCAATCCTCCAGAGAAGGTCATGGGTGTACACACTTACTATCATGATTGACATATTTTTCTTTGTGTGTTTTAAGGCTATCATATTTTAATTCCAGAAGGTCACATATACTCCAGGGAGGAATAATAGGAATAGTGTATAATACCTTCAACATCCATTGACAAATTAGGAAGTATTTCTTTAGTTAGAAAACCAGCTATAGGCCTCAAGGGATACGGAGCTTGCCTTAAGGATATAGGAGATCTGGTTTTAGGATCCAGCTTGGCTAACTCACCATGTGACCTTTACAAAAGTGCTTGCTTTCTTTGAACTTGACTTCCTGGGTATACCAGAGGGCTAGCCAGGGCAGTACCTAGTTCCTTTCAAGCCAGTTCTCCCACTAACACCCCCACATCCCTGACCTTCACGATCAGGTAAGTGGTGCTTCCTCTGGAAGCTTCCCTGATCTCTGGGAAGTGATACACTTCCTTCTATATGCTCCTTTAGAGTTCTTAGTGAACCTTTCTTATTATGTAATCCAATAAAAACTCTTCACTTTTAGGAAAAACACCCCAGTTTTCCTTGGACTGAGGAGGCTTTCTGGGACACTGTATTCTCAGTGAAAAAACTGAGACAGTTGGTCAACCTACTTCTCTTTGTCTTTTACTAACCATGGATCCTTGGAGATATGGGATTTCATCCTACTCGGCAAGATATTTGTTGCTGAGCAGTTCTTACACAAAGTAGATGCTCCAATGTTTTTAGTATTGTGGAGGTCAAGAGATAATATCCTCTCTTTTTTTTTTTTTCAGAACGCATTAGGATGGACACACAGATAATCCAGATGCACAAGGAGAAAAGTGCTGACTTTACTAGTGATGAAGACTGTTGTTGAATAAGGGCCTTAAGTCTTTTAGCCAGTGGTCCTAAAGCTCCACTCCCTTTAATTAGGTGCTTCTCCAATCATAATTCTCAGTAGTCCTGGATGATTGTGGGAATCTGAGTATCTGAACATATGGAATGGAGCAAAAGCAGTGCTCCCTGCGGGCAGGCAGTTCCCAGAGAGCAAGAGGCTGCTGAGTGCGCAAAGCATGTCTCTCGAATTTTCTATTCACTCTTTCTCTGAAATAAGGGTAGTAAATGGAGGAGGGAGAAGTAGATAGGAGAGAAAAGTGTTACTTCAACTTCTTTCCACAAGAAAACCCAAAGTCAGGGGAAAGGAGAACTTCCAGAAATGACTGAGTGAATGAATGAATCTATCAATAGTATTAGTGCTGCTCAGTCTTTATCATTTGATCATTCATTGTGGAGGCTGGAGCTGTTGGCAGAGTAGAGGGTGTCCACTATCACCATCATCAGGCCTGGCCAGAGAGAACAATGGATGACAGCATCAGCATTGATTTTACATGCTAAGATCCCCCTCAATTGTCAACTTGACTACCTGAGAACTTTCCTAAGCAATTGCTTTGCACCTACCTGACTTGGACTTCATTAGCTGCCCTTCCCCAGAATTCGCCATAATAACATTGACAAAGTAGTTGTTGATGTTTTCAGAAATTCATCCAGTCTCAAAAACAGAATGCTTACTAGTTTGTTCAATAAAATATTTTATTTGCTTGGGATGGAGAAGTTTGATCTTGTTGGGATGGTAATGAAGTTGTGTGATGCTCAAATGAAGTTCCCTAGGAGTCCTTTACATAAAGACAATAGTTATTTGAAGTTATGTTATGCTGGAAAAGGGATGGCTCAACTAAAATACTGTCGAAGTCCTGTTTATTCTCCAGCATTCTGGTGCTCCAACTCAAACCTTGTTTCCCAAGCATAATCAACAAGGCCTAATAAACCAGATAAATCCACCCTGAATAGTACTTTTATCTTCCAAGCCAAATGGAAAGTGCCAAGTTCTCAGTTCCACCCAGTTAATACCTGTAATAGATGAACTTAATTCAGCAGTGCAGTAGTTGGCTGGAGATGAGGCCCATGCTGGCTCTGATAAGGAACCTAGTGCATCTGTGTGTGTGTGTATGTGGGTGGGGTGTGAATGGGATAGGCACAGGCCTAGGAGTAGGGTTTCTATTACACATTAATTCACTGTAGACCACCAAACTTAAGTCGGAGCTTGTAGTCTGTGAATGGGATGAGGAGGCATTGGGTTAAATACCTTCTGGAATCTCTTCCATACCAAATGCTGCACCAAGAACAACCAGCCATCCAGCATGTCTAGCCTGCTGGAAATCTTCACTGAGTCTGTTTTGACATGGGTTTTTTAGAAGGCTCCATGTTCTCTGTGTCAACTTGCAGCAGGTGTTGCAGGAAGCATGGCATGTGTGGAATATTAATAAAACATCGTGGCACATCAACTCATGGTTTAATATCTGCATTGTAAATATCTATGACAGCCATCTTCTGAATCCTCAGATATTAACATTCCAAACCTCTCTGAGTCATATTTCATAGCCTCTCTAACACACATCCATCCATGGAGATGATTTCATTATTGAGAATTTCATTTCTCATAATGGATTTTCTTTTCTAACTTAGGCTCCACGGGCAAGAGCTGAGATTACATGATTTATTGCTTTTAGTTTTCTGGCCTTGAATTGTTCTTCCTGTGTGCTAATTTTATGGCACTCCAAACTTTTGCTTCTTTACCAGCTTCTTCCAGAGGAGAAATTTGCAGCCCTAACACCTTCAAAACAAAAAACAACAAAAAACCTTTCTGTTAAAAAGAAAAGCTCATGTTTGCTCAAAATGCTATTATCCTATCTCGAGGCTGTTGAAATGGGCTGAAGGAAATATCAGACAAATAACTTACAGATAGGAAATGCAGGAGACTGGTTAATTCTCAATTAGTATCCATTTAGAATAAATATCTTTATGTAGTAAGCATCAAAGCACAGCTTTAATAAACTTTAGATTCTGCTTAAAGCATATCTGTTCCTAATAGAAATCTTTCCTGTTGGCAATGGAATATATATGTATGTATTTGTGTGTGTGTGTGTGTGTGTGTGTATATACACACACATATATATATGTGTATATAATATGAAGTACATATTGTTATATTGTGTGTGTTTGTGTTTACAGAGCTCTGAGATATTGTGAAAAGAGGTAAAAGTAATGAGTGTATTAGTTTCCTGTGACTGCTATAACCAATTTATTAACACAAAACAACAGAAATTTATTTTTTATATTATTGGAGGGCAAATGTCTGGAATCAGTCATTGTTGGGACAAAATCAAGGCATCAGCTGGGCTGCAGGTCCTCCAAAGAATCTAGGGGATAATTCATTCCTTGCTCTTCCAACTTATGGTGGCTATCAGCATTCCTCAGCTTATGGATACATCTCTCTCTATTCCATCTTCATGTCACCTTTAGGTCATTAAGGAAATAACTTGCACCAAGTGGGGAGCCAAGGAGCAGGCATGTGTAAAGTCTGGACAGTTGTCCCAGGAAACAGAGATTTTGCAGTCTGAAGCTCAAGATCAGGCAGGCTGTGTTAGAATAATCATAATGATTATAATGGACATGCATGATGGAACTGTTCTAGCATTTTCATATACAAACTTATTTAATCCCTCAGCAACCTTATTGGTTAAGTAGTATTATATTCATTTATAGGTGAGGAAAAAGAGGCTCAAAGAAGTCAAGTGACTTGAACGAGGTAACAGAAGATATCAGGGCTTTGAACCCAAGTCTGTCTGCTCTCATTGTCCTTGCTCTTAACTATGAGGTAAAAATGCATGTATAAGGTTCCTAGCACTGTATTGGCCAGAGAACAGGTGTCCATCACTTGTTACTTCCTGTCCCTGATGGAAAAGCAAGAGTGCCACTAGTATAACCTTGGGGATAGGAATGTTCCACAGAATGGCAGATGGTGAGCATGCTGAAAGTATGATGGTTTGGCCATCTTTCATCAAGAGATGAAACAAAAAGTGAAGCCGTACCAGTTATTGGTAATTAGCTAGTAAACCCTTATTGAGAGTAAAAAACTCTAGCTGTCCCATATTCTAAGTTTAAAGTCAACCACTTCCCACTTCCATTCCAGAGTTGGTTGAAAGGGTCTAGGCAACAGAACTGGCATCATCCCCTATCCTGCCATCACCACCCCCACACATGGACAATAGGAGCCCTGGGAATGAGGACAAGATGACCTCTGGAGATTGCAGGGCTTGAAAAGAGAGATTATCTCTCCTGCTTCTTATGTTTCATTGGCCAGTATTGGGCCACTTCTTGCTTGTAGACCAATCAGTGGCCAAGAGGCATGAGAGTACTGTAACTGACTTTGACCAGTCAAGATTCATCCCCAAGATTCATTCCCTTGGAGTAAGTGTCCACCTTCCAGATAATGGTCACTAGCCACTACTCATGTGAATTGAAGACAGGGAATGGAAAGGCAGATAATGGATAATATCTGTTCCACCTCAAATGAACCAATAGAAGTATCTGATGGCATCCCATTCCCTTAGTGAACACTTGCTTTGTTTCAGTCTTGTTTGTCTGCCCCAGTGTTACCAGATTTGGAAAAAGGATGTTAGGGAGATCTGGGAAAGCCCTCGAAAAAGGGTCAGGGACCACTCCCTCAAATTTTATGAGAGAGAGGGAAAATGGTTCCCACTCATGGTTACACACCAAGAAGGACAGATAAGATTGGGGTTTGTGAGATAATTGAGTACCAGCACTTGATACAGGGAAGAACTATCTAGCACCTAGAAGGGCATGCAAATTGAATCTGCATAGTCAATGAAGTTTAATTCTTAGAGGAAGATGCAATTTTAAAGTGCTCCACTTTAGTCCTGTTTTTATCTGGTTTCCTTGGATGTCTTTCCATCATGGTATTTACCACCCTCACATCAACATTGTGCCTTCACATTCAAGGAAGAATTTTCTCCCCACTCTTCCCTCACTTTATCCTGGTCTCCAGCTCTATTTCTGGTAGTATGGACAATGTGATTGGTAGTATGGACAATGTGATTATCAAGTATAAAGTGGAGACTCCAACTATGAAAGCAAGCCAGCACTTGTTCTTAGAAGCTCAACAGGTCCTGGGTTACAGACACAGGTTTAGCCCCTTCTGGACACTGAGGTAGTGATTCCCTGGGAATCAGCTGGAAGTCAGGCTAGAACATGTCTAGCTGTGATACAAAACAGAATGCTCTAATAGAGGATAATGCTATTTTATAGCTGAAGAAACAGGCTCAGAGAGGCTAAATAACTTGCCTGAAGGCTGTACAACCTGTGACAGCTATCCATTGTGTTCAGGTCTTTTGGGGCCTTGTCCAAGTAGTATCTACCACATCATGCTGCACTGATATCCCAGAAAAGGAAGTAGTCTCACTCCAACCCCTCCCCCTGGCCACCAGCATTCTGTCTATAATGGATTAACCACTTTGGTACCACTGTTCATCTCATTTGCAATCTCTACTGGGGAGCCTTACCTTACCTTCAAACTTTTTCCTCTTAAGAGTCTCACACAAAGGCAGGGCTAGGAGGGAAGAAGATATGGGGCAAATAGGAAATACGTAAATTGGGACATATTTTCTGGAGAGTTGCTAGCAATGTATATAAAAAGTCTTAATAATATGGATATGCTTTAATGCAGCAATTACACTACTAGAATTTATTTGGAGGAAATAATCAAACAAGCATTATAAATATTTGAACAAGTACAAAACAAAACAAAAAGATTTGAGAGATCTTAATAAGGGACTAGGTAAAGATGGTGTATTCTTATAATATGAAATATTATGCAATCATTCAAAGTGATGTCATTGTGCCTTCACATTCAGGGAAGAATTTTCTCCCCACTCTTCCCTCACTTTATCCTGGTCTCCAGCTCTGTTTCTGGATCCACCCTGATTGGTAGTATGGACAATGTGATTGTCAAGTATAAAGTGGAGACCCCAACTATGAAAGCAAGTAAGCACTTGTTCTTAGAAGCTCAACAGGTCCTGGGTTACAGACACAGGTTTAGCCCCTTCTGGACCTGTATTTATTATATATAAGTAAGTTATATGATAAACCAAAAAAAAATAGTATGATCCTGTCTTTTGTAAGT
This sequence comes from Marmota flaviventris, assembly GCF_047511675.1. NCBI lineage: Eukaryota > Metazoa > Chordata > Mammalia > Rodentia > Sciuridae > Marmota > Marmota flaviventris. The sequence goes on from NC_092506.1 coordinate 44,352,444, forward strand.
GAATTATATTTGGGTATGTGTGTATTTGTATACAGTGTGAAATTTCCTAATCAACTACCAACCACTTAGTTGACTCACCAAGTGAGTCAATCCTTCCCCTTCCACCTGGAAAGCCTTTAGGACTGATGCTTAGGCTACTAAAGGCTCTGGATGAAAGGCTGAGTTTTGGACCCACCTATTCTCACTCCACTAGACTTAGCTATAATCACTATTGTAGTTGTCTGTGTACTTCTCTTTATATCAATTTATTTTTATTGTAATTTCATAGCTAGATATTGCACAAATTGAAAAATACTGAAAACAAAAAAGTTGTTAAGAAAATGAAATTGAATGATTTAAAGAACTCAACAGTTATTTTAATCCAGGTAGGTAGGTAAGACAGCTCTAAAGGGGGTTGGGGGGAGTCATTAAAATTCAAGATTAACTTCTCAGAATTCTTCAAAATATTTTTAAACTCTCTCTTTTTTTCTCCAAAGAAGCTGAAACAAGGATTTGAAAGCAAAATATTATGCCTTTATAAAGAAAGACAAAGGTGAATTCTCTGACAACCACAAAAATGGCTACATTAAACCATTGATGTAAATTAACTTAAAAGACTTAAAATATACATACACATACATATATACATATATTATTATTTCATATTTCAGTCAATTTTTTTGCTTAACCCTCTAAATACTGGTTTCAATAATATTACATAGGTCTAGAAAAAGGAATGATAGAGTGATTATCTAGCAGAATATAATGAAATTATGGTTGATTTTTATTCTTTTTTATACCTTTCTTTTTTCTTTTCTTTTTTTTTTTTAAATTAGTTGCTCATGACAATACAATGATCTTGACATATCATACATTTGATTCAAATGGGGTATGAATTCTCATTTTTCCACATGTACAGATTGCAGGATCACATTGGTTATACAGCCACGTATATACATACAGCAATACTAGTGTCTATTGTATTCTGCTGCCCTTCCTATCCCCCCTCCCCTCCCATCCCCTCCCATCACCTCTCTCTACTCATTCTACTGTGACACATTTTTCTCTCTCTTTTTTCCTTCCCCCTCACACCATCATATATGTATTTTGAATAACGATGAGGGTCTCCTTCCATCTTCCATGCAATTCCCCTTCTCCCTCCCATTCCCTTCCACCTCTCTTCCCTGTTTAGTGGAAATCTTCTTCTCATGCTCTTCCTCCCTACTCTATTTTGAGTCACCCCCGTTATATCAGAGAAGACATTGGGCATTTGTTTTTTAGGGATTGGCTAACTTTACTTAGCATAATTTGCTTAATGCCATCCATTTCCCTGCAAATGCCATTATTTTGTTATTTTTTAGTGCTGAGTAATACTTCATTGTGTATAAATGCCACATTTTTTTTATCCATTCATCTATTGAAGGGCATCTAGGTTGGTTCCACAGTCTAGCTATTGTGAATTGTGCTGCTATGAACATTGGAAACCATAGACTCTGCGTCTAATAGAAGAAAAAGTTGGCCCTAATCTCCATCTCGTGGGGTCAGGCTCCAAATTCCTTAATAGGACACCTATAGGACAAGAGTTAAAATCAAGAATCAACAAATGGGACGTATTCAAACTAAAAAGTTTCTTCTCAGCAAGAGAAATAATAAGTGAGGTAAATAGGGAGCCTACATCCTGGGAACAAATTTTTACCTCTCACACTTCAGATAGAGCTCTAATCTCTAGAGTATACAAAGAACTCAAAAAGTTAAACAACAAAACAATAAATAACCCAATCAACAAATGGGCCAAGGATCTGAACAGACACTTCTCAGAGGAGGACATACAATCAATCTACAAATACACGAAAAAAATGCTCACCATCTCTAGCAATCTGAGAAATGCAAATTAAAACCACTCTAAGATACCATCTCACTCCAGTAAGAATGGCAGCCATTATGAAGTCAAACATTAGTAAGTGCTGGCGAGAAAGGGGGGGGGGGGGGAAGGTACACTCATACATTGCTGGTGGCACTGCGAATTAGTGGAGCCAATTTGGAAAGCAGTATGGAGATTCCTTGGAAAGCCGGGAATGGAACCACCATTTGAACCAGCTATTTCCCTTCTCGGACTATACCCAAAAGTCCTAAAAAGAGCACACTACAGGGACACAGCCACATCTTTTTTCTTTTTTTAAAAATAAGGTTGTCTATTACTTTAATAGTAAGAAAATATCACAACACCATCACTATTAAGGGAAGGGAAAACAGAAAGAGAAACTTCATGATTAGGGGAATGACATGCTGACACTTTCAGAGTGCTCTGGGGAGACCTGTTTGTCTTCCCCCATCAGGGCACCATTTTTTTTTTTTTTAACATTTGAATAGTGATAGTTTGGCTCCTTGGTTCCTCCCCATTCTGAGGTCAGGTGACCTTAGTGTGCAGACATTTCAATACACTTAATTTCTATGGGAAGAGAGTGCAGGGACTCCAGCAGGTTAAGACTCCAGGAAAGAGAGATGGACATTCCCGGGTGACAATGCAAGTTAAGGGATAAGTCACAATCAGGATGGACAACTGCGGGGAACAATTCTGAATACATCAAATTACTGTCATTGTGTGTGGATTGGAGAGGTCTTTATTTTTCATAAATATAATTTTCTGTCCATAAAAATTTAAAATAATCATTAATTTTTGACTTAATAATTGAAATATTTGTTGACAACCAATTTTTAACTATAATCAATAAATCTAAAATTTTGATAAAGTTGCTGAAAGTTTTGCATAAAAAATGAATGGTAGGCTGGGGTTGTGGCTTAGCGGTAGAGCACTTGCCTCACATATGTGAGGCACTGGGTTCTATTCTTAACACCACAAATAAATAAATGAATAAAATAAAGGTCAATCAACAACTACAAAAATAAAATAAAATAAAAAAACAAATGGCAACAAAAATCAGTTCTTATTCCAGTCCCTTTCTATGATACCCTCTGCTTCAGCTCTGGGAAGTTTGGGACAATCTTGCAGAAAAACAAATCAAAACAAAACTACTGAGAGGGTTGAAATCCTGCTCTTAGAAATAGGATTACTAATTGTTTGAGGTCATTCTCAGGAGTTGGAGTTAGCAGCAGCTCAAAGGGGAAGAGAGCTGTGGGACCACATGATACTTAAAATATCCTTGAGGCAGCATTAGCTTTGTGAGGGTAGGGACCACAGGTTTGAATCCAATTTTGTTACTTACTAGTGTGTGATCTTGGGCATTTTACTTAAACTTTCTGAACTAGGATTTTAATATTAAAAAGGCAGTAACCATTTGTTTCCTTAGGCAGAGTATTTGGTATTCAGAAGACATTCAATAAATGCATTGAATAAAGGAATGAACTTACGGCACTTAGTACAAAATAAATGTTTAGTTTAAAGTATGAGGTTCACTAGCCTTTCTTTTCCCCCAAAATCTACTTTTTAAAATTTTATTTTGAAATAAGTATATACTCACAAGAAATTACAAAAATAGTATGGAAAATTCAAAATTTATCAATTATGTACCCATCACCCAGCTACCTGCAATGCTGATATCCTACGTATCTGTAGTGCATCACCAACTGATCGGTACAATATAGTTTCATCAGCTTCTGCATGTGTATGTCTTTGCATATGTATAAGTTGGTCTCACACTCCACAATCAAGACACCACCACAAAAGGGATCTCTAGTGTTGCCCCTTTATATTTACATCCACCCCCTTCCCTTACCCCTGATAACCACTTATTTCTTTTCTACATTTATAACTTGTCATTTCAAGAATGTTTCATAATTGAATTCACTCAGTGTCTAGCTTTTTGACATTCTCTTTTTTATATTCTTCACAAAACTCTTAAAATGCATCCAAGTTGTTTCATGTACCAAAAATTGGTTCCTTTTTATTGCTGGGTGGGGGTGGTATTCTATGGTGTGCGTGTACCACAGTTTGTTTTAACTGTACTCATCAAGGGACATACAGGTTGTTTCAATGTTTGGCTATTTCAAAGAAAGTGGCTATGAACACCTGTGTACAAGTTCTTGTGTGAACATCAGTTTTCTTTTCTCTGAGGTTAATGCCCAGGATTGTGATTGATAGGTCATATGGTAAATATATCCTTGATACCAGGGATTTGACCCAGGGGTGTTCAACCATGAAACCACATCCCAAGCCCTTTCTTTCTTTCTTATGTTTTTTTTTTTAGTTTAGGTAGACAAAATATCTTTATTTTACATTTATGTGGTGTTGAGGATTGAACCCAGTGCCCCGTGCATGCTAGGTGGGCGCTCTACCCACTGAGCCACAACCCTAGCCCCAATTTTTTATTTTGAAACAGGGTCTTGCTAAGTTGCTTAGGACCTCTCTAAGTTGCTAAGGCTAGCTTTGAACTTAGGAACCTCCTTCCTGCACTGAGATCCTTCTGCCTCAAGCTTCCCAAGGCACTGGAATTACAAGCTAGCACCACTATGCCCAGTTACCTTTAAGTTTTTAAAGAAATTTCCAGATAGATTTCAATAGTGATTCCACCATATTACATGCCCACCAAGAGTGTATATAAGATCCAGTTTCTCTGCATCTTTGCTTTGCTGGTAATTTAAATTGGCATTTAATAGGTGTGTGGTGGTGCCTTTTTAATTTGCATTTCCCTAATAATTAGCATTGTTGAACATTTTCACATGTTTATTTGCTATGCTCATATTTTCTCTGGTCAAGTGTACAAATCTTTTGCTCATTTTTAAATTGCAGTGTTTGTTGAGGCTAGGGAGTTTTTAATTCTGAAAACAAGTCCTTTGTCAGGTATGTCATTTGCAAATATTTTCTCTCTGTTGGCAGTTTTCATTTCATCTTCTTAATTTAGTATCTTTCACAGAATAAACAAAAGGTTCTAATTTTAATGAAGTCCAATTAATTTATTTTTTTTCTTTTTGGATTGTGTCTTGCTGCCATATCTAAAAACTCTTCTCTTAAATTTAGATCACAAACATTGTGTCTTATGTTTTCATCTAAGTATTTTAAAGTTTACCTTTTACATTTAGATATATGATCTATTTGGAGTCCATGTGCAAGATGTGAGGGGCAGGTTAATAATAATTCCATTGATTATTGACCTTCGATCCTTTTGTTTCTGCAAGAGAGATAATAGCATCAGTTTTACAGGAGTCACAGGAGCTAGGATGTCTGTACAGTCCCTTGTAAGGAATTAATTGTCCTCACATGTACACCTTGATGCTATAGAAACCAAACAGACCAGTGAGTCTTTCTTCTGGAATCATATTGTGGCAACCAAATACTGTGTGTACTGGGTTCTAAGGAAACTCCTGCTGCTCCTTGCATCACAGCTTGAGGGGATTTCTGTTTGAAGCAGAAAGGGAACATTGGAAATTCCTGTTATACATGATAACATATCATTTAAGGGTAGGAAAGAGCGTGCTTGTATAATTATGGCCCTTGAGGTAGAAAGCAACCAATAATCTCTCTGCAAAGGACAATCTTTGATTCAACTAATACATGGTGAATAGTTTCTTCACATCAGGAATTAGGCTATGTAGATGAAAGTGAACAGAACAGTGGGGGAGGGAGGTGGAGTACAAGTCATTACATAAACACATGCAGTACTATCTGCCCATAAGCCTGTAATAAGATGTGGAGGGATTACATGATAGGGATGCCTAGCCCAGGCTTGGGAAATACAGGAAAGCTTCCTAGCAGAAGTGACACTGAACAGGAAACCTCATAGATAAATAACAGAGCTAGGTAGAGGAGAAGGCTGGGTGGGAGTTCTAGGGGAAAACAACATATGAAAAGGCCCAGGGGTGAGCGCAAGCAGGATAGAACATGGAAACCTAAACATCTGGTATTGCTGGTGTGTAAGGGACGAGGGGTGAGATCCAGTGGGTCAGGCCATAAAGGACCTCCATTCATGAGGACACCAAGAATCCACTGGAAAACTTTGAGTAGGAATCTAGCAGATCCAGATTTGTATTTTAGAAATCCTACTTTGGCAACACAGAGGCAGAATGGTGGGGATCCAGACATCAGGCTGAGAGTTGCCAGAGATGATGAAATCCGATGGGCCATAGGGATGGAGAACAGTTGATGCATTTACTGGGGCTGCATCTGAGGTTTAAAGAGGCAGGGTGAGGATTTCAAGATTGTTTTGAGAAACTGGGGTAGGGGGAGAGTCATACAGAGGAACTGAAGGACTGTGTAGGAGGAGCAGTTGAGGTTGGAATGCTTGCTTGGACATTCCTGTTGAGAAACTCTGCCTCTGTAACTTTACTACTTTGGTCCAACTTTGTTCTGAAGAGACCACACAGAACTGGAACACCTCTGCTAGTCCATAGTGTCCCTTCCACAGTCTTGAAGACATGGGGCACATTCTCTCTTGCTTCCTTTTCTTCAGCTTAACTCACCCTCAGTTCCTACAGCCACTTTCCTTTTGGCATGGCTTCCTGATCCTGGTTCTTCCCAGTAGCCTTTCCACATATCACTTTTAATTTAATCATGTAGTACCCCAACTTTGGATAATGTCTGATTAGTCAGACAACAGAAGGACTCTCCATCTGGAGCCTGGAATTCTCTTTCTAGCATCCACACACATTTCTTCCCTTGTCAGGGAAACTACTTCCCTTCTGTGGATATTTGGGCCAGCCATCTCCCCGCAGTGAGATCAGTGGCCACATTGGGTATGGGAGACCGGCCTGAGTCCAGAATCTCAGCTGAGCAAATAGGCTTGACGAAGCTCTCACTGACTCAGTCCCCAATAGCAGGGAAGATGGACCTGGAAATATGTGACCCAGCCTCACTAGGAAGTGGATTTCCAGAATTTTCCCTTCCAGTTAGAATCAAGGCATCAGCAATTATTCATTGACCACTGTTGGGTATGTGACTTGGGGTGGAGGTGGGGAGCAGAGCACAAAGTGGGAACACTGGATGTCTTCTAGAAGCATGCATCCTAATTGGTAGAGAGGATACAGAAGGGGTATTCAGAGAAGGCCCTTTATATAGAAAATAGGGCCACAACTTGACCTTGAAGAATAGGGGAATCATCAGCTGATGAGAAAAATAAAAACAGAGCACAAGGATGGGAAAAGGAAGGTGAAGAGATCAGAGCATCTAAGGAAGACCTAGGAAAGGAAAAGAAGACACTGTGGTCACAGCAAAGACTCTATGTAGGTGAATATTGAAGGAGAATGCTGTAAAGATAGACTGGAACCATATTAAGGCAGCAATTATAGGGGCTGGACTCTCCTACAGGATGGGAGAGCCACCAAGTGCTCACAAACCTGAGAAGGAGATGATTATAATGGTGGATGGTGTGGTATCTGAGTCTGGTGAACCTGGGAAATCAATCTTATACTCTGATGGTCCCAGGAGAACAGAGCTTTGTAATTTCCAGGGATGATAAAACCCTTCTAGGAAGTGGTTCAGGGAATGCAGAGAGGCATCTGTGGGGTATAGCCTTAGCTCGCTCTCAGTAGCCAGCCACTCTTAGGGTACACTGACAGAGAGAAGAGCAAGTCATTCAAATAAGTAACCTGAAAGGAGTTTTGAGAAGCAACAATAAGACCTGCAATCTGGAAGCAAACTGACTACATAATTTTCAGGGCCTCTTATTCACAAATTATTAAAAATTTCAAGATGGCAACATTAATCTAAGCACAGTGGCCTTCAAGTATGGGCCCATGCAATATGACTGGTTGCATGCTCCTGATGCTTGCCATCTGGGAGTAAAGATGAGGGCAGGTTCTTAACCAAATATATGCAGTGGAGCTGAAGGAGGCTCTCATATCCTGAAGACTTATAGCCAGTCATTTCTCTCTCTCTGATTTGGGCAGGTGGAAACTCAGAATTCCAGCTCATATAGTTAGTGTAGAGATCCTGAAAAGAACAATAGACAAAGGGCAGGGACTCTGAATTTTAATCCTGGAATTGCTTAAAAAGTTATATAAATCATTTAACTTTTGGTCTTAGCTTTCTGGTTCATATTAAGTGTTTAGCAGATTTTTTTCCCTCCCTTTCCATAAAGAAGGCCAGTTCTAGGATCTCTACAGCATGGTTTCTTGCTGGAATATCTGAAGGAAGACTTGGACTCCCGTTGATGACTTTTTGTCTGAGAAGGAGATACATTTGCATCTCAGAGCAACCCCCCCCCCCCCATACTTTTTGCATCACAACACCTTCTTGTTTCACTAGAAAAGTCATCTTTGGCCATTCTCCGGAAGAATGGGGGTTGAAGAGACTTCAGGTCTATTAGCTATTCTGTCAGCTCTCTGTAGGCCCCCAGGCAACTGACTTCCTTTCTCTGTGTTTCAATTTCCTCTTCTGTAAAATTTGAGTATTGGACCAGTAAATCTGTAAGGTTTTTTCAGCTCTCTATTCTGCATTTTTTTGAAACTATGAAATAACTTGTCAGGCACTTAGTATCACTTGGTGCTAGAACGAACCTGGTGGTGTCTGTCAAGCCCTCTAAGGTCAAGAATGAAGTGTGATCCATCTCTGAATCTCCAGTTCCTAGCACAGTAACTCCCATCAATTAAGAGTTCAATGATCAGAGTTATTAACACATGGATGAGGTACTGGGGGAAAAACTTTTAAAAAGTAGGCCAAAGAAATAAAAACAGAGACATAATCAGAAGCACCAAGGGAGATTGAGTACCAGATGACCAACATCTCAAACAAAGCAAAGACAACAGAAAATGTAAGACCAAAGAAAGACCAGATTTTCTAATTAATTGACTAGTGACTGCTGAGAATTTGGGTGCATCATGGAGATGTGTGGACAGTAGGCATAAATGAGTTTTCAAGAAACTTGGTTCCAGAAAATAGGAGGCCTCTAGTCACATGACAAAAAAAAAAGTCATTTGTTAACCAAGAGGAAAGAGAGAGGGAGAAAAAGTGTGAAAAGGCTGAAGATTTTGTAGACATAGAGAGGAAGCAATTGATGAATTAATGTTCTGAAGTAGTAAAGAGAGAAAGGGGGTCAAGAACAGAGCTTCCCCCCACCCCAAGTCCTGCCACCTGCAAATCTGACAAGTATATTGCAGAACATGTAGAGGAAATATACATTAGTGAAGATTGATTGGGAAAGGTTGACTTTTCAGGTTCTTGCCCACCAATCCAGCATGTCTGTGAATTCTTATTGTGCCACATGGTTCACCAGCAGATGATGATGGCAGAAAATGTGAAGAACATCTTTTTTTTTTTTTAAGTTGTCAATGGATCTTTATTTATTTTATTTATTTATATGTGGTGCTGAGAATTGAACCCAGTGGTGCCTCATACATGCTAGGCAAGTGCTCTACCACTGAGCTACAACTCCAGCCCTGAAGAATATATTTTAAACAGTCTAGAGCCTTCACCATATCTTATTAACACTTAAAGTTGATAAAAGAGGAAATAGGCCTTTTGAGAAAAAAAAAATATACTTATTTTGAAATATGGCCCAAGGTGGGAAAGAGACCTTGCAGGAAAAGCACCATCTTGGGAGACAGGAGTTCAGATCTTGCCTTTCCTTATAATTCTTATTGTGCCTGTGGACATATCTTTTCTTCTCTATGAGTTACAGTTTTTCTTGGACAAATAAGAGTTTGAAATAAGTTACTGGATTTTTCTACATGTTCTCATTCTTGAACATTACAGAGTCATCTGAAAGAGCCAGCATTCATTTCCGGTTTGGGACAGCTCTCTATTAATGTGGTCACTGAGGTACAAGGGGCAAAACAGGTCTCATAAAGGTTAAGCAAGGAAGTCCTCCTGGGAGGACTTCATTCATGTCACTGGGGAGCTCACAGTACTAGTATCAGGTCCAACAGGAAATCTCACATGCTTTCCAGTGACATTCTGGACCCTCCCACTTGGGCTGTGGCATTACTATGTCTGAATCACGTTTCACAAGGTAAGGCTTAAGTGCAAATTTGTTCTGATGACATTGATGAAACTTAGTATTGCCTTGAGGGACTGAGTTCCTGACTGAGTTCCAAGTTCTGAATTCATAACTTGGTTTTCCCTTTGTCAAGCAATCTCCATATAGGATTAATGGAAGGTGACTGTATCTTTGTCATTGAATGTATTATGACAAATTAGCCATTCATTCATTTATCAAAAATGTGCATGGAGCAACTTTTATATTCATTAAAGGTATATGTTGGGTAGGTGAGTGGATAAATGCATGAGTGGATGGATGATGGATGGATAGAGAGATGACAGACAGGGAAAATCAAGGAGGAAGCCTGACGATATCAGGAGATTCAGGATCTGTTCCACCACATCACTCATCAGACTTTTTTCAACAATGAGTGGCAGAAACTTAAAGTGACTTATGAGGGAAAAATAATCATCTTGAATAATAGAGTGGAAAAATTATGGAAAGTTTGCAAAAGACTCCCTTTCCTACTGCTCTAGTTTCTTCCATGTTAGCGTCATCCTTAGACAGACTTTCTCCACCCAATGGCCAAGTTCACTACCAGCAGCTCAAGTCTTATGTCCTTCTAGTTTTGCAACCCCAAAGGACAATGTCCTTTCCCTAAGGAGTTCTAGAGAAAAGTCCTTAAGAGAGTTCTCGTCATGCAGCTTGGGCCTCATGCTCATCCCTAAACAAATCCCATGGCCAGGAGGATGCTGGGCACTTACCAGCTGGGTGCTGGGCCCGCCCCACAAAATCCAGAGGTGATGTCATCTTCAGTGAAGCAGGGTGTCATTCCCAGAAGAGAAAGCAGATGCTGGGAAGAAAACATCAGATGTTTAATGTCCAGAAGGCAGTCCCTTTGCCATTGGAATCTCTTGATTCCTCCCCTGAATGCCATCATGCTTAGCCTTCTTTTGATGTGAAAACTCTTTGATAGAGCTTTTTTTTTTTTTCTTTTCACTTATCCTTCACTCAGTATCTACCATATCTCCTCCCCATCATCTGGCCTCCAGGTTCTTCCCTTTTTTTGACCTAAGCTACTTAGCCTTTAATACCATCCAACCTAACAGCTAGTCATCAAGTGCCCAGACTTTGTCAGAACCAACAAGAAATATTGCAGTAAACAAGACCTTCTCTCTCTACACAAGGAACTCACAATTAGTGACAAATATATTTCTTGCATTGTTCTCTAATTGCTCTCAGAGTAAGTGTAATCTCCAAAACAAAACTACAGACTCCTCAACAGCAAGGCCATGTCTCATCCTTCTTTCATGTCACCCATATATCTCCAGGCTGTTTCATCCTGCAAACACTGATCAAGAGAACCAGGGCCCTGGGAACCCCTATTAGTAAAATTGGTGGAAGCCCTACTCCATAGGTCCCACCTTGCTAAAAGACCCAGAAGTCAGGATGGAGTCATTTTCTTTGCTAGCTTACAGCACCTGTCTTGCTTTTCCATGCTACCCCACCCCGGGACCCTTAGTCACCCCATCATTGGTACCCTCAGTCACAGCTTAGCAAAGACTTCTGTTTTTGGCTCTTGTTATCAGTGCTGCATGGTCCTGGCATCCTTTGGATCTAGCTGTCTCCAGGATGAGGAAGAGTCTGCTTCAGATCATCTTACAAGTCTAGAAATAGGGTGTGATTTGCTTTGTTAGTCTACAAATATGGTCTGAGCATCCAACAGCCTATGTCCAGCAAATATGCTGGGGGAAAAATGGTCACTAGGCGGGTCACTTCTAGGAGTTCACACACCAGCAGGAAAGACTATTGGCCCCAATCCTGAGGGAGTGAAACTTCTCAGACTCCATTGTGATCCCCTCTCTCCATCCATTGAAACAAGGGATGATAGGGTTACTTAGTATCAGTAACCTAGGTGCTTTGGGGAGAAAAGTCAAGAGGGAAAGAGAAAGATGGTCTTAATAATGAGCTGCTCAAAATGGTCTATGCCATTTGTCAGTTAGTTTCCTGTACTTAAGAGTATGCGTCAGACACACTCTCCCTACACCTACTACCACTGGTCACTTGCTGGAGCATCTTAGCCTTGGCTTCAGCTAGTGTTTAAGGCAGCCAATCGGGGCTCTTCTTGCTACCTACATGAATATGCCCACATCTGCAATAGGTATGCTCCAAAATCTTTGCTTCACTTATAACCTAAACATCACCTACATAGGTCTGTATGATGGAGATGACCTCAAAGGACAGCTGATGATTAAGTCTACAGTGAAGTAAAGCTAAAGGAATTGAGCTGAGACAAACTGAAGTCTTTCTCCTAGACACAGAAAGCAGTTGATTTTTTAAAAAGTAGGAATATTTTCTGATTCATCTGAAAACCTCAGCATCCCATGAACTCCCTCCAAAGGTGAACATTTCCCTGGCATATTTCTGCTCTTCTCTCCTTTGAACTCAGAGGTGAAATTACTCCCAGGATCTCAACTCCTTTCTCTACCCCCTCCTTCCACCTCTTCTTTCTGGCATTAAAATCATCTCTGCCTTTCATATCCACACAGGGAGGGGGTGGGGCTCAGTTAATGAATGTTTGAGAATCCTTTGAGATCTTGGATGAAAGGCACCTTATAAAATACAATTAAAAATAATAGGGGTAATTACTAGCCAGGCTAGTCCTTGTAGGATAATTAGAGAGTTTTCTTCTGTCAGATTCTGAATTCATGCAGAAATGCATGGGTTCAAAAAGCAAAATGGATTTGAGATTTTGGGACCACTGTTATGCTTCCTCCGTTCTACTGTCATGGGTCTGCTCTTTTTTTGCCACGCTGAGGATGGAACTCATGGCCTTGTGCATACTAGGTAGGTGTCCTACCCTGAGCTATCTCCCTGTTCCTGAGTTTTTCTTCTGAAAATTGAAGAACATTGCAGCAAGTTAGAGCTGGAAAGGACCTTTGGGATGATCTGTCCAAACTGTGTGGATGGCAGATGAAGCTACTGAGGCCCAGAGAGGTGATGTGATATACAGCTCAAAGCTGCACAGTAAGTGTGGCAGAGCCACAGTTTTGAAGCTATGGTCCCTGGCCACCATTCCTAACCAATAATGCATGCTATCCAGTCTCTGCACACTGGTGACCTTTAACCACAGAATAGAGTGCTGGTATGAGAGCACTCTATTAAATTCAATTCCCAGCTCTGACATGTATGAAAGACAGTAATTGGCAAGTAAAGTTCAGTTGCCTCATGTAGAAAATGGACATAATAATATTTGCTCACTTGGTTGTTGTGAGGAATCAGTGGGTAACGTACACAGAAGCATTGGCATGGATTATGTGTTCAGCCTATGCTGCTTGAATGAAGAGTCTTGGCAGATCTAGAGTTTGCTCTCCAGTCCTTGCTTTGTATAGCTGTGGTCATTCTATATTTGTTAAGCACATATTATATGCCAAACTCTGTACTTGGGATTGAACCTAGGGGCGCTTTACCACTGAGTCATATCCTCATTTCTTTTTATTTTTTTGAGACAGGGTCTTGTTCAGTTGCTGAGAAACTCTTATTCTATATGGCTGCACTGATGGAGGAAGTTAAATGACCTCCTCCCAGAAGGATGGTCGCTATGTATAACTGAATTTGGAATCAAGAATCTGGCTGGATTTTCAGGTCTTGGTTCTGTTTCTTAGAAACCATGTGCTTTGACCTCTGTCTCATGTGCATAATGCAGAAGATGGGTGCTTTTCCCAAATATATCCCTCACCTAGGGTTTTCCTAGGCTCAAAGGGAGTGATGCTGGAAGTATTCTGTCAATTGCAACTCTGTATAAGTGTAAATCATTACTGTCACCACTTGGAGTTGAGGTTTCCAGTATGAAAAGGGTGGTGGCTGGAAGCCCTAGGCAGGTGGACTTAAGGGAAACTTGCTCAACACGCTTAGCAGGTCAGAGACAAAACACATTATTTCTTTTCAAAGCACAGTCCAGAGCAGTCATAGCTCTGAGCTCAGATGGTTTAATTGGAAGAGGTAATTTTAGGAGACCAGCCCTTTGCAATTCAATTGAAAACAGGAATGGACTCCATTTGTTTCAGGTTTTGTTTTTTTACCCCAGCTGAAACCAAAGGCCAGAACCTGCCATGCCACATTCTTTACTTCTCTGTGAGTGGAAGGTACCAGGCCCTTGGGAAAGGCCACTGGGTGAGGCTGGAAAAGGAAGAAGAAACTGATCAAGAGTCGTTAATCAATCCCTTACAATTTCCTCATCAACCAAGGCTTTCCCAAATACCTCCTAGAAACTGGAATAACCAGGGGCGTGTGCTTCTGAATCACCCTGCTCAGAATGGGTGGCTGAGTCACCCTTTAATAGACAGCCAGGGCTGCCCAAGAGAATTACAGTGCCCAAGACTGTCAGAGCAAAGTTGACTAAGAGGTCATTCACCATTCATCCCAGGCAGGGATTTCTTTGGGCCTTCTGGAGAGATCAATATCTAACATCCCCAGTGATGGTTGATTCCCCCTCACATCATCAGACACTTTCTGGAAGTTGCTGTGTGAGTCCAGCCACCATCTATCTCCATGTAATTCTTATCCACTGCCCAGAGGTCTGTCCTCTGGAGTCACAGAGCCATGCAGAACCATTGGTGCCAACTCTAAGACAATTCTTTCTGAGACCAGAATACCCATGTAAAATGCCTGTCCTACTACTGCTTCAGATCATGTATGCTTGCCAACCTAAGTCGCCCAGTTGACTTACAAGAATCTGCTTATAAAAATGCAGCTTATGATTCAGTGGGTCTTGGGGGTGGGGGTGGAGCTCAAGGGTCTACATTTTTAATAAGCTCCAGGTGATGCTGAGGCTGTCCTGAAACTCTCTGCCTATAGAGCATAAGAAACATAAAAACAAAACAAAACAACAAACCCTTTTAAAGCACATTTTTCAATCCATGGGAGACTTCAAGGAAAGGGAAGTTAAGAGCAGGAATGAAGGTAGACCCAGGCAAAAACAATGTGAAGACCCACTCTGGGATTCTACACCAGCTCATGACCTAGAACTTTACTGGGAATTGAGGCCAGATACTCTGGACTGATCCTCATATTGAGGCAGAGTAGAGAGTCAAATTAGAATCATCTGAATAAAGCCAGGACCCAGGAGGAGTTATATCCTCATAAAAAAGGGGATCATAGGAAAACACCTGCACAACACTGGTAAGCAACAAGGAAGAGTATATGTGACATCCCTGATTTGGGGTAGACGAGGAAATAATTAGTCCCTTGAGATTTCAGAGCTACTGACTGACCATTCATGATAAGAGAGTCTGTCGTAACTTCTATTAAAGCATGGCCTAAAGATCCCAAAATGATCCATTGAATTTGCAGTGGTCTCTGAAAAAAAAATTACAGAGGTCTTTGGTCTTTCATCAGTGTGTCCTGATACCTGACAGGAGCAATCACAAACCCGCCCTGAAGGAACATACCTTTAAGCCAGACCATGTAGCTCCCCTAAACTATATGCTCATAATGAAAACCCACAATACATATAAGGAAACAGACCACCATAAGTAAAGTGGCAACAGAAACAGCAAACCACAGAACCAGGCCAGCAAAGACTCAGATACTGAGATATATACAGACTGTAAAACAATTATGTTTAATATGTATAAAGAAATAAAATGGAGAATTAAGAATGAGTAAAGAGCAAGAGACTATAAAAAAGACCAGGATGATTTGAAAAATGATCAAAGTACTTACGAATGGTGAATAATTTTTTTAGCTTCCTATTAAATCTGATATACTTTCTATTAGGAAATTCAGAAAATGCACACTTTACTCCTGGCCATTAAAATCAACCTGCCTATGCCTGCACTGTTCGCACAACAGGAAATAGTCATTACAAATATTCTTCCAGAATCACTCCTCTGCCTGACCTAACCTCTCTTGTGCTACTTCTCCAGATCCTGGATTCCCAGCTCCCTCACTGGCTTCGGGCTCTCTTCCTTCTTTGGGTGATCCATTCAGACACTCCTTAGCTCCCCTTTCACTTCCACATTTCAGGGGGCACTGGTCTCACACTACCTTGCTAGCAGCAGTTACAATTGTGCCCTATTCTACCACCACCGACTGCGTGACCAGCACTACCGTAACCCCTGGAGTGTGGTCAGCCTCACAAGCAGGACCTGGGCTCACATCACAGAGTTACTGTCATTTCAGCTAGAAATCCAGCTGCACTTCCAGGTGACTGAGCTGTCATGAATTCTTCAGCCCAGCCCTGTTCTGACCCATAGAACAGAGGTAGAATGGAGAATGGCATTTACATCATCATGAACAATGTAGGAAGCTAGGGAAAAATTTCACAAGAAAATGTATTTGGGAACCCGATGATTCACTCCTGGGTGTGCATAAACTCTGTTTTTTTATTTTATTTTTTTACTTCAAAGTCCAGTGAGTGACAAGCCAGCCCTTCCCATGTGACCCTTTCCTTCTCTAGCATATTGCTGCAGCCACTCCTGACACAAGAAGCCAGTGGGCACCAGAGGAGGGTGAGTCAGCAGGGGTCTCACGTCTAGCATTCTGGGAAGGTTCTTAGGTGTGTTGACATCTTTCATGCTCCAGTTCACTTTTTCACTTTGGCCATTGCTGGAGCAACCAGCTGTCCATAAGTGAAGCCTGACAGCTGCACAGAATATCTTGCTTTCTGATGGCTACTCAGCTGTGTGATCTTTGGCAAATTGCTTAACCTTTCTGTTTCAGTTTCATTGTCTTGAAAAGAGGAAGATAATGACACCCATTTCATGTGATTGTATTGAAAATTATGTGAGTTAATAAATGTAAAGTGCCTCTAACAGTGCCTAGCACAAAGCAATGATATCAAAAAGATCAACAGTGTTGATGATGATCACTACAGGAGTGGTTATTATTCTTCTTACTCTATCTAGCCCTGAGTGCTAGAGGAGGGAGACCAGGATTCCTAGATCAGAGTCTGTTATGTGAGAGCCTGACTTGCTTTGGATGGGAGTCCATGTTCATCCTCAGATCTGTGGAAAAGAGCTGGGGCAGGGAAGATAGGAACTACTGCCCATTGATGGAACAGAATCTTAGAATTCTCCCAACACCTAGGACGAAGATATTCTTGCTAACTCCCTTTAGAGAGAAGGAAGTCAAGCCTTAGAGCAGTTACAGGAGTTACCTAAATTTGTGTTGGTGGATGATTCAGGGCTACAACCTGGCCCAGTGAGGGTGGTCCTGGTCCCTGTAACCACCCTGGGAGACTACAGAGGTGGGAAAGGGGAGATGATGTCCCTGGTCATTATCTGATTGTTATTGTCCAGTGGGAAGAGACAGACAGCAGAGTGGTGCCTCCCAGCTCCCTGTAACCGCCCCAAATGCTGCAGGTGATCACCTGTCACAGCTCAGAGCAGGGCCCTGCACATTGCTCCCCTGACATGCAGTGGGGGTCTGGGTAAAGTGGGAGGGCAGGGGGGGGGTCTGTCGGAAAGAGCACTGAGTAAGAGCCAGGAGCTAGATTCAGGCCTGGCTCTCTGTGCCAAAGCCAGCAATCAAAACAGGCCTCCTGATAATGGGCCTTCAATAGAGATTTGTTGAACAGATGGATGAGTGAGCCAATGCAAGAGTACTGTCCCTGCTCCTAGGGAGTTTCCAGCCAAAGGAGGAGGTTGACAGCCCCATAGACATCAATGAAGAGCAGTACATCCTGCCTCAGACGTGGCAGCAGAAGCTGAGGAGAGCATCCTGGGGCTGAATATCTCCTCATAGAGGAACCTGATTGGGCCTAAGAGCAAGAGGATTCCAGGGGGAAAAGAAGAGGGAAGGACACAGAAGACAGAGGCATTCTGAGCAGGGGTGGAGAGGCAAGGCAGGTTGGCATCTAAAAGGGGTGTGAGAAGATTGCCCGGATGGTAGAGATCCTTCTGTTCTGGCCATAGCCTGCTCAGTAAGTCCTTGCCCTCCATTCTTCCAAAGCATAACTTCAAACTGAACAGTTATCTGTAAATGGATGGTCTTGCTTCCCAATACTAGTTTGCTAAGTTGGGCAGGACACAAGGAGCTGGCTTGCCATAGAGGCTCCATAGGCTTCTCTACCCAACAAGCAAATCCTGGATCCACTCAGCCCTCAGGGAGTCGGTCCTTAGCCTCCTGAACGACAGGCCTAAGTGGAGCCCAGGTCTACATCTATACCTTTGCTCTCCTGATTAGTTGCCCCACCCTCTGCCATGGAGTTCAGACCACTCCCTGGCAGCTAGTCCTTGACACTTATCCCTGTCCCACCCTGGCCAAACACTGGCAGAGGCAAAGGGCAGCTGGGGAAAACCAGATTGGCAGGCCTCAGCTAGTTGCAGCCAGGTCTGCAGGAAATGGGGAAAAGAGGGTAACACAGGGGGATACTTGGACTCCCTGAAATTCAGAAGACAGGGAGAAGAGAGCTGTTGTCTGCTGAGATTTAAGGGGCAGAAAATCTCCATTTTCTGCTCCCTGACAAATGTCCCAGAAGAGTTGAGAAAATTAAACCAGCTGCCTCCAGTCCACATCTACATGAGGTGTTTGCACTCAGAGAGAATAGGAGCAGGGATGGAACCCGGGCTTCCCCCAGCCACCCAGAGGCAGGTGGAAGAGCCATGGCCCTTATCTTATTTACTGGTGCCAGTGTGCTGCTGTGCCTCCCATCCTATTGGTGGCAGACCTGTGCTGAGTGGCTTCAGCCTTGCTGGCCATGGAGATTTCTATTCCAGCTCCAGATGCCTTGCCTGGGAAAAGGATGCAAGAATTAAAATGATGAAGAGGAAAAGGGCAGCGTGGTCTTAACATCACGTGGCTTTTGCATGTGCTAAACCACCCCTGTGCTGCTCCAGTGCCTTACAATATTTCTCAAGTGGGGAAGCTTGTGAAATAGGCAAGGTTAAGGTTAAGTAGCTCAACTGTAAGAATAAGTTAGAAATTCCAACTAGGACTTGTAGATTTAGTAGATCCAGGATTTGAGACTAGAATTTCAATAGTTAATTTCAGAGACACTGCCCTACACCGGAAGGAGCTGGTGTACTCATTGCGATCCATGCATGCAGAAATAATAGGGGTCTCCTTCACTTTTCTACTTCAAATTTAAGTGGGTAGGTGGGCAGTGGGTTTCTCTTCCTCGACTTTACATACATTCTTCTTACTTTGATTCATCCTCTTACACACACACACACACACAACTTGAAAACCAGATTTTTTCCAGTGACATTTTTTTCTAGTGACACATGGGCCCCCTGCTGGCCAGTGAAGGGTTACACAGTTCTTGCAAAGTCATTGACTGCCACCTAGTGGCATAATGTGTTCATGTCACGTCTCTTTTCTGTACCTTAGATGTGATACTTCAAGAACTAAAAGTGTGCTCTAGTTCAAAGCATGTTAAAAGCATGCTCTTTGCTTCACCTGGCTTCAGTATCCCTCAAAAAATTCCTCACTCAAACAAGTCAGGCACAGGTACATAAATACTTCACAATCTCACTCATCTGTAGAATCTAAAAATGTTTGATGTCCCAGAAGTTGAGAGTAGAATGTTGGTTAGGAGGGGTCCAGGATAGTAGCAGGGAGGGTGGTATTGGGGAAATGCTGGCCAGTGAGTTCTAAGTTACAGTCAGATAGAGGTGAGTTCTGGTGTGTTATTTATTGCACAGTAGGGTGAGTACAGATATTGGTTGTATACTGTACATTTCAAAAAATCTAGAAGAAGAAATCTTGAATGTTTTTACCACAAAGAGATGATAAATGGGGAAATAGACATGCTTGCACTATTTTGAAGATGACACAGTCTTCAAATATCACATGGTATCTCAGAAATATGTACTATTTTTATGTGTCAATTAAAAAAACCCAAATGATAAGAAGTTCATAACTCAGGTATATAACAGTAGCAAAATGTTGGTGAAACTTTCAGCATTGGCTCTAAATTTAGCTTGAAGGTTAACAGTGAAATTTGAGACAATAACAGCTACAACTTAGGAGCATCTATGAGTCAGCCATTGTTACCAGGTGCTTTACATTTTAATTCAACAACTCTATGAGGAATGTGTTACACATATTTAATAGATTTCAAAACTGGGGCTCTCAGAGGTTAAATGACTTACTTAGTGTCAAACAGTTAGTAAGCAAGAGACTCATGGCTCACCAATTTCTTAATTTGAAACGTGTATAATGTACCAATGATTCTTACTATATGCTTGGTGAACTAAATACAAGTAAATGTTAGTCTTATTTTAGGAATGAGGGAAAGAGACCCAGGAAAGTTAAGCAACTTCTTAAAGATCACATAATGAGTATTACAAACAAGTCAAGCATTGGAATTTATATTTGAATTCTGAGCATCATTTACTGAAAGTGTGACCTTGAATAAGTTATTTTATTATTTGGTGTTTGTGGATAGCTAACCACCTTTGCCACATTAACAGTTTTATGTTGGTTTTGTTCAATAAAAATCCCTGCTTTATCCACCTAACTCATGCTAACTCTGTCACATGTCAAAGTTTGGTGTTTAGGTCATTCTGGAAACTTTTCTCATCTACTGATCAATGTGAAAATCCCTAAGTTGGTATGGATAATCTTAATACCATAGTTTCAGGGTAAAAGTGCATGTTTTTCTCCACATGCTTATCTTTCAGAATCCTATTATCTTTCCTTGATGCTTCTTTTAAAATTTAAAACCAACTAGCCCAAGTTGCAAATAAATCCTACTAAGACTTTACTGGAGCTACATTAAATATAAAGGGAAAATTAGAGAGAATTCAAGTCTTTACAATGTTAAATTTTTCTATCCATAAATATGTGTTATCTCTTCATTTAGATACTCTTTAATGTCATCATATTTTGGTCATTTTTATATATAAGATGTTATACATATTTTTTCTTTTTAGATTTATTCCAAGTACATTTTTGGTGTTATAAGTGGTGCCTCTTTTTAAATATTGTTTTTGACATTTTTCTAATACAGAAAACATAATGTACATTTTATAATAAAAATAACAAATAACTGTATATTCATCTTATAATCATGTAATATGAATAAAACTACATTATATTTGTTTTGGTTAATATTTAGCTGGTTATCTTCAATGAGTGGTGCTGGGAAAACTGAAAATCTATATGCAACAAAATAAAATTAAACCCCTATCTCTCACCATGCATAAAAATCAACTCAAAGTGGATCAAGTGCCTAGGAATTAAACCACAGAACTTGCATCTAATAGAAGAAAAAGTAGGTCCAAATCTCCATCATGTTGGATTAGGCCCTAACTTCCTTAATAGCACAAGAATTAAAATCAAGAATCAATAAATGGGTGCTGGGGTTGTGGCTCAGCGGTATAGCGATCGCCTTGCACATGCGAGGCCCTGGGTTGGAACCTCAGCACCACATAAACATAAATAAATAAAAGATATTATGTTCAACTACAACTAAAAATAAATATTAAAAAAAGAATCAATAAATGGGATTGATTCAAACTAAAAAGTTTCTTCTCAGCAAAAGAAACAGGTGAATGAGCCTACAATTTGGGAACAAATTTTTACCACACACACATCAGATAGAGCACTCATCTCTAGGATATATAAAGAACTCAAAAATCTTAACACCAAACAAAATAACCCAATCATTAAGTGGGCCAAGGAACTGAACAGACACCTCTCAGAAGAAGATATACAGTCAATCAATAAATATATAAAAAATGTTCAATGTCTCTAGCAATTAGAGAAATGTAAATCAAAACTACTCTAAGATTTCATCTCACTCCAGTCAAAATGGCAGCTATTAAGAATACAAACAACAATAAGTGTTGGGGAGGATGTGGGGAAAAAGGCACACTTATACATTGCTGGTAGGACTGCAAATTGGTGTAGTCAATTTGGAAAGCTGTATGGAGAATTCCTGGAAAACTTGGAATGGAACCACCATTTGACCCAGCTATCCCACTCCTCGGTTTATACCCAAAGGACTTAAAAACGGCATAATACAGGGACACAGCCACATCAATGTTTATAGCAGCACAATTCACAATAGCTAAACTGTGGAAGCAACCTAGATGCTCTTCAGTAGATGAATGGATAAAGAAAATGTGGTATATATACACAATGGAATATTATTTAGCATTAAAAGAGAATAAAATCATGGCATTTGCAGGTAAATGGATGGAGTTGGAGAATATAATGCTAAGCGAAGGCAGCCAATCCCCCCAAACCAAATGCCAAATGTTTTCACTGATATAAGGAGGCTGATTCATAATGTGGTTGGGAGGGGGGCATGGGAAGATTAGAGGAACTCTAGATAGGGCAAAGGGAAGGGAGAGGAAGGTGGGGATGGATGTAGAAAAGACTGTGGAATGAGATGAACATCATTACCCTAAGTACTTGAAGATATGAATGGTGTGTCTCTATTTTGTATACATCCAGAGATATGAAAAACTGTGCTCTATATGTATAACATGAATTGTAAGACATTATGCTGTCATATATAACAAAATAATTAAACATATAAATAAAAAAGAAAGAGGTCTTATAGTTTAGCATATATCAGAATTTTCAAGTGATATTTATTAACTACTATGTATGAATATTGCCTATGTATTAATAATAAAATTAAGGAAACATACTTTTTATCATAAAGTAAATTTGTGCTTGAATAATGACTAAAACACAAAAATTCAAATTTAAAAAACATATCTGTTACCCAGAGTGTGGTAAGATGTTTTGATGCAAGACTGAGGTTTCATTGTATTTTTCTTAAAGCTGGAAATATTTTACTAAAAAGAATTATTTACCTCGTTAATTTTTTTGTTTCTTTACTTTTAATCTTTCTGTATCCTTCTGTTTTAAATTAATATACCATAACCATATATAGTTTGATATTCTAATTTGTTATTTATGTCAGCAGAATGCATTACAATTCATAGTACACAGAACACAATTTTTCATATCTCTGGTTGTACACAACATATAGTCACACTATTCGTGTCTTAGGGTAATGGTGATGTCTATCTCATTCCACCATCTTTTCTACCTCTAGGAAGTTTTTTGATGAGCACCTTTATTTTATTTTTTGAACTGCCTTATAGATGACATTTAATTTTATTTTATTGAGTTTTTCCTATATTTGACTAATTTCAACCATTGTACATTTTAATTTTTAGTGTATACACACACACACACACACATACATATTTTTTCCTTGGAAGTAAACAGCTCCTCTTTCTTTCTGGATTCTTTTTGGGGTGATGAAAATGTCCTGGATAGACAGTGTAGTTGTATGACACTGTGACTATACTAGAGACTACTGAATTATACACTTTGGGATGGTGAATTTTGTGGTATATAAAGTAGCTGTGAAAAAAATCAACATTGAACACCAAGACAAAGTACTGTACAGTCATAATAACACCAAAATAAATTATTTCATTAATTTTATTTTTAAATTCCTCATTGCTATTGTACAGATGGTACAACTGGGTTTTGTATGTTGATTTCCTCCATATTGTAAACTATATCTTCGTTTATTAGCCCTGTTTTTTTTTTTTTTTTGAGGGGGTTGATGGTGTTTACGTGGGTTCCTTAGGGTTTTCTATACATAAGATCAGTCTGCTATAAATAGAGATGGCTCTACTCTCTTTCCAATCTTAATGTCTTCCCTTTTTTCTTTCTTAATTGACCTTACCAAAAATTCCAGTACAATGTTGAATATAAATAACAAAATTAGGCACCCTTGGCTTGTTCCTGATCTTAGGGAGAGGGGCATAGAATCTTTCACTACTAATTCTGATATTATCATTGGGTAAAAAGTTTCCTTACATTTGTAGTTTGTTGAGTGTTTTAAAATATGCTTTATTTTATAAAAATATATTGCATTTTGTCAATGCTTTATTCGTGCCCATTGAAATAATGTGGCTTTCATTCTTCATTTTATCATTATGCATATTAAATTGGTTGATTTTGTATGTTGAACCAAACTGACATTCCTGGGATAAATGGGCATGGTGTATGATTCTTTTCGTATGTCACTGGATTCAGTGGGCTATTATTTTGCTAAGAACTTTTGTGTCTAGGCTTATATAAAGTATTAGTTTGAACTTTTCTTTTGATGTTTTGATGTCAAGCTTCATAGAATATGCTGGAAAATATTCTCCTCATATGTTTTGGAAGAGTTTGTGAAGAATTGATATTAATTATTATTTTTTTAAATGTTTGGTAAAATTAAGTCATTTGGGCTTGTGGGCTTCTCTGTCTGGAAGGATTATTTTCTTGTTGTTTTCTGCTTTTCAAATAAAAAATCTAATTCATTCTCTTCACTTAATATATGTGTGTTACAATTTTCTATTTATTTTTTGAGTTAACCTTTGTAGTTTGCATATTTCTAGGAATTTGTTCACCTCAGCTAAGTAATCTAATCTGTTGAAATACAAGTAATAATAGTTTTCCTTTATAGTCTTTTTTATTTCTATAAATTGGTAGTAATGTCCTCTTTTATATTCCTGATATTAACCACTTGAGTCTTCTCTTGGTCAGTCTAGTGAAGCCTTGTCATTTTGTTGATCTTTTAAAAGAATGGATTTTTGTTTTTGCCGCAGTCTGGCTGGGCACAATCAGGAGCCACTTGTCAAAAGAAACTAACTTTATTTTTAGAACCACACACGCCAAACAAAACAGCCTCTCAGGAAAAACCCTCAGAGCCCCAACTGCCACCACCGGCTTTCCACAAGCCTCTCTCTCCAACAACACAAGCCTCTCTCTCCACCTCCCACAATCCTCCTGCTCTTGAGGCCGATTGGCTGGGTCACGTGGGCGGAGCCAAAAAAGTCCCCCAATGAGCAGCTCCGTGGTCTGAAAGGGCAGGGAAACAGCCCAATGAGCATCACCGCAGAGGAGCCAATCAGCTAGATGTTGCTGGGCCGCTGTGAGCCAATCATCAGCCGGCAGCTGGAAGTTTGCTGGCAGCTGGAAGTTTGCTGGGGCCCCTTCGGCTGTGGCCCCTTTGGCTGTGGCTCTCAACATGTTTTGTTGATTTTCTCAATATTTTCCAATTTCCATTTCATTTATTTCCACTAATATTTAGTATTACCTTCCTTCCAATTATGTTGGATTAGTTAGTTCTTCTTATAGTGAAAAGTTAGGTTATTGATTTGAGATTTTTTTTAGTACAGGCATCTACAGCTATAAATTATTCCTTTAAGTAATGACTTTATTATAGTTCATAAGTTTTGATCTATTGTTTTTGTTTTCATTCATCTGAAAGTATTTTCTAATTTTTCATGTGATTTTTTTCATTGTTCCATTGGATATTTAGGAATGTGTTATTTAATTTCCAGAGTTTACATTTTGTATAATTTCAATCCTTTTAAATTTGTTGAAGACATATTTTGTGGTCTAATATATGAACATATATGGTCTATACTAGAGAATGCTTCTTGTGCACTTGAAAGGAATGTTTGTTATGCAGTTGTTGGGTAGAATGTTCTATTAGATGTCTTTTTTTGTGTAGTCAGTTTATAGTGTTGCTAAGTATTTTATTTTCTTTCTAACTATGCTATAAATTGTTGAAAGGGAATATTGAAGTCTCCAACAATATCTGTTAAATTGTCAATTTCCATCTTCAGTTCTTTCAGTTTTTGCTTTATGTATTTTGGTGCTCTGTTGTCAGGTGTGTATAGATTTTTAAATTATTATAGCTTCTTGATAAATTGGCTGTTTTACCATTTTAAAATATCCTTTTTTGTCCCTAGTAATAATTTTGTCTTGAAATATACTTTGATAGTAGTACAGCTACTTTAGCTCTCTTCTGGTTTACTAGTTGCCTGGTGTATCTTCTTTCATGTTTTTTACTTTCAGGTTCTCTGTGTCTTTAAATCTAAATGATGTCTCTAGTAGATAGCATATAGTTAGATATTGTGGGTTTTTAAAAAGTTTATTCTTCTGATATTTGCTTTATAAGTGTAGTGTTTAACCCATTTACTTTTAATGTGATTATTTATAAGGTAGGATTTATGTCTTCCAATTTGCTGTTTGTTCTCTACATGTCTTTTTAATTCTTCTCTTTTTTAAAATTACTTTTATTTTTTAAATACATGACAGTGGGATGCATCACAATTCTTATTACACATATAGAACACAATTTTTCATATCTCTGTATATAAAGTATGTTCACACCAATTCATATATTCATATATGTACTTTAGATGTCTATCACATTCCACCATCATTGCTAACCCCCTGCCCCCTCCCTTCCCCACCCACCCCTCTCCCCTATCTAGAGTTTGTCTATTCCTCCAATGCTCCCTATCCCTACCCCACTATGAGTCAGTCACCTTATATCAGAGAAAACATTTGACATTGTTTTTTTGTGATTGGCTAACTTCACTTAGCATTATATTCTTTAACTCCATCCATTTACCTGCAAATGACATGATTTTATTCTCTTTTATTGTTGAGTAATATTCCACTGTGTATATATGCCACATTTTTTCATCCATTCATCTACTGAAGGTCATCTAGGTTGTTTCCACAGTTTAGCTATTGTGAATTGTGCTTCTGTAAACACTGATGTGGCTGTGTCCCTGTAGTATGCTGTTTTTAAGTCCTTTGTGTTGGGAGTCACCCCGGCTCCAAAGACTAACTTCCCCATCCCCCAAGAAGAGCCTTCCAATGGTGAGCCCTGCTGGCTCACGTGATCCTTACCCACCAATCAGACTAGCCCTGCTGGCTCACATGATCCTTACCCACCAATCAGACTAGCCCTGCTGGCTCACATGATCCTTACCCACCAATCAGACTAGCCCTGCTGACTCATATGGTCCTTACCCACCAATCAGAAAGCACCCCATGCCAACTGTCAAACCGTTCAACCATTAAACTGTCATAACTGTCAGACCATCCCCGGCTCTATAAATATGCAGAGCTGCCTCAATAAACAGGCATTTTCTCCGATGGAAAGCCTTGATTGTTCTTTCACTTTGGGTATAGACCAAGGAGAGGGATAGCTGGGTCAAATGGTGGTTCCATTCCAAGTTTTCCAAGAATTCTCCATACTGCTTTTCATATTGACTGCATCAATTTGCAGTCTCACCAGCAATGTATGAGTGTGCCTTTTCCCCCACATCTTGCCAACACTTATTGTTGTCTTCTCTTTTTTTATCACCACTTTCTTTAGTGTAAAATAGATATGTTTTAGTGAATCATTTTAAGTTTTTGTTATTTAAATAATGCCATATATATAAATATATATGAAAATAATTAGCTAAGAGGAATAAAAGAATTACAATAATATATCTATACTGTCTTTTATACTTATCTATGCATTATCCTTACTAATGTTCTTTATTTCATCATGGATCAACCTGAACGGCTTTCTTTAGTATTTTTTGTGAGACAGGCAAACTAATGATGAACTCTCTTGTTGGTTGAGACTTTTTCTTTCAGACTTTGAATGTTATTTCATTGCTTTCCTGCCCACATGGTTTCTGAGATAAAAATCATTATTAATATATTTTTTATTTTTATGTTTTTGTTAGTACATTATAGTATAGGGGTTCACTCTGACATAATTATACAATCATATAATTTGTTCTACTTCAGTCCCCAGTATTTCCTCTTTTCCTCTCCTTCTTCCTTGCCTTGTTCCCTTTACTCTACTCTATTGGTTTTCCTTCTATTTATTTATAATTTTTTAAAATTAAAGCCTTATAGGTATACATAAAGGTGAAATTCACTGTGATATTGATATATATATATATATATATATATATATATATATATATATATATATATATATATATACCACTTTTCTGTATCCATTCATCTGTTGAAGGACACCTAGATTGATTCCATGGGTTAGCTATTGTGAGTTGAGCTGCTATAAACATTAATGTGGAATGTGTCATTTTAGTATGCTGATTTTAAGTCCTTTGGGTATAGAAAAAGGAATGGGATAGCTGGGTCAAATGGTAGTTCCATTCCAAGTTTTCTGAAGATTCTCCATACCACTTTCCATAATGGTTGTACTAATTTGCAGTCCACCAGGAATGTATGAGTATACCTTTCCCCCCACATCCTTGCCAGTATCTTTTGCTGCTTGTATTTTTGATGATTGCTATTCTGACTGGAGTGAGATGAAATCTTAGAGTAGTTTTGATTTGTATTTGAACATTAAATGGGATGTTGAACATTAAATGGGATGGATTTAAATGAATAATCTTCTCAGCAAAGGAAATAATCAATAATGTGAACAGAAAGCCTATAGATAGAATATTAATCTCCAGGACATTTTAAGAACTCAAAAAAAATTAACACCAAAAATGAAATTACCCAGTCAATAAATGGGCTAAGGAACTGAACAGACACTTCACAGAAAAAGAAATATAATTGATTGACAAACCTATGAAAAAATGATTAACATTTCTAGCAATTCTTGATATTTTGAGTCTGCCTTATTTTACTTAGCATGATGTTTTCCAGTTCCATCCATTTATCAGCAAATGTCACAATTTCATCCTTTATGTTTCAGTAAAACTCCATTGTGTACATATACCACATTTCCTTAGCCCATTCATCTGTTGATAGACACCTGGGTTAGTTCCATAACTTGGCTATTGTGAATCGCACTGCTATAAGCATTGACGTGCCTATATCACTACTGTATAGATTTAGTTCTGGGTGAATACCAAGGAGTGGGATAGCTGAATCGTATGGTGGTTCTATTTCTGATCTTTTGAGGAATCTCCATGTTGCTTTCCAAAGTGTTCGTTCAAAGTTGCAGCCCCACCAACAACGTATGTTTTGACCTTTTCCCCCACATCCTTGCCAGCATTTTTTATCATTTGTATTCTTTTTAAAGATATCACTACTTTTATTTATTTTTAAATTTTTATTTGTGAAAAAGTTATAAATTTGATGATGTTTCACTTATTGATTCTCATTTTTATTCTTGTGTTTTAGGGGTCTTGTTAAGGAAGTTGGTATCTGTGCTGATATTCCACTAGAAGACTTCTAGAGCTGATAAATTAATTCATCAAAGTAGCACCTGACAAATCCAATCCATCCCTTTCTTATACTCCAATAATGAATTTGCTAAGAAAGAAATCAGGAAAACTATCCCATTCACAATAACCTCAAAAACAAAGTAAAACTCAGGAATAAACCTAACTAAGTAAATGAAAGACCTCTACAGTGAAAACTATTGAACACTAAAGAAAGAAATTGAAGAAGACCTTAGAAGATGGAAAGATCTCCCATGTTCTTGGATGGGCAGAATTAATATTGTCAAAATGGCCAAACTAACAAAAGTGTTGCACAGATTCAATGTAATCCCCATCAAAATACCAGTGACATTCTTCACAGAACTAGAAAAAAAAATGGACCTAACATATGTTTGGAAGAATAAGACGCCCAGAATAGTCAAAATAATCCTGAGCAAGAATAGTAGGATGGAAGCAGCACAACCACAGATATCAAATTATACTACAGAGTTATAATAACAAAAACAGCATGGTGTTGACAGCAAAACAGACATGAAGACCAATGGAGTAGAATAGAGAACACAGACATAGGTTCTTAATGCTCGACAAAGTGCCAAAAACACCTTGGAGGAAAGATACCCTTTTTAACATATGGTGCCAGAAAAAAAACTGGTTATCCATATGTAGAAGAATGAAACTTGACCCCATCTCTCACCAAGCACAAAAGTCAACTCAAAGTGGATCAAAGATCAGAAAATGTTCAAGTGCTAAAAGAAAATGTAAGATGAATTCTCCAGTATATTGGCACAGGCATCATTATTAATCTCATTAAAGATCCTCTGCCTGTGAAGAGTCACTGCTCTACTTACTATTAAGTTTCTCCTTTGTCTTTGTATTTAAAAGTTTGATCATGATATATGTAATTTTGGATAACTTTGAGTTTTTCTTATTTAGACTCAGTTGGGGGTTTCATATATGTAGATTAATGTTTTCATCAAAACTGAAATATTTCAGTCATTATATCTTCAGATATCCTTTCTGTTCCTCCTCTCTTTCTAGGGCTTCCATTTATACCTACATTGGTACACTTGAGGGTGTCACACAGTCTCAGGCTCTTATTTTTCTTTTATTTCTCTTTTTTCAGAGTGTATAATCTCAGTGGTCAAATTTTGCATTTTGCAAGTTATTTCTTCTGCCTACTCAAATCTTCTGTTGAATTTTTCCGGTAAATTTTTCATTTTAGTTATATCTTTAATCCATGGTTACTGCATAGTTTTAAAAATATAATTTATATTACTTTATTGATATTTTCTATTTGCTGAGATAATTTCCCCATATTTTCCTTTAGTTCTTTCAACATATCTGATTTAAATATATATATTTTTTTACTTCCTAATTTAAAATCTTACTCTAGTCAGTTCAACATCTGGGCCTCTTGGGAATAGTTCCTACTAAGGGCTTTTATATGGGCTATACTTTCTTGACTCTTGCATGTTTAATAATATTTTAGGTTGAAAACATGACATTTTTAGTAGTACAGTGTGGCAATCAGATTCCCTTCCTCAGGTTTTGTTTTGATGGTGTTTGTTATTAGTTTTGCTTAGCCAATTTCCTGAACTAATTCAATAAATTCTGTATTCTTTGTTGTGTATGGTTTCAGAAGTTTCTGTTCAGTTAACTTAGTGATTAGTTAATGATTGGACTGAGATCTCTAAAGCCTGAAATGTACAAGTCTCCAAGTCATTGCTGAGGGGTTCTGTGTAGGTAGGGGAACACCTTGATACTCAGCCAGAAGGTTAATGACTCCTAAGGTGGAGTCACTCTCACTTGTGCAGAGCCTGAAGATAAGCCAGAATGACAGCTGAGGATCTTCTCAGATATGTTCAGAGTATGCACAACTTTATGTGTGCAGGTAGAAGATTTCTAGGAAGATGCTGTAGTTTATAAAAGCCCCAGTGGACATCTTATTCCCTAGCTTATCCTTTACTGTTTTGGCAGATTGTCCAAACTATAATCCACTGCCTCAGAAAGCCCAAATATTAATCAACTGTTTATCATCTTGAATTCCTTTTTACAAACCTTCCCCTCCCTGTGGAAAAGATTTTTTTGCACTAAATTATCTCCACATTGGGTTAAATACAAATAGCTATGCAAGTGAACTATTTCAGGAAACCATAAGACAGGTCAAACTAGGAGCACTCTCTGGGAATAAGACTTTGACAAAACTGCTCTGTTTACTCCAGCAGCTTCCAGGCTATTGGTTTTCATCATGATGTGGGCTGCAAGAATGATCTCTGCCACAGGCCGCCTATGGCTGTGTGGCCTAAAGCAAGTGACTGAGTCTTCTTGAGCTTTGCTTCCCTCATTGGTAAGGTAGGCAAAGTAATAACATGCTTTTGTTGGATTATCAATGGAACTATGGAGGATACATTTAGAATATTTAATAGGAACTTAAAACATGGAATTACTTTTATAACTTTGTCTCCTGCAACTGAAAACACAATGCCTTTCAGGTACAATTCTCTTGGTTTTGTTTTATACAAAAACTTTAATCCATGTTTGTATCTGCTCTACAAATATTCATCTAGAGAGCATATGGGGTGAATCATTCATTCATTCCTTAAATTAATGATGACTTTTTACTGAGTAGGTATTTACTACCTACTATTTTACAGCCTCCAATGCACTGTTAGGGATCATCATATATTTTAGCCAAAAGAAAATAGCCTCACTGAAATGAGAAAGATTGCCTAAACATTTTGGCTAATAATAATCGGAAACAATATAAACCTAGATCTTTTTAACTCCATGACCCCTACTGCTCATGATGTCTTATATGTCACCAACTTTTCCTATTAGGCTGAAGCATGAGAACTCACAATGCAAGATGCAGCCCACCATGTTTATTCTACCCAATCCCTCTCATGTTCTTCCTGCATGGCCTGGGTCACCACACCTACTGATGGATATATCACTTCTATTATGCCCAGTTTCTTCCTAATGTTGCCTCCCCAAATGTCTCTGAAAACCTGCTACTTAGTTGGAAGCTATTTTTGGTAATCAGCCTCTAAGACATATGTTATTATGAAAGGAAGATTTTTTATCTTTGAGTCTCCTGTAGGCCACTTTTAAGTGATGGGAATTTTCTAAAATGACCTTTAGTGATTTCTACCTCTTCATATTAACCTTGTATGATTCTCTCCCTTTGAATAACTTGCTCCTAACCAATATAATACATGTATGTTGAAAGAATGAAACTTCCAAGTTTGCTTACAAGAGATTGCAATTTCAGTCACTGTTTTGGGGAGATTCATTTCTCAAGGAACTGACAGCTACTTCCAGTACACAGCCAATAGTAACTGAGACCCCTGGACCAACAAACAGCACAAATGGAATTGAATACATGTAAGCTAGTTTGAAAATGAATTTGTCATATGAGTTGAAGTTTAAGATGAAAT
This sequence comes from Marmota flaviventris, assembly GCF_047511675.1. Taxonomy (NCBI): domain Eukaryota; kingdom Metazoa; phylum Chordata; class Mammalia; order Rodentia; family Sciuridae; genus Marmota; species Marmota flaviventris. The sequence goes on from NC_092506.1 coordinate 44,384,706, forward strand.
ACCTGTCCCAGCAAACACCATCATTGAAGCCTTACAAGAAACCCTGAGTTCTTGGACTCAGCTAAGCCATTTGCAGATTCCTAACCTACAGAAACCATGAGATAATAAGTGTATGTATTATCTCTAATGTATTTTAAACCATTAAAATTGTCTTAATTTGTCATGTAGAAATAGACAACAGTATATAGGTGCTGAAAAAATATTTGCTGCATGAGTAAGTAATTTGATGGCTTTATTAACATTATAATTATAGCATTAACTATCATTTATTGACAGTTAATCATTTACAAGCACTATGTTAGATGTTGCACATACATGCTGTAATTTACTGCATTTTGTCATATCTAAAATACAAATAATTAAAGGCATTCTCAGTGGTGTACTGGGGCTAGGGTATACCAGCTCCTAAGAGCCAATTTTTGTATTTTCAAGAACTTTGCAAGCCAACTGACATCATCATGATAGCTAACAATCGATGCAAGTATTTATATCATAAAAATCAGCACATGTACCAAATATGTTTTGGAGAGCTAGTCCTTAAACATTTCCAGCTCACCACTGGACACACCATTATTTGATGTACTCTAAGAAAACAATAGTTTTTTAATATTTGTTTTTTAGGTGTAGATGGACACAACACAATGCCTGTATTTTCATGTGGTGCTGAGGATCAAACCCGGGTCCCGGCAATGCTAAGCGAGCGCTCTACCACTGAGCCACAATCCCAGCCCAGAAAACAATACTTTAAATTAAGTTTTAAGACATTGTATTATTAAGATGCATCCCAATTTCATATGTGCTAAAATTAAAAAATAAAAATAAAAAGATTGCCAGGCATAGTAGCAGTAGAACTTACCTGTAATCCCAGTGAATTGGGAGGCTGAAACAGGAGGATTCTATCTTTTCTGGCCTGGGAAAATTACTGAACCAGAATTTAAAAAGGAGAGGGAGTACTGGGATAGCTCAGAGGTAGAGTGCTCTGGGTTCAATCCTTAGTAACTAAAATACACACACACATTCCCCAGAAACTGGAACTAGGTTATGGAATATTTCAAAAGCAATTTTTAAAACATTTTTTTTTCCTCTAGGAAAATGAGCAGGAGAGTAGAAGGCTAGGATTTGGAGAAGAAAGCCAAGGGAGGATGGTGTATTAAGCCAGGTCCCACAGAGAGCCATTGTGGTTCAACCACATGGAGGAATACTGGAGATGAAGTGATGGTTAAAAGAGCTAGAGGATTTATACCCCATGAACCTAGGCCCTAGGCAATATGTGTGTGTGTGTGTGTATGTATGTGTGTGCATGAGCATGAGAGAGAGAGAATATATGTCAGCTAATAATGGAAGCAGAGCTGTGTGGAAGGAAATGCAGATAACACACCTTCAGAAGACTCAGTTTCCTCACTTGTACAATAGAAAAAAGTATCAACCAATGAATGATAGTGGGAGTTAAGTATTTCATTGTAATAGGTACTGTTGGTAGTATCCTGACTCATTCCTTCCTAACTCCAAGCAGATGTTTTTGACCTTGAGCTGTCTGTTCCCCACTGTCTCCAGAGCCAGACTGGCTGTTGGCATTTCCCCTCAGACCTAAAAGCCGCTCTACCTATTCAGGGATGCTTGTTAACCTACCAGGCCAGGGGTGGACAACCTCTTCACCAGAGCCAGGACACCCACAGCTCTGTTGACTTTCCCTTTGTTCTCCCAAATAGCAGCTTCTAAGTGACATTTCTCTGTATTTACCAAACAGAAAAAAGCCTCCCCTCCAACTGCTCAGATTGAATCTGCCCTTCCTCTGAGTCTGAGTTCCTAGGCTTCACTGCTGGGTCCTGGGGTCATGAAATAGGGACACACCAGGAAGCTTCAGTGAACAGTGATGCAATTGGTTCTTGGATCTGCAGCCAAAAAAGGCTGCCTGCCTTTCCTGTGTCTTTTTCTTCATACAGGTCACTCTTGGAGCTCCTTTCCCATTTGTGGCAGAGTTCATGTAATCAAGAGCGAAAATTGTGTCTCATACAGGTACATATTCCCAGCACCCGGCTTGTACATAATAAATAGGTGCTTACAAATGCATACTAAGTGGCTGGATAGCTGGGTGTGTGGATAGATGGATGCATGAACTCATCATAAACTTTCAGTCTCCTAGACTGAATTATATTATATTTCAAATAGAGCCTGCAAACTATTTATTTTCTTCTTTGTTTCGTTGTCTTTGGAGAAAATTTTATTGTCCAACTAAAGGTTTTGTAGAATATTTTTTCACCTGGTGCTTTTTAAAAAATTATTTCACTGAGATTTACTTGATATTTTAAGTTTTTAAATTTTTTTTAATAAATTTCTTTAAATTCATCTTATAATAATGTAAGATATAAGTAAATAAATTATATATAATATACTTACATACATTATATATCTTTATACATATATCATCATTGTGTATAAATAATCTTTTATGTGATATATATATATACATATCTATCTATCTATCTATCTATCTATATATCTCATGTGTATATCCAACCCAAGTAACATCTTCACCCAACCACAAAAGATAAAGAGCTGAATTATCAGAGCTGAGAACACCTGGAAGGTCATCAGAAAAGATCCCATGTGAGGATTCCCTGTGGCCGGAATGCCAGGGTTACTGGGTTCATGGTCAGAGAGCTAGTAGGTATTCCTGGACACCCTTAATTCATGAAAGAGGTGATAATCGGCCAGAGTTTTATTGTGGCTATCTTCACAAGATATATAGGCATAATTATAAACAAGACTTATTAACATCCTTTGTTCAACCTCTAGTCATAATAGCTATCCCTTGTTCAACCCCAAGGACCTGTTTTTTTCATAGTCAGCAGGGGTCCTGGCATCAACTATCCCCAATAAACACTTTTTCTTTCCACTTCCTTTTTCTCTGCTTTATGACCCTGTCACCAAAGAAGCAGGTGCCCACTGCCTTCATTCTTGCATGTTCAGTTTCTCTCACAGGACCTGGCACATAATAGGGCATCTGTACATTTTGTTAACCAGTTAGACTGTTGCACATCTTGGATCCAAGAGCGATTTCAGGGAAGTGCTGCTACCAGGATTCCAGTTCTGGCTCCTACAGAAACTCTGCAGAGACTTTCAAAGCCTGTCCTTCCTGCTTTCCCCATGACCTTCAGATACCTTTGAGTCCTTCCCTTCAGATGGAGACCTTAGGAGCAGAACTGAGCCCTAATGAAGAATGGCAGAGATAATTTTCTCACATCATTGAAGCTGGTGTGGAGATCTGAGTGAGGAAATTGAGAGAGAAGAATAACTAAGGATAAAAACAAAAAACAAAACAAACAAAACAACAACAACAACAAAAACCACCAAAAAACAAAAGATGGGGGAACAAAAAGACTCTACAGAAGTAGCACCATGCAGCAATAAACAGATGATCAAAGACAAAAACCAGAGGCAACCAGAGATAGGCAAACACTGAGACAGGCAGACAGCACAGCAAGCCATAGTGTGGGGAATGCTGTGGGCACTGAGACACAGAGAGCAGCAGCAAGTGCCTCATTAATCATGTGTTCACCCACAGTCAGTCAAAGCAGCAGATTGGCAACTACTGTCTTTCAGAAATGATAAACCAGAGATGGTCCTAACATGTCCTATAGATATAGCTGCAGACAGTGTCCTAGTATCTCACTGAAAACATTTATTTTTCTGAAAGAGAGTTAGAGATTCTCAGTGCAGTTCCTACCCAAGTGAAATAACCCAATGGTAAAGGAGTTATTGAGAAGGACTATGTGGTAGAGAAGACAACACCTGGTAATAGGGACGAGTCTAGAGTATTTGCCCTGCTCTGTGCCTGGTGGGTGTGTAACCTTGTCTACTCTGAGCCTCCATTTTGTCATCTGTAATGTGTTTGCAAAAGTCCCCTCCACTTATACAATATGAGCATGTGTGAGTTTTGAAGGGAAGCTGAAGGAGTTAATTATAAAATTAGATGAATTATAAAATGAATTATAAAATTAGATGAATCTAAAATGCTGCAAGCTTCAGGAAAACAAAACAACAAAAACAGTAAGCTACAGTGATTACACACCTTTCATGGTGGAAAGTTTCCTTACTGTGTTAGTCAGGTTTCCTTCATTATAACAAAATATATGATGTATCAACTTAGAAAGACAAACAGAATATTTGGCTCACAGTTTAGAGGGTCCAGTCCATGATCATCTGGCCTTGATACTTTGGGCTTGTCAATCATGGAGAGAGTTTATGGTAGAAAAAAACTATTTACTTCATGGCCAGGATGCAAAAAGCAGAGAGGAGGGAACAGAGTCTCACATCCCTTTTATGGCACACCCCATTAACCTAATACCTCTCACTAGGCACACCTCCCACACGTCCCAATTGTCAAGAGTCCTCATTTACCTTTGAAATCTCATCAGCTGAGTCTTTACTGTCCACAGTTTCCAGCTTTTTGGATTTCTGAGCCCTCAATCAGAATTGTCCATTAAGCAATTTTAAAAAAGTATTTACTTTTTGTTGTAGTTGAACATAATACCTTTATTTTACGTATTTATTTTTATGTAATGCTGAAGATTGAACCCAGGGCCTCACATTGCTAGGTGAGAGCTCTTTCGCTGAGCCACACAACCCCAACCCGATTAAGAAATATTTACAGCATTGTAGTCTTGCTTTAACCAGCTCCTCCAAAGTCTTCCTGCAAACCAATTCCAAAGGCTCCTCCACATCGTTAGGTATAGAGTTACAGCAGCAACCCCACTTTTTGGTACCATTTCCTGTGTTAGCCAGCCTTCAGTTATTTTAACAAAATAGCTAAGATGATCAATATATATAAAGGTGTATTTTTATTCACAGTTTTGAAGTTCCAGTCGTTGATCAATTGTCCCCATTGCTTTGGCCTGTGGTGAGGCAGGACATCATGGGGGGAGCATGTAGCATGTAGTGGAGGAAAAGAGGAACAAAAGAGAATTAGAGTCCCCAAATCCCTTTAAGAATGAGGGCCCCCAATAATTTATAGATCTCCCACTAGGCTTCACTTCTTAAATGTTACCACCTCCAATAGGAATAGGAATAAGAATGGGAATAGGAATGGGAATAGGAATGGGAGTCCTTGACAGAAATTCAAGATTCAAAACAATAGCACTGACACTGAATTGAAATTAGTCATATGAGATAGAAAAGCAACTGGAATTTTAATCAATTAAACTGAGCCTTATTATCTATGCATATATGTGTACCTAGAAGATAAGTTCAGTATGCAATGGGATTTTAGTCTTCCATGTTTATTTCACAGCCAAGGACAATGCCTGGCACAAAATTGGCACTTAATATCTGTTGAGTGAACTCATGCGATGGTTATAGAAAAAAATTCTCAACTAGGGAAACTAGAGCACTCTTTGTCACACACTTTTCATTCCTCTAATCCCCCCACAACTACATCTCATGTTCTCTGACAGCAGATCTGAATAACTGAGAGATGGGAGGACACAGGGAATCAGGAAGCAGTTATAAAAAGGAGCTGGATTTTCTAGTCAAATCAATCTGGCTGCAGGATTTTTTGACCATATAGCTGCTGGAAGCTTTCAACTGTACTAGGAAGGAAGTTCAGTGGGAAAGCACCAGCCCAATGTATTTGAAGTGCTGGACTGGATTTTCATCATCCCTTTGAGAGAAGAAAACAACCAATAATAACAACAACTTAAAAACAAACCATAGAGATATACAATAAAAACCTATTAGAAATACAATATCTACAACACCACTAATTTTAGAGAAGAGACAGAGATGATATAGACTAGAATAAAAAGTTAAGCATTACTGAAAGTAATATTAATGATGAAAATGAAGGGTAAGAGGGGATTTGAAAGAAGAAATAAAAAGAGAAAGAAAGAAAAAAATGGGGCATGATAATAGAAAGAAGAAAAGAGAAAATAAAAACTAAGTATTCAAAAATACATGTTAAGCCAGGAGTGGTGGCACATGCCTGTAATCCCAGCAGCTCAGGAGGCTGAGGAAGGAGGATTGCAAGTTCAAAGCCAGCCTCAGCAAAAACGAGGTGCAAAGCAACTCAGTGAGACCCTGTCTCTAAATAAAATACAAAATAGGGCTGGGGATGTGGCTTAGGGGTCGAGTGCCCCTGAGTTCAAAACCTGGTACCAAAAAAACCAAAAACCCCAAAACATGTTAAAGTATGAAAAAATAATGAGGGGAAATAAAACAACACAGAACAAAACAAAACTACAACAAAAAGATAAAATTTATCCTTGATGAAGTATTTGAAATGAAGAAGCCTCTTTCTGGGAACTCCGATTTTGGAAGTTACCAGGTATGGGGGTAGTAGGTCACAGCTGCCAACAAGTGTGTTCCTTCTCAGCTCCAGTCAAACAGGTCAAACAAGACAGGAAGTGTTATGGTTTGTATATGAGGAGTCCCTTCCAAAAAGCTTGTTAGACAATGCAGGAATGTTCAGAGGTGAAAATATTAGATTATAAAAGCTATAACCTAATTGATGGATTAATCATTTGATGGATTAATAATTTGAAAAGACTGTTCTAAAGGGTGGTGACTATAGGCAGGCAGAGTATAGCTGGAGGAAGTTAGTCACTGCAAACATGCTTTGGGGGTTTATATTTTGTCTCAGGTGCCTTGTGCTCTCTCTCTATGATTCCAGTTTTCCTCCATCAGACCTTTTTACCATAATGTTCTGCCTCCCTCAGTCATAGAACAATGGAATCAGTTGACCATGTGCTGAACCTTGGAAACTGTCAGCCCAACATCATCTTTTGCTTCTCTAAGTTGTTCTTGTCAGGTATTTTGGTCACAGTGATGAAACAGTGAATTACATAGGTGGCATGCATGCTGAGTCCTGACTTACCTTGTCCACTGGCACAGGCTAAGCAGAATTGTCTACAGTGGAGTTATATTCACTCTAGAGGCCTCTGCATGAGCACCCGTGCTCAGGAACATGGTGACAGTAGGAGATGTCTGTCAACCCCTTTTCTCACCTAGCTTGTGGATTGATTGGATTAATGCCTCCTTGATCCTGAGACCCTCAGCCATGCACCCAGGGCATGACAAATTCCTATCTCCTAAATGCCTCTGAGTGTTGAGATAGTGACTGAACCAAAGTGATCTACACTGGTGGAGGTGTGTTTGTGGGAATGTCCATAGGAGCTGAGCATTCTGCCGACCCAATCACAATGATCCTGAATCCAGTCCTTGCAGAAATATGCACTATGGTAGCCCTCCTCATCACAGAAGTATCATTTTTAAATGCAACCATGTTCTGTTTCCCTCCACCTTGCTGTCTGTGTTTCCCACTGCCTGGCATTCTCAGAAATTTCTCTTATGGTTGCTTCGCTAGGCCCAAACTATCTCTAGGGGTAGGTGCCTGCTGAGCCAGTGAGAAGAAAAGGCTGTTGGATGTTGCAGATCTTAAAAATGCAGGGATTTCCAATCTTTTCCAATGAACACAGTAAGTTCATCTTTCTTAAGGGGGCTCCCAGTTATGGCACTAGATGAGCATGATGGGAAGTGTAGGGATCATCTCCTGAACCAACTCACTATGCAGATCCCAGGTTTCCTGTCTCCTCAGACTGCATGTTTACCTGGTGCTGGCCTCTTACTCTTGAGGATCATTGGAAGTTTCTCTCTTTCACTCCATTGCAGGATACCGCCCCTTCCCTACTGAGCTGGAGGACACTAAGTGTCTGAGCTCTCTGTTGCTCCTATTATTTTCCAAGTCAACATTTCTTGGTTTCCTTTGGCCACTAAGTTTCTACTGTTGCACTTGAGTGCTTCACTAGGACCCCTACCTCCACATGCAGCTGCACACTTGTTATTTAGGGTCAGTCTTATGGAGCTCCAGGTCAGTGATGAGTGTCTCTAATCCATGATATTCCAAATCCAGACCCCATCATCATGGACCCATTTCTCTTATGTGTTTAATACAGAGATGAGCCTTCTTCAGCCACATTCTCTATTTGTGTTTCAGGGTTTTTTATTTTTAGAATTTCTTCTTTCTTAGAGTATCTAGCTCCCTCCTTATAGTATCCATTTACTCTTGCATATTGCCTACATTTGTATGTGAATCTTTAGCATATTAGTCATAGTTACGTATATACCTTATTTATTCCAAATTATCTACAGCATCATAAATCCCATTGGAGAGAATTGATGCTATATTAATACTGATGAACTGAAACAAAAATATAAATTTACTATTCAAATCTGAAATCATAACTAATATGAAATTTAAAACAACACTTAAACAAGTTATTCACTCCATGGAATAAAATCTAGGAAGAATTTTACCTTTGGTCTGGTGAACTTCAGTCTCAATTTGAAAGAACATATGAACAAACCTGTAGCTGCTATGCTAACGAAAATTTGTAGACAAGACCATGGAGATCCTTAAACAATAAATTTTAAAAATTTAAATGAATTTTAAAAAGTGCTTCATTCTTGGTTATACAAGATCCAACTGGTTGCCATTGCTGGCCAGCCGGCAGTATGATGTTCCAAAACAGGGGTTGAGGTTTGGCTCAGAGGTAGAGTGGTTTCTTATCATGCTAAAGGGCCTGGGTTTGATCCTTAGGACCACTAAAGAAAGAGGTCAAAATCATTTGTATGGGAGGAGACCTGACTGGATATATACTCCACACTCTCGCTGGCCAGTTGGTCCGAGGACAGGAAACCACGAGGCTGCCCAGCATCTTGATAGGCTTCACTTGATCATCAGATTTTACTCTTGCAGTGACCTTTGCAGGGTTGAGAAGTAGCCTGTAGAGACTTTCAACCCAGGCGGTTTTCCCTCAGCACAGGACAGATTACCACCTCCAGTAAGAAGAATGCAGGAAAGGTAAGACTTTTTCAAGAGATTATTTTTAACATCTCCATTGTATTTTTTTTTCTCTTAGTCCCAAACCACATCCTTTCACCTTGGGATGGAGCATCCAGAAACCACAGGGGCTCCAAGAGGAAGAGATAGGTGACATCCTCCTGGCAAATTTGGTTGATAGCAGTCTTGTCTGTGGGATATATGAGAGCTGTGAATCAAGAATGTTCCTTCTTCCTTAATCTTCTCCCCAGCAGAAACTTTATTCCAATTACTCAAATTGCTGACATGGTGGAAAATCTGCTTCGCTCCTTAACTTAGGAAGCAAGATAGTGTACATGCCTGTTCCCTCAAACAAAGTGCTTTGAAGTCACCTCTCACCTGTTTTGCTTGCTTTACAAAGTTTCTTTTCCTTGTGTATCTGTCAGCATGTCAGCATGAAATACCTGATCTAATACTTGAGTGGGTTTAGGGAAAATTACATGGGATGGTGTAATCCTCTCACCAGCAAGGAAAATAATGGTTTGGGGAGTTAACATCATTAGGTTTTAAAAGACAATGGGAAGGAAACATTATCAAAATTCAGAGCTGGTTGAAACTGTATCTATTGTTGTTTCTGTGGTTGTAGGAAATGGCCACTTGATGGATGGTATGTCCTGAGGTACAGTAATATTGTCATTGCCAACTTAGAGTCTAACAAGAGACAGAAAGGAAATTAAATAGGCCCATTTGCTGTCCCATTGCTGTTCAATCTTCGGTCAATACATCCCTTTGGCCAGATGTAATCAGGAGGCAGAGCAAAAGAAATCTCATTGATGAGGCATAAATATGTCTCTTCCCAGGATTCAGAAGAGGTGAGGAAGAGAAGAAATGCAATGTTGCAGGAAAATGTGAAACATCTATTTCCTCTGGTAGCCTCCCTACTATTTGTATTTTTCTAAGACCTTCTCTATCCCAATGTGATTGGATACATTTTCATTTCATCTCCTCCCAGTTTGCTTGACTCTTGTTTGTTCTAACCTCCTTATCTTGTATCATATCCTTTGACTAATCTCTCACTAAGATCATAAGACAATTAAGAATGGGAAGTAGTGAAAATAAAAGAGAAATCAGTGAAGAAGAGAAAGAGGGTTCAGGGGGAGAGAGGAGGGATGGGAAGGGAGGAATGATGGAATGAAACTTTCTCATGGAGGTATATGAACACACATAGTGAACTTCACCTTTACATATCTATTATGCAATAATGAAGAAAACTGTAAAGAAATACAATAAAGACAGGAGGAATAGAGGAAAAGGAATAGGGGGAGGGAGGACAGGAGGGAAAGTACTGGGGACTAAACTAGAGAAAATTGTATTCCTTGCTCTTATCATTGTCAAAATGAACCCCAATATTATGTATAGCTACAATACACTAATGAAAAACATACAAATAAACTAAAACAAAACACAAAAGATGGGATGCAGTTTTAAAAAGTAGAAGGTCCATAGGTATTTATAAATATTTTAAGTTTATTAAAATTGCTAGTATAAAGAGATACCAGAGATCATAGTTACTTAAACCAGAGAGTTTATTAGAGCAGGATTGGGTTTTTGAAGATGTTCAACACCAGAGATCTTTTCAGTTTGGTAACCTCATCATTCCCTAGAGATGTCCTTTCAACTTCTTGATCATACCTGGCTTCTAGCACTCCACATTGGAGGAAAAGTAGCAGGGAGAGCACAATCCAAGAGTTGGGACACTTCTGCTCATCTTCCACTGGCCAGTGCCTAGTCATATAGGGCCAACATTATCAAAGAAGGTTGAGATTAGGGTCCTTTCTCTGATCTAAATCTATCCAACTTATATGATAAAGGAGAAATATAACTGGAGTAATAACAGTTTCTAAACCATGATTCTCCTTTGCATTTTATTTATTCTTTTTGTTTCAGTGATTGAACTCAGGGGCACTCAGCTACTGAGCCACAATCCCAGCCCTATTTTGTATTTTATTTAGTGACAGGGTCTCACTGAGTTGCTTAATGCCTCGCTTTTGCTGAGGCTGGCTTTGAACTCCTGATCCTCCCATCTAGGCCTCCTGAGCCACTAGGATTACAGGCATATGCCACTGCACCTGGCTTCTCTTTTGCATTTTAATATCCCATTATTCAAGAAATAGTTTCTTGGGAGTTCCTAACATAGTGAATAATGAGCTAGGGAAGAGTGAGAAAGAACTGGAGAGGGTTTGAGATCAGGGCTGGTATTGGACTTGCTCTTTACCATGTGATTAAAATATCTTTTGTGCTCATTATGTTTCAGGTCCTTCCTGTGATAAATGTGGAGATTACAATTGGTCTCTGAAAGACTTGTGCTAGATGGTGGGGATACAAAAGTGAACAACAATGACAAAACCCAGCAAGTTTAGACATTTTGGAGATTTGAGTTTGATAAAGAAGACAAAAGAAAAAAATACAAATGGATTTAAAAATAGAGTTCAAATTGTGTTTAGTGCCATTACCAAAAAGATAATGGAATGCTAGGGGAATATGATAGAGGTTGTGGTTCTACTCCATATCCTTGTCAGGCCACCTAAGGAGACAGTTCCTAGACAGTAGCTCAGAGAGAACTATAACTTGTTCATTTGGCCCTTAATGCCCAGGGCCTCCTGCCATCTTTTCCTCAGATTCTCATTTCCTGTGTGAATTTCTTGTGCATTGACTGGTGCTTTTGCAGAGGCAGGTATTGGTCCTGGGCTGGAATCTGTTATCCATTGTCCTCTACCTACTTCTTCTGTGTTCTGTTTTTCATGGACTTGTTTTCCTTGTTGTTTCAAACTTTGCATATTCTATTATAAAAAAGTATAAATTGCTACTTCACAATCTCTGAGAATACAAGCTTTTATCTTCCATTTCTTTCCATATGTACTTCACATGGCAGAGTAATTTCTGGGTCGGAGAGGGCAGCAACATTGGTGCAGATCTGGGGGTTCAAATCCAGGCTCTGTCACTGTTATGCATCAAACATGGGGCAAAACACTCAATCTTCTTGTGCCTCTGCTTCCTCCAATGGAAGGAGGGAATAGTAATACATCATGTGTTTATTTACAGGATCAAAAGATACATCTCATATTAATCAACCAGTTGCTACATTTTAACTAGCCTGGGTAGTTCCTTGTTTTCCACCTGAATTGTGCATAAATATCTTTCTTTTCACCCAAAGTCCTACATCAGTGAGCCTTAAAAAATTTTCCTCTCAAAGAACTCTATCAAAAGAATACTTAACTTTAGAAAGAAAACTCTTTAGAATAAGTGGGGGAGGGTGTTTTGGGCCAGACTATATGGGCAATGAGCCTGAAACAGACTCCACTTTACCCTGAGACTCTATGTCATATAAGAAATGTTTCTCCCATGGGAACTCTCTGCCTCTATACCTATCAATAGTTGCTCAGAATAACATGTTTGGCAACACAAAATGGCAATTCTTATACAATGTAAAATTGTCCTCTCCTTGTCCCCCCCCCCTTTTTTTTTTGACAATGTACCCTGTCAGAGTTTGATTTTCTAGACATTAGTAGCCATTCTGTAACTTGTACTCAATTAGGGTCATTTTGACCCACTTCCCTTCTGCTTGCTTGCTGCTATGCCAACCTGGAAAGTCTCATGGGAAATACCAATGTATTCCATTGTTATGCTAACTGCTCAATTCAGCTTCATTACCCCTGCTTGCTTGCAGCTACCTCAACTTGGATGTGGTTTTTGCCTTTAAAGACCCTGAAATGCTCAGGTTCCATGCTGTTCCTTGCAGAGACAGGTATGGGTCCTGTGGGGAACAGTTGCTGTTTGGCCAGTTTAATAAATACTCTCCAATTTGGACAAAATGGACTTGATATGTTTTCTGAGCAGTCTGCCCGATAAACAGAGGGTAATGAACAGGTTTTTTTGTTACTCATCTCACAGCAAGTCACTTACTAACCCCTCTTAGATATTTCCATGACCAAACTTAGCCTCATTTCCAAATCTCTCCCTTTCTCTCTCTCTCTCCTTTCTCAAACTTTCTTTTTACTTCTCAAAAGCACTGGAAGTTCAGTTCATCCCTGAGTCAAGTCTCTAAACTCTTGCCTTAAATCCTTCTCCATGCTCAGTAAAGCCAGACACTAGTCTTCCTTGAGATGGAGACACAACAGTCACCATTATTACTCTTCTCTTTACATGGGGCATTCTTTCCAATACATCTATGTTTTACACAGAAGGGTTCATGAGGAATGCATTTGTTTCATTCAATTCTATATGTGTTTCCCAATGACTAATTCCACTTAAAAAATTTGTTTTTGCATTTAACCCAAATTTCAAGTATGCTTATGCTTCCTATTTGTTCATTCACTTGTGAATTACAGACGTCTTGACTACTCAACTGTGTCTTTCACAAGGAGCTGGGCACTGGGAAGCAGCATGGACAAGAATAAAGTGCTTCCTGTATTCATAAAACTGATTAATTGAAATATTTCTTTCTGAAAAAACCTGACTGTTCCTACCTCCCCTTGTAAAATGTCACATTTCCTTCATGACTCTGAATGACATTCTTTATGCCTGGTAGAAGAACCACACTAAACCACTGAGGGAGGCCATTTGTCATTACTGAGGCCTCTGAATTCTTGCTCCTGAAAGGAAACCCCTGTGCAGAGAAATTCTGGGGGTTACCTCCATTTCTGTCCCACACAATCTGTCCCAGCCTTTCTTCCTCCTGCTTTGGGGTCATGACATGGTCTAGGACATTCAGAACTTTCCCATGTCAGTAACAGACAGACCGACTTTTAGAATCAGAAAGCACTGGGTTTTATCCAAGTTTCAGAACGCTCTGACTTCAATAAATTACTTAAGCTCTCCAAGCTTCTGTATCCTTCCCTGATACAGAGAGCCAGTATCTCCCATATAGTGGGGTGGTCCTTAGAATCCAAGTTCATGTGGCAGGTTCTGAAATCTTATTTGTGTTTGCAGGGGCACTGGTGGAGAGTTACTGAGCATGCATCCAACTCCCACAGCCTGTGGGACTGATTTCACAATAATCAATAAAAAAGATGAAGACAGTCCCTTATATTTTCTCAAGGAGACTCTGACTATGAAGTTGCTGATGCTCATTATTACCCAGGTTGGGCTGGCAGGAAACGTGACAGTGCTTTGGTTTCTGGATTTCTGCTTGCGCAGGAACACCTTGTCTGTCTTCATCCTAAACCTGGCTGCTGCAGGACTTTCTTTTCTTTGCTGCCACATTATAGGTACCCTGCTGTATTTTTCCATCATCTTTTATTCTGTCTCTATCCAAATCTATACCTTCTTTGTCATTCTGTGGATCTTTGTCTACATTGCAGGCTTGAACATGCTCAATGCCATTAGCACTGAGCGCTGTCTGTCCCATGGCATGATAGCGCTGCCACCGCCCTAGACACAGATCAATTGTCATGTGTGCCCTACTCTGGGTCATGTCCCTGCTGTTTAGCATCTTGGAAGGATGACTACTTATTTAAGGATTTTGTTTGTGTTTGGTGTCAGGCATTTGATTTCTTCACAGTCGCTTAGCTATTTTTTAAAATTTGTTGTTTTCTCTGGGTCTAACTTGGCCCTGCTGGTCAGATGTTCTGTAGCTCCAGGCAAAGGCTGATGACCAGGCTGTATGTGACCATCCTGCTCACAGTGGTTGTCTTCTTTTTTTGTGGTCTTCCCTTAGGCATCCAAGGTTTCCTAGTTACCTGGGTTGGGACCAACATAGGTATGTTCTTGTCATATGTTCTTCCACTTCCATCTCTCCTGTCCTCTGTCAACAGCTCCACCAGCCCCATCATTTACTTCCTCATTGGCTCCTTTAGGCAGTGACTTCTGCCGTGGCAGACTCTCCAGCTGATTCTCCAGTGGCTTTGCAGGACTCTCCCAAGGAAGATGAATGTGGAGGCAGCATTCTCAGGAAGTCCTGGAGATGTCAGGCAGCAGAGGAGATGGTGATTAAGAGCCTCTGCTTTGATCAGACAGATTGGCTCTAAGACCCAACTTCTCCCATACCATGTTGGGACATTTTCTTAACTTCTCACATCCTTGACCTCTGATCTTAAAATAGTTAAGATAATCATCAACCTCCTGAGACTTAAGTGAGACAAGGTCTGTTAAACAAACATTGATTAGGATATCTTGAACTGCCTTAGGACTTTTACCCCATTAGCTTGGTGCCTTCACCAGGTCTGAGTCTGGGACTGCTTTACTTTTGTTGAATCCCTTCCTCAGAAGGAGACAGAAAGTAGAGCAAGAAAAGTCTAAATTTCTTTGGATACTGTACCTGATAGAGACTAAATGAAGGTTATATTTTGGACAAGTTTCATTTTCTGTTCCTTGTCTGATTAAAATTAAGAACTTAAATTTCAGTTTAACCTCCAAAGAACAGTCTTCTTTAATTGTGGCAAGGTTTAGAAAATCTCTGTGGCTTGATTAGTGTTTATTGTATTAATGAAATAAATGACTGTATGAATGGATAGAAATGATGCATTTTTTATAATTGAAATTTTTTTGGTTAATTAGTATGTAGAGTTTTCAATTTGTACACAGTTCTTAACACATAAACCCCAAATCTAAGAAGCCTTGCATTGTGATTCTTTTACAGTAGTTACTCTAGTGACTTTCCAGCTTCAAATATGGAGACTAATTTTCCGTATGTCTCATTATCTTCTAGTGTTGATAAGTTGTAATAAAGTCCCACTAGTGCACAATTTTATGTAATATATACTATATACTCAAATTTTTATTTGTAGCACATTAGCGAAATTATTAGAAAAACTTGACTACTGTGACCAAAGTTGTTATAGAGGCCACACAGTTCTGACAGGGCAAGGATCAAGGAGTGGTTTTCTTTAGGAAACAAATCTCCTAAAAATGATATGGAAATAGAAGTGACTTAAAATTTTCATAGCAAATGCCTAACTGTGACTCCAAATTGTCAATTAGTATGCTTTGTATTGTAGGATACAAAATTGATCCTTCTACCTGTGGAATGTTAGGATGACTCTCAAGACAGTCAAAGCCTTCTGTAGTTCATATCCCCCCACAATGAATAACCAGTCAATGATTTCAACTCTTTAAAAAAATCATTTGCACTTAGGAAATGGGAAAAGACAATGTGGGATTCCTTCCTAAAAATATTGATAGAATCCACAATAGAAAGTTTATGGAACTAGCCCCGATGCCCTTCCCTCAACAGATGAATGGTTCAAGAAAATGTGAGATATATATCATATAATATATGGAGTTTAACTCAATCATAAAGAATAATGAAATTATAGCATTTGCTGGTAAAACGATGAAACTGGAGAATATCATGGTAAAGAAAGAAGCCAGTGACAGAAAGTCAAGGGTCTAATTTGTGTGTTTGTATGTGTGTGTGAAAGCTAGAGTGAAGTAAGGAAAAGGTGTGTGTGTGGAACAGATCCCACAAAAACAGGGGAGGTCAGTGGAGTAGAGGAAGGGAATTGAGGGAGGAGGTAAGAGAGACAGGAAAAGGAAGAAAATGTGCAATGGAAGAGACAAAATTATGTACATATATGAATATATCATAGTGAATTCCACCTTATGTTTATCTCTAAAGCACTACTTTAAAAAATAAATAAACAGAAGGAAGACCAGTAGAATAGAGGAAGGAGATTTGGGGGAAGGAAGAGGGGAGAAAAAGAGAAAGCATTGGGGACTGAAAGGGAGCAAGTTATATTCCATGAATGTAAGATTATTTTAAAATGAATCCCTCTATTATGCCTAACTAAAATGCACTAATAGAAACATTTTAAAAAATATTGCTAGAGCTACAAAAACTTGCTTTTACAAAATATTTGATAAGTTTATTTTAACGGATTGTTCAAGAAGGGAGAGAGGAACCACTGATAAGAAATAGTACATGGTAGTTTTCAACTTGGCTTCTTTCTCTTTTGCTTGGTCAGAGGCTGGACTTTCCTTATTTTTAGTTTCTCTGTTTACTTCAGGAAAACCTTCTTTTGTTTCTTACTTACCCACTCTGCCTGTTTTCCCTTTATTCCCCTTTCTCTTTGGTTTTACTCATTTTCTTAGAAATATAACCTTTTCTGCTGCCCTTTTTGGCTTCCTTTCTGACCTGGGCTGGTCCACCCCTACTTAGGCAACCTGGTGGCCTCCAGCTCCTGGGAGGTCACCATATTGATGCAGAACTTAGTGCGGATACCCAATCGGCATAGCCCTCTACAGCCCAGAACTCCTGGACTCAAGCAATCCTCCCACCTCAGCCTCCCAAGCAGCTGGGACTACAGGGGCGCGCCACGGCGCCAGGCTGGCTTCCTTTCCATTTTTTAGAGGAATGTTCAACTGACAACCTTGCTGATCTCCTGGGCTCTCCCCACCTCGCCCCTTGGCCTGAGTTGTGCTTTCTTTTGCACTTCTTTGTGGTGAGGAGGATATATGCCAGATATAGGCCACTATATGCCTAGAGCCTTGGCAGAGCCAGGCATGTGGCAGATGGGGCTCCTCCCACTGCTGAAGCTGGGACTTCTCAAGATACATTTAATGTCAATCCTGTGCTAAATCTCCACTTACCAGATTTGAATCATCATTACTTTTATAGTTTTTATTATTTTCTAGCCTTTCAAACATGAAATTGGTTTTGAAACACAGATGAATTAACATGCACACAAATTTCAGGTTTGAGGCAGGGGGTCTTACTGTGGTTTCCTTTCACATGTCTTCCATTAGAATCCCAGGTGCATCCCTTCCTTTTCCTTCCCTTGCTTTTAGAAATTCTTCACAGATTCTCCCTCTTTGGAGTATTCTAATCCCTTGTGAAAGGTTTCTGAAGGGACTTACCAGATTCTGCGTTCTTGAAACCTATGTCAAGTTTACCTTTTATTCCAAAGAACTTATAACTTTTGTTTTACTAATTTTATTATGCATAAATATTTTTCCACTTTTTATAAAACTAACATTAATTTTAAAATAATACATTAATTTTAAATATCTAATTCTATAAGAAATTGCTAAACTACTTTCCAAGATGATTGTATTATTTCATGTTCCCACCAATAAATTACAAAAATCCAGCTGCTGCATATGGACCCAAGAAACATGGTATTGTCAGTGTTTCGAATTATAATCTTTGTAAATTAATATTTCCTTGTGTTTTAGTCTGTATTCCCCTAATGACTTATGAAATTGAGCATCTTTTTATGCACTCACTGGCTACTCATAATTATTTTATAAGTGTCTTCTTACATTTTTATTATTTACCCTTTCCATTATTGATTAGTAGTTCAGTGCTGATTATAAGACCTTTGGTAGCTATATTCAGTATAAATTTATCCTTTGTTGGTTTGCCAATTCTTTTCATTATTTTCACAGCACTTTTATGTCTACAGAAAAAGAGCCTAGAGAGTATCCCTCCTCCTCCTCCTAGCCTCACTCATACATAATTTCTTCTATTATTGACATTTTTGATCTTCATAAAGGTGGTAGTTAGTAGTATGGGCTTTGGATTGGTTGGTTTACATACAAAAGGCATATTCCTGGGATTCGTTTGCTATATCTAAGAGCCAGCCATGCCTGGTAGGGACAGTATTTCCTAGGTCAGCAAGGTTTCTAGATGATAGAGAATCATAAAACACTGAAAGTATAAAATATGATCAATACAAGAGCAAATGTACCCTGATGTGGGGACCACATGCTGATTGGTGTGAAACTAGATGCTCTTCTACTGAAGTCTAGTTTTCATATTATGATAATGCTGGCCTCACAGAATGTGTTAGAAAGTAAGTGTTCACTCTGTTTTTAGTTTCTGGAAGAGATTGTAGAGAATATCACTATCTGGGCCTGATGCCTTCTGTTCAGGAAGACTGTTAATTCTTGAGTCAGTGTGAATAGGTACAGGTGTGGTCAGATTATCCATATCATGGTCAATGTTTTGCTAAAAGTTGGCACACTTTGTTTATCAAATTTGGGGGCATAGATTTGTTTCTAATACTCCTTGATCATTCTGTCAATGTTCATGGGCTCTGTAGCAACATCTCCTTTCACTTCTGATATAAGTCATTCATGTGATATCTCTCTCTCTCTTTTCTCCAAGTCTTGTTTTTATGGATCTCTTCAAAGAACTGTGTTTTGAGGGTCCCTCTTCTCTTTCCATTTTCATTATAGTAACTTGTGTCTTCTTTTTTCTTAGCTTGGTGAGAGGTTTATCAATTTTTTTCATATTTTCCTTTTCATCCACTACATTTATTTATTTATTATTTTTTTATTTAGATATACAAAACAGTAGAATGTATTTTGATATATTATACATACACAGAGAATAACTTATCCTAATTAGGATCTCATTCTTGTGGTTGTACATGACGTGGAGCATCATGGGTCATGTATTCTTACTGAACATAGGAAAGTTATGTCCAATTCATTCTACTTTCTTTCCTAATCCTATCCTCCCTCCTTTACCTTTATTCCCCTTTGTCTAATTCAATGAACTTCGATTGCTCCTCCCTTATTTTGTGTTAGTATCTGCATATCAGAGAGAACATTTTGCCTTTGTGGTTTTTGGGACTGGCTTATTTCATTTAGCATGATAGTCTCTAGATCTATCCTTTTATGAGCAAATGACATAATTTCATTTTTATTCATGGCTGAGTAATATTCCATTGTGTATGTATACCACATTTTCCTTTTTTTAATTTGTTTTAATTAGTTACACATGACAGTACAATGATCCCACATTTTCTTTAGAAAAAAAAGTTCAACATCTCTAGCAATTATAGAAATGAAAAACTAAAACTACACTGAGATTCCATCTCATTCCAGTCAGAATGGCAGTTGTCAAGTATACAAGTAACAATAAATGTTGATGAGGATGTGGGGAATAAAGTATACTCATACATTGCTGGTGGGACTGCAAATTCGTGCAACCATTGTGGAAAGCAGAATGGAGTTTCCTTAGAAAACTAGGAATGGAGCCAACATTTAACACAGTTTTACCACTCCTGGGTATATACCCAAAGACTTAAAATCAGCATACTACAGTGACACAGTCATATCAATGTTCATACCAGCTGAATTCACAATTTTTGTTAATTTTTTCAAAAAAAGTACTTTTGGTTTTATTAGTTTTCCTCCACTAATTTTCTGTTCTCCATCTAGTGATATCTGATATCTTTTATTATTTTTTTTTCTTGTGCTTTTTGGATTTAATTTGTTCTTTTTTATGAGTTTACTTAGAAGTATAAATTATTGATTTTAGATCTGCTTTCCCTACAGTGTGCATTCCATGTCATAGATTATCTCCATTTCCATCCATTTTTTCTGCCAATGATATGATTTCTTTTTCTTTTTGGCTGAATAATACTATATTGTGCCAATAACTACATTTTCTTTATCCTTTTAGTCACTGAAGGGCATCTAGGCTGATTCTTGGCTATGGTGAATAGTGCTGTGATAACCATGGGCATGGGGCATCTCTGTAATATGCTGACTTGATTCCTTCAGAAACGCTCAGGAGTGGTATAATTGGATCACATGGTAATTTCTTCATCCTGCCTCCAGGGATCATGACATGGCCTTGCATAGTGTGTCAGGTTGTTGGAACCGTGGAATTTTTCTAGGTCAGTAACAAACCTGTGCTGAAGTAGAGATCAGGCCTTAGAGTCACAGGGTACTGGATGTTATCCAGGTTTCAAAATTCTCCATTTTTGATAAATTACTTATATCTGACAGACTGTTTCCTCTGCTATTACACAGGGACAGTACTTCCTACATAGCCATGTTGTCCTAAGAATGAGATCTCATGCAGCAGGTGCTTACATCTTGTGCCAGGAGCATAGGTAGAGGGTTTCTGAGCATGGAACCAGCCATTCCATCCTGGGGTACTGATTTCATAATAGTGAATAGAAACGAGGAGGACATTCTCTCATATTTTGACAAGGATATCCTTATCTGTATCTACTAAACTCACCATTGCTTGGTTGGACTGGCAGAAGGCATGGTTGTGCTTTGTCCCCAAGGCTCCCTCATGTGCAGAAATGCCTTCTCTGTCTTCAGCCTCAATGTGGCTGCAGTGGAATTTCTTCTCCTTCACTGCCACATTATAAATGCCCTATTAAATCTCATCACCTTCCATTTTATCCATATCTACAGGCACAACTTCTTCAACATGGTGTTGACCTTTGCTTACATTACAGGCCTGAACATGCTTCATGCCATTAGCAACAAACAAGATATATCTGTCCTGTTGTGCATTTGGTATCATATCAGCTGTCATATGTGCCTTGCTCTAGACCCTGTCCCGGCTGCTGAGCATCCCACTAGAGAACTCTTGTCACTTTCTGTAAGAACATTTTGACTATTGCCGGGTTTCTGTTCTCGTGACTAAAAGGCTCAGGGGTCACTCTAGTTAAACTGGGTTAACTGGGCTGCACAAAATAACCACACAAGATACACAAATACCTTTTTCTTTGGGGTTGCTGTGACGGCTCCTCTGACCTTAAGGGTCTGCAGAAAGAGAGAGCGAGAGCACACACTGACCTCTTTTATTGAGGAGAAGCTATTCAAATGAGGCAAGGGGTCAGGTTTCAGGGGGCTGAGTCTATCTTTATGATGTCCACTGTCAGCAGGTTAACTGACACCTGGGTAGCCCACACCCAAGGGCAAAGTAAGAGGAGGGGACACACACAAGGCACTTCCATGGAAGATTCTATCCTAAACAGGGCAAGGGGTTATATTACAAAGGAACAGGTGAGCATAGCTTCACCCATGGGGCTGTAGCAAGACACACCCATTTCTGTGACTGAGCGCCTCAGCCCCCAGCTGGGGAGTGTAACTCAGTCACCCATAAGGTTGGCCTCCCACAGACTATGATTCTTGTCAGACACTTGATTTCATCACAGCCATGTGGTGATTCTTTTGTTTGTTTCTTTATGATTCTCTCAGGGTCCAGCCCGGTCCCACTGGTCAGGATCCTCTGTATTTTCTAGTAAATGCTACTGAGTGGGCTATGGTACAGGGTGCTCATACTGCTAGGCTTTCTCATCTGTGGCCTGCCCACAAGCATCCAAAGATTCCAGTTACTCTGGATTTAGACTCATATAGACACATTGTCTTGGCACATTTTCCAGTTCTACATATCCTGCCCTGTGAACATCTGCACCAACCAGTGGCTTCAAGGGCAGCAGAACCTCCTAGTTCTGCAGAGGGCTCTGCTGGACACTCCAGAAGAGGATCAATGTGGAAATCCTCCTCAGGAAACCCTGGCAGGCAACAGAGTGGGACAGTAATGAGCTTTTGCTTTGATCAGACAGATTTGCTTTGACAGCCAAATTCTCTCATAATCAGATTTGGAGATTTTCTTAACTGATTTCATTCCTGGCCTCTTATCTTTAAACAGTTTTAGATAATAATCATCCTCATGAGGACTGAGACAGGATTGTTAAACAAATGGTGATTTCATGTCTCTGCAATGGCTTTACTCAGAGTCTTTACCCCATCGATGTGAATTTCGACAATGTTGGGGTTCAGACTGTTCCCACATTGACCAATCTGTCTTTGATCAGAAGTCTGTGAGCAATGCAGGAAAACTCTGCATTTCTTTGAACACTGCAGCTGAAAGAGATGAATGTTACATTTTTAATCATTTCTTTTCATATATATCTGCATATGTCTTAAAACTAAAAGAATTAAATTTCAATCTGGGCTTAAAAGGACACTCTTCTTTAATTTTGGCAGGCTTAGAATGTCTCCCCAACCTAATAAGTTTTTATTTTGTAAGTACCTTAAGGAATAAATAAATAAACTGAAGACTTTTAAATTTAAACCTGTGCTAAATCTCTACTCACTGGAACTGAATACTTCATCCTTAAATGTATTGCTTTCACCATTTTTTAAATTTCTTGTACATGAAGTTGTGCATTATGAACAGATAACTAACAACCTTGCATGTGTACATTTTGAGGTAGACTCTCTTCCCGTGGCTTCTTTTTACATATCCTGCATCAGCATCCCAGGTACCTTTCCTTTTTGCCTTTAGAAATTCTCTCTCTGGGGGCTAGGGCTATAGCTCAGTGGTAAAGTGCTTGCCTTGAAAGTGTGAGGCACTGGGTTCGATCCTCAGCACCACATAAAAATAAATAAAGATACTGTATGTTCATCTACAACTAAATAAATATTTTTAAAAAAGAGATTCTCTCTCTAGGAGCTCTCTAATCCCTTATGGTGGGCTTTTGAAGGGATTTACCAGATTAATTATTCTTGGAGGACAGGGTTCATGTCAAATTTGTCTTTTATTCCAAAAAGCTCCCTATATATACTTCATTAATTAATTAATTTTAATTAAATACAATTTTCTCCATGTTCTATGAAAATAATACATTAATTTTTAAAGTTTCTTTGTTTAATGCTCTTTTGTTATTTTTCCGATGGCAAAATTGTGATAGAATAATGAGTAAATATCACAATTATATAGTTGATGTGTTTTGGTAGAAAAATATACCCAGGTGACCTGAAACACATTCAAGACACAAAACATTTTTATACCTCTGTGCCGCAGTCTGGCTGGGCACAATCAGGAGCCACTTGTCAAAAGAAACTAACTTTATTTTTAGAACCACACACGCCAAACAAAACAGCCTCTCAGGAAAAACCCTCAGAGCCTCAACTGCCACCACCGGCTTTCCACAAGCCTCTCTCTCCCACACAAGCTTCTCTCCACCTCCCACAATCCTCCTGCTCTTGAGGCCGATTGGCTGGGTCACGTGGGCGGAGCCAAAAAAGTCCCCCAATGAGCAGCTCCGTGGTCTGAAAGGGCAGGGAAACAGTCCAATGAGCATCACTGCAGAGGAGCCAATCAGCTAGATGTTGCTGGGGCCGAGGAGCCAATCAGCTAGATGTTGCTGGGGCCGCTGTGAGCCAATCATCAGCCGGCAGCTGGAAGTTTGCTGGCAGCTGGAAGTTTGCTGGGGCCCCTTCAGCTGTGGCTCTCAACATCTCCCCCTCTCTGTTTAAACAACAAGCATGTGGCTTAGGGACCGTGTCTGTTAGGCAGTCCAATTCAACATATGGTCCTTACCCGTCATCGGATGAACTGACCTCTAGGCGTCAGCCTCCTGTCTTAGGTTGGTACCACTGCAATTGGATCATACCCGTCACTGACTACCGGTCCAGCATACAGCTATACTTGTGGATAGGCCTTTGCACCAGTGGGGGGGTGAGGTTCTTTGCCTCACCTCTGTTGGCCCCCAAATTTTAGACCATCACTAGTAGAGGAGGATGCAAAATGCCATGACATTAAGCCAATTGAGGGCTCCTTTGAAAAATTGTACCACCGGTGACATCATCAGCAAAAATACCCCAACACTACCACAAGACGCTGCACCAACAGATAGTTCACAATGCATACAGGTGAGCTCACAATGTGTCCAGGCAAGTTCTGCAAGCAGTTCAGTGATGGCTATTGTAGAAGCTGTAGATTGGTTTTATCTTTGACTTCACCAGCACTGGGATGAAGATAGGAATTCTGGCAATAATGGCTAAAGAAAAAATTATGTAACATTACAGAAGGCACTAAAAGAAAACAATTTTCTTAACAATTTACATTGTCTTTAAGAGAATTATTAAATATAATGAAAAGGAAAGGTGAAACTAAACAAACAGATCTGTTAAACTTCTTTTTTGTTTGCATATTAAAACAATCCTCAACAGTTGTTTACCCAATTTAAATTAAACCATATAAATCACGTGAAAAAAAATATTTGGATCCATTTTATCATGAGCGCTCATCATATATGATATATGGACATACGTACATTCAAACATATAACACAAAACACAAGTGTGCACACATAATATAATACATACAACACATAACATTATAGTAAAGGCCTTATAACTTTTTACAGGTGAAATCTCCATTGCAATGTTTAAAAACTCTATAGTCAAAAAATAGAACTGATCAGCAAAACATTAACCTAGGTCTGTATGAGCTCAAAAAACAAAATAGAACTTCATGATATGGCAAAGGGCAATAATAAAATAGATATTGAAAAAAGCATCCTGGTTCTGTTGCAGATGTAAGAATAGCCAAACTGGAGTTTTGGATATCAGTTGTTATGGATTTGAGCCAAATCATCTTCTTTTTGGTCTGTAGAAATCGCTTTAGTTAATCTTTCTGGAATCCAAATCGGCTGCTGTTCTCCCTGTGGAAACACATAAACAGACCCCCGACTCCAGACACTCACTGGGTCAGGACCTTGGTTAATCTCTCTGGAATCCAAATCGGCTGCTGTTCTCCCTGTGGAAACACACAAACAGACCCCCGACTCCAGACAATTACTGGGTCAGGACCTTTCCATTGTCCTGTTAGAATATCCTTCCAAAGTACCTTGGGCTTATTATGTACATTTTTTGGACACATATGCCTTTCCGCAGCACTAAGTCCTGATGAATCCAAATTTAAAAAGTTTAGAGTAAAAAGGGTTATTTTAAGTTTATCTTTGGGGAATATATACCCCTTCCCAAATCCTTCTTTTTGCTTTAATAAGTACATTTTAATAGTTTGATGAGCTCTTTCAACTATGCCTTGTCCCTGTGGATTGTATGGGATTCCTGTTATATGAGTAATGCCAAATGTTGAGCAAAATTGTTTAAAAGAGGTAGAAGTATAACCAGGGGCATTATCTGTTTTTAACTGTTTTGGAACACCCACAGTGGCAAAATTTTGTAAGCAATGAGCTATAACATCTTTAGTTTTTTCTCCGGCATGAAGGGAGCCCATCAAAAATCTGGAAGAAGTATCAACTGTAACATGCAAATATTTTAATTTTCCAAATTCTGGCAAGTGTGTGACGTCCATCTGCCAAATATGGTTAGGTATCAATCCTCTAGGATTGACTCCAAGATTAACTTGTGGTAAAAAGGTCACACAATTTTGACATTGTTTTATTATTTGTCTAGCTTGTTCCTTAGTTATTTTAAAATGCTTTTGTAAAGTATTAGCATTGACATGGAACTTTTTATGAAAATTTATAGCTTCTTCTAGTGTAGAGAAAATATGTATGTCATGGGTAGTTTTATCTGCTAAATCATTGCCCAAACTAAGGGCTCCAGGCAATCCTGTATGTGCCCTGATATGTCCTATAAAGAATGGATCTTTTCTGTCCCAGATTAGACTTTGTATAGTGGAAAGCAAAGAGAAAACAGTAGAAGAAGGGGAAATCCTACCAGCATCTTCAAGAGATACTATAGCATTAACTACATACTGACTATCAGAAAATAAATTAAATACAGAATCTTTAAACATCACAAAAGCTTGTAAAACTGCATTAAGCTCTACCTTTTGAGCTGATTGTTTGGGTACTAAAAATGTAAAAGTTTGATCAGGGGTAACTACTGCTGCTGTACCATTATTTGACCCATCAGTGAATATATTTGGAGCATTCATGATAGGTGTTTTTCTTGTCGTTTTTGGAAAAATTACAGGATGCAATGACCAAAAAGACAATAAAGGATTAGATGGTAAGTGGTTATCAAATGAAACATTAGATTTGCACATGATTATTGCCCAAGTATTTAACTCATTAGCTAACTCATCAATTTGATTCATATTATATGGAGTAATAATTTTATTGGGAGAAATTCCAAACACTCCCTTTGCTGCTTTTATTCCTTTGAGTATTAATTGTCCTACAGCCTCAGGATACCTAGTAAGAATAGTGTTAGGAGAATAAGATAAATGTATCCATAATAATGGACCTTCTTGCCAAAATACTCCTGTAGGAATATTTTTTGTTGGTAGTACAATAAATAATAAAGGCAAACTTATATCAATTCTATCCAAATGCATATTTTCCGTATATGTTTCAATGATTTTTAATGCCTTTCTTGCTTCAGGCGTTAACATTCGGGGTGAATTTGGATCTGATGGACCTTTTAGGATATCAAATAAAGGTCCCAACTCTCCTGTTGGTATACCTAAATAAGGCCTTATCCAATTTATGTCTCCTAATAACTTTTGAAAGTCATTAAGTGATTTGAGTTGATCTACTCATATTTGAATTTTTGGTGGACGGACCATGGTTGAGGATAATAGAACTCCTAAATAATTAATTGGAAAATTTAATTGTACTTTATCTATTGCTATCTCTAGATTATAATTTTTTAATAAGTTTGTAAGTGTGGCATAACATTCTAGCAATGTGTTTTTATCTTTGTGTGCTAATAATACATCATCCATATAGTGAAATATTTGTAGTTCAGGATTTTGATTTCTAAGTGGCTGGATTGCTTTGTTAACATAAATTTGACACATAGTTGGGCTGTTAGCCATCCCTTGATGGAGTACTTTCCATTCATATCTCTGATCAGGACCTTCATGATTCAGTGCAGGGATAGTAAATGCAAAACGTGGACTATCCTCAGGATGAATTGGAATTGAAAAAAAACAATCTTTAATATCTATAACTAAAACATACCAGGTTTTTGGCAAAGCAGACAACTGAGGAATCCCTGATTGAGCAGGTCCCATAATAACCATCTCATTATTAATGGCTCTTAAATCTTGCAATAATCTCCATTTACCAGATTTCTTTTTGATGACAAAAATGGGAGTATTATGGGGAGATACAGAAGGTTGTATATGTCCTTCCGCTAATTGTTGTTTGACCAGGTCATGGGCTGCTTGTATCTTTTCTTTAGTCAGGGGCCACTGAGGAACCCATACTGGTCTTTCTGATTTCCAAGTAATTTTTATTGTCTCAGTGGCCCTTTCTGAAAATCCAACCCATGCCTGTCTGTTCCTTGATCTATTTGTATTGGTGCTGCTATACCTTGTTCTTGTTTTTCTAATCTTTTTCCTTTCCTAAAACCTTGTCTAGTCATAATAGTGGGTGCATTTTGGTTGATGTTATTTGTTAATGTCAAACCTAATTGATCTAGGACATCTCGTCCCCATAAATTTACAGGAAGATGATCCAATACATATGGCTGTATAGTTCCTTCACATCCTTCAGGATCCTTCCAATCTAATACCATTGCACTTCTATGGGGATTAGTTGCCACTCCTAGGCCTCGAAGCATTTGAGTGGCTTGTTGTAATGGCCAGTGTTTTGGCCATTCTTGACGAGAGATGATGCTAAGGTCTGCACCTGTATCCAGTAGCCCATTAAATTCATGTCCTTGAATATTTAGTTTTAGCATGGGGCGAGAATCTAAATTTAAAGAAAGCATAGCCCAGTCTACACCTGTGGAGTCTAATCCCTTGGAACCTCTTTCTACAGTATGACTGGAAAATTTATCATGTAGGCTGGGTATTATTAGTAACTGTGCTATTCTATCTCCTGGTGAAATTACTGATATACCCTTTGGAGAACTGGCTATAATTTTTATTTCACCTTCATAATCGGGATCAATTACCCCAGGACTTATCATAAGTCCTTTTAGAGTAGAAGAGCTGCGTTCCAATAATAAGCCTACTGTTCCTTTGGGAAGAGGTCCTTTCACCCCTGTGGGAATGATTTGAACTCCCATCTCTGGAGTTAGTACTGCTCTGGTGGAGGCGCAGATGTCCAACCCTGCGCTCCCTCTGGTTTGTCTGATGAGGGATCTGATGGACAATGTGTCCTGGGCACTACCCTGATGGTGTTGCTGGGTTCCTCCAGTGCTCCGTATATTTGTGGTTTTGGGCCCCGGAGCATTGGGCCCCCCTGTCCATTTTTTGGCAATGGAGCCCGATGCCTTTCTCCACGATATCGTGGATAAACACCTGGTCCTTGTTCGTTTTTTGATAATGGAGTACCCTCTATGGTGGTTTGAGAATGGCATTCATTAGCCCAATGTCTCCCTCTACGGCATCGTGGGCAAATACCTGGTATTCTACTCCTTTGATACCTAGTTTTGTTAAACCCTCCTCCAATGGGGCAATTCCTTTTAAAATGTCCTGTTTGTTCACAATTGTAGCATGTTCTTGGCCTGGCATCTAAAGCCTGTTTTACTGCAGCTGCCACAATTTGCCCTTGTTCATTAATGTCTCTGGCATCTAAAGCCTGTTTTACTGCAGCTGCCACGACTTGCTCTTGTTCATTAATGTCTCTACATAATTTAATATATGTGTTTAAATCTTCATGTTTCCATGGTCTAATGATATCTCTGCACCAACGATTCGCTTGCTCATAAGCCAGGTGTTTTAGTAATGGCATTGTTTGTTCTGTATTCCCAAAAACTCTGGTAGCTGTTTGAATAAGCCTATCTACAGATTCAGCATAAGGTTCATTAGCTGCTTGTATTACCTTAGATAATTGACCTTGTAAACCTCCATGTCCTTGTAAAGTCTTCCATGCCTTAATTGCATCTGCAGCAATTTGTGCGTATACGCCAGGATCATATGCAATTTGTTGCTGCTGATCCTCATAAGGTCCCTTTCCTAACAACATATCTAGATTTCTCTGAGGATAACCAGCTCCTGCATTTCTCCTAGCCGTCTCCTTGCAAAATTCCTCATTGGCAACCTTCCATAACAGGTATTGTCCTCCATTTAGCACAGCTTTACACATATTAGCCCAATCTGCTGGCGTCATGTTCAAGTTGTTAATGGATTCGACCATGCTTACAGTGAAGGGTGCTTGAGGACCATAGGTTGTTACAGCCTCTTTTAGCTGCTTCACTGTTTTGAAATTTAAAACTTGGTAAAATCGCTGCCCTCCTGCCTCAAATACAGGGCATGTTAATATTTGAGATCTTGTCTCAGGATCCCAACTATCAACTGCGGGGGTTGGGGACCTGCCAGCATATGGAGGTGGCCTTGTTAGTTGGACACTTACGTCCTCTGGTGATAGAAAGGTGTTAGTAGCAGTCTCCTGTTGTAACTTTCCCCCTGATGGCTTTTTCTGTTTTACACTTTCTTTCTCTGTCTGACTAGCTTGAGAGGCCTTCTCTTTTACTTGAATCTTTTCCTCTGTCTGACTAACTTGAGAGACCTTCTCTTTTACTTGAATCAATATGTCTTCTCCTTCCTCTACCATTGTCTGAACTGAAGGCTTTGGACTAAGCAAACAAGATATGAACGTCCACAATGGCAATGTGCCAACTGGCAGAGTCCCTGGGCTTTTCTTTTCTATTCTTTTTAAATCTTCACCATGATGGTTCCATTGTGATATATTTAACAACTCCTCCTTAAAAAGCCATGGGCTACATTTTTGTATTGTATCAACGTATGCCCTGATTGTTTTTGATTTTACTGAGATGCCTCCTTCCTCTAACAATTTACTTAACACTCTTTCAGTTTGTTTTTTACTAATTTCTGATCCCGTATTTCTAGTATAATACAACCCAACAAGATGACGCCTAACAAAACTGAAACAGAGTGAAACAAAATTGAAACAACACAAAATCATTATAATAGCCTCCTGAAATGTCCATCCGTCCTTTCTCCCTATCTGTTCCTCAGATGTGAGCAGTTTTTCTTCCATCTTACACATCTCCAGGGACAGGCAACTTAAAACAAAAGTGAAACAAAATAACAAAAGAAGAATCTTAAAATGGCTACCCATCCTCTCGCCCTGCCCTCAGGGGCGAGCAGTTTCACTTACCCTCAGTCGCTCCCCGTGCGAGCCACCAAATGCCGCAGTCTGGCTGGGCACAATCAGGAGCCACTTGTCAAAAGAAACTAACTTTATTTTTAGAACCACACACGCCAAACAAAACAGCCTCTCAGGAAAAACCCTCAGAGCCTCAACTGCCACCACCGGCTTTCCACAAGCCTCTCTCTCCCACACAAGCTTCTCTCCACCTCCCACAATCCTCCTGCTCTTGAGGCCGATTGGCTGGGTCACGTGGGCGGAGCCAAAAAAGTCCCCCAATGAGCAGCTCCGTGGTCTGAAAGGGCAGGGAAACAGTCCAATGAGCATCACTGCAGAGGAGCCAATCAGCTAGATGTTGCTGGGGCCGAGGAGCCAATCAGCTAGATGTTGCTGGGGCCGCTGTGAGCCAATCATCAGCCGGCAGCTGGAAGTTTGCTGGCAGCTGGAAGTTTGCTGGGGCCCCTTCGGCTGTGGCTCTCAACACCTCTGAAAGTTGCTTTGTTACCACATGCCGATTATCTGAGGCCGCCATTATTCCTATTTTTATCACCAAATATCAGTTTTGCCCATATTTGACTTTATTTGTTTAGAATTATACTGTGGACATTTTCTATTCCTAGCTTCCTTCACTCATTATTACATTTTTGGGGTTGATTTTTTCATTTCATTCCTTATATCAGCAATATAAAACTGAGTTCAGAAGTAACACTGTTTAACCATTTTCATATTAATTGCTCTGGGTTGTCTTCAGTTTTCCAGTGTTAGAAGTAAAGCTGCTCTGTGCATTCTTTTTTTTTTTTTTTTTCTTTAAGGAGCTCCGGGTGACGGTGCTGCTTCATTGGCCCCTGTGTTCCCTCCAATGCGCCCGCCTCTCTCCGCTTGGGGCCCTGCAACTTGGCTTCTTTTCTCTGCCCTCTGCACCCTCCCCCGCTATGCAACTTTACTGACCATGATGAAGGCATTTTTTTTTCTTTTAAGCAAATGTTAGAGATTCACTTTTATGTCTAAGAAAACAAAAACAGCACAATTTCATGCATGTATTCCCAGGACAGCATGTCTTTGGGCTTGCGATGGAAGCTGAACTTCGGTCTACGTCTCTTAGTCCCTCAGCAGAGAGGACAGCTCCCTCATGCTCAAGGTCATTGTCCTTGCCTGCTTTCATAGGGTGATGCTGGTGGGTGAGGTTTCTGGACCCCGTCCTCTCAGGGTGCCCTCAGCCTGTCTTGGAAAGCTGCTTTGTTGTGGATGTCTGATGTACTGAGAGGAGCTGTGCTGGGGCTGCATGTTGACAGGGCCACAGTTGGCTGGCGAGGACAAGGTCCTGTGTCTTGGTCTTGGTTTGCTAATTTGGCCAGATACTTATTATGATTCTTTGCATGAACATTTTCTATGATGTGACTCCCCACTGTTATATAAGTTCTCTGTGGGGTGGAGAATCCCAAATGGTGGATAATCTTCAGACTGTTTGTGTTTTTGTTTTTTTTTATTATTAGTTGTTCTTATTCAAGGATTTTTGTGGACATATGATCTCATTTTCTTGGATTAAAAAACATAGAGCAAAATTGCTGGATCATAAAATAAGTCTAAATAAGAAACTGTTCAACTGCTTTTCAAGTCACTCTACTATTTCACATTCTCATCAGCAGAGTATGGGAATCCACTTGCTGCACATGCACCTGATGAACATGGTATTGTCATGTCAGTCCTTTGAATTCTGGTCATTATAGTGAGTTTAAAGTAGCATTTTATTGTTTTAATTTGCATTTCCCTAATAATTTATGAAATTGAACATCATTTTATTCACTCAGTGGCTACTCATAATTGTTTTAAGCTTACATTTTTTATTATTTCCACTTTTCCCTGTTAATTTTTAGGGATTTATACCAGATGCTGACTATAAGTCCTTTGGAAGTTGTGTATTACAAATATGTATCCATTTGATAGTTTACTAATTTTTTATGATTTTGAGAGCACTTTTTAGGTTTACAGAATGATAGCACAGAAAGTATGGAGGGTTTCCATATATCAGCTCTTCTCAGCTTTACCCCTATACAGTTTTTATTGCTATTGATTTTTTTCATGGTGTGGTGTACTTATTAAAATTGATAAACCTATCTGATACTTTATTATAAACTGAAGGCCATAGTTACCACTAGGGTTCATTCCTTGCATTATACTGTTCAATACACTTAGATAAAAGCAGAATTATATATATTTACTATTTAAGTGCCATATGGAGTATTTTAATGCCCTAAAAATGTCTTGTGCTTCAACAACTTCCCTCTCTTTCCCCAGATCCTCAGGATATCACTGAGCTTTTTATTACATAGTTTTACCATCCTTAGAATTCTACTTAGTTGTAATCACAGAGTGTGTGGCTCTTTTCAGACTAACTTCTTACACTTAGCAATATACATTTAAGGTTCTTTCATGTTTTTTATAGACTGATAGCTCATTTTTTTTAATTGATGAAAAAGACTTTATTTTTTGGGAGGTTCACATTTTGATAATCAGAATATCTTGGTTGCTTCCAAGTCTTTAAAATGATGATGAAAGATGGTATAAATATATGTGCAGACTTTTGTGTGAACCTAAGTTTGCCACTCACTTGTGTAAATAACTAAAAACATGACTGCTGGGTCTTAGGATAAGTCAATATTTGGTAGTTTTAGAAACTTGAAGACTGTCTTCTAAAATATTGTGCCATTTTGTATTCCCATCAATGTGTAAGAATTCCTGTTGCTCCACATTCTCTTCAGAACTTAATGTTGCCTGTGATTAGATTTTAGTCATTCTAAAACATATGTAGTAGGATATAATTTTTTAATACATAATTCTCAAACACATATTATAGTACATATCATATTTTTCTTATGCAGATTTTCCATCTATATATCTTCTTTGGCAAGAATTAAGAATTTCCTTTATTTTGTAATTTTGCTGGTTATTTTCTTGTTGAGTTTACAGGGTCATTTTTCAATTTAGATATTCATCCCTTTCAGAAATGTTTCACAAACATCATAAAATGTAAGAAGGAAAATATGACCAATAAGATAGCTAATATCATCCTTAATGTGAGGAACTATATGATCTTCCTACTAAAGTTCTTGTCTAGTTCTGATATTAGGGTAATTTTGGCCTCATAGAATGAGATGAAAAATGTTCCCCCTGATTCTATTTTTCTGGAAGACACTGTATTGTGTCTTTTCTTCTTTCCATCTTTTCTATAATTCATCAGTAAAACCATCTGACACTAAACCTTTTTTGCTTAGGGTGGTTCATAATTGTTGGGTCAATTTCTTCAATAGATACAGATGTATTCAGTTATATCTTACTATGTGAGTTTTGGTAGATGTATTATTAAAAACTCAGTACATATCATCCACATTATTAACATTGGGGGCATAGAATTGTTCCTAATATTAGCTTACAAGCCTTTCCATGACAGCGTGATCTGTAGTGATATCAATTTTCTTTTTTTTCTTTGGGGGGGGGCTAATGGTGATTAAACTCAGGGGCATTTGACCCCTGAGCCACATTCCCAGCCCTATTCTGTATTTTATTTAGAGACAGGGTTTCCCTGAGTTTCTTTGCACCTCAGTTTTTCTGAGGCTGGCTCTGAACTCGTGATCATTTCTGTTATTAGTAATTTGCATCATATCTTTTATTCCCTAGCCTTACTAGAGGTGCATTTATTTTGTTGTTCTCTTCAAAGAACTTAAGTTTTGTTATATATATATATATATATATATATATATATATATATATATATATATATATATATATATATATCAGTAAAATATACACATATTTATATTTTACTGATTTGTTGTATTTAATAGAACTTCTGAATGGACATGTTGTAGAATCATATTGGTCATGCGGTCACATATATACCTAATGTAATAATGTCTGTTTCATTCTACTATCTTTTCTATCCTCACATCCCCTCCTCTTCCCTACCATCACTTCCCTCTATCTAATCTAAGGTAATGCTATTCTTCTCTAGTCCCCCACCTCCCCATCACCTTATTGTGAATTAGCATCTGAATATTAGAGAAATCATTTGGCCTTTGGTTTTTGGGATTGGCTTATTTCACTTAGCATGATATTCTCCTACTCCATTCATTTACTGGGAAATGCCATAATTTTACTCTTCTTTAAAGCTGAGTAATATTCCATTGAGCATATATACCACATTATCTTTATCCACTCATCTATTAAAGAACACCTAGGTTTGTTCTATAGTTTAGGTATTGTGAATTGAGCTGCACTGATGTGGCTGCATTACTGTCCTATGCTAATTTTAAGTCCTTGGGTATAATTCAAGTAGTAGGATAGCTGGGACAATTGGTGGTTCCATTCCAAGTTTTATGAGGAATCTTTATAGTAATTTCCATAGTGGTTGTACCAATTTCCAGTCCCATCAGCAATGTATGAGTGTACCTTTTTCCTCACATCCTTGCCAACATTTATTCTTGTCTGTATTCTTGATGATTGCTATTCTAATAGGAGTAAGATGAAATCTTGGAGTAGTTTTGATTAGCATTTCTTTAATTGCTAGAGATGTTGAACACTTTTTCATATAGTTGTTGATTGATTGTATTTCTTCTTCTATGAAGTGTCTGTTCACTTCCTTAGCCCATTAATTGATTGATTATTTGCTTTTGTGTGTGTGTGTGTGTGTGTGTGTGTATGTGTTTGAGTTCTTTATTTTTCCTAGAGATTAATGCTTTATCAGAGGTGCATGTGGTAAAGATTTTCTCCCAATCTGTAGGCTCTTTGCTCACATTATTGATTGTTTCCTTTGCTGAGAAGAAGCTTTTTAATTTGAATTAATCCCATTTATTGATTCTTGATTTTACTTCTTGCACTGTAGGAGTCTTGTTAAGGAGGTCAGTTTTCAGACTGATGTAGTGAAGAATTGGGCCTATTTTTTTTTCTATTAGGCACAGGGTTTCTGTTCTAGTTTTTAAATCTTTGATACACTTTGAGTTGTGCAGGGTGAGAGTTCAAGGTTTAATTTCATTTTGCTACATATGGATTTCCAGTTTTTCCAGCACCATTTGTTGAATAGGCTATCTTTTTTTCCAGTGAATGTTTTTGGCACCTTGTCTAGTATGACATAACTATTGATGTGGGTTTTTTTCTGTGTCCTCTATTCTATACCATTGGTCTACAAGTCTATTTTGGTGCCAATATCATGCTGTTTTTATTACTATAGCTCTGTAATGTAGTTTAAGGTCTGGTATTGTGATGCCTCCTGCTTCACTTTTTTTGCTAAGGATTGTTTTAGGTTTTCTGGGTCTCTTATTTTTTCCAATAAATTTTATGTTTGCTTTTTCTATTTATATGAAGAATGTCATTGGGATTTTAATAGGAATTGCACTAAATCTGTATAATACTTTTGGTAGTATGGCCATTTTTATAATATTAATTCTCTCTATCCAGGAGCTGAGAGATCTTTCCATCTTCTGGGGTTTTCTTCAATTTCTTTCTTTAATGTTCTTTGTTTTCATTGTAGAGGTCTTTTACCTCTTTTGTTAAATTGAGTTCCAGGTATTTTATTTTTTGAAGCTATTGTGAATGGGGTAGTTTTCCTAATTTCTCTGTCAGTGAATTCATCACTGATGTATAGGAATGTGCTTGATTTTTGGGTGTTGATTTTATATCCTGCTACTTTGCTGAATTTATTATTAGTTCCAGAAGTTTTCTTGTGAATTTGTTTTGGATTTTCTAGATTCAGAATCATGGCATCAGCAAATAATGAAACTTTAAGTTCTTCTTTATCTATTTGTATCCCTTTAATTTCTTTCTTTTCCCTAATTGATCTAGCTAGATTTTCAAGTATGATGTTGAATAGAAGTGGTGAAAGAGGACATTATTGTTTTATTCCAGTTTTTAGAGAGAATGCTTTCAATTTTTTTCATTTAGAATAATGCTGGCCTTGGGTTTAGCATATCTAGCTTTTAAGATGTTGAGTTATGTTCCTACTATCACTAATTTTTCTAGTGTTTTGAAATGAAGGTGTGTTGTATTTTGTCAAATGG
Source organism: Marmota flaviventris (assembly GCF_047511675.1). NCBI lineage: Eukaryota > Metazoa > Chordata > Mammalia > Rodentia > Sciuridae > Marmota > Marmota flaviventris. The sequence continues at coordinate 44,421,155 of NC_092506.1, forward strand.
TCTTTCTGCATCTATTGAGATGATCATATGATTCTTGTTTTTAAGTCTCTTAATATGATAAATTATGTTTATAGTTCATCTCAGTAGATGCAAAAAAACCTTTTTTATGTCTGAACTGGTTTTTAATAAACCTAACAAATCGTATAGCACCTATACGATTTTAAATATAAGGCTAGGAAAATTAGAGATTCAGCAGAAGCTACAAATAAGTAAAACTGTTATAACCATTATCTTTTCTTTTATAAAATAATTTTCTTAAAGCATGGTGTTGCAGTTTACATTTTTTGAGTTATTTTTTTTCTTTTTGTTTTAATCTTACAAATCTTGTAATAGTTTCCACATATGGTTGAATATAAGTAATGATTTGTTGTGGATTGGAAAGGATAGCACATGATAGCCACAGGGAGCTTTTGGACACTTGATTATTTTTTTAAAATTAAAAAAAAATTTTTTTGCCCCAGACCAGGGTGGCCTCTGAACGTCATACATAAAGCCATACCATAAAAGTATTTATTACTATGACATTAGTATTTGTGTCTGATAACTCTGTAAATGACTTTTCATTTAAACAAAGAGTTAGTTTAGGTTTACTTTTAGTAATTGATAAACATGTTTCAATAACAGTAGAGTTAAACTTTGTATTTTCCCTTTCATTTAAAGTTTGTTGAGCTGAAACATAGGGAATTACAATCAGTTGAACAATAGAGGATTTTTGGGTGGAGGTTGGAAAAATGGATTCCCCCTCCTTTTGCCCTGGGTTGGTAGGTTGTAATTTTTTACAATACAGCAAAAGGTAACTTTTCATATTTTGGTTGGTTAGTAGAATTTACAGCTAACATATGAGACTACCCTTCCTCAACAGTTTGTCCCAAACACTCAATTAAGTCGACTCTAGCTGGGGGCAGGGTGGTTGCCAATAGCCAGCCACAGTGGCACTGGCAGTGAATTAGTTAAAAGAGTGTACTGGAGAGGCTCCAGAAGAGCTAGGGACAGCATGTTGCTGTTGGAGCTGCACTGATTTAAAGAGGCCACATGTCCGGGCACAGAGGGAAAAGAGCAGGCAGGTTGAGAAACAGAAGTCTTATCCATAGTGTTATGACAAAGAAACCAGGCTTGAAGCACAGGAATAGAAGATTGTGGCTCCTCATGAAACATTTCACCTATCTTTTCCAAATCTTTTAAATTTGGTAATGCACTTTTTGGATAAAAAAGACAGCAAGAGCTTATCTCTGTCAGCAAGGCAGCAAGATCAGCATTATTGTGGTATGTCTAGCCTTGCTAAGTAGGAGATAAAGCTTGGCTCAATGATGTTGTTGAGACATCAGAGAATTACCCATAGCTGACTGATTAGGGATCTGTGCCAGCGGATGAAAGACATGCATGAAAAGCCTTTTTCAGGCATAAGTAATCTACTCTCTCGGTTACCTGTCAATATCCAGAAAGGTCTCTATTAGAGCAGATTTTGTTGTCTCAAACTCTCTGTGGACTGGGAGGCCGTTTGGGGAGAGAACTCTTCTCATGCCCCAGTGTTGGTCACCAGTTGTAAGGAATAATAATAAGGGGAGACTCAGAGACAAGGAGCAGAGGCAGGAAAGTGGCTGCTTGTCCAAGCAACCATGTTTATTTATACCAGTAGGTTACATTAGGTCATTTGTACCATAGCTACATTATTGTTTAGAGTATTAGTAAGGTTACTTAGTCTGCAGTTTCACTTCAGTTTCAATACACAATGTCAGGAGCTTTGTGCTGCTCTTAAGAAAATCCATTGTCTAAAGTTACTGTTAAACAGGCAGATCCAGGAGCACCAAAGCTTGGTGAAGCTTTGTAGTTATCTAGCAAGCAAGTTCCTTTATTCCCAGGAGTTATGTGCTAAGATCAAAGTCAAAACTGATAAAAATCTCAACACAGAGCTTCCTCAAGAAAAACATTGCTAGAGTGGTCAGGCATCCCATGTCTTTTACACAGAAGTTTCCCACCAGCCAGGCATTCTGTACCTTTGCACAGACATTTCCTAGCACCCAGGCATTCTGTGCCTATGCACAGAAACTTCCTAGCCACCAAGCATGCCACAATCATGCTTATGGCATGCTAATCAATTATTAGAGACCCCAATCCCAAACACAGAAGCCCTACACTAAATAGAACTTATGATTGTGATAATTTCATACACATACTAACAAGAATAAATTAATGAGCATTTTAGTTTTTGCAGCCACTTGATTTCTGTTACAATGTATTTATCTCTGCTGTTGTCATGTGAAAGCAGCCACAGATAACACATCAATAAATGGCATCTCTATTTCTATATCTCTCTCTACATATATCTATATCAATGTAAAGTTTTCACCTAATACAATCATCTATTTATCTTCCAGAGTTAATACTTCTTTGAAACAATACTTTACTTGAACTTGCAGAATCACTACATTAAGGGACAACTGGACTCTCTGTTGTTTCCTGAGGAAGGCTTCCTCCACTTTTCTTAACCTCAGGTGTGTCCTGGAAGGCCTTCCCCAGAACCAACTTGAGCGATGGTTGCTGCCGCCAAAGGTTTTGTCCCCGCCTACAGGAGCCAACAAATATGTAAATGATGGGTTTGGCACTGCTGTTAATACAGGACAGAAATAAAGCAGTCCCCTCAGAAAAATGCAGAATCACATCATTATTATGAATCCACAATGACAGAAACCTTAGGATGCCTATAGGCAGGCCACAAAAGAGGAAGACTAGAACTATGAGCCCAATAGTTACATACAGCCTGGTCAGTGGCACCCTCCGAGAGCCACAGAGGATTCTGACGAGCAGGGTGAGACTAGATATAGAGAGAACTATAAATAAAAAAATCAGCCACAAGGCTGTGATAAAATAAAATGTCTGACACCAATAGATTAAATCTGTAGATAGGAATTTACAGTGGATCTCCTTCAGGATGCTCAGCAGCAGGGACAGGGCCCAGAGTAGGGCACATATGACAGCTGACGTGTGTCTCGGACGGTGGCAGCGGTACCAGATGGGATACAGGATGGACAGGCAGCGCTCAGCACTAATGGCGCTCAACACGCTCAGGCCTGTAAGGTAGGAACAGGTCATTACAATGGGTAAGTAGTTGAGGATGAAGGCGAGAAAGGAAAGGAAAGTGAGGTTGAGTTTGTTCAGAGAAACTATAACATGAAAACAGAGAAAAAGGAAGTCGGCTCCCGCCAGGTTGAGGATGTAGACTGAGAGGGCGTTCCTGTGCATGTGGAAGCCCAGAAGCCAGAACACAACTGCATTTCCCACCAGCCCAATTTGGGCAATGATGAGGGTTGGCAAGCCCAGGATCGAGGTCCAAAAGTTGACAGGTTGAGGATTATTCCAGTTACTTCCGTTCACCATTGTGAATTCTGTCCCCTCGGCTGGGGTGGTTGGACTTATGCTCAGAACCCCTCCACTGGAGCTGCTAAGAACAAAAAGAAAGTCATGAGTTCCTGCTGCATAACCTCTGAGTCCCAGGACCACCCTGCTGTGTGGGAATTACTGTCCCTGTGTCACAGGGGAGGACACAGATGCTTGTAAAAATTATTTAAAAAAAGCCCAGGGGGTCTGGGGTCCTGGACTCAAACCCAGTTCATGTCGACTGTAAACGCTGTGCTGGCTGCTGCTGCACTGGTTCATCTACTGACAGGAATATTCTATGGTCCAATCATGCACATGGACGCCCTTCTGTTCCTGCCAGAGTTTATGCCATGTCTCCAGAATTTCTTGAGGAAGGAAAAGTCTGGGATAGGATCTGAGATACCAGGAAAGAACTGTGGACAAAGGCATTAGCCTGTCCTGGACCAGAATTTTTCTCTCAGGTTCAGAATTTTTAAGAGGCAAAGATGATTCCAGACCATACTCACAAGTAAAAATGCTGTATATAGGAGAACAAAGACTGCTTTGGGGATCTGATATGAATGAGACCTCTTGGTAGGGCAGGTATGAGGGTGATTGGGCCTGGTAGGCTAGTAATGGCTAAGTGTGTCATAGAAATGTCTCAGTGTGTCAGCCACAGAGGACAGCCACACTATGTTTATCCCTTTGTCGAGATTTGGTGCTACACACTGTATTCTCAGTAATTATTCAGTGAATGGATGCATGAATAAGGAGACTAATGGTAGCAGAAGACTTGGGTTAAATGGAAAAATAAAAATGAAATACAATTAAATGAATTAGAACATTCAGGTAAAATTAGGTGAAGAAAATTTCATTCATCATTATTCTTTTTGTGGACAACTGAGTGTGTTTAGAAGACTTACTTATGTCTATCCAAATAACTGCAATGGAAACAGATGGGCCACAAAAGCAAGTAACAAAAATGGCTTTGCTGGGTACTTTGTAACAATTTGGTGCAGAATATGGGGTTAGGATGTGAGTTTGAACTGAATTGCCCAGCAGTTTGTAGGGCAGAGAAATAAGAGATAAGTTCTGAGTGCTAACAAAAGGTTTTTGAAATATGAAAACATCTAAAGTAAAGCTATTAAGTGATGTGCTGTAAAGTGTATAAAATAAATATTTTCCATTTTCTCTCCCAGTAGAGTTTTCTTTGCAGGTAGAAGTTTGTGTGAGGGTAATCTATGAGGAGAAGTAAAAAATTAAGGGGTTGGAATGAAAAGAGATGCTTGCATATATTTTAACTAGGGAAAGTGAACTAGCTCACACCTGGGTGAATGATAATAGACAATGGAGAATTTATAAAGTATTCTCTCTTTGAATTCCTTTAGAGACCTCTGAGGAGAAAATTTGTATTATTTCTGTTATACAGAGAATAAAATTAGATCACAGAAAAGATGAATGCGTTCTCCTGGTCTAACACTGTGGATGAACTCAGGAGTGCTGCCTCAGGGCCCACTCTTTGGCCCTACTGACCCAGCACCACAGAACTGGTGATTACATCTACATAGGTGTGGGGCAGCAGACGAATAATTCCCAAGTTAAATCCAAGTTGGTTGTCAAAATTGTGTATTTCAGAAAGTCTAGTATAAACAAACTTCAGAAATTAGAGGAAGGGAAACAAGCGAAATAGGGCAATAATGAGGTGCTTTGGAAGCCAGTCAGGAACAGATGAGAATATAGAAGCTCTCCCCTGTTTTCAAGGGAAGCCAGGTCTTGCAGGCCAGAGAACTCACATGGACCCTCAAGTGAAAAAAAGAACACATCCTTCTCTGGTGTGCAGAGAGGCATCAGAAGTGAATGCATCCAACATGAGGTCTTGTAGATATAAAATCTCCCACAACTTTGGTTGACCAGAAGGGGATATGGGAGGAAATCTACAACCTCTGTTATCCCCACTCTGGGAACCTCAGTTGGTACATGTGGGAGTTTCTTCCAGGAGACTAAAGGGCAAGAAGAGAGGGATTTGAATGTTTTAACTCCTGGCTCTCTGCCTGTGAGGTTGTGAGTTGCAATGACAGTGCTTTTCCTCCTACTTGGTTGTCCCCTGCTACTGCTACAACTAGTTGTTGTTCTTTCTCTCTCTCTCTTGTCTGTATAATGCTTTATTATTGCTTGCCTTAAGCTACTTTACCATATCATGTAAATTTTTCTTAACTCTACCTTTGTAAACAGTCAACTAAAGAAATACTCAATTACTTCATTTTGGGGTTGCCTTTTTTCTTCTTAAATATGCAAAGAAGAACAATGTTTAAAAGCAAGTAACATAATGAAAACCTTGGAGCTGGGTGTCCTGGCACACGTCTACAATCCCAGTGGCTCAGGAGGCTGAGGTGGGAGGATTGCGAGTTCAAAGCCAGCCTCAGCAAAAGCAAGGAGCTAAGCAACTCAATGAGACCATCTCTAAATAAAATACAAAATAGGGCTGTTGATGCGGCTTAGTGGTCGAGTGCCCCTGAGTTCATTCCCCAGTACCCCTCACCCCCTAAAAAATAAACAAAATAAAATCTGGGTTTATGGCAGCTAAGCTCTGGGATGTAATTCCTGCATGTAACTGTGGTCCGCAAATGAATGTAAGTAGCAGTGTTATCCCTATGATAATAGATTTGAATGTCCAGAATAAAGGGGAGAATATGGGGAGATGGATCATAAGGGAGAATGGTCTGAAGAAGCCCTCTGAGTACATTCACTGTCAAGGATGCCAGCACCTAGTGTTCACAAAGAGGCATCATCTCTTCGACCTTTCCCTGAAGGAAGCCCATGACCCCCTGCTTGTAGCATCACAAGGTAGAAACATAGAAATATGAACTCAGTACAAAATATTAGCAATCACTGGAATCAGGAAAGCATTTAGAATATACCCTTACCTTTCTTCCATTCTCTATCCACAGGAGGGGAGCTGATCTGTGCTGAAGTGGAGAGTTTTTCTCGGATTAAGGGGCACCAGAGAACCCTTCTCTGTCTTCTAAATCAGGAGATGCACACAGGAGCTGGAGGAAAAAGCAGTGAATAAGAAAAGCTATCAAGATGCTAAACAGCCCTTCCTTTGATTTTCTGCAAAGGATTGTGGGCAAATGAGAAACCAGAGCAGTTTAAGATGTGACCCACAGAGAAATCTTTCTGGGCATCTTCCCAATTGCTACTCATGTTGAGCCTCTCCCATCCCACCTTCTCTTATTTACCTCTAAGTAACTGCTATGGGCCCTTTAATTTCCGACTGTGAAAAACAATTCAATGACAATTAGGTAGAGAAGACTCTAGGAAGTAGAGAAGGAGATTTGAGGGATAGTGTAATTTGCCAAAATAATTTTCCTTTCTTCCTTCTCTGTTTGATTTGGCATATCAAGAGGAAGGTGTCTGTGACACTTATGAGTCACTTATTTTCATCCAACTTTCTGGTTGAATAGAGTCACAAGAATACACCTCCCAGGAGAGCAGAGGACAGGAGGAAAGGAACTTGGGTTTTACATCTCCTGGCTCTCTGTCTGTCTCGGCAGAGACAGTGCCTCTCCATCTTTATGCTCATTCTCTCCCGCCTCTGCAACTGCCCTGTCTCCTCAGTGTTCCTTCCCTTGTTCTTTCCCTGTTTCACCATGCACTTGTCACTTTTCCTTAACCTGCCCATCTTTGTAAATACTTCTATCATGAAGTGCTCTTCAAACATTCCAATATGTGTCAACAGTTTCTACTTGGGATAGTAAAAACAAATAACTTTATAAAGCAAATAAAACACCGAGACCTGGGTCTTCAGCAGTTCAGCTCTGGGATAAAATGCCTGCATATCAATAAATGAATGCAAGAGGCAGAACTCTATCCATGACAGCAGAATTGAATGATTGGAATAAAGGACAGGATATGGGGAGATGGATCAGAAGGGAGAATGATCTGGTTGATCCCTTTGGTAACTCCCAGTTTTGAGGCTGCCAGCACCCAGTTTTCAGAGGGAGGCTTCTGTCTCTTGTATTTTCTTAAGGAATCAGCATGACTTCCTGCATGTAGCACCCCAAAGTAGAAACACAGGGATGCGAACAGAGACTGAAGACTGTAACTGGAAGTAAGAAAATTCTTGGAGTGTCTATCCACACCTTCCCTCCACTCTTTTGTTTGAAGGTAAAGAATTTTTCAGTTTTGAGGGAGAAGAGCCTTTCTGACTTTGAGAAATGCCAGAGGACCCTTGCTTGTCCTCAATTTGTGAAATGTCTTCAGGGAAAATGGAGTGAAACCTGGTGGCCATGGGAACCTATCAAGTTACTGGACCACCCAGTGATTTCCTGTACAGGACTTCAAGAACCTCAGAGATCCAAGCTGTTGACACAATTCCACCCCGAGGTGTTTCTTGGCGTCTACCCCATTTTCACTCACAGTTCACCATCTCCCAGTCCACCTCATACTCAGTACTTTTATTCTGGAGCCTTTATTTTCCATTTAGCATTGTTAGTAATTAGTATAAGTAATCCCTGCAAGTAGTGGTATTTTGGAGCCTAGATAGGAATATCAAGCAATGTAAGTTTTCATTATGGGGCTTTCTAACAAATAATAAAGTACAATATAAGGCCATTCAAGGATGGCTTTTCTTTTATTTCTTTCATGTTTTCTTGGCACAGCAGTAATGCATTCATATGCACACTTTCACTCCAGATGGCAGAGAAGGGACTACATGATCAATTTCTTCTGCCATTTCCATCTATCCTCATCCAATTTTCCCCTTGACTCCTCAAAGAGATGATTGGATTGATAATAGGGTACTTGCATGGTAAGTTGGAGTCATCTGTTCAAATTCCAGTTATTTGAAGAAGCTTTATCTTCTCAGAGCTGCATGTACACTCTGAGATCTCCCCCTTCTCTACTCCCTTTTCTGTGTTTGTCAATATTATCAATATGAAAGATATATGTAAGAGGATCTTTTCTTCCATACTCCACTGTAATCTCCTGGAGACCAGAAAGCAAATCTCATTAATAATAATAGCTAGCATTTATTAAAGATACTGATGCACAATATATGCCATGCCATCTTCCAGAAAGAGCATCACAGCCACCCCTGTCAGTTGCAGGTAGATGCTAATAGGCCATTAGAAAATTCAACATAATGTATTTTAATATTTCATCAGTTGGAAACTATTTGCTGAAGTTGTTTCCCATTATGAGGAATCACCTAGTGGACATTCTCTCAGTTCTCTGAACCATGTGTTCACTCTATCTGGAAGGGTGGGTGTGATATTCTCCTCATCTTGGAAAAAAGAAAACAAGTTAGAACTTTTAGATCAGCCCCTCCTGTGAACACCCTTGTACACCCCCAGACATCTCTATGATTGCATGTGTCACATTGTGTGGCAGTCTTTACTAGACTAGACTCCTTTCTTTCATGGACTATGAACTCTGTGACAGTGGGTTCATTGTCTTTGTATCTGCAGTGCCAGGCATGAGGGCTGGAACATGGAGGATGCTATATAAGTCTTACAGAATAAACAGACCAACTAAGTGATATTGCAGTAGGAAGCCTACTTAATGACACTTTGAGGACCACAGCTCTGTAGGTTAATTGCAAATGTACATGTAATAATTGTAAGATAAATTTGTAACATAAATATTTTAATTTTTACCTGAATTAATTCAACAAAAACGAAGAAGAGTGAATGACTTCTTTTGAGTAGGGTTCAGCAAATAGATTTCTAGCCTCTCTCTCTTTCAGGACTCATATTCCTGAAGCATTTTCTATTATTTGAAGTTCAGATTGTTTAAAGTAGAGATCTTATCATTATAGAGAGAGAGCAGTGTGCACAAGGATATTTTTAAATGTTCAGAATTTTTTCATCTGAATATAGTTTTCAGACTTACAGCTATTTTACTAAGAATATTTTTGAATCTACCTTTTAGTTTTTTAACATTTACATTAGCTTTTGTTGTACTGCTACTTTGTTGATTTACATTGTGTTATGATAAAATAGGCAGCAATATTGGCAAATTCAACCAGCATAAGCATTATTGGAAATAGATATGTATATATATGTGTGTGTATACACACACACACACACACACACACACACATACACACATCAGAGAACTCAGTGCATTAAGGATAGAGCAAGGCACACTAAGTTCAGTCAAAGGATGTGAGGCCTCAGCATTTCCAGGAATCAATCAGTGTATTTCCTAGATAGAATGTAGAGTCTACTAGACAGATGTTTATTTAAAAGGTGTTTGTTATGCATGGAATTAGCAGAGTGCTTGATAAACTAGGTTTAAGTATTCATTTAATTCATGCATAAACTTCCAAGAGTAACAGCTCACACAATGTACTATGAAGGACTCTCATATCTTTTTCTGTCTTCCTAGAGAAAACTTGGTATCCTCTATGCTATACCTCAAGGTGTAACAAAGAAGAAAATCCACCACTGGTATTGAAATAAAGGAGATTCTTGGATAAGCTTTTGCTTCCCTCCGTTCTTCTCCCCAGGAGAAGCCAGTAAGGCTAAATGAGGGCAAAAGGCAAGGCTTTCCTCAGGTTGGTCTGCTGCAGAGGGAATCCTCTGGTCCTTTGAGTGGTGGTGCCTGCAGGACTCCAGTGAAACCAGATGCATGAGCCACTCTTTTCAAAGTGCCCCACAACTGTGTGATTTTTCAAGCAGGAGCTTCTTGAGAAAAATAGATGCTGACCATCTTCCAAGTTCCAGACACAATTTCATGCCCCAGAAATTAAAATGCATGCCCTGTGTTTTTGTCATCTTTCTCATTACTGTGACCAAAATACCTGATAAGAACAAATTAGAGGATGAAAATATTATTTTGGATCATGGTTTCAGAGGTTTTGTCCATGGTCAGCTGACTCCATAACTCTGGGCCCAAGATCTGACAGAACATCATGGTGGAAGATTGTGTCAGAGGAATGCTGCTCAACTCACTACAGCCAGGGAGCAGGGAGGAACTCCATCCATCAAGGCAAAATATTAACCCTATAGGCATGGCCCCAGTGTCTAATTCCTCTAGTCCCCGCCGACAACCACACCTGTCTATAGTTACCATTCAGGTTAATCCATACCAGTGGATTAATACACTAATCACATTACAGCTCTCATAATCTAATCATTTCATGTCTGAACACTCTCACATTGTCTCCCACATGAGCTTTCGGGGACATCACCTATCTAAACCATAATAATATCTAATAGTCTTTTGATGGAGTGTTTAGGTATTTCCCTATAAAATCGTATCACCTGCAAGCCTACAATTTGACTTTCTGCCTTCCTATTTGTATGCCTTCAATTTCTTTCTTTTTCCTAATTACTATCTGGCTAAGACTTCCAATAGCATATTGAATAAGAGTGAGCAAAGTGTACAACATTTTCTGATTTCAGACATTAGAGGAAATGCTTTCATGTTTTTCTCCATTAAGCATGATGTTTATATTGACTTTATTATATGTAGTCATTATATTGAGTCTCATTCCTCTTACATCTAACTCATTCAGAGTTTATAACATGAAGAGCTGTTCAATTTGATCAAATTCCTTCTCTGTATTCTATTCATATAATGATAAAATTTTATGCTTATTCTTTTTATGTGATATATTCCATTTTTTTAGTCCAAAATCAGGTACTGTTTACTTTTTTTTTCTTTTTTTTAAATTTTTTTTATTGTTGGTTGTTCAAAACATTACATAGTTCTTGATATATCATATTTCACACTTTGATTCAAGTGGGTTATGAACTCCCATTTTTACCCCATATACAGATTGCAGAATCACATCAGTTACACATCCATTGATTTACATATTGCCATACTAGTGTCTGTTGTGTTCTGCTGCCTTTCCTGTCCTCTACTATCCCCCCTCCCCTCCCCTCCCCTCCCCTCTTCTCTCTCTACCCCCTCTACTGTCATTCATTTCTCCCCCTTGTATTATTTTTCCCTTTCCCCTCACTTCCTCTTGTATGTACTTTTGTATAACCCTGAGGGTCTCCTTCCATTTCCATGCAATTTTCCTTCTCTCTCCCTTTCCCTCCCACCTCTCATCCCAGTTTAATGTTAATCTTCTTCTCCTGCTCTTCATCCCTACTCTGTTCTTAGTTACTCTCCTTATATCAAAGAAGACATTTGGCATTTGTTTTTTAGGGATTGGCTAGCTTCACTTAGCATAATCTGCTCTAATGCCATCCATTTCCCTTCAAATTCTATGATTTTGTCATTTTTAAATGCAGAGTAATACTCCATTGTGTATAAATGCCACATTTTTTTTATCCATTCGTCTATTGAAGGGCATCTAGGTTGGTTCCACAGTCTTGCTATTGTGAATTGTGCTGCTATGAACATCAATGTAGCAGTGTCCCTGTAGCATGCTCTTTTTAGGTCTTTAGGGAATAGACTGAGAAGGGGAATAGCTGGGTCAAATGGTGGCTCCATTCCCAGCTTTCCAAGAAATCTCCATACTGCTTTCCAAATTGGCTGCACCAATTTGCAGTCCCACCAGCAATGTACAAGTGTACCCTTTTCCCCACATCCTCGCCAGCACTTGTTGTTTGACTTCATAATGGCTGCCAATCTTACTGGAGTGAGATGGTATCTTAGGGTGGTTTTGATTTGCATTTCTCTGACTGCTAGAGATGGTGAGCATTTTTTCATGTACTTGTTGATTGACTGTATATCCTCCTCTGAGAAGTGTCTGTTCAGGTCCTTGGCCCATTTGTTGATTGGGTTGTTTGTTCTCTTATTGTCTAATTTTTTGAGCTCTTTGTATACTCTGGATATTAGGGCTCTATCTGAAGTGTGAGGAGTAAAGATTTGTTCCCAGGGTGTAGGCTCCCTATTTACCTGTCTTATTGTTTCTTTTGCTGAGAAAAAACTTTTTAGTTTGAGTAAGTCCCATTTGTTGATTCTAGTTATTAACTTTTGTGCTATGGGTGTCCTATTGAGGAATTTGGAGCCCGACCCCACCGACTGTAGATCGTAGCCAACTTTTTCTTCTATCAGACGCCGTGTCTCTGATTTGATATCAAGCTCCTTGATCCATTTTGAATTAACTTTTGTGCATGGCGAGAGAAAGGGATTCAGTTTCATTTTGTTGCATATGGATTTCCAGTTTTCCCAGCACCTTTTGTTGAAGATGCTATCCTTCCTCCATTACATGCTTTTAGCCCCTTTATCAAATATAAGATAGTTGTAGTTTTGTGGATTGGTTTCTGTGTCCTCTATTCTGTACCATTGGTCCACCCGCCTGTTCTGGTACCAGTACCATGCTGTTTTTGTTACTATTGCTCTGTAGTATAGTTTGAAGTCTGGTATCGCTATACCGCCTGATTCACACTTCCTGCTTAGCATTGTTTTTGCTATTCTGGGTCTTTTATTTTTCCATATGAATTTCATGATTGCTTTCTCTATTTCTACAAGAAATGCCGTTGGGATTTTGATTGGCATTGCATTAAACCTATAGAGAACTTTTGGTAATATCGCCATTTTGATGATGTTAGTTCTGCCTATCCATGAACAGGGTATATTTTTCCATCTTCTAAGATCTTCTATTTCTCTCTTTAGGGTCTGTAGTTTTCATTGTATAAGTCTTTCACCTCTTTTGTTAGGTTGATTTCCAAGTATTTTATTTTTTTTGAAGATATTGTGAATGGAGTGGTTGTCCTCATTTCCATTTCAGAGGATTTGTCGCTGATATACAGGAATGCCTTTGATTTATGCATGTTGATTTTATAGCCTGCCACTTTGCTGAATTCATTTATTAGCTCTAATAGTTTCTTTGTAGAGCCTTTTGGGTCTGCTAGGTATAGAATCATGTCACTGCAAATAGTGATAATTTAAGTTCTTCTTTTCCTATTATTATGCCTTTAATTTCTTTCGTCTGTCTAATTGTTCTGGCCAGTGTTTCGAGAACTATGTTGAACAGAAGTGGAGGGAGAGGGCATCCCTGTCTTGTTCCAGATTTTAGAGGGAATGCCTTCAATTTTTCTCCATTCAGAATGATGCTAGCCTGAGGCTTAGCATAGATTGCTTTTACAATATTGAGGTATGTTCCTGTTATCCCTAGTTTTTCTAGAGTTTTGAACATAAAGGGATGCTGTACTTTGTCGAATGCTTTTTCCGCATCTATCGAGATGATCATATGGTTCTTATTTTTAAGTCTATTGATGTGGTGAATAACATTTATTGATTTCCGTATATTGAACCAGACTTGCATCACAGGGATGAATCCTACTTGATCATGGTGCACAATTTTTTTGACATGTTTTTGTATCCGATTCGCCAGAATTTTATTGAGGATTTTTGCATCTAGGTTCATTAGAGATATTGGTCTGTAGTTTTCTTTCTTTGAAGTATCTTTGTCTGGTTTAGGTATCAGGGTGATGTTGGCCTCGTAGAATGAATTTGGAAGTTCTCTCTCTTTTTCTATTTCCTGAAGTAGCTTGAAAAGTATGGGTATTAGTTCCTCTTTAAAGGTTTTGTAAAACTCTGCTGTATACCCATCTGGTCCTGGGCTTTTCTTAGTTGGTAGTCTTTTGATGGTTTCTTCTATTTCCTCAATTGATATTGGTCTGTTTAGGTTGTCTATATCCTCCTGACTCAATCTGGGCAGATCATATGACTTAAGAAATTTATCTATGCCTTCACTATCTTCTAATTTATTGGAGTATAAGGATTCAAAATAATTTTTGATTATCTTCTGTATTTCTGAAGTGTCTGTTGTGATATTGCCTTTTTCATCCCGTATGCTAGTACTTTGAGTTCTCTCTCTTCTTCTCTTCGCTAGCATGGCTAAGGGTCTGTCGATTTTGTTTATTTTTTCAAAGAACCAACTTTTAGTTTTGTCAATTTTTTCAATTGTTTCTTTTTTTTCGATTTCATTGATTTCAGCTCTGATTTTAATTATTTCTTGCCTTCTACTTCTTTTGCTGTTGTTTTGCTCTTCTTTTTCTAGGATTTTGAGATGAAGTATGAGATCATTTATTTGTTGGTTTTTTCTTTTTTTAAGGAATGAACTCCAAGCAATGAATTTTCCTCTTAGAACTGCTTTCAATGTGTCCCATAGATTCTGATATGTTGTGTCTGTGTTTTCATTTATCTCTAAGAATTTTTTAATTTCCTCCTTGATGTCTTCTATAACCCATTGATCATTCAGTAACCTATTGTTCATTGTCCAAGTGATGTATGCTTTTTCCTTCCTTCTTTTATCGTTGATTTTCAGTTTCATTCCATTATGATCAGATAAGATGCATGGTATTATCTCTACTCCTTTATATTGTCTAAGAGTTGCCCTGTGACATAATATATGATCTATTTTTGAGAAGGATCCATGTGCTGCTGAGAAAAAAGTGTAACTGCTTGATGTTGGGTGGTATATTCTATATATGTCAATTAAGTCTAGGTTATTAATTGTGTTATTTAGCTCTATATTTTCCTTATTCAACTTTTGTTTGGAAGATCTGTCCAGTGGCGAGAGAGGTGTGTTGAAGTCTCCCATGATTATTGTATGGTGGTCTATTAGACTCTTGAACTTGGGAAGAGTTTGTTTGATGAACATAGCTGCACCATTGTTTGGGGCATATATATTTATGATTGTTATGTCTTGTTGGTGTATGGTTCCCTTGAGCAGTATGTAGTGTCCCTCTTTATCCCTTTTGATTAACTTTGGGTTGAAATCTATTTTATTTGATATGAGTATGGACACTCCTGCTTGTTTCCGAAGTCCATATGAATGATATGATTTTTCCCAACCTTTCACCTTCAGCCTATGTATGTCTTTTCCTATCAAATGCGTCTCCTGTAGGCAGCATATTGTTGGGTCTTGTTTTGTGATCCATTCTACTAGCCGGTGTCTCTTAATTGGTGATTTTAAGCCATTAACATTTAGGGTTATTATTGAGATATGGGTTGTTCTTCCAGCCATATTTGTTTATTTCTGTTACTAAACATGGTTTGTTTTCCTCTTTTATTATTTTCCCCCCTTTACTGTCCTACCTCCCACTGTTGGTTTTCATTGTTATTTTCCATTTCCTCTTCCTGTAATGTTTTTCCGAGGATGTTTTGAAGAGATGGTTTTCTAGCTGCAAATTCTTTTAACTTTTTTTATTGTGGAAGGTTTTAATTTCATCTTCCATCCTGAAGCTTAATTTCGCTGGATACACAATTCTTGGTTGGAACCCATTTTCTTTCAGTGTTTGAAATATGTTATTCCAGGATCTTCTAGCTTTCAGAGTCTGTGTTGAAAGATCAGCTGTTATCCTGATTGGCTTACCCCTAAATGTAATCTGCTTCCTTTCTCTTGTAGCTTTTAAAATTCTCTCCTTATTCTGTATGTTGGGCATCTTCATTATAATGTGTCTAGGTGTGGATCTCTTATTATTTTGCACATTCGGCGTCCTGTAGGCTTCTAGGATTTGGGATTCTGTCTCATTCTTCAAGTCTGGGAAGTTTTCTCGTATTATTTCATTGAATAGATTGCTCATTCCTTTGGTTTGGAGTTCTGTATCTTCTTGTATCCCAATGACTCTTAAGTTTGGTCTCTTAATGTTATCCCATATTTCTTGGATGTTCTGCTCATGGTTTCTTAACAGTCTTGCTGAGCTGTCTATGTTCTTTTCCAGTTGAAATACTTTGTCTTCATTGTCTGATGTTCTATCTTCTAAGTGTTCTACTCTGCTGGTAGTATTCTCCATTGAGTTTTTAAGTTGGTTTATTGCTTCCTGCATTTCTAGGATTTCTGTTTGTTTGTTTTTTATAACCTCTATCTCCCTGTATAGTTGATCTTTTGCTTCCTGGATTTGTTTGCGTAATTCATTGTCGAAGTGATCTTTCATTGTCTGATTTTGCTGTCTAATGTCTTCCTTGATACTCCAGATCATCTGAAGCATGTATATCTTGAATTCTTTATCTGACATTCCATCTGCTGCAGCTGTTACCTCTTCTAAAGTTGAGTTGACCTGCATTGCTTGTGGTCCTTTCTTTCCTTGTCTTTTCATACTGCTTGCGTTTCTTTCTGCTTGGTGAAACTGTTGTGTTTTTGAAATGTTTTTTCCCCTATATATTTATATTGCTCTTGTATAGTTGCAAAGTCTCCCTTGCAGGGTTGGGCGGCGGTCTGCCTACCTTGCATGCGCGGGCGGCGGCTCTGCTCTCTCCTTACTCTAATTGGAGTGTCATGACTACCACGCCGGCAGGTCACTGGGCCTGTTCCGGGCGCGGGCGGCGGCTCTGTTCTGCCCCTACTTCAATTGGGGTGACGAGTGTACCACGCCGGCAGGCCACCGGGCCTGATCCGCCGGTCGGTTGCAGGTCTGCCTACCCTGCAGGAGCGGACGGCAGCTCGGCTCTGCCCCCCTTCCAATTGGTGTGACTTGTCTACCACACCCGCGGACCGCTGCGCCTGTTCCGGGCGCGGGCGAAGGCTCTGTTCTGTTCCTACTCCAATTGGGGTGACGTGCCTACCACCCCTGCCGGCCGCTGGGTCTGTTCCACTGGTCGGTCGCAGGTCTGCCTACCTTGCGGGCACGGGCGGCGGCTCTGCTCTGCCCCTACTCCAAATGGGGTGACGTGTCTGTTGCACCGGTAGGCCACTGGGCCTGTCCCGCTGGTCGGTCGCAGGTCTGCCCACCTTTTGGGCACGGGCGGCGACTCTGCTCTGCCCCTACTCCAATTGGGGTAACATGTGTACCACGCCGGCAGGCTCCTGGGCCTGATCCGTTGGTCTGTCGCAGGTCTGCCTACCTTGCAGGCACGGGCGGCGGCTCTGCCCTGCCCCTCCTACCACGCCTGCGGACCGCTGGGCCTGATCTGCAGGTTGGTCGCAGGTCTGCTCACCCTGCGGGCACGGGTGGCAGTTCTGCTCCGCCCCCACTCCAATTGGGGTCACGTGACCACCACACCGGCGGGGCCTGATCTGGGCGTGGGTGAAGGCTCTGCTCTGCCCCTACTCCAGTTGGGGTGACGTGTGTACCACACTGGCAGGCCGCTAGGCCTGACCCGCCAATCTGTCACAGGTCTGCTTACCTTGCAGGCACGGGTGGCGGCTCTGCCCTGCCCCTCCTACCACGCCCGTGTACCACTGGGTCGCGGGTCTGCCCACCTTGCAGGCGCGGGTGGCGGCTCTGCTCCGCCCCCTCTCCAATTGGGGTCCCGCGTCCCCCACGCCGGCGAGCCGCTGGGCCTGCTCCGGGCGCGGGCGGCGACCCAGCTCCTCCCCTCTGGCTCGACGACAAATCGAGAGAGACTCGGGTGTCTGTGCCTCACCCTCCCTACCAGGAGACCAACTGTTTCTGTCGCCGCTGGTATTGATGAAGTTCTCTCCTCCGCCGCTTTCTGATGACATCAGATCTCTGCCATGTTGTTATCCTATGCGAATGGCAGCATTTCGTTCCCTTTGCCGGGTAAGCAAAGCAACGGGTGAGTCCTGACCGGCCCTCAGCAGGACCCGGACCGAGAAGCAGTTTCTGCGGGCTCCTTAGCCCTGGGCCAGGGCAGTTCCGGGAGCCGGAACTCGGCCGCTCCGTGCTCTGTCGATATATTCCATTTTTGATTTGCAATTTTGAACCATCCTTTCATTCCTTGGCTAACTAACTTGATAATGATGGATGATTTTTTTTTTGTATGTGTTGTTTGGTTTAATTTTCTAGTATTGACTGAGAAATTTGAACCTATGTTCATCAGGAATATTGATCTATATTTTTCTTTGTTTTTTACTTGTTTGATTTTGCTTCATGGTGTGTGTGACCTCATAAAATAAGTTTGGAAGAGTTTCCTTCTTTTCAATTTTTTTGAAGTGTTTGAAAAGACATTGTATTCTTCCTTAATAGATGATGGAATTCAGGAGTGTAGCCACCTAATTCTGGCTTTTCTTTTTTGGGAGACTTGTTATTAGTGATACAATCTCCTTACGTGTTCAGACTTTCTATGTCTTGAAGATTCAATTTTGGTAAATTATATGTGTCCAGATTCAGCCATTTCTAGTCAATTCATCCAATTTTAGTTTATGGTTTGGTAGGCTACTTTCATGACAGTTCCAGTTGGACATTACAATGTATTTTTCTTATAGTGTCTCCTTCTGTAATCACTGGCATCAGCATTGGGAGTATGGGGTAATAATTTACAGTTGTGGCAGTGGCATGCTGGTCCCAGTGGGAAGGCTGCAGCAATGGGGCTGCTGAAGTGCCATTGTGGAGTCCCAGTGGGCACATATACATCCCAGGGGAATCCCACAATTCTCTGGGAGGTGGTGGGTAAAAGGAGGATAAGGGAGAATGGAGACCAAATGTAAATTGGGTAAGTTTCCACATCATCACTTCTACAGTGCTGGAGGCAGCACCTTTCCTGAAGCACTTGTCCCCTATAATGTAGGGCACTGCATAGGCTAGGGTGCTGGGTTGCAGTTCTACTTCTAAGTCTAATTGCATTTGTGAGGCTACATTCATTTTTGCTAGTGTGATAGAATGTTTGTGAAACCCCAGGGTTGGGGATGTGGGTCTCCTGTACCCTAGAGCAGTGCAGACTCTTTCTCAAGATTGTATTACACTACCACAGACTGTCCTCTGGGAGTGTGGGGAGACAATGTGAGTTCCTTTTCTGTAGCAAAAATACCATGGCAACCCTATGGAGTTCCCCTTACTGGGCTCTAAGCCTGTTACAACTGTAGAAACCAATTGTGAATAGGACTGCCAAGTAGCCAGAATGGATGGAGATGGAGTCTACTGGGATTCTTCCAATTACCCTTTCCATTAGCTATGGTCTGTGGCCACAGTGGCTGATGTGCTTGTTTGTCTATGTTGATACCTTAGGTCTCTGTGGACTGCAACATTCCCACATCTCCCTTACTGAGTTTCAGTGTTCTCCCTTGGGCACTCACCTTGAAATGAATTTTTCCCTTCCTTTCCCTTCCCTTCCTGTTGTTGTTTATTTGGTTTTCTGTGGAGAAGGAGGCAAGTACTATGCCTTCAAAGATATGTATTCAAATATCTTTGTCTTTTTCTTTGCTACTGTGTGCAAAGACATGATTCTATGTGATAATTTCATTCTAAGGACTACTTTATGTCATCCCACAAATTTTTATAATTTAAAAGTAATTTTTCATTTAGTTGGAATAATTTCAATTTCTCTTGAAACTTCTTTACTCTTGTGATCCACAGAACTTTGTCATTTAACCTCTAAATATTTTGGGTGTTTCCAGTTATCTTTCTGTTACTGATCTCTCAATTACTATTGCCTGAAAGCATATACACTGTATTATTTCTGTTTTTGAAATTTATTGCCTAGCTTGTGGTTGTTCTTGATGAATGCTTCTTGTGAACTTGAGTAGTTGTATTATACTCATTAGATCAAACTTTTGAATGTCAATCAGATACAATTGATTAAAGATGGTCTTCAATTCCAACTATTCCATTCCTACTAATTTTTGCCCACTGGATTTGCCAATTATTGAGCGAGGGGTGAGAAAACTTCCAAATCTAAGAGTAGATTCATTTATTTCTTCATTGAATTTTTATTAGAATTTGTCTCAGACATTTTATCATTTTGTTTTTATGTTTATACAATTGTGCTACAAACTATGCTTCCTCTGGTGTCTTTCATGATTTTCTTTGTCTTTCATGTTCTGTAGTTGAATCCAACATGATTAGACATAGATTTTTATTTTGTTTTTTGTTGTATTTATCCTGCTTGGTGTTTTCTTTGCTTTGCATTTGTGGTTTGGTGTCTGACAATCATGTGAAAAATCTCAACCTGTATTATTTAAAATACTTTCCCTTCTTTTTCTCTCATTTTATTCTGTTATTCTGAATATAAATATGTTAACAATTTTTAATGGATCCAAACTTGTGAATATTCTATTTTTATTTTTATTCAAGTCTTTGTTTTATAATATTTGTTTTTCTGATTGAGAAGTTTTTATCATCTTCCTTCAATGAGCCTATAGTTAAATGTTCATTGTATCTTTTTCTAGATTGTGCACATAATAGTGATGAGAGTTCTTCAGTGGCATTCTTCATTTCTGTTAGAGTGATTTTTACTTCTATCATTTCCCCTTAGAGTTTCCTCTCAGTGGGTCATATCCACCTGCTTTTACAAACTATCCACATTTTCCATGAGAGTCTTTAGAATATTAATCACAGCTATTTTACATCCCCAGTCACTTTAAAATTCTCTACCATATCGAAAATATTTTGTATCTTTCATGGAAATCAATTGATACTATCATTAATACAGATGACTTGATAGAAAATATACAAAATTTAACTTCATTATTTAAATTTGTAACCACAACTAACAAAAATTTAGAAGAATAAGTAAGTGAAGATATTGATTCTGAATAGGATTGAGAAAGACGGTCCCCTTCTGTGTGATGCACTTCAGTATTCAAAAAGTACATGTAGGCCAGCACGTGTGACTGCTATGACAATGAAGAAGAGTGGGCCAGGACATGGAGGTCTGCAGATGGCAAGTAATTAAAATGAGATTTATTTTTAGTTATATAGCCTTTCAGTTCAAGCTCATATTACTTGGAATTTATGGTCTGTATGCAGCAAGAAGTCCAAAACAAAATTAATTCCATAGAAGGAGACCTGATTGGGTGAGGATGGGCAGAGATTGAGACATGGGATTAGAGTTTGACCAAATGTCAAGAAGCATCTTCTGAGGAACAAGACTCAACAGACTCCACACTTCCATTTGTCAGCAGGGCTGTACAGGAAGCCACAGGGCTTTCTGGCATCTTGATGGTCACTGGAGCACCAGGCCTCACTCAGATTCTGCAGTCACTTCTCCAGGGCAGAGAAATGTCTTTGAGTGACAGTCAAAGGTACAGAAGGCTCTTCCCTTCAGCAGGACTTGCCACTGCTGGCAAGAGAGTTGAAGAAAGGTAAGAATTTAGCAAGAACTTATTTTCAAATCATTTTTCTTTTTTTCCTTCTAGTTCATATACAAATGAGGAATAATACACTTTACTTTGCTGTCAGGTATGAAATGATCCACACGGGCTGTAGTGGAAAAGTCAGGAGATATGAAGCTCCCTCTTTATAACTTTGGTGCTCATGGTTGATTGTGGGAGAAATGAAATCTGTAAACTTGGACTTCCTTGTTTTCATAACATCTGATCATTTCTCTATTCATTACAACTATCCAAATTTACTGTAATAATGGGAAATCTTCTGCTTTTCTTAACCAAGGAAGTAGAGTGGGGTATACATAGGTTTTCCCAAAATAAATACTGTGATTAAATGTGTCACTTGTTTTTCCTCCTTTATAAATGTTTCTTTGTTTTATATTTCTTTCAGAATCTCTGTAGGAAACCAATGGCCTAAAAGAGATAATTGAGAAGTCTCATAAAGGAAAATTTATTAATATGGACAGATTTGGAAAATTTGCAAGGGATGGTGAGTTTCACTCCACAACCACCAGGCAACATGATATGAAGGAGCTTGAAATCAACAGTTTTTTTTAAAAAAAAATCAAAAGGAGAAGTCACTGGGACTCAGAGATGGCTAAATAAGTAGCTTTTTTTTTTAAATGTGGTCACAGGAAATGTACTACATAGAATCTGTGTCCTTAGTAACACAGTAGCACTGCCACTGCCAACTCACCACCTAGCCTAAAGAACCAGGAAATTAAAAATCACCAAATTACTCTCCTCCTGCCTTTAAATCTCCTCTCAATACATATTTTTGGGCAAGTGCAACCAGAAGTCAGAGCAAAAGGATTCCCTTAGCGGCACATAGAAATGTCTCCTTCTAGGATGCACAAGGAGGTAGAGAAGGTTGAACATGACATTCTGACAGCAAATGCGAAAGAATCCATCTCTTTGTATAGCCTTTTAATGTTTTGCATTTTGGGGGGAATTTTTCTCTCACAAAGTGATAGATACATTTTCTCATTTATCTCCTCCCAGTTTGTTTGAATGTTTATTTGTATCTCCCTGTATAGTAGCTTTTTAAAAAGTAATCTCTCACTACCATTATAAATGAATTGGGAATGGTATATAGTGAAGAAATATTTTATAAGTATTTTAAGCTATGATATTTGATTCAGTAAAGAGGAACCAGTTAGAGTAGTAATTTAACAAGAGGGTGTTGATCAGACCCAGAACTGGCAGCTCCATTATGGCAGACACCACGTTACCCTGCAATATCTACTTCCCTCTGTCTAGAGAGGTGCCCTCATCCTCATGGTCCTTCATGGCCTTCAAATACATCATCATTCCATCCTGGAGGGAAAGGGAAGGAATGGCAGAACCCAGGAGTTTCTTACATCACTTCTGCCCACGTCCCATTTACCAATGCTCAGTGATATGTTGCCTTCAACAGTGAGGGAGGCTTGGACTACAGTCCTTGTTCTGGTCTATCACTCTCAGTATTGTTATGTGAGAAAGGAGGAGTATGGCTGTTTGGAGCCATTTGTGGATTCCACATCTCTGATTCTTTCTCACTGTCCAGAAAACAAGATTTTTCTCTGGAGCTCTCCTCATAATGAAACATGTGACAGAGAACAGTGACAAAACCTTGTACAGTGTTCCAGGAGACTTGAATTTATTTTGTATTTTATCTTCATTCTGTTATGCTGAAATACGTTTTGCATTCATTTGGTCTCAGATTCTTCCTATGATAAATGAGGATATTATAATAAAAGGTATGTGAAGGACCTGTGCTAGAAAGCAGAAACATAGTAGTGACCAACAAAGACAGCACTGAGAACCAAGCCAGTATAGGTATTAGAGAGCATTGAGTATAATGTGAGGGACCAAAAGGGAAAATAAGACTTATACTTTGATAACATAAATGTGAACTCTGTTCAGTGCCACGAATAAAAAGTAAAAGTCCAATATGTCATGAGGGAGAACACCAGAGACCCTCATCACTCATAACCTCCTAGGTCAACCAGGTCTATAGGAACTATGAGAACGTGGGAAGGATGGATGTAGTCCTTGATACTCTGAAGATCCTGCCATCTCCCATTAGGATCCTTCTGTTCTGTGTGAGTCTTGGGGAATCTGTACGAATGGGGGCCTTTTCAGAGTCACAGAGGGATTCCTGTACACTGAGATCTCTGCTCTGTTGTCCTCTACTCAGCTCCTGTGTTTTTCGTATGTCCTGGTTGTTCTTCCTGGCTGATTCCAAAATGTGCCCATTTATTTTAATAAGACAAATATGAGAATTGCTGTGGGGACAAGTGCATGGAGTACTGCATACATGGCATATGTTAAGGGTATCTGAGTAGCAAACCACTCCCCCATGCTAGGCGTGGGCGGCAAACCGCTTACCCCATAGGGACAAACCCTGCGCTTGAGGCCACATGTTGCAGTTTCTGTGCTTGTTCCACAGCCTGCTCCTTGATTGGTTGCTGCAAGGACAGTTGGCCAGAAATTGTATTGATGGCTTCCTGTATTCTGCTTAGCTACTGCTTGACTACATATACATGGTAACTGTGCAATAAAATCAGACCTACTTCTTGCTTGCTCTCTGGAGGTCTTGAATAGCAACTCCGCAGCCACAATCTCCTCTACCCTGTTCCATGGACCTCCTTGCTGGACGAGAGAGAGCCCATGCAAATTGCCATTTCTGAATTTCTAGAAAACAGTGGATTTTATTCTCCATCTATGTTGCATGCTTAGTCAGCAGATCACCCTGAAAGTGGGGCTGTGGGGCTGGTGAAATTTGAACTGTGGGTTCACATTCACATTCTACCACCTTTTGGAGTAAGACAAAGATCAAATTTCACAACTACCTTTTATCTCCATTTTCTCATATGTATGATGGGAACATGAATAATAATTTGCCTCATGTGACTGCTCAGAAAATAAAGAGATTAATTAATCACTTGGCCAACTGCTAATACTATTTACTTCCTTGTGAATTGTTCCAACCTAAATTGTGCATGATTTTCTCTTATTACTGAAAGATTGTCACAAATGAGATTTAAAAAAAAATGCTAGCAGAAGATGCTCTTAGAAAAATACTTTAAACTACAAAGAATACAACTCAATTTTCATGAGAGAGGGAGTGTGTGTTTTATACCATATGCCTTGTAGCAAGTTTCTTACTAACTCCCCTTTAGATATCTCCATGTCTTGATTCCTTCTATTCAGCCCCATTGCCACTTCTCTCTTTTGTTTCCCAAACTTGCTTTATACAACTCAAAGGTACAAGAAATTGAGTTCATTCCTGAATCACTTCCCTAAGCAATGGGCTTATACTCTGCTAAAGGTGCTCTGTAAAGACATGTACTGACCCTCTCAGGGTTGGAGACATGACAGTGACTGTGATTAGCCTCCTCTGCAGGCATAAAGAATTTCTTCAAATGCACCAGAGCTTTCAACAGAAGGAATCATAAAGAATTACAGCTTCATTCTTTACATGCATGTTTTATGTTATTAATATCACTTAAAAATGTATGTGTTCCCCATTTATGTATGCTATGTCAAAGTGCATAAATGTACTACTGTCATGTATAACTAATTAAAACAAATTTTAAAACATTTGAAAAGAAATGAGAAACACCAAAAGATAAAATGGTTTCAGCAAGTAATTTACATAATTCTCTAATTAAAATAGGCATTTTAGGAAAATTATTGATTATATTATTAGTAAACAATGGTATGCCTACTATATTATTTTCTTTTGTGTTTGTTCTTTTCACATATATGTGACAGTGGAGTCTATTTTGACATTATACATACATGGAATTAGCTTATTTTAATTAGGATACCATACTTGTGGTTTTGCATGATAATAATATTTAACACCTGGAACAAATATTTTTTGATGCTCCTTCTTCTATATGACAAGATCATGTTCAGTTACTAGTCATGAAATAAAATAATAATGGTCAGAAAAGCAATAGAGATAATGTTCTTCTTTCTCACAGACATTTGTATTTAATTTCAACCAGGTTTGAAGTCATTTATGAAATTCAATGTCATTTTTTGTCCTTATAGCAACAGTCTATAGCCAAAATAAAATAATTATTAAGATATATGTTATATTAACCCAAATTTTAGTTGCCCTTAGTCTCCCAGTCTCCCATTTTACTCATTCATTCATCTACTTGTTCAATACAAATTTATTGACCACATTTTGTGATTCTCTAATAGATCTGGGTGCTAAGGACACAGAAATAGGCAAGGGAAAATTCAATCTTTGCTGCAGTCCGGCTGCAGCAAAATAACCCGGGGGTGACGAACAACTTGTGAACGTTGATACACCAGGAGTGGAAGCCGTTTATTGCAGGACAGGAGCGGTATTTATACATTCCACACAGTTTATCTTAATTAGCATAAACTAGATACATCAGTCAACCAATAAGGAATCTCCACACTTAATGGCTCGCTTTTGTTACTTCTCAAACCACTCCCTCTGGCATTTTGCCAGGCACCATCCAGAATTGTTTACGAACTCTAACATTTCTCTGGCAAAATGCCAGGCGCCATCCTGACTTGTTTACAGACTCTAACAAATCTTGTCTTCATAAAGCTGACCCACTGTGCCATATCTGGCACAAGAGGACTGGCCATCAACATATCAGTTCCAACAAGATGCCACATTTCCTTTGTGATCTTGAATCATAACTTCCTGTCTCTCCTTCTGTCAGTCACTGAAGGTGGCTATGGTTCATGCCTGAGGCTTCAAGTTTCTTATTGATGAGAGGAAAGTTGTGTCTTAATGCTGAAGGATTTCTCATTCCAGAGCTCTCTTGCTGTCCTGTGGCATGTACCTGA
Organism: Marmota flaviventris; assembly: GCF_047511675.1. Lineage (NCBI taxonomy): Eukaryota > Metazoa > Chordata > Mammalia > Rodentia > Sciuridae > Marmota > Marmota flaviventris. The sequence continues at coordinate 44,447,250 of NC_092506.1, forward strand.
CTTTTCTCCTCCTGCCCCCTGTGGTCATGACATAGCCTAGGACAGTGAGTGGGGACATTGGAATCAGAATTTTCACATGTCAGAAGAGGACCTGTCTTGTACTAGAGAGACAGTCTCAGGCTAGCCCAGCAAGTTGCAGCAAGAAATGAATTTGAAGCCAGATCTGTAGGAATTCCCAGTCTTTGATGAATCACTTAATCTCTGCAAGCTTCTGTTTCACTCTTTGTGACACAGGGACAGTAATTACCACCTAGCAGGGTGGTATTGAGAATCAGAGCTCCTGCTGAAGTTGCTGCTCACATCTTGTTTGTGTTCTCAGGGGCACCAGTGAAGGGTTTTGAGCCTTGTGGACTGAAATTACAACAATGAATGGAAGTGACCCAGCTGTTCCTCCACAATGTGGCAAGGAGAAACTTATCTTGTGATTGCTGACTTTCATCAATGCCACGGTTGGGCTGGCAGGAAATGCGGTTGTTATCTGGCTCCCGGGCTTCTGCATACAAGGAATGTCTTCTCCATCTACATTCTCAACCTGGCTGGAGCTGACTTCTTCTTCCTCTGCTGCCACCTTATAGGATCTCTGGTGACATTCATCAACTTCTTTCATTCAAACTCAGTCTCCATCCCAGAGTTCTTAAACACTGTAATGATCTTTTATTACATTGCAGGAGTGAGCATGCTCAGCTCCATTAGCCCTGAGTGCTGTCTTTCCATCTTGTGCCCCATCTGGTATCGTTTCCATCAACCAAGACACATGTCAACTATCATATGTGCTGTGCTCTGGCCCTGTCCCTGCTGCTGAGCATACTGGAAGGGAACTATTATGGTTTCCTGTTGAAGGATTCTGACACTGATAGGTGTCAGGCATTGGATTTCACCTGTGCTGCATGGCTGATTATTTTGGTTGTGATTCTGCTGGTCCTGATAGTCAGAATCCTCTGTAGCTCTAGGCCAATGCTGCTAAGTAGGCTGTATGTGACCATCCTGCTCCATGCACTGGTCTTCCTCCTCCTTGCTGTGTCCCTAGGAATTTACTGGTTCCTATTATATTGGTTTTATAATGATATTAATTCATTACCTTGTAGGTTTCTCCTGGTGGCCCTTGTCATGTACTGTGTTAATAGCTCTGCCAACTCCCTCATTTATTTTTTCATTGGCTTCTTTAGGCAGTGGCAGAGGCAGCACCTCAAGCTGGTTCTCCAAAGGGCTCTGCAGGACACTCCTACAGCTGTCCTCAGCAATCCCTGGAGAGTCAGGAAGTAGCATCATGTAGCAATTGAGAGCCTCTGCCTTAATCAGATAGACATGACTTTGAGAGGCCCTTTTTCACCATCTCTTTCTCTGTCAGGCCCCTGGTGTCCAAATGGTTAAGATATTAATCATTCTTGTGAGGACTACAGGGTCTGTCACACAGAGAATGTTGCATTGTCATTGGAACTCACTCTGAGGCATTATCCCATCCCCATGTGAGTTTTTAAGTTCTGGGGTCCAGGACTGTTCCTACTTTTGAGTAATCCCTCCTTCAGCAAAAGGCTGAAAGTGATCTAAATTTCTAAATGTCTAAATTTCTTTGGTCACTGTACTTGATGGAGACTAAATGAATGTTTTGGTTTTGATAAGTTTCTTTTTTGGTTCTCTACAATTTATGTCTCATTAAAACTGGAATAATTTAATTCCAAAACTAGCCTGCAAAAGAGAAATATTCCTTAATCTTGGCAGGTGTGTTAGGTTTTCAAACTAAATGATGACAAGGAAAACAAAGGTGGGATAGGATCTCCTACAAATCAAAGGGACTAAGGAGTGGGAAGTTGGGGGGGGATGTTGGGCAAAATTATAATGCTATATTGTGTGAATGTACAAACATGTAACAATAAATCCCATCAATAAGTACAAATGTAATGCACCAATAAAAATGAGAGGGAAAAAGAAGAAACCTTCATTATATTCGTGTTTCACAGTTGAAGTATATTTGGTTGTTTCCAAGTTTGTCAATTAAGACATATACTGCTATGGATATTGGTTAACATCTACTAAATTTGGATAGTTTCTTCTTGTTTTCTAGTTCCTTCAGATGCCTAATATGTTCTTTACCTGAGATATTTCTACATTTTGATGTAGACATTTGTTGGTGTAAACTGCCCATTTACTGTTCCTTTGTGCATATTCCCTATCTATGTTTTTATTTATTGGTGCTGGGGATTGAACCCAGGGACTTGTGCATGCAAGGCAAGCACTCTTCCAACTGAGCTAGATCCCTAACTGCATATTGCCTAGCCCTTGATCTGTGTTGTTTCCATTTTCATTTTTCTTTCAAAATATTTAATTTTTTCTTTAGTCTGATCATTGATTCATTGGAGATTCAGGAGCATGTTGTTTAATTTCCAGTTGTTTTTTTTTTTTTAAATTTTTTATTGTTGGCTTTTCAAAACATTACATAGTTCTTGATATATCATATTTCACAATTTGATTCAAGTGGGTTATGAGCTCCCATTTTTACCCCATATACAGATTGCAGAATCACATCAGTTACACATCCATTGATTTACATATTGCCATACTAGTGTCTGTTGTATTCTGCTGTCTTTCCTATCCTCTACTATCCACCCTCCCCTCCCCTCCCCTCCCCTCTTCTCTCTCTGCCCCCTCTACTGACATTCGTTTGTCCCCCTTGTATTATTTTTCCCCTTCCCCTCACTTCCTCTTGTATGTACTTTTGTATAACTCTGAGGGTCTCCTTCCATTTCCATGCATTTTCCCTTCTCTCTCCCTTTCCCTCCCACCTCTCATCCCTGTTTAATGTTAATCTTCTTCTCATGCTCTTCGACCCTACTCTGTTCTTAGTTACTCTCCTTATATCAAAGAAGACATTTGGCATTTGTTTTTTAGGGATTGGCTAGCTTCACTTAGCATAATCTGCTCTAATGCCATCCATTTCCCTGTAAATTCTATGATTTTGTCATTTTTTAATGCAGAGTAATACTCCATTGTGTATAAATGCCACATTTTTTTTATCCATTCATCCATTGAAGGGCATCTAGGTTGGTTCCACAGTCTAGCTATTGTGAATTGTGCTGCTATGAACATCGATGTAGCAGTGTCCCTGTAGCATGCTCTTTTTAGGTCTTTAGGGAATAGACCGAGAAGGGGAATAGCTGGGTCAAATGGTGGCTCCATTCCCAGCTTTCCAAGAAATCTCCATACTGCTTTCCAAATTGGCTGCACCAATTTGCAGTCCCACCAGCAATGTACAAGTGTACCCTTTTCCCCACATCCTCGCCAGCACTTGTTGTTGTTTGACTTCATAATGGCTGCCAATCTAACTGGAGTGAGATGGTATCTTAGGGTGGTTTTGATTTGCATTTCTCTGACTGCTAGAGATGGTGAGCATTTTTTCATGTACTTGTTGATTGATTGTATGTCCTCCTCTGAGAAGTGTCTGTTCAGGTCCTTGGCCCATTTGTTGATTGGGTTGTTTGTTCTCTTATTGTCTAATTTTTTGAGCTCTTTGTATACTCTGGATATTAGGGCTCTATCTGAAGTGTGAGGAGTAAAGATTTGTTCCCAGGATGTAGGCTCTCTATTTACCTCTCTTATTGTATCTTTTGCTGAGAAAAAACTTTTTAGTTTGAGTAAGTCCCATTTGTTGATTCTAGTTATTAACTTTTGTGCTATGGGTGTCCTATTGAGGAATTTGGAGCCCGACCCCACAGTATGTAGATCATAGCCAACTTTTTCTTCTATCAGACGGCGTGTCTCTGATTTGATATCAAGCTCCTTGATCCATTTTGAATTAACTTTTGTGCATGGCGAGAGAAAGGGATTCAGTTTCATTTTGTTGCATATGGATTTCCAGTTTTCCCAGCACCATTTGTTGAAGATGCTATCCTTCCTCCATTGCATGCTTTTAGACCCTTTATCAAATATAAGATAGTTGTAGTTTTGTGGATTGGTTTCTGTGTCCTCTATTCTGTACCATTGGTCCACCCGCCTGTTTTGGTACCAGTACCATGCTGTTTTTGTTACTATTGCTCTGTAATATAGTTTGAAGTCTGGTATCGCTATACCGCCTGATTCACACTTCCTGCTTAGCATTGTTTTTGCTATTCTGGGTCTTTTATTTTTCCATATGAATTTCATGATTGCTTTCTCTATTTCTACAAGAAATGCTGTTGGGATTTTGATTGGCATTGCATTAAACCTATAGAGAACTTTTGGTAATATCGCCATTTTGATGATGTTAGTTCTGCCTATCCATGAACAGGGTATATTTTTCCATCTTCTAAGATCTTCTTCTATTTCTCTCTTTAGGGTTCTGTAGTTTTCATTGTATAAGTCTTTCACCTCTTTTGTTAGGTTGATTCCCAAGTATTTTATTTTTTTTGAAGATATTGTGAATGGAGTGGTTGTCCTCATTTCCATTTCAGAGGATTTGTCGCTGATATACAGGAATGCCTTTGATTTATGCGTGTTGATTTTATATCCTGCCACTTTGCTGAATTCATTTATTAGCTCTAATAGTTTCTTTGTAGACCCTTTTGGGTCTGCTAGGTATAGAATCATGTCATCTGCAAATAGTGATAATTTAAGTTCTTCTTTTCCTATTTTTATGCCTTTAATTTCTTTCGTCTGTCTAATTGCTCTGGCCAGTGTTTCGAGAACTATGTTGAACAGAAGTGGAGAGAGAGGGCATCCCTGTCTTGTTCCAGATTTTAGAGGGAATGCCTTCAATTTTTCTCCATTCAGAATGATGCTAGCCTGAGGCTTAGCATAGATTTCTTTTACAATATTGAGGTATGTTCCTGTTATCCCTAGTTTTTCTAGAGTTTTGAACATAAAGGGATGCTGTACTTTGTCGAATGCTTTTTCCGCATCTATCGAGATGATCATATGGTTCTTATTTTTAAGTCTATTGATGTGGTGAATAACATTTATTGATTTCCGTATATTGAACCAGCCTTGCATCCCAGGGATGAATCCTACTTGATCACGGTGCACAATTTTTTTGATATGTTTTTGTATCCGAGTGGCCAGAATTTTATTGAGGATTTTTGCATCTAGGTTCATTAGAGATATTGGTCTGTAATTTTCTTTCTTTGAAGTGTCTTTGTCTGGTTTAGGTATCAGGGTGATGTTGGCCTCGTAGAATGAATTTGGAAGTTCTCCCTCTTTTTCTATTTCCCGAAGTAGCTTGAAAAGTATTGGTATTAGTTCCTCTTTAAAGGTTTTGTAAAACTCTGCTGTATACCCATCCGGTCCTGGGCTTTTCTTAGTTGGTAGTCTTTTGATGGTTTCTTCTATTTCCTCAATTGATATTGGTCTGTTTAGGTTGTCTATATCCTCCTGACTCAATCTGGGCAGATCATATGACTTAAGAAATTTATCGATGCCTTCACTATCTTCTAATTTATTGGAGTATAAGGATTCAAAATAATTGTTGATTATCTTCTCTATTTCTGAAGTGTCTGTTGTGATATTGCCTCTTTCATCCCGTATGTTAGTGATTTGAGTTCTCTCTCTTCTTCTCTTCGCTAGCATGGCTAAGGGTCTGTCGATTTTGTTTATTTTTTCAAAGAACCAACTTTTAGTTTTGTCAATTTTTTCAATTGTTTCTTTTTTTTCGATTTCATTGATTTCAGCTCTGATTTTAATTATTTCTTGCCTTCTACTTCTTTTGCTGTTGTTTTGCTCTTCTTTTTCTAGGATTTTGAGATGAAGTATGAGATCATTTATTTGTTGGTTTTTTCTTTTTTTAAGGAATGAACTCCAAGCAATGAATTTTCCTCTTAGAACTGCTTTCAATGTGTCCCATAGATTCTGATATGTTGTGTCTGTGTTTTCATTAATCTCTAAGAATTTTTTAATTTCCTCCTTGATGTCTTCTATAACCCATTGATCATTCAGTAACCTATTGTTCATTCTCCAAGTGATGTATTCTTTTTCCTTCCTTCTTTTATCGTTGATTTTCAGTTCCATTCCATTATGATCAGATAGGATGCATGGTATTATCTCTACTCCTTTGTATTGTCTAAGAGTTTCCCTGTGACATAATATATGATCTATTTTTGAGAAGGATCCATGTGCTGCTGAGAAAAAAGTGTAACTGCTTGATGTTGGGTGGTATATTCTATATATGTCAATTAAGTCTAGGTTATTAATTGTGTTATTGAGTTCTATAGTTTCCTTATTCAACTTTTGTTTGGAAGATCTGTCCAGTGGCGAGAGAGGTGTGTTGAAGTCTCCCATGATTATTGTATGGTGGTCTATTAGACTCTTGAACTTGAGAAGAGTTTGTTTGATGAACATAGCTGCACCATTGTTTGGGGCATATATATTTATGATTGTTATGTCTTGTTGGTGTATGGTTCCCTTGAGCAGTATGTAGTGTCCCTCTTTATCCCTTTTGATTAACTTTGGCTTAAAATCTATTTTATTTGATATGAGTATGGATACTCCTGCTTGTTTCCGCAGTCCATATGAGTGATATGATTTTTCCCAACCTTTCACCTTCAGCCTATGTATGTCTTTTCCTATCAAATGCGTCTCCTGTAGGCAGCATATTGTTGGCTCTTGTTTTGTGATCCATTCTACTAGCCTGTGTCTCTTGATTGGTGAGTTTAAGCCATTAACATTTAGGGTTATTATTGAGATATGGGTTGTTGTTCCAGCCATATTTTTTTATTTATGTTACTAAACATGGTTTGTTTTCCACTTTGATTATTTTCCCCCCCTTTAGTGTCCTACCTCCCACTGTTGGCTTTCATTGTTATTTTCCATTTCCTCTTCCTGTAATGTTTTGCCAAGGATGTTTTGAAGAGATGGTTTTCTAGCTGCATATTCTTTTAACTTTTGTTTATCGTGGAAGGTTTTAATTTCATCTTCCATCCTGAAGCTTAATTTCGCTGGAAACACAATTCTTGGTTGGAACCCATTTTCTTTCAGTGTTTGAAATATGTTATTCCAGGATCTTCTATCTTTCAGAGTCTGTGTTGAAAGATCAGCTGTTATCCTGATTGGCTTACCCCTAAATGTGATCTGCTTCCTTTCTCTTGTAGCTTTTAAAATTCTCTCCTTATTCTGTATGTTGGGCATCTTTATTATAATGTGTCTAGGTGTGGGTCTCTTATGATTTTGCACATTCGGCGTCCTGTAGGCTTCTAGGATTTGGGGTTCTGTCTCATTCTTCAAGTCTGGGAAGTTTTCTCGTATTATTTCATTGAATAGATTGCTCATTCCTTTGGTTTGAAACTCCGTTCCTTCCTGTATCCCAATGACTCTTAAATTTGGTCTCTTGATGTTATCCCATATTTCTTGGATGTTCTGCTCATGGTTTCTTAACAGTCTTGCTGAGCTGTCTATGTTCTTTTCAAGTTGAAATACTTTATCTTCATTGTCTGATGTTCTGTCTTCTAAGTGTTCTACTCTGCTGGTAGTATTCTCAATTGAGTTTTTAAGTTGGCTTATTGCTTCCTGCATTTCTAGGATTTCTGTTTGTTTGTTTTTTATAACCTCTATTTCCCTGTATAGTTGATCCTTTGCTTCTTGGATTTGTTTATGTAATTCATTGTTGAAGTGATCTTTCATTGTCTGATTTTGCTGTCTGATGTCTTCCTTGAGACTCCAGATCATCTGAAGCATGTATATCCTGAATTCTTTATCTGACATTCCATCAGCTGCAGCTATTACCTCTTCTAACGTTGAGTTGACCTGCAATGCTTGTGGTCCTTTCTTTCCTTGTCTCTTCATACTGTTCGCGTTCCTTTCTACTTGGTGAAACTGTTGTGCTATTGAATTTTCCCCCTATATATTTATATTGGTCTTGTATAGTTGCAAAGTCTCCCTCGCAGGCGCGGGCGGCGGCTCTGCCCCTCCTCCAATTGGGGCAATGTGCCTACCACGCCGGCAGGCCGCTGGGCCTGCTCTGCCAGTCGGTAGCAGGTCCGCCGACCTTGTAGGCGCGGGCGGCGGCTCTGTCCCTCTGCGGGCCGCTAGGCTTGTTCTGTCGGTGGTGGCAGTTCTGCCTACTTTGCAGGCGCAGGCAGCGGCACTGCCCCTCTGCAGGCCTCTGGGGCTGTACTGCCAGTGGGTCGCAGGTCCGCCTACTTTGCAGGCGTGGGGGGGGGGCGGCTCTACCCTTCCTCAGGCCACTGGGCCTGTTCTGTCTCTCGGTTGCAGGTCTGACCTGTTCTGATGGTGGTCACAGTTCCGACTACCTTGCAGGCGCGGGGGGGAGGGGGCGGCTCTGCCTCTCAGCAGGCCGCTGCTCCTCTTCTGCCGGTGGGTCGCAGGCCCGCCTACCTTGCAGGAGTGATTGGAAGCTCTGTCCCGCCGCGGGCCACTGGGCCTTTTCTGTCGGTGGTCACCCTTCCCCTACCTGGAAGGCGCGGGGGGTGGGGGGCGGCTCTGCCCCTCAGCAGGCCGCTGGGCCTGCTCTGTGAATGGTCACAGTTCCCTCTACCTTGCCGGCGCAGGGGGAGGGGGTGGCTCTGCCTCTCAGCAGGCCGCTGCTCCTCTTCTGCAGGTGGGTCGCAGGCCCGCCCACCTTGCAGGAGTGATTGGAAGCTCTGTCCAGCCGCGGGCCACTGGGCCTTTTCTGTCGGTGGTCACCCTTCCCCTACCTGGCAGGCGAGGCGGGTGGGGGGCGGCTCTGCCCCTCAGCAGGCGGCTGGGCCTGCTCTGTGTTTGGTCACAGTTCCCTCTACTATGCCGGCGCAGGGGGAGAGGGCGGCTCAGCCTCTCCAGTTGTTTATATAGTTTCAAGAATTCCTTCTCTTGGTGATTTTGTTTCATTCTATTGTGGACTAAAAAGATTACTGATATGATTTTTGACTTTTAAAAAATTGTTAAGATCCTTTTGTGGCCTAACAAAATCAATACTGGGGAAGTTCCATGTGCAGTTGAGAGCAATGCATATTTAATAAATAAATAAAGGAAAGAAATTGAACACTGAATATAGAAACATGACAAAGTTATAGTAAGTAAAACTGGTATTTTTACGAATTAGGATGTGGAACATTTGAAGCTATGAGACATTTCTAGGGGTATGAAAATAATAGATGCTTTCAGAAAAAAATATTTGATAGCTTTTTGTAAATGTAAACATAGAGTAACATATAACTCAGCAATTCTATTCTGGCATTTTCTCAAGATAATTAAAAAATGTTTATCTATATAAAGCCTTGCTTGTGAAAATTTATGCTAGATTTATTCATAATAACAACAAGGTGGAAAAAATCCTAATGATCATAAACTAAGTAATCAAAGTATACTATACCCATGTAATGGAACACTAATGAATGATTTAAAAAAAACTGTTATACACAAAACAGCATTTCAAAAGCACGTTGCTAAGTGACAGAAGACACTATTCTCATACGGTATTTTCAAAGTAAAAAATCTATGGTGGTGGAAAATAGGAGAGATGATGAAGAAATAGAATTGACTCTGTAAGGGCACGAGGGAAGTTTCGGAATGACGGAAATATTTTATACCTGAATGGTAGTAGTGGTTATCTCTACTGCATATGCTGGCCAAAACATCTATAAGAATGAATTTTACTGTTCAAAATTTATGTATCAATAAACTTAAAATACACACACACACACACACACACATGATTCCTACAACAGCTAGCAAACTTAATGGACAAAAACTGAATGCTCTGTTGTCTTTTTCTCGTCTCAGCATTTTAGTAATGCTTACTTCATGTTATGAATATAATGTTTCCCTCTGTTTATAGTTTATGAAAGAAATAGTAAAATATAGTAGTTTATGAAAGAGATAGCTATCATTTCTTCTTTCAATATTTGGTAAAATTCACCCATAAAAAATATCCTGGCCTGGTGCTTTCTGCTTTGGAAAGTTGTTAATCATTAATTCAATTTATTTAATAGGTATTCAGATTATCGTTTTCTCCTTGTGTGAGTTTTGGTAAATGAAACTATCAGAAACTAGCATTTTCAGAACTCTAAAATACAGTTAAATGTTTATAGCCACCAAGAGTATGTGTCATGAAGAAAAGGAAACATGGAAATGGCAGGATAGTTTTATGTCATTTTTATTCATCCTTACCCAACCCTCTCCCCATCACAGCACAGTTGGATCCTGCAGGGGAGCCAAGCCCTGGTGTCAGAGAAAGAGAAAAAGAAAGGTTGGGGTAAGGGGTGGGGAGCAAGTACAGTGTAGACAGTATTTGAAAATCAATGACTATCTAGTCCTACTTGAAAGAATGTAGCAGGATACTCAACTCTGTTTTGCCTCCTATAGAATCAATTTAGAAAAGCTGTGAACATTGATGGACAATGCTGCCAGGTGACTTTATAAACTGAGGAGAACAGGGGAAAAGATTATGGGTGAGATGGGCAATAAATCGCCTACAGTCCAAAATGAAGAGCTGGGGAAGCTCATTTGGAAAATTAGGATATTCAAAAGCACCCAAATTTATTAGAAAATGTAGAATGCCATCCTCATATTCAGGGCAACATTCAAGCTCAGGAATAAATGGCAGGAGATGCTGAGATTCTACCCCAGGCATAGGTGGTTGGCTCTGCAAATTTTACAAGTGTTGAAGGAGAACCCAGCACAGAACCAATCTGCAAAGATTTAAAGAACTGTTGGCCCTTGATTCCTCCCTCCTTCCCTCCCTCCCTTCTTCCTTTCTCTCTCTCTCTCTCTCTCTCTCTCTCTCTCCCTCTCCCTCTCCCTCTCCCTCTCCCTCTCCCTCTCCCTCTCCCTCTCTTTCTTTTACTGTTTCCATCCCATCTCAATTTTTCTTTACTTTCTGTATACAGGACAATCTCTCTCAAAAGTTTTACTGAATACATGCTGGGGAAATAGCCACTTCAGTTATGTACAGTTTAGGCAAAAATAATTTGTATGTCACTAGGTGAATGTACTACTACCTCTTGAATTAACACAAGCTATGGGAGGGAGAGTCACCTTTTCCTCAATTACCACAATTATTCAAATGCCTGATTTCATCATTCAGAAGTCATTAGAGTAATAATTCAAGCAAGAAGAATCAATGTTTGCTAACACTAATGGGCTAAAAAATGAGATGAGGAATGGAATTTAGTAATATATTCTCTGTTTTCTCAAAATATTTGTGTTTACTAAGATAGGAAAAGTGTATAATAGAGGAATATGAGGGATATCATTCAGATCAGCTTTTCTGACTTGAGTTCAATAGTAGCCAGGTGATCAAATTAATGCCACCACTGACGGGAAAAAAATTCACATCTCATAGGATGCAACCAGAAGAACAGAGCATCACTTCTCAAGGATTCTGACCCAAACAACCTAGGTCTAAATGTGAAGAAATATTGTTCAAATCCAAGTCAATGGACATTTCAGAAGTAACTGGTCTATAGTCGCCCCACAGTGTCCACATCATGACAGTCAGGAAAAGGCTCAGAGCTGTGCAGTTTAAAGGAAACCATTTCCACAGGACAAGGGAATGTAATATGTGCATCTCATACAGACCCTTTGCCTTTGTAGGATCCTTGATAAAAATTCACTGGGGGTTCTTGAGAGAAGATATGCAAGATTTTTTATACTATTCTTACAATTTTAGTGTAACTTTGTGTCAAATTAAGTAGCAGAAAAACAAAAATCTCTACATTCTGATTTTGGGGAAAAAAAAGGAAGCCTACATCCCCTTGCAGAAGGGTCCTGAAATACCACAGTAAATGTGCAGAGTAGTGATTCTTCTAAGAGATTTACTGCCAATATTTGCATAGTCACAGTGTCAATATCTAGATAAGGTGGGGGTTAGTTCTACTGAGGACTGTTATTTGCCACTGGAGCTGATACAATAACTAGGGACCCAAAGCCCCATCACCATCATTGTCTTCTGTTAGAGAAGTGGCACATGGGACTGGGCCAGGTCTCCTGGAGCCTATTAAATCAACAGTCCAACTGGGTCTCGTGTTGTGTCTTCTGTTATAAATTCAGATGGACTGCAGTTAGCAAAAGACTCATATTGGTTCTTTGATTACAGAGTAAAAACTACTCTTGTATGAAAGATCAAGTGAAATCCTCCTAAACTTTACCATCTTCTAATCAAAATAATAAAAGACAACATTGCGTTCCAGGAAAATGACAGGGATTGGTCCTATGCTCCAAGATTTCAATTATACAGGAGTGGTTGTCTTGATATGCCCAATAATTTCATTGGTATGACACTAGTACAAAGCAAATATATCTGGCAGCTAATGGTGTGCTACTGGCATCTACAAAATAGTAGTTCTAATTGTAGTTGCTGTGTCCTATTTGGCATATTAGTGGAATGTAGCAGAATGCCCAATAATTTCATTGGTATGACACTAGTACAAAGCAAATATATCTGGCAGCTGATGGTGAGCTACTGACATCTACAAAATAGTAGTTCTAATTGTAGTTGCTGTGCCCTATTTGGCATATTAGTGGAATGCAGCAGAATGGACTCTGTTGTATGGTTTTGCTTTTGATCTAGAAAATATGGTATTCTTAAAACCCATCAAGAGTGAGCATCAGAAAATTGCTTTAGGAGTATACAAACATTATTCTCTCCAACAAAATCTATTTTGAAGGGAATTTGAACCATCTGGACACTCCAGAAAATATTGTCCTCTAGGTGATGATGAACTATGAATTAGAACTGATAATAATGGAACTATCATTTGACTCAGCTATTCCTCTCCTCCATCTCTACCCAAAGGATTTAAAAACAGCATACTATACGGACACTGCCACATCAATGTTTATAGCAGCACAATTCACAATAGCTAAATTGTGGAAACAACCTAGATGCCCTTCAGTAGATGAATGGATTAAAAATGTGGCATATATACATAATGGAATATTACTCAGCAATAAAAGAGAATAAAATCATGGCATTTGAATGTAAATGGATGGAGTTAGAGAAGATAATGCTAAGTGAAGTTTGCCAATCCCCCCCCAAAAAATGCTGAATGTTTTCTCTGATAAGGTGACTGACTCATAATGGGGTAGGAAGGGGGAGCATGGGAGAAATAGACAAACTCTAGATAGGGCAGAGGGATGGGAGGGGAAGGAAGGAGGCAGGGTGTTAGAAATGATGGTGGAATGTGATGGACATAATTATCCAAAGTACATGTATGAAGACATGAATTGGTAAGAACATTCTTTATATAGAGAGATATGAAAATTTGTGCTCTATATGTGTAATAAGAATTGTAATGCATTCTGATGTCATGTATTTAAAAAGTAAAATCAATTTTAAAAAAAGAAATGGCAAGCACTCTATCACTCAGGAAATAAGCATTATGAAAATTCAAGGAAGGGCCTGCACCATATGTGAAGTTTTTAAGTATTCAGCAAAAGACCAAGTTTCTTTTCACTTCCACCTACCAAGAAAGGAATGCAAGGTTAGATCAAACTATGGGTTTTAAAGGCAGCACATTTAACAGTGATCGATACTGCTCTGATCCATTTCGTGAGAGATGTGGAAGGATGCCAGTATTGAGGGGAACCCAGACCATGAAAGGGTTCTGCAACAGGCTCAGTCTGCAGCGCAGACATCACTCCCTTGAGCCATATGACCCAGAGATCCCTTCATAATAGAGCCATTTGGGGTAGAAAAGAAAGGATGTGGCAGGAATGGGAAGTGCTACATTTTTTTCAAAATGTTACACTTCAATTTACGTTATATCCCAGAAATTCCACCACCCAAGAGAAATATGTTCACCAAAAAACTTGTGCACATATGTTCACAGCAGCATTATTCATAATAGCTAAAATGGAGACAACCTAAGTGTACATCAACTGATGAATGGACAAGCAAATTGTGGTGTGGTCACTGGGATCCCTTTTGCCAACTTGGTACACTTATTCTCAGCTGCAAACTGAATTCCTGCTAACAACTTGCAACTCCATCAATGAATTGACTTTCAGTGATTGGAGCCACACAGCTTACACTGCCCTCAACAAAGGCTGGAGTCCACTGCCAATGAATGACCACTGTGAGGAGTGTAAAGGAGCCCAGCTCCTTGACCTTTATCAAAACAAACTCTCAGGTGTAATTCATAGTCCATAACCCCTTGCAGGATGATGTTCAGGCTAGAATTTACTGAAAGGATATTCTCACTCAGCTTCTTCCCCTTTCCTGCCCAGCAATCCTCATTCCCCTACAGGATTATCTTGAGCACAGTCCTTAATAAAATCACATGCACAGGAATCCCTGTCTCAGATTCTGCCTCTAGAGAACCTGGCCCATCATTACAAAAGTGATCTGAATTTCAACATGCACAAAAAACTAAATGAAGCTTAAAAGGAAGCAATGACAATTGCAGTTTAAACATCACCTTCTGGACCAGTGATTTCCAAATTGGAATCATATGGCAAAGTCCTTAAACTGCTCTGTCCTAAGTCCCATCCTGGACCCCCTTAACAAAAACTGCACAGTTGTGATCAGGAATCTCTTCTTTGAAAGTTCTTCTTATCTTTCTGTTTATCAAGGTTTTTAAATGATTGTTTTTATATAACTCTTTTATTTATTTATTTATATTAGTTGCTCATGACAATTCAATGATCTTGACATATCATACATTTGATTCAAATGGGGTATGAATTCTTATTTTTCCATGTGTACAGGTTGCAGAATCACATTGGTTATACGGCCATGTATATACATAGAGCAATACTAGTGTCTATTGTATTCTGCTGCCCTTCCTATCCCCCCTCCCCTCCCCTCCCATCACCTCTCTCTACCCAATCTACTGTGACACATTTCTCTCTCTCTCTTTTTTCTTTCCCCTCACATCATCATACATGTATTTTGTATAACGATGAGGGTCTCCTTCCATCTTCCATGCAATTCCCCTTCTCCCTCCCATTCCCTCCCACTTCTCTTTCCTATTTAATGGTAATCTTTTTCTCATGCTCTTCCTCCCTACTCTATTTTGAGTCACCCTCTTATATCAGAGAAGACATTTGGCATTTGTTTTTTAGGGATTGGCTAACTTCACTTAGCATAATCTGCTCTAATGCCATCCATTTCCCTGAAAAAATGCCATGATCTTGTTATTTTTTAGTGCTGAGTAATATTCCATTGTGTATAAATGCCAGATTTTTTTTATCCATTCATCTATTGAAGGGCATCTAGGTTGGTTCCACAGTCTAGCTATTGTGAATTGTGCTGCTATAAACATTGATGTGGCTGTGTCCCTGTAGTATGCTCTTTCTAGGTCTTTTGTGTATAGTCCGAGAAGGGAAATAGCTGGGTCAAATGGTGGTTCCATTCCCAGCTTTCCAAGGAATCTCCATACTGCTTTTGGATGCTTTAGACATACCTCTATGAGACCTTGTAGGATGTGTCAAATGAACTTTTGAGGTCCCTTCCAATATTACAGTGTGTGATTCAATGATCTAGTTATTTCTAATCAACATCTCTTTAATGAAAAAATATATTGATTTTTATATTAGCCATAGAATGATTTTGTATTATAAATAAAATTTATTGTGACTTTATAAAATTCTAATATTAAAATTTCTGAAAATGATACACGATTATGTGATGTTTGTGAAATGATTCTTTGTGTACATGCTATATGTATTTCTCTACCAATTGGAGTAAACCAGGTTATGGTATGGTAAAAACAAAACAAAACAAAACAACAACACAAAAAGCCACATGATTTATTTCTCATTGACTTAACATAGTAAAAATTAATGTCTTGATCATAAAAGTCCACAGCATGTCTGGGTACCGCTCCAAGGCAATTGGCTTCCAGATCCACCCTTTAGCACAGCTTGTGGTTTCCATCCCCAAGCTTTCCATCTCAGTACAAGGCCTGGAGTTCACTGATGATCAATTCCTCTGGTTATATGGGTCACAAGTCACTGGCTAGAACTAGGTATCTTATCCTATAATAAGAGGCAGAGCCAATGTAGCCTAATCCTGCCCATGTCCAGCATGATAAGATGAGTGTACAGTGGGACTAGCATTGTCTACCACAGTTCTTGTATAAAATGTGGAACATTTAGGGAAAAACCAATAAAGAACACACACATACATTTGTGTGTGTGTGTGTGTGTGCATTGCACTACTAATTTTAGATTTACTTTATTTCCTTTGAATTAATTGGAGGTAAACTTCTTTTGAGGCTGGGCACAGTGGCACATTCCTGTAATCCCAGTAAATCAGGAGGCTGAGGCAAGAGGATCATGAGTTCAAAGCCAGCCTCAGCAAAAGTGAAGTGCTAAGGAAGTCGTGAGGCCTTGTCTCTAAATAAAATACAAGACATGGCTGGGGATGTGGCTCAGTGGGTCAGTGTCCTTGAGTTCAATCTCTGGTATTAAAAAAAATTCTTTTGAATAATGTTTGTAATTATGCATTCTTCCTGTAGAGAGATAAGTGTATATGATTTTTAATCAAAATCTTAGTCACATTATTTGTTTATTTGTAATTACTTGTTCTCTTAATAATATATACAATTCAATGTTTTTGCTATCTCCATGACAGTAATTTATTTAGTAAATAATAAATCTTATATGAACAATTCCAGTATTTGTTGAGTACTATGACATATATGACATCATTAAATTGCTATATTCAGATAAAATTATATATGATTGGCAGTCACAATTCATAGAAAGAAAATCTGATGTTGTGGTGAATCTGTAATTCACCAGTTTATTTCCCCCACAAATTGAGGAAATGTACTCGTTTTTCTACAGCCACAATGGAAAAGATATTTTAAAATTTATTTTTCCCAGAAGAATTTACAAAGATAAGCCCTGGGATTTCATTTGAAATCACCTCCCAAAATAGAACAAACATGAGAAACCTACTGAATATAAATATTCAGGGAAAGGAAAAAGGCAAATATAACATTTAATTAATGTAAAATAAGATCAACAATTTTTCTCGAATTCTAACTGTATCCTACCTCTTTGGATATGTTTTCTTATGTTTGAAGCTCTATTAATAAAATTCATTTTACAATAAAAAACTGAACCTGAAATAAGTGAACAAATTTTTTAAAGTGTTTAAACCCAGGAAAGAATAGTTCTGATTGTGAAACAGACCTGTCAGACCACTGTTCAAGTCAAGACATTCTGTCACCTGTAATATAGTCCTGTACCTGTGTTTACTTATGGAACACACTAATAGGTATGGCTTTTCCTTATTTTTTTTTTGTATAATTTCTTTCCCTTCACAAATCAGAGAAAATCTAGAGTGGAAAACAGATTTTATATTTCTCTCTCAACATAATTATCCAATTTATGGGCCACCACAGAATCTCCATAAAATGGAGGTTGTGGGGAAAAGTCTTCATGTCCTAAGGGGCAGTTAGCTATGTAGATGAAAGGGATAATGGGAGACCTTTTTTTCCCCTGATAGTCTTCACCTCTTTCTTCTGCCTGTCCTCTTGGAAGAGATGGCTAAAGACTGACTGTCTCTACAAAATCCAAGAGAAATGGCCTGTTTAGGTACCAACTTTCATGCCCAGGCAGTTGTGAAATTTAACATTTGGAAAAAAATATGGGATTGTGGATGAGGACACACTACTTTGTGCCATTTCTGTATTAGTCAACTTTTCATTTATGTGAACAAAATATCTGACAAGAATAACTTCGGGTTAAACATTTAGTTTGGATCACCTTACAGAAGATTGAGTCTATGGGAGGCTATGGGAGGCTGGCTATGAGAGGCTGGCTATGGGAGGCTGACTCCAGGGCAGAATCATCATGAAAGAAGGACCTGGAAAAATATCTGCTGAGCTCATGGCAGCCAGAAAACAGAGAAAGAGAGGTAGGATGGAGCTGGGAAGAACATAACAGTGCAGTGCACACTGTGTCATCTGTTTCCTTCAACTATGTCCCCTCTCCCAGTAGTCCATATAACTATTAATGGACTAATCCACTGAAGATGGTGGCTCTCACATACAAAACTGCCTAAAGTCCCATTTCTGAGCCTTGCTGCATTGGGGACCAGGCTATCAACACATGATATTTGGGGACATTTCAAATCTAAACCATAAGAGTTTCAAAATCATACTAATTCAATTTTTTAATTCCAACTTATTGATGATTATTGATTATTATTTCAGGCAAGGCACTTCTTTCTGAATTCATTTCACAACGTCTAAAGTAAGGATGTTAGAAAATGTTCCCTTGAAGATGCCTTCCTGCACATGTGATTATGCACTCTACCAGATGCCTGCACACATTGCTTTCTTCCTCTTCTTTCACCCAAGACTACATGCAGGACCATGTTATCTTGGAAAATAAAGACCTTGAACCAGCCTCCCTTGGAGTCTACTTTTGGGTCCTATTTGTGAAGATGATAACCAACACCTCAATGACTACTCTGTGATGTCCAAATATTACAGGGTCCTGAGCTCTGGGCCCAAAATCATTGTAAAAAAATCTTGCCAAACCAAAGTACTTAGAACTGAGGAATGTTAGAATCTCTGATAACAAAAGAATATTGAAGATCATTTCCTCCCAATAAAATGCAAAGCTCTAAACTAGGGCATTGCTTTGTTCAGCACTGTATATCCTGTCACTTAGGAAAGTTTCTCTAACATGGAGGAAGTACTCACTAAATATTTTCTTATTCACATAAGTCAATCTAAGCTTACCCCTTTCTTTTATAGCTTACAAGAGACTCATGTTGGCTTCAGAGATACATGATGACTGGAAGTGGAGGGATGCAAAAGGACGCTCCCTGTGTGGTGGTTAGTCTGAACTGTCACCTTGACTGGATTGAGAGACACCTAGAATAGCCCTGCATTAAAAGCTTTCTGAGTGTGTGTGAGGGTGGTCCCAGATAGGATTGGTCTGTGGACAGCATACTGAGGGGAAACCTGCCTTGGATGTGGGCAGCACTGTCCAGTAGGCGGGGTGGGGGTGGACAGGTGGAGCAAGAAGGGGAAGAGGAGGGAAGCTGCAGCAGATACGAGCTTGATTCTTGCTGAGTGGCTGTGGCTCTTGCTGCTACATCACCTGTGGACCTCTGACTTCAGCTCTTCACTCTCCTGATGTGGATTCTTACCTGCAGTTCTCCAAGGACTTTTCAGGCCTTCAGTTTTGGTCTGGGACTGCACCTTTGGTTCCTCTTGTTTTTATGCTCTGGCTTCATGGACTGATTACTGGCTCTCCTAACTGTGGGACACTTCAGCCTGTAATCATATAGGCCAGTAAATCCCCTTTTAAAATTATACACAAACATACCATGTTGGTTCTGCTTCTTTAAAAGAATACTGCCCACTATTCCATGGAAAGTGTAAGGAAAAATAAAAGAGCAGGAAAAGTTGTATTTGTATTAAATAAAATAGATGTTAAGCCAAAATAGTCACAAGTGACAAAGGGTGAAATAGAGATTAACTCAAGGCCACTCAGGAGACTTCAGAGGATAGAGCATTGACAGGAACCATAGTGTTCCTTCCCTGTCCTGTCAGTGATAGGCACCTCAGGTTAGTGCAGTGTCAAGGTTCTAAAGGAACTACATAAACAGCTGCCTTCAGTCTTGGAACTGGTGGGTATACAGACAATTGGACAGAACCTTGGCCTTAGGGTGAAAGTCATAATTTGCTGGTTCTTGAGGACAGTGTATTCCATTCCCTTCTGTTTTCCAACATATATTTTCTACCATGCAGGACACCCAGAGGGCTTAGGTCACAGTCACTCTGCTGGCCAAATTGAGTTTCCAAGGCAGCTACCCGCAAACCAGTGCAGTGGAATATCTGAGGAATCCTGTGATAAGATTATGCAGGAATATCTGACCCCTAGAGCAATCCAAACTCAGATAATAGCTCATTTCTCAAGATGGCTTCTGGCTATAGTACCCTGGGAGTTCACTGAAAGACTATGTATGATCTTTCTCCAAAGAAGTCTACTGTGCAGGTATCAGGCAACTTATCTAAGTGGGCTGCAAGCCTGTGAGGATTGTGAAACTATCCAGAAGATAGGATTGCCAAATTTCATACTGATAGAGTTTCCTGGAACTCTCACTTTCACCCTTAATACTGGCTATTTTATTTTTCTTGCTATGATGTTGTCCTAGGTCTCTGAACCCTATTCATTTCCAGGCTCTTGCCTACTGATTTGCAGTGCTCTCCCAAGGTCATGTTCCTCAAAATGGAGCTATAACCCTTTTCTTTGTGGAGAAAGAAGTGCTAGATATTTTTGATAAGCCATCTTGAAATTTTTTTTGTAATATTTTTTTTTTAGTTGTCAGTGGACCTTTATTTTATTTATTTTTCTGAAGTGCTGAGAATCAAACCCAGTGCCTCACACATGCTAGGCAAGCACTCTACCACTGAGCTACCACCCCAGCCCTGCCATCTTGAATTTTCTGTTATTCATTTTTTAAAATTCCATTATAGGGATCTACTAAGCTTTGTTTAAATGGATATGTATTTGTTCTGTTTCCAGCATAGCTTTTAGCCCTTGATTGTCTCTCAGACTCTGTGATCATTTGAAACTTTTTGGGGTGCTTCTCAAGGCATAAAGAATGAAAGGGCAGAAAATAATGGGAAAGTCTCAGGCTTGGCTCCTGAAGACCACAGCTGGAATTGGCCTGATCTTCATTGTGTGATCTCAGAAAAATCCTTTAGACTATTTAATCTTCAGTTTTTTTCTATATTAAAGCAGAATATTACAGTAAAGGTTTTTAAGAAACATGTGTTAGCAATATTTCCCTGAACACCCAGAAGAATGCACATCCTCTTTCTGGTTGGTGGCCTGTCTAGGTGAGTCCTCTGAGTTCTGGAGAAGTGGTTGCCTTTGTGAGGCAGAGGACTGCTCACAGGTTATCTATGCCTCATTATTTTCCACACACCTCTTTTGTTTCATCCTTGATTGACTGCTCTTCTTATTTCTGGAGATATGTTTTTTTTTTTTTCCATTTGGATTTACTACTTCTCCAGTTTCCATCCATTTACATGTTGTTGACACAGTACAGTAGTGAACCAAACTCATATGAATTGATCTTCATAAAACATCTGATTTGATGAGGAAGAAAAATTATCACACCCTAAATATGGATTAACATACCATTAAGTTCCCTGAGTGAGAATGATATCTGTGGTATTTTTCTTCCTGCATCCTTTTCTGACTAGTCAGGCTAGTTTTTCTAGGAAAGCATGTGATGGATGCATACAGTCTTTGATTCTTATGTTATTTTCATCACTATAATAAATACCCAAAGGCAGCTGTTCATGTTTATAAAGAAAATAGGTTTATCTATCTCACCACAAAAAAAAGGAGGCTCAGACTCATGAATCTGGTGATGGCCTTGTTACTTGCAGTCCTAATGAGAAACAAGTTATATCATATCACAACAGACAGGGGGCATGTGTTTTGATGTGTGTCTCTCCTGGTCTCTCTTTCTCTTGTTAGAAAGCCACCAGGATTCAATCATGAGGGATATACCATAATGACTTTTTCAAAACCTTATCACCCTCCAAAATCTCCATCCCTAGACATCATAATTGCACTTGATTTTCTCTCTACTAGTATTTCAGAATGGGAAGGAAATTTCAGCACAGGAAGCTTTGGTGGACACTCAAACCCTTTCCAAAAAATAACAATATCTCCCTGAACACCTAGAAGAGTGCGCATCCTCCTTCTGGTTGGTGGCCTGTCCAGGTGAGTCCTCTGAATTCTGGACAAGTGGTTGCCTTTGTGAGACTGAGGAGTGCTCACAGGTTATCTATGCCTCATTATTTTCCACACACCTCTTTTGTTTCATCCTTGATTGACTTCTCTTCTTCTCTCTCTGGAGGTATTTTTTTTTCCACTTGGATTTACTACTTCTCAGTTTCCATCCATTTACATGTCATTGACACAGTCATGGTGGGTACAAAGGTTTGTTCTAAAAGGTGGATCCTGAGATAATCCTGTTGGGTCGGATCCACACTGGGTGAGATCAGGAACAAATCATTCATCTCTTTTCTGCTCTAATTCTATCCCCTGTAAACTGAGAAAAAAATGCCAGTTCTTACCTTATGGGCTCTTGATAGGATTCAAAGAGAAAATACCCAGGAAGTTCTTAACCATCCATGTTTCCCTCTGAGATGTGAGTGAACTAGTCCTCTCTGAACTAGTCCCAGTTTTTTGAACTAGTCTCAGTTGGAATCTGCATTATCGGGCTGGGGATGTGGCTCAAGCGGTAGTGCGCTCACCTGGCATGCGTGCGGCCTGGGTTCGATCCTCAGCACCACATACAAACAAAGATGTTGTGTCCGCCGAAAACTAAGAAATAAATATTAAAATTCTCTCTCTCTCTCTCAAAAAAAAAAAAAAAAGAAATCTGCATTAGCATCTCTTTACATTCCAAGGCCCACCATTTTTCTATATCCCTCATAGGATTCTCTCACAAACAAACACCTTCATGAACAATAGAGAAAACTCTACTAAATGTCTTCTGGAAGAGAGAAAGGTCCAGAACAATATTATACACACCACAACCCATTATTTAATAGTTCTTCATAGATATTCCCATACTAGCCTCAAAATGCAACTATAATCGTTTTCTTTCATTCTTCTTTGTGGAGAAGAAAGTGAGTGCTGGGCATTTCTGCTAAGCCATCTTGAATTTTCTGTTGATGTTTTCTAAAAATTGAACAGTCATATTCCATTATAGAAATGTAAGAAGTTTTATTTTTATTTTCACAAATGGTTAGGTATTTGTTTTGCTTTCAGCCTTTCTGGAATTCCTTTAAACCATAAGTAGAGCTGCTAAAAAAACAAAAACAAAACCAAAAAAAAAAAAACCCTAAAACATTGTATACTAATTTTTTAAGTGAGCATTAGGAGTTGAAAAACCCAAATCCCTCTTGCCCTCCAGTCTCCTAGCAGCATCTATCATGGCTCTAAAAACGCATGTTCCAACTGAAGTGCCCAGAGTGGGGATAACAGGTTGTACTTTCCCTCCCACATTCTCTCCTAGACAACCAGATCTGTGGGAGCTTTTTTAATCTGAAGAACTGGTGACAGATGCATCATTTTAGATGCCTCTTTGCACCCCTCTAGAAAAGAATGTGTCTTCTTTCCACTTGGGGCCACTTATCCACGTGAGTGCTCTGAACTCCAGGGCCCTGGCTGCTCTTATGAAGCAGGGAAGAGTTTCTGGATTCTGATCTTCTGATTGGTTTCCATGCACTTCTTTTTTTTTTTGTCTTCATTTCATTGACTTTCCTTCCTCTCATTTCTGAAGTTTATTTATGCCAGATTATTTAATTCACAAATTTGACTGCTAATTTGAATTTAAATAGAGAGTTACTGCTCCATTTTACCCACATGTATGTGTAATCAACAGTTCTGTGGTTCTAAGTCTCAGTGAAAGGGTGAACTCTGAGGTAGCACTGCCGAGTTTAGTCGATCATGTTGGGACAGGAGAAATTATTCATGTACTCTGTGTTCAACTCCAACCTCTATAAAATGAAAATAATCTAATACTTACTTCATCATCTCTTGAGAGGATTGAAAGAGAAAACACCCAGTAAATTGATGTTATTTACCCAGGTGCAAGCTGTTTTTCTTTCTGCTGCTAAAATTTGCAATCTCTCTACTTGACTTTGTGCTTTTTCTACTTTACCGTTATAAACTCCTCTTGCACGAAAGCTTTCATTTACAAACAAAACCCTACTAATAAAGATCTCCTGGGAAGGAGAATGGAGTAGATTTATAATGTACACACCACTTAGTAGTCCTCCACAGATAGTCTCATATTTAAATACCTTCTTCAATGACACATCTCACCCTCATTCCCTCATCCTTTATATTGCTGGACAATTCAGTTTGGACACAAATCCTACTCCCCTGTGCACCATAATGCTCCTAAGTACTTAGCAAAACCGTTTGCAGTCCTCATTTGAAAGGCAAAACTGTGGTCAGCTTCATTTACTTGGGCACTTATGAATAATTATTCTAAACACATAGATATTTCCAAAATTATAGAATGAACATTTTATCTCATTTTTTCCTGGGTGTCCTAATAGCTGTTATTCCATTTTCATTTTTCCATTTAACCTAAACCACTCACTACCATTATACTTCTCATCCTTGCATTCATTCACACTTAAATATTGAGAACAGTGTGTCCAGACACAGGCTGACACTGAGGAGGTGAACAGTGCTCCTGTCCTCAATGTCTGGCACACTTAGCCATTTCTAGCCCATCAGGCCCAGAAATCCTCACACCTGTCTGGCAAGTGGCCACATTGCCCACATGTCCCCATAGCAATGTCTTCTTTCTGCTACATGAATAGACCACTCTTAGTCATGAGCATGGCCCAGGATCATTGTTGTCATTTTAAAGTTCTTCACCTGAGAGACTGTTTCTGGCCCAAGGCAGATGAATGCCTGGATCCATAGAACTTTCCTGCTGTCTGAGATCTTATGCCAGACTTTTCCTTCCTCATGAAATTCTGGAGACATAGTATGACCTCTGACAGGAATTAGTGGGGTCAGTGTGTATAACTGGGAGAGGAATAGTCCCTCATCAGTAGAGGATCTGTGCATTAGTAGGGAGATCCCATCATTTAGAGTCGATAAGAACTGGGTTGGAATCCCACTTCCAGGATCTTCGACTTTGATAGCTTACTTAATTTCTTCAAGTTTCTCTTTCTTTCCCTATAAGGAGATGATAACTCCCAATATAAGATGGTTGTGAGAATCAGAGCTCACACTGCAGGTGCTCACTTCTGTTTTTATTCCCTGGGGCATCCATAGAGGCTTTCTGGGTATTAATCAGTCATCACAGACAGAAAAAAAAAAACCCCATTTCAAGTAATCAGCCCCTTCCCCAAACTTTCACTATGATCCTGGGCTCATTGACCCTCATTGCTGCCTGAATTTTAGTAGGAATCAGTGGTTGTACTCTGGCTCCTGGGCTTCTGCAGGTGCAGGAATGCCTTCTCTCTACCTCTCCAAACTTGTTGGGTCAACTCCCTCTTCCTCTGTGGCCACATATAGTTTCAGTAGTAAAAATCCTCTCCATCTCCACATCTGATTTCATCACCTACTTTTGCACAGTTATTGTTTGTTTCTGGATCACAGGACTCAGTATGCAAGTACCATTAGCACTGAGTGCTGTCTGTCAGTCCTGTGGCCCATCTAGTACTGTTGTTGACCCAGATACACATCAGCTGTCATGTGTGCCCTGGTCTGGGTCCTTTCTCTGCTGCTGAGCATCCTGGAACACAACTATGTGGCTTTCAGTTTAGATATTATCCATGCCAGAGATTAAATTTCTTTCGTGTTTGTGTGGCTGATATTTTATTTGTGGTTATCTCTGGGTGTAGGCTGGGACTGCTGGTCAGGATCCTCTGTGGTTCCCCAAAGATACAGCTGACCAGGCTGTACGTGACCATCAGGCTATCAATGCTGGTCTTACTCCTCTGAGTCCTGCCTGCAGGCATCCTGGATTCAGATGAGCCATAATTCTGAGAGAATTGCTTTATTTCTATATGGTATTAACACTAGTGACAACCTCATCTACTTCTTTGTTGGCTTCTGTAGGTGGCAATAGCGTCAGTAGCAGTGGCAGTACCTGAAGTAGGTTCTGGAAAAGATCTTCCAGGACATAGCTTATGTGGAGAAAGGTTTCCTCAGCGAACTACAGAAAGTCCAGCATCTCCTTAATGTAATGACTTTGTAGCTACCAGGTACATTCAGAGAAATTGTACCTCCAGAAGATTACATAGATGACTATGTAGATACAGATAGATATAGTAATCTATATCTATAGATGTGCCCATTCATCTATTGTCTGTAGCTGCTTTCACATGACAACAGCTGAGATGAATAGTAACAGAGATCGCAGGACTGCGAAGAGTAACATATTTAGTAATATGATCTTCACAAATATATTTAGAGATACAGATAAATAGAGACAGAAACATAGATAGTTCACATTAACAAACACATTTGAAAGTTCTTTTTATATTGTCTCAGTAAAGATGTTATCTCATGCTAGAGACTGACATCTACTGGGCAGGCTTGAACCAAGACAACATGAGCTAAACTCCTGGGAACAAACTAGAACCCTATTAGTCTCTTTTCATATCTATAAGTTTTATGATATGAATGTTCTGCAAGAGAGGTTGGTTCCCATCACCATGGAGCTAAACCACATTGGGACCAATCTTCAGAGCAGCTGAAGAGGTTACCAAGTGTGGGAGAATCAGCTGCAGGGCCAGCTGCTGGCTCATGCCAATGAGATGCCAACAGGGAAGCAACAACATGCTGAGCATCCTGGTACCCCTGCACCAACCTTCCATAACCAACCAAATATTGATGCCACCCTAACCAGAAGTTTAAAGAGAAGGAGATTTGGGAAATGTGCAGCCCAGATGAGCTGAAACTTTCAAACCAATGCAATCTATCCCTTCTCAACTTGCTCAACTCTTTAAACCACAGCTAATTCCAAATAAAGAGAAGACTGAAGTCAAGCCTCTTCCTATCATGATATGACTCTCCAACCTAGAACTCAAATCATGCCATTTCCCCAAAAATGTGGACGTCTTTTCACGTGCTTAATGGCCATTCATGTGTCTTTGTATGAATTTTCTGCTTAAGACTGCTTCCCATTTTTATATGCTTTTTCTTTCTTTCTTTTTTTTTAACCGTTCTTTTGAAGTTCTTTGTGTATTCTAAATAAAAACCTTTGTGGATATAGGTAATGCAACTATTTTTCCCAGTCTGGGACTTTTCTATTAGTTTAAAAATATTTCTAATGAGTAGACATTTTTATTTTTCATGAAGCCTATTTTAGCATTTTTTTCTTTTATGGCTAATGCTTTATGTATCTGAGAATTATGCCTGGAAAGCAAAAATATTCTCTATTTTATTTCAAGCAGCACTTTAATTTTTGCTGTTATAATTAGGTGTGTGGTCCATTTCAATTTAATTTTTCTGCAAGGTTTGAGATAGAGGTTCACTATTTCTATAGCTATCCAGTTTCCAGTACTACTTTTTAAATAAATATTTTTTTTTGTTGTTCACTGAATATTCACTCTCCATTAAAAACTAACCTTATAAGTGTGCGACTATTTCCAGATTTTTTAGTCTGGGCCAAATCCTGCACTCATCTGTTTGTGTAAATAAGGGTACATTGGAACATAGACATGTCTATTTATGTGTTGTCTAGCTGCTGTCACATGAGAACAGCCGAGTTGAACAGTTGTGACATTTTGTGACTGCAAACACTGAAATATTTGCTATCTTTCCCTTTAAAAAACAAAAATGAGCTGATCCCTGGTCAACTCTTATACCAATGTCTACTCTTCTGATGATTGTAGTATTGAGGAAATCTTTAAATTGGGTAATATGTTAGGTAACTTTGCTTTTGTTCAAGTTTATTTAAGCTTTGTAGGCCTTTTCCTTTTTCTGTAAATTTTAGAATAAACTATAAAGAGCCACAAAATTTCTCATGGAATTTTGATTGTGCATGTGTTGAATCTATTAATTTAGGAGTAACCAACATCTAACGATAGTCTTTGAATTTATAAACATGGTATATTTGTTTTTTATGGTTTTTCTTTTTTTTTTTGCACCTTTTTGTTGCTGTTTGTTTTAGTCAGCTTTTTCATCCCCGTGATCAAAGACGTGAGAAGAACAATGGAAAGAAGGAAATGTTTACTTGGAACTCAAGTTTCAGAGGTCTCAGTCCAGAGATGGCCAACCCCATTGCTCTGGGCCTGAGATGAAGCAGAACATCATGGTGGAAGGACGTGGTGGAGGAAAGCAGCTCAGGACATGGCAACCAGAGCAGAGCAGAGCTCCTCACAGGGACAAAGTATGAATCCTAACGGTACGCCTCCACTGACCTAGGGCCTCCAGCCACACCTGCCTACAGTTACCACCCAATTAATCCATACCAGAGGATTAATCCACTGATAAGGTTAGGACCCTCATAATCTATCAATTTCACCTCTGAACATTCTTACATTATCTCACACAGGAGCTTTTGGGGGACATATCATATCAAAACCATAACAGTGTTTGTTACTGTACAACTCTTTCCCTGTACAAACTATTAATTTGGCCAAATTAATATTTAATTTTACATGATATTTTCACTTCACTTTTCATTTGTTCATTAGTAAACTATAGAAATACCATTGATATATATCAGGTCCTTCCTTTATTTATTAGTAAAATTTTAATTACAATATATTCTTTAATAGACATATAGCTACTCAAATCTTCTAACTCTATTTGTATCTGTTTTGATATGGTATATCTTTTAAAGAATATATCCCTTTCATCTAAAATGTGGAGTATATTAGCATAAATTTGTTCATGACCACCCTTCTTAGATTGTATAATTATGTCAAAATGAACCTCAATATTATGTACAACTGTAATTCACAAATAGAAACAGTGTAGCAAAATATGACAACTTTCAGAGACACAAAGGAAGAAAAATCAATAAAGTCTTGAAATAGAAATAGGTAGATGGATGTCAGTGGGAAACGGAAAATGTCCAGAACTCTTTTCTCTACAGAAATGCAGCCTCCAAGTGCAATCAGTAGAGGGCTGTCCTAGGCCTGTCAGAGCCTCAAGGTAGAAAAACACAGAAGAGTCTGAGAGCTGGAGTTGGCAGAAACAATGAAGAGCTCTCTGTACCAGTGAGGCAAACCTTGACCACACCCTCCACAAATGGAAGTCTTAGCTAATGCCCTAGTTCTGATGAGGACAAAAAGATGGAAATTGCCCTTTTACATTGCAAGGGCACTTGCTACATCATTTAGTATCACTTGATTGTGTTTATAGACAAAAACTAAGTAATGTTATCTGGTCTTCTGGCCCAGCTCCACCCTACCCACACACACTGGATAGTAGTTTTCATGAAGATAGTGACTACTGTTCTTCGCAGTATTCCCAGCTTGGATCAGACTGCCTGATAAATACCAGATTCTCATTAAACGTTTCCTGAATGAACGAACAAATGACTCACTAAATAATGAACGAACATCACAAAATCAGTATATTAGAAGTAGAAGATCTTTGGATATAGTACAACATTATCATTTTATAAGGAGGAAAAATATCAGCTGGAGTGCAAAAGTGGTATGTTTAAGGTCATAAGTTAGAAAAAAGCATGGAATTAGAACCTAGCTCATCATTATGAGAAAACACATCTTTCCCACTGCTAGGGCTTCCTGTCATTCAAAGAAATATCCATCAGGGTTTGTCCTTCCTCTCATCCTCTTCTCCCTTGGGATGTAGGGCAGTTTTTCTGATCAGTGTGTTTGGGATAAAAAACAGTACTGCTAATGAGCGTAAGTCGTGATTTACTCTTGCTGATCCAGAAGCTTCAGGTGGAAGGACAGAAGACACTCATCTGACTGTGACTGGGCTTGCAAATTGACACAACACTAGGGTTCCACATTAGAAATCTCCGATTACACTTCTTGGCCATGTTCTCTAGCTCAATGAGCAAGTAAGGTGACCCTGCTCACCAGCTGACTGATAACCTGTCACTTCATAACTGGTTCAGAACCCAGGTAGAGAAAAGGGAGCTATCTACTGAGCTCTCTAAAACACCAGCACCATGACTGATTCAAGCTCTTATCTTTGGTAGTGCTTCCCTAGTTTTACTTGCAAAGAGTAACACCCCCCCCCCCAAAAAAAAAAAGAATGCCAAAGACTGTTCATAGAACAGAGTCTGAGAGAGAATCAAACCATCTTTACTTATATTGCGTGTTATGTTTCCATGTATTCGCCCTTGGATGAGAAGAAGAAAGTTTCAGAGAAAAATGCACAGGAACTTCAGAACAGGGGTTAATTTGAGGTGAAGAAAAAGGAGAAAATGAGGTTTTGTGAAGACTAGCAGAGGCTCTTCTTTAAAATGCTATGTGGGCATAAAGAGTCTCAGGAATAAGGTAGAAGAAAATGTACCAAAACTGTGCAGAGATTGAAAGAGGAAAGGTGAGAGGAATAAAGATAGAAGCATCCAGAGAGATGTAGCTACAGTGGGGAAAAACCAAACAAGCCCAAACTGGAGCAGGTGCAGAGAGAGAAAGACACATGGCTGGTGTGGAAGGGGAAGGAGAGGAAGCTGACTGATTTCTCGTTTTTTGGTTTGTCCTTATTCCAATGAACTCATCCAAATGAGTCACTTTGAACAGTTTTATCTACTCCTACAGACCTGCTTCAGTGTCAGAAATGCCACAGCATCTTTTCCCACTCTACATTCTGTTTCTGGAAGAAGTGGGTTTATCTATGCTGGCCCTACCCAAATAATAATCACCCAGAGAAAGAAACAAAGACAGGTGAGGACAGAGTGGAAGCTCAGGTCCAAACTCTCTTTGTAACCTGGCAGAAATCACCCACATGGTCAGGTTGTTTATCCATAAAGAGGTGCATAAATCTAAAGATCACCTTGTGTACTTTCCAATTCAGTGAGTCTGAGAGGCTCAGAAACTCATTTATTGAGAGTGAAATGAAAATAAATTGAGTCAAGGACAAGAGCTCCAAATAAAGGAAGACCAAAGCATGACTAAAAAATTAACAACAACAAAAAATAACCATGAAAGAGAAGAATTTGAGCAGGAGACAGTATAAGAATTGCATTGAATTAAATGAGCAAATACTACATAGGGTTCCATACAAAAAAGGCTGAAGGGTCAGTGACTTGAACTTATCCTCCAGAGCTCCCAAGCTCCTGGAAAGAATGTCATATACCTGGATAACCCAAGTGCTATGAGATTAGGGCGAGAATGAAAGGTATGTGGGTGATCTAGAATCTCAGGGGTAGGAACAATTAACTGAACAAGGAATTGTACCAGAAAACTTGATGCATACATGACCCTGACCCTTGGGTAGTAATGAAGAATCAGTCTTCCTAAGCCATACAGATCATCCTCAACTTTCCTCCTAACTGCAAACTTTGGTCAATTTTGACTTTTCTTAAAATGATAACAAACAGGCAAATTTCTTTCATGCATGCATATGTTTAATAATGTACATGACTCAAGAAAAATAGTGCATAACTCATCTAGGTTATTCCCCTTAAATCTTGAAATGAGAAGTCAAGTCTATATTATATGGTACAGGTGGGTTGCAGTTTTCTCCCCTTTCATTGAAGTACCCACCACAACTGAACTATCTTTTTCCGAAGGCTCTCTCACAGGTCAGTTCACTACATTCAGTGGAACACATTGTGCACTGCCAAAATCTAAGGGCTGCCACTCACACAGAGCACAATATGGGGCAAATCCCTGAAAATGTGGTGTGGGCAAGTATTCCTCAAGGAGTGTTTTTTGCTGCTGGCAGAGGCCAGACTTCAAAAGGACCACTATTGCCCCTTTATTCTACTCGCATCTGTCTTCAGAGTGTATTTCCAGGAACTTCTGGCAGCATGTGTCTTGTTCCAAAATGTCACAGGTGATTCACGTTTTCATCATCCTACCTTCTACCTAGAAGTGTTTCTAGGAGCTGAAACTCATTTACTAATGCTACAAGGATAAATAATCTAAGTATGAAGAGAAGAGGGTGAACCTCTGGGGACGTGGATGTTAGCAAAAACTCAAATCAGATGATTTGGTGATTATAGGGACAAATGAGAATAGTTAGATTTTCCTTATGAGAAAGAAAAAGACAAAAAACCACAACAGGATGGTTGGCAGATGCTGGAGGAAAAGAGCATCGAACAGGTGATGCTACCTGTGCCACCTTGAGCATGTTTCTTAATGTATATATCGCTTCTGTTTTCTTACCTGGTAGGTGAATTCCTGCTCCTATTTATCCCCCCTCAGGTGTTCAGAACATAACAAACCAAATGTTAAATTCACCTGTATTCAACTTCACACTCAAACCCTGAAATACAGTATGCAAAATTGGTGAATGTGATAAACTTTAATAATGATATGGGAGTTATAGAGAAAGCAGGGGCAATAACCATCAAAAAATAAATAAATTAAACCTCAAACCAGTTGTAGTACAAATTGTGTCCTGAGAGATCCGTTTGTGTTAAAAATGTCCCCACCACGTTGGATCTACAACATCTTGTCTTTATTCATGACTTTCCTATTCTTCATTTCTGTTATTCAGTCTACAAAATTTGAATCACCCATGCATTGTAAATACTGGAAGATACCAACGTCTTCTACCTACCCATCAGTTAGTTGAATGGCAATGTATTAAGTAGATAAATTGGTCAATCACCTACTTATTATCACCCTAGAAGAAGAAGACAACAAGACTGCCCTCTACCAGCCTAGAGCATGCTACAAAGTAGGGCAAGAGAGGCTGCCTAGGATAAAACTCCCATCTCAGATGGAGAGTTCAGTAATGGGCGGGGGGGAGAAGATGATAGAGAAAGTTAGAATTTGAGTAAGATAGCTCTTCTCTTAGTACCTCATTGTTCATGAAACCATTTCCTAATAACGTATTTTTTTCATTATATAATACAATATATAATACTTTTCATTATATAATATAGTGGGTAAGTTTAAAACAAGAATATTTTCAAATCACAGTTATGGAACAGAATGCAAACCAGACTCATGATAATTACTTGCAGAGGCACAGAGAGTATTTAGAAAGCATTAGGCAACATGGAGCTTTCAGCTTTTGTGCCAGTTCCAGATGACTGGGAGAGTCAGGACCAGAATCTTGCCTTCAGAAGAATTTTCAAGCCACTACTTTTCAGTGGGAAAACCATGTCTTGTGACCTACTAACCATGTCTACCATGGATGAAGTTCTGGAAGATAATGCCAGAAAGTGGGAAATGGGAGTAGTACTAATGAGACTAGAGGTAAGTAGGAGCGAGAATGTTGGATGTCAGAGGGAATGTAATACTTACTCGACTTTACTTTTACATTTACCCAAAATTCCAAATGCCTTCCTAATAGGATAATAAATAAGGTGATGTCAAACTCTGGAACCAGTCCACCCAGGTAAGTGAGCGAGACTGTGGGTTTCTAATAATTAACATGAAAAATTAGGATGATTTTCATAACCACTGTACCATTCTTTGGCTTTCATAGATGAATTCTTGTTGTGTGCCCTCTTTTGGAAAATCCAAGGTACACATAGCAGTGAATGTGTGGAAAGAAGGAAGATACTGGTGATGAGGGCTGCAGTCACTCACAGGATGCCTCCTTCTATTCCTTGCGGGTCTCTGGAGCTTCTCACAAGCAGAGGGTCTAACAGATCAGCATACTTTCCTCACTGTACATTTCCACCAACACAACCACAATGACAGAGCTATGACTGGTTTTCATTTTTTTCATCATGTTGCACAAGAAGAAAGACCTCAAATTTTTCTAAAATTCAGGATCATGTGAAACCTCACAATAGTATGCAGATTCATCCTCCTGAAAAATACTGTCACTATGTATAAATTGACTTCCATGACATGCCACCCATGTGGCACCCATGAGGTCTCTGCTCTCCCATCCTGGGAACTTCATAGTCCTTCAGACCCTGCCTAGGAAACTTCCACAATTTTATAAATATTAGACTAATGTTATCCTGAGGTAGTAAAGATGCCTGAATTGGAGGATATATATATATATATATGCCAGGTTTCCAAATTTCTCATATTCTAGAGAGGTAATAAACATGTGCTTCTACCTTGCTTACTGTGACACTGAATTAGGGGCAGCTGCACCCCATATTTAAATACTTGCTATTTACATAGAGAATCTGAGGAATATTACCCTAGGAAGAGACTCCTATCTTTTCAGCTCAAGTCTTACTAATAAATTGGGTTTGAAACTTCTGAGCTTGGAGCCATGGGATTTTGGAATTGCCCCAAGGAAGCAGTGTTCCTTCTTAGAATGTTTTACCTGCCCAAGGGGGACATCACCATCAAGGTCATAATTTGTCTCACCACTTCATTATTGCTACCATGCTCATCACTGATTAATGTTAACAACTAGAATTTGACTTTAACACGAATCCTAAGACTGACAAAACAATATCATCCTACACTTGTAATACAGAAAAGAAAGGCTCTGAGAGAAAAAGAAATTGAATCGCAAGTAACTGAGATTACTGAGCCAGTATTCTGCAAAGCAATTCTCAGTCTGACATCCCTCCAAACTCAATGTTCACAGCCTAAGTAGTATTCATGGTGATGCCCACTTCTCCTGTTTCCAAATCAGAACCCACTACCATCTTCAATCCCTGCATTTCCTCCAGGCCCTCTGAAGAACCAACTGAATATACTTCCATGACCAATGCTGCTGCCTAAAAAAGTTAAGAAAAAGACACATGATGTCTCACACACCCCACCCCAAGTTGGAACCCTACAGATGTGAACTGATTAGAACTGGCTTTGAAAGCAAGAGAAAATCCTTCACAAAGGGATTTCCTCTGTCCTTTTCACCAGAGATGAGCAGACTGCTTAATGACAAGAAGTATTTGGATATTGACAGAGATCAGAGGTTAGTTTTTGCATTCCTGGTGTTTTCTGGAGATGCCAGGAGGAGTGGTATCTGAGGAGGGTTTAATCACATGCCACACAATCTCTTTGGTTTTCTTCCCCAAATTAAATTCACTGGAGGTGAAAAATCTGAAAGATGTCAATCAACCTTGGCCTCTGCCCATCCCCACCACCCATCTCCCTTCCTGTGGACAGTCACTGATTTGGATCCTTCAGAGTCATATAATGTGGGCACATACCAACAGGCTCTGCATCCAAAGGGAAGTACACCCTCTCTTGCTAAGCATTCAAGACTATCCATAGCCAGGCCCAACCTGTGTTTTATTTTGTTTTGTTGGATTGTCTTTCTTTTCTCATAGAAGTAACATTAACATAGATTTTCTTCACAAAACTACATGATCTACAAAGGAAAAGCACCACCCATTCCACTCCCCAGAAGGAATCACCTTTTATAGTTTTAATTATTAAATCTATTTATTTTTTATAATTGTAAATAGAAGATTTAAGTTCACAAGTTCACAACATTAAACACCATTCATTGACTTCTTATAAAAGAAAAGGGCTTCAGCACCAACTTCAACTCAGGTGTTTGGTTGATGATTCATTTTCAGTTTGTCAAGTTTCAGGAAGTATTTTGAATCTTATCTCCCATTTCTTCCTTTTAGGAGCCTCATGTTGCGTTCAAATTGAGCTGACTTCATAAAAAATGTGACATCAGGATATAGCTCAGTGGTAGTATTTTTGTAGCATGTGTGAGACCCTGGGATCAACCCTCAGAACCACACAAAGGGAAAAGAATCTCAAACAATTTCATGTTGCATCTCAATGAACTAGACACACAAGCACAAACTAAACCCAAAAATAGAATAAGGAAGGCAATAATTAAAGAACAGAAATAAATAGAATAGATTCTAGAAAAAAATAGGGAAAAGATTAATAGTACAAGAATTGTTTATTTGAAACTATAAAGAAAAGTGATCAAACTCAGTTACATATCTAAGAAAAGGCAGAGAAGACACAAATCAAAGAGACATTATAATAAATGAATAGAAATTAAAAAAGAGACTATTATGAAAATTTTTATAACCAAAATTAGGTAATATAGATAATTAAATAACCTAAAGACAGCATCATCATTAGATGAGGTAACCATAACTAGATAACCTAGAAGAAATAGATACAAGTTCCATTCATTTAACTATCTCTAGTCTATGGCAGCTTAGTTTGTATGAATGCATGTTTGTGTGCATTACAAGAGCAGAGTTGAGTCATTGCAGCAGAGATCATACCATCCACAGTCTACATACTTTTTTTTTTGGTGTGGGGGTTACCGGGGATTGACCTCAGGACACTTAACCACTGAGCCCTATTTTTGTATTTTATTTAGAGACAGGGTCTTACTGAGTTGCTTAGCACCTCATTTTTGCTGAGGCTGGCTCTGAACTCATGGTCCTTCTGCCTCAGACTCCTGAGCCTCTGGGATTACAGGTGTGCACCACCCAGCCTGGTGGAGTCTACATACTTCTTACATTTTTTTTAAAGAAAAAAAATGTAAAAAATTTCTTTAACTTAATATGTTGCATGCTTTCCACTCACTGGTAATGAGCATAAAACAAGTAATCTCTTTTGGAGGTGGGGGGTGATTTTTCTTTTTTTTTAAATTTATTCTAATTAGTTGTACACGACAGTAGAATGCATTTTGACACATTGTACACAAATGGAGCAAATTTCTCCTTCCTCCGGCTATACATGGTGCAGAGTCACACCAGTAGTGTAATCATACATGTATATAGCATAATAACATTCATCTCATTCCACTGCCTTTCCCACTCCCACACTCCCCTATGCACTACCGCAGTCTGGCTGGGCACAAATAACCGAGCCGCTATGAAGCACTTGTAGGTTCAAACAGCAACTCTTTATTCCCGAACTCTACCAGCACACTCCACACAGGCTCCCCAGGAACACTCTCACCCTCCACCGGGCTCCACGTGCACTCTCTCAGAACCCCATGAGAACTCTACGGGAACTCCAAAGTAGCAGGTGCCCAAGGCAGCAGGAGCCGCCCTATTGCCGGACAGCAAAGGTCTATATACAACTGAATACACAGCTTAACTTAACCATCATCATCTCAATAGCTCGCTGGTGTCACCTCTCAACCACTCCCTCTGGCAAAATGCCAGGTGCCACCCCGACTTGGCTGTGGCTCTCAACATCTCCCCCCCTTCTGTTTAATTAAACAACAAGCATGTGGCTTAGGGACCGTACCTGTCTTAGGTTGTCCAATACTACATATGGTCCTTACCTGTCATCGGATGATCTGACCTCAAGGCGTCAGCCTCCTGTCTTAGGTTGGTACCATTGCAATTGGATCTTACCCGTCATTGACTACCAGTCCAGCATACAGCCATACTTGTTAGATAGGCCTTTGCACCAGTGTGGGGGGGGTTGAGGTTCTTTGCCTCACCTCTGTTGGCCCCCAAATTTTAGAGCATACAGCCATACTTGTGGATAGGCCTTTGCACCAGTGTGTGGGGGGGTGAGGTTCTTTGCCTCACCTCTGTTGGCCACAAAATTTTAGCTGAGCGACCATCACAAGCAGAAGGGAGGAGGATACAAAAATGCCACGACACCAAGCCAATTGACGGCTCCTTTTGGAAAAATTGTACCATCAATGACACCATCAGCAAAGATACCCCAGCAATACCACAATTCGCTGCAACAACAGATAGTTCACAATGCATACAAGTGATACATAGTCCAGGCAAGTTCTGGAAGCAGTTCAAAGCAGAGGAATCTATTAATATGTCCATTTCCTCCCAAAGTAAATCGACTCCTTGATTGAGCATCACTTGTTGAATTACATTATTCATTGATGCATCAGTTTATACAGTTTGTTGTGATAGCTATCGAAGAAGCTGTAGTTTGGTTTGTTTTTTTTTATCTTTGTCTTCACCAGCACTGGGATGAAGATAGGAATTCTGGCAATGATGGCTAAAAAAAATTATGTAACATTCCAGCAGGCACTAAAAGAAAGCAATTTTCTAAACAATTTAGTATCCTGAATAGAATTAGATATAATGAAAAGGAAAGGTAAAAGTAAACAAACAGATCTCTTAACCTCCTTTTTTGTTCACATTTTAAAACAATCCTCAACAGCTGTTTACCCAATTTAAATTAAACCATTTAAATCACGTGAATAATAAAAAAATATTTGGATCCATTTTTTCATGAGAGCTCCTCATATATGATATATGGACATACGCACATACAGACATACAACACAAAACACAAGTGTGCACACATAACATACAACACATAAGACAATAATAAAGGCCTTGTAGCTTTTCACAGGTGAAATCTCCATTGTAATGTTTAAAAACTCCACAGTCAAAAAATAGAACTAATTAGAAAAACATTAAGCTAGGTCTGTATGAGCTCAAAAAATAAAATATAACTTCATGATGTGGGAGAGGGCAATAATAAAATAGATATTGAAAAAAGCATCCTGGTTACCACCTAGGTTTGACTCTTCTTTTGATATTCCATCCTTCTTCCTGTAACTTGCATAATGGGTCTGAAGGTATTCCCACAAGCAAGCCCCAAGGTTTTTTGCATTTGAAATAGGCTTTAATGATGTTCATTATTCATTAGTCTCCAGGTGTAGGAGAACCACTGCTGCAGATGTAAGGATATCAGCTGTTATGGATTTGAGCCAAGTCATCTTATTTTTGGTCCATAGAAATTGCTTTGGTTAGTCTCTCTGGAATCCAAATCGGCTGCTGTTCTCCCTGTGGAAACACACAAACAAAACCCTGACTCCAGACAATCACTGGGTCAGGACCTTTCCATTGTCCTGTTAGAATATCCTTCCAAAGTACCTTGGGCTTATGTACATTTCTTGGAAATATATGCCTTTCCGCAGCACTAAACCCTGATGAATCCAAATTTAAAAAGTTTAGAGTAAAAAGGGTTATTTTAAGTTTATCTTTGGGGGATATATACCCCTTCCCAATTCCCTCTTTTTGCTTTAATAAGTACATTTTAATAGTTTGATGAGCTCTTTCAACTATGCCTTGTCCCTGTGGATTGTATGGGATTCCTGTTATATGAGTAATGCAAAATGATGAGCAAAATTGTTTAAAAGAGGTAGAAGGATATCCAGGACCATTATCTGTTTTTAACTGTTTTGTAACAGTGGCAAAATTTTGTAAGCAATGAGCTATAATATCTTTAGTTTTTTCTCCTGAATGAAGGGAGCCCATCAAAAATCTGAAAGAAGTATCAACTGTAACATGCAAATATTTTAATTTTCCAAATTCTGGCAAGTGTGTGACGTTCATCTGCCAAATATGGTTAGATATCAGTCCTCTAGGATTGACTCCAAGATTAACTTGTGGTAAAAAGGTCACACAATTTTGACATTGTTTTATTATTTGTCTAGCTTGTTCCTCAGTTATTTTAAAATGCTTTTGTAAAGTATTAGCATTGACATGGAACCTTTTATGAAAATTTGTAGCTTCTTCTAGTGTAGAGAAAATATGTATGTCATGTGTAGTTTTATCTGCTAAATCATTGCCCAAACTAAGGGCTCTAGGCAATCCTATATGTGCCCTGATATGTCCTATAAATAATGGATCTTTTCTGTCCCAGATTAGACTTTGTATAGTGGAAAACAAAGAGAAAACAGTAGAGGAAGGGGAAATCCTCCAGCATCTTCAAGGGATACTATAGCATTAACTATATACTGACTCTCAGAAAATAAATTAAATAAAGAATCTTTAAACATCATAAAAGCTTGTAATACTGCATTAAGCTCTCCCTTTTGAGCTGATTGTTTGGGTACTAAAAATGTAAAAGTTTGATC
Organism: Marmota flaviventris; assembly: GCF_047511675.1. NCBI lineage: Eukaryota > Metazoa > Chordata > Mammalia > Rodentia > Sciuridae > Marmota > Marmota flaviventris. Next base: position 44,486,487 of record NC_092506.1, read on the forward strand.
AGGGGTAACTACTGCTGCTGTACCATTATTTGACCCATCAGTGAATATATTTGGATCATTCATGATAGGTGTTTTTCTTGTCATTTTTGGAAAAACTACAGGATACGAAGACCAAAAGGACAGCAAAGGATTAGATGGTAAGTGATTATCAAATGAAACATTAGATTTGCACATGATTATTGCCCAAGTATTTAACTAATTAGCTAACTCATCAATTTGATCCATAGTATATGGAGTAATAATTTTATTGGGAGAAATTCCAAACACTCCCTTTGCTGCTTTTATTCCTTTGAGTATTAATTGTCCTACAGCCTCAGGATACCTAGTAAGAATAGTGTTAGGAGAATAAGATAAATGTATCCACAATAATGGACCTTCTTGCCAAAATACTCCTATAGGAATATTTTTTGTTAGTAGTACAATAAATAATAAATGCAAACTTATATCAATTCTAACCAAATGCATATTTTCCATATATGTTTCAATGATTTTTAAAGTCTTTCTTGCTTCAGGCGTTAACATGTGGGGTGAATTTGGATCTGATGGATCTTTTAGGATATCAAATAAAGGTCCCAACTCTCCTGTTGGTATGCCTAGATAAGGCCTTATCCAATTTATGTCTCCCAATAACTTTTGAAAGTCGTGAAGTGATTTGAGTTGATCTACTCGTATTTGAATTTTTGGTGGTTGAGGATAATAGAACTCCTAAATAATTAATTGGAAGATTTAATTGTACTTTATCTATTGCTATCTCTAGATTATAATTTTTTAATAAATTTGTAAGTGTGGCATAACATTCTGGCAATGTGTTTTTATCTTTATGTGCTAATAATATATCATCCATATAGTGAAATATTTGTAGTTCAGGATTTTGACTTCTAAGTGGCTGGATTGCTTTGTTAACATAAATTTGACACATAGTTGGACTGTTAGCCATCCCTTGAGGGAGTACTTTCCATTCATATCTCTGATCAGGACCTTCATGATTCAACGCAGGGACAGTAAATGCAAAATGTGGACTATCCTCAGGATGAACTGAAATTGAAAAAAAAACAATCTTTAATATCTATAACTAAAACATACCAGGTTTTTAGCAAAGCAGACAATTGAGGAATCCCTGATTGAACAGGTCCCATAATAACCATCTCATTATTAATGGCTCTTAAATCTTGCAATAATCTCCATTTACCAGATTTCTTTTTGATGTCAAAAATGGGAGTATTATGGGGAGATACAGAAGGTTGTATATGTCCCTCCGCTAATTGTTGTTTGACCAGGTCATGGGCTGCTTGTATCTTTTCTTTAGTGAGGGGCCACTGAGGAACCCATACTGGTCTTTCTGATTTCCAAGTAATTTTTATTGTCTCAGTGACCCCTCCTGAAAACCCAATCCACGTCGGTCTGTTCCTTGATTTATTTGTATTGGTGCTGCTATACCTTGTTCTTGTTCTAATCTTTTTCCTTTCCTAAAACCTTGTCTAGCCATAACAGTGGGTGCATTTGGATTGATGTTATTTGTTAATGTCAAACCTAATTGATCTAGGACATCTCATCCCCATAAATTTATAGGAAGATGATCCAATACATATGGCTGTATAGTTCCTTCACATCCTTCAGGATCCTTCCAATCTAATACCACTGCACTTCTATGAGGATTAGTCGCCACTCCTAGGCCTTGAAGCATTTGAGTGGCTTGTTTTAATGGCCAATGTTTTGGCCATTCTTGATGAGAGATGATGCTAAGGTATGAACCTGTGTCCAGTAGCCCATTAAATTCATGTCCTTGAATATTTAGTTTTAGCATTGGTCGAGAATCTAAATTTAAAGACAGCATAGTCCAATCTACACCTGTGGAGCCTAATCCCCTGGAACCTCTTTCTATAGTACTATTGGAAAATTTATCATGCATGCTGGGTATTATTAATAACTGTGCTTTTTTATCTCCTGGTTAAATTACTGATATACCCCTTGGAGAACTGGCTATAATTTTTATTTCAGCTTCATAATCAGGATCAATTATCCCAGGACGTATCATAAGTCCTTTTAGAGTAGAAGAACTGCATCCCAATAATAAGCCTATGTTCCTTTGGGAAGAGGTCCTTTTACCCCTGTGGGAATGATTTGAACTCCCATATCTGGAGTTAGTACAGCTCTGGTGGAGGCACAGATGTCCAACCCTGCACTCCCTCTGGTTTGTCTGATGCGGGATCTAATGGATAATGTGTCCTGGGCACTACCCTGATGGTGTTGCTGGGTTCCTCCAGTGCCCCGTATATTTGTGGTCGTGGGCCCCGGAGCATTGGGCCCCCCTGTCTGTTTTTTGGTGATGGAGTCCAATGTTTTTCTCCATGATATCATGGGTAAACACCTGGTCCTTGTCCATTTTTTGATAACTGAGTACCCTCTATGGTGGTTTGAGAATGGCATTCATTAGCCCAATGTCTCCCTCTATGGCATCGTGGGCAAATACCCGGTATTCTACCCCTTTGATACCTAGTTTTGTTAAACCCTCCTCCTATGGGGCAACTCCTTTTAAAATGTCCTGTTTGTTCACAATTGTAGCATGTTTTTGGCCTGGCATCTAAAGCCTGTTGTACTGCAGCTTCCAAGACTTGCCCTTGTTCATTAATGTCTCTACATAATTTAATATATGTGTTTAAATCTTCATATTTCTATGGTCTAATGGCCTCCTTGCACAAACGATTTGCTTGTTCAAAGGCTAGCTGTTTAATTAATGGCATTGCTTATTTTGTATCCTCCCAAACTCTGGTAGCTGTTTGAATAAGCCTATCTACAAATTCAGCGTAAGGTTCATTAGCTACTTGTATTACCTTAGATAATTGACCTTGTAAATCTCCACGTCCTTGTAAAGTCTTCCATGCCCTAACTTCATCTGCAGCAATTTGTGAGTATATAGCAGGATCATATCTAATTTGTGCCGCTGATCCTCATAAGGTCCCTTTCCTAACAACATATCTAGATTTCTCTGAGGATAACCAGCTGCTGCATTTCGCCTAACCGTGTCCATGCAAAATTCCTGATTGGCAACCTTCCATAACAAATATTGCCCTCCATTTAGCTCAGCTTTGAGGTCCTGTTTCAGGATCCCATCTATCAACTACAGGGGTTGGGGGCCCCCCAGCATATGTTGTCTCCATAGGTGGAGCTGTTGGTTGGACACTTACGCCCTCTGGTGATAGAAATATGTTAGTAGCAGCTTCCTGTTGTAACTTTTTCCCTGATAGCCCTTCTTCCTTTAAATTTTCTTCCTCTGTCTGACTAGCTCGAGAGACCTTCTGTTTTACATGATTTAAAATTTCTTCTCCTTGTCTAAGCAAACAAGATTGTACCAACGTCCATAACGGTAATGTGCCACCTGGCAGAGTTCCTGGGTTTTTCTTTTCCTTTTCCCTTAAATCTTCACCATGATGGTCCCATTGTGGTATATTCAACAGCTCCTCCTTAAAAAGCCATGGGCTACATTTTTGTATTGTATCAACATATGCCCTAACTGTTCTTGATTTTACTGGGGTGCCTCCTTCCTCTAACAATTTACTTAACACTCTTTCAGTTTGTTTTTTTACTAATTTCTGATCCCATATTTCTACTATAAAGATAACGCAATCCAACAAGATAACACAAAACAAAACCAAAACAGAATGAAACAAAAACAGAACAAAAAATCATTGTATCAGTTTTTCTATTTTCTTGACATGTGCATTTGTGGTCTATCTCTATCTGTATCTCAGGGGCGAACAACTTCAAACCTTGAGCCAACCATTTTCCCCAGTTTGCCTTAGAAAGTTCTAGGGACAGGCAGCTTGAAACAAAACCAAAACAAATCAAAACAAGAACACATTGTTTTTTGAAATGATCACCCATTCTCTCGCTCTTCCTCAGGGGTGAGCAATTTCACTTACCCCCAAGCTTCAGGCGTCCCCCGCATGGGCCTCCAAATGCCGCAGTCTGGCTGGGCACAAATAACCGAGCCACCACGAAGCACCTGTAGGTTCAAACAGCAACTCTTTATTCCCAAACTCCATCAGCACACTTCACAACACTCTCAGCCTCCACCGGACTCCATGCGCACTCTCTACGAACACTGCGAGAACTCCATGGGAACTCCAAAGTAGCAGGTGCCCGAGGCAGCAGGAGCCGCCTTATTGCCGGACAGCAAAGGTCTATATACAACTGAATTCACAGCTTAACTTAACCATTATCATCTCAATGGCTTGCTGGCGTCACCTCTCAACCACTCCCTCTGGCAAAATGCCAGGTGCCACCCGGACTTGGCTGTGGCTCTCAACAATGCACAATCCAAATTTTCTTCGTTTTTCCTCACCTCCACCCCTTATTGTGGATTAGCATCCACTTATCATAGAAAACATTCAGCCATTGGTTTGGGGGCTTTGGCTTATTTCATGGAGCAGGATATTCTCTAGCACTATCCATTTATCTGCCAATACTAAATTACATTCTTCTTTGAGGCTGAATAATATTCCATTGTGTATACATACCACATTTTCTTTAGCCATTCACCCGTTGAAGGACATCAAGTTTGGTTCCATAGTTTAGCTATTGTGAATTGAGCTATTATAAATATTGATGTGACTGTGCATTTGTAGTATGCTGATTTTAAAACCCTTTGGGTACAAACAGAGGAGTAGGACAACAGGGTCAAATGGTGGCTACATTCCACGTTTTCTGAGGAATCTCCATAGTGATTTTGATAGTGGTTGCATCAGTTTGCAGTCCCACCAGCAATGTATGCATGTACCTTTCCCTGTACATCCTCGCCAACACTATTGTTGCTTGTGTAGTTGATAATTACCATTATGTCTGGAATCAGATGAAATCTTAGAGTAGTTTTCATTTGCATTTATCTAATCACTAAAGATGATGAACATTTTTTTTAAGTTTGATGATCAGTTGTGTTTTTTCTTCTGTGAAGTGTCTGTTCAGCTCCTTAGCCCATTTATTGATTGGGTTATTTGCTTTTTTGGTCTTAAGTTTTTGAATTCTTTATATATCCTGGAGATTACTGCTGTACCTGAGGTGCATGTTGTAAAGATTTTCTCCCATTCTGTAGATTTTATCTTCCCTTTGCTGAGGAGAATCTTTCTAGTTCCACTCCATACCATTTATTGATTCTTCATTTTATTTCTTGCTTTTTAGGAGTCCGGTTAAGGAAGTCGGGTCCCAAGCTGACATGGTGGAGATTTGATCCTACTTTTTCTTCTATTAGGCTCAGAGTCTCTGTTCTAGTGCCTAGGTCTTTGATCCATTTTGAGTTTTTTTTTTTTTTTTTTTTTTTGGTGCAGGGTGAGGGATTAACTTTTATTGTAATTATTGATAAGATAGAATTTATGTCTTCCAATTTGCTATTTGTTGTCTACATGTTTTTTTAAAATTCTCTTCTTCTTCCATCACTACTTTCTTTTGTGTAAAACAGATTTTTTTAGTGAGTCATTTTTAGTTTTTATTATTTTACATAATGTAAATAATTAGATAAGTAGGCTAAAAGAATTACAAAAATATATCTATGCTGTATTTTATATCTATGTATTATCTTTACCAATGTTCTTTTTTTCATCATGGGTCAGACTGAAAGACTCTCTTTAGTGTTTTTTTGTGAGATGGGAAAGTAATGATGAATTCTCTAGTTTAGTGACCTGGCAATGTCTTAATTTCTCTTTCATATTTGAAGAGGAGTATGCCTATGTATGGAATTCTTGGTTGACAGTCTTTTCTTTCAGACTTCGAATTCACTCCATTGCATTCTGCTCACAGGGTTTCTGATGAAAAATCGTTTTAAATTTTTTTGTATTCTTATGTTTTTGTTAGTGCATTCTAGTATTGTAGTTCATTTTGACATAATCTTACAATCATAGAATATAATTTGCCCCACTTCAGTCCCCAGTGTTCCTCTTTTAATCCCCTCCTCCCTCTCCTTGTACCCTATCCTCTACTCTACTGGTTTCCATATATATATATATATATATATATATATATATATATATATATATATTTTTTTTTTTTTTTAATTAGAGCTTTATTAATATACAGAAAGGTGAAATTCACTGTGGCATATTCATATGTACACAGAATAATGTGGTCAATTTCTGGAATTCCACTGTTCTGTCTTTTCTAGTCTGTCCTCTCTTCCCCTCAATCTTCTTTCTCTGCTCCACTGATCTCTTTTTGGGATCTCCTCCACCCTTTCCCTTGATTTTGGTCTAGCTTCTATATATAAGAGAAAAATTTCAATTTTTGATTGTTTAAATTTTTTTCTAAATAGTTTTGACAGTAATTAACTAATTAATTGTTAATTAGTTATGCACTTGGACACATCATACATAAACAGTATAATTTTTTATTCTTCTGGTTGTACATGATGTAGAATCACACTGGTCATGTAGTCATATATGCACATAAGGGTAATAATGACCAACTCATTCTACTATCATGCCTACCCCCAAAACCCCTTCCCTCCCTACACTCCCCTCTAACTAATCCAAACTACCTCTATTCTTCCCTAACACCACTCCACTTATTGTGAATTAGCATCCACATATTAGAGAAACATTCAGTCTTTTTTTTTTTGGTGGGAGGTTACCTTATTTCACTTAGCTTGATATTCTCAAGCTCCATCCACTTACTGACAAATGCCATAATTTTATCATTCTTTAAGGCTTCCTTAAAGTAATATTCTATCAACTACACTGATCCTAGGGGAGACCCTCTTCCTGCTGCCACTGCCATAGATGCAGGGAATATAGCTGGATGACCCTGTGAGGTGACTTCAGGTCACAGTCAGCAGGATGGATACACTCCATGGTTAAAAATGAAATATGATATATCAAGAACTATGTAATGTTTTGAACAGCCAACAATAAAAAATTAAAAAAAAAAAAAAAGTGCAGAGAGAAAGAGAACACAGGAAAATCCTAGGACATTCCTTGCAAAATGACCTGGGGAAGGAACACAGCCTGTTGGTGATCTTACACACAGGAACCTTCCAAGCTGCTTGAGGGGACAAAGGTATAGCCAGGAGCATCTCTGGAGCCTGCAGCTTTCTATTGATGAGAGGGCAGCAGGGCATTAGCTGAATCCCCTGGGAGTACTTTCTAGAAGCATACTCCTCTCTGGAATTCCCAGGAACAGCTTGTAGCCCTGTATATAGACCACATAGTTTTCATCCATTCATCTGTTGAAGGACACCTAAGTTGGTTCTATAGTTTAGTTATTGTGAATTGAGGTGCTATAAACATTGCTGTGGCTGCATCATTGTAGTATGCTGATTTTAAGTCCTTTGGGTATAAACAAAGAGTGGGATAATTGGGCCAAATGGAGGTTTTATTTCAAGTGTTCTGGGGAATCTCCATATTACTTTACATAATGGTTGCACCAATTTGCAGTTCCACCAACAATGTATGAGTGTACATTTCCCCCCACATCCTTGCCAACATTTATTGATGTTTGTATTCTTGTTTTTAATCTTTTATTGATTTTATTTTTTTAAATCCACGACAGCAGTGGAATGCATTACAATTCTTATTACACATATAGAGCACAGTTTTTTATTGTTGTTTGTATTCTTGATAACTGCCATTCTGACTAAAGTGAGATGGAATCTTAGAGTAGTTTTGATTTGCATTTCTCTAATTGCTAGAGACCTTGAACATTAAATGGGATGGATTCAAACTGAAAAGCTTCTTCTCAGCAAAGAAAACAATCAATAATGTAAAGAGAAAACCTACAGATAGAGCATTAATCTCCAGGATACATAAAGATCTCTAAAACTTAACACCAAAACCCAAATAACCTAATTAATAAATGAGCTAAGGAACTTAACAGACACTTCACAGAAGAAGAAATACAATCGATCATCAAATACATGAAAAAACATTCAACATCTCTAGCAGTCCTTGATTTTATTCAGTCTGTCTTATTTCACTTAGCATGATGTTTTCCAATTCCAATCATTAACCAGCAAATATCACAATTTCTTCTTTTAAGGTTCAATAAACTCCCTTATGCACATATACCACATTTCCTGAACCCATTCATCCGTTGGCAGACACCTGGGTTGGTTCCATAACTTGGCTATTGTGAATTGTACTGCTATAAACATTGATGTGCCAAATCAATACTGCATGGATCTTACTTCTTTTGAATGAATATCAAGGAGTGGGATAGCTGAATCATATGTTGGTTCTATTTATAATCTTTTGAGGAATCTCCATATTGCTTTCCAAGGTGTTTGTACAAGTTTGTAGCCCCACCAACAATGTAAGTTTCTATCTTTTCCCCCACATCCTTCCCAGAATTTATATCATTTGTATTCTTTTTAAAGATATCACGACTGTATTTATTTATTTTTAAATTTTTGTTGGTTCTTTTTAGTTATCATTTGTATTCTTGATGACTGCCCTTCTGACTGAAGTACTATGTAATTTCAATGTAGTTTTAATTTGCATTTCTCTGATTGCTAGAGATGTTGAATATTTTTCACATTTTTCTTGGCCATTTATATTTCTTCTTTTGAGAAATAACTTCTTAGTTCTTTTGCCCATATATATTATTTTAAAATGATTCTCAGCCAGAAGGTTAAAGACTCTACCTTAGCCTTCACGTCTCACTTGTGCAGAGCTTAATGTCAGCAAGAAGTAACAGCTTAGGGCCACAGTTTTTATATATTCTGGATATTAATTCCCTGTTAGAGCAGCAGTTGATAAAGATCTCCATGCTCTGGGATCTCTGTTCATGTTCTTAATTCTTTCTTTTCCTGTGAAAAGTTATAAATTTGATGATGTTTCACTTATTAAACCTGAATTTTACTTCTTGTGTCTTAGGAGTTTTATTAAGGAAGTTGGTATCTGTACCAATAATCCACTAAAAGACTTCTAGAGCTGATAAATTAATTTATCAATGTAGCAGCAAACTCAATTCATCAATTTCCTATCCTCCAATAATGAATTTGCAAAGAAAGAAATCAGGAAAACTATCCTATTCATAATAACCTCAAAACTAAACAAAACTCAGGAATAAATCTAACTAAATAGGTGAAATACCTCTACAATGAAAATATTGAACACTAAAGAAAGAAATTAAAGAAGACCTTGGAAGTTGAAAAGATCTCCCATGTTCTTGGATAGGCAGAATTAATATTGTCAAAATGGCCATACTAACAAAAGTGTTGTACAGATTGAATGTAATCACCATCAAAATATCAGCAATATTCTTCACAGAACTAGAAAAAAAAAGGACCTAAAATTCATTTGGAAGAATAAGATACCCAGAATAGTAAAAAAAAATCTTGAGCAAGAACACTAAGTGGAAAGCAGCACAATACCAGATCTCAAATCATATTACAGAGTTATAGTAACAAAACCAGAATGGTATTGACATTAAAACAGGCATGAATACCAATGGAATAGAATAGAAGACACAGTCATCTTGATACTCGACAAAGGAGCCAAAAACACCTTGGGAGAATGATTGCCTTTAAACATATGGTGACAGAAAAACTGGTTATCCATAAGTAGAAAAATGAAACTTGACCCCATTTCTCACTGAGCACAAAAGTCAACTCAAGGCGGATCAAAGATCAGAAAATATTCAAGTGCTAAACGAAAATGTAAGCTGAATTCTCTAGCATGTTGGCACAGGCATCATTATTAATCTCATTAAAGATCCCCTGCCTGTAAAGTCACTGCTCTTTTGACTTTTAAAGTTCTCATATGTATGGCTTTAAAAGTTTGATCATGATATGTGGAGTTTTGCATCACTTTGGGTTTTATTTATTTAGATTCAGTTGGGGGTTTTATATATGTAGGTTAATATTTTCATCAAAACTGGGAAGATTTCAGTCATTATAACTTCAAATATCCTTTCTGTTCCTCCTCTCTTTCTAGGACTTCCATTTATACTTACACTTGACAGTTTCACACAGTCTCAGGCTCTAATTTTTCTTTGTTCTCTTTCATTTCTTTTATTCAGACTGCATCATCTCAATGGTCACATTTTGAATTTTGCAAGTTATTTCTTCTGCCTACTCACATCTTCTGTTGAGTTCCTCCAGTACATTTTTCATTTTAGCTTTATCTTTAATCCATGATTACTGAATAGTTTTAAAAATACCATTTTTATCTCCTTATTGATATTTTCTATGTGCTGAGATATTTTCCCCATATTTCCCTTTAGTTCTTTGAATATATCTGATTTAAATATTTCTTTTCCTATAGTATGTTTAAAATTTTCCTCTAAATTTCAACATCTGGGCCTCTTGGGGATAGATATTATTAAGGGCTTTCATCTTATATATGGGCTATACTTTATTCTTGCATGTCTAATAACTTTTTAGGTTGAAAACTTCACATTTTTTAATAGTACAATGTGGCAATCAGATTCCCTTCCTCAGTGTTTGTTGTTAGTTTTACTTAGCCAATTTCCTGAATTAAGTCAATGAATTCTGTATTCTTTGTTGTGTATAGCTGCAGAAATCTCTGTTCTGTTAATTTAGTGATTAATTTACAATGGAACTGAGATCTCTAAATGCCTGAAACACACAAGTCTCCAGGTCATTGCTGATTCTGTTTAGATTGTTCTCATCTTGACACTCAGCCAGAAGGTTAATGACCCCTAAGGTGGAGTCACTCTCACTTGTGCTGAGCCTCAAGGTCAGCCAAAATCAACAGCTGAGGGCCTTCTCAGATCAGTCCTGGGCATGCACAAAAATTGAGAATGCACAACTTTGTGCATGCAGGTGGAAGATTCCTAGGAAGATGTTGGAGCTTATAAAAGCCCCCTTGGACATCTTGTTAACGAACTTTTCCTTTACTATTTTGGTTAGATTATTGTCCATAGTGTAATCCACCGCCTCACAAAGCCCAAATACTAATCAGTTGTTTATCATCTTGAATTCCTTTTAACAAACCTTTCCCTCCCTGAGGAAAAGACTTTTTGCACTAAATTATCTCCATATTGGGTTGAATACAAATAGCTGTGCAAGTAAACTCTTTCAAGAAACCACCAGACAGGTCAAACTAGGAGCACTCTCTGGGAATAAGGCTTTGACAAAACTACTCTGTTTCCACTCACAGCTGCCACGCTATTGTTTTTCATCATGATTGTAGGCTGCAAGAATGATCTCTGTCACAGGCAACCTATGGCTGTGTTGCCTGAAGCAAGTGACTGAGACTTCTTGAGCTTTTCTGCCCTCATTGGTAAGGTAGGCAAAGTAATAACATGCTTTTGTTGGATTACCAAGGGAACTTTGGAGGGTACATTTAATATTTCATAGGAACTTAAAAAATGAAATTAATTTTATGACTCTCCTGCAAACAAAAACAGAACACCTTTCAGGTATAATTCTCTTGGTTTTAATTTGTATAAAACTTTAATCCATGTATTTATCTGCCTTTACAAACATTCATCTGGAGAGCTTATGGGGTGAATCATTCATTCACTCCTTCAATCAATGATGAGTATTTACTGAGCAGGTGTTCACTATCTATTATCTTACAGCCTCCAGAATACTGAGAGGTGGGGACCATAATATATTTTAGCCAAAAGAAAACAGTCTCATCAAAATAAGAAAGATTGTCTAAATCTTTTGGCTGATAATTATCAGAAAAAAATATAAACCTAGATAAATTTGACTCCAAGCACCCTACTGCTCATGTGGTCTTGTATGCAAGACACAGCTTACCATGTTTGTTTTACCCTCTCCCTCTCACTTACTTCCTGCATGGCCTGGGTGAACACATCTCTCTCTTTTTAAAAAAATTGATTTCTTAAAAAAAATAAGTGTAGCGAAATGCATTAAAATTAAAATTCTTATTACATGTATTCAGCACAATTTTTTATATCTCTGGTTGACACTCAGCCAGAAGGTTAATGACCTGGTTGTATATAAAGTACGTTGATACCAATTTGTGTCTTCATACATGTACTTTGGATAATGATGTCCATCACATTCCACCATAATTTCTAACCCCATGCCTCCTCCTGCAGAAGGCCGGCTGCAGCAGAATAATCAGGGGGTTGACGAATAACTTGTGTACGTTGATACAGCAGGAGTGGGAGCCGTTTATTGCAGGACAGGAGCAGTGTTTATACATTCCACACAGCTTATCTAATTAGCATAAACTAGATACATCAGTCAACCAATAAGGAATCTCCACACTTAATGGCTCGCTGGTGTTACTTCACAAACCACTCCCTCTGGCATTTTGCCAGGCGCCATCCTGACTTGTTTACAGACTCTAACATCCTCCCTTCCCCTCCCACCCTTCTGTCCTATCTAGAGTTCATTTATTCCTCCCATGCTCCCCCTACCTACCCCACTATGAGTCAGACTCCTTATATCAGAGAAAACATTCGGCATTTGTTTTTTGGGGATTGGTTAATTTCACTTAGCATTATCTTCTCCAACGCCATTCATTTACCTGCAAATGCCATGATTTTATTCTCTTTTACTGCTGAGTAAAATTCCATTGTGTATATATGACACATTTTTTAATCCATTCATCCACTGAAGGGCATCTAGGTTGGTTCCTCAGTGTAGCTATTGTGAATTGTACTGATGTGACTGTGGGTCACCACATCTCTATTATGCCCAGTTTCTCCCTAATGTTGCCTCCTCAAAGGTATCGGAAAACCTGCTACTTATTTGGAAGTTATTTTTGGTAATCTGCCTCTAAGACATATGTTATTCATGAAAGGAAGGATTTTTGTCTTTGAGTCTCCTGTAAGCCACTTTTAAATGACAGGTATCTTCTAAGATGACCTTCAGTGATCTCTACCTCTTCTCTACCTGGTATGATTATCTCCCCTTGAATAACTTGCTCCTAGCCAATATAATACCTGTATGTTGAAAGGATGCAACTTCAAAACTTTGCTTATAAGAGATTGCAATTTCAGTCACTGTTTTGGGGAGACATATTTCTCAAGGAACTGAGCGCAACTTCCAGTCAATAGCCAACTAGGAACTGAGATGCTTAGATCAACAAACAGCACAAATGGAATTGAATACTTCTGGCAAGTTTGAAAATGAATTTGTCATGAGTTGAGCTTTAAGATGAAATCCCTGTCCCAGCAAATACCATTATTGCAACCTTGCTAGAAACCCTGAGTCTTTGGACTCGGCTAAGCCATGTATAGATTCCTAACCTACAGAAACCATGTGACAATAAGTGTATGGTATTTTACACCTTAAATTTGTCTTAATTTGTCATGCAGGAATAGATAACAGTATATAGGAAGTCAATAAATATTTGTTGCATGATGGCTTTATTAACATGATCATGATAGCATTAATTTTCGTTTATTGATGGTTAATCATTTACAAGTATCATGCTAGATGTTATACACACATGCTGTAATTTACTGCATTTTTCATATCTAAAATGTAAATAATTAAAAGACATTCTCAGTGGCTTGCTATGCTTGGTTCACACCAGCTCACAAGAGCCAATTGTTGTATTTTCAGGAACTTTGCAAGTCAACTGACAGCATCATGATAGCTTACAATTGATGCAAGTTTTATACTATAAAAATCAGCACATGTACCAAAACAGATTTTGGAGAGCCAGTCCTTAAACATTTCCAGCTCACCCCTGGACACACCATTATTTGATATACATGAAGAAAACAATACTTTAAGTTTTAAGATGTTATCTGTTACAAGATGCATCCCAATTTCAGATGTGCTAAAATGTAACAAACAAACAAACAAACAAATGGATTGCCAGACACAGTAGCAGTAGCACATACTTATAATCCCAGTGAATTGGGAGGCTGAAGCAGGAGGCTCACTTGGGCAACTTTGTGAGTGCAGTGTTAAAAAAAGCAGGGGTTACTGAGGCTATAGCTCAGAGGTAGAGTGCTCTTGGATTCAATCCTCAGTAACTCTCTCTGTCTCTCTGTCTCTGTCTCTGTCTCTCTCTGTCTCTCTCTCTCTCTCTCTCTCTCACACACACACACACACAAACACACATACATTGCCCAGAAATTGAACTAGGTTATGGCATATTATGAAAGCAATTTTTAATACTTTTTTCCCTGAGGGAAAATGAGCAGAAGAATAGAATGCTAGGATTTTGAGAATAAAGCCAAGGAAAGATGGGGTATTAATCCACGTCCCACAGAGAGTCATTGTGGTTCAACCCATGGAGGAATACTGGAGATGAAGTGATGGTTAAAAGTGCTAGAGGATTTATACCCCATACCCCCATGAACCTCAGTCCCCTAGACTGTATGTGTGTGTGTATGTGTGTGTGTGTGTGTGTGTGTGAGAGAGAGAGAGAGAGAGAGAGAGAGAGAGAGAGAGAGAGAGAGAGAAAGAGAGAGAGAGAAGGAGGGAGGGAGAGAGAGAGAGAGAGAGGGGCTGAGAATGGAAGCATTGCTGTGTGGAGGGAAATGTTAAAAATAATATGGGTGTGGGTACCGACAGTACCTAGTACTATGAAATACTTAACTGTCACTATCATTCACTGGTTGATACTTTTTCTATTGCACAGGTGAGGAAACTGAGTCTTCTAAAGTTGTGTTACCTGCCCCTTATAGCTTAGTCAGTATAGAGCCTCACTCAGTCCTTTCTGACTCCAAGCTGATGTTTTTGATCTTGAACTATCTGTTCCTCACTGTCTCCAGAGCCAGACTGGCTGCTGGCATTTCCCCTCAGACCTAAAAGCCACTCTACCTATTCAGGGATGCTTGTAAACCTACCAGGCCAGGGTTGAACAACCCCTTCACCAGAGCCAGGACACCCATAGCTCTGTTGACTTTGCCTTTACTCTCCCAAATAGCAGCTTCTAAGTGACATCTCTCTATATGTGCCAAAGAGAAAAAAGCCCCCCCCCCCCAGCTCTCCAGGTGCTCAGAATGTATTTGCCCCTCCTCTGACTCTGAGTCTCTAGGCTTCACTGCTGGGACCTGGGGTCATGAAATAAGGACATACTAGGAAGCTGCAGAGAACAAAGATGCGACTAGTTCTTGGATCTGCAGTCAAAAAAGGCTGCCTGCCTTTCCTGTGTCCTCTTCTTTATACAGGTCTCTCTTGGAGCTCCTTTCCCATCTGTGGCAGAGTGTATATTATTAAGAGAAAAAATCATGCCTCATATAGATACATATCCCCAGCACCCGGCTTATACATAACAAATAGGTGCTTACAAATGCATATGGGGTGAATGGATAGGTGGATGTGTGGATAGATGGATGGATGGACTAATCATCCATTTTCAGCCTCTCTGACCAAACTATATTCCAAATAGAGCCTGCAAACTATTTTCTTCTGATTCGGTTTCTAGAAGAATTGGAGAAAATTTTGTTGTCCAACTAAAGGTTTTACAGAAACATTTTTTCACCTGGCACTTTTAAAAAAATTATTTCACAGAGATTTACTTGATAACTTAAGTTTTTAAAATTGTCTTTATTATAAATTTCTTTAAATTCATCTTAGAATAATGTAAGATATAAATAAATAAATTATATGTAATATACTTACATACATTATATATCTTTACACATATATCATCATTATGTATGAATAATCTTTTATGTGATATATATCATCCAACCCAACTGTCATCTTCACCCAACCATAGAAGACAATGAGCTGAATCATCAAAATCAAAGCTGAGAACACCTGGAAGATCATCAGAAAAGGTCCCATGTGAGGATTTCCTGTGGGCAGAATGCCAGGGTTACTGGGTTCGTGGTCAGAGAGCTTATAGGTATTCCTGGACACCCTTAAATCATACAAGAGGTGATAATTGGCCACAGTTTTATTGTGGCTATATTTACAATGTATATTGGGATAGTTACAAACAAAACTTATTAACATCCTTTGCTTCATCTCTAGTCATAATAAGTATTGCTGTCTGAACTCCAAGGACCTGTTTTTTTTTCATAATCATCGGTGGTCCAGGGACCAATTATCTCCAACAATCCCCTTTTCTTTCCACTTCCTTTTCCTTTTTACAATCCTGTCACCAAAGAAGCAGGTGCCCACTGCCTTCATTCGTACATATTCAGTTTCTCTCACAAGAACTGGCATATAATAGGGCATCTGTACATTGTGTTAACTCAAGTTGAACTGATGCATATTGTGGATCCAAGAGAAATTTCAGGGAAGTTCAGCTACTAGGACTCCAGCTTTGGCTCCTACAGAAACTCTCCAGAGACTTTCAAAGCCTTCCCTCCCTGCTTATGGGTTCTCTCTGCACTTCTACCTCTTGACCCTTCCTCTGTCAGCAATGTGACAGTAATCTGTTTCTCTAAGCACAATTGCTCCAAATGCACAATTTGTTTCTAGATTTTAAATTTTTATGTATACCAAATCTCAATTCCAAAATAAGAAACTGATTTTCACAGCATGACTAAGGACTCCCCAGGGAAATACTCATGTGCAAAAGTAGGTTTTCAATGAAAGGTGGTATTTACAGTCATGCAAAATACTTTTGTGGCCATAAACATATGCTATGAAATATTGACCCATAGGCAAAAACAGACATAATAAATAAATGTATAGTTTGTGTGTGCATTACATATATTATACAAATACATAACTTATTATTGACAAGAATAAGGTCCACTCTTGCATAATACTTATGTATTTATATGCCAACAAAAGAACCAAAAATTAATACCCAGAACAAAGTTTCATAATTGAAGAAAATAAAATGTATTTCCAAATTTTTTATTATAAAATTGTACTTTCAAGGATTTTAGTGTTAATGATTTTAATTCAATTGGAACTCTGAAATTACATTGCCTGAGTTCTAATCCTGATCATTTATTAACTATATTAACTTTCCATGAATTATCTAATCTTTCTTTCAGTTTCCTCATCTGCTAAATGAGAGTAATGATAGTCACAAGATTATCCTGAAGATTAAACAAGTTACTACACGAAATGCTCAAACTAGCATTGAGCACATAGAATTTCGTACATTTTAATTATTAAAATTGCCTTCTTTTCTTTTCTTTTTTAGCACAGGGAATTGAATCTAGACCTTCAAACATAATAGGTGAGAAAACATTGTATCTCCGAGTCACATTCCCCAGCCCCCATTTTCTTTTCTCTTCCTTTTTTTTTTTGCATTTCTTAGTAGATTTTATTTTTTATTAATTTTTATTTACATTTTATAGCAGAATGCATTACAATTCATGTTACTCATATAGAGCACAAATTTTTCATACCTCTAGTTTCAAACAAAGTATATTCACACCAATTCATGTCTAGAATTCATGTCCATCACATTCCACCATCATTTCTAACCCCATGTGCCTTTTCTTCCCCTCCCACCCCTCTGCCCTATCTAGAGTTCATCTATTTTCCCCATGTTCTGCCTCCTTATATCAGAGAAAATATTTGGCATTTGTTTTTTGGGGATTGGCTAACTTCACTTAGCATTATCATCTCTAACTCCATCCATTTACCTGCAAATGCCCTGATTTTATTCCTTTTTATTGCTGAGTAATATTCAATTGTGTATATATGCCACATTTGTTTTTATTCATTCATCTATTGAAGGGCATTTAGGTTGGTTCCACAGTTTATCTATTGTGAATTGTGCTGCTATAAACATTGATGTGGCTGTGTCCCTGTAGTATGATGTTTTTAAGTCCTTTGGGTACAGACTGAGGAGCGGGATAGCTGGGTCAAATGGTGTTCCATTCCCAATTTATCAAGGATTCTCCATACTGCTTTCCATATTGGCTGCCCAGTTTTCAGTCCCACAGCAGTGTATGAATGTACCTTTTCCCCCACATCCTCGCCAACACTTATTGTTGTTTGTATTCATAATAGCTGCCATTTTTTCTGTAGTTCCTTATTTCCACCTGAATTGTATGCATAAGTATCTTTCTTTTCACCCAAAGTCCTTAGAATCAGTTGGAGAGGGTAATGAATAGGTTTTTTCGTTACACATCTCACAGCAAGTCACTTGCTAAACCCCCTTAGATATTTCCATGACCAAACTCAACCTCATTTCCAAATCTATTTCTCCCTCCTTCTCCCTCCATATTCATCTGGGTATAAAACCATATTTTATGTTTGAAATGCTTGAAGATAATGAAAGCAATAAATGTAATGATGGTGATTCAAATCTGCTAAGTGGAGATTTAGCCCAGGATAGACTTTAAATGTATCCTGGAGAGGTCCCAGCTCCAACAGAGGGAGGAGAACCATCTGCCAGATGCCCAGCTCTGCCAAGGCTCTAGGCACACGGTGGCCTACTGACATCTGGCACATATTCTCCCCACCACAAAGATGTGCAAAAGGAAGGACAATTCAGGCCAAGGAGTGAGGAAGGGAGAGCCCAAGAGGAGATCAGCAAGGTTGTCAGTTGAACATTCCTCTGCAAAATAGAAAGGAAGCCAAAAGGGCAGCAGGAAAGGATACACGTTTTTAATTTTTTTTTAGTTGTTGATGGACTTTTATTTACTTATATGTGGTGGTAAGAACCTAACTCAGTGCCTCATGCATGCTAGGCAAGTGCTCCACCACTGAGCCACAACCCAAACCCAAGGACACACTTTCAAAAAATGAGTATAGACAAAGAGAAAGGGTAGTGAAGGGAAAACAGGCAGAAGTGGGTAAGCAAGAAACAAAAGAAGATTTGCCTGAAGTAAACAGAGAAACTAAAGCTAAGGAAAACCAGCCTCTGACCAAGCAAAAGAGAAAGAAGCCAAGCTGATAACTACCATATACTATTTCTTATCAGTGGTTCCTCTCTCCCTTCTTGAACAATCCATTAAAATATTCTTATATAATATTTTGTAAAAGCAAATTTCTTGTAGCTGTAGAAATATTTTTTAAAAAATGTTTCTAATAGTGTATTATAGTCATGCATAAGAGTGGGGTTCATTTTAAAATAATCATATATTCATGGAATATAACTTGCTCTATTTCAGTCCCAAGGGCTTCCTCTATTCCTCCCCTCCTCCTTACCCCAAATCTCCTTTCTCTATTTTACTGATCTGCCATCTATTTATTTATTTTTTGAAAGTGATGCTTTATAGATAAACATAAGGTAGAATTCACTATGATATATTCACCTATGGACATAACATGATTTTGTCACTTTCATTCCACATTTTCTTCCTTTTCCTGTCTTTCCTACTGCCCCTCTCAATCCCCTTCCACTGATCTCCCCTGTTTTTGTGTGTCCCCCCCCACACATGTTCTTTACTTCACTCTAGTTTACACACACATACACACACACACCTTAGACCCTTGACTTTCTGACACTGGTTTATTTCACTTATTATTGATATTCTTCAGTTCCATCCATTTACCAGAAAATGCCATAATTTCATTATTCTTTAAGACTGAGTAAAACTCCATTGTGCATATATATGAAATATATAAGTATATATATATATATATATATATATATATATATATATATATATATATATAAAACATGTTCTTAATCCATTCATCCATTCGGGGCATCTGTGGGTGGTTCCATAAGTTTGCTGTAGTGGATTCTAACAATAATTTTTAGGAAGGAATCCCATGTTTTCTTCTCCCATTTCCCAAGTGTAAATGATTTTTTTGAAGAGTTGAAATCATTGACTGGTTATTCATTTTAGGGGGATATGATTTATAGGAGACTTTGAATGTCATTAGTGTCAGCCTAATATTCCTGAGGCGGAGGGGTCAGTTTTGTATCCTATAATACAAAGCATTCTAATTGACAATTTGGAGTCACAATCAGGCATTTACTATGCTTGAATGTTTTAAATCACTTCTATTTCCATATCATTTTTATGAGATTTGTTTCCTTGATCCTTGCCCTTTCAGAACTGTGTGGACTCTGTAACATCTTTGGTCACAGTAGTAAACTTTTTCTAAGAATTTTGCTAATGTGCTACAAATAAAATTTGAGTATATGTATATATTACATAAAATTGTGCACTAGTGGGACTTTGTTACACCTTATGAATACTAGAAGATAATGGGACATATGGAAAATTAGTCTCCATATTTGAAGCTGGAAAGTCACTAGAATAACTACTGTAAAAAAGAATCACAATGGATGGCTTCTTAGATATTTGGTTTATATGTTCAGAATTGTGTACAAATTGAAAACACGACATACTAATTAACCACTATTTTCAGCTATAAAAAAGGCATCAGTTTTATTCATTCATTGAGTCATTTATTTCAGGGCGATTATTCTCTTAACTTTTTTAAGATCAGAAGTCAAGGATGTGAGAAGTTAAGAAAATGTCCCAACATGGATGGTGTGGGAGAAATTGGATCTCAGAGCCTGATTGGATCTCTCTGTCTGATCAAAGCAGAGGTTCTTCATTACCATTTCACTCTGCCACCTGATATCTCTAGGACTTCCTGAGAACAGCTGTTTCCACATTCATCTTCCTTGGAGAGTCTTGCAAAGCTGGAGAATCAGCTGGCGAGTCAGCCATTGCTGAAGGCATTGTGTAGAGGAGCCAGTGAGGATAGGCTACAGGACTGATAGTGCTAATGGCACTGAGCATGCTCAAGCCTGCAATGTAGGCAAGATCCACGGAAGGGCAAAGAAGCTGTATGTGGGGATGAAGACAGAATAAAAGATGATGGTAAAATACAACCAGTTATCTATAATGTGGAAGCAAAGGAAAAAAGTCCATAGCAGCCAGGCTTAGGATGTAGGGAGAGGTGTTGTTCCTGCTGATGTGGAAACAGAGCACTGTCACATTTCCTGCCAGTCCAACCAAGGTAATAATGATTGTCAGCAACTTCACAATCAGGGTCTTCTTGTGAAAATATAAAGGACTGTCTTCCTCATTTTTCATTCATTGTTGTGAAATTAGTTCACCAAGGTGGGAGAATTGGCTGCATTTTCAGGAACCCTCCACCACTGTGTTTGCAGTGCCCCTGCAAACACAAATAAGAATTCAGCACCTTCCATCCTGCACTGGGATTCTAAGGACCACCCCGCTATGTGGGAGGTACTGGCCCTCTGTATCAGGGAAGGATATAGAAGCTTGGAGAGCTTAAGTAATTAATGAAGTCAGGGGATTCTGAAACTTCCATAAAACCTAGTGCTTTCTGATTCTAAAACATGATCTCTCTCTCCTGGAACATGGGTCTAGTACTGACATGGGAACGTTCTATGATGCCAACACTCTCATTGAATGTCCTAGGCTCTGTCATGACCCCCAGAGCAGGAGGAAGAAAGCCTGGGACAAACTGTGTGGGACAGAAATGGGGGTCACCCCAGAATTCCTCTGCACAGCAGTTTCCTTTCAGGAGCAAGAATTCAGAGGACCAGTAATTGCAAATGGCCACCCTCAGTGGCTCAGAATGGTCCTTCTACAAGGGATAAAGGATGTCTCTCAGAGTCATGAAGGAAATATGACCTCTTGCAAGGGCGGGGGGGGGGTGTCTAGGAACAGTCAGTTCTCTAGGGAAAGAAATATTTCAATGAGTCAGTTTTATGAGGACAGGGAACACTTTTTTTTCCTAGTCCATGCTGCTTCCCAGTGCCCAGCATCTTGAGGAGGACAGAGTTGAGTAGTCAAGTTGTCTTTAATCCACAGGTGAATGAATTGACAAATAGGAAACATAAGCAGACTTGAAATTTGGGTTAAGTGTGACACAAAATTTTTAAGTGGAATTAGTCACCAGGAAACACATATGGAATGAAATGATGCAAATGCATTCCTCATGAACCCTTCTTTGAAAAACATAGATGTATTGGAAAGAATGCCCCATGTAAAGAGAAAAGTAATAATGGTGACCATTGTTTCTCCATCTCAAGGAAGGCTAATGTCTGGCTTTACTGAGCATGGAGAAGGATTTAAGTCAAGAGTTTAGAGACTGGACTCAGAGATGAACTGAACTTTCAGTGCTTTTGAGAAGTAAAAAGAAAGTTTGAGAAAGGAGAGAGAGACAGATATTGAGACAGAGAGAGAGGGAGATATTTGAAAATGAGGCTGAGTTTGGTCATGGAGGTAGGCAAAAGTCAACACAATGGTAAAGAAGCTAGGATGAAGGTGAGATGGAATGAAAGAAGTCAGTGAGTTACTCCAGGTAATCTATAACCTGGAAGCCGAGGAAGTCAGCTCCAGACAGGTTGGTGATGTAGATGGAGAAGGCATTCTTCCCCACGCAGAAGCTCAGAAGATGAAACACAACCATGTTTCCTACCACAGCGCAACCAGGACAGTGATGAGGGCCAACAAACCTAGGATCAGGGTCTCCTTGTCACAAACTGGTCACTTCCATTCACTGGTGTGTTGTCTGTCCTTCAGGGTGGTGCCATTGGATCTATGCTAAAACTCTCCACTGGTGTACCTGGAGACACAAACAAGATGTGAGCAACTGCTGCTTGAGCTCTGATTCTCACTCAGGACCAACCTGCTGTGTGGGAGGAACTGTCCCTGTTTCACAGGGAAGGGAACAAAAGCCTGCAGAGGGTAAGGAATCTATCAAAGGCCAGGGAGTCCTGGAATCTGGATTCAAACCCAGTTCTTACTGACCCCAAAGCTTGGGCTATCTGTACTTCAACATTGGTCCTCTACTGACATTGGAATGGTCAACGGTCCCAATTCCTGCCCACTCATTGTCCATGTCATGCTATATCTTCTGGAGGCAGAAAACAAGTCTGGGCAGGCCATGCAGGACAGAGATATGACTTCAGGCTTAGCATGATTTCTGTCCTGGAACAGAGGTTTCCTGTCAGAATCTGGGAACAGGAAGCCAGAGTCCCAATGCATGATGGCCCTCAGTGACCAGGAGTGGTCCATCCAACAAGGAGAAAGGAGATCATGATTGAGAATCATAAAGGGAATGTGACATCTAGATAAGACTGGTGTGAGGATGGCCAAACTTCCTGCACTAGAAATGATTTGGAGGATCAGCTTTAGGAGGACAGGAAGCCCTTTCTTCTTGCCTCTTACATATACCCATTACCTATCTCCATGTAAGGGTCACAGTGAGGGTTCAAGAACTTTGTAATGAATGAATGAATAGGGATCCTTAAAGCAGTTGAAAATGTGTTAGATGACACAGAACATTTTTAAGTGAAGTTAGTCACCAGAAAACACACAGGTCAAGAAATGGAAAAAATTTCATTTCTCATGGTTCCTTCTGTGGAAAACTGGTGTGTTTGAAAGAATTCCTTATGCTTGCGGAGATGGCTAATGAATGTCATTGCTATTGACTCCATCTCATGAAGGACTGGTATATAGCTTTAGTGAGTATCCAAGGTCCTGTTTTAGGAGAATATTCAGAGCTGAACTGAATTTCTAGCATTTTTAAACAGGATTGGGGGTTGAACCAACCCCCAGTGCTGTACCACTGAGCTGCGTCCTGACCTTTTAATTCATTAAGTTGGAGTCTCACTATATTGCTGAAGCTGGTCTCAAACTTGTGACCCTCCTGTCTCAGCTTTCTGAGAAGCTGGGATTACAAGTATAAACCACCACACCCAGCTAAGTTCTTGCATTTTTGAAAAGATTAAAACACTTGATAAAGGAAAGAGAGAAGTGATAAAGGAACTTACAAAATATTGAAGCATCAAAGCACTTAAGATGGATTTTTAAATGATTTCTATAAGGTGTAAACATAAATCCTCCCATTATCTCCCATGAGTGACTTTGGATGGAGTCTACATTCCTGACTAAAGCATTTTTTTAAATTATTCTTTAGAAAGTGGATGGGAACAAGAAAAATACCTATTTCTAAACTTAGGAGCCGTAGGGTAAAAGGAGATGCTCCTGGGACTTCCAGATTGGAAAGGAGCAGAAACTTACTATGACTTGAGTACTTCTTGAGCATAACCTCTTTTATTACTCTTCTAAGCCCAATGAAGTAACTATTTATTATTATTTTTTTATTATTCAAGTTTCACAGATCCAAAAACAAAAAAGTAAAGATTGTGGAAAAGGTTCCAGGATCATGACTTTGATCTGGTCTGTGCCCGAGTCCTTGTCCTTAGCCAGACTCTCAGAATTATCACCAGTATTCAGAGTCAACTACACATGGAGAGGAGAGAAAAATCAACAAGTATTGCTCAAGACAAATCCAAATTAGTTCCTCAAAGTTGTGGGTTTTTTAAGCATAGGTAAAGCAAATTTCAGAAACAATAACTAAGGAAGAAGAAGCTATCAAAAAAGGAGGCTATATGAATAAAAGCCAACTGGGTATAAAAGCACCTGAATGCATGAGCTCTTTTCTGTTTCAAAAAGATAGGAGGGGAGGGAAAGTGTAAGTACGAGGAACTGAATTTGAATGAACTATATTCCATGCTTTTATAATTGTGAAAATGAACCCCAATATTATGTATAGCTATAATGCTCTAATAAAAATATACAAATAAACAAAAACAAAACAAAACACAAAAGAATGGTATGTAGTTTTAAAAAGTAGAAGGTACATGGGTATTTATAAGTATTT
This sequence comes from Marmota flaviventris, assembly GCF_047511675.1. Lineage (NCBI taxonomy): Eukaryota > Metazoa > Chordata > Mammalia > Rodentia > Sciuridae > Marmota > Marmota flaviventris. The sequence goes on from NC_092506.1 coordinate 44,510,908, forward strand.
TAAATTTATTACAATTGCTAGTATTTAACCAAGATCATAGTTACTAAAACCAGAAATTTTATTAGGGCGGGAGTGGATTTTTCAAGATGTTCAACACCAAAGGTCTTTTCAGTTTGGTAGCCCTCATCATTCCTAGGGATGTCCTTTCATCCTCTTGATCATACCTGGCGTTCAGCCACACAGAGCCCCACGTTGGAGAAAAAGGAGCAGAGAGAGCACAATCCAAGAGTTGGGGCACTTCTATTCATCTTCCACTGGCTAGTGCCTAGTCACATGGTGCCAACACCATCAAGGACGGTTGAGGTTAGGGTCCTTTCTCTGGTCTAAAGCTCTCCCACTTATGTGAGAAAGGAGAAGTATAGACGGAGCAATAACAGTTGCTAAACTATGATTCCCCTTGCATTTTATTTATTTTTTGGTACCAGGGATTGACCTCAGGGGCACTCAAATACTGAGCCATATCCCCAGACCTATTTTGTATTTTATTTAGTGACAGGGTCTCACTGAGTTGCTTAGTGCCTTGCTTTTTGCTGAGGCTGGCTTTGAACTCCTGATCCTCCTGTCTCGGCCCCCTGAGCCACTGGGATTACAGGCATATGGCACTACGCCTGGCTTCTCCTTTGCATTTTAATATTCCATTATTCAAGAAATAGTTTCTTGGGAGTTCCTAACATAGTGAAAAATGAGATAGGGAGAAGTGAGAAAGAACTGGAGAGGGTTTGAGATCAGGGCTGGTGTTGGACTTGCTCTTCACCATGTGTTTAAAATAACTTTTGTGCTCATTATGTTTCAGGTCCTTCCTGTGATAAATGTGGATGTTACAATAACTGGTCTCTGAAAGACTTGTGCTAGATGCTGGGGATACAATAGTGAACAACAATGACAAAAACCAGCAAGTCTAGACATTTTGGAGATTTGAATTTGATAAAAGAGACAAAAGAAAACATATATATGGACTTAAAAATAGAGTTCAAATTGTGTTTAGTGCCATTACCAAAAAGATAATGGAACACTGAGGAAATATGATAGAGGTTGTGGTTCTCCTCCATATCCTTGTCAGCCCACCTAAGGAGACAGTTCCTAGACAGTCGCTAAGAGAGACTATAACTTGTTCATTTGGCCCTTAATGCCCAAGGCCTCCTGCCATCTTTTCCTCAGATCCTCATTTCCTGTGTGAACTGCTTGTTCACTGTCTGGTGCTTTTGCAGAGCCAGGTAGAGGTGCTGTGCTGGAGTCGTTATCCATTGTCCTCTACCTACTTCTTCTGTGTTCTGTTTTTCATGGATTTATTTTCCTTGTTGTTTCAAAATTTTGCACATTCTATTATAAAAAAGTACAAATTGCTACTTCACAATCTCTGAGAATACAAGCTTTTATTTTCCATTTCTTTCCATATGTACCTCACATGCAGGGGTGCTTCTGGGTTAGAGAAGGAAGTAATATAGGTGCAGATCTGGGGGTGCAAATCCAGGCTCTGTCACTGTTTTGTATCAAACCTGGGGCAAAACACTCAATGTTCTTATGCCTCTGCTTCCTCCAAGGGAAGGAGGTATGGTTATTTACAGGATCAAAAGATATACCACATATTAATCAATCAGTACTACATTTTTACCTATTTCTGTGTAGTTTTTTGTTTTCTACCCGAATTGTGTATAAGTATCTTTCTTTTCACCCAAAGTCCTTCATCAGTGAGCATCAAAAATATGCTGCCCTCAAGCACTCTATCAAAAGAATGCTTAAATTTACAAAGAAAACTCTTTAGAATCAGGGAGCGTAATGAATAAGTTTTTTGTTACATACTTCACAGCAAGTCACTTACTAACCCCCCTTAGATATTTCCATGACCAAACTCAGCCTCATTTCCAAATCTCTCCTTCCTCTCTCTCCTTTCTCAAACTTTCTTTTTACTTCTCAAAAGCACTGGAAGTTTAGTTCATCCCTAATCCTGCCTCTAACTCTTTCCTTAAATCCTTCTCCATGCTCAGTAAAGCCAGACATTAGCCTTCCTTGAGATGGAGACACAACTGTTACCGTTACTGCTCATCCCTTTTTTCATAGAAGGGTTCATGAGGAATGTATTTGCTTCATTTCATTCCATATGGGTTTCCCAGTGACTAATTCAACTTAAAATTTTTGTGTCATATTTAACCCTAATTTCAAGTATGCTTCTGCTTCCTATTTGTTAATTTATTCACTCGTGGATTACAGACGTCTTGACTACTCAACTCTGTCCTCCACAAGGAACTGGGCACTGGGAAGCAGCATGGACAAGAATAAAGTGCTTCCTGTCCTCATAAAACTGATTCATTGAAATATTTCTTTCTGAAGAGACCTGTTTATTTCTACACCTCCCCTTGCAAAATGCCACATTTCCTTCATGACTCTGAATGACATCCTTTATCCCTGGTAGAAGGACCACTCTGAACCACTGAGAGGGGCCATTTGCAATTACCGGGGTCTCTGAATTCTTGCTCCTGAAAGGAAACCCTTGTGCAGAAGAATTCTGCAGTGACCCCAATTTTTGTCCTCCACAGTCTGTCCCAGACTTTCTTCCTCCTGCTCTGGGGGTCATGACAGGGCCTAGGACATTCAGTGAGAGTGTTGGCATCATAGAACGTTCCCATGTCAGTACCAGACCCATGTTTCAGGAGAGAGAGATCATGGTTTAGAATCAGAAAGCACTGGGTTTTATGGAAGTTTCAGAATCTCCAACTTCATTAATTACTTAAACTCTCCAAGCTTCTGTATCCTTCCCTGATACAGAGGGCCAGTACTTCTCACACAGCAGGGTGGTCCTTAGAATCCCAGTGCATGGCAGGTGCTGCAGTCTTATTTGTGTTTGCAGGAGTCCTGGTGGAGAGTTCCTAAGCATGCATTCATCTCTTCTTGCCTGGGAGACTGATTTCACAACAATGAATGAAAATGAGGAAGACAGTCCCTTATATTTTCACAAGAAGACACTGATAATGAAGTTGCTGACACTCATTATTACTCTGGTTAGATTGCCAGGAAATGTGATCGTGCTAGATTTCCACATCCGCAGGCACAACACCTTTCTCTACATCTTAAACCTGGCTGCTGCAGAACTTTCTTTCCCTTTGCTTTCTTTCCCACATTATAGATACCCTGCTGCATTTTTCCATCATCTTTTATTCTGTCTCTATCCACATCTATACCCTCTTTGTCCTTCTGTGGATCTTTGCCTACATTGAAGGCTTGAGTATGCTCAGTGCCATTAGCGCTGAGCGCTGTCTGTCTGTCCTGTGGCCTATCTGGTACCACTGCCACTGCCCTAGAAACACGTTAGCTGTCATGTGTGCTATACTCTGGGTCCTGTCCCTGCTGGTTAGCACCTTAGAAGGATACCAGTGTCACCATCTATTTAATGATTTTGATTATTTTTGGTGTCAGGCATTTGATTTCTTCACAGCCCCTTGGCTGACTTTTTTTATTTGTTAATCTCTCTGGGTCTAGCTTGGCCCTACTGGTCAGGATGTTCTGTAGCTCCAGGCAAAGGATGATGACCATCCTGCTCACAGTGGTTGTCTTTCTTTTTTGTGTTCTTCCCTTAGGCATCCAAGGTTTCCTAGTAACCTGGGTTGGGACTGACTTGGGTATGTTCTTGTCATATGTTCTTCCACTTCCATCTCTCCTGTCCTCTCAGCTGGTGGAAGTTGTGTCTCCATCTCAACAGCTGCACCAACTCCATTATTTACTTCCTCACTGGCTCCTTTAGGCAGTGCCATCTGCAGTGGCTGACACTCCAGCTGATTGTCCAGGGGGCTTTGCAGGACTCTCCTGAGGAAGATGAATGTGGAGACAGCCTTTCTCAGGAAGCCCTGGAGATGTCAGGCAGCAGAGGAGATGGTGATGAAGATCAGACAGATTGGCTTTGAGACCCAACTCCTCCATATTGTGTTGGGACATTTTCTTAACTTCTCACATCCTTGACCTCTGATCTTAAACAGTTAAGATAATAATTGCCCTCATAAGACTTCAGTGAGACAAGGCCTGTTAAACATTGATTAGGATATCTTGAACTGCCTTAGGACTTTTACCCCATTAGCTTGGTGCCTTCACCAGATCTGGGTCCAGGACTGTTTTACTTTTGTTGAATCCCTTCCTCAGAAGGAGACAGAAAGTAGTGCATGAAAGGTCTAAATTTCTTTGGTTATTGTACCTGATAGAGACTAAATGAAGGTTATATTTTGGACAAGTTTCACTTTCTGTTCTTTGTCCAGTTAAAATTAAGGACTCAAAGTTCAAGTTCAGTCTAACCCAAAGAAAAGATCTTTTTAATTTTGGCAAGGCTTAGAAAATCTCTATGGCTTGATTAGTGTTAATTGTATTAATGACACAAATGACTCAATGGATGAATAGAAGTGATGCATTTTTTATAATTGAAAATAACGGGAGGCAGAGCCGCCCCCTCCCCCTGCGCTGGCAAAGTACAGGGAACTGTGACCACGCACAGAGCAGGCCCAGTGGCCTGCTGAGGGGCAGAGCCGCCCCCCATCCCCCGCGCCAGCCATGTAGGTGGAAAGGTGACCACCGACAGAAAAGGCCCAGTGGCACGCGGCGGGACAGAGCTTCCAATCACTCCTGCAAGGTAGGCGGGCCTGCAACCCACCGGCAGAAGAGGAGCAGCGGCCTGCTGAGAGGCAGAGCCGCCCCCTCCCCCCTGCTCCTGCAAGGTAGACGGAACTGTGACCACCATCAGAACAGGCCAGTCCTGCAACCGAGAGACAGAACAGGCCCAGTGGCCTGAGGAAGGGTAGAGCCGCCCCCCCCCCCCGCGCCTGCAAGGTAGGCAGACCTGCGACCCACTGGCAGTACAGCCCCAGAGGCCTGCAGAGGGGCAGTGCCGCTGCCTGCGCCTGCAAAGTAGGCAGAACTGCGACCACCGACAGAACAAGCTTACCGGCCCGCAGAGGGACAGAGCCGCCGCCTGCGCCTGCAAGGTCGGCGGACCTGCTACCGACCGGCAGAGAAGGCCCAGCGGCCTCCCGGCATGGTAGGCACATTGCCCCAATTGGAGGAGGGGCAGAGCCGCCTCCCGCACCTGCGAGGGAGACTTTGCAACTATACAAGACCAATATAAATATATAGGGGGAAAATTCAATAGCACAACAGTTTCACCAAGTAGAAAGGAACGCGAACAGTATGAAGAGACAAGGAAAGAAAGGACCACAAGCAATGCAGTTCAACTCAACGTTAGAAGAGGTAATAGCTGCAGCAGATGGAATGTCAGATAAAGAATTCAGGATATACATGCTTCAGATGATCTGGAGTCTCAAGGAAGACATCAGACAGCAAAATCAGACAATGAAAGATCACTTCAACAATGAATTACATAAACAAATCCAAGAAGCAAAAGATCAACTATACAGGGAAATAGAGGTTATAAAAAACAAACAAACAGAAATCCTAGAAATGCAGGAAGCAATAAGCCAACTTAAAAACTCAATTGAGAATACTACCAGCAGAGTAGAACACTTAGAAGACAGAACATCAGACAATGAAGATAAAGTATTTCAACTTGAAAAGAATGTAGACAGCTCAGCAAGACTGTTAAGAAACCATGAGCAGAACATCCAAGAAATATGGGATAACATCAAGAGACCAAATTTAAGAGTCATTGGGATACAGGAAGGGACAGAGTTTCAAACCAAAGGAATGAGCAACCTATTCAATGAAATAATACGAGAAAACTTCCCAGACTTGAAGAATGAGACAGAACCCCAAATCCTAGAAGCCTACAGGACGCCGAATGTGCAAAATCATAAGAGACCCACACCTAGACACATTATAATGAAGATGCCCAATATACAGAATAAGGAGAGAATTTTAAAAGCTACAAGAGAAAGGAAGCAGATCACATTTAGGGGTAAGCCAATCAGGATAACAGCTGATCTTTCAACACAGACTCTGAAAGCCAGAAGATCCTGGAATAACATATTTCAAACACTGAAAGAAAATGGGTTCCAACCAAGAATTGTGTTTCCAGCGAAATTAAGCTTCAGGATGGAAGATGAAATTAAAACCTTCCACGATAAACAAAAGTTAAAAGAATTTGCAGCTAGAAAACCATCTCTTCAAAACATCCTTGGCAAAATATTACAGGAAGAGGAAATGGAAAATAACAATGAAAACCAACAGTGGGAGGTAGGACACTAAAGGGGGGAAAATAATCAAAGAGGAAAACAAACCATGTTTAGTAACATAAATAAACAAATATGGCTGGAACAACAACCCATATCTCAATAATAACCCTAAATGTTAATGGCTTAAACTCACCAATCAAGAGACACAGGCTGGTAGAATGGATCACAAAACAAGGCCCAACAATATGCTGCCTACAGGAGACGCATTTGATAGGAAAAGACATACATAGGATGAAGGTGAAAGGTTGGGAAAAATCATATCACTCATATGGACTTCGGAAACAAGCAGGAGTATCCATACTCATATCAAATAAAATAGATTTCAAGCCAAAGTTAATCAAAAGGGATAAAGAGGGACACTACATACTGCTCAAGGGAACCATACACCAACAAGACATAACAATCATAAATATATATGCCCCAAACAATGGTGCAGCTATGTTCATCAAACAAACTCTTCTCAAGTTCAAGAGTCTATTAGACCACCATACAATAATCATGGGAGACTTCAACACACCTCTATCACCACTGGACAGATCTTCCAAACAAAAGTTGAATAAGAAAACTATAGAACTCAATAACACAATTAATAACCTAGACTTAGTTGACATAAATAGAATATACCACCCAACATCAAGCAGTTACACTTTTTTCTCAGCAGCACATGGATCCTTCTCAAAAATAGATCATATATTATGTCACAGGGAAACTCTTAGACAATATAAAGGAGTAGAGATAATACCATGCATCCTATCTGATCATAATGGAATGGAACTGAAAATCAACGATAAAAGAAGGAAGGAAAAAGAATACATCACTTGGAGAATGAACAATAGGTTACTGAATGATCAATGGGTTATAGAAGACATCAAGGAGGAAATTAAAAAATTCTTAGAGATTAATGAAAACACAGACACAACATATCGGAATCTATGGGACACATTGAAAGCAGTTCTAAGAGGAAAATTCATTGCTTGGAGTTCATTCCTTAAAAAAAGAGAAAACCAACAAATAAATGATCTCATACTTCATCTCAAAATCCTAGAAAAAGAAGAGCAAAACAACAGCAAAAGAAGTAGAAGGCAAGAAATAATGAAAATCAGAGCTGAAATTAATGAAATTGAAACAAAAGAAACAATTGAAAAAATTGACAAAACTAAAAGTTGGTTCTTTGAAAAAATAAACAAAATCGACAGACCCTTAGCCATGCTAGCGAAGAGAAGAAGAGAGAGAACTCAAATTACTAACATACGGGATGAAAGAGGCAATATCACAACAGACACTTCAGAAATAGAGAAGATAATCAACAATTATTTTGAATCCTTATACTCCAATAAATTAGAAGATAGTGAAGGCATAGATAAATTTCTTAAGTCATATGATCTGCCCAGATTGAGTCAGGAGGATATAGACAACCTAAACAGACCAATATCAATTGAGGAAATAGAAGAAACCATCAAAAGACTACCAACTAAGAAAAGCCCAGGACCGGATGGGTATACAGCAGAGTTTTACAAAACCTTTAAAGAGGAACTAATACCAATACTTTTCAAGCTACTTCGGGAAATAGAAAAAGAGGGAGAACTTCCAAATTCATTCTACGAGGCCAACATCACCCTGATACCTAAACCAGACAAAGACACTTCAAAGAAAGAAAACTACAGACCAATATCTCTGATGAACCTAGATGCAAAAATCCTCAATAAAATTCTGGCCACTCGGATACAAAAACATATCAAAAAAATTGTGCACCATGATCAAGTAGGATTCATCCCTGGGATGCAAGGCTGGTTCAATATACGGAAATCAATAAATGTTATTCACCACATCAATAGACTTAAAAATAAGAACCATACGATCATCTCGATAGATGCGGAAAAAGCATTTGACAAAGTACAGCATCCCTTTATGTTCAAAACTCTAGAAAAACTAGGGATAACAGGAACATACTCAATATTGTAAAAGCAATCTATACTAAGCCTCAGGCTAGCATCATTCTGAATGGAGAAAAATTGAAGGCATTCCCTCTAAAATCTGGAACAAGACAGGGATGCCCTCTCTCACCACTTCTGTTCAACATAGTTCTCGAAACACTGGCCAGAGCAATTAGACAGACGAAAGAAATTAAAGGCATCAAAATAGGAAAAGAAGAACTTAAATTATCACTATTTGCAGATGACATGATTCTATACCTAGCAGACCCAAAAGGGTCTACAAAGAAACTATTAGAGCTAATAAATGAATTCAGCAAAGTGGCAGGATATAAAATCAACACGCATAAGTCAAAGGCATTCCTGTATATCAGCGACAAATCCTCTGAAATCGAAATGAGGACAACCACTCCATTCACAATATCTTCAAAAAAAATAAAATACTTGGGAATCAACCTAACAAAAGAGGTGAAAGACTTATACAATGAAAACTACAGAACCCTAAAGAGAGAAATAGAAGAAGATCTTAGAAGATGGAAAAATATACCCTGTTCATGGATAGGCAGAACCAACATCATCAAAATGGCGATATTACCAAAAGTTCTCTATAGGTTTAATGCAATGCCAATCAAAATCCCAACGGCATTTCTTGTAGAAATAGAGAAAGCAATCATGAAATTCATATGGAAAAATAAAAGACCCAGAATAGCAAAAACAATGCTAAGCAGGAAGTGTGAATCAGGCGGTATAGCGATACCAGACTTCAAACTATACTACAGAGCAATAGTAACAAAAACAGCATGGTACTGGTACCAAAACAGGCGGGTGGACCAATGGTACAGAATAGAGGACACAGAAACCAATCCACAAAACTACAACTACCTTATATTTGATAAAGGGGCTAAAAGCATGCAATGGAGGAAGGATAGCATCTTCAACAAATGGTGCTGGGAAAACTGGAAATCCATATGCAACAAAATGAAACTGAATCCCTTTCTCTCGCCATGCACAAAAGTTAATTCAAAATGGATCAAGGAGCTTGATATCAAATCAGAGACACGCCGTCTGATAGAAGAAAAAGTTGGCTACGATCTACAGTCGGTGGGGTCGGGCTCCAAATTCCTCAATAGGACACCCATAGCACAAAAGTTAATAACTAGAATCAACAAATGGGACTTACTCAAACTAAAAAGTTTTTTCTCAGCAAAAGATACAATAAGAGAGGTAAATAGTGAGCCTACATCCTGGGAACAAATCTTTACTCCTCACACTTCAGATAGAGCCCTAATATCCAGAGTATACAAAGAACTCAAAAATTAGACAATAAGAGAACAAACAACCCAATCAACAAATGGGCCAAGGACCTGAACAGACACTTCTCAGAGGAGGACATACAATCAATCAACAAGTACATGAAAAAATGCTCACCCTCTCTAGCAGTCAGAGAAATGCAAATCAAAACCACCCTAAGATACCATCTCACTCCAGTTAGATTGGCAGCCATTATGAAGTCAAACAACAACAAGTGCTGGCGAGGATGTGGGGAAAAGGGTACACTTGTACATTGCTGGTGGGACTGCAAATTGGTGCAGCCAATTTGGAAAGCAGTATGGAGATTTCTTGGAAAGCTGGGAATGGAGCCACCATTTGACCCAGCTATTCCCCTTCTCGGTCTATTCCCTAAAGACCTAAAAAGAGCATGCTACAGGGACACTGCTACATCGATGTTCATAGCAGCACAATACACAATAGCTAGACTGTGGAACCAACCTAGATGCCCTTCAATGGATGAATGGATAAAAAAAATGTGGCATTTATACACAATGGAGTATTACTCTGCATTAAAAAATGACAAAATCATAGAATTTACAGGGAAATGGATGGCATTAGAGCAGATTATGCTAAGTGAAGCTAACCAATCCCTAAAAAACAAATGCCAAATGTCTTCTTTGATATAAGGAGAGTAACTAAGAACAGAGTAGGGTCAAAGAGCATGAGAAGAAGATTAACATTAAACAGGGATGAGAGGTGGGAGGGAAAGGGAGAGAGAAGGGAAAATGCATGGAAATGGAAGGAGACCCTCAGAGTTATGCAAAAGTACATACAAGAGGAAGTGAGGGGAAAGGGAAAAATAATACAAGGGGGACAAACGAATGTCAGTAGAGGGGGCAGAGAGAGAAGAGGGAGGGGAGGGGAGGGGAGGGGGGATAGTAGAGGATAGGAAAGGCAGCAGAATACAACAGACACTAGTATGGCAATATGTAAATCAATGGATGTGCAACTGATGTGATTCTGCAATCTGTATATGGGGTAAAAATGGGAGCTCATAACCCACTTGAATCAAATTGTGAAATATGATATATCAAGAACTATGTAATGTTTTGAACAGCCAACAATAAAAAATTTAAAAAAAAAAAGAAAATTACGTTTACTTAGTATGTAGAATTTTCAATTTGTACACAATTCTGAACATATAAACAAAAAATCTAAGAGGACAGGTACTGTGATTCTTTTACAATAGTTATTCTAGTGACTTTCCAGCTTCAAATATAGAGAGTAATTTTCCATAAGTCCCATTATCTTCTAGTGTTGATAAGTTATAACATAAGGCCCACTAGTTCATAATTTTTTGTAATATATACGTATATTCAAACTTTTGTGTGTAGCACATTAACAAAATTATCAGAAAAACTTGACTACTGTGACCAAAGATATTACACAGTCCAAACAGTTCTGATAGGGCAAGGATCAAGGAGTGGTTTTCTTTAGGAAACAAATCTCCTAAAAATAATATGGAAATAGAAGTGATGTAAAATATTCAAGATATAGCAAATGCCTGACTGTGACTCCAAATTGTGGATTAGTATGCTTCATATTGTAGGATACAAAACTGCCCCTTCCACCTCTGGAATGTTAGGCTGTCACTAAAGACATTCAAGGCCTCCTGTAATTCATAACCCCCTAAAATAAATAACCAGTCAATGATTTCAACTCTTTAAAAAAATAATTTACACTTAGGAAATGGGAGAAAAAAACATGGGATTCCTGCCTAAAAATGTTGACTAAATACCCAATAGCAAACTTATAGAACCAACTCCTGATGCCCCTCAACAAATGAATGGATCAAGAAAATGTGGTGTGTGTGTGTGTGTGTGTATGCACAATGGAGTTTTACTCATTCATAAAGAATAATGGAATTATGTCATTTTCTGGTAAATGGATAGAACTGGAGAATATTATGGTAATGAAAGAAGCCAGTGTCAGAAAGTCAAGGGTCTAGTGTGTGTGTGAGTGTGTGTGTGTGTGTGTGTGTGTGTGTGTGAAAACTAGAGTGAAGTAAGGAAAATGTGTGTGGAGCAGACAGATCCCACAAAAACAGGGGAGATCAGTGCAGTAGAGGAAGGGGATTGAGGGGGAGGTAGGAGAGACAGGAAAAGGAAGAAAATGTGGAATGGAAGTGACAAAATAAGCTTTATAAATAAATAAATAAATATATAAATATATGTATATATACGAAATATATATGAATATATCATAGTGAATTTCACCTTATGGTTATCTATAAAGCAACACATTAAAAAATAAATAGAAGGAAGACCAGTAGAATAGGAAGGAGATTTGGAAGAAGGAAGAGGGGAGGAATAGAGGAAGCACTTGGGACAGAAATGGAGCAAATTATATTCCATGAATGTATGATTATTTTAAAATGAATCCTGCCATTATGCATAACTTAAATGCATTAATAGATACATTTTAACAATATTGCTAGAGCTACAAGAAATTCGCCTTTACAAAATATTTGATGAGAATATTTTTATGGGTTGTTTAAGAAGGGAGACAGTGACCACTGATAATTTCAGCTTAGCTTCTTTCTCTTTTGCTTGGTCAGAGGCTCGTTTTCCTTAGTTTTAGTTTCTCTGTTTACTTCAGGCAAACCTTCTTTTGTTTCTTGCTTACCCACTTCTGCCTGTTTTCCCTTTACTACTGTTTCTCTTTGCCTATACTCATTTTTTGAAAGTGTGTCCTTGGGTTTGGGTTGTGGCTCAGTGGTGGAGCACTTGCCTAGCATGCATGAGGCACTGAGTTAGGTTCTTACCACCACATATAAGTAAATAAAAGTCCATCAACAACTAAAAAAAATTAAAAACGTGTATCCTTTCCTGCTGCCCTTTTGGCTTCCTTTCCATTTTTCAGGGGCATGTTCAACTGACAGCCTTTCTGATCTCCTCTTGGGCTATCCCCTCCTCGCCCCTTGGCCTGAGTTGTCCTTCCTTTCGCACATCTTTGTGGTGGGGAGGATATGTGCCAGATGCCACTAGGCCACCATGTGCCGAGAGCCTTGGCAGAGCCAGGCATCTGGCAGATGGTGGTCCTCCAGCTCCTGGAGCTGAAACCTCTCCAGAATACATTTAAAGTCAATCCTGTGCTAAATCTCCACTTACCAGAATCATCATCATTCCATTTTTTGCTTTCATCATTTTCAAGCATTTCAAACATGAAATTAGGTTTGATACACAGATGAATTAACATCCATACAAATTTCAGGTTTGAGGCAGGGGGTCTTGCTGTGGTTTCCTTTCACATGTCATCCATTAGAATCCCAGGTGCATCCCTTCCTATTTCTTCCCTTTTGCTTTCAGAAATTCTTCACAGATTCTCTCTTTGGGGTATTCTAATCCCTTGTGGAAGGATTCTTAAGGGACTTACCAGACTCTGTGTTCTTGGAATCTGTGTAAATTTACCTTTTATTCCAAAGAACTTACAACTTTTGTTTTAATAATTTTATGATGCATAGATATTTTTCCATGTTTTATAAAAAATGTATTAATTTTAAAATAATATATTAATTTTAAATATCTAATCCTATAAGAAATTGCTAAACTACTTTCCAAAATGATTGTATTATTTCATGTTCCCACCAATAAAGTATGAAAATCTAGCTGTTGCATATGGACCCAAGAAACATGGTATTGTCAGTCTTCTGAATTATAGTCTTTCTAAATTAATATTTTTTTGTGTTTTAGTCTGCATTATGAAATTGAGTATCTTTTTATGCACTCACTGGCTACTCAAAATTATTTTGTTAAGTGTCTTCTTATATTTTTATTAAGTTATTTTTTTTGATTAGTAGTTTAGTGCTGCATATAAGACCTTTGGTAGCTATATTAAGTATAAATATTTATCCTTTGTTGCTTTATGAATTCTTTTCATTATTTTTACAGAGCTTTTATGTCTACAGAAAAAGATCACAAGGTTTCCCTCCTCCTCCTCCTAGCCTCACTCATGCATGATTTTCTTCTACTATTGTCATTTTTGATCTTCATAAAGGTGGTGACTAGGTGGTTGGCTTTGGATTGGTTGGTTTGCATACAAAAGGCATATTCCTGGGATTTGTTTGCTACATCTAAGAGCCAGCCATGCTGGGAGGGACAGTATTTCCTAAATCAGCAAGGTTTCTAGATGATAGAGAATCATAAAACACTAAAAGTAAAAAACATGGTGAATACAAGAGCAAATGTACTACTAATTGGTGTGAAACTAGACGCTCTTCTCCTGAAGTCTTTGTCTCGTTTTCATATTATGGTAATGCTGGCCTCACAGAATGTGTTAGGAAGTAAGTGTTCACTCTGTTTCTAGTTTCTCGAATCGATTGTAGAGAATATCACTATCTGGGCCTGATGCCTTCTGTTCAGGAAGATGGTCAATTCTTGAGTCAACGTGAACAGGTACAGGGGTGGTTGGATCATCCACTCATGGTCGATGTGTTGCTAAAAATTGACACACTTTGTCTATCAAATTTTGGGGCATAGAATTGTTCCTAATATTTATTGATCATTCTGTCCAAAGTCATTAATTCTGTAGAAACATCTCCTTTTAATTCTGATTAATTCATGTGATCTCTCTCTCTCTTTTTCCCCCAGTCTATTGTTTTTATGGATTTCTACAAAGAACAGTGTTTTAGTTTTACTGATTTTCTTAAGGATCCCTCTTCCCCTTCCCTTTTTATATTAATAACTTGTGTCTTTCTTAATTTTTCTTTGCTTAGCTTGGTGAGAGGCTTATCAAATTTATTAACATTTTCTTTTTTTATCCACAATATTTATTTATCACTGTTCTTTTTAGATATACAAAATAGTAGATTATATTTTGATGTATTATACATACATGGAGAATAACTTATCCTAATTAGGATTCCATTCTTATGGTTGTACATGATGTGAGGTGTAACTGTCATGTATTCTTATATGAACATTGGAAAGTTTTGTTCAATTCATTCTACTGACTTTCCAAGTCCCATCCTCCCTCCCTTCCCTTCATTCCCCTTTGTATAATCCAATGAACTTCTATTGCCCCTCCCTTATTCTGTGTTAGCGTCTGCATCTCAGAAAGAACATTTGTCCTTTGTGGTTTTGGAAACTGGCTTATTTCATTTAACACAATAGACTCTAGTTTTATCCTTTTATGAGCAAAAGCCATAATTTCATTTTATTCATGGGCTGAGTAATATTCTTTGTATACTTATACAACATTTTCTTTACAAAAAAATGTTCAACATCTCTAGAAATTATAGAAATGCAAATTAAAACTACCCTGAGATTCTATCACATTCTGGTCAGAATGGCAATTATCAAGAATACAAATAACAATAAATTTTGACGAGGATATGGAGCACAAAGTATACTGATACATAGATGCTGGGACTTCAAATTGGTGCAACCACTATGGAAAGCAGAATGGGGCCCTTAGAAAATTTGGAATGGAACCAACATTTAACCCAGTTTTCCTACTCCTTGGTATATACCCCAAAGACTTAAAATCAGCATACTACAGTGTTGCATCCACATCAATGTTTATACCAGCTCAATTCATAATTTATTAATCTTTTCAAAGAAAATGCTTTTGGTTTTATTAGTTTTCCTCCACTAATTTTCTGTCCTCAATTTAAGTAATATCTGATATCTTTTATTATTTTTTTCTTGTGATTTTTTTGATTTAATTTATTCTTTATTTATGAGTTTACTTAATTAGAAGTATCAATTATTGATTTTAGATCTGCTTTTCCTACAGTGTGCATTCAATTCCATAGCTTATCTCTCTTTCCATCAGTTTTCTGCAAATGATATAATCTCCTTTTTCTTTTTGGCTGAATAACACTTCATTGTGCCAATTGTGCCAATAATCCTACATTTTCTTTAAACTTTTAGCCACTGAAGGGCATCTAGGCTGATTCTATAACTTGGCTATTGTGAGCAGTGCCATGATAATAATGGGCATCTGTAGATGCTGACTTGATTCCTTCAGATACACTCAGGAGTGTTACTGTGGTAATTTCTTCCTCCTGCCTTCAGGGATCATGACATGGCCTGGCAATGTGTGTCAGTTTGTTGGGATCATGGAATTTTTCTAGGTCAGTAAGAGACCTGTGCTGTAGTAGAGACCAGGCCTTAGAGTCATAGAGTACTGGATGTTATCCAGGTTCCAAATTTCTCCATTTTTTATAAATTACTTAATATGTGACAGACTGTTTCCTCCAGTATAACACAGGGACAGTACTTCCTTCATAGCTGGAGGATCCTAAGAATCAGAACTCATAAAGCAGGTGCTTACATCTTGTGCCAGGAGCATAGGTGGAGGGTTTCTGAACATGGATCCAGCCATTCAGCCTGAGGAAATGACTTTATAACAGTGAATAGAAACGAGGACATTCTTTCATATTTTGACAAAGATATCCTTGTCATTTGGCCACAATCTCACTATTGCCCTGATTAGGCTGACAGAGGTATAGTTGTGCTTTGGCCCCAGGGCTTCCTCATGTGAAGAAATGACTTCTCTGTCTGTATCGTCAATATGGCTACAGTGGAATTTCTTTTCCTTTGCTGCCACATTGCTAATGCCCTATTAAATCTCAACACCTTCCATTTTATCCATATCTATAGGCCCAGCTTCTTCAACATGTTGTTAACCTTCACCTAAAATGCAGGCCTGAGCATGCTTCATGCCATTAGCACCAAATAAAATCTGTCTGTCCTGTCATGCATTTGGTACTGCAGCTGCCACAGGGGACACACATCACCTGTCATATGTGCCCTGCTCTGGGCCCTGTCCAGCTGCTGAGTATCCCACTAGAGGTTTCTTTTTACTTCCTGTGAAAGCATTTTGAGTATAATACATGTCAGACATTTGATTTCATCACAGTCATATGGTGATTCTTTGTTTCTTTATGGTTCTCTCAGTGTCCAGCCAGGTCCTACTGGTCAGGATCCTCTGTTTTTCCTAGCAAATGCAACTGAGTGGGCTATGGCACATGGAGCTCATACTCCTAGGCTTCCTCATCTGTGGTCTGCCCTCAGGCATCCAAAGGTTCCAGTTACTCTGGATTTAGACTCATATAGACACATTGTCTTGGCACCTTTTCCACTTCTACATATCCTGCACTGCCAACATCTGCACCAACCAGTGGCTTCAGGAGAAACAGAACCTCCTGGTTCTGCAGAGGGCTCTGCAGGACACTTCAGAGGAGGATGAATGTGGAAATCCTCCCCAACAAACCCTGGCAGGCAGCAGATTGGCCAGTGATGAGCTTTTGCTTTGATCAGACAGATTTGCTTTGACAGCCAAATTCTCTCGTGATCAATTTTGGAGATTTTCTTAACTGATTTCATCCAGGGCTTCTTATCTTTAAACAGTTAAGATGATAATCATCCTCAAGTGAGAATTGAGACAGGACTGTTAAACAAATGTTGATTTCAGTGTCTCTGGAATGGCCTTAATCAGAGTTTCTATTCCATCAATGTGAATTTCTTTTTTTAAAATTTATATATGACAGCAGAATGTATTATAATTCTTATTACACATATAGAGCACAATTTTTCATATCTCTGGTTATATACAAAGTATATTCACATCAATTCGTGTTTTCATTACATGTACTTTGGATAATAATGATCATCACATTCCATCATCATTTCTAACCTCATGCCCCCTCCCCTCCAACCCCTCTGCCCTATCTAAAGTTCATCTACTCTTCCCATGTACATGTACCCTCTCCCTATTTCACTATGAATCAGCCTCTTGATATCAAAGAAAACATTCGGCATTTGTTTTTTGGGGGGATTGGCTAACTTCACTTAGCATTATCTTCTCTAACTCCATCCATTTACCTGTAATTGCCATGATTTTATTCTCTTTTATTGCTGAGTAATATTCCATTGTGTATATACGCCACATTTTTTTATCCATTCATCCACTGAAGGGCATCTAGGTTGGTTCCATAGTTTAGCTATTGTGAATTGTGCTGCTATAAACATTGATGTGGCTGTGTCCCTGTAGTATGCTGTTTTTAAGTCTTTTGGGTATAAAGAGAGGAGAGGAAAACCTGGGTCAAACGATGGTTCCATTCCCAATTTTCCAAGAAATCTTCACACTGCTTTCCATATTGGCTGCACCAATTTGCAGTCCCACCAGCAGTGTATATGTGTAACTTTTCCCCCACATCCTTGTCAACACTCATTGTTGTTTGTCTTCATAAGAGCTGCCATTCTGACTGGAATGAGATGAAATCTTAGAGTGGTTTTGATTTGCATGTCTCTAATTGTTAGTGATGATGAACATTTTATCATCTATTTGTTGATTTATTGTATATCATCTTCTAAGAAGTGTCTGTTCAGGTTTTTGGTGGTTTTTTTTTTTTGGTGCTTAGCTTTTTGAGTTCTTTATATACTCTAGTGATTAGTACTCTAGCTGATGAGTGAGGGGTGAAGATTTGCTATCAAGATGTAGGCTCTCTATTAACCTCACAGATTGTTTCTTTTGCTGAGAAGAAGCTTTTTAGTTTGTGTCCATCCCATTTATTGATACTTGATTTTAATTCTTCTGCCACAGAAATCTTATTAAGGAAGTTGGGGCCTACTTTTTCTTCTATTAGATTTAAGATCTCTGGTTGTATTCCTAAGTCCTTAATCCATTTTGAGTTGAGTTTTGTGCATGGTGAGAGATAGGGGTTTAATTTCATTTTGTTGTATATGGATTTCCAGTTTTCCCAGCACCATTTATTGAAGAGGCTATCATTTCTCCAATGCATGTTCTTGGCACCTTTGTCTAATATAAGATAATTGTAATTTTGTGGGTTAGTCTCTGTGTTCTCTTTTCTGTACCATTGGTCTACCAGTCTGTTTTGGTGCCAATTACCATGCTGTTTTTGTTACTATTGCTCTGTAGTATAGTTTAAGGTCTGGTATAGTGATGCCACCTGCTTTACTCTTCCTGCTCAGGATTGCTTTAGCTATTCTGGGTCTCTTATTTTTCCAGATGAATTTCATGATTGCCTTTTCTATTTCTATGAAGAATGTCATTGGTATTTGATTGAAATTTCATTAAACCTATATAGTGCTTTTGGTAGTATGGTCATTTTGGTAATATTAATTCTGCCTATCCAAGAGCAAGGTAGATATTTCCATCTTCTAAGGTCTTGTTTGACTTCTTTCTTTATGGTTCTGTAATTTTCATTATATAGACCTTTCACTAAGTTGATTCTCAAGGTTTTTTTTAAATAGGGTAGTTTTCCTCATTTTTCTTTCTGAGGATTTGTCACTGATATACAGAAATGCCTTTGATTTATGGGTTTTGGTTTTATATCCTGCTACTTTGCTGAATTCATTTACTAGTTCTAGAAGTTTTCTGGTGGAACTTTTAGGGTTTTCTAGGTATAGAATCATATCATCAGCAAATAGTGCCAATTTAAATTCTTCTTTTCCTATGTGTATTCATTCTTTTAATTTCATTCATCTGTCTATTTGCTCTGGCCAGTATTTCAAGAACTATGTTGAATAGAAGTGTTGAAAGAGAGCATCACTGTCTTGATCCAGTTTTTAGAGGGAATGCCTTCAATTTTTCTCCATTTAGAATGATGTTGGCCTGGGGCTTAGCATAGATAACCTTTATGATGTTGAGTTATGTTCCTGCTATCCCTAATTTTTATAGTGTTTTGAACATGAAGGGTTGCTGTATTTTGTCAAATGCTTTTTCTACATCTATTGAGATGATCATGTGATTCTTATCTTTAAGTCTTTTGATGTGATGAATTACCTTTATTGATTTCCTGATGTTGAACCAACCTTGCATCCCTGGGATGAATCCCACTCAATTGTGGTGCACAATCTTTTTGATATGTTTTTGTATTCGATTTGCCAGAATTTTATTAAGAATTTTTGCATCTATGTTCATTAGAGATATTGAACTGAAGTTTTCTTTTTTGATGTGTCTTTGCCTGGTTTTGGAATCAGAGTGATTTGGGCCTCATAATGAGTTTGGAAGTGTTCCCCTTTTTTCTATTTCCTGATATAATGAAGAGTATTGGTATTAGTTCTTCATTACAGGTTCTGTAGAACTTGGCTGTGTATCTGTCCATTCCTGGTTCATTTCTTGGTTGGTAGACTTTTGATGATATCTGCTATTTCATCACTTGAAATTGATCTGTTTAAATTGTGTTTATCATCCTGATTCAATTTGGGCAAATTATATGACTATAGAAATTTGTCAAAGCCATTGATATCTTCTATTTTTTTGGAGTACAAGTTTTCAAAATAACTTCTTATTATCTTCTGTATTTCTGTAGGGTTTGTTGTGATATTTCCTTTTTCATCACATATGTTAGTAATTTGAGTTTTCTCTCTCCTTCTCTTCGTTAACATGGCTAAGAGTCTGCCAATTTCATTCATTTTTTTAATGAACCAACTTTTTGTTTTGTCAATTTTTTCAATTGTTTCTTTTATTTCAGTTTTATTGATTTCAGCTCTGATTTTAGTTATTTCCTGTCTTCTACTGCTTTTGAGGTTGAGTTGTTCTTCTTTTTCTAGGGCTTTGAGATGTAGTGTGAGGTCATTTATTTGTTGACTTTTTTTTTTCTTTTAAGGAGTGAACTCTATGCAATGAACTTTCCTCTTAGAACTGCTTTAATAGTATCCCAGAGATTTTGATATGTTTTATACGTGTTCTCATTCCCCTCTAAAAATTTTTAAATCTCCTCTTTGATGTCTTCTGCAACCCACTGTTAATTTGGTAGCATATTATTTAGTCTCCAGGTGTTGGAGTAGATTTTATTTCTTATTTTATCATTAATTTCTAATTTCATTCCATTATGATCTGATAGAATGCAGGGTAGTATCTCTACTTTTTTATATTTCTAAGAGTTGCTTTGTGGCATAGTATATGGTCTATTTTAGAGAAGGATACATGGGCTGATGAGAAGAAAGTGTTTTCTCTTGTTGAAGGATGAAGTATTCTATATATGTCAGCTAAGTTATTGATGATATTATTGAGTTCTATATTTTCTTTGTTCAGCTTTTTGTTTGAAAGATCTATCTAGTGATGAAAGATGTTTGTTAAAGTCACCCAAAATTATTGTGTTGTAGTCTATTTGACTCTTGAATTTGAGAATGGTTTGTTTGATGATTGTAGATGCTCCATTGTTTAGGGCACATATATTTATAATTGTTATGTCTTATTGGTGTATGGTTCCTTTGAGTAGTATATGGTGTCCTTCTTTATCCCTTTTTATTGGCTTTAGTTTGAAGTCTACTTTATTTGATATGAGGATGGAAACCCCTGCTTGCTTCTGCAGTTCATATGAGTGGTATGATTTTTCCCAACCCTTCACCTTCAGTCTGTGGATGGCTTTTCCTATGAGATGAGTCTCTTGGAGGCAGCATATTGTTGGGTCTTTTTTTTTTAAAATCAAATCTGCTAGTCTATGTCTTTTGATTGGTGAGTTTAGGCCACTAATATTCAGGGTTATTATTGAGACATGATTTGTATTCCCAGCCATTTTTGTTTATTTTTGGTATTTAACGTGACTTGGTTTCTCCTCTGATTAGAGTTTCCTTTTGTGTAATCCCTTGCTCTGCTGATTTTCATCTTTTCTTTTCTTTTTCTCTTTTTGGAACATTTTGCTGAAGATGTTCTGTAGTGTAGGCTTTCTAGTTGTATATTCTTTTTAACTTTTATTTATCATGGATTGTTTTTATTTCATCATCAAATCTAAAGCTTAGTTTTGCTGGACATAAGATTCTTGGTTGGCATCCATTTTCTTTTAGAGCTTGGTATATGTTGTCCCATGATCTCCTGGCTTTGAGGGTCTGGGTTGAAAAATCTGCTGAGATACAAATTGGTCTCCCCCTATATGTGATCTGATTTCTCTCTCTTGCGGCTTTTAAGATTCTCTCCTTATTCTGAATGCTAGGAATTTTTATTATAATGTTTTTTTTTTGGTATAGGTCTGTTGTAATTTTGTACATTTGGTGTCCTGTAAGCCTCTTGTATTTGGTTTTCCAATTTGTTCTTCATGCTTGGGGAATTTTCTGATATTATCTTATTGACAAGATTGTGCATTCCTTTTGTTTGAAACTCTGTGCCTTCCTCTATCCCAATAACTCTTAGGTTTGGTCTTTTAATGCTGTCCCATAATTCTTGGATATTCTGCTCATGGTTTCTTACGATCTTCACTGTGTGATCAAGTTTATTTTCCAGATTGTATACTTTGTCTTTATTATCTGATGTTTTTTCTTCCAAGTGATCTCGTCTGTTGGTTATGCTTTCTATTGAGTTTTTTTTAAATTATATTTATTGTATCCTTCATTTCAAGGATTTCTGGCTTTTTTTCAGAGTCTCTATCTCTCTCTTGAAGTAACCTTTTGCTGCATGTATTTGATCTCTTATCTCATTGTTGGAGTGATCAATTTTTGCTTGTATTTGCTCATTTAGGTCATTCTTTAATTCACAGATCATTTTGATTATGAACCTTCTGAACTCCTTCTCTGACATTTCACCAACTTCACTGTCCATGGGTTCTGTTATTATAGTGTCCTGGTTTGTTTGGGGCACTTTCCTCCCTTGGTTTTTTATATTGTCAATGTATCTTCCTTTCTTTCAGTGTGGATCTGGGATATTACAATTTCTTCTTTATATTTTTGTAGTACCCATGCTGATTGTCTGTACCTCATCTTGATGTTGGTCTTCCAGACCCTACTGGTGTCCTTCAGTGTATGCTACTGCATCCTAGAACTGGGTTCTGCACAAATTGGTGTGGACACATCTGGGCCAGGTGTGGACTCCTGAAGTAGTCTGCTGGTCCGAAGAGGTGGTCCTATGCTGGAGGCTGGGCTGCGGCAGGTGCCTGCGAGTGGAGGGGAGAACCCTGGCCTACTGTGAGCCTGGGCCCTGCACAGGCCCCTGTGGGTGGATCTGGGCCTAGGGGCTTGACCTCCCGCGGTAATCTGCTGGTCGGAAGGGGCGGTCCTGCGCCAGAGCCTAGGCTCTGATGGGTGTCTGAGGGGTCACAGGTGGAGGGGTCAACATGAATTTCAACAGTGTTAGGGTCCAAACTGTTCTCAAATTGACCAACCTGTCTTCAAGCAGAAGTCTGGAAGTAGTGCAGGAAAACTCTACATTTCCTTGATCACTGCACCTGAAGGAGATTAATGTTATATTTTTATTCATTTCTTTTCATATATATCTGCATATTTCTTAAAACCAAAGAAATTAAATTTCAATCTGGGCCTTAAAGGACACTCTTCTTTAATTTTGGCAGGACTTAGAATATCTCTCTGACTTAAAAAGTGTTTATTATATAAAGGCCTTAAGGAATAAATAAGTAAACAAAGGCTTTTATATTCAAACCTGTGCTAAATCTCCACTTACAGGAACTGAGACTTCATTCTTAAGTGTGTTACTTTCACCATTTTTCAAATTTTTTGCAAACGAAGTTGAGCATTATGAACAGATTAACCAACAACCTTGCATATGTGTGTTTCAAGGTAGACTCTCCTCCTGTGGTTTCCTTTCACATGTCCTGCATCAGCATCACAAATGCCCTCCCTTGCTTTCCTTTTTGCCTTAGAGATTCTCTCTCTCTCTCTCTCTCTCTCTCTCTCTCTCTCTCTCTCTCTCCCTCTCCCTCTATCTCTGCTCTCTAATCCTTTTGGAAGGTGTCTGAAGGGATTCACCAGATTAATTATTCTTAGAGGATAGGGTTCATGTCAAATCTGTCTTTTATTCCTAAAACCTCCCTATATATACTTTATTCATTAATTAATTTTAATTACACACAATTTTGTTTGCTCCACGTTCTATAACAATAATACATTAATTTTAAAAGATTCATTTTTAATCTTTTATTATTTTTATTAATGGCATAATTATGGTAGAGTGATGGGTAATATGACAACTATATAGTTGATATGTTTTGGTAGAAAAATACACCCATGTGACCCAAAACACATTCAATACACAAAACATTTTTATACTTCTGAAAGTTACTTTGTAACCCCCTACCTTGGCTTTGAGGCCACAATTTATTCCTCTTTCTATCACCAAACATCAGTTTTGCCTGATCTTTGACTTTATTTGTTTTGAAATATACTGTGGACATTTTCTATTCCTAGCTTCCTTCATCAACATTATATTTTGGGGGTTGATTAGTTTCATTTCATTCCTTTAATCAGCACTATATAAATGATAACAGAAGTGTCACTATTTAACCATTTTTATATTAATTGATCTGGATCATCTTCAATTTTCTACCTTTATCAAAAAAGCTTCTATGTACATTTTTGTTCAAGGTTTTTTTGTGACCATATGATCTCATTTTCTTGAATAAACAACACAGAGCAAAATTGCTGGATCATAATATAAGTCTAACAAAGAAACTGCTCAACTGTTTTTCAGTTCACTCTACTAATTCACATTCTCACCAGCAGAGTATGGAGTCCAGTTGCTGAACATGCACTTGAGGAACATGATATAGCCAGTCATGTCAATCCTTTGAATTCTGGTCATTTTAATGAGTGTAATGTAGTATTTTATTGTTTAAATTTGCATTTCCTTACTAACTTATGAAATTGAGCATCATTTTATTCACTCATTGGCTAATTGTATTGTTTTAAGTTTACATTTTTTAAAATCATTTCCACATTTTATTGTTGATTTTTAGGAATTTATAATAGATGCTAAATATAAGTCCTTTTGCAGTTGTATATTATAAATATATATATATATATATATATATATATATATATATATATATATATATATATATCCATTTGATAGTTTGCTAATTTTTTATGATTTGGGGAACACTTTTTAGGTTTCCAGAATAATAACACAGAAATTACAGAGGGTCTCCCTCTATCTGCTCTTCTCATACTTACCCCTACAAGTTTTTATTGCTATTGCCCTTTTCATGGTGTGATGTATTTACTAAAATTAATAAACATATAGTGATACCTTTTTCTAAACTAAAGGCCATAGTTACCACTAGGGTTCATTCCTTGCATTACATAGTTCAATGGACATTGATAAATGCAGAGTTATATATATTTATCATTGCAGTGACATACAGAGTATTTTAAAGCCCTAAAAGTATTTTGTGCTTCACCAAAACTTCCCTCTCTTTCCCCAGATTCTCAGGATATCACTGAGCTTCTTATTACATAGTTTTACCATCCCTAGAATTCTATTTAGTTGTAATCACACAGTGTGTAGCTCTTTTCAGACTAACTTCCTACACTTAGCAATATTCATTTAAGATTCTTTCATGTTTTTCATAGATTGATAACTCATTTCTTTTCATTGATAAATAAGATTTTATTTTATGGGAGGGCCACAGATTGATAATCAGAACAGCTTGGTTGATTCCAAGTTTTTGCAATGATGATGAAAGATGGTATAAATGTATGTACAGACTTCTGTGTGAACTTAATTTTGCAATTCACTTGTGTAAATAACTAGAAACATGACTGCTGGATCTTAGGATAAGTCAATATTTGGTAGTTCTAGAAACTTACAGACTCTCTTCTAAAGTAATATACCATTGTGTATTCACATGAATGTATGAGTTTCTATTGCTTCACATTCTCATCAAAATTTAATTTTACCACTGATACTATTTAATCATTCTAAAACATGTGTAGTAGGATATAATTTTTAAAAATGCAGTTCTCAAACACATATCACATTATACATATTTTTCCCATACAGATTTGCCATCCTCATATCTTCTTTGGCAAGAATTAAAATTTCCCTTATTTTGTAATTATGCTGGTCATTTTCTTATCAAGATTTAAGAGTCATTTTAAAATTTGGATACCCATTCCTTTCAGATATTTCATCATAGAATGTAGAAAGGATAATATGACCAATAAGATAGCTAATATCATACTTTATAGTGAGAAGCTATATGTTCTTTCTGCTAAAGTCCTTATCTAGTTTTGACATTAGGGTAATTTTGGTCTCACAGAATGAGATGAGAATTATTCCCTCTGATTCTACTTTCTGGAAGACACTTATATCGTGTCCTTTCTTTTTTTTCCATATTTGCTGTAATTCATCAGGAAAATCATCTGACACTAGTCCTTTTTGCTTAGAGTGGTTAATAGATCTTCAATAGATAGAGGTCTGTTCAGTTATATCTTATTGTGTGAATTCTGGTAGATGTATTATTCAAAAAGCAGTACATACCATCCACATAATCAAATTTAGGGGCATAGAATTGTTCCTAATAATAGTCTACAAGCCTTTCAATGACTGCATGATCTGTAGTGATATCCCCTTTCTTTTTTTGGAGGAGGGTGTATGGGGGATTGAACTCAGGAGCACTTGACTACTGAGCCACATCCCCAGTCCTAGTCTGTATTTTATTTAGACAATATTTCACTGTGTTTCTTTGTATCTTGTTTTTACTTTGGTTGGCTTTAAACACATGATCATTTCTGACATTAGTAATTTTTTTATAAATATTTTTTTAGTTGTAGACAGACACAATATCTTTTTTAAAATTTATTGTTTTTATGTGGTGCTGAGGATCGAACCAAGTGCCTCACTCATGCAAGGCAAATGCTCTACCCACTGAGCTATAACCCCAACCCTCACATTAGTAATTTGCATCATCTCTTTTTTTCTCTAGCCTTACTAGAGGCTTATTGATTTTGTTGTTCTCCTCAAAGAACCAAGTTTTGTTTCAGTAATTTTCTTTACTGATTTTGATTTCTCCATTAATTTTTTATTATTATTTATTCTCTCTAGTTTGTATTTATGTGCATAGATCAGTTATAAGGGTTCATCCTGTCTTTTTTTCTGATATTAGTTTTATATTTTCCTTCTTAAATTTTTGGTTGATGCACATTAATTATCATAATAGCGAGTTTCATTGTGGCATATTCATAGATACTCATAACATTATTTGTTCCATTTCTCTTCCCAGTACCTCTGAAACTGAAGTTCTTTAGCTTCTGTTGATGGGTGGGATCTGCGTAAGCTTCAGGCCTCTGTAGCCATGAAATGTGTTGTAGCTCTTTTTGGTGGGCTATGCCTTCCAGTGTCTCAGCAGACCCCAGCAGCTCACACCAACTTCTTTCTGGGTTCTTGTCTGGTGAATTCCAAGAATGAAATCCACAGAGAAGTATGAGTGAATGAAAGCATAGGATTTATTCAAATGTGGATAGAACCAAATATAAACAGAATTTCTGTAGAATAAGTGGGGAACCAAGAGGGGTTGCTGTCTAAGTGTGCTAGTGTAAGGGTTTATACAGCACTTGAATCAATGCCATTGGTTCAAACTTATGCTAATGAGAGCTTAAGAAGCACTAATTCTTGGTTGAACTTGAATCTGCCCCACTTCCACTTTTTTGAGGGTCATCAGGAAGTCGAAGGTTGAAGTCTTCAGATGGTGGATGCTTAGGGTTCAGAGCTGCAGTTCTGTGTGGATTTCTGCAGACCTGGGCCAGTCCACTGTGGGGTGACAGGTCCACACACTTTTACTACCTTGGCATTGTCCCACTGGGTCTCATGCTTGCCACGTGTGCTCCAGCTGACCCAGGGCCACTGCTCTGATGCTCCATGCTCCATCACTAAACCTTTGCTTCTCCATGGCTATGATTAGGCTGGTTGCGTACTTGTCCTTCTTGCCTCCATGTGCCTGATCCTCTTCCCCTACTCCAATTGTCTATGTTCTATTTTCATGAGATTTTTTTTCCTTTTTATCCCTCTAGTTTCTATGTGAGAGAGAACATATGGCACTTTTCTTTCTGAGTCCGGCTTGTTTCACTTAACATAATTATCTCCAATTCATCCATTCCTTATAGATGACATAATTTCAATCTTCTTTATGGCTGAATAAAACTCCATTATATATGTGTGTGTGTGCATGTGTGTGTATGTATGTATGTATATATGTGTGTATATATATATATATATATATATATATATATATATAAGAATAAAATTATGTCATGACAAATGAAATGTTGTGAATTGTGCTGCTATAAACATGGGTATGCATGTATCTCTGAACTATTTTGTATTTAATTCTTTAGATAAATATAAGGAGTGAGACAGCTGGATCATATGGTAGTTACAATTTTAGGTTTTTGAGGAACATCCATACTTATTTCATAGGGCTTTACTAATTCATATTCACATCACAGTGTATATGGGTTCCTTTCCCCCCACATCCTCCTCAGCATTTATTGTTACTTGTGTTCTTGATGATTGCCATTCTGACTGGAGTGAGATGGAATCTCTCTTGTTTTTTTTGGGGGGGAGTATATTGGGGATTAAACCCAGGGGTGCTTAACCACTGAGCAACATACCTAGCCTTATTTTGTATTTTATTTAGAGACAGGATATGGCTGAGTTGCTTCAATAAATTGCTGAGGCTGGATTTGAACTCACAGTCCTCCTGTCTCAGCTTCCCAAGCCTCTGGGATTACAAGTCTGTGCCACAACTCCCAGCTCTCATAGTTTTCACTTGCATTCCCTTCATAACTTAAGATTCTGAGCATTTTTTCATGTATTTGGTGGCCATTGTATTTCTTTTGAGAAATTTCTGTTTGGTTTATTTGTCCAATTATTAATTGGGCTATTTGTTCTTTTGGTGTTGAGTTTTTTTTACATCTTTATATATTTTGGCTATTAATCCTCTTTTGGAAGGGTGGCTAGCAAAGATTTTCTCTCATTGTATTTTAGTCAGCTTTGCATTGCTGTGACCAAAAGATCTTACAAGAACAACATAGAAAAGGAAAAATGTATTTTGGCTCATGATTTCAGAGGTTCCTTCATGGTCATCCAACTCCATAGCCATAGACTCAAGGTGAGGCAGAGTAACATGGCAGAAGGGCATGACGGAAGGAAGCTGCTTAGTTCATAACATCCAGGAAACAGAGAGAGCTCTGCTCACTAGGAATAAAATCCAATCTATAAAGGCATGTCACCAGTGACCTACCTTCAGTCACATCTTACTGACTTAATTACCACCCAATTAATCCATTCCAGTGAATTAATCCACTGATTAGATTATAGCTCTTATGATCATTTCATCTCTGAACACTCCTTTATTGTGTCACACATGAGCTTTTGGTGGACACCACATATCCAACCCATAACACCTTTGGTAGGCTATATTTTTATGCTGCTAATGTTTCCCTTTTGTTTTTATAGGTTTTCACTATAATTTGAAATAGGGTCTTGTGATGACTCCAGAATTCTTCATTTTGTTCAAAATTGCTCTGGGTATTTTCATTTTTTGTTCTACCATATGAATTTTAGGACTGCTTTTTCTTATTCTGTGATGAAATGTTATTGGTATTTTGCTGTGGATGGCATTGAATCTGAAGGTCATTATTGTTCATATGGTCATTTTAACAATATTACTTCTGCCTAACTTTCTATCTTCTAGCATCTTCTTCTGTTTTTTGGTCTGTTTTTAGAGTTCCTTAATTCTCCTTGTAGAGGTCTCTCACCTCTTTTGTTAGATTAATTCCTACTGTTTTATACTTTGAAGTTATTTGAATGGAATTATTTTCTTGATTTCTTTATCAATGACATTTACGAAAGGCTTTTCTATATCTAGTGATATGATCATATGGTTTTTGGCCTTGATCCTTTTTATGTCCCTCATTGATTTGGCAATGATTGAACCATCCTTATGGGCCTAAGTTAAAACCAACTTGATACTCACCCATGAGCTTCTTAATATGTTGCTAAATTTGATTTGCAAGTATTTTGTTAAGAATTTTTATATTTTTATATCTATATTTATTATAGATATTTGTCTCTTATTGATTTTATTATTATTTTTTAAATACATGACAACAGTGAAATGCATTACAATTCTTATTACATATATAAAGCACACTTTTTCGTATCTCTGTATATTGGGGATTGAACTCATAGGCACTTGGCCACAGAACCACAACCTCAATCCTTTTTTATATTTTATTTAGGGACAGAGTCTCACTGAGTTGCTTAGCACCTTGCTTTTGATGATGTTGGCTTTGAACTCACAAACTCTGCCTCAGCCTCCCAAGTGATCTAATTTTTTATTTTTGACAAGTCCTTATCTGGTTTTGGTATCAAGGTGATACTGCTTTTATAGAATAGGTTTAGAAGTGTTGTCTTTTTTCTATTTGATGGAATAATTTAAAGAGCATTGATATGAGCTGTGCTTTCAAGACCTCACTAAATTCAGCTGTTAGACCATCTAGTCCTGGGTTGTTCTTTCTTGGAAAATTTTCTATTAATGCTTCAATTTTATTTCTTGTTATTGAACTATTATTACATTTTATATATTATCTTGGTTTATTTACTCTGTAGTATCTTGTTGATTTTATGTCTAGCTAACTTATGTATTAGTGAGAGAGGTGTATTGAAATCACCCACTATTATTTCAGTCATCTAGGTTACATAAGTCTAGATATTTATCCATTTCTTTTGGATTTTTTCAATTTATTAGAATATAAATTTGTAGAGTACCTCATAATTATCCTCTGAATTTCAGTAATTTCTGATGTAATATCCCATTCTTTGTCTCCAATTTGATAAATTTAAGTCTTCTCTCTCTTTCAGTTAATTTGACTTTTATATTTTTTTCAAAGAATCACTTTTTTTCATTGATGCTTTTTATTTTTTTAATTCTCTTTATCATTAACATCAGTTCTAATCTTTATTGTTATTTTCCTTCTACTTGATTTGGAATTGATTTATTCTTGTTTTTCTAAGAACTTGAGATGTATCATTTAGTTTATTTATTTGATATCTTTCTGATTTTTTAAATTTGAAATCTTTCTGATATTTCAGTGACTATTTTCATGTAGGCACCCAAAGTGTCAGCTTCCAGCTTACAATTGCCTTTGTTGTATCTCATAAATTTTTGTATGTTGTATTTTTGTTCTTGTTTGACTCTAAGAAATTTTTAACTTACCCCCTGATTTCTCTGATGAACCACTTATCTTTAAAAAAATGTATTTAATATCCATGTATTTTTATAGTTTCTGTAGTTTTTTGTTAATTTCTGATTTAATTTTACTATGATCCAATAAAATGCAAGTACTTAGTTCAGTATTTTTGTATTTGCTAAAACTTGCTTTTGCTCTAAAATATGATCTCTTTTGCAGAAGTTCCATAAGGAATTGAAAAGAAAGTGTGTTGAAAAACTAGTGTTGGATGAAATATTCTGTAGATGTCTGTTAAGTCATTTGATTATAGTTTATTCTAACTCTACAGTATCTTTGTTGATTTTATGTCTGGATAATATATGTATCACTGAGAGAGGTATATTAAAATCATACATATTTGGAATTGCTATTCTTCTTGTTGAATTGTTCCTTTTACTCATATTTAGTGACCATATTCTTTCTCTCTTCTGATTAAATTGGCTCAAAATCTGCTACTTCTGATGTCTTTGGATTCCATTTTCATGGATATCATATTCCATCCTGTCATTTTTGGTCTGTGGAAGTCTGTGCCAATTGGTATATTTCTTGCAGGTTACATATAGTTGGATCTTGTTTATTAACCCAATCTGCCAGTCTTCATCTTCCAAATGGAGAACAAAGACTATTTAGAGTTGATGCTATTATAGAAATGTATGTATTATTTATTGACATTTTGTTTTATTTCTATTGTTTGATTTGATCATAATTCTCGTTATCTTAGCTACTCTTCTAATGAGATTTATTCTTTCTTGTGTTTTCTCCATTCCTTTTATGTTTTCTGTGTTGTTGTTGTTTTTATCCTGCTTTCTGTTTTCATAGTTTTCAGCATCTGTGGTTTGGTTTCTGATAATAATTTGGGGAAAGTATAAACAAGTATTATATGAAATATTTCTTCTGTTCCTTTCTTTTTTTTTCCTGTTCTCCTCTGGTATTCCCATCATGTAGAAGTTACAACTTTTTGTACTATTTCCACACATTTTTTTCCTCCTAGCTTTTCAGCTTAGGAAGTCTCAATTACCTTATTTTAGTGAGCCTGTAGTTTCAGTTCTTTGTATTTACTTTTTTTTTTCTAACCTGTGTTCAGTCTACTGATGAACATTCTTCAATATCACTTTCATGTCTGTTAGTGTTTTTATTCCTAGCATTTTCTCTCACTTAGTGTATCTATCTTTCTTTACTTGCTTTCACTCTTCCATTAAATATTGCTCTCATTTTTCATGAGAACCATTAACATTTAAATAATAGATATTTTAAATTCCCAATCTTATTTTTTAAATTATCTACCATATCCTATATTGTTCTCATTTCATGTGATACATCAATTGATCCTATTTTTAACACATGTAATTCAAAAATAAAATATATTCACTACTCAAATCTGAAATCATAACTAGTAAAAAAAATTAGAAGAGAAACTGAATCAGTGGTTGATTCTGGAGAAAACCTCAAGAAGATGTTTTCTTTTTATTTGGTGCATATCTGTGTCATTTGAAAAAAACTGCAAATAATTGCATGTAACTGCTATGATAAGAAAAAAGTGTGAATCAAATCATGAAGGCTTTAAATTATGAGTAAATAAAAGTGTTATTTTTCAGTTAGATTTCGGGCATGGGCTCACTTTGCTTGGCATTCCTGATCATCTCTCAGTAAGACACGGCAAAACTACAATCACTTGCAGAGAAGAGTAACCAATGAGGTGGATATAGGTAAAGGTTGAGAGGTAGGAATAGAATCAGACCAAACATTAAGAATAATTTCATGAAGAATATCACTGAAATAATCCTACACTCTCATTTGTCTTAAGACCTAGTACAGGAAATCACAAGACTATCTGAATTCTGATAAGCTTTTCTCAAGCACCAGCCTTCAATTCATTCCCTACAGTCATCTCTCCAGAGCAGAGAAGTGTTCTGTAGTGACAACCAACACAGGGACTCTTACTTTTGCCACGGATCAGCTTATCACCTCCAATAAGAAGAATGGAAGAAAGGTAAAACTTTTAAAAGAACTTATTCCCAAAGCTGTGTCTTTTTTCTATTAGTCCACAACCAGATAAATTCACCTTGAGATGGAGGATACAAGGGGCCTGATGTGTTCTTGCAGGAACAGACAGGGGACTTTGTCAAGTCTCTCCTGGCAACATTGAGGGCTGACAAGGTTGAGTGTGGGAGCTATGAAAGCTGCAAACTAAGACAGCTGTTTTTTTGTAGTACCTTCTCCCCATCCTGTGCTTAACTCTAACCATTCAAATTTACTGTTAGAATGAAAAATCTGCTGCTTTCCTAATTTAGGAGACAATATAGGTGGATGTATGCTTTTCAAAGCTAAAATGTTGTGCATAAACCAGTCATTCATGTTACTTGTGTTGGAAAGTTCTGATGCAGTATGAATTTCTGAGATCCTCTAGAGAAAATAGATTATCTAAAAATGAATGGGAAGGGTTTAACTGAGGAACAGTTTACCAATATGTGCATAGTTTGGAAAAGTTACATGGATTGGTGAATCTAATTCCACCCCATGGAAAATAGTATGGAGTGGAGAGAGATTCAATGTCACTATGTTTAAAAAACAATGGGAAATAGAAGTTATCAGAATTGAGAGATGACTGTTGTGGCTGTAGTTATAGCTGTGCTTTGAGGAAAGGGCCAATGATCAATGTCCTTAGGTCGAGTAATACAGCCACTTCCAACTCACAGTTTAGCATAGAGAGAAGATGTAAATTAGAAACTCAAAAATTGCTTTCTTCCCACCCTCCCATCTCCTATGGACGTGTCTTATCTGACTGGTGCCATTAATGGTAATAGAGGGTAGAATTAGGGTCCTTTTCCTGTCTTAAATTTCTCAGAATTATTATATGAGAGAAAAGAAGAGTGACTCGATGTAGCAAATGGCAGTTTCTAAGCACCTAATTTTTCTTCACATTCCATGATAAAAAGGGATTTTTCTTGGAAGTCCCTCATATAATGTGTGATGAGACAAGAATGGTATAAAGGCCTTTATCAGAGCTCCAAGAGACCAGATGGGCACTGCATCTGCCCCTCATTGTGTGATAGAGATATCTGTGTTGTTCACTAAATCTCAAGTTCTTGCTGTGATCAATGAGGATATAATAATACATGGTTTCTTAGTCATATGTGCTAGATGCTGAGGGTACAATAGCAAAAACATATACCAGTTAGGTCTAGGCTTTTAGAGATTTGCGTTTGATGAAGAAGAGAAAAAAATCCATACATTTACAAATAGAGCCCAAAACTGTCTTCTATGTACAAATAAAAAGGCCAAATTTCAAGAGGGGGCGGGGATAACAGAGACTGTGATTTTCCTCCATCACCTCCTCAGGCCCACCAGGCAACAGGAACTAAGAGCACCTGAGGTGAATTCAACCCTTGATGCCCAGAGGTTTCTGTCTCAGCCCACTGTGGTCCTCTTGTCTTGTTTGAGTTCAGGACAGTCTAGATAGAGTGACTTGGTCCTTTTCAGAGACAGAAATGGGCTTCTAGGCCCTGAATTGTTGTAAAATTACCTCTTGTTGTTCCATATGTCTTAGTTTTTTCTTCCTTGTTGTCTCTAAAATTTACCTCTTCCATTTTAATAAAAGAGTTAAGTGAATTATGAATTACAAATGATGCAAGTGAAATGCTTCATCCCCTATGGCTTCCCTGTGTGTAATGAACACATCACAGTGGCAGTGACAATATGGGGCTGATGAAGGATGCAGATTCTGATACAAACCAATGGGTTTAAATCCAGGTGATATCAGTTTTTCTGATGAGACCTGAAGCAAATCTCTCAACCTCCTTCTTTTTGTATTTCCTCATATAAGATGGGAATAAGAGTATTTACTACAGATAGTTGCTTAGAAAATACAAATGAGTTAATCACTCAACCAGTTGCTAATGTTCACCTTCCGGAGAGTTCCTCCTTGTTTCCCAACTGATTTGTGCATGAGCATCTCTCTTTCCACCGAAAGTCCTTCATTAATGAGCATTTAAATAAAAAAATACCCCTACCTGAGATAATTAAGTTGCTAAATGGTTTTAAAAAGTAAAACAATTTCTACTTAAAATCACCTGGGGTAAAAATAAATGAGTTTATACTTTACAACTCAGAAATCCCTTCCTAATCACTCTTGGATATTTCCATGCCTCAACACTCTCTATCCAGCCCCATTGCCAATTCTCTTTCTGCTTTATCAAACTTGCATTTTACTCATCACAAGTGCAATAAGTTCAACTAAACCTGGAAATCTCTCCTTGAACTATAGGCTTACACTTTTTTAGGTGATCATTAAAGACATATTCTGACTCTCCATGGGTTGGAGACACGACAGTGACCACCTTGGACCATCACTGCAGGTATAAGGAATTATTTGAAACATATCAGAGATTTACACAGAAGGAATCATGAGCAATGCATTTTCTTCAGTGTCTAAATGTATGTTTTCTGGTGACTGATTTCACTTAAAAATGCTTGTGTGATATTTATCCCAAATTTTCAACTAAGCTTGGGCTCCTCTCTCTTTTATCCAGTTGTCATTCACAAGATAGTCACATTTCTTGACTATCTTGACTATCTGCTGTTATCCTCAAACAGAGATGGGGATAATGGGGTCACATCAATGGGTAAAAGGAAAATACTGTCTATCCTGCTTAGCTTCTGCTTTTTGTGTTTCCAAAATTTGAAACGGACATGGAGCAATTTTAATCTAAGCGATCTGACTGTCTTCACAAGTATCCTACATATAGGTCATATTCTCATTATAGGTCTAACTATAATTTCCTTTCTCAGTGTACTATGGACCCACCCAGTAAGTGAGGGTGGGCATGTGTCATGCTTGGGGCTTCCAGCTTCCTGCACCTGATACATAATTACTGTCCCGGGATAGAAAGAAAGTTGGGCTCAGGATTCTGTATCTGTCCCATACAGTCTAGGATGTTGAGTGGGTGCATTGGGGCCATTAAATATTCCCTGTCAGTAGAAAGAGGGGGTTGCAGATGGCCCAGGCTTTAGAGTCAGTGAGAACTGGGATTGAAATTAGGTCCCATGACTTCCTGGCCTTTGATGGATTACTTAACTTCTGCAGGCCTGTCTTTCCCTTCACTGTGCCACAGGGGCAATACTTCCCACATAGCAAGGTAGTCTTAAGAATCAGAGATCATGCAGCAGTTGTTCATATCTTTTTTGTATTCCCAGGAGCACCAGTGGAGGATTCATGAGCATGGATACAGTCATGCCAACCCGGGAGGCAGAAACCACAACAATGAATGACAATTTTCAATATATTCTTCCAAACTGCTATAAGAAGGATCTTATCCTGGCTTTCCTGTCCCTCATCATTGCCCTGATTGGTGTGGCAGGAAACGCAGTTGTGCTCTGGATCCTGGGCTTCTGTGTCCGCAGGAAGGCCTTCTCCATTTACATTCTCAACCTGGCTGCAGCTGACTTTCTCTTCCTCTGCTTCCAGATCATAGACTCCCTGTGGAAAATCATTAACGTCTTCTATTCCAACTCCATCCCCGTTCCCACATTCTTCATGTTTGTGTCAACCTTTGCCTATCTTGCAGGGCTAAGCATGCTCAGTGCCATGAGCATTGAGCGCTGCATGTCTGTCCTGTGGCCCATTTGGTACCACTGCCGCCGCTGGAGACACACACCAGCTGTCATGTGCGCCTTGCTTTGGGCCCTGTCGCTGTTGCTGAGCATCCCGGAAGGGAAGTACTGTAGCTTCCTGGGTACAGAGTATAACAATTATTGGTGTAAAACATTAGATTTCATCACTTCCGCCTGGCTGATGGTTTTATTTGTCACCCTCTCAGGGTCCAGCCTAATCCTGATTGTCAGGATCCTTTGTGGTTCACAGAAGATGACACTGACGAGGCTGTGTGTGACCATTGGGCTCACGGTTCTGGTCTTCCTCTCCTTTGGCTTGCCCTTTGGGATCTACTGGTTCCTCTTAGTCTGGATCTTGAGATATGAAGCTATTCCTTGTGAATCCTATTGGGTTACAGTTGTTCTGTCCTGTGTTAACAGCTGCGCCAACCCCATGATTTACTTCTTTGTTGGCTCCTTTAGGCAGCGGCGGTGGAAGCAAAGAACCCTCAAGCTGGTTCTACAGAGGGCCATGCAGGACACCCCTGACAAGGGTGACTCTGGAAGCAGGGTTTCATCAGGATACCTTGGAGAGTGAGCAACAGTCTGGTGCTGCTGCAGCTCTCTGGTGCAACTCATGAGAGCCTCTGCTTTGATCAGACACATGTGCTTCTGAGAGCCTTCCTGGCCCTATCAGTATGGGAGATGCTCAGAACCTGGTTCAGTTGGTTACCTAGTTTTAAATTGGAAGATAACAATTGTCCACACCTCCACTGTGACAGGGCCTGTTAAACACTGATCACTGTGTCTCTAGAACTGCCTTACTCAGGTGCTTCACCCCTTTGCTTGTGAGCTTCATCAGCTCTGGGATCCAGGACTGCTTCTACTTTTGACAAATCTGTTTTCCAGCAGAAGGTGAAAGTGGTAAGGGGGGAAAAAACCCTCAATTTCTTTCATCAGTGCACCCGATAAAGACTAAAAGAATCTTACATTTTGGACATTTTCCCCCTAATTCTTACAATACCTGTCTCAATATTATTAGAAGAATTAAATAAATTACCCAGTAATCTCAGTCTCTTGCTTTTGATAGGTCTGAGTATATTGCTCTGGTTTCATAAATGTTTACTGAATGAATGACTTAATGGATGAATATAGCTGATTGATTTTTAAGTCAATCCTGTGCTAAAATCTCCACTTACCAGTTTTGAGTGACCACATTTATGTTTATTCTTTTCATCATTTTCAACTTTGGCAAGCTCGATGGTAAGGTTATAACTGGATGAATCCACATCCATACAAATTTAAGGTTTGACACAGATTATCTTCCTATGGTTTCATTCCTCGTGTCCTCCATTAGCAGGTTCATCTCTTCCTGTTCTTTCCTCTTTGCCTTGACTCTCTGGGGGACTTTTCTAAGTAGAATCTTAGACTATTTCTAGGGGCTCACAGCATATATTTTATTAATTGAACTGCATGTGTTTCTACTTAACACTTTCTGAGAAAATAATATTTTCATTTTCAGGGATATAGGGTCTTATAATTTTAATTCATGTATAATCAAAAGATAATAATGAGCACAAATCATAAGTATACTATTCAATGAGTATAAAAAAGAAATATAGCTACAGGACCCCCATACACATCAAGACACAAAACAGTTTTATACCTCTGTTAGTTTCCATTGTTTCTTCCATTCAGTCCTCCTTGACCCAGAGGTCAGGATGACTCTTACTTCCTTTTTTAATCTTAAAATAAATTTTAGTGTGTAGATTGTAGGGGTATAACATGCTATAAGATAGGTGTAGATAAGGTAAAATGGTTTTATAGTCAAAAAATTAAAATATCTATCATATCACATAATTTTTAATTTTTCCATTATTGCAAGAACACTTATAATCTATTTATTTAGCAAAATCTTGAATATTATCACTATCTTCAAATATAATACTAGTGTACATTGTTTCATCCAACATATTTATCTCTTTAAATTTTTTTTACCTATATTTTCTCATTTTCTGTTTACTGTTCCATACTTGGTAACCACTATTTTACATTCTATTTCTATATATTTCTTCTTTAAAAAGTATTTCACATAGAAGATCATTAGAATAGAGGAGACAAAAATGGGAGGGAAGAGGAGAAGAAAGGGGAGGGGGAAATGGGGATTGAATTCAAATTACTTGTATGTATAATTATGTCAAAAGTAACCCAAATATTATGTATAAATACAATGCTCTAATAAAAAAGTATTCCACATATAAATAAGATCATGAAATACTTTTCTTCCTGGATTTAGTGGACAACAGTCAAGCCCTTCCTTAGCATACTGTCCTCTAAGTACATCATGTTGTGGCAAATGACAGTATCTTATCTTTTTTCATGTTGAATAATGTTCTGCTGAATATGTGCACCTTGATTCTTGGATACCTAGGTTGCTCTTCTAGATTAGCTATTGTGAATAATGCTGCAATAAACATGGGGGTGCAGACATATTTACAAGGTTGTAATTTAATTTCTTTTGGATATATATATATATATATATATATATATATATATATATATATCTAGCAGTGAATTGCTGGGTCAAATAGTAGATTTATTTTTTGTTTTCTTTTTTTTAGAGAGAGAGAGAGAGAGAGAGAGAGAGAGAGAGAGAGAAGTTTTTTAATATTTATTTTTTAGTTTTCAGTGGACACAACATCTTTGTTTGTATGTGGTGCTGAGGATCGAACCCGGGCCGCACGCATGCCAGGCGAGCGCGCTACTGCTTGAGCCACATTCCAGCCCCAGATTTAGTTTTCATTTCAACTGGAATCTCTTACTGCTTTCCCTAATGACTGCACAAATCTGATTCTCACCAAGTGTTCCAGGGTTTCCTTTTGTCCACACCATCACCAACACTTGTATCAGCTATAGTGTGGATGTTGAATGTCTCCCAAAGGTTTAAAGTTTGGTCCCCAGCTTTGGCACAATTGGGAGATGGTAGAAATTTGAAGAGGTGGGGTCTAGTGGGAGGACTTCAGGTCACTGGGAATTTGCTCTGGAAGCACATAGTGGGATACCAGTCAAGTCCATCTTTTCCCTGTATTTTGCTTCTTGGTCAGGAGGTGAGTGGGATTGCTCTACTATGTCCTTCAACAGGGAGCATGCCCTAGGCCCAAAGCAACAGGGCAACTGATCATGGAGTTAAACCTCCAAAACTGAGAGCCAAAATAACCTTTTTCTCTTTACACGTTGATTATCTCAGGTATTTGTTATAATAATAGAAATCCACTACATTATCTCTTATCTATTTTTATAGCTAACAGGTGTGCGATGATATCTCATAGTGGCTTTGATTTTCCTTTCCCTTATTAATAGTGATGCTGAGCACATCATTTTCTTTTGTTTGTCACCTATATGTCACCCTTTGAAAAAGAACTATTCAAGTCATGTTCTCATTTCATTTTGGATTATTTTTTATTTTTTTGGTGCTGAGTTTTATGAGTTCCCTATGATTCTAGAATATTAGCCTTTTATCTATTATATTGTTTGTAAATATTTTGTCCTAATATGTGGGTTGCCTTCATTTGGTTGATTGTTTCCTTTTCTATACAGCAGCTTTTTAGTCTGATGTAGTCCCCTTTACTTAGTGTATGCTTTTTAGCTTGAGTTTTTAGTGGAGTTTCCAAGAAACCATCACCAAGGACAGTTTTTAGAAGACTTCTGTTTTCTTCCAGGGTTTTTTGCATGTTAAGTATTTTTTTAGGTCTTTGATTAATTTTGAGTTAGCATTTTGTATGGTATAGTGCCGCAGTCTGGCTGAGCACAATTCAGGAGCCACTTGTCAAAAGAAACGAACTTTATTTTTAGAACACACACACGGGCACCACAAAACTCTTCAGGAAAAACCCTCAGAGCCCAACTGCCACCACCGGCTTCCCACAAGCCTCTCTACCTCCCGCACCCCTCCTGCTCTTGAGGCCCATTGGCTAGGTCACGGGGGCGGAACCAAAAAAAGTCCCCCAATGAGCAGCTCCGTGGTCTGAAAGGGCGGGGAAACAGCCCAATGAGCATCACCACAGAGGAGCCAATCATTTGGCAGCTGTAAGTTTGCTGGGGCCCCTGTGAGCCAATCATCAGCTGGCAGCTGTAAGTTTGCTGGGGCCCCTGTGAGCCAATCATCAGCTGGCAGCTGGAAGTTTGCTGGGGCCCCTTTAACTGTGGCTCTCAACATCTCCCCCTCTCTGTTTAAACAACAAGCATGTGGCTTAGGGACTGTGCCTGCCTTAGGTTGTCCAATACTACATATGGATCTTACCCGTCATCGGATGAGCTGACCTCAAGGCGTCAGCCTCCTGTCTTCGGTTGGTACCATTGCAATTGGATCTTACCCGTCATTGACTACTGGTCCAGCATACAGCCACACCTGTGGATAGGTCTTTGTACCAGCAGGGGGGTTAGGTTCTTTGCCTCACCTCTGTTGGCCCCCAAATTTTAGCTGAATGACCATCACAAGCAGAAGGGAGGAAGATACATCAAGCCAATTGATGGCTCCTTTTGGAAAAATTGTACCACCGATGACACCATCAGCAAAAATACCCCAACACTACCACAAGTCGCTGCACCAACAGATAGTTCACAATGCATACACGTGAGTTCACAATGCATACAAGTGATACATAGTCCAGGCAAGTTCTGCAAGCAGTTCAGTGATGGCTATTGCAGAAGCTGTAGATTGGTTTTATCTTTGTCTTCACCAGTACTGGGATGAAGATAGGAATTCTGGCAATAATGGCTAAAGAAAAAATTATGTAACATTCCAGAAGGCACTAAAAGAAAACAATTTTGTGAACAATTTACATTATCTTGAACAGAATTATTAAATATAATGAAAAGGAAAGGTGAAAGTAAACAAACAGATCTGTTAACCTCCTTTTTTGTTCACATATTAAAACAATCCTCAACAGCTGTTTACCCATTTTAAATTAAACCATTTAAATCATGTGAATAAAAAAAAATATTTGGCTCCATTTTTCATGAGCGCTCATCATATATGATATATGGACATATGTACATACAAATATACAACATAAAACACAAGTGTGCACACATAATACATATAACACATAATAGTAAAGGCCATATAACTTTTTACAGTTGAAATCTCCATTGCAATGTTTAAAAACTCTATAGTCAAAAATAGAACTGATCAGCAAAACATTAACCTAGGTCTGTATGAGCTCAAAACATTAACCTAGGTCTGTATGATGTGAGAAAAGGTAATAATAACATAGATATTGAAAAAAGCATCCTGGTTCTGTTGCAGATGTAAGGGTAGCCAAACTGGAGTTCTGGATATCAGCTGTTATGGATTTAAACCAAATCATCTTCTTTTTGGTCTGTAGCAATTGCTTTAGTTAATCTCTCTGGAATCCAAATTGGCTGCTGTTCTCCCTGTGGAAACACACAAACAGACCCCCGACTCCAGACAATCACTGGGTCAGGACCTTAGTTAATCTCTCTGGAATCCAAATTGGCTGCTGTTCTCCCTGTGGAAACACACAAACAGAACCCTGACTCCAGACAATTACTGGGTCAGGACCTTTCCATTGTCCTGTTAGAATATCCTTCCAAAGTACCTTGGGCTTATGTACATTTTTTGGACACATATGCCTTTCCGTAGCACTAAGCCCTGAGGAATCCAAATTTAAAAAGTTTAGAGTAAAAAGGGTTATTTTAAGTTTATCTTTGGGTGACATATACCCCTTTCCAATTCCCTCTTTTTGCTTTAGTAAGTACATTTTAATAGTTTGATGAGCTCTTTCAACTATGCCTTGTCCCTGTGGATTGTATGGAATTCCTGTTATATGAGTAATGCCAAATGATGAGCAAAATTGTTTAAAAGAGGTAGAAGTATAACCAGGACCATTATCTGTTTTTAACTGTTTTGGAACGCCCACAGTGGCAAAATTTTGTAAGCAATAAGCTATAACATCTTTAGTTTTTTCTCCGGAATGAAGGGAGCCCATCAAAAATCCGGAAGAAGTATCAACTGTAACATGCAAATATTTTACTTTTCCAAATTGTGGCAAGTGTGTGACGTCCATCTGCCAAATATGGTTAGGTATCAGTCCTCTAGGATTGACTCCAAGATTAACTTGTGGTAAAAAGGTCACACAATTTTGACATTGTTTTATTATATGTCTGGCTTGTTCCTTAGTTATTTTAAAGTGCTTTTGTAAAGTATTAGCATTGACATGGAACCTTTTATGAAAATTTGTAGCTTCTTCTAGTGTGGAGAAAATATGTATGTCATGTGTAGTTTTATCTGCTAAATCATTGCCCAAACTAAGGGCTCCAGGCAATCCTGTATGTGCCCTGATATGTCCTATAAAGAATGCATCTTTTCTGTCCCAGATTAGACTTTGTATAGTGGAAAACAAAGAGAAAACAGTAGAGGAAGGGGAAATCCTACCAGCATTTTCAAGGTGACATATACCCTTGTACTATAGCGTTAACTATATACTGACTATCAGAAAATAAATTAAATATAGAATCTTTAAACATCACAAAAGCTTGTAATACTGCATTAAGCTCTACCTTTTGAGCTGATTGTTTGGGTACAAAAAATGTAAAAGTTTGATCAGGGGTAACTACTGCTGCTGTACCATTATTTGACCCATCAGTGAATATATTTGGAGCATTCATGATAGGTGTTTTTCTTATTATTTTTGGAAAAATTACAGGATGCGAAGACCAAAAAGACAGCTAAGGATTAGATGGTAAGTGATTATCAAATTAAACATTAGATTTATACATGATTATTGCCCAAGTATTTAACTCATTAGCTAACTCATCAGTTTGATCCATATTGTATGGAGTATTAATTTTATTGGGAGAAATTCCAAACACTCACTTTGCTGCTTTTATTCCTTTGAGTATTAATTGTCCTACAGCCTCAGAACATCTGCCAAATATGGTTAGGTATCAATCTTCTAGGATATTTTTTGTTGGTAGTACAATAAATAATGAAGGCAAACTTATATCAATTCTATCCAAATGCATATTTTCCATATATGTTTCAATGATTTTTAATGTGTTTCTTGCTTCAGCGTTAACATTCGGGGTGAATTTGGATCTGATGGACCTTTTAGGATATCAAATAAAGGTCCCAACTCTCCTGTTGGTATACCTAGATAAGGCCTTATCCAATTTATGTCTCCTAATAACTTTTGAAAATTGTTAAGTGATTTGAGTTGAACTACTCGTATTTGAATTTTTGGTGGACAGACCATGGTTGAGGATAATAGAACTCCTAAATAATTTATTGGAAAATTTAATTGTACTGTATCTATTGGTATCTCTAGATTATAATTTTTTTTTGATTTTCATTCATTCTTTTATTCATTAATTCAACAAATAATTATTATAACGTTTTTTTATTGGTTGTTCAAAACATTACAAAGCTCATGATATAATTTTTTAATAAGTTTGTAAGTGTGGCATAACATTCTAGCAATGTGTTTTTATCTTTATGTGCTAATAATACATCATCCATATAGTGAAATATTTGTAGTTCAGGATTTTGATTTCTAAGTGGCTGGATTACTT
This sequence comes from Marmota flaviventris, assembly GCF_047511675.1. Taxonomy (NCBI): domain Eukaryota; kingdom Metazoa; phylum Chordata; class Mammalia; order Rodentia; family Sciuridae; genus Marmota; species Marmota flaviventris. The sequence continues at coordinate 44,554,447 of NC_092506.1, forward strand.
TGTTAACATAAATTTGACACATAGTTGGGCTGTTAGCCATCCCTTGAGGGAGTACTTTCCATTCATATCTCTGATCAGGACCTTCATGATTCAGTGCAGGGATAGTAAATGCAAACCCGGACTCTCCTCAAGATGAATTGGAATTGAAAAGAAACAATCTTTAATATCTATAACTAAAACATACCAAGTTTTTGGCAAAGCAGACAATTGAGGAATCCCTGATTGAGCAGGTCCCATAATAACCATCTCATTATTAATGGCTCTTAAATCTTGCAATAATCTCCATTTACCAGATTTCTTTTTGATGTCAAAAATGGGAGTCTTATGGGGAGATACAGAAGGTTGTATATGTCCCTCCGCTAATTGTTGTTTGACCAGGTCATGGGCTGCTTGTATCTTTTCTTTAGTGAGGGGCCACTGAGGAACCCATACTGGTCTTTCTGATTTCCAAGTAATTTTTATTGTCTCAGTGGCCCTTTCTGAAAATCCAACCCATGTCTGTCCGTTCCTTGATCTATTTGTATTGGTGCTGCTATACCTTGTTCTTGTTTTTCTAATCTTTTTCCTTTCCTAAAACCTTGTCTAGCCATAATAGTGGGTGCATTTTGATTGATGTTATTTGTTAATGTCAAACCTAATTGATCTAGGACATCTCGTCCCCATAAATTTACGGGAAGATGATCCAATACATATGGCTGTATAGTTCCTTCACATCCTTCAGGATCCTTCCAATCTAATACCATTGCACTTCTATGGGGATTAGTCACCATTCCTAGGCCTCGAAGCATTTGAATGGCTTGTTGAAATGGCCAATGTTTTGACCATTCTTGAGGAGAGATGATGCTAAGGTCTGCACCTGTATCCAGTAGCCCATTAAATTCATGTCCTTGAATATTTAGTTTTAGCATGGGGCGAGAATCTAAATTTAAAGAAAGCATAGTGGAGCCTAATCCCTTGGAACCTCTTTCTACAGTACGACTGGAAAATTTATAATGTAGGCTGGGTGTTATTAGTAACTGTGCTATTCTATCTCCTGGTGAAATTACTGATATACCCTTTGGAGAACTGGCTATAATTTTTATTTCACCTTCATAATCGGGATCAATTACCCCAGGACTTATCATAAGTCCTTTTAGAGTAGAAGAACTGCATCCCAATAATAAGCCTACTGTTTCTTTGGGAAGAGGTCCTTTTATCCCTGTGGGAATGATTTTAACTCCCATCTCTGGAGTTAGTACTGTTCTGGTGGAGACGCAGATGTCCAACCCTCCACTCCCTCTGGTTTGTCTAGTGAGGGATTTAATGGACAATGTGTCCTGGGCACTACCCTGATGGGGTTGCTGTGTTCCTCTAGTGCTTCATATATTTGTGGTCTTGGGCCCCGGAGCATTGGGCCCCCCTGTCCATTTTTTGGCAATGGAGCCCGATGCCTTTTCCATGATATCATGGATAGACACCTGTTCCTTGTTCGTTTTTTGATAATGGAGTACCCTGAATGGTGGTTTGAGGAAGGCATGTCTCCCTCTATAGCATCGTGGGTAAATACCTGGTATTCTACTCCTTTGATACCTAGTTTTGTTAAACCCTCCTCCTATGAGGCAATTCCTTTTAAAATGTCCTGTTTTTTCACAATTGTAGCATGTTTTTGGTCTGGCATCTAAAACCTGTCGTACTGCAGCTGCCAAGACTTGCCCTTGTTCATTAATGTCTCTACATAATTTAATATATGTGTTTAAATCTTCATGTTTCCATGGTCTAATGACTTCTCTGCACCAACGATTCACTTGCTCATAAGCCAGTTGTTTTATTAATGGCATTGCTTGTTCTGTATTCCCCAAAACTCTGGTAACTGTTTGAATAAGCCTATCTACAAATTCAGCGTAAGGTTCATTAGCTCCTTGTATTACCTTAGATAATTGACCTTGTAAACCTCCATGTCCTTGTAAAGTCTTCCATGCCCTAACCGCATCTGCAGCAATTTGTGAGTATACACCAGGATCATATGCAATTTGTTGCTGCTGATCCTCATAAGGTCCCTTTCCTAACAACATATCTAGATTTCTCTGAGGAAAACCAGCTGCTGCATTTCACCTAGCCGTCTCCTTGCAAAATTCCTCATTGGCAACCTTCCATAACATGTATTGTCCTCCATTTAGCACAGCTTTACACATATTAGCCCAATCTGCTGGCGTCATGTTCAAGTTGGTAATGGATCCGACCATGCTTACAGTGAACGGTGCTTGAGGACCATAGGTTGTTACAGCCTCTTTTAGCTGCTTCACTGTTTTGAAATTTAAAGCATTGTGAATCCACTGCCCTCCTGCCTGCTCAAATATAGGGCATGTTAATATTTGACATCCTGTCTCAGGATCCCATCTATCAACTGTGGGGGTTGGGGCCTCCCAGCATATGGAGGTGGCCTTGTTGGTTGGACACTTACACCCTCTCATGATAGAAAGGTGTTAGTAGCAGTCTTCTGTCGTAACTTTCCCCCTAATGGCTTTTTCTGCTCTAAACTTTCTTCCTCTGTCTGACTAGCTCGAGAGACCTTCTCTTTTACTTGAATTTTTTCCTCTGACTAGCTCGAGAGACCTTTTTTTCACTTGAATTTTTTTCTCTGTCTGACTAGCTCGAGAGACTTTCTCTTTTACTTGAATTTTTCTACTATAACTATAATACAACCCAATAAGATAATGCCAAACAAAACTGAAGAGAGTGAAACAAAATTGGAACAACAGAAAATCATTATATCAGCCTTTCTTTCCTCCTGAAATGTCCATCCTTCCTTTATCCCTATCTGTTCTTCTGATGTGAGCAGTTTTTCTTCCATCTTACACATCTCCAGGGACAGGCAACTTGAAAGAAAAGTGAAGCAAAACAAAAGAAGAATCTTAAAATGGCTACCCATCCTCTTGCCCTGCCCTCAGGGGCGAGCACTTTACCTTATCACTTACCCTCAGTCGTTCCCCCGTGTGAGCCACCAAATGCCGCAGTCTGGCTGGGCACAGTTCAGGAGCCACTTGTCAAAAAAAATGAACTTTATTTTTAGAACACACACACCACACCACACAGCTCCTCAGGAAAAACCCCCAGAGCCCAACTGCCACCACAGGCTTCCCACAAGCCTCTCTACCTCCCCCACCCCTCCTGCTCTTGAGGCCCATTGGCTGGGTCACGTGGGTGGAGCCAAAAAAGTCCCCCAATGAGCAGCTCTGTGGTCTGAAAGGGCAAGGAAACAGCCCAATGAGCATCTCCATAGAGGAGCCAATCATTTGGCAGCTAGAAGTTTGCTGGGGCCCCTGTGAGCCAATCATCAGCTGGCAGCTGGAAGTTTGCTGGCAGCTGGAAGTTTGCTGGGGCCCCTTCGGCTGTGGCTCTCAACCATATAGGAGATAGGCACAACTATACTATTTTGCTTATAGAAATACAGCTTTCCCAGGACATTTTTTGGGGAGACTATCATTTCTCCGTCATGTCTTCTGGTGCTTTTGTAGAAAATCAGTTGGTTATATACATTTGGATTTATTTATGGCTGTCTGTTCTGTTGTACTGGCCTATGTGTCTGTTTTTATGTCATGTACCATAATATTTATACCATGACACTTTGTATCCTATTGCTCTGATTACTATAGCTTTGTAATATAATAGTAATCTGGAAGTCATACTTCCAACTTGGATTTTATTCTCAGAATTGCTTTGTCTTTTGTGGTTCCATATGAATTTTAGGCTTTTAAAGGTTTCTGTGAAAAATAATACCAGTGGGATTTTCAAAAATTATATTATTGGTATATTGTAATTATACACAATAGTGAGATTCGTTGTTTTATATTCATACATGTACATATCATAATTTGGTTAATTTAATTCCCCCTTCACTTCTTTCCTCCTTCCCCCTCATCTAATTTTTCTACTGTACTGGCCTCCTATATATTTTTCTGAAGTCACCTTCCTCATTTTCTTTATCTTTACTCTCTCTAGGTTCCACATATGATAAAACAAATATGATCCTTGACTTTCTGAGTTTCACTTCCTTAACAATCTCAAGTTCTATCCATTTTCTTGTGAATGACATAATTTCATTCTTCTTTATGGCTGAATAAAACTTCACTGTGTATATACCATATTTTCTTTAGAATCTTCTAAGTATAGGATTATATCATCTTCAAGCACAGATAATTTGACTTCTTTTCTGTTTGTATCCCTTTCACCTCCTTCTATTATTGCATTAGTCTGTCTGAAGTTTGAAGTAATATATGGAATAGGAGTGGCAATCAATGGCCTCCTTGTCGTAATCCTGATTTTAGAGGAATTGTTTCAGTTCTTCCCTATTCAGCATGATGTTGACTTTGGGTTGTCAACTAATCTTTATTGCTTAAGGCTTTTTGTCATTAATGGATATTAAATTTTGCGAAAGGCCTTTTCTGCATCTATTGAGATGATCATGCTATTTTTTTCCCCTTGATTCTATCTATGTGGTGCATTACAGGTATTGATTTGCATATATTGAACCATCCTTGAATCCCTGGAATGAAACCAAATTGATCATGATGCACAATCATTTAAATTCTTGTTGCATATGATTTATTTGTATATTATTAAGGATATTTGCATCTAAGTTCATGAAGGATATTTTTCTGGAGTTTTCTTTCCTTGAAGTGGATTTACCTGATTTTGGTATTAGTATTATACTGGGTTCATATGAGGAGTGTGGAAGTTTTCTCCCCCTTTCTATTTACTGAAATAATTTGAGGAGCATGGACACTATTTCTTCTCTAAATGTCCAGTAAAATTTAGCTGTGAGTGTATCTGGTCCTGGACTTTCTTTATTCAAAGTTTTTTCCTGCATAAACTTTATTGGTTTATTTAAGTGTTCTATATCCTCTTGGTTCCATTTCATTCTGTCTATATTTCTAGAAATTTGTTCATCTCTTTTAGATTTTTGAATTTATTGAAATATATATTTTCAAAGTAGCCCCCAATGATGCCCTGGATTTCAGTGGTATCCTTTTTAAAAATTTTTTTATTAGTTGCTCACAACATTACAATGATCTTGGCATATCATACATTTGATTCAAATGGGTATGAATTCTTATTTTTCCAAGTGTACAGATTGCCGGATCACATTGGTTATATTCTACTTTTATTAACCTGGATTTTCTTACTCTTTCTTTTGGTTAATGTACCTAAGAGTTTGTCAATTTGTTTATCTTTTCAGAAAACTGACTTTGCTTAATTGATCTGTTGTATTCTTCTTTTTTTCCCATTTCATTAATTTCAGCTCTGATCTTTATTATCTCTTTCCTTCTGCTAGTTTTGGAAATGGCGTGTTAATTCTTGTTTTCCTAACACCTTGAGATGCATCATTAGGATATTTATTTTGTATCTTGCTAATTTTTTAATGTGTGCACTCATTGCTATAACTTTTCCCTTAGAACTGCCTTTACTGTGTCTCTGACACTTTGTTTACAGTATTTATATGTTGATATTTGTTCATAGGTCTGAATGGGCATCTCTTCCATTGTTATGAGGGTCTTTTCGATTACCTTTTTTTCTTTTAACAATGTGCTCTTAGTGTGGGTAGACTTCAGTGGCGAAAATCCTGTTCAATGTGATTACAATGTTCTGTTCAGTTCTTAACACCACATTGAGAGGAGATAATAATCATTAGTAACTGTGAACACTTTTGAGCAAAACTATACACTCATAAACCATTTTAAAACTTACTGAAAATGTGCTTCACATTTCCCATAATCCAAATGTGTAAGTGGGGAGTAATACTCTACAATAGGCTGAGAAATTAGGAATTAAAGAAAATAAAATGAATAAACTCTATAGGGCATAAATTTGCAAAAAAGGAAGTAAAAAGACAAAATGGTTGTGGGAGAAACAGCAGATAATATAAAGAGAGGAAGAAACTAAAAAAGATTTTATAATAGACATAAGGAAAAAGATAGAAAGTATAAATCCAATTAGCACATAAATATTAAAGGAAATTTATAAAATTGGATTAACACATGCAATAGCAAGTGACCTACAAAATGTACCTAGGAGATAATAACATTTGAGTTGATATTTAAGAGAGTCTTAAATTATTGCTTGCTGAGTTGAGATGGAGAGCTCTCCTTTTAGGCCATCCAGACTTGGATCCTGTAAGATTATCTGGTCATTAAATGCTCATGCCTCCATGGCTTGTCTTCAAAGTTTCTTTGAACATAGAGATGGAACCCTTCTAGTGATGTCCTTGTTGAGTTGGAGAGATATATACTTAGTTTTTCCTTCAGGACCTCATTATGCTCAATATAGGAGGATCTCTTCACTCTTTTGAGTGAGGGCCTGAGGAGTTATTAATTTTCTTTCCTTTCCTTTTTTTTGGATCAGAGGAAATTTCTTCTAAATGTCTGTGGTTTAGCAGTCAAGTATCTCCCTGCTTAGTACTGCAGATTTGTGTACCCACCTATAGAAATGCTTCATAGGACCAGAGATACCAAAACAGGTGTGAGTTTGCCCATGTAGATTTTGAGGTGTGAGAGACATGGCACCTTATGGCAGATGTACAGCCACTGGGCAGCCATGCTCTTGGGTGACTCATGACAGAGGCACTTGGACTTGGCTGCAGAACATTCAGTGGGCTTCTGGGTCACACATGATGGCAGATTACTGTAGGAGTGTCTGTGACAGTGGACCACTACTAGCTTCAGCTGGCAACTGGGGCCCAGGTGGCTGCAGCAAATGGCTGTCTTTTGTGCTAGGTTATTCTCCACATGCTGCTCTCCCTGGCAGTGTCTTGCACTTTGTTCTGCTCCACTCCTCTCCCATTGCCAATGATGAGGAAAGAGGAAGGTCAACAGCCTTCAGCTAACCAGGATCTCACTACACAGGTTAATCAGATTGCCATATCAATGACATTCCCTGCAATATTATTTTCTGGTATCTCTAGATGGGATGAAATAAAGATAAATTTTCTTCCAGCACTGCAGACTGAGGCATGATTTCTACAAAATGGCAAGTCACCACAGTTTTCCACCCATAATTAGAGAGAAGCTGGGCACTTCTCACTCACCAAGTGGATTTGAAGCTTTTTTTAAAAAAAATAAAACTTTTTTTCTGTATTTTTTATTGGTGCATCATAGTTGGTGGGATTTTCTACATAACCACACACAATATAACAATATAATTTGGGTTGTATTTTTCCCCCTGTAATATTTCCCTCTTTCTTCCCCTCCTCCACCTCCCTGGTCCTTTTCCATTGCTGATCGCCCTTTGGTTAGATGAGATCTCTCTTACCTTTCCTTTCCTTTGTCCTTTGAGAGAAAGCATATAACTCTTGATTTTCTGATGCAATTTTATTTTTCTTTATGGCTGAACCAAATTCCACTGTGTACCTAGTCATTCATTCATGGATACCTAAGCTGGTTCCATAGTTTGGCGATGTTGTGTTGTAGTGTCATAAACCTGAGTATGCATTAATTGCTGTAGTATGATGACTTTGATTCTTTAGTATTAAAGTACAAGGAGTGGTAACACTAAGGTGCTCTAAACAGTTGGCAAGGATGGATGGTCATTGTCTATATCCAACTATCCGTTCCAACTGAGCGAGTGTGTGTGTGTGTGTGTGTGTGTGTGTGTGTGTGTGTAAGAGAGAGAGAGAGAGAGAGAGAGAGACAGACACACAGAGAGAGAGAGAGAGAGACAGAGAAAGAGAGAGAATAAATAACAGCTAGGGGTTGTTAACCTCTTTCTCTTTTTGTGTTGCTTGCAGAGCTACCAGTTGAAGTGGCCTTAAACTGAAACAAGTTGAAATAGCACTCAGCTTCCTTTCTCACCAGTAAAAGGTAGGAATCACAGAATGTCAATCACCATGTATACTACCGATATTATAAAAGTAATAATAAAAAGCTGTTTTGAAGATTTTTATGAAATTTGGCAATTTAAAAAACTATGCTCTGAGAAATGCAGCTTACTAACTTGATCAAGAATAAACTAAAATGCAAAAGTAGCCCTCTATTTACTAAGAAAATTAATTTTGTAATTAAAATGTCTTCTATAAAGAAAGCTTCAGGTTCAAATGACTGCACTAGTGAATTCTAAAAAATGCAAAGATTTTCAAACATTTAAGCTTCAATACAATTTCAAGCCCAAATAAATAAGAAGATACAATAAACAGAAGTCAATGAAATACAAAACAACTAATAGAGAAAAAAGCCAAAGTTATAAGGTAGCATTTCAAAAGTATTAATGATATTCATAAAATTCTAGTAGACTTGTCAGTAAAGAAGAGAAACAGAGCAAGTAGCCAGAAGTGGTGCTGCACATCTGTAATTTTAGATGCACATAATGCACTAACCATAAAATTAAAAGACGGATAAATTAGACTTCATAAAATATAAAAACTAGTGCTCTTCAAAATATACTTAAATGTGAAAATATTTAACACCAATGAATTGTACACTTGAAAATGGTTGCTTTAAAAATGAATACAAAAGTTTCAAACTGGGACAAATATTTGCATTATATACATCTGACAAAAGATTTTTATTTAGAAAAAAAATGTAAAAACACAAGTCAATGAAAATGGGCAGCAGTGTTGAACAGAAAATTCACAAAAGATATATAGTTATTAAAAACATGAAAAGATATATATGTATATGTATATATAGTGGGGGTAAAGGAATGGCACCTTTACCTTGTGTGTTAGACAACTGTGTCAGAAAAGGGAAGGACTTGACTTCGATATTGTCCTTATTTGGAATTAACTGTAGTTTAAAGAGGCTGAATGGAAACCAAGATGAAAATGGATAGATTGTGAAGGTTTGAAAGTGTCCATTTGAATCAAACTTATTTCCCAGATTTCCTCCCCCATGTTTCTGGTTAGGTTGGCTTTAAGATTTGGTGATAAGAAAACAGTAGCAGTCATATTGTTTGTAGGCTTTGAAGGTTTGTTAATGGCTGCTGTGTTGCTTTCCTGTTGGCTACATCTTTGGCATGAGCCAGCACTAAACTTCCAACTGCTCCACCTACCCTTGATCTCCTCTTCAACTTCTCTGACTGCTGGACACAGTGTGCTTAACTCCCTGATGATGAGAACCAACTTCTGCAGAACACTAATATCATCAAGCTCACAGGTACTGAAAGAGATTGATAGGGGTTCTAGTTGGTTCTTATAGGTCTTGACTCAGGTTTCTTGGTTCTAGCTTTTCTTGTAGACTTCAGTATTAGCCTGAGATCAACAGAAAAAAGCTTTACACAGAGTAAGTAGAACTTATGATTATGATAAGGTCACACATACACACCAGCAAGAACAAGTTAATGAATATTTTAGTTTTGAAGCCATTTGATTTCTGTTACAACTATTTGTCTCTGCTGTTGTTATGTGAAAGCAGCCACAGATAACACATCAATAAATGGCATCTCTCTCTCTCTCTCTCCATACATCTATATCAATGTCAATTTTGGACTCTATACAATCATCTATGTATCTTCCAGAGGTACTACTTATTTAAAGGATCCCCTGAAGATGCAGAATCACTACATTAGGAGGATGTTATACTCTCCATAGTTTCCTGAGGAAGACTTTCTCCACTTTTCTCCACCTCAGGTATGTCCTGGAAGGCCTTCTCCAGAACCAACTTGAGCCATGGTTGCTGCCGCCGACGGTGCTGTCCCCGCCTACAGGAGCCAACAAACAAGTAAATGATGGGATTGGCGCTGCTGTTAATACTAGACAGAAATAAAGTAATGTTTAAAAAATGCAGACTCATATGGTTTTTATGAATCCAGGACAACAGAGAATTCATGATGCCTACAGGCAGGCCACAGAAGAGGAAGACCAGAACTGTAAGCCCAATAGTCACATACAGCCTGGTCAGCGGTACTCTCCGAGAGCCACAGATGACTTTGATGAGCAGGGTGAGGCTAGATATAGAGAGAACCATAAATAAAATTATCAGCCATGCAGCCGTGATGAAACTAAATGTCTGACACCAATAGTTGAAATTTGTAGATAGGAAGGTACAGTGGTACACATCCAGGATGCTCAGTAGCAGGGACAGGGCCCAGAGTATGGCACATATGACAGCTGAGGTGTGAATCGGGCGGTGGCAGCGGTACCAGATGGGACACAGGATGGACAGGCAGCGCTCAGCACTAATGGCGCTCAACACGCTCAGGCCTGTAAGGTAGGAACAGATCATTACAATGGGTAAGTACTTGAGGATGAAGGCGAGAAAGGAAAGGAAAGTGAGGTTGAGTTTGTTCAGAGAAACCATAACATGAAAACAGAGAAAAAGGAAGTCGGCTCCCGCCAGGTTGAGGATGTAGACTGACAGGGCGTTCCTGTGCATGCGGAAGCCCAGAAGCCAGAGCACAACTGCATTTCCCACCAGCCCAATCAGGGCAATGATGAGGGTTGGCAAGCCCTGGATCGAGGTCCAAAAGTTGACAGGTTGAGGATTATTCCAGTTACTTCTGATCACCATTGTGAATTCTGTCCCCTCAGCTGGGGTGGTTGGACTTATGCTCAGAACCCCTCCACTGGAGCTGCTAAGAACAAAAAGAAAGTCATGAGTTCCTGCTGCATAACCTCTGAGTCCCAGGACCACCCTGCTGTGTGGGAATTACTGTCCCTGTGTCACAGGGGAGGACACAGATGCTTGTAAAAATTATTTAAAAAAAGCCCAGGGGGTCTGGGGTCCTGGACTCAAACCCAGTTCATGTCGACTGTAAACGCTGTGCTGGCTGCTACTGCAGGGGTTCATCTACTGACAGGAATATTCTATGGTCCAATCATGCACATGGACCCCCTCCTGTTCCTGCCAGAGTTTATGCCAAGTCTCCAGAATTTCTTGAGGAAGGAAAAGTCTGGGATAGGATCTGAGATACCAGGAAAGGACTGTGGTCAAAGGCATTAGCCTGTCCTGGGCCAGAATTTTTCCCTCAGGTTCAGATTAAAGAGGCAAAGTTGATCCAGACCACACTCATGACTAAAAGTGCTGTATGTAGGTTGCTTTGGGGACGTAAAAAGAATGTGACCTCTTGGTTAGGCATGTGTGAGGATGGTTGGGACTGGTAGGCTATTAATGGCTAAGTGTGTCATAGAAATGGCTCAGTGTGTCAGCCACAGAGGACAGCCACACTATGCATATCCCCTTGTCTAGATTTGGTGCTACACACTGTATTCTCAATGGTTATTCAGGGAATGGATGCATGAATAAGGAGACTAATGGTAGCAGAAGACTTGGGTTAAATGGAAAAATAAAAATGAATACAATTAAAGGAATTAAAACATTCAGGTAAAATTAGATGAAGAAAATTTTATCTATCATTATTCTTTTTGTGGATAACTGAGAGTGTTTAGAATATTTACTTATGTTTATCCAAATAACTGAAATGGACCACTGATGGGCCATAAAAGCAAGGAACAAAAATGGTTTGGGGCTGGGGCTATAACTCAGTTGGCAGAGTGCTTGCCTCTGGGTTTAAACCCCAGGAACACACACACACACACACACACCCCCAAATGGCTTGCTGAGTACTTTGTAACCTTTTGGTGCAGAGTATGGGGTTAGGACGTGAGTTTGAGCTGAGTTGCCCAGCAATTTGTAGGACAGAAGAATAAAAGGGGATAAAGTCTGAGTGCTAATAAAAGGGTTTATTTTGTTGTTCATTTGTTTTTTATTTTTTTTAAGATATTGATGGACCTTTATTTATTTATTTATTTATATGTGGTGCTGAGAATAGAATCTAGTGCCTCACACATGCTAGGCATGGGCTCTACCACCAAACCACAACTTCAGCCCCTAGTAAAAGGTTTTTGAAGTATGAAAATATCTAAAGAAAAGCTATTAAGTGATGTGCTATAAAGTATATAATATAAATCTTTTCCATTTTCTCTCCCAATAGAGTTTGCTTTACAGGTAGAAGATTTGTGTGAGGTTAGTCTATGAAGAGAATCAAAAGGTAGGAATGGAAAGAGATGCTTGCATATATTTTAAATAGAGAAATTAAACTAGCTCACACCTGGGTGAATAATAATAGATGATGGAGAGTTTATAAGGTAGCGAGTTAACTAAAGAAATACTCAATTACTTGATTTTGGTGTTGCCTTTTTTCTTCTTAAATATGCAAAGAACAATGCTGAAAAGGAAGCAACACAATGACAACCTGGCAGATAGGTATCCGGGCATAAGCCTGTAATTCCACTGGCTCTGGAGGCTGAGCCAGGAGGATTGTGAGTTCAAAGCCAGTCTCAGCAAAAGCAAGGTGCTAAGCAACTCAGTGAGACCCCGTCTCTAAATAAAATACAAAATAGGGCTGTGTATGTGGCTCAGTGGTCAAGTGTCCCTGAGTTCACTCACCAGTACCCTCCATCCCCTGAAAAATAAATAAAATAAAACCTGGGTTTACTGTAGCTCAGCTCTGGGATGGAATGCCTGCATATTACTGTGGTCCTCAAATGAATGTAAGCAGCAGGATTCTCCCTGTGATAATAGATTTGAATGTTCAGAGTAAGGGGAGAATGCGGGGAGATGGGTCAGAAGGGAAAATGATCTAGAGAAGCCCTCTGAGAACACACACAGTCAAGGATGGCAGCACCAGTTTTTACAAAGAGGCATCATCTCTTCTGCCTTTCCCTGAGGGAAGCCCATAACCCCCTGCATGAAGCATCACAAGATAGAAACATAGAGATATGAACTCAGAACAAACATATTAGCAATCACTGGAGACAGGAAAGTGTTTAGAATATACCCCTACCTTTCTTCCATTCTCTGTCCACAGGAGGAGAGCTGATCTGTGCTGAAGAGGAGAGAGAGCCTTTCTGGGATGAAGTGATACCACAGAACCCTTCTCTGTCTTCTAAATCAGGAGATGCTTGTAGGAGCTGGAATAAAAGGTGGTGAATAAAAAAAGCTTAGCAAGATGCTGGACAGCCCCTCCTTTGATTTTTCTGCAAAGGATTGTGGGCAAACAAGAAACCAGAGCAGTTTATGATGTGACCCTCAGAGAAGTGTTTCTGGACATCTTCCTAATTGCCACTCATGTTCAGCCTCTCCCCTCCCACTTTCTCTTGTTTACCTCTCTGTAAGTAACTGCTATTGTGGTCTTTTAATTTTCAACTATGAAAAACAAACAGTGACAATTAGGTAGAGAAAATTCCAGGAAGTAGAAAGATAGAAGGAGATTTGAGGGATAGTGTCATTTGCCAAAAGAATTTTCCTTTTGTCCTTCTCTGGTTTGGCATATCAAGAGGGGTGGTTTCTGTGGCCCTTATGAGTGGTATATTTTCTTCCAAGTTTCTGGTTGAATAGGGTCACAGGGAGATACCACCCAGGAGAGTAGAGGACAGGAGGAAAGGAACTTGGGTTTTACATCTCCTGGCTTTCTGTCTGAGTCTCTGTGTTGGCAGAGACAGTGCCTGTCCATTTTATGCTCATTCTCTCCCACCTCTGCAACTGCCCTGTCTCTTCAGTGTTCCTTCCCTTGTTCTTTCCCTGTTTCCCATGCACTTGTCACTTTTCCTTAACCTGCCCATCTTTGTAAATACTTCTATCATGAAGTGCTCTTCAAAAATTCCAATATGTGTCAACAGTTTCTACTTGGGATGATAAAAACAAATAACTTTAAAAAGCAAATGAAACAATGAGACCTGGGTTTTTAGCAGTTTCACTCTGGGATGAAATGCCTACATGTCATTTGACCCCTTAAATGAATGCAAGAGGCAAAATTCTACCCGTGACAGCAGATTTGAATGTTTGAAATAAAGGGCAGGATAGGAAGAGATGGATCAGAAGGGAGAATGGTCTGGTTGATCCCTTTGAGAACGCCCACTTTTGAGGCTGCCAGCACCCAGTTTTCAGAGGAAGGCTTCTGTCTCTTGCTTTATCCTTAAGGAATCAGCATGACTCCCTACATGTAGCACCCCAAAGTAGAAACAGTATTGGGAACATTGGCTGAAGAGTGTAACTAGAAATAAGAAATTTCTTGGTATCTATCCCCGCAGTCCCTCCATGCTTTTATTTTATTTTGGACAAGAGCCTTTCTGACTTTGAAATATGCCAGAGGACCTTGTTTGTCCTCAGTTTGTGAAATGTCTACAGAGGAAATGGAGTGAAAGTTGGTGGCCAAGGGAACCCATCACGATGCTGGACCACCCAGTGATTTCCTGTACCAGGACTTCAAGAACCCTAGAGACCCGGGCTGTTTACATAATTCCACCCTGAGGTGTTCCTTGGCATCTATCCCATTTTCACTCAAATTTCGCCATCTCCCATCTCATCTCCCAGTCCACCTCATTATCAGTACTTGTTACTCTGGAGCCTTTATTTTCCATCTAGCAATGTTAGTAATTACTATAAGTAATCCCTGCAAATAGTTCTATTTTGGGGTCTAGATAGGAATATCAAGCAATGTAAGTTTTCATTGTGGGGCTCTCCAACAAATAATAGAGTACAATCAATATAAGGTCATTAAAGGATGACATTTCTTTTATTTCTTTCATGTTTTCTTAACACGGTAGTAATGTATTCATGTGTACTTTTCACTCCAGATGGCAGAGAAGTGACTATATAATCAATTTCTTCTGCCATTTCCATCTATCCTGATCCAGTTTTTCCCTTGCCTCCTCAAGGACATGATTGGACTGCTAATAGGTTACTTGCTTGGTAAGTTGGAGTCATCTGTTCAAATTCCAGGTATTTGAAGAAACTTGATCTACTCAGAGCCACTCTGAGATCTCCCCCTTCTCTACTCTTTTTCTGTGTTTGTCAATATTATCAATGTGAGAGATATATGTAAGGGTCCTTTTCTTCCATACTCCACTGTAATCTCCTGGAGACCAGAAAGCAAATCTCATTTATATTAGTAGCCAGCATTTGTGCATTAATGATACCGATGCACAATACATGTCATGCCATCTTCCAAAAAGAGCATCACTCCCACCCTTCTCATTTGCAGGTAGATACTAATAGGCCATTAGAAAATTCAACATAATGAATTTTAATATTTCATCAGTTGGAAACTGTTTGCTGAAGTTGTTTCCCATTATGAGGAATCACCTAATGGACATTCTCACAGTTCTCTGAACCATGTGATCATGCTATCTGGAAGGGTGGGCGTGGTATTCTTCCTCATCTTGGAAAAAAGACAAGCTACTTTTAGATCGGCCCCTCCTGTGAACACCCTTGTACACCCCCAGACATCTCTATGACTGCATGTGTCACATCGTGGGGCTGTCTTTACTACACTAGACTCCTTCCTGTCATGGACTCCGTGAGGGTTGGTTCATTGTCTTTGTATCTCCGTTGTCACGCATGAGGGCTGGAACATGGAGAACGCTAAATAAGCACTTACAGTATAAACAGAATGACTAAGTGATACTGCAGTAGAAAGCCCACTTAATGACACTTTGAGGACACAGCTCTATAGGTTATTTGCAAATGTACAAGCAACGATTGTAAAATAAATTTGTAACATAAATGTTTTAATTTTTACCTGAATTAATTCACCAAAAATGAAGAAGAGTGAATGACTTTTTTTGAGTAGGGTTCAGCAAATAGATTTCTAGCCCCTCTATCTTTCAGGAGGCACATTCTTCATGCATTTTCTATTATTTGAAGTTCAGATTGTTTATAGTGGAGATCTTATCATTTTAGAGAGAGAGTAGTGTGCACAAGGATATTTTTAATTGTTCAGAAATTTTTTCATCATAATATAGTTTTCAGGATTGCAACTATTTTACTAAAAATATTTTTGAATCTACCTTTTAGTTTTTTTTTAAATTTTTTATTGTTGGCTGTTCAAAACATTACATAGTTCTTGATATATCATATTTCACACTTTGATTCGAGTGGGTTATGAGCTCCCATTTTTACCCCATATACATATTGCAGAATCACATCAGTTACACATCCATTGATTTACATATTGCCATACTAGTGTCTGTTGTGTTCTGCTGCCTTTCCTATCCTCTACTATCCCCCCTCCCCTCCCCTCCCCTCCCCTCTTCTCTCTCTGCCCCCTCTACTGACATTCATTTGTCCCCCTTGTATTATTTTTCCCTTTCCCTTTAGTTTTTTTAACATTTACATTAGCTTTTGTGTACTGTTACTTTGTTGATTTACATTCTGTTATGATAATATAGGCAGCAATATTGACAAATTCAACTGGCATTAGCAGAATTAGAAACAGGTCCATCTTGTCCTTTTAAAGCAGAGAACTCAGTGCATTAAGGGTAGAGCACAGGTGCACTAAGGTCAATCAAAGGATGTGAGGACTCAGCATTTCCAGGAATCAATCAGTGTATTTCCTAGATGGAATGTAGAGTCCACTAGACAGATATTTTTTTTAATTGTTTGTTAGGCAGGGAATTAGCAGAGTGCTTGATCAACTAGGTTTAAATATTCATTTAATTCATGCATAAACAGCCAAGAGTAACAGCTCCCAAAATGTGCTATAAGGAACTCTCATATATTTTCTCTCTTCCTAGAGAAAACTTGGTACCCTCTATGCTATACCTCAAGGTGCAACTAAGAAGAAAATCCACCACTGGTATTGAAATAAAGGAGATTCTTGGATAATCTTTTTCCTCCCCTCCATTCTTTTCCCCAGGAGAAGCCAATAAGGCTAAAATGAGGGAAAAAGGCAAGGCTTTTCTCACGTTGGTCTGCTGAAGAGGGAATCCTGTGGTCCTTTGAGTGGTGGTGCCTGCAGGACTCCAATGAAACCAGATGAGTGAGCCACTCTTTTCAAGATGCCCCACAACTGTGTGATTTTCAATCAGGAGCTTCTTGAGAAACATAGATGCTGAACATTTTCCAAGTTCTAGACATAATTCCATGCCCAGAAATTCAAATGCATGCTCTGTGTTTTAGTCATCTTTCTCATCACTGTGACCAAAGACCTGATAAGTACAATTTAAAGGAGTAAAAGTTTATTCTGGGTCATGGTTTCAGAGGTTTCATCCACAGTCAGCTGACTCCATAGCTCTGGGCCCAAGATCTGACAGAACATCATGGTGGAAGAGTGTGTCAGAGGAATGCTGCATCCATGGAGCAGGGATGAACTCCATCCATTAGGGGCAAAATATTAACCCTTAGGCATGGCCCCAGTGTCTTACTTCCTCTAGTCCCCCCCACACCCACCACACCTGTCTTCAGTTACCATTCAGTTTAATCCATACCAGTGGATTAATCCACTAATCAGATTACATCTCTCATAATCTAATCATCTCATGTCTGAACATTCCTGCATTGTCTCCCATATGAGCTTTTGGGGGACACCTCATATCTAGACCATAATAATATCTAATAGTCTTTTGGTGGAGTGTTTAGGTTTTTCCCTATAGTATCATATCACCTATAAACCTATAAATTGACTTTCTGCCTTCCTATTTGTATGTCTTCAATTTCTTTCTTTTTCCTAATTACTGTCTGGCTAAGACTCCCAATAGCATATTGAATAAGAGTGAGCAGAGTGCACAACATTTTCTGGTTTCAGACATTAGAGGAAATGCTTTCAGGATTTTCTCCAATAAACATGATATTGATAGTGACTTTGTTGTATGTAGTCCTTACTATATTGAGCCTCGTTTCTCTTACATTTAACTCATTCAGGATTCATATCATGAAGAACTGTTAAATTTGATCAAATGCCTTCTATGTGTCTATTGAGATAATGATAAAATTTTATCCTTCATTCTTTTGATGTCATATATTCCATTTGTTGATTTGCAGTTTTGAACCATCCTTTCATTCCCTGGATAAATCCAACTTGAGAATGATGGATGGTTTTTTTGGATTGTTGTTTGGTTTAATTTTCTAGTATTTGAGAAATTTGAGCCTATGTTCATCAGGAATATTGATCTATAGTTTTTTTGTTTGTTTTTTACTTGTCTGATTTTGGTATATGGCATGTGCTGACCTCATAGAATAAATTTACAAGAGGTTCCTCCTTTTCAATTTTTTTTGAATTGTTTGAACAGAAATTGTATTCTTCCTTACTAGTTTGTGGATTCAGCAGTGAATCCACCTAATTCTGGCTTTTCTTTTTTGGGAGACTTGTTATTAGTAATTCAATCTCCTTACTTGTTGGTACTTCTTTTTTTTTACCAATTTTCAAAATTTTTATTTATTTTTTGATTGATTTTTAAATTAATTTTTAATTTATATATGACAATGAAGTGCATTACAATTATTATGACACATATAGAGCATAATTTTTCATATCTCTGGTTGTATACAATGTATATTCACACCAATTCGTGTCTTCATACATGTACTTTGGATAATAATGTCCATCACATTCCACCATCATTTCTAACCCCATTTCCCCCTCCCTTCTCTTCCCATTCCTCTGCCCTATCTAGAGTTCATCTATTCCTCCCATGTTCCCTTTTCCTACCCCACTATGAATAAGCTTCCTTATATCAGAGAAAACATTCGTCATTTGGATATTTGGGATTGGCTAACTTCACATAGCATTATCTTCTCTAACTTCCTCCATTTACCTGAAAATGCCATGATTTTATTCTCTTTCATTGCTGAGTAAAATTCCATTGTGTATATATGCCACATTTTTTTATCCATTCATCTATTGAAGGGCATCTATGTTGGTTCCACAGTTTAGCTATTGTGAATTGTGCTGCTATAAACACTGATCTGGCTGTGTCCCTGTAGTATGCTGTTTCTAAGTCTTTTGGGTATAGACCAAGGAGAAGGATAGCTGGGTAAAATGGTGGTTCCATTCCAAGTTTTCCAATGAATCTCCATACTGCATTCCAAATTGGCTGCACCAATTTGTAGTCCTACCAGCAATGTACGAGTGTGCCTTTTTCCCCCACATCCTCACCAACACTTATTGTTGTTTTTCTTCATAATAGCTGCCATTCTGAAGAATTTTTTTTTCAATACTAGGGATTGAACTCAGGGACACTAGACCACTGAGCCACATTCCCAGCCCTGTCTTGTATTTTATTTAGAGACAGGGCCTCATGAGTTGCTTAGCTCCTCACTTTTGTTGAGGCTGGCTTTGAGCTCATGATCCTCCTACCTCAGCCTCTGAAACCCACTGGGATTATAGGCATGTGCCACTACACCCAACTCAAAAGAATTTTACCTCCAATTAATTCAAATAAAATAAAATAAACCTAAAATTAGTGGTGAAATGCACACACACACACAAATATATGTGTATGTTCTTCATTGTTTTTCTAAATGTTCCACATTTTATACAAGAACTGTGGTAGATAATGCTAGTCCTACTATGCACTATCTTCTCATGCTGAACATTTGCAGGATTGGCCTTCCTTGGCTCTGCCTATTATTATAGAATAATATACCCAGTTCTAGCCAGTGAGTTGTGACCCATGTAATCAGAGGAAATGATCAGGATTGACTCAGTGTCACAGCATTTAATTTCTAATGTGGAACTCTCTAACAGTAGTGAACTCCAGGCCTTGTACTGAGATGGAAAGCTTCAGGGTGGAAGCTGCTAGCTCTGCTGAAGGTGGATCTGGAGACCAGTTGCCCTGGAGCAGTAACCAGACATGCTGTGGACTTTTATGAACGAGACATTAAATTTCACCAGGTAAAGTTACTGAGAAATAACTTGTGTTTTTTTTAACCACACAGAACCTACTTTATTCCAATTAGTAGAGAAATACATATAACTTATGTACAAAAAGACTCATTATCATTTCATACACATCATATAATCATGTATCATTCTCAGAAATTTTAATGTGAGAATTTTCCAAAGTTATGATAAATCTATTTATAATACAAGATCATTCTATGACTGATATAAAATCAATATTTTTTCAGCAAAGAGATATTGATTAGTAATGACTATATCATTGAATCACGCACTGTAATATTGAAAGGGACCTCAACAGTTCATTTGACACATCCTACAAGGTCTCTTAGAGGTGTGTCTAAAGCATGTAATATAAGAGTTATATAAAAACAATCATTTAAAAAACCTCGATAAACAGAAGGAAGAACTTTCTGAAGATACCTGATCACAATTGTGGAGTTTTTGTTAAGGTTGTTAAGGGGGTCTAGGGTGGGACTTAGGACAGAGCAGTTTAAGGACTTTGCCATATGATTCCAATTTGGAAATCACTGGTCCAGAAGGTGATGTTTAAACTGCAATTGTCATTGCTTCTTTTTAAGCTTCATTTAGTTTTTGTGCATGT
This sequence comes from Marmota flaviventris, assembly GCF_047511675.1. Lineage (NCBI taxonomy): Eukaryota > Metazoa > Chordata > Mammalia > Rodentia > Sciuridae > Marmota > Marmota flaviventris. Next base: position 44,574,635 of record NC_092506.1, read on the forward strand.
TGAAATTCAGATCACTTTTGTAATGATGGGCCAGGTTCTCTAGAGGCAGAATCTGAGACAGGGATTCTTGTGCATATAATTTATTAAGGATTGTGCTCAAGATAATCCTGTAAGGGAATGAGAATTGCTGGGCAGGAAAAGGGAAGAAGCTGAGTGAGAATATCCTTTCAGGAAATTCTAGCGTGAACATCATCCTGCAAGGGGTTATGGACTATGAATTACACCTGAGAGTTTCAGTACAGGTCAAGGAGCTGGGCTCCTGTACACTCCACACAGTGGTCATTCATTGACAATGGACTCTAGCCTTGGTTGAGGGCACTGTAAGCTGTGTGGCTCCAATCACCCAAAGTCAATTCACTGGTGGAGTTGCAAGTTAAGTTGTTAGCAGGAATTCAGTTTGCAGCTGAGAATAAGTGTACCAAGTTGGTAAAAGTGATCCCAGTGACCGTACCACATTTGCTTGTTCTTTCATCAGTTGATGTACATTAAGGTTGTTTCCATTTTAGCTACTATGAATAATGCTGCTGTGAACATATGTGCACAATTTTTTTTTGTGAACATATATTTCTCTTGGGTGGTGGAATTGCTGGGACACAAGGTAAATTGAAGTGTAACATTTTGAAGAAATGCACCACTTCCCATTCCTGCCACATATTTCTTTTCTACCCCCAAATGCCTCTATTCTGAAGGGATCTCTGGGTCATATGGCTCAAGGGAATGTTGTCTACATGGCAGACTGAACCTGTGGCCGAACCCTTTCTTGGTTTGGGTTCCCCTCAATACTAGCATCCTTACACATCTCTCACAAAATGGATCAGGGCAGTATCAATCAGTGTGAAATGTACTGTCTGCAGAACCCGGAGTTTGGCCACGCCTTGAGTTCCTTTCTAGGTAGCTGGAGGTGAAAAGGACAACACCTGTTCTTTTGCTCTGAAGGAGTGTCCCACTATATCTAAAACTGAACAGTTAAAAACTTCACAGATGGGGCAGGCCCTTCCTTGAATTTTCATAATGCTTATTTCCTGAGTGTTAGAGGGCTTTTCACTTCTTAATGATCAGTTCTAATTCCTAGTTTGTCATCACTTAGAGGACCAACACAATATTTTCTGGAATATTACTCAGCAATAAAAGAGAATAAAATCATGGCATTTGCAGATAAATGGATGGAGTTGGCAAAGATAATGCTAAGTGAAGTTAGCCAATCCCCAAAACGCATATGGAGAGTGTTTTCTCTGATATAAGGTGACTGACTCATAGTTGGGTAGTGGGGGGAGCATGGGAGGAATAGATGAAATCTAGATAGGGCAGGGAGTGGGAGGGGAAGAGAGGCAACAGGGGGTTAGCAATGATGGTGGAATGTGATGGACATCATTATCCAAAGTACATATATGGGGCTGGGGATGTGGCTCAAGTGGTAGCGCGCTCGCCTGGCATGCGTGCGGCCCGGGTTCGATCCTCAGCATCACATACAAACAAAGATGTTGTGTCTGCTGAAAACTAAAAAATAAATAAATAAATAAATATTTTTTAAAAAACAAAGTACAAAGACATGAATTGGTGTGAACATACTTTATATACAGAGATATGAAAAATTGTGTTCTATATGTGTAATCAGAATTGTGATGCATTCTGCTGTCATGTATCTAAAAAATAAAAGAAATTAAAAAAAGAAAAAATCTTTTGAAAAATATTTATAATTATACATTCTTCCTATAGAGAGATAACTGCATATGATTTTTAATCAAAATGTTAACACAATATTTGTTTATTTGTAATTTCTTGTTCTCTTAATAATATATACAATTCATTTTTTTTGCTATCTCCATGGTAATAATTTATTTAGTAAACAGTAAATCTTATGTGAACAATTCTAGGATTTGATAAGTTCTATGACATATATGATTTATCATTAAACTGCTATATTCAGATAATATGATATATGATTGGCAGTCACAATTCGTAGAAAGAAAACCTGATGTTGTGGTGAATCTATAATTCACCAATTTATTTCCCCCACAAATTTGAGGAAATGTACTTGTTTTTCTACAGCCACAATGGAAAAGATATTTTTAAATTTATTTTTCCCTGAAGAATTTACAAAGGTAAGTCCTGAGATTTTATTTGAAATCACCTCCCAAAATAGAACAGACATGAGAAACTTACTATAAATATTCAGGAAAGGAAAAAGGCAAATAAAACATTTAATTAATGTAAAATAAGATCGATATTTTTTTCCTGAAATCCAGCTCTACTAATAAAATGCATTTTACAATGAAAACTGAACCTGAAATAAGTGAACAAATTTTTTCAGGGTTTTAGACCCAGGAAAGAATAGTGTGATTGTGAAACAGACCTGTCAGACCCACTGTTCAAGTCAAGGCATTCTGTTACCTATGATATACTCCTGTACATATGTTTACTTATGGAAGGACTGTGTTGTGCAACACATGTTTGGGTATGGATTGTCCTTAAACTTTGGTATATTTTCTCTCCCTTCACAAATCAGAGAAAATCTAGAGGGGAAAAGAAATTTTATATTTCTCTCTCAACACCACTATCCAATTTATGGGCCACCAAAGAATCTCCATAAAATGGAGGTTGTGGGGAAAAATTACCTATGTAGATAAAAGGGATAACGGGAGACCCTTCTAAGCCCTGGGACAGTCAGCTTTTCCCCTGATAGTTTTCACCCCATTCTCTGCCTTTCCTTTAGGAAGAGATGACTAAAGACTGATTGTCTCTACAAAATCCAAGAGAAATAGACACCAAATTTCATTCCCAGGCAGTTTTGAAATTTAGCATTTGGAAAAAAATATGGGATTGTGGATGAGTACACACCACTTTGTGCCATTTCTGTATTAGTCAGCTTTTCATTTATGTGAACAAAATATCTGATGAAAATAACTAAGGGGAAAACGTTCATTTTGGATCACACTTACAGAGGATTCAGTCTATGGGAGGCTGTCTCCAGGGCAGAATCATCATGGAAGAAGGACCTGGAGAAAATCTGCTGAGCTCATGGCAGCGAGGGAGCAGAGAGTGAGGTAGGAAGGGGCTGGGAAGAACATAAAAGTGCAGTGCACACCCAGTGACCTGTTTTCTTCAACTGTGTCCCCTCTCTCAGTAGTCCATACAGCGATTAATGGACTAATCCACTGAAGATGGCAGAGCCCTCATGATACAACAACTGCCTAAAGTCCCATTTCTGAGCCTTGCTGCATTGGGGGACATTTCAGATTCAAACCATAAGAGTTTCAAAAGACATAGAAAGAGAATTTTTAATTCCAGCTTGTTAATGAATATTGATTATTATTTCAGGCAAGGCACTTCTTTCTGAATCCATTGCGCCATATCTAAAGTAAAGATATTAGAAAAGTTTCTCTCCAAGATGCCTTCCAGCACTGGTGACTTGTGAATATGCACAATACCGCACACATTCCTTTAATCCTCTTCTTTCACTACATCCAGGGCCAGTTTATCTTGGAGAATAAAGTTCTTGAACCAGCCATCCTTGGAGACTACTTTCAGGTTCCTGTTTGTCAGGGTGATGACCAAAACCTCAGTTACTTCTTTTTAGTGTGCAAATATCATAGGGTCCTGAGCTCTGGGCCAAAAATTATTGTTAAAAAATTGCCAAACCTGTGTATTTGGAATTGATAAGTGTTAAAATCTCTGGTACAAAAGAATATTGAAGATCATTTCCTTCCAATAAAATGTAAAGCTCTAAAGCAAGGACTTAATTTTGTTCAGCATGGTATACCCTGTCAGGAAAGTTTCTCTAACATTGAATAAGTACTCAATAAATATTTTCTTATTTATGTAAGTGAATCTAATGTTATCCCTCTGTTTTATAGATTTCTCAAGAAGTCCTAACATAATATCTGCTCAGACATCTCAAGCAACTGAGAGCTGATTACCTCCAAAACAACCCAGTCTACTCTCTCATGGAGAGACAGGTATAACTGGAGAAAGTTAGTGTTGAGCACAATATGTCCTCTACCCTGATTGCTAATCTGCTAAGGTAAGGACTGAGAGGCAGAGAGGAGGACCATGCAGATGAGCAAAAGTTGGCTCTAAGAAAGGAAATACAAATTTCAGAGATGTTTGATTTACTATTTTTTGTATTATTTTTATTTTACAGGATATTTATACTCATTTTTATCCTACTTTGAATATTTCAGACAGTATTATTAATACTACCAGTATTTGTTACATGGTAGAACTTCTCTGGAAATTTTACAGAAACCACTCGGGGGCATACACTTGCCTGAATCATCATTTCATCATTCTTGAGGTTGGGTCCTGCAGAATCTGAGGATTATGCTAGATTTGGAGAACAAATAGCCAAAGGCATTTAGGTTTTTATCATGGGATGTTTCTATGACAAAAGGTACAAGGTCCAAAGTGAAATTTCCAAGCAAAGAAGACACTTGTACATCTAATGAAAAGAAGAGCATAACCCCCACAAACTCATGCCACTTATTAGCCAGAAAAGAACTGGAGGAGAGTAAGAGAAAGAACTGCAGCTGAGTATTGATTGACTTCATGGTGAAAGGGCTGACCTCAACTCAGAGTCACAGAGAAGTTAACTGTTGGTGCTACCAAACTCTTCTAAATCTCTGTCAGTTCCCTTCTAAAATGGAAAGGCTGGAGCATCAACTCATTCTTCCACTCTCCTATGTCATGAGATACTGAGATACTGAGGCTTTGAGAAAAATAAATTAGCTGTCCAAGACGAAATGACCAATGAGTTGCAGACCCACAACTAAACCCAGATTATTATACTGCATGCATATTTAATCGTTTGGCTGGAGAGAGTGGTCTTTAGAAATGAATCAAAGCAATCTATACTCTATTGGTGACTTTGGTCTTTGTAGAAGGGGTTATTGATTTTGATATCTTAAGCTGAGTATTATGGATTCAAGGTGAAATAGTTACAGAGTCTTGCTGACCTAAACTCAGAGTCACAAAAAAGTTAATTGTTGGTGCAACTTTATTCTAAACCTCTGGCAATTTCCTTGTAAAATATATTCTTCTACTGTAAGAAATAAAACAATCCAAGGTCAGATAAGGTATGGTTAATATATATTACAGTAAATAGTGCCTTTTTCCTTTAGTAAAAACAATAGGACAAACATGTTGATAAATGGCAAGTAACACATTCTCTCAGTAATGAATATAAGAGTGACTACTGTGGGAATCCAGTGGTGCCCTGCTTCAAGGGGGCAACTGTCACTCAGCTCCATTTGGCTAATGACATAAAGAAATCTAACCCTTAAGTTTCCAGATCTTTCATTATTTTTCAAACATAGATTTGTACTTAAAATTCCCCAAGTTTTTTTTTTTAATTTTTATTGTTGGTTGTTCAAAACATTACATAGTTCTTGACATATCATATTTCACACTTTGATTCAAGTGGGTTATGAACTCCCACTTTTACCCCATATACAGATTGCAGAATCACATCGGTTACACATCCACTGATTTACATATTGCCATACTAGTGTCTGTTGTATTCTGCTGCCTTTCCTATCCTCTACTATCCCCCCTTCCCTCCCCTCCCCTCCCCTCTTCTCTCTCTACCCCATCTACTGTAATTCATTTCTCCCCCTTGTTTTTTTCCCTTTCCCCTCACTTCCTCTTGTATGTAATTTTGTATAACCCTGAGGGTCTCCTTCCATTTCCATGCAATTTCCCTTCTCTCTCCCTTTCCCTCCCACCTCTCATCCCTGTTTAATGTTAATCTTCTTCTCATGCTCTTCGACCCTACTCTGTTCTTAGTTACTCTCCTTATATCAAAGAAGACATTTGGCATTTGTTTTTTAGGGATTGGCTAGCTTCAGTTAGCATAATCTGCTCCAATGCCATCCATTTCCCTGCAAATTCTAGGATTTTGTCATTTTTTAATGCAGAGTAATACTTCATTGTGTATAACTGCCACATTTTTTTATCCATTCGTCTATTGAAGGACATCTAGGTTGGTTCCACAGTCTTGCTATTGTGAATTGTGCTGCTATGAACATCGATGGAGCAGTGTCCCTGTAGTATGCTCTTTTTAGGTCTTTAGGGAATAGACCGAGAAGGGGAATAGCTGGGTCAAATGGTGGTTCCATTCCAAGCTTTCCAAGAAATCTCCATACTGCTTTCCAAATTGGCCACACCAATTTGCAGTCCCACCAGCAATGTACAAGTGTACCCTTTTCCCCACATCCTCGCCAGCACTTGTTGTTGTTTGACTTCATAATGGCTGCCAATATTACTGGAGTGAGATGGTATCTTAGGGTGGTTTTGATTTGCATTTCTCTGACTGCTAGAGATGGTGAGCATTTTTTCATGTACTTGTTGATTGATTGAATGTCCTCCTCTGAGAAGTGTCTGTTCAGGTCCTTGGCCCATTTGTTGATTGAGTTATTTGTTATCTTATTGTTTAATTTTTTGAGTTCTTTGTATACTCTGGATATTAGGGCTCTATCTGAAGTGTGAGGAGTAAAGATTTGTTCCCAGAATGTAGGCTCCCTATTTACCTCTCTTATTTTTTCTTTTGCTGAGAAAAAACTTTTTAGTTTGAGTAAGTTCCATTTGTTGATTCTAGTTATTAACTCTTGTGCTATGGGTGTCCTATTGAAGAATTTGGAGCCTGACCCAACAGTATGTAGATCATAGCCAACTTTTTCTTCTATCAGATGCCGTGTCTCTGATTTGATATCAAGCTCCTTGATCCATTTTGAGTTAACTTTTGTGCATGGCGAGAGAAAGGGATTCAGTTTCATTTTGTTGCATATGGATTTCCAGTTTTCCCAGCACCTTTTGTTGAAGATGTTATCCTTCCTCCACTGCCTGCTTTTAGCCCCTTTATCAAATATAAGATAGTTGTAGTTTTGTGGATTGGTTTCTGTGTCCTCTATTCTGTACCATTGGTTCACCCGCCTGTTTTGGTACCAATACCATGCTGTTTTTGTTACTATTGCTCTGTAGTATAGTTTGAAGTCTGGTATCGCTATACCGCCTGACTCACACTTCCTGCTTAGAGTTGTTTTTGCTATTCTGGGTCTTTTATTTTTCCATATGAATTTCATGATTGCTTTCTCTATTTCTACAAGAAATGCCGTTGGGATTTTGATTGGCATTGCATTAAACCTATAGAGAACTTTTGGTAATATCGCCATTTTGATGATGTTGGTTCTGCCTATCCATGAACAGGGTATATTTTTCCATCTTCTAAGATCTTCTTCTATTTGTCTCTTTAGGGTTCTGTAGTTTTCATTGTATAAGTCTTTCACCTCTTTTCTTAGGTTGATTCCCAAGTATTTTATTTTTTGAGGATATTGTGAATGGAGTGGTTGTCCTCATTTCCATTTCAGAGGATTTGTCGCTGATATATAGGAATGCCTTTGATTTATGCATGTTGATTTTATATCCTGCCACTTTGCTGAATTCATTTATTAGCTCTAATAGTTTCTTTGTAGACCCTTTTGGGTCTGCTAGGTATAGAATCATGTCAACTGCAAATAGTGATAATTTAAGTTCTTCTTTTCCTATTTTTATGCCTTTAATTTCTTTCGTCTGTCTAATTGCTCTGGCCAGTGTTTCGAGAACTATGTTGAACAGAAGTGGTGAGAGAGGGCATCTCTGTCTTGTTCTAGATTTTAGAGGGAATGCCTTCAATTTTTCTCCATTCAGAATGATGCTAGCCTCAGGCTTAGCATAGATAGCTTTTACAATATTGACGTATGTTCCTGTTATCCCTAGTTTTTCTAGAGTTTTGAACATGAAAGGATGCTGTACTTTGTCGAATGCTTTTCCTGCATCTATCGATATGATCATATGGTTCTTATCTTTAAGTCTATTGATGTGGTGAATAACATTTATTGATTTCCGTATATTGAACCAGACTTGCATCCCAGGGATGAATCCTACTTGATCATGGTGCACATTTTTTTTGATATATTTTTGTATCTGATTCGCCAGAGGATTTTTGCATCTAGATTCATTAGAGATATTGGTCTGTAGTTTTCTTTCTTTGAAGTGTCTTTGTCTGGTTTAGGAATCAGGGTGATGTTGGCCTTGTAGAATGAATTTGGAAATTCTCCCTATTTCTCTATTTCCTGTAATAGCTTGAAAAGTATTGGTATTAGTTCTTCTTTAAAGGTTTTGTAAAACTCTGCTGTATACCCATCCGGTCCTGGGCTTTTCTTAGTTGGTAGTCTTTTGATGACTTCTTCTATTTCCTCGATTGATATTGGTCTGTTTAGGTTGTCTATATCCTCCTGACTCAATCTGGGTATATCATATGACGTAAGAAATTTATCGATGCCTTCACTATCTTCTATTTTATTGGAGTATAAGGATTCAAAATAATTTCTAATTATCTTCTGTATTTCTGAAGTGTCTGTTGTGATATTGCCTTTTTCATCCCGTATGCTAGTAATTTGAGCTCTCTCTCTTCTTCTCTTCGTTAGCATGGCTAAGGGTTTGTCGATCTTATTTATTTTTTCAATGAACCAACTTTTAGTTTTTTCAATTGTTTCTTTTGTTTCGATTTCATTAATTTCAGCTCTGATTTTAATTATTTCTTGCCTTCTACTTCTTTTGCTGTTGATTTGCTCTTCTTTTTCTAGGATTTTGAGATGAAGTGTGAAATCATTTATTTGTTGGTTTTTTCTTTTTTTAACGAATGAACTCCAAGCAATGAATTTTCCTCTTAGAACTGCTTTCAATGTGTCCCATAGATTCTGATATGTTGTGTCTGTGTTTTCATTTATCTCTAAGAATTTTTTAATTTCCTCCTTGATGTCTTCTATAACCCATTGATCATTCAGTAACCTATTGTTCATTCTCCATGTGATGCATGATTTTTCCTTCCTTCTTTTATCGTTGATTTCCAGTTTCATTCCATTATGATCAGATAAGATGCATGGTATTATCTCTACTCCTTTATAATGTCTAAGAGTTGCCCTGTGACATAATATATGATCTATTTTTGAGAAGGATCCATGTGCTGCTGAGAAAAAAGTGTAACTGCTTGATGTTGGGTGGTATATTTTATATATGTCAATTAAGTCTAGGTTATTAATTGTATAATTGAGTTATATAGTTTCTTTATTCAACTTTTGTTTGGAAGATCTGTCCAGTGGTGAGAGAGGTGTGTTAAAGTCTCCCATAATTATTGTATGGTGGTCTATTAGACTCTTGAACTTGAGAAGAGTTTGTTTGATGAACATAGCTGCACCATTGTTTAGAGCATATATATTTATGATTGTTATGTCTTGTTGGTGTATGGTTCCCTTGAGCAGTATGTAGTGTCTCTCTTTATCCCTTTTGATTAACTTTGGGTTGAAATCTATTTTATTTGATATGAGTATGGACACTCCTGCTTGTTTCCTAACTCCATATGAGTGATATGATTTTTCCCAGCCTTTCACCTTCAGTCTATGTATGTCTTTTCCTATCAAATGCGTCTCCTGTAGGCAGCATATTGTTGGATCTTTTTTTTTTTTTTGATCCATTCTACTAGCCTGTGACTCTTATTTGGTGAGTTTAAGCCATTAACATTTAGGGTTATTATTGAGATATGGATTGTTCTTCCAGCCATATTTGTTTATTTATGTTACTTAACATGGTTTGTTTATCCTCTTTGATTATTTTTCCCTTTACTGTACTACCTTCCACTGTTGGTTTTCATTGTTATTTTCCATTTCCTCTTCTTGTAATGTTTTGCCGAGGATGTTTTGAAGAGATGGTTTTCTAGCTGCAGATTCTTTTAACTTTTGTTTATTGTGAAAGGTTTTAATTTCCTCTTTCATCCTGAAGCTTAATTTTGCTGGATACACAATTCTTGGTTGGAAGCCATTTTCTTTCAGCATTTGAAATATGTTGTTCCAGGATCTTCTAGCTTTCAGTCTGTGTTGAAAGATCAGCTGTTATCTTGATTGGTTTGCCCCTAAATGTAATCTGCTTCCTTTCTCTTGAAGCTTTTAGAATTCTCTCCTTATTCTGTATGTTGGTCATCTTCATTATAATGTGTCTAGGTGTGGATCTCTTATGATTTTGCACATTCGGCATCCTGTAGGCTTCTAGGATTTGGGATTCTGTCTCATTCTTCAAATCTGGGAAGTTTTCTCATACTATTTCGTTGAACAGATTGCTCATTCCTTTGGTTTGGACCTCTATACCTTCCTGTATCCCAATGACTCTTAAGTTTGGTCTCTTTATGTTATCCCAAATTTCTTGGATGTTCTGCTCATGGTTTCTTAACAGTCTCGCTGAGCTGTCTATGTTGTTTTCAAGTTGAAATACTTTGTCTTCATTGTCTGATGTTCTATCTTCTAAGTGTTCTACTCTGCTGGTAGTATTCTCATTTGAGTTTTTAAGTTGGTTTATTGCTTCCTGCATTTCTAGGATTTCTGTTTGTTTGTTTTTTATAACCTCTATCTCCCTATATAGTTTATCTTTTGCTTCTTGGATTTGTTTATGTAACTCATTGTCGAAGTGATCTTTCATTGTCTGATTTTGCTGTCTAATGTCTTCCTTGAGACTCCAGATCATCTGAAGCATGTAAATCCTGAATTCTTTATCTGACATTCCATCTGCTGCTGCTATTACCTCTTCTGAACTTGAGTTAAACTGCATTGCTTGTGGTCCTTTCTTTCCTTGTCTTTTCATACTGCTCGCATTTCTTTCTGCTTGGTGAAACTGTTGTGTTATTGAATTTTCCCCCTATATATTTATATTGCTCTTGTATAGTTGCAAAGTATCCCTTGCAGGGGCGGGTGGTGGCTGTGCTCCTCCTCCAATTGTGGTGATCTGTCTATCTCGCCGGCGGGCCGCTGGGCCCCTTCTCCAGGTCACGTGGTCTGCCTACCTTGCGGACAACGGCTGGGCCCCTCCTCCAATATGGATGATCTGTCTACGACGCTAGCAGGCCACTGGGCCTGTTGTCCAGGTTGCAGGTCTGCTTACCTTGCAGGCGCAGCCAGCGGCTGTGCCTCTCCTCCAATTGGGGTGATCTTTCAACTAGGCTGGCGTGCTGCCGGGCCCCTTCTCTGGGTTGCGTGGTCTGCCTACCTTGTGGGCGGCAGCTGGGACCTTCCTCCAATTGGGGCGATGTGTCTACCATGCCGGCAGGCTGCTGGGCCTGCTCTGCTGGTCGGTCGCAGGTCTGCCTACCTTGCAGGTGTGGGCGGCGGCTCTGCTCCACCACTCCCCCAATTGGGGCGATGTGTCTACCATGCTGGCGGGTCCCTGGGCCTGCTCAGCTGGTCGGTCACACGTCTGCCCACCTTCCAGGCACGTGCGGCAGCTCTGCTCCGCACCTCTTCCAATTGGGGCGATGTGTCTACCATGCTGGCAGGCCACTGGGCCTGCTCCACCGGTCAGTCGCAGGTCCCACCTTGCAGGCGTGGGAGGCGGCTCTGCTCCATACCTCCTCCAATTGGGGCGATGTGTCTACCACGCCGGCGGGCCGCTGGGCCTCCCAAGTTTTAATGATAGAAACTAACTAGTTTTAGGTCAAACAAAACCATTCTGAAATCTTATTCAGCCTCAGATTTTTGGTTTGTGCTCTCTAACCTAGGGGTTAGTGGAACAGGAAGACAGCCTTGGACTCAAGTTTCAGTTCAGCAATTCACTTGCTTGTGGCCTTCCAGAAACAATTTAACATTTGTATTCAAAATGTATACCTAAAAGCCAGCTATGGTGGTACACACCTGTAATCCCAGCAACTTGGGAGGTTGAGGCAGGAGGATTGCATGTTTGAGGCCAGCCTGGGCAACTCAATGATATTATATTTCAAAAATAAAAATAAAAAGGCTGGGGATGTAGCTCAGTGGTAGGGCACTCCAGGGTTCAATCTCTAGTACTGTTAAAGAAAAAATATATATACACACACACACACATATATATACACAAAAAACATATATCCAAAATTAAAATTATAGATGGAAAAACTGTTTTCAGTGCCATGAGTAAGAAGGCCAACATAGGCCTCTTGGAAGCACAATAAAGTAGAGCCTGGAATAAATCTCTCAACCTACTTGTTCTCCTGTATCTTCATATGTAAGACAAGGATAATAATATTACTTACCTTGTATGGCTAATTAGAGGATTAAGAGATATCATACCAATTAGTTTTGAATCAGCTGCTGCTGACACCCAATTGTCAGTTCACATTTCCAACCTGGAATATGCATGAATATCTCTTTTTTCACCTAAAGCTTGGGGTAAAGTGGTGATAAGAAGTATTTTAAAATTTCCTTCCCAATCCAGTTACATGTTGCTTACAAGAGACTCACTTTGGCTTCAGAGATGGAAAAGGACACTCTCTGTGTGGTGGTTAGTCTGAACTCTCAACTTGACTGGATTGAGAGACACCTAGAATGGCCCTGCATCAAAAGCTTTCTGTGTGTGAGGGTGGTCCCAGATAGGATTGGTCTGTGGGACAGCATACTGAGGGTCAAACCTGCCTTGGATGTGGGCAGCACTGTCCAGTAGTCTGGGGGCCCAGGTGGAGCAAGAAGGGAAAGAGAAGGGAAGCTGCAGCAGATGTGAGCTTGATTCTTGCTGAGTGGCTGTGGCTCTTGCTGCTACATCACCTGTGGACCTCTGACTTCAGGTCATCACTTTCCTGACGTGGATTCTTACCCATGATTCTCCAGGGGGTTTTCAGGCCTTCAGTGTTGGACTGAGACTGCATATTTGGTCCTGCTGGTTCTTATGCTCAGTCTTCATGGACTGATTACTGGCTCTCCTGGATATGGAATATAATTGTGAGACACTTCAGCCTCTGATCATGTAGGCCAGTAAATCCCCTTTAATAATCATAAATAAACATAACATACTGGTTCTGCTTCTTTAAATAATACTGCCTAATATTCCATCGAAAGTGTAAGAAAAAACAAAAGAGCACAGAAATCTGTGTTTGTATCCAATGAAATAGATTTTAAGTCAAATTAGTCACAAGTGACAAAGGATGAAATAGAGGTTAACTCAAGGCCACCCATGAGATTTCAGAGCATTGACAGGAACCATAGTGTTCCCTCCCTATCCTGTCACTGATAGGCACCTCAGCTTACTGCAGTGGGGAGGGAGGGTCTTTAGGAGCTACATGAACAGCTGCCTTCAGTCTTCAGTACACTGAAGACAATCAGACAGACCCTTGGCCTTAGGGAGAAAGTCACAATTTGCTGGTTCTTGAGGACAGTGCATTCCATTCCCTTCTGTTTCCCAACATACTATTCTCTACCATGCAGGATATCCAGAGGGCTTAGGTCACAGTCACTCTGCTGGTCAAATTGAGTTTGCAAGGCAGCTATCACCAAAGTAGTGCACTGGAATATCTGAGGACACTGAGGATGTGATTTTGCAGGAAAATCTGACACCTAGAGCAATCTAAACTCAGATAATAGCTCATTTCTCAAGATGGCTTCTGGCTATAGTACCCTGGGTGTTCACTGAGAGATAGTGTATATGATCCTTCTCCAAAGAAGGCTACTGTGCAGATTTAAGGCAACTTATCTAAGTGGGCTGCAAGCCTGTGATGATTGTGAAACTATCCAGAAGATAGGATTGCCAAATTTCATACTGATAGAGTTTTCTGGAACTCTCACTTTCACCCTTAATACTGGCTATTTTGTTTTTCTTGCTATGATGTTGTCCTAGGTCTCTGAACCCTATTCATTTCCAGGCTCTTGCCTACTGATTTGTGGTGCTCTCCCAAGGTCATGTTCCTCAAAATGGAGCTATAAACCTTTTATATAGCTTTTATTTGTGGGGAAAGAAATGCTGAGCATTTCTGCTAAGCCATCATGAGTTTTCTGTTGTTGATTTTTACAAATTCCATTATAGGTATGCACTAAGCTTTGTTTCACTATTCACAAATGGATATACGTTTGGTTTGTTTCCAGCATAGATTTTATCCCTTGATGGTCTCTCAGACTCTGTGATCATATGGAATTTTGGGGGTGCTTCTCAAGGCATAAAGAATGAAGGGGAAGAAAACAATGGGAAAGTCTTAGGCTTGGCTCCTGGAGACCACAGCTGGTATTGGGCCTGCTCTTCATTGTGTGATCTCAAAAAAATCCTTTTGACTCTTTAATCTTCAGTTTTTTTCCATGTTAAAGCAGAATATTACAGTAGATGGTCTTTAAGGAACACGTGTTAGATGCCAGGATACAGCAGTGAACAAAATTCAAATTAAT